>NC_071472.1:18796903-20158689 GCF_028500815.1 Rissa tridactyla | reverse complement strand
GAACGTAATAACTTAAATTTTATTGCTATGTCTGTGAATTTAATCTCTAATGAAACATGTTTAGCACAGAAGAGGACATGAAAATAAACCCAAAAGATTTTCATTCCTCTTCCAAAAGGCTGCAGCCAACGCAGCAGTACTAGTCAGAGTGCTTATTCATAGGCACTGGTGAGCGCTGGCACGGTGGCTGGCTGGGGAGGGATATGCCGGGCCACTGCGTCCGTGCCTGCATTGTCATCCTAAGGGGGAATAGCTGCTGAAGCTGAGGTGAAATTCGGAGTGATCTCATATCCTTCCCTCATCACATACAGGAGTAAAGCAGTCTGTTACGGGACTCGGCTGTGCTGTAATTGCTGTGCCGCTATCCCTGTAAGAACTTGGAAAGGCAGAGCAGAGTAGCAAAGAGGTTGTTTCCAAAGAATGAGTAGATTTATTTATAATTTCGAATAAAGAGAGCTCTGCCTCTGCATGTACGCATGTGTTTCCAACAGTTGCGTTTCCTGCATTTCCATGAAGGACTGAATTTTAATCGGTGTAATGTAATACGCAATAATAAAAGATACCTCAGATCTTATTCTGTGCAATCAAGGTCAGAATTGGAAATTGCATTTATTCTAGGTTTAATCTGCATGGGTTTGGGGTCCATTCAACGTGATCCTGTTCGTGTTACTTTTGTCTGCTTGTTAGCATTTTGGAAATAGACAGGAAAGGTGATGGATACATGGGTTCGTTCATGAGCTTTAATTACCAGATTTTGTTTTGTTCCAGCTCAAAGTTATGGGATTGTGCTGAATATAACATAACTTCTGTGACCTCTCTCCAGAGCATGAAAAGCATGAACCTGCTTATATGTATTCTCTTCAATGTTCAGAATATACATTTTACTGTAATAACGATAAAGGGGGGTGGGGGGAGGAAGAACACGTCTTAGGGTGATTTTTTTGTTTGTTTGTTTGTTTTCCAAATGACGGGATGCGATCTTATTTTGAAGTTTGTATTTCTATTTCTGTGCAAAAAACTGATCCACCTAGTGAATTAGTCTGGTTGACTTTTTGAAGATGAATACTATCTTACTTTCTGCAAACATTGCTAACCGAAATGTTGTGGATATTCAATAATGTTTTGAGTACATATTTAAAGCAAGTTAAGTACGCAAATGACCAGTAACCAAAAGGAATGGTTACTGATAATAAAACAAAAGTGATGCTGATCTGATGAAACCTAAATCTAGGCATGTTTAGAGACCGTGGCTTGTGAAAAAGAAAACTGACTTTCACTCTTTCCTAACTTTATTGCATTTTTTTTTTCAAGTGAAAAAGATCACAAGCTAAAATGTACCTTGGGGAACCTTTTTTTCCAGACCACTTAATTACTTGAAAAGATAATCTGAATAACATTTGATCAAATTTTTCATTAGAACTCCCTTTTAATTTTTCATTAGCTTCATAATTAACTGAATTTGTACAGTCATCAGTCTGTTTACGGCGTTTTGCTTTGTAAAGAAGTGCTGTACCATAACCCTCCCTCTCTCTCTCTATGCTTTCCAGATTGCCGCACAAAGTAGGGTAAAGCATCCTTCTCTTGGTGCCTGGCACATCCGTTCCTCCATAGCGTCAGACTAATAGATGTGTTTCCATAGGTAAAAGGAAAACAGGCTTCTCCCTCCAAGTCTTATTTGAATTTTCATTTCGTTTGATTAAGGTAGGGAGGAGCGCAAATGAAACAAAAGAATTGAAAATGAAATTAGAGAGATGTGTTGCTGAAACTCCACTGACAAGAGAACCTGACATGATTTTGCCACGAATAATGCTTTCAGACTTTATAGGGCAGGCTGCAGTTTGAATGGCTGATATCTTAGGTTTTGTAAAGCTAAAGGACTTATCTGTTTTTTTTAAAGGCAGTCAGATAAGAGAATCTAAAGTTATGTCAAACAAATTACATTTTAGTTATTAGTGGCTAGTTTGTAAATATCAAAGACCCACTTATTGTAGTGCTTGGAGCTGCATTTGCATGCTGATGAAATGCAAGTGGATGGCTGTGAACTGCAGGGTTATCTCTAGTGGAGCAGTGGGGAGCTCCAGAATCAGAGAGTTGAGCATCTGACCGACTCAAGAGCCCAAGCTGCAGACCTCTTCTATTCACTTTCTTCACAACAATTAAAATATGCAAAGTGATAATTTTCCTTAAGTAGCCTTAAATGTGCGATCTATTTAAATGTGAAGAAAATTGCCTGAAGCTTCTGGTGTGAGGGACAAAAAAGAATAAATTATGCAAATAGCAGAAAAGGACTCTACCACTTGAACGCCTAATTTTCCTGTAATAAGCATACTGTTTCATTTAATTTTTTGCCTCTTATTAAAAGTGACAGTTCTTTTGCACTGTCTGATGGTTATATCTGACACAAGCTAGGGAAATGACTGCTAGACTAAATGCTAAAGCATTTTGGTAGCTTTTTTAGATGATGGTTACATTCACAAAGTAATTATGCACTGAAGAGTCGAGAAATAAGGTTTAATTACACAGTAATCGCTTCTGATGGACACGGCAGAAGTGTGAACACCGCCAGACTGCAATCCATCAATGACAAACCCCTGGCCACTTTTAATTCCTCCTCATTTGCATCATAACCTCCGCACCAAGTTGCACAAATGCTGTTAAATGTTAATAGGAGCTGTCTCTCCACTCAAAATGAATGCTTAAGCTGTTTCATTTTTTTTTCTCCTCCACCTCAGACCTTCAAAACCAGCTCCTCTCTGAGAGCAGGCATTAAGCACAGAGCATGGTGCGTGGTCACTGTTGTGCTAATTGGGAGCAACACTTAAAGTTTTATCTCTCAAGCGCTAATAATGCACAGTGCTGACAAACC
Source organism: Rissa tridactyla (assembly GCF_028500815.1). NCBI lineage: Eukaryota > Metazoa > Chordata > Aves > Charadriiformes > Laridae > Rissa > Rissa tridactyla. The sequence continues at coordinate 20,155,823 of NC_071472.1, read as the reverse complement.
AGTGAATAAGTAATGTACTTGGATGAGGAGGGGGGGCAACCCGGCATGCCTGGAATGAAAAATGCAGTTGGGACTGTTGTTCAGTGACTAGCTATTTGATTAGGCCCTGTAGTCATATTTAATCCAGACCCTTGGGGAGCATAGACAAAATTACATCTTCATCTCATCAAACATTCAGCCATATTTAAGCATTCAGCTGATCAAGCTTTTATTGTTTCTCTTGCAGCTACACAGACACAATGATGTCCTGTGTTCTTCACTCCATAACCCTGCAAAGCTAAGCCTAAACTAGCCGTGCTCCTTTTTTTTTTTTTTTTTCCTCATTTTTTTTTCTTCTCAGGGACAGGGAGTATAGTGCAGCTCTAATACCCTGCTCTGGCTACCGTGGATATTCACATCAGCTTTGCCACCCTTGTTTGTTTCTCTTTTCAGCTTTATTCTTTTTCTTCTCTTTTTTTCTCCTTTTTTTTCCCCTTTTCTTTTTTTTTTTTTTTTTCTTTTGTGCCATCTACTCAGAGCTCTGGTCGTTTCCTAGGACAGGTCTAAATCATTAAACTGCAAACTGTTCTTTTTCTGTTAAGCAGCAGGTATCATTTTTGTCCTGACAAGAGGAGGCTCCACCTGCCGACTGCCCACCAACGCATCCAGCTGTCTGCTTTGCAGAACAGGCAAGGTAATTTGTAAGCAGTCTGGTAAGTTTAACAGTAGACTCTAAGAAGTGACAAAAAAGAGCCTTTTTCTGCATGAAGATTGAGAATTATCAACACCTTTCAGTGCATAATAGTTAAGCCTTTATCACTTCAGGAGCTGCTGATAAGGTTAAGAACACTAGACAAACTGCTCATTAGTGGAAAGGTTTGCCTTTTACATTAAAGACTGCTGGGTACTGAAGTTCCTCTAGTGAGCAATACATCCCTGGCATTTGAAAAGAATGAGCTAATCGTTGTACATAAATGAATATGGAAAAGAAAACCTGGCAGGTTCTGATGATATTAGCAAGGTTTCCCTCCACCTTCCTTACGTGACTTGTAGGCACCTGAAATTGCAAACACCAGCAGTTCAGAAAACCGTCTTCAGTGGCCAAAGTGCTCTCCATGACACAGAGTAAGACTGGGGACAAAGATTGTCTTCTGGACCCGTCCGTGCCAGCTGCAGAGGGTGCTGACTGCCCCAGAGCCGTCATCGCTTCACCACCTGGAGCCCAGACCCGTGATGCTGTGGGGCCACAGGCCAGTCCCAGGCCACTCGGAGCACAGGTGGGTGGTTGGCTGCCCATTTAGGCTGACCAGTCTGACTTGGCCTGAGTTGAGGCCGGATTTGTCAGTACCTATCAAGAGATACACAGCAGTTGCCCCAGCATGAGGGATCACAGCAATGCTCCAGGGAGAGAGGAATTGTCCATCTACACAAGCAGCACCTCTCTGCACTGCTGCCGGGTGTCCGCGGGCTCTGACCACCACTGGCTCTGGCACTGCTCAAAGCAAGGTGCCGTCATTATGAAGTTATTAACACCTACTTTGCTCAGGATCACCACTGAGCTACATTAGTCATACCGGGGTGAGTAATTGGCAAAAGATGAGCAAATAGTATTTTTTTGCTCGAAGATGGCAAAATAGTATTTTAGGAGAGGGCAGAGGTTACTTCATTCTCTAGAATTCTTCAACTCAAAGAACTTTTCAGCCTCAACCACCTGGAGACCACAAGGCAAAAGAGAGTCTTAGGCTTTCCTCTGGCTTGGTGGTAGATCTCGTACAAACATATGTCAAAATTAATTCTTGCACAAAACTGATTCGCAATAAAAAGACAAGCTAAAATGTGTGGAGGAAGACAACAGGGTAGCAGGTAAAAGAAAAAAAAAGTTTTCAGAATAAACATATTAAGGATGGTGAGGTCTTATACAAAAGTAAGTGAAACGGATAGCCTTTGCTGCAGCTGCTACTGTCTGGTGGAAACCCACTTGCCACGTGGCTAACGGTGTAGCTCATGCCACTACTCAACAAAGTTGTGTAAATCAAAGCTTTCTCTGTTTGTTGTAATTACTGAAAGAACGTTAAATATGTGTATACAAGTGATGCCATTTATCTTGAACTAGTAATATAAAGAACTGAGAGAATTAAGCCAGAATTTACTGAGTAAATGCTCACCTTCTCACAAACACATTTCCTCAAAGACAGGGTCTGGCTCTTTACCTCCATTACTGTAAGTATGGCACTCTAGCTAAAACCACCAGTTTTCTGGTTTATCAACTTGAAAAAATGAAAATTGAAATAGTTTGTTTATACCTGTGAAAAAGTGCATGACACATCTGCAGGATCAGCTTTCCTGGAGGAGAGAGAAGGCCCCCAATTGCTTTTGGAAATTTATCTGTAGACACTTTCATACTTTTAATAAGCTGGGGTTTACTATGAACAACTTCATCTTTACTCTGCTCCCTGAGTGTATGAGGAGCTTTTTATCTGCAATTCTCATAGAAGTAATTGGGGCTGATGGCTTTCATTGCTTCCCAGAATCGACCTCTAGACCTCGGACCATATCCTGAAGCCAAGTAAAACTCCTTTGGAGGTCAGCAAGTTTTCAGTGTGGTAGGCACCTCACATCACGTGCCCACATGGGGCAATGATCTGGTGTAGAAGGAACATGCTTGTCTAAATCCTTAGAAAAGTAAGGTGTTCTTTAGTACAATATCGCATCTAATATCTATATAGATGCAGAAGTTACTTCTAAATTCAAAACCGGTTCCACACAAAACCAAGATAGGTTGTTCTGTTGAAATGCAAACCTGAATGGCTGATAAATCCCACTCTGTAATTTTTTTCTTTGTCATAGCATTTTTTCTTCTCATTTGTATTTTACATCTACTTGAGTCATTTATACAAATTCAATACAAAATACCTAACAGTAAGCTTTTTACTTAAAACCTTGCCAGGTGCCATATTTTGTTCTCTTCTTTTTATATGGATATTACCTATTCTTCTCACATTTTAACAAGGCATTTCATTAAATCACTGTAATGCAATTAATGTAGATGGAAACAAATTTTTCGATGAACATGGAAACATTGCGTTCAGAATATATAGTTTAAAAGTGTCCGTAATTTGATGATAATATTGTTTACCTTGATTCAAACTGTGATTATGTCTTTATCCAGTAGTTTTTATGGGTTTAAAAAAGTTGAGTCCCTTTTCTCCTTTTTAGCTTGTTTTCAGAATTTGAAAAACGGAGATACAAAGGGAGCTGTGGCAGCTGAATTCTCTTTCATGTGTGTCCAGTCCAGGTGAAGCCCAGCATAATGTACTGTAATATGTCTCTTCAGTTCTCTGATACAATGACCTGTGCATCCTCTAAATCCCCTACAGAATGCGCAGACACAGACTGATTGAGGTGAGTATGGACTTAAGTATATATTGTTCTCTGTAGCTCTGAAGAATTGGCACTTTTGCCAAATGCGAGATGATGTGGATTGTAATCTATTGAGATATGAGTTCAGCCTGGGCCCTGTTATACATTGTAAGAATAACTAAAGATTTGTCTGGAGTAAGGTTTGGGGTTAGTTGTTTGGTTTTTTTTTTTTGCTTTTCTTCCTCAAAATCAAACAAACAAAATAAACCCCTTCTTCACAATTTCTGACATTTTGTTTGACATTTTGCAGTTCCACTAACAACAGTAATCATGAAAGCACCTTTGTGGTAAGAGCCTCTTGTGGCAGGCTGGGATCACGTGGCACCAGAAATCCCAGCCTCTTACTCAAGGGTATTGGTGCAACCATGGAGAGAAATGGGTAGAGGGTATGCACATGGGAACCATGGGTTTTACCCTTCCTGCTGGTGTGTATTTCATTTTTTAATTTATTCTGTGAATATATCTAAGATTTCATAGCTGTTGGGAGAACTTTGTGTTAAATCTGGATGGCCTCTGATTCTGATCTGATGAAAGAAAACAGAATTGGGGTTGGTGAGGATGGGGTGGCAAAGAGGAATATGGAGCATAGGTGCTCCCAAATCATAGCTCGTAACTATTTCAACAAGATCACTTTTCTAGTATAATCAGATGAGAAGGTTTTATTTTCTTTTCCCGTAATAGGAAAGGACTAGAGCAGCAGTTTGTCTTATAGGTCTTGGTGACAAAGGAGTATTTTAAATGCTTAGTCTTTTGTTCCATAATGAATGAGAAACAAGAGGTTCTAACACTTTAACAGAGGAGGTAGTCACAGCAATTAAACAGCATTTTTAATAATCCCCCAACCTTTCTGTTGGAATCAAAAGCTCGATTTTGATCCTAAATTAATATAATTGTGTTGTGAGTGCATACCTCTCTCCAGCTGCCTACCTGGTGGACAAAACTCCCCTCCTCTTTGCACTCCTAAGGCGCTCACCACTCTCCTTACCGCTGGGGTCAGCCACTTGTGTAAAATACACTAGGTAACAAACCTAGCAGATTTTTTTTCTACCAGCACTGTACGTCAGTAACTCTGTTTCTGGCCACTCAGCTCCATTGGCCCCACGGTGCCTGGGCTCCCCTGCCCTGCGGCTGCGCTCGGCTGCGGCTCCTGGGAGACAGCCCCGAGGAAAACCCTTCTCCTGTTTTCCCCAGGTGCCATAGGGCTGGGGAGGCTGGTACACGTGCTGCTTTTCTGCCTCCAAGATGATAGTCATAAATACACAACCACAGGCATATATACCAGGATCTTAAACAGCTAAATAAATAAAATTATCACAGTGATGCTGTGGGTCAATAAAATAAAGCATAGCATTTGAAAGCGTGGCTCTTAGAAAAGTTTTGGGAGAGGAAAAATTGTCTAGGATTGCAAAGACTCTATGAGGTATTTTCACTTATGAGTAACGTGCAATAACATTAATTGCATTCTTTATACCTAACCAAATTTTAAGTTTTACTAAATTGAAGATTTTTTAATCATAGATATAAAAACACAGCTTTGAACTTTAGCATTTAGAATACTGTTTTTCTTTTGAGAAGTCAGAAAAAGGGATATATTTACATGCATTCCCCAGTAAAATACTTTATAGAAAACAATTTCTTAGAATATTTTCAAATATAACATTTCCAATTTTTACATAATTTAGTCAGGTTGTCCTGTAATCTAAATTTTTAAGCAGCATTTTTTTCCTTCAGCACTTAAAATGGAAACCTAAGAACACAGACATCTTAGCAGTAACCCAGAAGAGATTGCTTGTTGATGTTTGGGTTAACGGGAATAAAACATCCAGAATGTTTTACTCTTAATTGGCTGGTTTTGTGCTAACACATGTGCGTTGGTATGTTCTAAAATATCGTACCAAAATGCTTAAATACATTTCAACAAATCTGTTTGAACTCTGCATTTCTGCTGCAGGCAGAATAATGTCTATTGGTTTTATGTTTGACTCAGAACTTCCTGCGAGGGAGATTACAGATTCATCAAGGAAGAGTTCCTCATGCAGATACCATCTGCTCCAGGACTCAGCTTTACGGAGGGTGAGAAGACTCTTTGCTAAGACATAAAAGACCAGGGTGGAGAATCTACCCAAGAAGGCTGAGGTAAAGAGCCTGCTCTCATAGCCGGGACTACAATAGCCCATCTTCTGCAACCACGTTGGTACGCCGGTGTACCTGTGCCGGTGGGTAATGTTCACTGGTTTCTTTAACAGCTAGTACTATTTTTCTCAGGGAACGAATGGATTTGGTTTTATGCACTTAGAACTTTTTAAGAGTTCATGGGACGGGATGTAATACAGGATTTTAAGAAGCACATGTTTCATTCAACACTCAAAATTGAAACTACTCATCTTGTATAATTCTCTTTCAGTTCACAATCTTGGCCCTTGAGGGGGTGGGGTGGGTGGTGAGGGTGGGGGGATAAAATTAGTGTAAACAAAGCTGATTGAGAGGGATTTGTTTTATACAACCAATGGTGTCCTCAAGCTAGGTAGCTTGTATAGCAGTTTTTTCCTTATGTAGATATTTGAAAGCAGAACGAGTTTTCCTTCTGGCAGAATCTAGTTAGTGACCAGTGTATTTACAGTTTCAGCTTGTGAGAGGCAAGGCTTACATCTATTAAATTTGTATCTCTCTTTGCTCATGTTATTTTCCCCTGGAATCTAATGAAAACATCCTTTAAAGTTTATTGTAAAGATTGAACTTTCATACAGAGACACTGAATTTGGGTCTTCGTGTAGCAGAGCTCAACACCTGGAGAGTAACATCACCAAATGTTCACAAAATTGGCAAATTTAAGTGCAGTAAAAACTATCAGCATTCAATTGAGTAAGGTAGCACAGCGTTGTCTAATGCAATAAGAAACCAGTTGGGAAAATACATGTCCAATTTTCGGGCATTCGGATACAGAAATACAATGGGAAGGGCTGAGTTTCAAATGCTTTTCTCAGCTTAAGAAAAGGAATGAAAAACCAGGGCTGAGAAATCTTCCTGCTGACTTTCAAATGTAGGTGCATGGGGGAAAAATATCTGCTTGACCAATGACCCTACCTTTCTATATCCACTAAAAGTTGATCCTGAGATATCAACACATATTCCCAATTTTGTCAAGAACAATTTTTGGAGCCTACATTTTAGTCTTAAGGAGACATTAAAAATGTATGTTTCTAACACTTCTGTAGCACTCAGTCAGGATGTTGTCAATGCCGTCATTTCGTGGTTTAGGCTAGTCTTGTATGAGTTGTCAATATTTCTGTTTCAAAATCTCCTTCATTAAAAGTGGTTGCAGCTATGGCAGGGGTTAGTAAGACTGGATACCAATACAATAATGTTAGGTGACAGGTAGTCAAGTGTCAAAATAGTCCATAGACGCTATTGGCTTCCATCAAAAGAAGACTGATACGGGGTTGTAGCTGTGTTTTCCAGCTACCAAAAACTACTGCTCCCCAATTAGTAAGCAAGTTGAAAACTAGTAGGAAGGAAAAAAAAACAACCCAACATAGAGCTAACGGATCCTTGTTTGTTAGACTGCTGCCATGTCTCCTCTTCTGCTTGCTGGTAAAACATGCTTAAAAAATACCAGCCAACAAACACACGTGCCTGTACCTTCAAAGCTGAGTGTGTTTTGTGCTGTGAATAGGAAAATTCCCTCTGCTACCTGTCCCACTGTCCCAAACAAAAAACATTTTCTCCTCCCTCTTCAGCAGCCTGTGTTGGCACTTAGGGGAGGAACAAAGTTTGTACAAAATCACTCATAGATTGCAAGAACACAGATATCCAACCTGAAACCAACACGTAAGATAACCAAACCCAGATGCCAGCCAAGCACTCCCTTTCCAAATCAAATGGTTAAATAAGATATTAGTGAAAGGGTTTACAACTACACCGAGGATAAAGAAGTGATTGAGGGAGTACAATGTCAATATACAACTGGGAGGGGAAAATCAAAGGCAATTATAAAACGTCTAGGGTATGGTCGCCTTTCTTAAAATACTTAAGAGAATTCTAGAACAGGTGTCCAGCTGAAGCATGAACACCCTTACTTCTCACCCTATGTAAAGAAGTGAGCAGAAGCATCTGTGGTGCTTTTCTAAAGCCTAAAAGCTGTCCTTAGCTATACTTTCTGCAGCACTTTCAGAGGGACGTGCCGGCCAACGGAGGTCAGATGAAACAGTTGTGGGTTCACTCTCAGTCTCTTCAGACTCTGTAGCTCAGCTGTGCAAAGCATGTACAAACTTTCCTCCAACCTGTCAAACACCTTAATGCATAGAAAACTGCAGTATCAAAAAAAAATAATTAAAAAGTTAAGCAAAAAATTTATAGAAAATGTGAATATACAAATTAATGCACATGATTTATTTATTGCAGGGCACATCTGAACATGCTGATTTTTCGCCCCAGCCATAGAGAACCTGAAGGCACCACAGCTTCTGTTTGCTGTAGGCACAACTGTAAGTTTGCATCCGCTTTTTGTCTGCATTTATTTTAGAGTTTAGAGCTCCTGTTCTCATTGTCATTTTGCTTGTAGCCAGCTTGACTACAAATGCCAGTGGCTGTTGCAGCAGGTTTTGCCAGGGCTTTTCTGGGAAGGCTGCCCAGAGCTGGCTGTCTGATGTACGCAAAGTCAGAGGAGATAGATGGACACGTGTGGATGAGGAATGGTGTTTGAAGGTCTGGCCACACAGCATGCAAAAGCCTTCTGGGATGCAGGACACAGACGAGGGTTTTCTTGCAAAAGCAGAAATCAGGGTGCCACAGGATCGACACAGAAGGCATGTTAGTAAATTGATGAGTGGCAAAACTGACCTCAGGACTGGTGTCAAGGCTACTTAGATGTAGCCCAGAAGACTAGAGAAAAGCAAATGCGGTCTCAGTCTTCAATAGGATTTGGCATATTGGATAAGTTACATGGTCCAGAAGCTGTGATTTGGTCCATTAGCTGCTTCAGCTCATGTAATTTTGGGAAGTTCTCTGTAGTTGGGGCGGTTTGAGTCTTTACATAGGATTCTTTCAGGAGACTCCTGTATTTGAAGTTCTGGTTTGAAGGGCTACAATGGATCTGTGGGCAGATTTCTGGCAAAATGCAAATGCGTAAGATAAATGCTATCTTCTGTGGGATGGCACACCGAATATTGCCATGGTCACTAATGTGGGCTGCATCTCTGCAAGCTTGTCTGCAGGAATGCACTGTTTATTTTTGTTGTCTCTGGAAAACATCAATGGGTACCTCTTCTCTCAAGGACTGTATTCAGTACCAGTCACACATTTTGCCACAGAGGAAGGGAAGGGGTTGATTATTATAGTCCTTATAGCTAGTATAGTTGTATGTTTGGTTCCTGATATTGAAATCAGAGTAGTGGGCACCTGTATATGGGCTCCCACAAAGACAAGGATACTTTATATATATGTCTGACTCGATCCATTTTTCAAATTTAAGAGTATATTGTCTTTGCTTCTTTTGTAAAACTACTGATTTTACTTTGATTTTACTATCTCTTACTCTTGTACCAGTACTAGCACTTATTGAAAACCTCAATATTTAGACATACAAATTGCTGATATGTAATGTGTATTAAAGTATCTTTTGAATAAAAAAACAGAGGTCAGCTAATCACTTCAACTCCCATCCTGGCAAGTATTCTCTGCTCATGACCACAGCACGTAAGTCTTCATTAAAGCTGTAAATCAGAAATGCGCTGTATATTTTTTCTAGGTTTTCCTGATCATGAGGTAAAGTGAGCAACATTGTACAGCTTGGAAGTCAGTGGCTTTTTTTAATAATAATAATAAAAAATGCCACTACATAAATATATTTATGAAAAATGCACCTAAAATTTTCCAGCAAATTGCACCAGAGTGGATGACAGCGTACAGATCATTGTGTAAGACAAGAATTGAAATAAGCAAAACCTGTTTCGATACTTGGGATGACCTCTGCAAAAATCTAGCATTGCCATAAAACTCTCTAGCCTTGCCGTTCTCAGAAGATAGGTGTTGTTGGGAAGGTGCCATGAAGGCAGTCTTCCTAACCAGCTCCCTTGCTATCAGTCACCCAGACCTCCCGTGTGACTGGTCTGTTGGCGATTGGATTGAAAATAGGAGAGATGAGATGCAAGTTGCTGGTTTTACAAATGAAGAATGAAATTGGATGCATTTTGCCCACTTTGCAATCAGCCATTATGTATATGTTTAGATTGAAAAACTAATCTGGTAGTTTTCAGATCCAATCATATTAATGAAGTAGCAGAATTACTTGTGTGATTCTGTACTACAGTTAATTTAGTAAATAGATATGAAGGAGAATAAAATACGTAAATTTTTATAATACTCTTATAATTCTGCAGGAATTAAACCAGTAAAAAATGTAGATTGAACTTTGTTTTAATTGGTTTATGTTTAAAGATTCTTTGATCAGCGATAACAGTAATATATATTAACATGTTGCATTTTAAAGTGACGCTGCCTTTCATTAATCAAGTGTCTGTATGGTTGATTAATTTGAACAAGGTTTAAATTGCTATGAAAATTTATCATTCATAGCCATGATCTCCATTTACATATATGTTAATTATTGTAAATGTAATCTTTTTCTGAATCCTCTGGGCTGCATACTAAAAAGACACAGTGATCACAGTGAGTGACTACTTTTCTATTACAAAGTGAACTCTTACCAGTATTCAGTAAAGTCTGTTTCAGTTGTCAAAGATAGACTCAAAACATTAAACATTTTATGCTAAAGGCAAGTTCAAATACTGCAGATGCTATTTCCTTTTCAAATTATTTCTTTATTCAACGGCTAGAACATTTAAGAAAATGAAACTAAGTACTACCAACCACTATAAAATTAAGTTCTGTCTCTACGGGCTGAAAGAAATTTTTCCCTTCCTACTCTGAGACTTTCTTCATACTAGCTACATTATTAATAATCATGAGAGGGTTTTTTTCCGTATGCCTTTTGAAAATAGTGACTCGAAGAAGTTACTAAGTCAGAAGACTCCTTTGTAGTACAATTAGAACGGGTTAAATTGCATAAGACAGACATCGCCAAGGTTTATAGCCTTTTAACATGACATAGAAAAAAAATCTCTTTACAGTTGCTATAAAATAGCCATACCAGAACTCCTCACACACCCCACACTGATGCATGTGTTTAATGCAAATAAACACACTTGCTGTGCTTTCTTCAAACTCTCCAGCTCAAGGAGATGACAGTCATTTGTCTAAAACTTATTACATTTGACGTAGTCAAGAATTTTATCAAGGTTTAAAGAGAGAGGATGTTTCACAGAACATTTCCCACAATGTTACGGAGAGAAAATGCATTGGCAGGAAATGGATTTCAGATATGAAGCATAAAGTATCTCTCTTTCAACAAACAACTATTACAGATTTTATTAAAAAATGCATATCAATAGAAACTAATTACTGTCCATTAAATTACACTCTGGGCCTCGTACTGCTATTAATTTCTTTTTTGCATTCACAGAAACTGACATTTGTTTCCTTTTTTTTATTTATTTTATTTTCTTGAAATATCCAGGCAGACTTTATTCAGAAATGACTTAAAATAAATGAGAATTGCAAGCAGATAAGTGTTAAGGCCTCCAGACCCTGTTCCAGGAAATACTGCAGCATATGCTTATATTCATCTTTGCTAAGACAGTATCTCTTCACGTACTTATCTTTAGTGTGTGGCCTGGTTTCATCTTCCAGAGGGTGTTAAATTGTTCCTTACACTTTTTAAAACTTGTTTCCCAAGTGTTTTTGTAATTTTTATAATTTTTTAAATTAATCTTTTATTACATAGTTGTGAAAGGGACCGTTCCGCGGGGCAAATTAAAAGATTTATTTATTTCCATTAATTTTTATACTTTTCTGTTTAAATGGTTTGTATTTACATAATGCATTCACTGCAGGACCAGCCTCATTTCTTAGTCACAACTTAATGCAATTAAAATGTCTATCTGGAAACCTTTGCAAGCATAGCACCTTTATACTACCTGACTGAGCAGTTTTAAAGATACTTAATTTGCAGTTTTCCATTGGACAGTCTGATAATGAAATATAGTGGTTTGTGTCCCAATTCTGCAAATGGATAAGATGAGGCATATTTGTGAAAATCACATCAATCTTTTGGCACGAGTGCGCACAGATTTTGGAATGTCTTGTTGCAGTCTACATCTGGAAGAAAATAATCCTAAACATGTAGCGTTTTAATCATTGCAACATCTGAATGGTTTGGATGAAAGCTGAGGAGAAAAAGGTCCCTTTTTTCCCTACAGTCATGGTGGCTATAATGTCATCACGTCTTATGGCACAGATTGTTTGAAATTCATGGTTACCTAAATTGCTTTTTTTCTCCCATAAATCTGAAATATGCGTGGTATTCACATTGTAAGGAGATTTTGGCGTTAATTGATGGAAGCTGTGTGGCTGCAATGGTACCCTGGGTGTCGACATAACAATAGGAGCTACACAGTTTGTATACATAGATACATACATATATATAGTGTCTGCTTTCAGAGTTGAAGTTTGATAAAGAAATTCTGTTAGCTTATTAGTAGCCAAAATTACTGCATGGCAGAAATTCTGTCTGCAATATCTGTTGTCCCTTTCTGACAACACCAGGAAATTAAGATGCAGATAAAACCCAAAAATAAAGTAGACCGGTGTGTTCAGTTATGATTTTTGTGATTTGAAGATGATGCTGAAAAATCAAGAGAGTTCTGAAAAACATTTAGGATTCATTTGAAGTCTGTCGAATGTATTTTATCATGACATATTCAGGAAATTTGGCCAGGAGAGGCATAAACTAGGGTTTGTTCCCAGTACAACAATCAGGGTGCGCACAATGAAATTGTTAAGGCACAGGATCAGAAAAACCAAAGCATAGAGAATTAACTTTTTATAAAAGACGTGGTATTACAATGCACTGCTATGGAATGTACGGATGGCAAAAAATACAAAAGATGTAAAGATTATTAGATAAATTCATAGAAGAAAAAAAATTCTCATAGAAGTTGTTAGAAACTTTTGTGGATTACTGTTTTAGGAAGCCTTTCGGTGATTGTTGGAGGCTAGGAGGACATTACTGAGTTTACTACTCCATTGGTATCTCTGCAGTTGCTAGTTTTGAATTTTATGTATATTCACCAAGTGAAGAATTGCATTAGTATTTATTTATTTATGGCACCTATCTGTTAGTAATTCCTAGCTAGACATTTCTGTCTGTCCTTACCTCAGCCCCTGAGACAAAATGAAAAACATCACAACAGTGAGAATGGTAGGTTACTCCTCACCTGGAAGGAGAAAATGTCCAGTTGCCCAACCTCCGCAGCTTCCTCTACCCACTACAGGACCTGTTTTCTTCAATAACTTGCTGCTTGGTCATGCAAACAGAAGCCTGCCATGCCTGCGACCAGAGGAGCCTGCCTTGTCCCCTGCCTCATCCCCTGCAGTCTGAGTCCAGCCCAACTCCACTGGGTCCTCTGGCATGTGGCCTCCTGGGTCTCTGCAAGAAAGGATCCCGGACAGTGATTTCTGTTTGCCATCACCATGGGTAGAAGGAGGCTTCCCAGGGCATCAGGTTCTTCCACATGACAAACATCCCTAAGGAGACAGTAAATACTATCTCCTGGCTGATTTGGGCATCAGTATCTACTGATGTCCTGGCTCCATATTGGGACAATATGTCCAAAATTTCCTTCCAGCTTTCTAGCTAAAGTGCCCAGAAAGGGTTTTGAGGAGACTGCTGCAGGTATGTAATATAAATCTCCATTGCAGCAGGATGTCAGAAGCATTTTCTCAGGCTTCTTCCAGAGGAGTTTCTGGGCAAACTTTGAGCCATGAGATCTCTAAAATAAGGGTTGTTACTTCTGGTTTTGCTGACCTTACATGAAGGACTATGAAAGGCATGGAATTATTGCACAAGTCCCATTTCCAACGTCTGGACACCTTCAGTCAGGCCAGAAGAAGCTGTCACCACTGCTTGGTGGGACCTCTAACACTGTCCTGTTCCCCATCCCCTCTGTCAGGAGACCTGCCAATCAACAGGACCTGTGTGGAGCCACATCGTACCCACTGCTGAGTAGGGCCAGTGGAGCTGGAAGTCTTCTCATTTAAGCAGACACCAGCAGTCAGTCTCTTAAAAGCTGTTTTGAATGTGTCAGAGGAAAACTCTAATTTTCAGTGTGTGACTTGGCTACTTCTGGGTCTCTGCCAGGGAGTTCCCTCCCTTCCCTTGCCTTCGAGTACGAGCTCACCTGCACACCAATTTCTGATCTAAAGGACAGAGGAGCTTTTTGAGTTTCAAACATGGCATTTGGGAAATTCAGTTTAAGCAAAGATACCTGTTCCCACAAAGTGAATTATTTCAGTTGAAACTTTCTGAAATATAGGACTACAATGTTATCAGATTTGAGAAACTTCCAATCACAATAGAAGGCCAGTGAATTAAGACTGAAATGAAGTAGGGGCTTACAATAGAAAGCGTCAGTGTTACTTGTAGTAAAAGCTGACCGTCAGTTTTGCTGACGTGTATGTAAGTGTGTGTATATATACACACGAGAGTATACACTATGTGCCTTGCTTGATAAATCTCTTGTCAATAGAAAGGATATAAAATACTCAGCATGTTTTAAATAGCTGCACTGTAAAACCAAGGTCTGGGTTAGTTTTTGTTGAATAGTTCTTGTTTCTTAGTTTACAGTGGCAATGATATTGACTTACATAATTAACAAATGATCCAATTTCAAAATGTGTATATGTTTGGGTTGGGTTTTTTTTCTGTAAACAGAAGCTACTGGAAGTATCCTGGCTAATTACAATGTTTAAGGTGAATGAGCCCAAAGCATTTTAGTCTTTTGGAATAGTATATGTTTATGTTTAGAGCCTAAAATATAATCTTGTAGCAAAGGTGAGGACTGTGCAAAGATGGGTGGTGGTTCAATGTCTGTTGATTAAGATGAACTGTAGGTTTATTCTGTCACAAAAATCTTTCTCTACTTAAAATACAGCCAAGTTGCAATTTTCCGTACCTACATTGCATAGTTGCATCTGTAGCAGCCCCAATAACTTAGCCTGTACTGTTATTCATACAAACACAAAACAAAACGGTCCTGTCCCAAAAAGCCTACAGACTATGAATGGTGTTAAGTCATGAAGACTGAGCACATTTATGAGAGTATAACGACCCGATGGTAAACAGCATGACAGGTAGTGACCTCAATCCACCAATTGGCACACGGACATGATGCCAAGGAAACATGAGGTTTATGTAAATATTTGCAAGCAAAAGACGGGGGGAGCGGTATGGCACTTCCAGCCAGCTGGTACTGAGCAGGAGTATAGCTTGGAAAAAAGAAGAGGGATCTGTGACAGAAGTTGCCATTGAAAGAGGGATTGGAGGAGAACTTGTGAAAGGCTTTGCCTTAACAAAGGTGAAGGCCACACAAACAAGTTGCTTTGGCTTTTTGTGTCAGAGAAGGAGAAGATACTGGAAGGAGGAAAGAAAAAGGTGATGCGATGAATTGTGCAGAGATCTGCACAATCCTTCTTAATGAAAAGAAGTAGAAAAGGTCACATTTGCTACTACCACAGAAAGACAAGGTGCAGTGATTAAGACGAAGTTTTACTTGCATTGCTAAATATATGGGGATAAAAGACCGTATTTAAGATGCAATACATAAAAGGAATCTGCCAGACCTCACTGTAGCTTCAATACAAAAGCGTTGGTGTGAGGTGGTGCCCACCTAATCGGTGTGAGTGACAGGGTCACCCTGCAAACTAAAACATCAGAGAAAACAGATTATTTATGGGAGTGTATTAAAATTTAACTATGTATGGACGTATCACACTGCGTTTCCATGTGTGCTTTGCGCCGATGCGGCCAGCTCTGCTACCAAAGCACTACCCGTAGCTGTGTGCTCCACCTTTCCCTAGTGCCTCGCTAAATAACTTCAGTTTTGGGCCAGGTCAGTACTTGATCAAACATTTGGCTGTCTGCATGCGTTCCTGTGCCCAGGGGAAGGGGAAGAGGAATGGCTGAGAAAGAGAGAAGTACAGCACTGCCTGAGTCAGCAGAGGTCCTGCCTTGTGACAGTGCAAACAGTTTTTGAACTATGACTTAATGAAAAGACCGAGATTTTAGTCTGAATGGCAAGAGACAAGTCTGGAGCAGGGTTGTAGAGCTGTGACATTTGCAAAGCAGCGAAGCCTGAGTTTGTGTTCTGGTGGGCTTCTCCTCTCAGGGAGGGTTTTGGAGAGCAAGGAGGGAGAGCGTGCATCAAACCCTGTGGGAACCACACAGGAAAATGCAGAGAGAAAGGAACAGGGAAGATCTGTTGAAGGTGCATGAATGCATGGTTGGAGTTGTGGGAGGAGACGAGGGAGAGGAGAGAGTTGCGAAATCTGAGGGACCGTTAAACACTTGAGAAGTTGTAATATGCTTTACGTGTTGGAGAACAAGCATGGAAAGCAAGCAACCATATTCACCTCCTGAACCTTTTGCTCCTATTCTCCTGAGGCCTCCAAAGGCCCCTTTGAATGCACTTGCTTGAAAAGTTCCCTGCTGAAACAGTTACTGTATTAAAAGTGTATTCTTTTCAGTTTTGTCTTTTTATAATAGAATCTGGTTTAGCTCATGTAAGAGATTGGGGCTTATTATTAAATCTAAACACAATAATCCTAGAAAAGTAATCTATTTATGTTTCTTCTTATTAAACAGGAAAAAAAAAAGAAATCCATTGTCTGTATTCTAGATAATCCATGTAACATTTAAAGATGTATTGCTTTCAAGACCACTTCTTTCTTTTGATAGGAAAGGATGCTGCTGTCTGTGACTTAATCTGAATAAACATCTCGATTGTTTCTCTGGAGAGAATGATCACCTCAAACATTCCCTTTACCAATTTGTTTTTCCAAAGAGTAAAAAAAAAAAAATGCTCGGCAGCCAAAGATCAGTGGAAGGATTACATATTTCACCTCTCCAAAGCCTAATTTCTCCTTTTGAAGGGTAATAGTCTCGGATTTCTCATACAACCTAAAAATTGGATTGCTTTGGCCTTCTACCAGGCTATAAAAGAGTTATCATCTGAGTTAGGGTGCAACCATGCCGTTGCCCATGCACTGGCCCTATTGAATGTGGCTGGGGGAGGGGCGCAGTTCTGCCGCGCTGAGCAGCTGCAAAATTGGGCCCTCACAATAGAAATTAATCTGGTAGGCAGCCAGGAAGAACAAATATCAGGAGCTGGGTTTCTCCACAGTTACAGACCCACAATCACACAATGCTTCACCCCCAGATCTGCTTTGCTTGCTCGATTTCTGTGTGTGTGAGAGCCTGCCCTCCAATCCCTTCAGCAAGCATCTTCTGTGTTTCAGCACCCTGCCCGCATACAAGAATGATGGAGTCAGCACGCAGAGCGGAGGCAGGCATGCATGAACACCAAAACAAAGCCGGCTTGGTCTAGTTTTAGGCCAGATCACTTTGAGAGTGTCCTTTCAATAAGGACTTGTGGGCTTTCAGATTTTTATTCAGATTAGCTGCACTTACTGGCAGTAATAGAGAATTAATTTTGTCTTCTGCTGGTATTTCATTTTTTCCCATATACCCACAATTTGCCAAGAAGATCCCATCTCCCCACCTCCCCCCCAAATAATAATAAAATCTCTCTACCTTCTCCAACCCTACTTTACATATTTTTCTCTTCTAGGACATCTGTACTCTACATACTTTTGCATTCTCCCCTCACCCTTTTCTTCTCAGCTGCTCCATGTTTTTATGTCTCTCAGGAGGGGTTAATTCTTTACAGCTGCATCCTGCTTGCCAGGAGTCTCACATGTGCAAATTATTAATCTTTTCTATTGCTACAGTAACTCCCAAGGCTTTAAACACCCCCTACCTAAAACTGGCCCTTTTCCAAAAAACTTTTCATTTTCCCTCACTAAAAGATAATTTGGTCCCCTGCAGGGTTTGAGCTGTTATTTAGCACAATTGCCTAAGTAGACTTCCTTATTTCCACATAATAATTTACAAATTGGAATTTAATTTAGAAATTTAAACCCCAGAGTATTGAATTTCTCTGGTTGTTGTACAGTTGATGTGTTAGTTTGGGGTTTTTTTGGTTTTGTTTTGTTTTTTTTTTTTTAGAAAATGGCATTTTTTTCTTCTGTTTTGCTTTTAAAAATCAGTTTTGAATAATGTGTGTAGTTTAGCGATTGTAATGATAACGATGTGAAATGCAATTTGTAATGTCAACTGATATAGCTAGGCTTCCTTTCCATGAAATACAGAGGCTGATTCTTAAATATGGAATGACTTAACTGAGTAAGTACGAATGTCCTAAATTTCTGTTTAATAGGAGCTTTAAGTTATTAACATTTATTTAGCTCACTTATTTTTTAAATTAGGATATTAACTCAATACAGACTGTCCATGGTTTATATCAACAATCAGTTATGCACTTATAAATGTATATATTGTGTGATTCTTGCTAGATACAAATGATGCGCAAATAGAAATGCATCCGTTAGTTTGTACACGCACATGACACTGTCTACAGGCATATGCACACATTGTTTTGGCCTGGGATGACTGATGAGCCGGCATTTTCTATCCTCTGTCTTTCTCTTTCTGATGTGTTGTCCTGATTTCATATGTATTTCCCGGCTACTGATTGGATATCATTATGACACTTCCAAGCTTCCAAATAAATAATTTATTTTGAAAGTTAGATATGTCATAATAAAGCATTAAGACACTCCAGGCAGTGCATTTCTGGTTGATTATATGCCTCCAGTGGTATTATAAGGCACAGGCAGAGGACTGAGTGATTTTAAACACCTGACAAGTGCAATAATCCCCAAGAACTGCATGGCCTGGAGCATCTTACTGCTGTTATGAAACAGAATTTATAAATAAAAATAAGAAGAACAGCCAAACCTATTTATTTATTGGGCATTATGACACTGGTATGACATCACTGAGGACCAATCAGTAACCTTGGTTTACGTTGCCTGCTAGCAGTCATTTCCTAACGTGAACAATAAACCCAAATACTTTTAAGAAAATATTAAACAGTTTTGAGTTTAATGTGTGCAAAGGAAATGTAAAGGTGTGTTAGCTGCAATTCAGACACATGATCTGTTTAATATATACAGAAAGTCTCCCTGTAGGCCAATTAAAAAACCTTCCAAACAATGTTGACTATTAATTCACATAGTATTTATAACTCAAGTGAGTTAAATTTTAACATCTCAGATAAGAGCTCTGTAAGGGGGAGAAAGAGATTTCATTAGGACAATAACCAGATATGAATTGTGTTTTGTCCTGTGAAGAAAATTTTAAGCAAACCTTTTAACAGCAAAGAGGTTAGGGGAGATGTAAGAATGCTGCTTGTAGATTATTTTCTCATTAGGAGTACAAATTCCTGGATAAAGAAGTCTAGCTCTGAAAACTATAATATGTGTATCTCGTAAAATTGTCATTGTAAGAATGTGAGGCAGCATATAGTGGTAGCATCAAAGCTGTAGTTAAACAAATATTGTGGTAAAGAACAGATATAAAGAAGTGGATTTTTTTTTTCTGGTGCATATATAAAAACAGAACTTCAGAAATGTCATGGCTAACACGTTTAGCTGCTGGACATTGAAAATCTTCCATGTGATTCACAGCCTGAGACGCTGCATAATCAAGAGCTGTTATGTTTTTGTGCGTAAGTACAAGCTGTAGTGACTTTCCTCTTTGTCTCTATGGCAGGGAAAAAGTCAAGAGGATCACCCTTAAAAAGAATGTGGGATGGCAGTGATAGGAGTACAGGTATGGAAAAGGTTCTGTGCTACTGTGCTTATCCATTGAAGAAAGATAATCGATGCTGTAATTCACAGTATCTCAGAATGGCTGAGATTGGCAGATCTCTGGAGATCACCTAGTCCACCCTCCTGCCCAACCTGGGTCACCTAGAGCAGGTTACCAGGAGTTGGTGGCCTTCTTTGCTGCAAGGGAGGATTTTTGGTTTATATTCAACTTGATGACCACCAGGTTGCTGGGATTATTTGTTCCCTCACCTTTGCTTGGATTGAGGTGAGGGTGATCTGCACTGTTGTTCCCTGGAATCTCCTTCTTCTATCTTAAAGATAGGAGTGACACTTGCTTTCTTCAGGTCCTCAGGATCACACAGTCGCATTTCAAAAATAATAGAGTGGCCTTGCAATGACATTGGTCAGATCCTTCAGCACCTGTGGGTGCATCCCACCAGGTCCCATGGAGATTTGCCTGTTGGTAGAGATGCTTTTTTCCCATTTGACTGGGGGGATCTCATCTATTCCTGGCAGTCCTTAGTCCTCCAAGATGGTCCCACGGTTGTAAAAGTTACAGCCCTCTTGTCAGGTCCAGCCATGCAACCAGTTGTTGACCCACAGGATCCCTCCACTCTGCCTCAAGCCAATTTCCCTCACTGGCAGGACCAAGGAGAAAACCTCCTGGACCCCCATGCCCTTGACCCTCGCCCTCAAAGCCATGTAGACACTCAGGACAGCAGCAGCAAGAAACCTAAGATGCATATGAAGAAAAGAAGTGCCATATGTTAGTTATGCTCTTACCAACTCGGAGTGTAAGTTCCTATTTCTCTAAGCCAGATTCAATAAGTGTAATGGAAGAGCCAGTAAAATGCACCATGTGTATGTGCCATACACACGGTGAAACAGCCACTGTTGTCCTGGAAAATGGTTTGAACAAGTTCTGGCTCTCCAGGCTACCCAGAGCTTAATAGCAGTATTCTGTGCTTGCAGAGCATGTGGTTCTCACTTGCGCGTTGTGAAACACACACGCAAGGAGATATGCACACATACAGATAGGGTTTGAATAACCCTATAATCTGCATGATTGTATTTATAATTCAAAAAAATACTACCTGTCTACTGGCTGCAAGATCAAATGTTGCTTTTTCTAAAATTTCTGATTAACCCTGAAGAAAAACATTTGCCTATAAAGGATTTTGTTGATATACAACACTGAATTCATTCAAATAATACACTAGCACAGCCTGCAATCTAAGACCACAGGACCTGCCATGCCAGAGCAGACCAAAGGTCATGATAGCCTGGTATCCTGTCTCTAAATGCAGCCAGCACCAGATGCTTCAGAGGAAAATGTAGCACCTCTATAAGGAGCGTAATGGAGTAGTTTTCCCATGAGAAAAGATATCTCCCTAACTCTGTCATTTACAGTATTATTAAACATTGAGAGTGTTCATTGGCTTGGGATTTTTTTTTTTTATGGTAACTACTTCTGTAGTGAAAAAGTATCAGCTAATTTTTCCTATTGACATAAATAATCAGTTTAGTTTTTAGTCTGGTAAACCTTTTTTCTCTCCAGTCTTTGCAGCTGTGAGTTCCTCAGGAGAATTTTATCTTCCATTAAAAAAAAAAGTTATTGATTCTTAAAACTTTCTACAATCTACTATAAGAATACTTTATCTTTGGTTCATGTATATGCTGTGATTCAAAATGGAAACAAAATAAAATTCAAAGATTACAGACCATATTCCTATCAGTTTACTTACAACTGATAGAATAACAGAAATATATATTAAAAAAAAAACCTGTGGCCTGATAGCATGGAGGTGTTCAGAAAATCTCGTTCCCATGGAAATTCCATATTCTGTGTAAAGTCTTCTAGTGTTTAGAGCCTGGTTCATTAGCAGTCTATGTGCAAAGATGAGATATTTAATCCATCTTTCCATAATAGTGAATCATCATCTGAATTTAAAATTCAAGTGGGTAGCAGGCTTTTTGCATTATTTTACCCTGCTCAGCGCTGGAGCTGCAATGTCTTATGGAGATGGTCCCTGTATCTAACTGTGCAGGGCTGTTATGGTGAGGATATGTTAGTGTTGTCCTCCTAGAGTATATTAGTGTCTCCCCCCGTGTATACACACACGCACGCACACAGTTTTCTTTGCTTTTTCTGGCCCATATCATCCAATTAAGTGCTTCATATGCTACATTCTTTGTAATGGGAGTGGGCAACAAGGACAGTATGCTGGCAAGCTTTTCTGCTCTGAAAGGAAAGTCCGTCACTCCTGCAGTGTATGAGTTCAGTGCTGTGAAATAATCCCTGGCTCTTGTTTTACCCTTCCCTTGGGGTACCTGCTCCGCTGAATGACCCCATCGTGCTCGGTGCATTGAGATTTTGAAACTAGCTGCTAACTACTGTGGATGCATTTCCTGACCTTACTGGTGGGAATTGAACCAAAGTCTCTCAAGTGCTGTAGGATCTAATTAATATGCATCTTATTCCAGGAAAGACTCATTACTTTATAGATATTTATACAAGGGGTATGTCTGCTATAATGGTTAATAACTATGAATAAAGTTTCATTTCTGATAGAGGAATAAAGCTTTTGTTTAGATATGGATTTTTAGTTTTATTAAAAAAAAATTAGAAAGTATGATTATGATAATTGGGTGAGAGTTCCAAATGGTCACAAAAAGTTTTTGCTCTTGCCTTGAGTACTAGCTGGAATTGCCTCTCCTTCCTCACCCAAAATGTAAAAGAGAAGTTGGCAGGAACTAATTTAAGAATTAATTCAAAGTAGCGGCAAAGGGTACAGATAGAGCCTCTGCTGGACACGGAAAACTTCTGGTGTACAAGAAATAAGAAGTATAAACCAAGTCCTGTCATTTTTAAACAGGTTTACCTTAGTCACAAAGGCTAACGATTAATCTGGTCTCCCCTGTCTTTTGTGAGGTGCGAATGTTTATTTCCATCCTTTTAAGAACTAGGCTGGCACATAGCTTTTTTTGAGGTTAAACATTTTGGCAACAATATAAGGCCTTGAGTGACGAAGGATGTGGGCATGTGGGTGCCAGAGAAGGGTCGAAGTGGCTGGGCAAACCGGGCACCTGCCTTTGCTCCCTGACAGGTTCAGCTCAACAGGTAGAAATGACAAAATAACAACAATGCTTCTAAGCCAGGTGGTTCCAAAGCAGTTTTGGAGACTCAGGATTTTTGAATAACCAAATTTTAAAGCTTATTCATGCTGCATGTAATACTTCAGTCCTGTTCCTCTCAAACCAATAGAACTGAAATACTGTAAATTGATCAAATATGCTTTTACTGTAACGTTTCAACATGGGTATAACTTCTGTTAAGATTTCTATGAGGTTCAATTTTACTGAGCTACCTCTGTAGAAAACAGTAAGAATCAGAGATGATGCAAGCGCGGGACGCGTTCCTGCAATGCTTACCACTTGGCAGGGCTGAGAACTACCTATAGTCTCGTTCTGTTGCGATCACACGGGTTCATTTACCACTGCATGAAAGACAGGGTTTTGGTCACTTCAGAGGGCAGTGATAATTCTTCCCTATCTCATTCCACAGTCCACAGAAGCAGGAGGAGTCCCAGGGAGTTGTGCAGAGGTTTGCACCACCTTTAGCCTTGCAGTGCATCATGGCCCATGTACAAAGATGATGCTCAAATTCACGAGGCACTCCATGGCAGCTACGGGCAAATGTGTCAAGGTGTGGAAGATGGGAACCTTCATATTCATTTTAACGTTCATTTTAAAATGACAATTACCCTATCTATCTCTCTACAGCCCTCAGAGTTATCCAAAGGAGGGAGCATTTAGGACCAAGAAAACAAGCCAGGAAATAAGTGAATATTTAATGGAGACTTTTATTTAAAAATCATATCTTTTTAAAAAAATCTTTGGAGTAACATGATGTTCTTACAGTGTATATTTTGATGCGGTAAAGGAGACTTGGGACTATTGGTGTAGAAGTTAGCTGTGTACTTTGGAAGAGGGGCTTGGGGTACTGTACATCAGTGTGTATGCTAAAACTCAGCAGGGATGGATTTTTGGCAAGCCATGTTGATTGTAAATAGATGTTCTGGGGATGACTATCCCAAGGGTGCTGTATCATTAGTGAGACATTTTGCCAGCCTAGGCTGCCGAAGACTTTCTTTTCTTCACAGTCTCCTCCTGTTCTTGCTCGGCCATATTTGACTTTGTGCTGAAACCTTTTCCTGCCTCTGTTCACGCTAATCCACGGCAGTAATGAGAGTAAATGGGAATGGGTCGGATCGCTTGTGACAGCTGCATGGTGGTGAAGTTGTGGGTAACTGCTCCCCTACTCATCCCAATACACACACACACACACACACACACACACACACACACACACACACACACGCTTGTATTTCCACGGGATGCTCAGTGTGGGTAAGTGTCAAGCCTCACTTAAGAAGCTCCATGGGGTTGAATGGACAGCTATTGCAGTCAGTACCAGTAAAGCTACCTGGTTTATAGCTTTATGTTACCTGTGCTCAGCTATTGGAAAGTTATAGCTACACGCTGTGAGGTAAGGACAGCAACATTAGAACATAGAAATAGTCCTACTGGGTCAGGTTAAGACTCATCTAGTCCAGTGTCCTGCCTCTGACAGTGGATGCCCAGTCAAAGGTAACATGTTGCTACTGCTTGTGCTCCTCAGCCTCCAGCAGTTTCAGCTCGGAGTATTTCCTGCGCTGGATGTGTTTCTTGCAGTAAACTTCAAAGAATGTCTTCTCTGTGCATTTGCCCATTCTCCCCTTGCAACCTCTGTGCATCCCTGGCAGCCTTTGGCAGCAAGTTCCACAGATTTGCTCACCAGTACTCAAACTTTCCTTCTCTAACTGGATTTTGTTTGTTGCCTCCTATATTTCTGTACTGGGAGAGTCAGCGAACAACTGGTGCCATGGGAATCAATGCCCTTTCATTTTTTTCTGACTGCTCATGGTCAGACTTGTGCGTTCTCTCTTAGTTGTCTTTTCCAAGCTGAGGTGTCCTCGCATACCCAGTTCTTTGTACAGATGTGCATTATCCTTGTTGGCCTTTTCCATTTTGACCATATCCCTTTTGAAATGAGACCAGAGCTGCAGAAGTATTCAAAATGTGGGTGAATTATAGATTTATTCAAATGCACAGTGTTTGCTTCTGTTTTATTTCTTTTCCTTCCTAAAAATTCATAACTGTATATTTGCTTTGACTGTTTTGACTGATAATGAGCACTGACCTAATTCTTGCTTGGATCTATCATATATTCTTATTGCTGAATTAAAATTGTCAGTTCAGAACCTATGCGCTTGTGTTTGAAGTTAAAACTTTCTCCCGTGTGCGTCAGTCTTTCTTTATTCATAGTGAATTTCGTCTACCATTTTATTGACCAGCCATGCAGCCTTGTAAGGTCCCCCTGCCATTCTTGGCAGTCAGTCTTTGCCCTCAGCATCCTGTATTTTGTAAATTCAGAACTGCGTTTCATCTGAGTGTAGGTATTATAGAAGATATTTAGAGAAAATAGGTTGTTCTTGTGTACAAACTTTTCTTCATACATGCCAAATCACTTTGATGCTAGGGCTAGTTACAGCCTATGCTTTACAGGTGGGAAACTGCAGGATGGGATTTGCCACGTTCATGCAATGAGTGGAAGATCTCTCTTTCTGTGGCCAGCCAGTACTTATCCAGTGGCTGGGTGTCACCTGGAATTCACATTGCAGGGTTATGTGTGTGTTTAAAAAGCAGTCTCGGGTATATTCAATATGAACGCGCTGTTTCAACCTTTTCTGTAATACTTATTTCTGACACTTCCAATCATTTTGGTTAGTTGGGGATGACATCACTTGTTTAACGATAACAAATTGGAGACTGTCCTGGGAGTGTAACAAAAACTCATCTGTGGAAAGGAGGGGGAATTTCACCCGTAGGTGTTCAAAGTTGATTAGATCTCATTACAGAGTGCCTTAAGTGAAATGATTTGGAGCTCTGCATTTCTCAGTTTTTCCATACCCTGAAATTTTGTGTCACAAAACCCACTAGATTCGTGTAGGGACTCATACTCCCTCTACAGAGAGTGAAGCCTTAAAGGGACACAATATTTGAATTATTTTTCCGTCTCTGGTGCTAGTTATCAGCAGACTTATATGCAGCAGTGTGGCTTGCCTCCCCCCATCATCCTTCTTACAAGAATTCATAGAGGACTTCAGTTTTCAGTGTTGTCAATTTGGCACCTTTTGCTGAGTACTAAATTCACCTTAAAAAAACATGTCTACACATTAAGGGTTCTATTCATGAATGACTAACACCTCATTTGCACTTGAATTTCATTCAGGTTAAATGGAAACATTGTGCAATGCTGTGGAATTTACACAAATTTGATATCCTTGAATACAGATTGCTGGTAATGAAACTGACACTTTGTTGTGCATATTAAAGATGCCCAGAAGCCAAAAGAGGATGGAGAATAAGAGAAAAAAGGATCAGAGCTGGCCTGAATGAGCGAAGTACTCTTACAGAAGAGTGGGAAAGGAAAAGAGGAAATCAAACCAATTTTGTAATGTGTAGGTGTTCCTTGTAGCTCAGCTCCCGGAGCAATACAGCCTGGGCTTTTGGTGCTTGCTGTGTCTGCCCGGAGACCCAAGGTTTTCACCTATCTAGGCAGTGACATTTGTGTGGGAATCTGTACTTACCTAAACTGAGTCTCCCACTTCTCATTTGAATTTTGTGTTCCCAGATAATTGCTGAAGCTCCTACCAAGCTTTCTAAGGATTCTCCTTTCACGTGTCTTAGTGTTCAGGGGGTGTGGGGGGAGGAGAACTCATGAGGGTGGAATTTGGGATTTGGCTCAAAACCTGATTCTTTTGTCATTTGGGCATGCGGAGCACTACGACTTTTCTGCTGAAGATGTTTAGCAGGAGGGACCATTGTATGAGCTTTTTCTCACGAGATTGTCTTCTTTCCCCTTGACTCATACGACGCCAAGCACAGTAGCTCACCGATCTATGATACGGACCCATGCGTGTGACAGGAATATGAATAGTAACAACTACACAATCTTATTCTGAAGTTTCTGCAGAGTTGCGATTAAATGCATGTGATCTGGAGGAAATTATTTTAGGAGACACTATGAAATCCCATTATTGTGTTCCACACAACCTTATGTGAAAGCATCTGTCAGTAGCCTGTAGAAGGTAAACGGCTGGTTGCTTGCAAGAATGGGGACCACTTTTCATGACTTTTAAGTTCAGTAGTGACCGTATGCTAAGCTGCAGAAGCTCTATCCATTTGCACCTGCCTATGTGCCCAAATATACTTTTAGGTAACAGCAGCAAGCTTCAGGTACGCTTGTCCTACTAAATAGAGATCCTGGCTAAAAATTCAGAAGTTTCATGATACTGACTGCTAAGCTTTTCTGATGATTGTAAGTATATGCAGTCTGTATTGTAAGTATGTAGGTCTGAAATAGCTCTTAACCCACTGGAAAGAGCTAGTCACTGGTGATTATTATTCAAATTGAACTTCCTTGCACTATGTAGAAGTTTTAACATCTCGGAAACTAGTGCAAAGTTTGTCTTCACAGGCACAAAAATAAACTAATGAAAGAGAAATCAGGGAAATGTTTAAGAATCTTTTTACTCCCTCAAACGTTTATCCTCTGTCTTTGCTCTACACCAGGTCTTTTTTCCATGATACATAATACATCCAATTTTCTCTCTTCACTGGTTAACACATCTGAGAATTATGGTGTGGGGAAAAAAAAAAATAATCTGCTATTTGAATACCAAGTCACAATAGACAAAGTCTGGGCTCTCGTATCTACTCAGGGGACAGGTACTTTCTTCACCTTTCAGAGGTCAGCAATCAACGGTGTGAGTTTAAGGAGTATAAACGATTATGTATAAGAAATGTTCCTTTATTCATTATTTTTTTTGTTTAAATTTCCCTGCAGAAATTGATCTGAGTTGCAATTTTAATTTCAACAGGGCTGCTTGGAAAAGCAAATCTTAAAAAGAGTCTGTCATAAGCTGCATGTCATTATTATAAATTCACATAAGCAAGATCTGGGTTTGGAAGTCTGGCTGCTGTAGCTGCAATAATACCAAAGTGAGTTGTACTCTGTGGAGGAAACATGTCAGGCACATAATCCTATTCTTCTTTTGAAGTTTCTTTCTTCAGGAATATTAAATAAATAGACTGTAAACTGTTGAAGTTACCACGCACTATTGAGCAGCACCCTATAAGGAAAACAAGCACTGAAGAAGGTATACATGACCCCAGAAATCTCTACAAGTCGCTTTCTAAACAACCCTGAAACCTTTGGCTCAGCTGCATTAAAAACAGAAAGAATAAGAAGAATAACAGGAGAACATGTCAATACATAAAGTTTCCAATTAATTTTTTTTCCAAACAGAATTTGTTTGTATTTTGACAGTCCTATCATGGTTACCAGTGTCTTAATATTTTAAAAATAATAACTTCATAAGCTATTCAGACCTGAGGATCTTATGCTGGTGAGTTTTAAGTTTCAAGGTACCTTCCTCTATCAAGGCAAAGAATAATAATCAGCCAAAGCCCAGGTTATCAGCTTCCTCTGTTACAGTGTGTAGCGTAATTTTGCTCCATGGTGGTGCAACGTTGCAATGATTTATATCAAAGCAAGCAAACTTCAAGCTGAAACTGCAAAAAATATAGAGAAGGTCAGTGATAGGAACTGCTAAAATGTTGCAGCTTCTCTGAAGCTGCAAAGAAGCCCACTATGAACACTACAAAGCTGAGAACAGTTCCCTAGTCTTTGATTTCTTATTTTTGAAAGGTTGTAATGGAGCCAGCGGGTAACCTAAGACAATCAGGGAATGTTTTAACAGAGATGCCATATATATGAATTTATCCTATAGATTTATACTATCTATACATTCCTTTGCTTCATGAAAAGGCAGCAAGCTGTTGCAAATAAAATTAAGGTCTCTGGAGAATAATCATGTAAGAAAGTGATTATGATGTGTAGCAATTATTTACCTGTCTACAGTCATAGGTAGATAATAGTGACAAGGGGAAAAGCAGTCAATGATAATATTAGATGAAGAAAGTACTGCGACCTAGATCTTAAATAAACCGACTGGAATTATTCAGTACTTTGTTAATCAGCAGAGGGTTATAACACACGTGGAAAACAAAGACCTGCTCTTTTCTTCCTTATTTTGCCATCCCTGAAAAGTGGGAGAAGCAGAAGTATTGTCCAGCCACCTGATGCTCGTAGATGAATTCTGTTCTTGAAAAGTTACACATTTGTGCCAAAGGACTGAAGTGACCCTTAGTGCTGTGGGTTAAAACAGACACAGGAATGAAAACGTTTTCTAAATGCAGTTTCTTGATTTGGGGTTCTTATTTCCAGTCTTTGCCTCAACCAAATGAGAGTAGCAAAATTTGGTGTCCCCGATACAATAGCAGGCAGGAAAATGAGAGGAGCTGTGTGGCCTCCATCTCTTCCAGTCTACCTGAGTGGACCGGGACAGCTGTCAGGGACAGCTTCTTTATATCACTCCTTATCAGCCCCCTGACTATTTAACATGTCAAGCTCTTTTATACCTTGCCTCAGTTTCCACCTTTTATAGAATATACTACTCGCTCATTCCCTTTGTAGCTTAATTTTCAAGGCAATATCTCCAAAACTCCCCTGACATCATCTTGTAGGAGGTATCTGAAGCTTGGTGAAGACCTTGTTTTCTCCTTGACTAGCTGATCTATTTCACAGCTATCATTTATTAGCTTTTTCTCCTCTGAAATGATTCGCTTTTAAACTTCTTTTTCTCTGAACCACCCATCAGACACTCAAGGGCCCAAAAAGTAGCAGTAATCTGCTTTTTCTCATTCTAATATGACTACCTGTGTGGTGTAAAAATCAGATAGCAGCAGAGAGGGGTAAGGCAGTGGAGGAGAGCTTCTTCACGTGCCCTAAAAATCTTCTTTTTACTGGAGAATGGTGTGAGATTATGGCATATATTTATTAACACACACCTTAGCTAACTGAGTTTGTGTTTAACAGTGGATTTATTTTTTATCGGTGATTACACCATAATCAGGTTTTTACACTAGAAGTAGGTAACCGAACAGATTTTATGGCTAGTAATGACTACGTGAATTTTAATATTCACTTTCCACCAACCGCTCTTTTCATGTGTTCTCAAGAGGGCTAAGAAGACCAGAGTTGTCAATTTCACCTTTTTTATTTTTTTTTTTTTTTGCATTCAAAGGCGTAACAATTTTGCTGAACCCTTTAACAAAAACACATTCTTAGGACTACGTATTGTGATTATTGCAAACCGAGGCTGTTGTTGAAATTGAAATGATGGTTCTGAGTTATCTAATGGTACACTTCAGTAATAGTTCCTTTTTATTCCCTAAAAATCTCAATGACATGATAAATTCTTGGAACTGTGTTTTTAAAACACAAGTGAGCTTTTTTCATACCTTTTATCCTCCATGGAGTCATTTGCCTTACAGGATTCCTATTAGCGTGACTTCTTGTATCTTCAATATACACTGTTTCTACCAAGTTTCAAGCAATTGGTCCTGTCAATATTATTTCAGGGTTTGTTGGTTTCGCGAAACAGAGTCATCACTGCAAGAGTGTTATTGGTGTGTTCATTAGGAGAAATAAATGTGCTTTACATCTCTATTTAAATTGCTCTGTGATGAGCCTGTCAGTACAGTACATGCAGAACAGCATCAGAGCACTAAAATAATAATCAGGAAAACAGCAATATCACCTTTGTTCTTTCTAACAGTAGAGTTGCAGCAAACACTCGAAAGGCAGGGCCATGGCAGATACTGCTCGTGCTTGTAGCACCGCAGCTGTCGGCAGAGGGGCACAAGAGCCCCTGGGAGAGCTGGGCAACAGTAGGGCTGGAAACGCTGGGCTTCAGCTTGCAATAGTCCTGCCTACAGTCACCATGAAAAAGAACTAACCCGGCTCAAAATCCTTCAGCCTGTCGTTAAAAGCCAGTGGGAGCAGGCCAGGAGTCACCACTGAAAGGAGATGTGCAAAGGCAGCAAAGCCAGCACAAGCAGGTGAAGGGTTTCCTAAGGAGCCAGCTAACAGCAGCGTGAGAAGTACAATTACGAACTCTTGACAATCCTAACTAGAGAGATTTGGAGCAGATAATGAGGAGATACTTTTAATGTTATCGAAATATATCAGAATAGGAAGGACATATTGGGAAAACAGCAATTTTCATGATCCTTTGTCCCCTTCAGGGTGGTTGACACACCTGGGAAAAAGGGTGCTGGTGAATTGGGGAAAGGGAGGGGGAACTGCGACGTTCCTTCGCGGTGGCAAGGAAGGCAGAAGCCGGTGCCACAGCCGGTCTCCGTGTGGTCCCCTCAGCTCACACCCACAGCAAACACCTGCTGAGAAAAGCAGGACCTTCTGGGAGCAGCGTATGCACTGGGCAGCCCACGAGCTGATTGCTCGGGTGATGGGAACATATGGGGGTTTTAATCACATCTAATAACAACCCAGCTGCCAAAGGCAAGCGAGGGGATGGGAATGTGATTCTTCTCCACCCGGCGTAGTTGTGAAGCTAACTGTTGACTTCCATGCTAATAGAGCCAAAAACAGCAGACCCAGTTTTAAAATGTAGTTCTAGGGCATAATAGTGTATTTGTTTATTGTTTTCTTAATAGCACAGCTAGGAAAGTTGATCCTTTATTGAATACTTTGCTAAAATGAAAAGTGCGCCAATATTTTCCTTCCAAATAAATACATATTTGAATTTCATCAAACAGGGTCCTTGTAAAAATAATTATGAAAATAGATAATAGCTGAGCATGAACCAAACTACCCCTTGTTTACCTGAATTAGAAAAAGGATGATTAATGGTAATGAACGTGTTACATTACTCATTTGTCAAAAAAGATCAATAATGTTAAATAACCCAGGAATGTCACGAAGCTGCCCCCAGTGCTATGCAAATTTTATGAACAATTCTAGTGGAAAACGGTATATCGCAGGGGCCACCCCTCCACACGCAGAGATCTGCCTCCTGCTGCCTCCTCGCTTGGTGCTGAGGAACGGCCCCTGTTAATGGGGGGGTGGGGGAATCTAGAAAATACGGATGGCAATATTTTTTGGCTTCAGTTTGGTTATTTTGCAATTCAGATCATTTCACAGGAGCAAGTATAGATACAATTAGGCAAAACGTTAGTCCCCAGAAGGGGGGTGGGGGAGGACGGGTGAGCTCATCAGTGGTGCCACTGTGCCGGGGAGGGGGCTGGGGGTCTCTGCTGGTGGGGCAGTCACCCCTGCCGGCCCTGCTGCCACCTGAGGAGGCCACGGCGCAGCCCAGGAGGAGAGGCGAGAGCGTTGCTTGTGGCAACACTCTCGCCCCTTAGCTGTTCTGTAATTATTTCACAGTTTTTCTGTTTCTGTGTGATGCAATGCAAATTCCTGGAGGCAGCAGAACCTGCCATGAAGGACCAATTAGTGGTCATCTCGGGAGAACTCACGTGGTTGTATCCAGTTGTTACTAAGTCAGATCCAGGGGTGGTTTCTATTATCAGCAGGGCTTGCTTTTTCCATCATGAGTCTTGAGATACAGGGAAACAGTGGTGCAATAGAGCCTATTCAGGAGTTTAAAAGCGAATACTTAGAATTCATAGTAATTAAAAGAACTGTGACAAATAGTCTTCTGGAAAATGTTTTTTAGAGTTACAATAACACTCATATTCTGTAGAGCCAAGAAGCAAAGATTCCCTTAGTTTGTATAGAGGACTGGGATACAGACTTGTATCATCTTCCTGATTTTTCACCGATTCCCCCTCTGATCCTGTGAGTTAATTTAACCTTCCCTTGGCTCACTTTTCCCACCTACAAATTATGTACATTGTTATTTAAGTGCCTCAGAGAGATATTTCAAGTTTTAATTAGTGTTTGTAAAATGCTTTGGGTTACTTGGATCAAAGTGTGATTTATTATTCAGTAACGTATATTACTGTGCGGTAGATGTACACATGTGCATCCTGCAAAGTGGGATGGCAGCGAATACACTCATTTGTACTTTGTCATCTGTTTATATAATATGGGTTGTTAAGATTCTTTTTCTTTGGTTTCACTTCCAACAAGTTTGATCAAAGGTGTTTTGATTTTTCACAGCCTTGACTTTAAGATGTATTGTAGTGCATTTTTATGTGAAAAAGATCTAATGATATGAAAGGAAGGGACGACTAAAACAAAAAATCAGATGCCACTATATTTTCTTATTGAGCATTTGTTCTGTATGAACATGAATGTGTGCATATCATATTGGCTTAAGGGCTTCCTAGGATACAAGGTCTGAGTTCTAGGTTGTGATTTTAGGAGAGTACGCTGGTGAGAATCCCATCCAAAGACGTGGCAACAAACTCTCATCCCACATGCCAGGACCCAGGAAGCTGGGGTGCACAGGAGCCTGGGACTGTGCAGGAAAGACAAATGAACCCTTTTAATGGGATTTGCTTTAACTGATCCCTGTAAGTAAGATCCAGTAGACTGGAACATGCCAGGGATTGTATCTGTATTCTCAGAGAGATAATTTGCCCATAAGAGTGTCTCTCAGATGAGTATTCAGACTCTGAATTAATCAACTTTGTTTACATTTTCTTAATATGAGCAGATTTCTCTGCAAGCTTTTTCAACTATAGGTGTTATTCCACACTTTGGGAATGACAGTCAGACCAAGCAAGAAAGATTTTCTGAAGTTCACTGCAGTACAACTCCACCTTTCCAAAGGTATCAGGAAAACTTGAGCCAGCCAAGAAAACGTGTGTCATTACCAACAGTGTCATTCAGGTCCATCTTATGCACCTTGTTTTCTTTTCATCTCTGCCCTATCCATTGGCAGATTGTGATGCTCCTTCTGAGCCTACTCCTTCATTACCGAGGAGCCAGTGAGAGGGAGCCAGAGGAGGATGATCCTATGTTTTCAGCTCTTAAAAGCACAAAAAAAAGCTGTCAGAAATGTGCCGATTGGAAGGGCAGAGTAGGATATCCAATGGTGGAAAAGGTACAGCCCAAACCCTCCCGGAGGACGCAAACAGGGAAATGCTAATAGGGAAATCCGCAGGAGAAAAGCCCAGGGCTTAGGGAAGATGTGCAAAGCCAAGTGATGGGGGAAAGAGCACCTCTGCCTTGCATGATACCACGGGTGGATTTGCCTTCAGTCATGCTGAGACATCAAACATCAAGTCAAGAAAAGGGAAAATAATGTTAAACTGCAAGGGTGCAAACATAAAATTCTTATAAGATGAAGTGGTGATAATATGGAAAGGCACAGGAAAATTCTGGAGTAGCCACATAGAGTCAAATTGGTGCTTGCTGGAGCTGCAATGCCATACCCTTACATTTCAGAGTATGCAAACTCTATAGCAGTATAATTATAGCAAAGCAGAACTCAAAGTAATTACTTTTGTTACTAGGAATTAGATCAACTGCATGATTTTGACAGAACTTTAACTGAATGGATGACCTGTATTTAAAAAAAAAAAAAATAAACAAAGAAAAAAGAAGAAATAAAATTGCTGGATGGTGGGTACCATAAGATGGATTTGAACTTAAGCACAGTTTCTTATACATGAATTTCAATAACTATTTATTTATTGAAATATATATGTGTAAGTATGCAAGATGTACCCCTGCAATACCTTTATAAATATCTGTCTCAGTTTTGTAAAACATAAAAAACTAAGTGATTAACAGTAGGTTGAAACAAAGCTGACACTGGTAAATTAGAATAGTAATTCACTATGTTTTAAGACTTGAACTGAATTCTTGCACAAGCAGCTAATTCATGGAAAAAAGGAAGAATTGCTCAGGACAGCAGTGAGGTCTGTAATAATCTGTTTTCTCTTTCTTTCCTGTCTCCAAGGTTTCGCTTTTCCATGTGACCCTAAAAAGTGGACACAAAAGACATGTATTTGCTTGAAAGGTGAGATATAAAATATATGTCTTGACTTTAAGTGGCTCCACACAAGACCGGCTCTTGAGTCTGATTTTCTTGCCTGTCTACATATGGCTCTCTCGGTTCCCCTGCTGTTGTGTTCAGTGTCACTTTTGCTGAAGGAAAGTGGCTGAAATGCCACTTTAACCAAACATCTTGAGATTTTGGAGGCAGGCCTGAACCTGAAAAGAGACTGTTTCTCATGCGAAAATACTGGTGTTGGAGAAGCAGATGTAAATCACAGCTGGCTTTCAAAATTAGTGAGAAAATAGATTTTTTTTTTTTTTCAAAATGGGGTAAGAGGAAGTCTAGGCTCTGACAGGCTAAGGAATCCAGCTTTACCAGGGCGTGGGGCTGCACAGCTCACCTGGATGCCTACAGGAGAAACTCTCATGCTGGTACTGATCGGAGGGTAAAGCTGTCACGTGCTTTTTTCTCACCAGCACCTTCCCAAGGTGTCCTTAACGTTCCTCAGTCACCACCAGTATTACATAACAATTCTTATTCTTATCCTTATTCTGATGATGATGATGATTATTATTATTATTATCCTCCCTTATTTTAAGTTTCTAATTACTTTTAGTTGCCACTGGATGAATTTTCCAGTATACAGCAAGGCAGCCATGCTGCACACCTTGTAATAGGGCTAATATTGAACTGTAGTCATTGAAGACAAGCGTCAATCCCACCAGGACCCCCATGCAGAAATGAAACTGCCTGCCATTCCCCGCTGTTTCAGCAAGCCCGAAGCAAGGCAGTCCCCAGGAAGGTAGCTGCTCTTCTGCATTTAGGGAGTTGGGTGCAAAACTCAGGGGGGAACTTGGAAATACCAAGGGGATATAGAAATCTAGTGTTCAAGAGAAGAATGAGAGGGATGTAGAAGACGACTCTTTTAGAGGGTCAGGGGATATAAAGCATCAGGCAAACTGAGGGGACAGGAAAGCAAGTGGAAATATAAGGTTGCTGGTGATCACCTGGGTCCTGGGGACCAGTTGTGACTGCAAACAGAGGTACGTAGTGCCCACACAGCTGCTATTACGGTCTGAGTAGGAACCATTGGTGGAGACTGGATCTCTGTGCCCCCTCCAGTGACAAAGACCTGCACCCCCTGTGGCCAGGACAGGGCCAGCTGAGAGTGGAGTATACCAGATATACACACCAAAGGACAGAGAGACCAGTGCCTGTACCTCCTCTTGGCCCGCTCTTCAGTTTATATTATAGCTCCTTTTCTACACCTTGCCCACTTAAAGCAGTCATTACTCTTTTTTATCTCCTAACAATACAGACAATTTCACCTTCTGCATTTTATATGGTACTGCCAGTACCCTCTAATATTTTTGATTTCAAGAGCTTTTTCTGAACCTTTTAATTTCCAAGACTAGAAATCTTATTCAGATAGTAATTCACCCTTCTTTAAGAGTCTCTACCTGTATGTTCACTGCTGTGATCCAATGTATCTTATTCTTGCCTCTCTTCCTAAATCTTCTTTTCAGAGTTCAGTTTTTTTCTTTTGCCAATAGCCATTTGCTTTAACAGAAAGTTTTAATATGCTGAAGAATAATTTGAATATTCTTTTCCTTTCAGGATTTGGGACATTTCATTTTTTTTCCTTCAGAAGATGCTGGATAAGTTTGCCATGAGATGATTCTTGGAGAATACGTGAGAGCACACTAACATCATCTGATACCTGTTGAACCAGACTTCTTACCCCATCCCAAAGGTAGGTGTCCTCTGAGATGATGGTAATTTCCTGTAAGCACATTTAGAGGAAAGGAGGTTTTTCTCTTCTCTCACGGCTAGCCTGAAGAACTGAAAAGCTGTTCTCCATTATTTTTTAACTCTACTGGCAGCAGTTCCTCTCATTTACCCTTATATACACACGCTTACGCACAAATGCACATCTACACATACTTACATGCAGAAAGAAACAACTATATTAAAAGCTTTAATGACACCAAGGAAGCAGTCACCTGTTACTCCGCTCTGACCATTTCAGCTGTCTAGTGAACTTGAGTTATTGTGATGATTGATCACTACTGCTTTAAGCCATATGCTATATTCAGCATCTATATTTTATATTTATAGCTTCCTGTATTGAATACTTTTCTTTTCATCTTACTTTCACAATGAAAGTGTTTTTAATGTGAAAAGTAGTTACCAAAATAAGGTAATGATTGCTCCTTGTATCATCCTTGATATCTCTTACTTTTTTTTTTAAGTGGTTAACCAAAAATGGGCCCATTTCACCTAAATGTAGAAATTGGAGGCACGAGGGTGAATCACATTAAGGTCAGCTACTAATGACAGTTTCCCAGGGATGACTTCTCTAGACATTAAAACAATCTCAACTGAGGCTGGATGTCTTTGCCTGAAGTCCCCGAGATGTGGTGTTGCTGATGATGAAACTGCTGAAGCATGTCCTCTGCCAGCAACGTCTTGGTAGGACATTCCCGACTTCCCTTGGCTACTTATTCTCACTC
Source organism: Rissa tridactyla (assembly GCF_028500815.1). Classification (NCBI taxonomy): domain Eukaryota; kingdom Metazoa; phylum Chordata; class Aves; order Charadriiformes; family Laridae; genus Rissa; species Rissa tridactyla. The sequence goes on along the minus strand of NC_071472.1, from coordinate 20,119,123 downwards.
CCTAAGGGCAGCTCATTGCTCCCTTGGCTGCTCTGAAGGAATGGTTTGAGGGGCTGCTCTACAAACCAGGTCATCGAAACGAGCCAGGCAGAAGGGCTGAGTAGTTTGGTGGTGTCACTGGGCCCTTTCTCCAGTCTGGTTTCATGGGCTATAATCTGCAGAAATAAAATGGGCAGCACCTGAAGGGAGAGGACCGAGCATCTGAGGGTTAGCAGTGGCAAGCTCTTCCCTGCCAGAAAAAATGGCTTTGCTACTGAAGGAAACATACCATTAGATACAGACTGAATAAAAATCAAGTAGGAAGGTCAGGATCTTTCCTATTATTAGATGACCATGATAATTGCTTTATCTGGGCCTTGAGGTCAGTTCAGGGCTGTGCCTAACTTTTGCCGCTTGTTTTGTATAGAATTGACTGGGATCTACTCAGTAGTTACCATTTCCTTCCCTCCCCGTTGTTACAATACTTGTATATACAGTAGTAGTTACTCAGATGATTTAGTTTTCTTGTCCTTTCCTTTGGAGGAGTGACAGGAGGAAAGGAGGAGGTAATAGCGGATTTGATCTTTAAATTGAACTCTGCAGCATAGGAGATGTTGCAATGCTTGGTTGATAGCAGAGCCTGAAGTGCAGGACAACAACTCACTCTTTGCCCCTGAAATGTTATTAGCCTTCTTTACTCCTCCTTCCAAAATAAAACACAAAATAAATAAGGCTTCCAGCATCAGTAAACTTCCTGCTGTTTGAACTGGCAGGCAGCCAACTCATTTGGACTGTTCTCCCCACTGATATAAAACACCCGTGGCAAGCGGGAGAAAAAAAGGCTAGGAGGCCCCTATGACTGCATGCAAAAGAATGCCTCGCCAATTTTCTGATTTGAACAATATAACAAGAAATCTTGGACTCGGTGTTTAAAAACAAGCTTGCTCGCACTCTTTTATAACCCTTTAATTTTCTTTTTTTTTGAGCATTTATCACTTAAAACCATGCAATCGTCCATCTGAACGAGTAAAGGAACAAAATCCCATAGGTAACTCATTCCTCATTTGAAGTTTTAGCTGGGATTCAGGAAAATAGGGAGAAAAATTATCTATACGTAGATGCAGTACTTTTCTGGGAATTTAGTCTACCTCCTGGAGACGAGTGGCATGTGTGTTTGGATTCTCTGGTGAGTGTTGGGGTTCCATGGCCAAATTACCCAATTTCATGTGCAATGGTGTGAGCAGCGTTTTCAGTATGGCTTCTGCTCAGTCTCTTACTGGTATTTACGATTCGGTTATGGAAACATCCAGGTTCTGCCCCACATTTTCGGGAAATTAAAAAAAGACAGGCCCAGCAGAAGGACTGGTTTTACACAGGGTATTTTCTGAATACTGATTTTTATGTGGGTATTGTTGATAACTGTTAACAATTAAAAAGCATTTTAGGTAAATGATGAAAACACCTACCCAGGAGGTTTGCCCGGTGTCAGCTACCTTGAGACTTGAACCCAGGTTACTGTCTGTACATTTCAGTCTGTGTTTCTGGATTTACACAGGTGAAATGTTGACCTAGAAGAATATGGAACAAACCACTACAGCTTTAAGCTGCAGAGGTTTATCAAAAAAAAAAAAAAAAGGCAGAAACAAAGGCAAGCAGATGGCTAAAGATGAAGGTCACATCAGATTGAGAAGTTTGTCAAAATGTGATGACATAGGTAATCTGTAAACTGTTATTGCACCTAGCTGGAGGTGCTGAAAAACATTTTGAAATTACAAAAAACACTGGAGTCACCAGCACACAGGCAGGAATGATAGCCTGGAGTGGTTCTGCTCTATGGATGAATGCCAGATGTGGAAAGCGACATATCTGGAATTAATGATATTAAACATGCTTTTCTTTTATGCTCAATAATAACTCTATTATGATTGATACAAACCGCAGACACTTTATCTAGTACAAATGGAATCGTCTGTCATTGACTATATTAAATCATCAATTTCTGCATGATGAGGATCGTTTAGGGTAACTAATCATCTGTCTCGTTCTGAAGTCTTTAAGGCTGATCAGATAACGTTTTGAATACTGCCTGAGCAACCATGACAATCTAACCCTTCCATGTAAGGATTGAGAGGGGCCCATTATGCCGTCAAAGCCTGTGGAAATATCACAGCTCTTTCTCTACATAATACCCTGCTGTAAATAAATCACTCTCCACCGCAAACTTTATTGATCACAAGCACTTCCATGCTTGTGTCTAGTGAAGTCTCTACAGAATAAAATGCTGCTTTATATTTTGTCTTGTCAAAATATTAAACGGCTCTGTCAAGCGGAGTCAGGCTAGCAGTGATGGTGTAATTCTGCTGTAGCCCTTCTCATTCCCTCTTTCTATCTCAGCTGCCAAGCTTACAAAGCAGGATTTTTTTTATAAACTTTCCAATTATAGTCTCGTAAGATTATGAAGCCTTAAGATAAAGTGTCCTAATTTAGAGTGGTAGAGTACTGAACCACTAGACAAGAGCCTGTTAGATAAAACATTTCTCACAAGGAAAAGATAACCTGGCTTATTTATATACACAACATTAATGGGCAATAGGAGATAGCCTGGAATATCTCTATTATTTTACCAAGTGAGATAGGAGAGAAATATTTGAATTAATTCAAGCTCAAAGTGTTTATTATTCACAGACAAAAACTATCCCTTAATTGTGAGACAAATGTACCAAAGGAGGAAACTGAGAAACGCCAGGTTAGCACAGTGTTTTGCCTTTTCATACCCTATCGTTAGTTTGTAATTCTGTAAATAAGATAATGTATCCGTAGCGATACAGAAGCACCATCACAGTTTAAGCGGGGGACTGCTGCTGCCTCCGACTTCAGCTCACGTTGTGTTTGTCATCGGATGGTCTCGCTTTGACACTGCTTAGCCACACAGAGCACTGCCCTTTTATAACACCCCGCGAATCTCCTGGGAGAAAACCTGGGGTCTTGCAGAGCTTTGCTGAGAACAGCCCGGGCAGATCGTAAGGAGGTTTGGGGCCGTCCTTAGGAAGAAGCTGGAGCACTTTCAGGGCTGCTCGACATTGTAATAGTATTCACCACCTCAGGACTGGAGAATCTGTCATGCATTCCCATATGCTTCCCACTCCAGGAAAGGCAGAATAAGAGCCGAGAGTGGTGGCATAAAGCTCTAACCTGTGCTGAAAATAAGGCTGAAACACAGAAACAGGGAGCTGACAGTGACTTCCTGACTTCTGGGCTTCTCAGGGAATCAGGGAAAATCTGGTCTCAAAATCGCCATGTTTTATTCCCTTCCCTATTTGATTTTCATGCAGGCAGAGTTTCTGTTCAGGAAGCATAAATGTAGAGTTCACAGTCAACCTTCTTTCTTTGGGTCTTTTTTTTTTTCTTTTCCCTGTGACAAATCAAAATCCATATTAGGTGAGAGAACAGCAGAGAGACCATCCGCAGAGGAAGATGGGCAATTGTGAAAAGAGGTCGAGAACAGAATAGGGAAGAAGGAGAGGCAGAGCCAGGGGTCAGCGGAAGGACAGAGGCCGTGAGTTGGAGGTGGACCCACTCATCCCACACGTAAGCTCCTTTCACTGAGGCAGCGGGGAGCAATCTCTCTGAAAAGCACCTACTGCAAGGAAGTCCTGACTCTTCCTGTGCCTTACAGACATGACTGAAACAGAGATACTCAGTCACAAAATGAAAGCAGGGAGAGTGAAGTTACTGACGTGACGGTCACTTGACACTGAGGGCTCACAAGTGGGAGAGTGCTGGTTGTCCCCATGAGTGAAAGACGCACCATCGCATTCCCAAAGCTGCATATGCTATCACCCCAGTTTCTTCATGTGGTTATGATCAAAGAAATTTACTTTTTGAATTTTTTTAGCTAGTAACTGTTCCAATAACCTGATGGAGCCTTTGGCAATATCTGAGCCAAATTACTCTGCAGGAGTATTTAGATGTCCTAAAACGGTCTTATCCTTCTCCTTTGTCCTAGCTCTTCCTGGTCTACAAATCGCTCCCCTCCAAAAGGGACTGAAAGGCTCTGCTATAAGACTTCATTAACTTCATCTTCTCCTTCTTGTGTTGGATTGTTGTCCAATTGGGGGAAAAGTCACGATCCTCCTACAGCAGTAATGACAATAGTTAATGACAGGAATACAGGCCTTTAGTCAAAACATTCATTAAATCTTTTTGAATAACAAAATATTCATTATGTTTTTTTTATGGAACACTTAAAACCACAGAAAGCTGTACAATTCAGTGATTTCTTCATTAGTAATCACTATCACTCTAAAGTAAAGAAAAAGAAAAGTGACAGGCATCAGTAGTTGAACACTGTATCTCCTCCCAGTGCTTTGATTGTCTAAGGAAACGGCATTTTTCTCTCTTTATGGCTTTTGCCCTTGGAAGCCAAGAGCTTCTGCCACTTAGCTCTTCACCTAAGGTGTTTGTATAGCCTACTTAATTTTAAAGTCTGATTAATTTTGCTTTTCTTGGTCAATATCGAGGGGTTTTGTTTTGTTTTGTGTCTTCATGTAGTGCCTCATTAATGAGTTTATGCAAGAAAGATCCCAGGCAGTGTAACACCTGAAGCATATTGAGATTGGTCTCATGCGCTGTAAGCAGCTCTCCCAAAGCTTGTGGTTGAAGCTCAGCCAAAATGTCTTGCAAAAAACCCCACATCTTCCACATTGAGCCTGCAAGAATTCAGGAAATATTCAGCTTTCAATTAGGAAATTAAACACTGGATTGCTCTTTTCCAAACTTTGTGTGTTCACATATTTCATTTACATTCTTAAGAAATTTTGATCCTGTGGAATATGATTATTTGCTTCCTCTGGTCTCTTTAGCCAGTTTTGTCCAGTTACAGTCTACCAACAAACCTTTCTTTTGAGCTTGATTTAAAAAGGGGTGGACTTTAAAAATAAGAATGGCTTGTGGTTTTCGAAAAAGAATAAACACATCCATAACTAACATAGTGATTTATCTGTTTGCAGATGTTCCAGTATAGTTCTAGGTCATAGTTACAAATGCATAGCAAAGGACCTAATAAGAAAGTAAGAGCAGCGTTCTCATTATTTAAAATGACCATTTTTATAGGTATAAAAATCAGTAATAAGCTGTGGAGTTTGCATGAAATACAAATAAACCTTTTCTTTATGCAAACAGAGTCAGTGTAATTAAGAAAATGCGCTGTGACTGTCTTCAAGTTACTAAGCTGCAGTGCTCAGAAAAACTGGATGAAAAAAAGAAAAGAAAAAGGTATCACTCAAAGCGGGGAACTATTAGTGACAAGACAGACCATAGCAACACCAGAGATTACTCTGGTCTCAAAAGACTGCTTTGCATGGCTGAACCACTTCAGGATCAAACTCCTTGGATAAAATAAACAGCTACTTTACTTAAAACATACTTCAATGAAGTAGTTTGCTGTCCTTTAACTTTCATTGCTTTTGTGTGCACGGTTGGTAGAAGGAGGAAAGGAGGGAGGGGAAGGGAGAGAGAGAACAGATCCCCCAGGGATGGTGTGGTTTGGTCAAAAGCTCCAGACCTTGAAAATCTTTGCATACTAACATCTGAAACAGGTGGTTCTGGGCTCATTTTGTGAGCATAAGTTGCTGTGTGCCGACCTTGTGCTCCTGAGCCTTCTCAGACGTGTAGCCAGGAGGGATCTGTCTGACTGTGTGTGATTTTTATATATCTTTCAGCTAAATCACAGGTCCTAATGCAAAATGCACTCAGGGACAGCATGGGGAATTGTGACACTCCCTGTAGGACTTTTCCACCATAAACCAATAAATGGATTACACCGATCTGAGTAGTTTTTAGTGATAGCTAAAATGTGGAGAAAGTCTTCATTTTAGTATTTAATAATAATCTTCATTTAATCAGCAATCCAAGCATAATTTATTGGAAACCTCACAGACTATTGTGAATGGAGATTTTTCTGTGCCAATTACTAAGGGCTGGGAATAGGTAGGTACCCAAGAAAAGAAAATGAAATTCACATCAATGGACTGGAGATGTAAACAGAGGGCGCGGGGTGGGGGGGATGCAAATAGCAATAGCGGGTAAAAGCAAGGGTATTGCTTCACATTTAATGACTGACTGTGTTAAGGACCCCAGTCATCTCCTCTGGCCAATCATTAACTGCTCAGAAACGTCCTCCCATTAGCTCTTATTGCTTAACAACAAGTTACTAATACATGTTTAACAATATTCATTATTTTTTTAACTGCCTCATAGCAGCATCAGTGAGAAAACATGAGCACATGAAAACTGCATCCACCAAGCTTTAATACCCAGAGCAGAGTGACGCAGCAGAGCTCCATTTTCTCCAGAGCGGCTGTGATGCTCACCTGCCTGTGTGGCAGCTCTCAGCGTTTTACCATGCTCATACATGGCCAAGCGTGTCTTTTATTAGAGGTGCCCGCTTTAGTGTACGTGACCGGGCAGAAGCAGCAGAAGCCTGCTTTTTGAAACCTGAGCAGTGCAGATTTAAAGGGATGCTGACCATGCAAACTCACATTTTTTGTTTGTAGCAACTGTAGATAATGATGTTGCACGTAAATGCCTACAAAGTTTTTCAGTTTGGTCTGGGTTTTTTTGTTTCCGTTTTTAATTATTTTTTTTTCCCCCAACTCTGTCCTTTCAGTTGATCCATATCGTGTCTTTGGAAACAGTTTGAATTCAGAAAAACAACTACAATTACTGGTTTAAAAACACCAGTTGTTTTAAGCATAGGCTATCCTGAGTTTAAAAGTTAAGATTCCTCAAAATTATATTAACTCATTTCCAGCTGGATAAAGAGAAATGCATAAAACAGACTAACTTCTAAGGAGTACGCAGCCACGAGCCTGCAGGTCTGCCCTAATGGCACATTTATGTCTCACATTGACTCAGAAGACCCGTAGGCAGAATTTGGCCTGTTATCTGAGGAAGTGAAAGTAGACAATTTATTGCAGTTAGATCCTCAAAAACAGATTCACAATTATCAAATAACAGAATCTGTTAGTTCTGCTGCCTTCAGTAAAATAACAGATCTCCATGGAAATAGGATTACAGGAGAAACCATATTAGATTAGGGTTCATCTGGCTCCATTTCCTGTCTCTGACAATAGCCAATACTTCAGAGGACAGTGGCACAAATATAGTTTTAAATGTACTTTTTTTTTTCTCTAAATGTATAGAACTTAGGTATAAAATCATCCCGCCTTTCTCTTACTCCTTGCTTCTTCCTTTCACTTTCCTCTTCCATATTTTTGGCCCTTTGACTCTTGAAGTGTGATGCCTTCTGAATTTTGGGCTTAACTGGGGAAGTTGTTGAATGTTTGGACTATGTCTGAATCCTATGGGACTGGTAAAGGGTGTCTGGAATGTAAAAACATGGCACAGTGAATTTCTTGAGGCTTGAGATTCGCCTGCTTGCTTGGTGTGCTGTTGTGGCTACAATGCCCAACACAAGCACACGTAGCATTGTTATTTTGGCTCTGTAGACTAGTAACTCATAAAATCTCACAAAAGCATCCTCTAAAAATAAAGTGTCAATAATCTTACAATAAAGTAAATCCTGAGCATAAAATATTTCCTGAGTATAGCAGCTTGTGCTACCTGATAAGGCATACCTTAAAAACCTCACTCAAAGTTCCTTTTACATCTGTGCCCTTATTTTTAGTTGTGACTGATGTTCATGAACTAATCAGTATGAGGTGCCAGCGAAGAGGTCAGCAACCAGCTATATATGTTTTTTGCATTGCAAAGATCTGCTTCCTCATCTTTGGGCCACAAGTTATGCTGGGGACCAAAAACTCCCGTTGCTTGGTCATCATAGGACACCAGAGCTCAGGCTCCTTCCCACCAAGCAACAAAAGGTAGTCTTTGTATTTTTTACCATAGTTTTTTTTTCTTCAGTGGAAGACCAAGTGAAATAGAGTGTGGCAGATATTTAAGATACACAAAAATTAACTTTTGCTTTTGTGCACTGTTTGAGACCCTTTTTTGGGGGATTTTTTTTTTTTTGGTGGCAGGGTGGGAAGGAGCTTTTTTTCTTCTGGGCTCCTATAGCATACATTTGACCTAAAGCATATGGAAGAACAGCCCCCTGCACTTGCATTGCAACCTCATTGACCAGTGGTTTAATACAGAACACTGCAACTATGATGCACATACTGGAAGCTGTAGTATGATTTACTTGCCCAAGCAGCATACTGATGAATTGTACGCAGCAGGACATCTTAAATGCTGCCAAAAGATGCTGTTGGAACAGATATAAAATAGTAACTTGAAGAGTTAGTGACAAATCAGTATTACCTTCTGGGCTCAGACTGGGGATAAAGGGCAGCTCCTTATGGATTTTGTTTTGTTCTCCCTAAATAAAACCTTTAGATCCAACACGGTATTGTTTTGTCTTACCAATGTATGTTTTTCTTCCTTGGTAAATAATATTTTAATGCCATGTGTAGCTAATGTTTTAAAGATAAGTCATTAAAGAAACAAACTTTAATTCTAGATTTCCACTGACTTACTGGGATTATAATGAATTAAAACATAATATAAAATAACCTGATTAAGGTTATTAAGAGGTTATATCATCTTTAAGCCATACCTCTCTTGAAAAAGGCTCATGAAAGGAGGACTGGCTGTCAGCTGAGAGGTCTGCAGTTTGATTAAAAGCATGAAAAAGAGCCACAAATACTTTCCCACCTGGAAGGATAAGACAAAGATTTACTGTCACTGAATGTGCCAAAAAGTCCTTGTCTTCTGTGCAGTTTAGGCTTCAGAATGTCCAATTCATTTTTTCATGCCCAGCTATGAATGAAATAGGGAGAAATTACTACGATTTATTCAGTTGTTTGAATATTAGCAAGCATTTGTTATGAAGACTATTAACACATCAGAAACATGAGGCTTTTAAATTGAGAAGCAGGAAGCTGATTATCTAGGAAAATAGGAAAGCTGAAATAGGAAGCCGAATCTGCTAGATTTCTCCAGAATCATTATATCATGCTGAAGCAATGGGAAATTAGTGAAAATTAGTGAAAATCCATTAAGCCAGTCATTCTGCTGCGCATGCAGAGAGCCAGCATCCCTCATAATATCTCATCCATTTATTAGAGCTTGCCAAATAAACTAACGGTTACGTCAGTCCTGCAGCAGTTTCCAGGAGGCCACAGCTCCCTGAACCCGAAACTTTGACTGCTGACAAGAAGTTGCTTGAAGCAGAAGTGTTATTAAGAAGCCACCTTCCCTGTAGCATCCCCGCTCCTGCTGCCATCCCCAGCTCAGCTACTCCATCTGTCCAGCTGTACCATGGGGCAGGCACGCCAGCAGCCTCTGTCCACGAGGTCCAGCATGCTGCTGAGTTTCTCATCAAACCCCCTGTGCTGCAGGGACTCCTTCCTCCAAGTACGGCGCGTTGCAGACAGCCCTGACTGTGAGTTTGACAGGCGTGTACTTGCCTATGTTTATAATGAAGAGGCTATTGGCAGAACCTCCACGGGTTGGGGTAAGGTGATTTCTTCAGCAAAAGTTTTACAAGATTTTGTAGGAAAGCCTTCGTAGCTTTTTCAGCGTGCTTTTTAGACGGTGCCGTGATGCAGCCGTTGCCATTATTCAGCTTCGGGAGAGCTTCCTGAAATATGCACAGCCTCTGACTCTTCCCTCTCCATTTACAAATATCCTTGATAAAATACTAGAAGAACCAGACATTTCCTGGACACCCTCCCCACCAAACCTCTCCTTTTCTGTTTACATGTCCTTATCTATTTTCATATTTCCTACTGCAGGCAACCAATTGGATGAGTTGTACATTGTGAAATACAGCTACTATGCATTCCCTTGGGAGAAGGAGTACAAACGTAAGTTGAGTCTTTTTTTTGCTTCATTTTTAAACTATTTTCTTTTATGAATAGTCAACGTTGCAGCAGCTCACCCTCTCCATCCCTTTATAGCTGTGACTGGCAATGTTTGCTGAGGCTGAAATGCAAGCAAAGTATTCATACCTCTTCCTAAAGACTTGGTGCATTCATCCCAGCATCCTAGCCCGACTAGAATATCAGGGCATGTTTCAAAATGTTTTTAATGCTGTCTTTTAGATATTCTTCCAAAAGGGTTAACTACCTTTTATCCACATACATGTAAGATATGGAGGCAGGAGACAGAGAAGCTGCTACTGCAGAAGAGATGACCAGTGCATGTGACTTCAAAGCAGTACCTTATGCATTGTAGGTAAATCATTCATAATTGTGTTTGGCCAGTTGTGCAACATCTTATGTGAGGAGAAAAATTAATTTCTGACTCCCACAGAGCGTCATTTTCTGCCCTAATGCATGAGAAAGCTCCGCTGCTATTCGCTTAAAGAACTCGTTTTTTTTCTTCCCATCTTCTACTTTAATCAATTGGAATTAAGTATTTTCTGGTGTGCCCAGCAGTCAAAGGGTGCACTCACATCCACCCGGCCTTGGATCTACCACTGTCAGTGCTTTCTGTGTAATTGCAGCGCTTTATCCTGTTTATGAAAACGTTGTATGCTTTTATCTACTGAAGGTGGCATCCAGGAATGCTACATTTATGCTTTAAACATAGACACCAAAAAGACTCAGAAATGCTAAAGATGAGAGTACACTTTATTGTAAGCATGACAGCAGCAAGTTACAAAACTTCTTCATCTTTAGCCCTCAACGGTGGCATGCTGCTATAGCTATAGGAAAGGCTGTGCAGGGGTAGGGAGCCGTGACGTTCCAGCTGTGCTCCTGTAACTCAGATATTTACAGCTGAGATAACTAGTCCTCTCGGCTATTCTGCGTTTTAGCAAAAGCAGTGAAGATAGCTGCTGCCTAGGCACCATGTCTGATTGCTATGGACAGATCACATAACATGTTTTCTTTTAGCAGCATTATTCACATGAATTACTAACTTTCAGGCATGAAGCCACACAGTCGATTGCAGAGCTCTGCTATCTCACATCATAAATTAGGTTTATTAAACCAAGCCTTAAAATCACTGTCGCATTTGAAATTCAGTCTTAGGTTTTCAGGTCACATTTTTTTACAAATTAACCCCAAAACACTGCTGGCCTGAGTAACGTTGAGAACGATGTACATTTCCCTTGCTATGGCCTAAACCTTCGGTTCAGCCGACTGTGCCTGTGAGGGATGCGTGTAGAGAGGCAAAGCAGAAATGCCTCATGCCCACAGCTCCTTGAGGTGCCCAGTGCCTGTGTGCAGTGAGAATGCCTGGCTGGTGCCAAGAGAGGGGGGACACGGTCTCGTGGAGCGTCCCAGGTTGTTAGTCCCTTCATCTCCCCTCTGCTGGGTGCAGGGTGTAGGTAGAGGCCTCCTTGATCCTCAACACCTTTGAAGTGATGCAAATCTTGAACATAACTAAGCTGCCTTTTTTCTTCCAGCTGACGGTTTTGCTCTGAACTAGTCAGCCCAGAGAAATCTGTAGAAGAGAACGAAGGTGGGGACTTGTGCATATCTGAAGCCGCTGTCTCTAGGTGGCCTTCAGGTCCACAGAGCCAGAACTGCACGTTCACGGTAGGTGCTGGATTAGAGAGTTTTGTTTTACAAAAGAAACAAGCACAAAGCATTTTAGCTGGTCTTAGACGCAGAGTGACACTGAATAGCTCTCCACCTGCAGCCTAGTTAACATACTTAGTGTCATACCATTATGCTTCTTGTTAAGAATATTTAAAAGCCTGATGGACTCAGCACTTCTGCTTCCTCACACGGGAAAGAACTAGGAAGAAAAAAGCTGAAAGATTTTGTTCAGTACGATGCCAAAACTCCTTAATTCTAATATCAACAGACCACAACCTTCCCCATAGTGAAAGGGTTTTTTATCTTGTTCATACTGTATGTATGTAATGTCTTTGCTAAGGCTACCAACAAGGTCATCTCTTTGGGTTTTGGTTTGTGTTTTGTGTTAAGCCCTGAATTGAGACTATTAGCTTATTTCACGTAGGCCAGCAAGGACAACCGCCTTCGACTTTTTTTTTTTCTTTTTCTTTTTTTCCTCAGGATACTGGAGTGGATGGGACACCCGAGACTTGGAGAACTATTTAAGAAAAAAGTGTTTGAGATGTTCTCGAGAATATGTGAAGTCCCATTAAATGCAGCCATTCTCAATAAAATAGCAAATGTTGAGGCTGATTTTTATGGCTTTAGGAATGTTCCTAGAAATGTCAACTCAGTATGTCTCTTTCTAAACTAAAATTAGGACTAGACTACGACGACCATGATTTTAGTGTTATATAATAGTGACATAACAGCGTGATAGAAAGTGACACAGTCACATAAGGAAGCCCATTTTTTGCTGATCTACCGTAATGTGTTATACCAACCAAACAACCTATTTTAACTGAATTTCTGACCAGGAAATAGCCACAGGAGAAGGACACAAGAAGGGGCTAGAAACTGTTTAAGTAAAGAACAATGAAAAGAAAAAACATCATGAACCTAGAGAGAGTTAACGTATGTATATACATGTGAGTGGATTTCCAGGCTTCATAGTAGGTCTAGAAATTGCTTTATTTTTCCTGTATTTCAGTAGAGTACAATGCATATGATACTTGTAAGTAAAAATGACCGTAAAGAAAACTCAAATATTTCAAAAAATTCAAGATAAAAAAGCAGTAAGGAAACCAGTAAAATTTACGAATTTAGCTGAGTGGTCAGAATAATGATTCAGTGTTGACAAATGTAACATAAGAAGGAATAATTTGAGCTACCCAAATACATTGCTGTTGTCACTCAAGAGAAGACCTGTGCCTTATACTGGATGGTTCAATGAAAGTCTCTGCTCTGTATGGAGCAAGGGTCAAAAAAGCAAACAAACTGTGAGGATGCAAAAGGACTGGGAGAGAAATGATGCCAAAAATCTTATAATGTCATTAAATAAATCAGTTGTATGCCCTGACCCAAAGTACTATATTCAGTTGTGGTTATCCTGTATCAAAGAAAATGTACCAGAAATAGATGAAGTATAGAGATGGGCAATGTAAATAATTAGAAGCATGAAAAGCCCTTCATTTCGAGACAGATTGAAAAGTTTAAAATTATTTTGATGAGAGAGAAGATGGCTTAGATGGGTCACTAGTGCTAATGGCTACACTGTATACAGGAGAGGTTATTTGGAAAGGCAACAAGTGAAGAATAAGTGCAATGAAGTTAGTCATTTTTGCAATACGTGTTTCTCTTCTGGAACTCATTGTACCTTGGTGGTCAAGACTTCAGCTGAACGCAGACTTCATTTAGATATGTATTTAAATAAACATATCGTCTGTGGTGCAGTCCACAGGATTTAAAAGAATTTTTGAAGAGTCATAGACTACCCCAAATGTGAACATTAGCCAAATTGTAAATGAGAGAGTTAAGAAGAAACCTTTCCTATGGACACATTATTTCATAAATGCTTACTACTGAGTTTCTGACGCCTCTCCCTGAAACACATCTTGTACAGGCCACTGTCAGAGAGAATATCTGAGGAGATGGACCACCGCTCTGATCCAGTGTGTCAATTCCTATGTTGAATCAATGATATAGAGATGAAAGGTTCGATATCCCATTATCAGTCTCTTGAACCGTCCAATTCTCCTCCTCTTCCCCATTCAGCTATTGATTAAATTAAATGCAGCAAGGTAAATGGGGACAGGAAAGAAATTCCTTATCTTAGCACAGCTCTTTGTCTATGTGCTTTAGTCTGCATTATAAGGAGACACTAATCCCAAACTACTGAGCAATCTGTTAGCTAGATTTATTCACAACAGCCCATCCACACAAAGACGCCACTATTTGGTTATTATTTTTAATGCCATCTAACTTTTTATTATTTTTAGACATATGAGTATGCATTTGCTGCTCATTACATGCTGCAGTTCTGGGGCAAAACTAGGTACAAAGAAACTGTGAAGGACAAACCCCTACCATTCATCTGTACACATGTGCCATGCTGACTGCTGTATGTTGTGGAAAGATTCTCTGTAGATTCACCAATCTGAAGAAATAATGAGCTTAAAGCAGTGGAACCTCTGAAAACAGTTGGCAGTTAGATAATGATGGATATGCTACAGAATCCAGAGATCTTGGTGGTGGAGGATGAATGATGCATATAATGAAAAGAAGGCTAAAGCTGATCACCTTCCCTGTTAGTATAAACACGTAAAATGCAATTCACTGTGATGATGGTGGTGGTGCATTGCATAATAAATTATGTGTCTGGATCATAAAGGCAATTTTTTATGATAGAAAAGTTTAATAGAAAATGTATGTAAATGAGCGTAACTTGCCAATTGATGCTTTTTGACTAGAGTGTTAGAGGAGAAAATAATTTCTTCTCTAGCACATTTGCAAGTTGAGCTGAAAAACGCGGATGAGTTCCACTTTCCAATTTTGCTCACATTTTCAGACATAGAGGGATAATAGATTAGTTAAGAGCTGTGTTTTATTGCTGTAAAACTGTTCAACATTGTGCAAAATTTTTGGAAGTGCTATGAGTGAAAGTTGGTGGTGAGGAAAACGTGGTGGAAATTGCTGATTAATAAAGGAGCAGGAGCCAGCGGGTCCAGTTCTAAAATTGCTGGGGGCTTGCATGGGCTCCAAATAGATCCTGGGGGCTAGAAGTAAAGATTGTCCCAGCTGAGAAGCTCTAACAAGCAGAGCGTTCCAGTGGAGGAAAAAAACGCCCCAAAAATAAACAAAATGCTGGACAGGAACGTATCAGTGAGAGACGGGAGGGCTCTTGTGTTTCCCACTACTTGCAAAGGTGCTGTATGAAAGACACAGCCAGGCTATGTGGGCCATGGGATTATACTGGGGGACAAGGCAGCAGATGAGAAATCAAAAAACAAAATACCTATCATGTAGGGATGCTTCTTACAGCAAACAGGGGCAGCTTGGTCCTCAGAGTACAGCGATACTTTGAACCCCATTTCTCTGCTGTATTTTTAGCTATTCCCAAATTTGATGTTCTCCTAGGATTGTCTGTAGGCAGGCAGGCTCTCGAGGACCTGCTCTTCTTGAGATGAATATGGGCTGTTTAGACATGTTGTCCAGACTGTAATGTCTTTTTATACCTAGGTTTAACTACTACTAAAAAAGGGAGTGGGATATTCTGGTGATAGTGAAGGGTTTTTTTTTCCATGGTGTTGGCCATACATTGAGGAAATTCAGGGTGGTTTACTCTTTTAATAATTTGAGTGAAATATGCTTAACAATATTCCTTCTGTGAGGAAGTTTTAATAAATAAGTATTTTTCCATTTACCATTTTCCATAGAGCTGTGCAAAAGATTCCAACAAAATATTGTGATTTTTCTGAGCTTGGGTTTTACTATGGGAAAGTAAAATTCAATGAAATTTTCTAAAAGAATTTCTAAGTAAAATTTACACATGCTATACAGCCAAAATACTGATAAAAAGTATCAAATTGACATTTTGAAACATAGCAGCTTGAATCAATGTTTTGTTTTGACATTTTGATGCAAAATGTAGATATTTCTGTGTGACATTTCCAAAGCAAGTTGGGATTTTTTTGGTAACTGTCCTGCGGAAATATTTAATGATTCGACAAGCAAATGTCAAACTGTTAGAATTCCCATGCAACATAAATTCCATTGGCTGATCAGCTCTTATTCATGCCCTTTGAAGAAGAGTTGAGCCTATCAATATAATAGAAATCCATATTCCCACACAAGAAGTTCCAGTTCAAATTTGAATTCTAGCAGTCTCACATAATTATCCTTTTTGGCAAATTCTGTTGAGAAACAGTGGGCGTAATATTTTGTCACTTAGAGGGTTTTTTTTGAGGTAACACCAAATTAGAGAGAAAAAGCATAAAATTCATATTTCAAGAGGAATCTGGGAAATTATTTCATTAGCTGAAACTGGAAGCAATTTTTTTTTAATTTAGCCAAATGCCATACTGCCCCCATCCAGACACAAATTAAAAAAAAAACAAACAAACACAAAATAATTTTATCTTTGTCTCAGTGCGCCGTTATCATTCAATTCTGGTTAGAGAATAGATGTCCCAGACACAGAAGCTGTATAAGGCTCTCTTTGGCTGATACGACTGACATTTAACTTGTTACTAAACAATAAATCTGGAGCATTGGTTTTCTAGAACTGCACCTATGCCACATTTAAAAAGCTGAAAACCACAGCAAAACACCACATTTTTGCAGAAAAGATGGGTTGTCCATCTGAAAATGTTATGAAAGCTGTTTCTAGGAAGATTTGTGTAGCAAAGCAACCTACATCTCCAAGGAGGTAAATGGAGCAGAACGTGCTGTTGAAGGCTGGGATCTCCCAGGGTTTGATCAAGAGTTAGAATTTGGTTCTGGCAATGACAGGGGCCCTTGAGTAACTGGACTCTGATCCTCAGCCTCTCAAATCTAGATTAGCAAAGGCTGCCTCTAGAAGGAATTTGACGGTCTAAACTGAATCATCCTGTCACACATTTCTCCGTTCCAATCCATTTCTTCTGTACAGTTACCTAAATTCACACAAATTAATGGAGAAAAAAACAATAGTGCTAAGAGGAAAGTTCCTTTGGCAAAGAGAAGCAAAAACAAGCCACGTTTTCCCAGTTTTATTTTCAGACATTCTCATCAGGGCTTGAATTCTTATTTGTATCCAGATCCACAATATGTTTATTAAAAAAAGATAAGAATCAACATGAGAGAACACCACATCTGCTAGAAATCCACTAGTAACAAGAAAAGCAGTACTAGCAGTGCTCTGCTGAAATGGTTAATAACAAAAGGAAAAAAAGAAAATTAGACCCTTTATTCTAGAGAGCATACATTTATGCAAAGAGGATGTTTAGCTGGGGGTGAAGAGATGAGGACTTGGCTAGTTATGAACTTGTAGAATAATCATGGGAAAAATGATGAAGTGTTCATAGTGGTATAGTAATGACATACGTAAAGTAAATGTGTTATGATTAGATCAAATTGCAGAGAGAAATAAGTAAATGTTGAGAACAATGCCGTGTTCGATGTGTAAACAACACATCTCTCTCCTTAGCTGGGGTTGTTATAAGCAAGCAAGAGTTAAAAATACAAGAGCAATTTTTAGAGGCAACCTCATGACTGGCAATCAGTGCTAATAAGATTCTTTTCCTCTTGCAAGATTCACAGAAAGCCCTCAATCCATGCCGAGCACATTCAAAGGCAAGGGACTAAGCGCTCCCCTTACAGGTTCATTATCATTCGCAGGTTATCCCAAGCCAAGTGAATCAGGAAAGCAAATGAATTAGTGAGAATTAAGGAGCCTCTGTGGTCTGAACCCTCTCCAAATCTCAGCTAAGATGAAAGGTAGACGCTGATGTCTTGTGTCCCAGGGTTTTCAGAATTGGAGCCCCAGTGCCGAGCCGCTTCCTCCAGAGCCTTGCAGAAATGTGCAGGCAGTTAATGTTGCCTAACGTCTCCTGACCGTGGGTTCAGCCATGTGGGAAAAGTTTTACGAGGCTGCAAAAACCAAACCCCCTTTCACTCACAATTAATTACAGGAGAGTTGCTATAGCACCTCGCTGTCAATGAGTCCGGCGTAAGCACACTTTCTTCTCATCTTGCTCAGTAATAATCAAAGATACTGGGGTAGTGTCTTAGTACGTAATGATATCAAATAGGGTAGTTAAGAGACGGATCTATAGCACATTGAACCACTAACAGTACTGTTTCATTGGGAGCAATATCTTAAATGATAAGATTTGTACCTGATGTGAATCAGGCTCTCTAGTATTTACCTTTATTTTTATTTGTCTGAAATGATGCAGCACCTGACAAGCTTTTAATCATATACTTATTTTTAGTTGATAGGATACAATGATCTTCTCAGGGAAGCTATGGACTTAAAGTACAGTGGGTTGGAAAGATTTCAAAGGAAAGCAGTTTGTTTTCATTAAATACTTGTTACTGTTAATTATATTTGATCACTGTAAAGAATACAGTTTAATTAAAGAAGCATGCTGTCTAGAAAAAATATTTGATTTCCAAAGGATAACAGTATATCTTTGCATTTGTAAGTAGGGGGAGAAATATCAAGTGAAAATATGCAGATATTTTTGTGTGTGTGTGTGTGTGTGTGTGTGTGTGTAAATAAAACAGTATTGGTTTTGGGAGACTAGAGGCTTGACAGGAGAAAAAAATCCATTCAAAAGAATTTTTCCAATTCTGATAATAAAATTACACTCAAATAGCAAGCTTGTATCTTATCAGATGCTATCTTTATGTGTGTTTCAAATTATTTAACATAAGTAATTATCCACAATAAAATAACATTTGGCAAATGACATTAACCAGTGTTTTCACAGTCTGGGTTTGTATCAACATTTTAATCAGATATATTTCTCTGCCATGATTTTTAATGTCATCTATTTCATGAATGTGAAGAGTTCAGTATGAAATTACATGTTTTTCATAATAAATGCATGGGTCTAATTTTATTTTTTTGCAAATGGTGTTTTTTCAGGGCTAGTTTGAAGGAAATTAATAGAAAATGAAGGCTGATAACTCCACGTGTAACTGAAGTCTTGAATTCATGTGCCAGTGTACATAATTGTTCCTTTAAACAATCACGTTGGAAAATTTTCTAGTTTTTACTTCCCCTCTTCATATAATTCCTGACTCATGACCTCCTATCTACCAGTCAGGCTTGATGTGCACGACTGTATCTCATTTATAATAATCATGATCTTTACAGAGAGATCGATTAAAATATTATGGTTCTTTTAAAATCAGAATGCATATCAAACGAAGCCTCACTTATAAAATAAAGAAAAAGCTCGGCCTTTTGCAGAGTCTCCTCGGTGTGAATAAGAGGTTGTAAAAATCTCTTAATATTCAAAGACAGTTAATCATTAAAGAGGCAAATATGTTAATAAGTTTTTATCACAATTGAAAATGCTGTTAGTGGTTCTCTGGATTACGCTGTTCTATATACACTACATTTAACATGGTTAGTAAAACAAGACCCTGCCCTGAAATTTTTGCATTTTCTTGAAAATCACCACCTCCAAAATAATATGTAGTTTAAATAAAAAGCTAATAGCATTTAAAGAATCGTTTTCCTTTTAATATGCACTCTAGTTTTTATAGAAAGTATTTCAGAAACTACAGAATGTTTTAACCCTTTCTTTCACATCAAATTGCTGAATGGAAAAAACCCCAACATCATTTAAACTAAGGTTGAAAATACCTATCCGAGGCATCGACTCTAGACAATTTATTTTCCTGTATTTATAATCACTTTTTTTTGGAGGGGTGGGGGATGTTTAGCAATCCCAGTCACTACATTGCCTGCAAAGAAAATGCTCTGAGACTTAAAGGAAAGATAAAGGTGAACTGCAGGACAGTGTTAAAATCCAACAAATCTCATTCTTAATTCTTTAAGATTGCAGTGTTGTTCATTTCCTAGTGTCTTTTTTTATTTGCACTAAGCCTTGTGCATTTCTATATGGAAGACATTTTTCTGTTTTTCTAAATTAGATGAAAGAAATAGTTCAATTGATATAATTCTCCCCACTCTCTTCCTAAACCTCTGTATCATGAAATGATTTCATTAATTGCATCTTTTAATACTGCTCTTGTTTTTAATCAGTTTACCCTAGGTTAGCTTGCGTCTCACTTTTAGTCAATTCTATTTGTTATCCAAAGAATTAAAGATAGGAGATGCAGGTAAAATCCTTTTGCGAAAGACTTGAGCATACGACAGAAGAAAAAAAAAAAACAAAAAAAACCCCAAACCCCAAAAAACAATTAGAACAATTTCCCAGCCAGTATCAGCCTAGCAAGCAGCAAAGCACACAATACCATCAAGTGTGTGTGTGTGTGTCTGTGTGTGGGAAGAGCTTCATAATACAAATATTATTTAAAATGGTGTGAATCTGCGGCAGCCTGCAGCAACAGCAACGCCAGCCAGCCCTGCGTTAGCGAGGCAGCGGGCCCTGCCCTTGCGCTGGCCACAAATGACCAGTGAAATCCCAGAGGCACTCTTGAATTTCTGCATTCTCATTTCATCAGCTGCAAAATATCTGTCACTCACGTCCCACACTGGGCAAAGTGACACCTGCCAGTCTCAAGAACAAGGACAAATTAATGTTCCTCCACCAACTGTGTCTCAGAAATGAGTAGCGAGAGACGGTGTGAGCAATCAACAGCTAGAGTACATTGTTAAAGTTTGCAATGCATTTCTGGGGTTTCCTTTCAGCCAAGGTAATTTGCAGCAGCTGTTGTCGTTTTATGCTGTTATTGAACATCATGTGTTCCGCTGATTTCCCTCCTAACGAATCTTTTAAAAATATTTGCAAAATGTGTGCAAAATTGCATTGCCGAGGTTCCATGAAACTGCAAAACAAGGGGGCTCGGTTTAAAACAATGCATGGGAGAGGCAGCGCAGCTGCCGCCAGAGGAACGTGTAACCCAGGCACTCGCCTATTTCTTCCTAGAAATCACTCAGAAACATTTTGGATACTGGATACAAAATCTTCAAAAAAACACCCAAAACAACAAAAAAACCCATTTCTGATGTCTGTCATCATGTCACATCACATTATGCGATATTATATCTGCTTGTGATGAGATGCAACATGACAGGATGTAATGCAATGTAACGTATCAAAAAATGTAAATAATCCACTTTTGGGGATTAGATATCTGCTGTCAATTCCTATAGCACGAGTCTGAACTGAATTTATCGAGGCGGATGGGAGCGCGGCGAACGCCAAACTGTCCGTGGCGTTTGCAAACCAGCACACATCACAGTTCACTGCCTCTCCCAATTACTTTTGGGTAGTTGGGCTCATATATGACTGTATTACAATGTTAAATAAAGTTCTTGTGGTGTGTAGTCTTGTGACTTGATCGTTTTGTTAATTATAACCGCCTACGGCAATCACTTTGAGGGTGCCTCGCCGTGAGGAGCGGTTTTGTGTAGTGTTTCTCATGGTAAAATGTAACTCACACAGGGTGAACACAAAATTGGGTAGTATGTATGAAGTAACTGGGAAAAAAAAACCCTGCTTTGGGCCAAATAAGAGACGGTGCAGCCTCCTGAGGTCTCCCTGAGGCTGGAGACCTTCCTCCTGGTGGGGCGACTACCATCAGAGAACAGGAGGGAGAGGGTTAGGGTTCATTTCTATGGTATCTGCCTCTTCGTTATTGACCAAAAGCACCTACATTTTCTAATTTCACAGGCTCGGAAACCTCATCTCACAGCAGAAGGTTGCCAGCGCTTTCTCCCAACTCTGGAGGAGGGGGCGGGCAGGGCCGGCGGGCTGTGCCATGGAAGGTGGGCATTTGGAATGACGGCAAATGTAGCCCGACTGCTCTGGGGGTGATTGGGAAGGGAGGGGACAGGGATTTCGAGGTGTTGCACCAGGTGCTGGTGGTTTGGGGAAATTAAAAGACCTTGGCTTGCCCTCGTGTAGCCAAGGCTAGGGGAAGGGGCTTGTCACCAACATGGAGGAGTCCCCCGTCCCCTCTCCCGCCACAGCCCGGGCCTCCTCCCCCTCTGCCCCCACCTTCCTGCTGGCTCACTTGCAGCAGCTGCGCCCAGCCCAGAATTAACCCATTTGAGTGTCCAGTGCCCGCAGAAAAAACAAACCCAAGCCAATCTATTTCACCAGTAATTGAGTGTTAACGGACGTTTTAGAACTTGCTTTTAATTTTGTTTCAATAGAAGACAGAAAGGCGCATTGTCTGAAGCCTCCTCTGCAGCACAGGCAAAAATATCTCCTCACCGCTCTGAGGGCTTCGCCCCCGCTACCTTTGGCTGCGTTGGGAGCTCAGGCATAGATGAATGAACAGCATTTTAAGTACTATGTTTATTCAATGTGCTCTAAGCAGGGTTAGATAATACGATATTTACAAAGCCCAATTCTCTGTATACTCGAGGGTTGCCCACCTTGCTAGCGCGGATGCCACTGAACCGATATTAGCAACGGTGAGGGGTGGCTGTAAATTTTGCCTCGTGTAGACAAGGCTTACAAGGTAAGCAGGCAAACCCCCGGCTGCAACCGCCTGCCTAGGAATGGAACCTTTTATTTGCTGTCATAGTGATGACTTTTAATTGTCCCAATAAACAAGCTTTTAAAAAGCTTCTAAAATGTTCTCTAATAACACACTTTGGTCTTTAGCCATAGAAATGCAGAAATAATTAGAAGTGCCATTGTGTACAGTGCCTTCTGGACTGGGCTGAAGGTGAAGGAGAAAGTATCATGCTATCCTTGTCAGCTGCAAGGGTAATTACTGCTGGCTGAAATTACTCAACATTTGTTTATAAGCTCCCCAGAGCATGCTGTAAATAGATTGTCTGTTATAGTCCAATCACATTAAAACGCTGCTCCTTGCAAACTGCTACCTCCTGTTTTCTGTAAGCTAGACAGAGAAAGCCTGCTGCTCACTTATTGAGCACCAAGCACTGAAGAGCTATGTTTAATGTGATTGTTTTCATTAGCTCTTCTCTGTCTGATATTACATTTATAGTTTGCTGGGCTTGAGGACTGGCATGTTGCATCGCTTTCATTTGCTGTAGTGAGAGCGAATAGCTTTATTTCTGGAGGGTGTATGCAACAGTTGATGGGAATTTTGGAATAGCAAAAGCATGGGAATATCTACGGACACTCGTTCTCCTCGTGGGCAATGGTGTTTGTCTATTTGCCTTTTAAATGCTCCTGCACTGGTTCCAGCAGTGGTCACGTTGCCTAAATTGTCCTTTGAAGGATGAGAAGTATTTTCATAAAAGGTTAGAAAGAATGTATTTTCCTTAGCACTGAATTTCACAGTACAGCATTGTCCTGTCCATTATGACCTGAGTTGTATGAAATAGTGATGCAGCCACAGCCTGTCTGTTTGATTTGCTCTCAGCATGATTTACCACATCATATCACAACAGCCCAGGTATTTCCAATAAATATGGGGCCAAATTCATCGCTGACATATGCAGACACAATTCCATTGCTATCGATAGAGTTGCATTTGCTCCCACCAAGGTGAATCTGGCCACTAAACTGAAGATTTAGGGGAAAGAAATAGAATTTTGCAAAAAAACCCAACCCAACTCACAAAACTAAAAACCGAACACCATCACCACCCCAACCCCCCCAAGTATACATTAAAAAAAATAAATAAAGGCAGTACAGATCCATTATTTGGTATCAGGGGCAGGAATTTGTAACCCCTGTTTCATGAGTAATTCATGAGAACACACACAAAGGGTATTTCAACAGCACTCATTTTTATTTACCACTGATTATTCCCCCAAATCAGTACTGATTATACAGAGAGCAAAGTGTGGACCCATCATGTCACATTTATTTGAAAAGGCTAGCAACAACAAGCTGCCTTGCATAGCCCAGTAGCTGGGAAAAAGTCTAGACATTAGTGAATTTAACCTGATTTTCTTAAAACACAGACACTGCCCTGGTGTAAATCCTCATGCAAGACATTGCAGCTACGACAACTTACACCAGCTTCCCGGGAAATAACACAACAAAGCAGCAACGTTAGTGACCAGTAGAGAATTATTAAAGGAACACAGATAATTGGAAGAAAATAAATGACCTGGGTAGAATAGCTACTATAAAATGAAGTGCAGGCAAAATCACTGTACCGGATACCTTCCAGCCTCACACGTCTAGGTGCCTTTCTCCCTAATTTTAAGATCTTCATAAAGCTTCTGTTCTCTGTAAACCAGTCAGGAAAGGATAAGAATTGGGGTTTGGATATCCACATTTTCTTCTAACTGGAATCATTGCCTGTGGAAAACTGTCCTTCTGGGAAAGATACTGGAGTGCTAGAAATGATGATTCAATTGCCCATTAAGATAATTCCTGGAAGTACTTCTTTCTTGAGGCTGTGTTTCCAGGAATGGCAATCACGGCATCACTGCTCTGACAGTACGATGGGTATCTCCAGAAGTGGACACAGCAGGTGAATATTTCCAGTTACTGCAAGTAATACACTGCAGGTTAGATCTTGTGGTTGTCTTTATTTGCAAAAGCTAACTAATGCAGCCTATTGCAATCCTTTGGTGATGAATTCTACCAATTGTTTTGCAATAAGCGGGAGCTTTTTTGCAATCCAGGTAACATTTTTTATGTTCCTATTACTGCTTTTTGTGCTATTAGAGAAGCAGTGAATCTTTAAAGAGAAACTTCCTACAGCTAAAAAAGACATTAAGGGGGAAAAAAGCTGGGAGCCATAGTGACAGGTACAACTAAGGCTGTATCCTTCGGTTCCCTGGAAACCAGTCAAACACTATCTCATCTTGCAATGGTTGTGTCTGATCCTCTGCTTCAGACATCTTCCTAATAATGGCAACTACAGAGGTGACTCTCTGCAAATAAGGGCTTACAGCAACTGGACATCCATCATATATCTCCAGAGCAACATTAGACCACCCTAATGGGTACTCCCGTCTTCATTATGATATTAATTCTCTAAATTTCCAAAGTGATTTCATTTGTAAAATGACAAAGGCTGGCTGCTCAGGAGACAAACTGTTTTCATCCCCCTCCTGCATGCTTACAAAGGCTTGCTCTCTTTAGTCTTTGGGGGAAAAGAAATTTGATAGCATCAGATCTCCTGTGATACACAAGGCTGCCTAACAGCTACACCACCTGCCAGCACTGCATGCCTGCCCATCCAGCCTGAAGATTTCTAAAGCAATGGTTGATGAGTAGAACATAGATGTTGGTTTGGGAGGGGGGGAGCTATGCAGGGAGAAAACAGAGGCTGTATAAAATACTCAGTGTGAAAGTGAGGCAGGATTGAGGGTAAGGGTGAGGTCAGAGCCAAGGCTGGAAACTGAATCAATCTGAACAAGGTTGGTTTGGTTAGATTAGGTAAAAGCATGATTTTCTCCCTGGTGTATCAAAGCCTTTGCTGTGGCTACAAATTCACTGACAGACCACCAAAGCAAACTTTTCACAAAGAGGCAATTCTTTGCATAGCTCCTGATCTCCAAACTCTTCAGCATTAAATAAAATAAAGATTAAATTAAAAAGGAAGTCAGTAAACCTGTTATATCTCTAACACTTGCCCCATGTAGTGACTAACTAAAGCCTCTGACTGAACAATAGCGAGGAATTAGGAGGTTCTTTTAAGGGCAGCGATAATTGTAACCTGACTGCTGGATGAAGTTGGAAGCAATCGAAACAAAACAGCTTTTAATGTACTGAAAAGTGTACAAGACACCAATCTCATTAGGCTTTATCCAGCTTTAAGGGACCACCCAAATGGCATCCTGTAATTTGCCTGGTTCTGGATTTCCTTTCATTTACACTTGTTCTCTCCTGCAGTCGGTAGTGTGAGAGGAGACTTGTGCTGAGCAGCCCAGTTCCTCCTCCCAGTGAAGACCACCTTCAGCAAGCAGCTGATTTGAGTTGCTCCTGTGAGTACCCTCTTACAATTTCCTTCTCTTTGTCCTTGCTCCACTGCTAGCTTTCTTTCATACCACCTACTTCCACACCCCTGTAGTGATGAATCTCAGTATTCAGGGCCAGCACTTGGTACTGGCGTGGCTGCATGGCGCCCAGTCCCAGGGCATCCTGCAGCCCAGGTGTCCTTCAGCTGGCAAGAAGATAGCGAAGCACCTGTAGGGGATTGCAGCCCAAAAGCGCATCCCCACCTGGCTCACGTGCTCCCTCCAGGGCACAGGGACACCGTGGCTGCTCTGTGCAGGCAGCGATGAGGGCAGCTCTCGGGGTGAGTGTGCTGGGCTGTGTGTCACCCAGGGCGGCGCGTGGCTCCGCATCCCACTGCTGCCTTTCATCAGGCATTTACTGCAAATGGGGGTCTTCATTAAATCTTATAAATGTATCAAAGAGTGTTTCCATCTCACACATATGAAAACATTACCGTAAAATCTTGTTTAAATCTAAATTAATTAGCAAGATTAAAAACATTGAAGAGGATGGCTCTTTTTTTCTCCCAGAGGAAGCCCTCATGTTTAGGCTACAGTCAAGCTCCTCTTTTTCTAATTCTCTCCTTCTTTCTGGCCCTATAAATCTTGTGTCCTTTGCTGAACAGCCATGCAGCTTCAGCAGGAAGGAGACTGCCCCTCTCTTTTCCCTTCTCTGCCCTCCTTCTCCAAATCTCCAGCACTTGTGGCTTAACTTGGTAGTCAGAGACTAGGCTGGAGCTGTAGATTTGAACCCCCTCACACTGAGGAGGTCGCTGAACCGTAGTCAGCTCACCAGTTTCTGGGTGAGTGCTTTAACCACTGCTATAAAAGATGAGCAGCAGCATCACCACCATCCATCTTTAAAAAATAAAGAGTAATCCAGTTGTCCAGCCCTCAAGGAACAAAGCGCCTATGAGTCAGAGAGTTTTGCTGAATGTGAATGTGAGTTACATCTTAATGCTTAACTGAAGGCTCTGTGTGCATAGCTTAGTCCTATAGGAAATACGATTTTGGATTATTAGCCTCTCTTCATCATTTCCTAGCAGATTTGAACATCATCTCAACTCAACATACTTTCTGCTAAAAATCCTGTTTTCAGTGGTAAATGTACACCACAAAAAGAAACCTGGATCTTCAACTTGGATGACATCACTTTCCTCAGAAATCACGGGTCTTGGAGGTATTTTTGTTCTTGCCATCGGGGCTGAATTTTAATGCTATAATGATCCTGCCAGATGATGACTGACTTCTGTTTCTGTGTCTTCTTTGAATATAGATGGGGGATGGAGATGCTCAGCACCTCCTGGTAATACTCCACTTTCCAGTTCTACAGCTTCATTTTTCTGCACTTTAAGTATTTAGTATAAAGACATGATGGTCTGAGGTGGGTTGGCAGCTGTCCCTACCAGTTATTTATGTTTTTTGAAATTTTGCATTCCATAGACTCAGATTCAAACGTGCTGTAAGGAACTGTACTGCGATTGCTTATCTCAGGGATAAACTTGGCTCCATGTTATATGCTTATGATGTTATTGATGGCCCTCTGGCCCCCAAATTAAATTATTAATGGAAAATTCTTTGTCATTTGTTTCTCAATGTCACATGAATGCAAAAGTATTTTTCAGTGCAGCTTCATGGAGAAGACATTCTCCATTTGCATTGAACTTCACCTTTTCTGAAAGAGGTGCTAAACTATTATTCCTTTCCATCTTTAACTAAATACTGTAGTTCCCTGTCTAAGATTAATCCATTGCAGTTTCTATCAATTAAAGCTCTACTAACACACCGAAGTCCTGGTTCTTTTTGCAAAAATCGCAGGCTAATGCTTAGGGGTTTGTGCCAGTTTCATGCAAGTTAGCCCATATAAGTCCACTTTGACATCATAAACTTTGTTTCTGTCTTCCATGGTTGCCTTCCAAAAGCTTGAAACTCCAGCCTAATGTGTCACTTCAGTATGGACAACCATTCGTTATGGAAAAAAAATATATCCTGTTTCCTAAGCTCTTAGAATGCTCTATATTAATATAGCACAGAGCTGGAGCAATCATTAGCTGCGTTTAGGCTTCCTGAACTTTACAGTGAAAGGAAATTAGCTTCCCAAGGGTGACTGTAAAAGCTATAGTAGTTTTTTTTGTGGGCTCTGCGTTTAGTAACAAGGTGAACATTGCTTTGCTGGGATTCAGTGGGGTGAAAGCCACCATGAAGGGACAGCTGGTGGTTCATTTGTGGCGAGGGAAGGCCAGCCCCATAAGGAGTGGTGTGGCATAGAGGTTTTGTTGTTAACTGCATATGACCTTTCTGCTTTCATGTTGGGGGACAGCAGCTCCATGACCACCCGATGTGGTCCATGCTGCCAGTTATACATGGAAGGGTTGAACTGATCTTTTCTCTTTCCAGGCTTGGGGGGAAATGAAAACATAGTGCAAATGCTATTTAGTCTGTTGGCAGGATCAGTTTCATGAAGGTGAAAATGTGTCTGAAAGCCACTTTTATTTGCTCTCTCCACCCAAACAGTACTTTTATTGCTGAGCCTCTGGAAGGCACAATACAGCACTGACTGGTGCTCTGCTCTCAGATACCTCTCAAGTAGAAAACAAGTTGTTTGCCATTTTCTTCCCTTGTCAGATCAAACCAATACACATACTCAATATACCTATCTTGAGAAGTTTTCTTTATTGATGACTCTCACTTTCTCTGCAAACAATATATTTTCTACAGTAACCGTCCAGGTAAATAGGGTTCACTCTGGAAATAGAAGGAGCAGAACCATATGGGAGAGTATAAAAATGAACTGACCTGAACCACGGTTCTGAAAACATTGTAAATTGTTTCCATACCTTGACAAATGTTCACACTGGTTAGGAATGCCTTTGTTGTTGTGACTTGTCCTCTAATTGTCTGGCACCTTCCAGGGAACAGTTCTGCTCATATGCTAAATTATGACACAGGGAGATAGTTTGCCAGCTTGATCTGGTCTTTCCTGCATTACCAACAAATTTCCATTGTGTTCCCATAGAATACAATACACGAATAAGCTCAAAGTTTGTTCAACTTTGTTTAATGTTTGTGTGACACCTGCTTTCAATCGTATTTGAACCAGAGTGATAGCGGAGAGGTGTCACAACTTCAGTGGACTCTGGAGCGTGACTCTACGTTGCTCCTTTGACAGCAAACTGTTTTGGTGCTTTGTGGTGTGAAGGAGCGCCTCGCACCCTCTTATACTTGCTCAGGCAGCTCTGAAGGAGTTTTTTACCCCCTCCATGCACCTGTACTTTAAGAAGTCACAGATCTATTGCATATACAGTAGCTGTGTAGCATAAGTGTCATAGATCCATATGATAAGTCTCTACAGCACTGCTCTTTCAGAACGTTGCCATTCGGGTACATTGGTACACTCAGAAAAATTCTGTTAGCATACATAATTTACTGTGAAAAATAGTGGTCCCACATCAAAAAAAAATGTGTGCAGAGTACAAATATACTCCAAACTTGTTGCTCTTCTCCTGTATTTTTATTGGCTCTGTATGCAATATTTGTTTTCTGCTATTTGGGATGGTAATAACAGGAATTATATCTCCTTCACTAAGCAAGCTTTTTTAATATAAATAGGATTTGTATATGCTAATTAATAATGCATTGTATCTACACTGACTACTGGATACTGTAACCCTTAGATGGAAAGAACTGCGACATAGACTGGTCCCTTCAAATCCAAACTTAGGTATTCTCTGCGCACCGGAGTGATGTTGCCTTTAAGAAGGCGTTTTTATTCTGCAGTTCAAGATGGCGAACGCTTGGGCATGATATTCTTCTTTTGACCTTGTAAAAGTCATTTGCAGTTCTGAAAGCAGGAACACCTCGTGATAAAACCGTATTAAGTGATAATGACATTTTGCCAGATTGTGCTGAGAATTGCTCTGAGAAGGAGGAAGACGTTTCCATTGATTGATTGTTCATCAGTCTTCAGATTGTCTTCAAATGATGAAGAGCTCAAGTTCCCAGCCCAGCAGCTGCTTGGCATGAACTGACTCCATGGCCACGGGGAAGCGGGGGGACATGGCGAGGCAGGAAGGGCACCGCCAGAGCCCCAGGTGAGCTCCAGCCACGTGGACCAACACACGGCACGGTATGTGGAGGACAGATTGCAGCCTTCAGCTCTGTGTCCTGAGAAACAATATTATCAGTGCTTGGCTTTGCTGAGCCATTCACGCTGCTTTCCAGTGCAGGAAGAGCAGGTTGAATAGTGATACTATTTACAATTCATTATGAGAAGATTGCAGAAGATTGTTGAAGACAGGAACCACTGACCTCCTATTTCCCTTTCATCTGCAGGAGTACATTCATAAACGATAGT
The DNA here is from genome assembly GCF_028500815.1 of Rissa tridactyla. NCBI lineage: Eukaryota > Metazoa > Chordata > Aves > Charadriiformes > Laridae > Rissa > Rissa tridactyla. The sequence goes on along the minus strand of NC_071472.1, from coordinate 20,089,374 downwards.
CCACTTTAAGGACACTGGAGTGGAGAATTATACTGGGCTGCTTCTTCTACAATCTTCTTTATCTTTTGGGTCAGCAACATCACTAATTGGCACTTGACAGCACTTCCAGATACTCCTTGTGAATCTCATAGTGTGTCTGATGGTTGATAACATAAAGAGAAGAATTCTCAGATCCATTTTAGTCCGTCAAAAACTAGACGCTGCATAGCACATACCACATCTGGCAATTGATAGCACCATGTTTGTTAAGGTTATCTGATTGGAAGAGCTGCAAGCAATGAATAACGCGGCAAAGCTGCATGTGATAACCTCCCCACAGTGAAACTGCATGGGCTGACAGTTAGCTTCATGCTTGCCATTTTAATATTCTGGATTTTTAAAGTGGAAAGTGGTAAAAAAGTGCTCCCAATTTTCTGAATGCATTTGCCAGACAGATATCCCACAATGCAGTTACCAATATTTTTTTTATGCCACTGAATTTTTCAAATCAATTTTTCATATCCTAAAACAGTAGGAATTATTTTTGATGCCTGAACGCATTTGAGGGATGAATTCATTTTGCAGTTGAACTACTGCAACTTTTCTCTTGATGCCCACAGAAGAATAATTCAAAATTCATATCTTATTATATGTCTAAACCATAGCTTTTTCTATATACTTTTTAAACTAATATTTTCAAACCCTTATTCAGTATAAGAAACATAGTAACCTTGCTTTTCTAATTTTCTCAAAATATGTAGTCTGGAATATATAAAGAAAGAGTTGCTATGAGCCCTAATGAGTGCCAATGATTTTATTGTGTGTGATTAGTAATGTGCACCTTCTTTGGCTCGTTTTTCAGGTTTCAAATAGTTTCCTCTGCTGTGGACACCATGCTTGTTAACAGGATCTTCAACAGCAAGTAAAAAGCTATGTCAGTGCATGCAGTGGACTGGATAGCTCTGACCTGCCATGGAGTGATGGATGTTCTGGTAGCAGCTGGGGAAAATAGCATAACAGAGAGAAATATTAGTGTTGCATTGCATATTTTTGTGCAATATAGGCTTTGAATCTCAAATGCCCTAACACTTGCATGCATTTCAGCACCATGTTCCTATGAGTGCATTACATAAATCTGAATTCCAGGCAGCGCTATGCAGACTTGCAAACCCTTCTTCTCTGAACTCTATTATTTATAAGATTAAAACCCCTGAGGTTTCAAATGGCAGGTTTATTGTCAAGTACAATGTACTTTTCATTCTGAATGGACAAAAGCCTTTGAGCTTACCTGAGTCTGCATGGAAACCTGCCTGCCTGCCTTCAGTGCTACCACATGTATTAGTGGCGGCCAGTCTTTTCTCCAGGGGTGTGAGACAAGCATCCTGTAGGGTCCTCCACCCGTACCACTGATACGTGCCCTGTTGGAGGAGAGCTCTTTCTTTACAAGCATTGGTTAGATGGCCTCCAACCAGGGCTGCATCAGAGATAGAAGCACTCAGAAAATGTTATTTGTAGAAAATAGTTATCTGCTCACTTCAGCATATGGATTTCTTTGCACTACACCCACAAACAGATGTTGAGCCTTACAGATGTTGAGCCTTACAGATGTGCTCATTGTTGAGAGCCATTCAATGAAAATGGCACAGGATGGCCGCAAAGTATTTGTTCAGTGGTTATCTATTGTTTGATATTCGTAGGGTGTGGTGAGTCTTTAAAGTCATAAATAGAAAACCAGTATAAACAGGGCAGAGGAATTAAAAAAGATTTCCAAAAGGCTTTTCAAATGTTTCTGGTGCAGATCTCACATCTGCTCATGCAAGTATAGTTCCAAATATCCTAGCAAAATAAACATTTAGACTGTAGTCAGGTATATTCAGAAGCTAAGGTTTTATAAATTTTTTAATGGAGAAGGCACTAGAGGCTGCTAAGATGGTCATTAAAGACCATATTAGGAGGCATTTCATCTGAGGCATTTTAAAGAACCATAGTTGGTCTTCCAAAGTGTCAAATGTCTTTCAGATGTGCTGTTGTTAATGAAACATATATTCATCAATCTTTAGGGTGGGAGGTTTTTACAGCTGCTTACCATTGCTACATATATGCACATAAAAATCTCCTCTCTTGTTCTCAAATCACAGGCAAGGGAAAAAAAAGAAATATTTTTTTAACTAAAGAACAGATATGTTAGCCTCTTTATCTTGAACTGCTCCAGCAAATGATCTCAAAAAACTGCTGACCACCCTCTTTGCCACATGTTTTTTTTACACCAAGACTTTTAGTACTAATGAATGCACACAAATAGAAACCAGCTGAAGTTTTGTGAGATCTAGCTAACTAACATTTTGTTAGTTTTTGTAACAAAGATAAGAGCTTTTGGACTTTGGACATAAGAATGAAATAAGTAAATAATGGTTAATGTAAGAAAGGGCGTACAGTTCTTGTTTAATGGATTAATAAGAGCAATTAACCTTGTAGTGCATTAACATTTTAGGACCGAACTGTTTGTGAGTTAGTTTTACATGAAGTGTCCTTGTAAAGGTCAAAGTCAAACTGTATTTTTAAAGAAATTTTAAGCTTAAAAGTTTGTATTTGCTGACATTGTCTGTCCACCAACACTAGGAATGGCCTAGATTTAATACCAGAAAAAAAATGGTATGAGATACATAGCTGATCAATACAATTTGCAAACGCATATCTAAATTATACTGTGTGGGACAAATAGGAATTTACTCAAGAATTAGAGGAGGAGCTATTTTATTTAGTGTTGTTTTATATTATCTAATTCTTTATTTTGTGCTTCCAAGTCAAAGGTATTTTAAGTCAGGCATATTACGATTATGCCAACAGACCGTTAGAATCTTTAAGTTACATTAGTGGCAGTGGTAAACTTGCAGATTTTAATATTCAAGTATACATATCCTCAGTCATTTTTGTTCACTTCCATGTGCCTGCTCAGAAGGATGAACCAATTAAAGAACTGGGCTGTGTTTATTGAACAGCCAAGATCTTGATATAACGATGACTTTCAGATGCTTTGTATAGGCAGAGGGCAAACGACGCATGACCCAGATGGCGAACCAGAGACAGTTGTGAGGATTTGTCCTCAGAGGTTTGGTTGGGAAATAAGGATTTTAGAGGTAATCTAAGAGTGAGCATTGCAGGGAGCAAAGCATGGAAGTTCTTTGTTTTTATAGAAATACTTTTTTTTTTTTTTCTCTCTGAACTCAGACTCATGGATGCAACTGTTTTGGGGTGGGACTTTCCTCCTCAGGAACATGCAGGGGACTATTTAGGACTATGAATGAATTTTCACACTGCCTTTGCTACCTTTTCCATCTTTTGGCACATAGTTTAATCCACCTGTTGGGCTGTTCCTTTTAAGTCTTCAGCTTGCTGGACATGGTTCCTGCTGGCTGGGGCAGTTTCTGTGGACTCTTCACAGCTGAAGAGTCTGTCAGAGGTGGCAATTACATGACTTGATGGCTCATTCATCTCCCTTCTCTCCTATGGCTCTATGGGGTCAAGCTCTTGGCTTTAACAGATACTTTCTAGCCGAGGCCCAGTAACAAAAGTTGTTGGTCCTTACATTGCTTCTGAGTTTCCTGACTCTCCTCTTCTTCCCCATCTGACTAAAGGAAGGAGAGGATCCCAGCAATAATTTAGGGATGAACAGAACATGCACAATTTTCAGCTTTCTCTTTTCTTACGTGAATTATCATTTTTTCTACAGAAATCATAATCTCTTGGGGGCAGAAGCTATGTTTTATGTGGCTACAGTGACAGCATAGAAAGCTGAGAAGGAATTGGGATGCTATTTGTTAAGTGAATAGCTTGCTGACATTTAGTTTCAAGTTCTTTAATCACTGTGTCCTCTCTGTTCTGTAAGGCTAGTCCACCATGGTCATAAGGCATTTTGTACTATGTAAATTATTAATTATTTTTCCACATGCTTATGATACTTCCATCTGCTCAGCTGCGTGATTTAGGAGAAGAGTATCCCTGTTATGTAGCTCAGATAGTCTGTGATATTCTTGCGTAGCCCTTGACTGCCAGCACTGAAAATCAGAATTAAGGAACAACCAAGAGAAAACTAAATTGCAGGATTTGCGTAACATAAGGATCATATTATCTGCCATTTATTTATATATGACTGATGTGACAACAAGAGCCAGCAATCAGGCCAAGGGCTGGTGATACTAGAATCTGTAAAAGAGTGTGTTTGAAGGAAATTACAATCTTAATTAGCGGACAAAGCAGCTGAGGATCTAGCCAAAAGCAAAAAAACACCCAACACAGCTCAGCATTCATAACAGCATAGGCCACTTCATGGGCACATAGGGTTGTATGTGTGTTGCTTAATTTTGGCTGCCAGTGGCAATCCAAAGTTTCAGGCTGTTTAACCTTTGTTGTGGGATATTGCAGATTTTGAAGGCTCCAAAATGGGAATTAGACTTAGCAGAGGTCTGGAAAGTGACCTGATCATTTGCTTCACAGGCTTAGGGTGTTTGCTCGGCTTTCCAGAATGATTGTTTTATGTGTACAGCATCATGTCAGAAAAGTCATGGAGATGCTTTAGGGAGAGATGCATAGGCAGAGAATGGAGCTTGTCACAAATGGTGGGCAACCCCTTAATCAACAGAAGTATATCATAGGAAGCATTGGAGAGCAACCATGCAGGGGGAGGGGTAAAGAGAGAATTCAAGTATGTTCTTTAATGAATCCTACAAAAGGCAAAAGTGGTATAAAAGGGGGTCTATTAAAGACTCAATCCACTTATTGAAAATAAGACTTTTTGATAGCTTCAGGTGGCATCTCTCTCCAGATAAGGTTGAAGAACCTGCTCTACTGCATTTAGCACATTATCATTTTATAGATGTTTTATTAATTTCTTGATAGTTCCCTTGGTGTTGAAAATCAAGCCATGGAAAAGTAAGCTTGTTGTAAAATTAAAATTGATAAAAATAACTGTCATGTCCTAAAAATGTTGGACTTATGCAGGTTCCTCAAACTATCACAGAAATTTCAAAACAGTAGCAGAACTGTTTTTCTTTGCTAGTTGGGAATTCTTTGTGTCCCTTTCCCTCCCTGCCCCTCTATATGTATATTTTACTCCTTTTGGTTGTGTCAAGAAACACTGATTTATGGAAAGGAAATTTCTCAGAAAAAAAAAAAAATAATCTGGGAAATTTTCTCAAGCTAACAGTGCAGTGTGAGAGGACCATCCTAAAATGCAGGAAACCGGAATTTAAATTACAACTTGAACAGCCCAGTGAGATATGAAAATCACATAACACCAAAAACACTTCAGAAGACATCAGTGGAGTAATGTCTTGTGCAGATTTCACAGGACATGGCTGGAAGGAGGTGGAGGGGGGAGAAATCAGGTCTCATGTAATAAGGTCAGTAACAAGCTTTCCCAGATAGCGATCGCAGTAAGGAGATAGATGAGGTCCATGAAGTTTTCAGAAAGCAGCACAACTCCTCTCTCTTGTTTGTGAGCCTCCTTGAGCATTTTGTCAGCAAAGCAGGCAGACACCCTTATCTAAATAGCTAAAGTCACTTCTCAAAAGCTAATCTGATTTCAAATCATCCTGTACCCACAGCAAAGGCAAAGAGCAACACTGTCTCCTGGCATGTTTTTGGTATGTGAACCATGAAGCACCTGAAAGAAAATAGTGAGTTCATGACCATTCATTGTTGTATGGTCTTGTCTAATTGCAAGCAAAATATTCAGCAGAATTCCTTTGATGGCAGTTTGTTTATTGGCAGTGAAACTTGTAGGCAGGGGATCAGCACTAAGTGGTAGATTGGCATTTGACATCTGAGATTTTTTTGTTAAGAAAGTATATGAATCTACTCATTTTCCTAAAGAAGGGGCCTCACCAGTGAACCTGTCTCTGTGACAAAAAGAATTTTGTCACCATTACTGGCACCCCCTGAAAACCTCTGCTTTCAAAGGGTGGTTCTGTGGATCAAGACGGACCTTACTGAGAGACACTTGCTCTTGCCCGCTCAATTCCCAGCGACTTGCCTTGGCTGGTTCAGAAGACCACATTCCAGTGAGGTCTTCTGAAAACCACTTAACATTGAAAAAATTTCAGACCAAACTAAGTAGGGTTTTATCTTTCCAGTCTCCTCTCTCAACAATAAGGTCAGCATCCCTGACTTTTAATTCTATTTTATAATGAAACCTGCTGTTAAACCCACACCATTTTCCTGTTCAAAGCTTTGAAGATGGTTAGCATAGGCAGACAACCCAACCTATCTTTGAGTCTCCAGCTCAGTCCTGTGTAGATGCCTCTCTGTCTTGTCTTCCTAACCCCTCTTACTCTCCACAGATACTGCTAGTCAATCTGGAGATCAAAGATTTTGCAGTTTCATTTTTACACGCTCTGTGTTTCCAGCTAATTAAACTGCCTTTTAAATTTAAATGTAACAACACCACTGAAGCAGTTATAGAAACAAAAGTGTGCTGCACTGGTAGTGTAAAAAATGGTCCTGGCCCTTGCACAGCAAATGTTCAGATTGGTAATATTAATGACAGCAATTTTTACAGGCAAACTCTAAAAAAACCCCAAACCCTAACTAAACTGGGGACATACCAGTTTTAAAGCCGAATACAATACTGAGAGAGCAATTCACATCCCTAGTTGGGTGGGGGGCATGGGCGTGGTGGCGTTCACACAGGGCTGTGGGCAAAAGAGACAACTCAGTCCTATAACTATAGCCAAGATTAATTCTTGGTATGGTTTTTAGAGGGTTGGTCTAACTTTCAGCAGTGGTGTCTGCCTCTAACGGGCAGCAGAAAGGGCTGCACAATGGGTACGGCTTTAACAAGTACTTGACTATGTTCGAAGTATGATAAGAGAAAAAAAATAGATGCCTTTGAAGAGTCTCAGTGGCAGCCCCATAATATTGGGGACCTGCTTTGATCCCACTGCCATCAGAATCTACTGGCCATGGGGCCTGAAGCAGCTGTGGTCCACCTGGGACCACGAAGGAGGGCGTCTTTGGCTCTGAGCTCAGTATTATCTATGCATTTTGAACAGAAAATTCAGATGTTAGGAGATGATTACAGAAATATCAAATGAAGTTAAGCTTATTACCATGCTATATCAGATCAAATTTCTAGTTATTTCTTCAATCAGCATTTATTGTATGACTGCACCGTAATAAAGATTTCAGAAATATGATGAAGCTGTACATTTGCAGTAAATGAAGCACCTGTGTTTATTACAAATCTGTGCACAGAGCTCTATCTGCATAGATATTTGTCAGTCAAACAGATGTCCCTATATTAATTCTCTCTTTCTAATTGGGAAATGGAGGTGAGATGGCATTTATATCATGACTATTACGTGATTGACATATGTCTAGGCTGAAGCAGAAGCACAACACACATCCTTTGTAAATAGAAAACAAACCAGTGAAAAAGTTGAGTCATATGAGGCTTCATTTAAAGTTTAAAGAACAGCAAGTGCAAAATTCATAGGCATACCGGTTGTGTTGAGGACCTAATTATGGGACAATTCTATTATTTTGGATAAAATTTGTGCACTTATATATTTGCCTGATGTTGTATGTAAATACGTACACAGATCTCTGATGTATAAGGTATATGCTTTTGGTCATTAATTATTGCTTTTAGCTTTTGGCTTTATCATTTTATTTAAGTGTTCATTAAAAAATAAAAAGTATCTCCCACAGTAAAATAATATCTGCCTATAGATTCATAGAAAATGAAAAGGAAACATATATTTAGTGTAAAAATTAAATGCCAAAATTACAAAAAAAAAGGTGCATTAATAAAAGGTATCCAGCTTTTTTCTCAGCACTGAAGGTCCAGCTGGAGTCTGAGCCTTTATGAAAAAGTCCTGTTTTGTACAAATAACAAACACAAGCTCAATTAAACTCATCTTTTAACCAGACTTCTCTGAAAAATGCTCTGATTATTAAATGAAAGTTATAATTTTATCCAGTTAGCTTCTTAATTTCATTGCATTTTCTCCATTTTTTGTGATGTTGCCGTGTCTTTTAAATAATGAATGAATCAAATTCTCTGCAAGTATTCCACATATTTAACAAATGCTATAGATTATACAATTGCCACATTATCAGGTCCATAACTTTAAAGCCGTTGCTTTGGTAGAAATGAACTGGTAGCAGGAGAAACTGTAGCAGGTTGTCATTGCCTGCTACGGATAAGAATAGCTTTATAATCACACATTTTCTTCTATCCAGATAAAGATGGCTTTGAATTATCCAATTTTTCCAGGATGCTGTATATTTAAAAAGTGTAGGAAGGAAAACATGAAAACACACGGCCTTTTGAAGCAAATTAGCAGTAAAAATGAAGTAGAAAAACATTTCCCTTTTCCTGACTGGCTTGCAACTCATGTGGGTTTCTTGAAGTTGTACATGCCCGCAAAAAATGATAAATATATTGGAAAAAGGAAAGGAAAAATGAAAGAGTAAGCTGGCCGTATAAAGCAGCTGATGTAAAGATGGAGAGACATAGCCATAGAAACTAGTCACATAAATAGTCATGAAATGAAAAGTTTCAGATTTGTATTGAAGTAAAAAAAAACTACTTAGAGAAAGGCCAACAGGCCAGACTAAATAATCCTCGACTTAACGTCCAATTCTGAATCACATATTAGCTGCAGAGATTTTAATGTAAATATGCCATTACACTGTCATTACAGTGATCAGGCTGCATGGCTCACAGGTCACATCTCAGCCACTGTTAATTTTGCAGGCAAAAGCTTTTTTTCTCTTGAAATGTTAATAACTTTCTATTAGTTAATGTAGCGTGACTAAAATTCAGATTAGATATAATTCATTTTAATATCTGTGACTGGCTATCCCGATCATTTAGCAATGGTTTCCAGCTGAATACAAGATGCTAAATTGGACTCATTTGCATAGCCCTGTTAAAGCAATGCCATTCTCTAAATGTAGGCATCTTCAAATTAATTTAAAAGATTTTTTTTTTTCTGGTTTTGCTACCAGGATAAAACCTTTTGCTAACAACTAATTGAAGTTACTATGAGCCTAACACACATCTTTTTCCTTCTTTTCTCAGGAACAAATGACTAGTTAATATCATTAACCGATAAGGGAAAAAAAAAAATCCACAGTGCTTTTGAGTGCTAAAACGGCCTAATTTGGGAGCTGCAGACAGACCAACCACCACTATTTGCCAGCACTGAAATAAATACCATTTCTTACTCTTAAGCACACTTAGCTACATTGCTGTATGTCAAAAGTTAACACTGGACTGACCTTGAAATGATCACCGAATCCACTGGGTTTATTTAAAGATCTGCTATAAAACATATGTTCATTTAAGGTACAGTTTAGCTAAACTAGGCAGCTCTCAGGACCTTCACTGGTTCCTGAAAGAGTTCAGCACACTGGAAAATGTGGGTTGTTATCAATCACTAATATTCTTCCTTAATATGCACATATAACACCATTTAATGGTAATGGGAGATACATTAGCTCCACAAGGAGAGAATGGCCCTCCAACTTATCAAACCCTATCTTTAAACTCATTTCAATAAACACATACGTAGGGTTTTTCTGGGGCGACGGCTTGATGCAATCTTGAAGAGGGATGGTCAGAAACCTTTTTCTGTTAAATTAAATGCAAACAAATAAACAAGTCTATTACTTATATTGTATTAGTCAGTATGAATCACATATTTGGCATACAATATATATTCCTGCATCCAATTGAAAGTAATGCCTTTTGAATACTAATTAGACACCCACACATACAAGGACATAAATCAACTCTGATTTTTTTTTTATTTGCATTGTCTCAGCACCTAAAAGCTCTCGCGGCTGAGCTGGGAACTCCATCACACCAGTGTGTGTACAAACACACGCACTCACACCCCGAGGAGGATCAAAAGAACTCTGAAACTATCAGAGACGAGACGGTTCTTTCTCCTCATTTACATACATGAAACCAAGAGCAAGGTCAGAAAAAAATAGAATAATGAAAGTGTCATGGGCTGACACTGCATCAGATTATGTAACTGTAAAATTCTACATGCTTCACAGTGAAGGAATTTACCAATCTTTAATTTAAAATAATTGAGAGATGTGAGAGGAATAGTCGAGGGTGAAAATAGTGGTTGATATGCTTTCATGTTTCTTTACAGCTCCAAAGTGTTTGATGCTTCTGTGATAAAAGCAAAAGACTCATTGGCTGCCAATAAGATCCTAAGGTTGCTTAGCACTGTGGAGTTGTGATCTACACATTCGTCAAAAATCTTTTGCAATGGTTCAAAAACTAAGTATCTGTAAAAATCATGAAGAAAGTATTTTAGATAACACGTAGATTCACCTATAGGGCAGAACATTATTGCTATTGCTTTCCTATTATTGTTAAAAGCACAGTAGCCATTTATTTAAGAATGTAAACACAAAGTACGAAAAATCGTGATCTCTCTGTCAGTCTTGGAGCCTGATGACTCTGGGAGAAAACAGTGCAGTCGCAGTGTGAGGCACCGCCTGAGCACCAGATGTAAGGCAATTGTGTATGCACTGGGGAACTGAGGCATGGTAGTGTCGAATCTGTTGATCTGCTAATATATATATATAAAAATATATTTGTAATATCCCTCTGCCTTTCTCTCAGCAGGGGGCTTGTTCAGACAATTTAAATGTGATTTTTCTCTCTCTCTTCTACTTTCACTTAAAAACCACAATGTGTTCTGGAATGCTTTGTCTGCTCCAGTTTTAAATGACTGCCAGCACTTTCACTGGGAGTCTTTTCTGATCCCCAGCTCAGTTTCCTTCTCTCAGCTGGTCATAAAACTACCCATCAAGCTCACGAAAACGCTTATGTGCAGGAATGTTAGACAGATGTGCTTTCGCATTTGAAATGAATTTGCACCCAGTTTTACACGGGAATGAAACTTTCATGTGCAGGATTAATAGACAAAAATGTATATCTTTGATAATTAACTGACCACTTAACCGACTTTTAGTGTAGAGTTTCTTTTCCACAGTTCCCATAAAAATCAGAGGCTTGGGTTGGTTTGTTTCTTTGAGGTTTTTTGCTTTCTTATTCAGGAGCATTTAAAATCATAAATAGAATACTAACACGCATAAATTGGCTTCTGCTGGGGTAAAAATTAAGCTTTATCTAAATACTGACTAGTATTGTAATATTAGAAAAAGGAAAGCTTGAATCAACAAATTTTAATATCCCTTACAGAGTTAAGGTAAGGTAAAACTGAGACCTGAATATCCCAAACTTTAACAAAGTTTAGAACTTTGTTGACGGCCTAGAGAGATCCAAGAGGTTATTGGCACAAGACAACCCTTATCCTTTGAGAACTGTTAGTTTTGGATTGCTAATTTTGTTTGCAGATGTCTTCCTAAATTAACTTGGTTGTATTGTTAGAACTTTGGGGAGAAAGAAGTACTGTAGTGAGCAGAAATGAGCTGTTAAATCTACGCAAACAGATAAATCAAAGGCAACAATATTCTTTTCTGAACCTATTTGGCATCCAGTCATAGCACACAGGATAGCATTCCTGTTAACTGTACTTTCTCCAACTTGTACAAACTCCTGTCACTGAGGTTTTCCAGGGTTGTGCTGGTTTTGGTCTGTCTCCCTCTCCAGAAGTGTGGCAGATGATAGGATTACTGCTAAGGAAGCCCAAATGAGCTTCTTGCTTGGATGGGGAGAAGAAGGCTACTTCTAAATATTTTAATTGCTTCCACTTTGGCTGGAAGCAAAAAGGCTTACAAATGGCATTTCTTATCAGCAACCACAGCCTCAAAGCATGTCAATCTGTTTTACCTTGTCAGTGAGCAAAAGGGCTTATGCGCAGCCCAATTTTATATTGACCAAGTTCATTGTTCTGTTCCAGTGTTGCCGTTGCTATTTTTCTCTGAGGTTATACGATTTCAAAATTATTTTGTATATATTTGATCTCTTCTATTTTTCGGAGACCAGACGGATGACTTGTCAGCAATTCACTGGGAAGAAGGAAGGTAACAGTAACTGCTGTCTGGGGTGGGCTGTGATAAGAAGTAAGAGTTGGATTAAAATCTGTAGTGATTGACCCCAGAAAGTTCAACCTCTTGCTTAAGACCATTTATTTCACACAGTCAAAAAAAGGCTCCACCCTTTCAGAACTGCAGAAAACGCACAGCACCTCATTGTGTTTGTGTAGTCACGGAAAAGAAAATGTTACATTCACGCCAGGTGTTCACATATAAGAAGTGCTGTGGGGCAGCGGCGGCTTGGTTGACTGGTTGGTTTTCGTAATCAGGAAAGTGAAACACAACCATGAAATTTAACCAGCCAGTTGGAACTATCTCTATATAGCTCAAATAAATCCAAACAATCTGAGAGAATTTTTATCAATCAGTCCCTCTGTTTAAAAAATAACGTGTGAGGCAATCTTGACCAGTTTGTGGATATTTTCTTAGCAGAAGAAGAAACTAAATTCAGCAGATAAATTATGCATTACAAATTATTCCCCCAGGATCCAATTCAGAATGCTATTATGTTGCAAAATTCTGGACGGTATTTATACCTTTGTTTGGCTGGTCATCAGGAGGACACATAACAACGCATCGTGTGTAAGCACTTTTCCTAGGGCTTTTCCAGTATAAGTTCAATGGTTAGCAGCTCCTCTGGCGTGCGGTACTTCCAGCCAACCTGCTACAACCTACTTTTCCTCAAGAAAGGTGGCTTCTTTCATAATGCATAAGGCATAAAGAGTTTTGTGGCTCACTTCTGGACTCAGGAGGGAGATTATTCCAGCTGCCCATATCTAAAGTCTGTGCTCAAGTGCAGAGGTCAGAGAATTCTCCAGCCAAGAGCTAATACAGCTTGTTGTGCCTTCTGAGATTTCTGGTTTAGGAACACAGTTCTTGCAATGTGACTGTGGCCATAGAAAGAAATAGGCCCCTTATACCACATTTGAAAAATAGCATCCTTTGTCTACCTCCTAAATTGTAACAAGAATATATAGTGAAGTGCTCAGCTTGTCCTTTTTTTCTAGATCTATATCCTCTAGGGCGTTGAACTGAAGTTACTTGTGTCTCAGATCAAAGTCATTTCACTTAGAAACTCAGGTTGAACTTGAAGGCACAGTCTCTTAAGTGAAGGTCAATGGTTTATCCATTACAGCACCCAACCCCAAATTATTTTTGCAATTAGTAATATTTATATCTGTTTTTATAGTGTAAAAGAATAAAGAAAGGATAGTCAGCGTTTTCAAGAAATACAAGTTAAAGGTGTCCTATCATTTAAAATGATATATCATGTTAGAAAGGAAACTTAAAAGCTGGCATATGCAATCTAAAATTAAATACAGATTTTGAATTTCAGGCTGTGAAGCTAAAAAGATCAAAGGAAACTCTTTACAGTTCTTTGGAATTTGGTATTATACTTCCCAGGAGGTCATTTACTCCCATAATTTAGTCTGACTTATTTTGGCTTCAGTTCCATTAAAAGTATGTAGCAAAAAGAGGGCCTCTTTTTACTTTAATTTTTAACTGCAACCTGTCAGTTAAAGGGAAAAAAAAAAGAAAAAAGAGCGTCTGGAAGAGGATGATCTACAGAAGTACTAATAGCTTTCAAATCTTTTGACTTTTTGAGCCTGATATGGCTAGAAACTTATCTGGAAAGATTGTATTTTAACCCTTTTGACTGTTCTTGGACATAATGTGCGCTTTTTTTGAAAGGGAACTTATTCACTGCCCTTGAACATATTCTGTCATTTCCACAATAACGTCTCTCTTGACTTCAATACCTCGCCTTGTTGGACAAAATAATAGGAGAACCCCAAGTTTAAGGTTCCTATAGGCAAACATCAAAAGCACGCCTGTTATAAGTCAGAGAAGTATCCAGAAGTTTACCTACTCTCTGGAGAAACCCAAAAAGGAGGAGGATACCTGCTGGGATGTGAAGGCAGTGCTGATGGGGCTGAGCAGACTAAAACATAGTCTTCACTGTATTTTGGGAGCAAGAAAAGCAAGAGTAGTTTAAAAAGGATGAGAAAAATTCAAAAGAGCTTTTACCTTTCAGAAAAGACATGGTATAGTTCTGAGGTCATTATTTATTTTATCTGTACCAGTTTCCACAAACAGGACCTAAAAAATAAAAAAATGAGAGATGCAGGTACTTTATCTTCTAAGATCACCTGGTGGGAGCAGCAGAGTTGGTAACAGAATGCTCTTTGCAGGAATAGGAAGCCAGCTTCCCCCATCAGCACCTCGCCTTTTTCCACCAAGGAATGAAAAGAGGCAGCACAACAGTTGAACTTTCCATCTGCAAGAGGCTGGCCTTGGCCAGGCTCAAGGCTGGGGAATGGGGCAGAGAGATCTCGTCTGTGATCCTGAAGAAAGTCCCAACAAAACCACCCAAGAGCTGTATGATCTCATTCCTTTGTTATATTATAGGATGTATTTGCAGAAGCACTCATGGGGACAATCCAGCCTTAGGAGTTGTGTCCAATGCTGCAGTATGTTTTTATATATATATATATATGTATATATAGTTTTGCTTCTGGTTTTGACCACAACTTTTAATTATTTTGTCGTCTTACACTGCAGCAGCTATTTTGTACCTAGTTCAGTGGGATGCACATGTCTGATGATGGCTCTTACTTGTTCACCCCTCCTGTCCTTGTTGGCTTTCATTTACTCTCTAAATTGTTACAGATAGATAGAAGATTTTGAGTGGTTTTTCCCTTCTCTGTAATGCAACAGGGTAAATAAAACGACAAAACCAAAAGTAGTCCTGAACCATAAAGAACGTGGTACACAGGCCTTGTCTCTGGCACTTGGGAAAACTGGGGCTCTTGCTGTTCCATTAGACTAATGATGGTTAGTGTATACTAATAATTTCCCAGCAAGATACATGCTTGAAAATATCTTCCCGTATGATTAATGCTTCTGAAAACATAGCTGTTTCCATCTGACAGAACCAAATGGATTAGAAATGTTACAAATGCTTTTTTGCAGTAAAAGGACTAGTGGCAGCAGAGAGGTTAATTCTCCTCTTTTCATGCAGGTATCTTCTTAGAAGAGAAGTGATTAAAGGAGTTTCTTTTTTGGCATAAAAGTGTTTTTCTAATCTTGTTGAAGTGCCTAAAATGTGTTTGAAGAGCCAGATAAAAGCATGGACTTCTTATTTAATGAGTTACCAGTTATATGTTCCACTGTTTATTTTGCTCTGTCATTGAAACATATTTTCTTAAAATGTCTTTTCCTTCACCACAGTCAATAGGTAATAACGATGCAAGACATTTAGGATGAATTTCAACATCAGGTACAAAAGAATAGCTCTGTCCCAAACTTGTAAAATTGCACAGACAAAGCCAGAAACAGACTGTTCATTTAAAAAATGTTGAGCATGTCTTAATTTCTCAGGGACGCTTTGGACAACACCAGAATTTGTTTTGCAATTTCTCACCAAGTCACCTACTAGACTGAGGGTATCCAGAAAAAATTACCCTATTCCTGCCAACTGTGGCACACAAAATGATTAAGCTGAAGTCTTCTTGTGGTTATTCTCTTTTCTTTTCTTTTCTTTTCTTTTCTTTTCTTTTCTTTTCTTTTCTTTTCTTTTCTTTTCTTTTCTTTTCTTTTCTTTTCTTTTCTTTTCTTTTCTTTTCTTTTCTTTTCTTTTCTTTTCTTTTCTTTTCTTTTCTCTTTTCTTTTCTTTTCTTTCCTTCTTTTCTTTTCTCTTTTCTTTTCTTTTCTTTTCTTTTCTTTTCTTTTCTTTTCTTTTCTTTTCTTTTCTTTTCTTTTCCTTTCTTTTCTTTTCCTTTCTTTTCTTTTCTTTTCTTTTCTTTTCTTTTCTTTTCTTTTCTTTTCTTTTCTTTTCTTTTCTTTTCTTTTCTTTTCTTTTTTCTTTTCCTTTCTTGTAAATTATTTTCTTTATTTAGATGTCAAATATCACTGAAGTCAAGGACATATCTAGCTAAAAAGACTATCATTGTACCATGCTGCAAAAGTTCTCTGCTGGCATTAGATCCTTCAGTGGAAAATTAGGTGCAGACCTAGGTTGTTTATTGAACTAAAGGCATACATGTGCTAAAGACAGCTCTCTGTTCTTACAAAGGTATCGACTGCTTCTATCATCATAGGATTCCCCACTATGCTTTACCACTGGGGAAGGAATAGATCCAAAGCAGAGAAAGAAAAGGTGTCTGAGCACATACAGAACTTCCCTGAACAGCAGTGGGTTTTTGTGCTTCTACCATGTATTTGAAAAACCATTATGACTTGAAAAAAAAAACCGAAAGGCAGAGCTGATGTATGCAAAATAAGGCTTACCTGTGATCTCTGAGGATCTGGTTCTCCCCTGAGCAGCATGCATTCCCTGGAACCGTGTGTCTGCAATGTCCTCCCTGCATCTGGATATCTAAATGGGTTGACCTTCATGGAGCACACAATAGATTCATGGGTTAAAATAGCCATGAGGAAGTTTCACTACAGCATGGAATTTGGTTGACGTGCAAATAAATTAGACAGTGTAGTACGTTAGCAAAAGTTCTAATTGTACCTATTCCATATAGAAATAGTTAGGCCTTACATTAACTCTGCTCTTCTTCAGCAATTGAGATTCTCCATGTTAAATATTTCTTTTTTCACTATTCCTCTGTCCTCTTCATCTAAACCCGGCTGCCCTCTCTTCCCCCAGAAATTGCAAGAGTTGGAAGGCGCAGCAGTCCAGCTTCAGTATCCGTTGAGATCAAACCTAAAGAAATGGACCCATCTCTATTCAAAATGAATTTCCTTTATACAAAAAACACAAAGGAAACTGAAGCTACATTTCTAAATACTGAAAAGCAAAGAATAAAAGGTGACTTTTCCCTTAAAGTGTTCTATGCCAACGTCATTTAGTGCTTTGGCAAATCCCAGGATATTCTAGGAGGACTAGTTTAGGGTAGCAAGCCATGCACATACCTTTTCATTAGCCCCTTATTTTCAAACAGAGGCCTGCAGAAATTCCAGTGCTCTGAACCCTCACAGGGGGATGGAGCAAACAGAAAAGATCTTGTTAAAACTGTCCTTCTCCAAAGACACTTTTTTCATCTTCTTTTTAAGTACTCTTCTCTGGGAAAAGGGAAACCAGGTTTAGCTGAATATGTCCTCACCATGCCAACTTCCAATATTTTCCTGTGTTTGTCAATGGCATCAGTCAGTTGTGGCTTTGCTTCCGCTTTGTCTCTGAGTAGGGTGCACGAAAGCAAGCTGAAATGCTAGATGAAATGACTTATGTACATGGATAGGTGTCATGAGATCAGACTCTGTATGTGCTAAGGCTTCTGCTCTTCCTGTGTAAATCCATGATTAACCATCGTTACTATTTAGTTACACAGAAGCAGTGGTTACACAAGGCTAGTGCCTTGCTCTTGTGTGCAGCTTTCTACTGCTCATCCTTCAACCTGGAAACTTTTATTTAGCATTAGGAGTACCTTGAATATACTTCTGTCACCCCTAGCAACCCCCCTGTGCTTTGTATACTGTAGTCTTTCCAAACATTTCTTGATAGCTGGGGTTTTTTCCTCTTTTTTCCTTTTTTTCTTCATTAAAGCAGCCTTTTTAATCCTTTCTTTTCCATCTTAGAAACAGCTTTTTTCCTCTGTTTGTTTTTTTGTGGTATTTTTCAACCTTTGCTTACCTCTCAGAAGTTAAACTTCTTAAAGTGGATCTTCAGCCCATGGGCTCTCTCTTCGCAACAGTGGACCCCCTTCTTTGTTGTCCTAACTTCTATCCCAAAATGCTTAAATAAGAATTATAATTTTTAAAAGTATTTTATTATATTTTGTAATTCTATGTGGATTATTTTTATATAGAAATTACAAGCAAATAATAGAGTGATATTGAGATTGCAACATTATGCAAGGAGAGTGACATAATTTAATCGAATCAATAAGGGTTAATGAAACATAGGTCTCATCAGAATAACTTGGTATCTTTTGATGAAAACTTTAGGATGTTACATATATATAGGGAGAAATGATAGTTTTTATGTGAAGTGCTTTGATTTGATATCACACAAAATTTTATTACAAAACCTGAATATTACAAAATCAATATTAAATGGGTTGAACATGACGTTGGTCTCCAAATGTAGTTGGAAATGCTGGATCATCCACTGAGTATGGATGTTTCTAGTGTGTTGTTAATCTTATTATATTTGGTATATTAATTAATTACATGGAAGAAAAGAGTCACAATAAGTTGCAAAAAGCACTAAGACTGTGAATAGAGCATGTAAATAAGAGATGAAGGAATAATGAAAACTGTTGTAGGATACTCTGGGCACAATTAAGTTGGGCACAATCAAAATATGCGTTTCGGTGAAGGTAAGATCATATACTGAGGAACAACAAAGAATGTGTGTGGGCACTTAAAGGAGATCGCACTTGTCCTAGAAAACAATTACACTGAAAGGACTGGCAAGTGAAGAATGGTTCTGTGTAAAATTTCAGTGTGACCATGAAGCCAAAAGGTCCTGTCTTACCCATGGTGAGGAAAAAAGGAACTATAAGTAGGGATCTCTAGTGCCTCTAAGGTGAGCAATGACCGCTGCTGAAATACTGTGTCTTATTCCAGAAACCAGACTTGTAGAGATGTAGAACAATACAAGTCTGAGAAGAGACAGGAGTATGATTAAAAGCCAAATAATCTGCTGTGTATTGAGAAACTTCGAGACTACTGCCTATCAATTTGTCAAAGTAAGAATTAAAGGCTGATTTAATTGCAGTCTATAAGCATGTATAGGAAAAATAAATGTGATAATACATGCCTTTTCAGTTGAATTAATAAAAATACAACAATATTCAGTGAATCCAAAGGACCTTGTGAGGTCTTGATTGAAAAATGGTATAAATTTGTCCTGGTGAGGATTGTTAATCCTCAAAACAGTTTATACAGAACTGTGGTAGTTTCTCCGTCACTGAAAATTTAAACATTAGAGCTAGATGGTTTTTTTTCCTGAAAGAAAGGAAAGACTGAGCAAGACTGAATTCAAAGAAAGCCCATGGTATACAGAAGGTCAGACAAGATGTTTAGATGTTCCCTTCTGTTTTCACAGTCCATGAATCTAAGCAGGTACTGGTTCAAAGAATTTATCATCTTGTCTTCTATGGGATTACTCATATACTTTAAGTTGAACAGGTGTTTAAGTGCTTTGCTGGATCAGGGCCAAACAGAGCTGGTATCATGCCATTTCAGTGCCCCTTCTGCAGCTGTGGCAGAACAGGACTTGAAGCTGGTATGCTACTGCTCCAAGTAATTGGCTTAGAAAACAGTGTAGTTTAAATGGTACAACCAGGACTAATTTTGAAAGGAAGGGAGTACTAGACTGAAATGTGGTGCTACTAATACATGAAAATTATAGCTGTGCGGCTCAAGAGATACACAGAAGATGGTTTTGCAGTCCTATCACAATATTAGTCTGTGGTGTACTGCTATAAACCCACCAGTTTTGCAGGGAGATGCTACCCTGAGGTAGGAATTATCTTCAAATAAACTGCATACACAGTAGAAGATTGTTCCAATCGCTTTCTTAACTGATGCAGCTACAGTGGTGTTACATGGCGGTGTAGACAAGCTCTTAGTAACATATATTAGCGATTGTGGCTTTTTTTCCTTTTGTTAGCTTTCTCAATCCCTACTCTATGTAATAACTAATTTAATGATCTGATTTATGTGCAGAGATGTAGGATTATGTCTGGGCAAAGGATGCCTCAGCATTTTACATAATTCATCTGGCTTTGATGTGTAGCAGATCAAAATTAAGTTCTAAAAGGAAGAGCTGGATGGAAAGGATCTACTAAAAGACTTATAATCTTATTGCACCAAGTTATTGTCCTTTTATCTGACAACTATTGCACAGTTTATCTTTCTCCCCTTACACTCACCATTGCTACTCTCTGAAAATGCTTTCTTTTTCTCATATCTCCTCAGATTTCTCCATTTATCTACTACTGTTCTGCCAATATGCTAATGGAGAAGAGCTGTGCAAGGAGTTAAATGCCTTCTCCTCCTCTTGTCATCACTGTTTCTATTGACAGTAGCAGCTAAGTGAAGTAAGTTTGGAAATTACATTTGGAACTGTTACAGTTCCATCTTTTCCCAACTTTCTCTAAGTATATTTGGGGATTCAAAATGAAGATGAAAAACACTCCGAGGTGTGGCTTGGCCCAAATGCTGATCTCATATGAAATGATGACAGTCCACATAAACTCTGTGGTACCACTCCGCACCTCAGGAAAACCCCAGCCAACAGGCTCAGGTTTACAGAATTTCCTGTTAACTCCCTGGGCCACGTTCTGTGCCGGCTGCTGCTCCAGGTGACGTAGAGGAGCTGGAAACATGCAGACCAAAATGTCTCTTAAGTGGGTGGGCGACTATTCGGTGAACGTTTAGGCTATGTTCTCCAAAAGGTGCCTCATGGGCAGGCAATCTCAACCCACTCAGGGTGGTGTTGTGGGGTGGAGGAAGGTTTGATTGATAGCACAAACTGCACTCTGACAACGCTGCCTTTCTACGACTGCTCAGAGGGCCATAGCAAGCCAGCCTGTCACAGGGCAGTCCTGTTCAGCATCACCTCAGCCGGGGGGCTCAGGGCTGAAAGAGCAGCCATAGCTCTGCCTCTTTAAATGGCCCATCTCTTTCAAATAGTATGTCAAGCAAAGCCTGACAGGACACAGAGATTCATGCTCTTAAAGTGGGCATACGTTCTTGTGCATCTCCCACTACTAAGAAGATGACTATAAAATCTTTGGGTTTTGTCGTTCGTATTTAAAAGCCCTCAAGCATCTTCCTTGGTAGATCTGTGTGTACACTGCAATTACGCATGCATTAAGCACTAAATAAAAAAAAAAAAGGCATTTAACGTTAATTACACTGGAAAGTCACCATATTGTGATCATACACAGCACCACTATTGCTGCCCAGCTAGATATCCTGCTTTCATGCAAACAACAGAACCAAATTGAATTACATAAAAAGAAGCTACATACTGACTCCCAGCAGTATGTTTTGACAAAACACTTTGTCTACTTAAATGATTTCAGATGCTGTAGTCAAAAGCCTTGACTGCAAATAATGGGTTCATAAAACCTATCTTTAAAATTTTACCTGACAGTAATGCTGTGCAAATATCTGCACTTCTAGTTCACCTTCTCCACTTGTTTACATCAGGATTTTAATAGAGTGGCTGTCACAGAACAACAGCTAAAGGCCACTGTTTGATAAGTTGCTGTAAAAATAGACTGTTTAAAATGAGAATTTCCTTCCTAAATTCAGCCATCACAAAAAGGTGGTGGTTAGGAAAATATTGAAGAGAGACAATTTCTGGGAGGATCGCAATAAAGTCTTTTCGAGTTCAGTGACATTCTAACCAGCAATGACTTTGTAAGAAACTACATTTCCCATCTGTCTTCAATTTTACTGAGAAATGACAAAAATACAAGGAAAACAGATGGATAAAGGAAAAGTTGGGGGGTGGGGGGTGGGGGTGGGAGGAGAGAGAGAAAGAAATGTCTTTTTTTCGATTGGCTCACTTAGTCTCCATTTGTAATATTTGAAGAATAAATCGACAACATCTCCTTAACCACCTGAAGAAAGAAACAAAACACTCAGGAAAGCCTCCAAAGTTTACCTGTAGAGCAAAAAACTAACCAAAGATCTTCTATCAATGAGTGCCTTACCATTGAGCTGCTGGCTTTCCCCAGGCAGAAGGCTGTGCAGAAGGTAGCTGGATGCTGATGGCCCTACATGACCTCCAGACATGCACATCCAAGGCCCAACTCGCAAGAAGCCACCCTACACAGCAGCAGGTCTATATTGAATTGCTCTCATTGTGCAAGGTATGAGGGAGGGAGTGTATTTTAGCCTCTCACTTCTTTCCTGAGGAGAAGGCGTGATTTGGAGGGAGGTTTACTTTGCTCTGGCAAGAGGAGTGCGTAGCCACCGCTGTGCTCTTCTGTCATGAGGCAGAATTGTACATTTCTGAATGTTCTCAAAAAGAGAGTGACTCCCCATCATCTCTAATAGCTGGTTAAGTGGCATAGCTGGATTCTATCTGAATGCAGTATCGTGCAGAGTAAGATTTCTATGGAGCTACTTGTAAAGGAGAAGTTCAGAGCCAGAAAGGAGGGAGAGAGATGCAGAATGGCTTAATCTATTTGGTTTGGTTTAATCTAATCTTATTTTGTGCCAAACGTCTCAGTAGAGACGTCTCAGTTCAGTCTCAGTAGATTTTTCCATAGCCCAGAGCCTTGGAAATGTAGTAAACAATACTGATATGTTAAGTATATACACCATGATCCCTTGTATTTTACCAGAGCTAGAGATATTTATGACCACTTAGTAGCTATGAAGTATAATGTAGTTATACAGTGGGGCAACTTGCCTTTTTTGTGTTTGGTTTGGTTTTGGTTTTTTTTTAGTATGCTCTGATTTGCTGATGATTTACTGAGACAAACTTCCAGTTTGAATGAGCTTCCGCCTGATGCAACTCAAGGAAGAAAGACAAGACAAGAGCTATAGTCTGTGAGAGCAGGTATGAGACTGCTAAAGCCCATTCTGCCAATGCCTGCTTGTGTTCACTCATATTTCTCCGACTCCTATGCCTGTATTATGGAAGAATTCCTTTTCTGCTTATTCAGGGCTCATTTTATGAATCATTCATATTCATCCATTGATCAGAATACCTCTTCCAGATGAGAGAGCTGGGCTTACCCTCAGGCCTAATACAGCAAATGTCCTGTATGGCTCTCCAGAGCTACAACACTAATAGCTGTAACAGGAGGACTTCTCTACAAGTCTCTGGAGTTCCCACTGAAATCAGAGCCTTAACAAGCACATACAAATCTAAGCCAGAGCACAGCACCCCCTCAACAAAAAAAAATGTTGACCTAGAGCCTGCGCAGGTGGGACTACACAGGAAGAAAACGAACGCTTTCGATTCTGCTAAGTCATTTGGAAAAATAATTATGATTATTTAATGAAGAGTGAATTTTATAAAACATTAAGGGACTTCATCACGCAGAGGGGGCTATGAAGCAGGTTTAGGAGGGCTGAGGCCAGTAAAATTAGGCAAATATCCATTGTTACCTCTAACAGGTCCATATATGAGACTGCAAAGGCTTTAAATACTTATTTACACCAGGAACAATAATAACAGCTTCATATCCCAGTGTATGTTCATCCCCTCATGTCTTCTGTGAATCTACACGGCTGTTGCAGGGGATTGGACCCATGCCCGACGCTTTGGGCAGTACTGCCCTTGCAATGCAAAGGGCACAGCACCAGTGTGAGCACCCGTGAAACCCCTCTATGCACCGAGCTCCCTAAAGCTGCAAGGTCCTTCCCCTCTCCTCCTGCTGCCTCTGTGGGCTGCAGAACGCTCCCATCAAGGAGGCAGATACCTACATTAGACCTTTCCCCTTTTACCTTATCAATACATGGTACTAACAGCACAAAATAGCTCCACTTATTTCTTGCATTCCAAGAGCTGCTGAAGACATGCATTAGATGCTGTGCTTAGACCATGCCCTCAAAATCCTTTTTTACGGACAATACTAGAATGCCTATAAATTGTCAGCGTAGTTATTATTAAATAATTTGTACCTGTGCAGTGACTTCCAGCAAAGACTGTAAAATGCTTTGGCATTAAGCGAAGCCTCTCAATGTTTTCTGAGGAAAGAACTATTTCTGGTCAGGACCCTGTAGGGAGATATTGCTGCCATTTGGGTTTCTCTTGTCTTGTCTGGTTCAATTCCCAGTCTCACTTTTTTCAAGTCTTTTATTATTATGATTATTACTATTATTACTCTTATTACAGTAAAAATACAAAAGTCTGAATTATTATCGAGGCACTCTCCATTCTAGCCTTGACTTTTAATGTCCCGGAGTATAAGAGTATAACTTTTTTACTCATTTGCTGTATGTGAGACATCTTCATAGTAAGGGGGATCTTAGGTATAGATCTGAAATATAGATCTGATTTTCTTTCTTCTTTTCCTTTTTTTCCTACTATACATGCCTGTTTAAAAACAAAGATAACAAAGTACTGTGATACTCAAAGATACTGAGAAATCGACTGGCCTGATACACTGTGGGAAGGGACTTAAGAGTATGGCCCCAAAACCTGCGCTCTGACCATCAGTCAACAGCGCTGCTTCTTATGTTTTTAAACCGAGTACCTGAGAGATGTGTAAGGAAAATTAAGATTGCATATTGATGGAAAAAAATGTAAAATACTCTGAAATATAGGAGATAGGGTGATGGAGACCGACCCCAGTCACCTATTATTTGTGTAATTTTAATTACTCTCCCTTTAATTTAAGCAGCTGACACACACTTTCAGTGGCGTTCAGAAAGTTAATAGGGCAGCTGAGTAAGGATTTTAAGGTCATATTCTTGTCCTTTGGTGCTTATTTTATTTATTAGCTGCTGCATTAATATTCTTATGATTACAGAAATGATCATTTATGTATATAATGCATTTTACAATAGTATACAGTGATGAATATTGTAATATTTATCTCTTAATATATCTTCTCATCCTTGATTCTTTAGCACTAAACTCACAAAAATAAAACTGCATTTATATCAAGCTTCTTCATTCTTTACATTATTTCTTAATTACGGTATGTAGTCATCAGTTTGCTGACAAGAATTTTTCTGTGTGTCACTCTTTCTTTGATTCCACCCTTCCCAGCTGAAATTAAAATATTGACAGAAAAAATTTTGCACGAGCAGTGGAAAATTCAAAGAGGCATTTAAAGTAGAGAAGCTTCGACATTTATCACTTCTATATATGTGCATTTGTCCCTGGTTTCCAGGTACACAAATGATAACGTGAGCAAAACTAGTGTGCTTTCTCATCCATGTCACATGTAGATAAATGACGACACTTAACTGACGTTAATTTTTTTAACCCAAACAAACCATTATTAGTGTTATAAAAATAGAGATAATCTGATGTTTCTGGGCCATTATATCTTCAGGGTCAGTAGGGAATGGGGATTGGGAGACTACCAATATGCATAGAGTTTGGCCTGCTCATTCTTGTAAATTTTTCCCCCGTTTATCTTCCCCCTCCTCTATGCAGCACTGTCCCTCTTGATTGGCACAGCGCAGGAAGGAGAGGCAATCACGGATCACGGAATTGGTGGGGCACCTTCCTGCAAGTCACAGTGGTGGCTTTCAAAAATAAAGGTGGACAAGAAAAGCATCCTCCAAGCACATCATAAATTGGTTGTCAAGCTGGAGATCCCAGAGGGGTTCCCCACGCAGGAAGAGATGATGGTGGTGTGGAGACAGTACAGTTCTGGGACAGCCCTGCCGAGCCCACTGCAGCAGGGAGAGAGGGAGCTGCCAGGCTGCTGCCCATGGCATTTGTGTTCCAGAGGTATCTCTGCGCGTTTCTGCCCCTCCAGGCAGGTCCCACTCACCCGCTGCTCGGCTGGGTGTGCAACCTGCAAAGGGGAAGCTGCCTGCTCCCACTCCTCAGGCAGACAAATGCCCTCAGACAATGCCGTGTCTCTCACAGCTGAGGTTGGTAATCAGAGTTTAAGGCAATGGGCACACTAATGAGGTGTGTCAGAAAAATTAAAGCTGGACTGACGACTGTTAAAATATTTCTCGTAATTCTGCATGTGTTTTCATGAAAACTTTTATTCTTCTGCAGAGGCACAACTCATTGCTTTTCTCTTTAGGGGTTATCTTATGATGGACCTTGTAAACCTCGTAGGTTTTATAAACAAGAGTGTGTGTGTGATGTAGTGACATACGTCAGTAAGCATTCTCTGTTTTAAATTCATTGCAGTGAATCGATCTCATAATGTTAACAAATCTTTTTACATATCATCCTGAAATGTCTATTTGACTTAAACGGCAAGGTTTAGACATTGAGCAATAGGTAATGAGATCATGGTCAGCATTAGGATCTGAAGAGTTATAGAGATATGAGGGGGAGTGTGTTTTCCTGCTGTCAATAAATGTTGTAAATCCTAAATCAGACAACGTTGCGGTAATATCAAGACCCAGCAATCTAAAGGTGGCATAAAAAATTCAAGAGCAGGAAGGGGACAGGCTACAAAGAGACAGAACTGCTTAGCACTTCACAGGGTGTGCGTGTGTGGTCAAGGCGAATTTCAAATACGCTGTATTGTCATCCTTCTATATTTAGTTGCACAACTGCAAGCAAATTCAATCTTCAGTCCATCATACAAATAGATAGGCCTGTGGAAATGCTCATCATTTTAATCCCAGCATGCTAATGCCCCCTGTGTGAATATAGATTTCTCAATTAAACTAAAGTAATTTGATGAAAGAACAAGTCTCACAGGCGCAAGTAAAGGTTTCAGTAACAACAGCTTCAGCTATTCGCTGCTGGAGAAGTGTTTTCCACTGGATGGTGCATGGCAGAGGCTTAAAGCTGTGCATGGATTCATTGCTCAGATGCACCCCCAAATGCACATGTTTCAGCGGGAAAGCCATGAAACCATCCACAACTTGGCTATGCTGTTGAGAGTGCATCCCATAGAGTTAAATCTCTGAGGCGCCCTTGGAGCTAGCGCAGTGATATGGAGCTGTGATGCTTTTTCTGAGATCTCCTTTGATGTAGGTCTGTGCCGACTTCTTTCTAAGAAAGCTCCAGACCCACAGGCTATTTTAAGGGATAGGACAAAATGTGTGTCTCCAGCCAAAGAATAGGAATCATAAATGGGTGAAATGACCTCACGTTAATACAACCCATGTAGCCTTATCTACTTACAGTGTTTTATATTTTTAACTACTGGATATTTATAAAAAGTCACCATCTCTATTGGCATTTGACAAAGGACACAGTTAAATGGACCTGGCATTTTCTTATTCATGTTGTCAAGCTACTTGAATTAAGGTTCAGGCACCATATGATACTGTGTATTTTATGGATTAAAAAAAGACCTAATTCCTGTGTAGACAACAAGATCTAACATTTCTTCCTGAGACGTTTAACTTCATTCTTTTTTATAAATAGAAAAATATTTTTTCCGGCTCATCAGTGATGACCTTAATTTTAGTGCTTCGTCTCACACAGGCATGTGCCTTGCTTGCACATGTCTTTATGGATGCAGTTTCCAGAAAACATGAGAATTTTATTTTAATTACATTTTTCTCTGAATTGTACTACATTATTTTCTCCCTTTCTTTAGTTTGTTCATTTTTAGGCCATAAATATTATTAACCCACAGAGATTTGTTTCTGCTTTCTTTAGTTAATTAAAGACACGGTTGGATTTATCTTGTGCTACCACCAGGAGGGCACAACAAGTGAAATATTGTATTACTAGATGGTTCATTCATTAGCATAAAATAATCAGTGCTTTTGAATACCAGCACTTCAATGTCTCAGGTTTGGTTTTTTGTGATTGCATCTAGGAAGCAGCAGCAGTAGTAGAGGGATAAAGAAGAAGGGAGAGACAGACTGAGAGACAAAAAAGAGGGAAAGCAACACAGCTGTTAAAATTAGCAGGTTTCCTTCAGAAAAGACACAGGGAATTTGACAAAAAGGAGAGTGCACAAGTTAAGCTTGCCTGGAGGCATATCTAACTGGCACCTAGAACATAACATGGGAGTAAGCCAAAGTAATTCCCTACTCTGCTACTAACAGAGATTGAATAATTACAAAACCATTTTTTCTACCGCATGACTTCTCCCTTTGGAGGAAAAAAACCTCAAAAAAACTACCATATGGTCCTGAAAAATATTTCTACTCATTCCACCTAATGTTTATCAATGTAAAGTAATGTTATTTTTCCAAAAGGAACGATGCCCTATGATAGCATACATAAATACATAAAGACACATGCAGATATTTAATGCATGTTGCACCTACTTGGAGAGAGCTTATCACTGAAGGTCAGAGGATACAGATTTCTCCAGAAGCTGCTCACTGTCTCTCTTACTCCCTTGGGGTCACAGTCTGATTTGCCTTCGTCCTGGGACAGGGGTCTGCTGTTGGCCCAGACTCAGTGGAAGACTTTGGGTCACCTGTAAAGAGACCACATGCCTAGGCATTATCTTGGGCCTCCTTCAAAACCCTTTTCCCTAGGTATTTCTCCACCCTTTCTCTGAGCTTTTCATGATTGTATGAAAAATTAATAGGACTCTGAGCCATATTGCCTTTTCTCCCTAATTGCATCAGAGTGTAGGAAGGTGAAGCAATGATATAATAGGGGAGGCTGAGGCTCCATGCCCAAACCAGGGAAATCCACTTACAGAGGGGCCCCCTCTGTGTACAGATGTAGGTGGTGTGACCTATTTCTGGGAGATTTTTTTCCATTTTTGGGAGAGACACCAGTAATTCGTTCTCCCTTTCCAAGGAATAAAATAAGAACCCAGACACATTGATTATTAATCATTCATTTGGGGACTCTCCTCCCTCTTGACCAATGACATAATCTTCAGTGAACAATATGTATACTGTAATTGACATTTGCACAAAAAAAATCAGGTTATATTGTATGCATCTGCACTAATAAAAATAGTCATCTTTCAAATCCTCCTTTTCAAAGTCTCACTGAAGAGACTTCAATATCTATATAGCATTTATTTTGACCTTCGCCTCTCTGATCTCCCTGCACTGGGGAACTGTACAGCAATACAATATAATAGAAGCATACTTTATTAAAATACACATTTAGGCTGCAATCTTCAGCAGCTCCAAAGTTAGGTGCACAGGAAGTGTTGCATCCATTTGGAGGTTCAGCCGCTTTAGGTTTCACATAAAATGCCAACTATACATGTCACTCTGAAAGTCAGTTGCATAATTGTCTTCTAAACAGCACTGTTGATGTGTTGTGTAATTGCAGTAACTCAACGGGTCATCCCAAACTGAGTCTACACTTCTGCTTGTTTAAGAACCCTATTTTTGATATCATAGATAATTTAATGCTATCTGTTATGGTAACCAAGAGTTCTAGACAAAGATCAGTCACTCCTACTTGCAGATGAGTCACTGTTTTAGCATGTCCTACTTCCAGAATTTTTTTTTTTGCTTTGATTTGCTTTGCTTTGAGAGAGAATGAGGACTTATACCAGTTGCTACTTCAATTGTATAAACTCTGTTTTCTTTCATAAAAGATATCCAGATGCACCTGAACGTGCGAGTAATTAGGAGACAGATACGTTCATTATTGTTAGATTGTTTTACGTGGAGATTTTGTTTTGATTTTTGCAATTCTAATGAAAAACATCTAGCCTTACAGCAAGTAATTAGCTCATGAGTATTCAGGCTTTTGTAAAAATATTAGCCACTAGGTACAAGTCTTGGTATTTGTGTTAAAAGAATAACATTTTATTTGTGTTCAGTTGAGCTAGAGAGAGCAACTGTCTTTGCAGATGCTGGAGCGATCACGGAGGAAGCAGGATGGGCCAGTGAAAGAGGAAGAACACTAGGAAATAGAACACCTTTGAGCACAGGGAGGGCTCGTGCCATTAGTATCTATTTTCAGAAGTGTGGTAACTGCAGGAATCGCAACAGAAAGTGCTGCATTTTATTTTTAAAATAACATCCTTAAAATAATGACTTACAAAATTTAACTATATTTTAAAAGTAATCTCTTGGATGATGAATCATCAAGCACCGTTACTTTAATCAGTGACTCCCTGCAGAAACAAATGCTGAAATGTATGAGAAAATATTAGTCCTAATGATTTTCCTTTGGAAAATATTACTAGCATAGTAATTTTAATTAAAGAAGAATTTAACACTTTTGTATTTGTATTCCCAATGTCAAACTCTTTTGTTATCACACTTACACCTCTGTTATTAATGTTAGCCATCGTTTGCAAAAGAGGAAAAGCTAGTTATCAATGAATAATTCAGGCTCCATAACTGTCAGACCTCATTATTTTAAATAAGGCCTGGTAGTTCCAGTTGTAACTGGCTAATTGCATCATTTAAACTTAAACTGTTAGAATATTTCACATAATTCACAATTTTAAAAACTTTTTATACATTCAAAACTGCTGTAGTACATAGGGCAATTTGCTTTAAATCAGGCTGAGAGAACAAAGAGACACTGGAGTTGTGATATGAGTCCCCAAGTTGTTAAAATAAAAAGGAGAAAAAATGTGGTGAAATTGATACATCCCATAGTTAAAATGAAACCCTATCATTAGGGTGAAATGATGTAAAATACTTGGAAAAGTGGAAGTTGAAAAAATTAAAACACCTGAAACTAATGAACTAAAATGTAACCTGGCACCCGATGAAGCTCTGTTGCAAGATAATCCAAATGCTGTCAATGAAAATGTTCCCTTTTGCGTGGCCGTATTCTCTGCTCTGGTTTGTTTTCTGGCAGTAAACTTGTAATTCCCAAAGCAGCTACCAATAGATGCCATGGTGAACTTTAAAAAAAATTGAACCCCTGTTTTTCCAAAAGGATCCAAGGAGTTATTTTTATTTTTTTAATAATTTTAATTTGTGATTAAATAATTTTAACAATATTTTCATTTGGTTGATTTTTTTTTACCTGTATATAATTGATCCTTAATAATACAGACTTCATAAAGTGAGAAAGAAATACATTTTACATACACTTTTATTCACAGTGTATGCCAAGCAGGAAGAGTCAAGGAGCGTTTATAAACGAGACTAATCTTAAAATGCTGTTTTAATCTTTCTCTTCAGCTTAATTTTCACATTACATCCAACAGCTTATTATATATATCCAGCAACTGTAAAGTGGGAGAGGTTAATATATATGTTTAAATGTGCCTATTAAAAAAGACAGTACAAGTCATGCCTGTCCTGAAAGCTATTTGTAATAAGCACATTAGGAATTGTACATAAAGGAACATTATCCTCATTTTCCAAGTGGGACTCTGAAGTTCAAGGCAAGCTATATACAATTTCCATAGTCTCGTTCCCCCCCATACTTCTGAAATAAAGCTAGTTTATCTGGGACTCAGAGTCTGGCTTACAGCTTTAATGGGATGCTGTAAGAGAAAACATGGTAGACTACCTGAGTGTTGTGAAAATAAAAAAAGACCTATCTGATGTCTCTGGTATCACTCTGGCATATTATTTCTTTCTTTATTTAATTAAAAAAAAAAAAAAAGAAAAAAAACACCACAACCCTCCGCTCTCATGTTGAAACTATAAATTTCAGCCCACGTATCCATTAAGAATATCATTAAGGCTGTGGAGGTTACACAGCAAGGGCTTGGATCTTATCTGATATGTAGCAGCCTTGCATTGCTGGATATCTTGTAAAAGCCACCCCTACACTTCTGCATCATACTGGAGATCATTACATAATACATACAGAAACTGTGTGTGTTCTTGTGTTTGAGAGCAGAATCGGTGCACCACACAGATTAGCTTCCCAGGTTTTCCACCTGCCGGAATCGAGCCATTTCTACTCGTGCAAAAACCACATCTAGCAATAATTGGTCCCCACAGAGATGCAGACTATCATATTCTCACATTCTTCTGAGATCTGTAAACTAAAAGTCCAGGTTTCTTGGGAGATGTATCTCTTAAGAAGACAGACAGCATCAGGTTGAGTTTTGCAAATCTTTGCTTAAGGCACATTTAAGGACCATAAACATTCTCTCCCCACCCCTCAATTTTAACCTCCCTCTTCATGGCAGCTTTGTACCCCCTGGGCAGGAGTCAGCGTGAGGTTTCTGCAGGTAAGTCAATTAGATTTGAAATTCTCCACGTTACCTGTATTTGGACTAGAAACATTATAAGCAAGCTACTGTAATTATAGGCTTGGAATGTCTTATTTTGCCAGTTGCTGTATTTTTTTATGGTAATCACAAAGACAATGGTTCTCCCTTCTCAGAGTATAACAAAAAGTGATATGCCTTAAAGTGCTAAATAACTCCTGCAGTTAATACTTTGAGTACCAAAAAGAAGTCATGCAATACCTGCTATGGTCGGGTAAGGTATTGTGAAGAGAATGGTAGAAGAGACTGTAGATAACATATCACATGTGATCTGAGTGCCTGCGGTTGGTTGTCAACCTTTATCATATCCTTATGGATAGTTCAAGATCATCAGCTCCAAAGTCTTAGAGTTGTCCATGGTTAGACAGCGCTTTTCTGGTGCTTCTGCTGGTTAAGACTAGTACTTTAGTTGTCGGATTTGAGATTGTCATTCAGAGGTGGAGGTGCCCCAACAGGGTCACAGCTCAGGCACTCAGTGCCTGTGAGCTCCTTTCATTTCAGGGTTTCTTATCATCTTAGCTCTGGTTTGCTTCATTAAAGGATTGTTATTAGGTAAGTTCCTCACATTTAACTGTTTGCAGAACCACAGAATCAACACTTGGAGACAATGGATTTGTAGCAAGGTTGAACTGGGAAATAATGGGGTTCAGATGAGATATATTTTTTATCAGTGACGTCGATTTTTGCCCAAAGACATAGAATAATATTCACTACTGTATACAGGGAAGACAAAATAATCTAACAATACTCAAACAAACTGTAAATTTGTGAGGCTGAATGAAAAGACGATTAAAATCATAATAATTCTGAAAGTCTTGACGTTATAACGGTATTTCTTATTTAAATCCATACTGACACCACTCCACAGTCTTACTGTGTTTTTTTCCTTGTGTTACCTGAGACCAATGGAATACAGTAAAATAAAAATTAGTAAAACAAGTTGCATTTCAGAGGAAGAAAATATTTTCTCATCTTGTCTTGCAGTGTCTGGAGACTTCTGCAATTGTTTACTCTGTTCGCTTTCCGTAAGCTGTTGTCAACTCAGCTGTCTGAACTATAGCTTCATTTTAAAATATTTTTCTCTGAAAAAATACCAACTAAGTCTCTGAATGTTTTATGCCTGCAGCCGCCTCAGATACCACAACAAAAAGGAGGCTTATTCTTGTCTGTCTTGAAATTACCCAGCGTTGGCTTCACCCTTGTCAAGGGCTGGCTCCCTGTACAGATGCTGACAGTCAGGTTTAGGGTGCGCTAGATGTGTTTCATCACTGAAAGGAATCAAGTTCCGTTTGCGTACAGAGCGTGGTCTTAAAGTCAGTGATTTCACTGACAAAAAAAAAAAAAGAAGACATCTTTTTTCTTCGGAGCTGTAGACACCTGGTAGAAAAACACAGGGTAACCAGAGGGATACAGTAAGTGGTAGGTGCAGATAGAGTGGGTAGAGTGTTCCTATTGCGCATATTCATTCTGAAGGGTCATTCAAAACGCCTCTCTACAAAAAGGCCTGAATGTAAATAATGTCAACTGTCTATGAAAGCAGGTGATTTAGGTCACTGAGCAGTGTACATTGGTTAAATTATATTATTCCTTCAAATACTTAACGTACATTGCAGCTATTGACTGATTAGAGTGAAGAGAGGCAAGGAGAAAGGCTTGTTTTACTTTGCTGGTCTAGAAAATCTTCACTATGGAGAACCATCCTCTGCTTTAGAAAAGAAAGCAAACAAATGGAAGTATGCAGTGCCATTGAATATTACAAAAAATGTTTGGAAAGAAAGACTGCGCATGTTCTAGCCAAAGAGGGAAATCTGAAACTAACTGCAGATGAAATGACACTGAAATGCATGTGAGCATCACTTGAGAACGGGGAAAAAACGAGGCAAGGTTTTCTTATTGGGATAAAAATATCACCAAATGTCTCATCATTCTTGGATCCATTCTTACTGCAAGAAAGAAACAAACCTGAGGGGAAAAAAAAAAAAAAAAGAACAAAAAACCCCCCAAACCAAAACAAAAAACCAGCAAGAAAACTCATTCTTTAAAGTGTTTATAAAAACTGGAAACTGAGTTAAATTTCAGGCTTTAAAAGTTCACATTTCACAGTTTTGCTTGAAATCAGGCAAAAGTTTTGCTCAAGTATCTTGAGAATCCCTTATATCTTTTCTCTACAGTGACCAGCAATTACACCTGCACAAATGGGCCAAAGAGGCTTCTGAAATTTTGACTATTGCCAGCCTTTGCAGGAGAGAAGAATGCGGTACAAGAGACCTCCTCCCTGCTCCCCCTGTGTTTTGCATTTGACGTCCAGACCCAGTTGCAGGCTGTCTTGAGGGAGCCCGAGGACTGTGGTCTTAGCTCTGTTAGGGTGTACCCTGGGGAAATGGGAGCCCCAGAGCGACACTGACACACCAATCGACAGGACCTTGCGGACCAGTCCAGGTTTGCTGTGGAAGAAAGCTTCCCTCATTGCAGACAGCTGCTTGGGATGTCAAGGTAGGGCAGCGGCTACAAGTCAGTGTGGCATCTGTCGTGCAATGTGGCTGCTTACCAGCTTAGAAATCTTGTAATCAGATGTATTTCAGCACGGGAAGATGCTGTTACTCTTCTCTGTTTTGGAGCAAATTAGAGAGAACTTCTCTGTGGCTAAATACTTACTGCTTTTTCCTGTGTTCTCAACACAATCCTTCTATGTGTATGTGCATCTCACCTGCGAATATTCCTACACACGTATTTTAAGTAGGGAAACACTCAACAACAGATGCATTGAGGATAATTCTTCTGCCAATTACAAAGCTACCAGGAGTGCTGTAGTTGAACTCTGAGTGCACAGCAGTGAGCTGAGGTAGAGAACAACAGTTTTTGACACAGCCGGTCACAGCTGACATTTTTGTTCTTGATCCACTGAATCATCTGAATCCCGTAAGAACATTCATCATGGAAATAGTCTGAGACAGAGAAATAGTCTGAGCTCTCCTCCAGAATCTATTCTTGACCCAATCTGCGATGTTAAGAAAGGGCTCTGATAGCTACATATATTCTCTTCACTCATAAATAATAGGGGTGCACCGTTTACTGGTCCTAGTCCTTGTGGTTACAGTGGGATTGTCACTGTTTTATTAGTTACTTTTTCACTTTCTGATGTTCCTGTAAAACAACATTCTGTTTCAGGAGATGCGCCTGTCAAGGAAGCGGAGAGAAGGTGCATGGCATGATGAGTGGCTTCCAACACTTTGTTTATGTCTCCACAGTGTGGAAGTATTTTGTTAACTCTGCACTCTCAATGTGGATCAGTCACTGCTGCCAACATAAATATTTTCAAATATTTCACTGAGAACTGCTGCAAAGCTACAGGAGATTTTCTGCCTATATGACTGAGATTGTGTCCCCTTTGATTTCAACTTGATTTAATTTTGTAGAAGAAGAGGCAAATACAGGATGAATGATAGTGCAGCCCTCCAACTTGCATTATTGATACTTCCAAAGTGTCCAGTTCAAATGGGGGCAGAATGTTAACAGAACTGAGAGTATCAGTTTAGTGGCTGAAGGACAAAAATAAGCTGCCTTTTTGATCTTTGCTGGTCAACAAAAGCATGCTTTGCTTGCTCCAGAAGTCTTTCATGTGAGAGCAAATGGACAGAGATGAAAACCCACGTCTGATCTGACACTTCGGAAAGCTGTATTTTCTTACACCCACAGGAGATGAAGATTTCTGGCCTTTCAGAATAATGGACAGAAGTAAAACATAAGTCCCTTTCTGTAATGTAGAAAGCCACTGATAAATTTATTCTGTGTATAAAACATGCTTTATATGTAGAGTTATCTTCCTTAAATACCTGGCCTCCATTGAAATGAGTTTGGTCAGAAAATTGGAGGGTCTGGGCATAAGCCAGACCATCAGTTCTCTAAATGGATCACAGTGTGAGCTTTAGAAAAAATATTTACTACACATGTCATCACTTTTGTGGCAGATTTTGTTTGCAGAAGCTGGATCGGGCAGAGCTGGAAGCCTGATAGATTGCTCTAAGCACTGACTTGGAGTAGTATGGCTGAAACTGAGCAAGTAATTCAAGATGATTTTTCAGAAAAATTTAGTTTCTTATTTTTTTCGTGTATATAAAATACCTGTGAGCAATTAATTAGTTCCATTAATTCACTAATTGTTCAAACTTACCCCACATATTCTTAGTGATTTTTTTATTACCTTAGAATGGAGTGATCAGAAATAATTTGCTGGAGTATTTGCATTAAATGTTTGTCGCTGTTTGCATAAGCACTGCAATTATAGTGAGTATAGAAGACAGGGAAATCTGTGGGGCTTTGGTATTTTCAGTCAATGGGAACAGATTAGGGACAAGGAAGAGAAAATGAAGATCAAGGGATTTTAGAAAAATAAACCTGCAAACTGCTCTTGCTTTTCATGGCAGAAAAAGAGGGAGGGGTTTTTTGATTGCAGTAGATTTATTTCTCTCATACTTCGAACCCTTGTAACATTCCGTTATTCTCCCTGGGTCACTCAAGCAAGGGGCAAAGCCAAAACCCTGCTGCCCCCGGGCCGGACTGCAGCACAGATCACAGTGAGGAAGAGGTGAGAGGGAGTTTCATGGGAGAGGCGATGGCCAACTAAAGTTTCTCTTCTGTGAGTTTTACCTTTTTTATCCTGCTTGACATTTCTCAGAGTGAGCTGTATTACAGATTAGTAGCCCATGGCAGTGGGCTGGAGAGCTGAGATTTTAGTGCGATATGGTACACAGGCATGGAGCGGGGGGGCAAGGAATATGTGTGAAAAATTGAAATGACAAGGTCACGTTGATAGCTTGGTTGTGGGAGCTGCCACGGTACTTTGTTGCATTATGATTAGAGATGGGCCAACTAGCATGAATGAGGAGAGAACTGGTTTGAACCTTCAACCACTCCTCTAACCAGAATGAAGAGGAGCCCGAGGTAAGGCTAAAACACATCT
Source organism: Rissa tridactyla (assembly GCF_028500815.1). Classification (NCBI taxonomy): domain Eukaryota; kingdom Metazoa; phylum Chordata; class Aves; order Charadriiformes; family Laridae; genus Rissa; species Rissa tridactyla. The sequence continues at coordinate 20,052,696 of NC_071472.1, read as the reverse complement.
GGCACTGGTTGTTTGGTTTCTCAGCTTTAATGTAATGAGCTTCAGCTTCTGATAATTTAGCTCAGAACAGAAAGCAGGAATCTGCAAAAATATTCAGTGCGCCCAGTCTAAAATCATTCAATCTGGAAAACTCGATAAAGACAGTTTTATAGCATTCGCAGCCTTCCACCCATAACAAAGAGCTTTATATTCTTATTAATAACCATCCTGTTAACAAAATGAAAACAAGTCCACAAAGCTTTCAAATTTCAGCACAAGGTTTTTGTAATTATGAAGCTTTCAGTTGAGATGCCAAGGTTCTGTCAAAGGGTGTATGTGAGAGAGTAGTCTGCATACAAGGACTTGCAGTGGGAACTGCACTGAAGTAAGCGTACGATCCCTCTGTCAGCCGTTTCTCTTCTCTTTGGCTTTATCCTGTGGGAAGTCGCTTCACATTCAGATTCAGACTACAAGGGATTCTACGAAAGCTGAATTTCTGCGCTGGCCGCGCTTATTCTGCGGTGTGTCACACTCCCCGCAGTGAGGGCTAAGTTCTCCCTATTTTGTGCAGCTTCTGTCTAATACAGACAAAATTCCTCCTTCTCACAAGGATTCCAGGAGAAAGCAAAGGCAGAGAGCAGGGGCAAGTGGAGACAAGCGACACAGTTTACCTTGGACTCCCTGTTTTGAAACACTTGCCAGGCTCACTGAGGTAATGGTTGTGATTTGGTTGAATAACGAAATCCATATCCAGCCTGTTTCTGAAAAGTGCAGGCAGCAGCGTAGGATTCCTCTCCTCCTTTTGAGCTAATAATGTCACTGCTCAGTTCTTACAGGTATTCATGATGGTACAGTGGGACAGTGGGTTTTGAAGCGGCTCTAGGAGTCACTAAAATAATGACCCCTGTTGGTGTGAAAAACTTTTTTCCTGACCATTTTCATCCTCAATGTGCTTCACAGACGTGAAAGATGCATCTCTTTGAACTGTGGCAAGGCACAGCAGAAAGTAGCTTCTCCAGCTGAGGCTGCAGGGAACACTCTGCTACGTGGAGACTGGAAGCATGAGGATGAGCAGAGCTTCTCACCCACATCTCTTCCGCTGGATAAAGAGTTGTCTGTTAAGTTGCTTTCTTTTGTGTTGCTTTTTTCCGCCCCCCCCCCCCCCCCCCCCCGAAAAGTATATAGCAGTGGAAGAAGGTAAAAGGTCTGCCAAAGTGTCCTTTTCTCTCACCTGCTTACTTGCAGGTAAATCCACCTGACCTACCACCTGATGAAATCTCCTTTATACGGGATGAAGACAGCAGCTGTAATAAACAGAAAACAAAAAGGAGAAGAAAGAGGCTTTCTTCTTCATATGTAAATTTTCTGTAATAAAAACAAAACTTGAAATCAATCTTGCCTGTGATTTCAAAACATACAGTTTATTATTTACCTCCTATTACTTGCTTAATGCTCTGGACTTCCACAGTCCAGGTGAGTCACTGCAATTAAAAGGACACTCCAAGACACTTTCTTGGCCAATTCTCAGCCATCTCTGGAGACTAAATGGTGCTTCTGAAAACCTGAAAAAACGATGCAGAGTTTCAGAGCTCTGTCCATGTGAGTCGACACCTGCAAACAGTGTCCAATGAACTCCTTACTCAATGCTTTTTTTGACTTTGTAGTTATCACAGTTTGATTTGTTATTGAAATGGATTTACTCATATGGAAAAGTAACCGGCATTATATGGCTGCATATATAATACATAGATACTGCTTTCTTTTTCAGGGAGCTTAAAGAAGACACATGACTTTGATGTTACTGAAGCTAGTGTCATAATCATCAAACAGAGCTGGTGCCAAATAAACCAGATGGAGCTTTCAATCAACAAACTGTATTTATTTTTGATATCTGTGACTTATTTGTCATCAATGCAACTTTTAATAGGACAAGGTAAGAAAAAAGATATGCTCCCAGAGAAAGAGCCATCGGGAGCTCATGCTGTATTATTTGACCTAATAGCACAAATAGATGATGTGCAAATGGCAAAGTACAACACCAGCTCCAGCTGGAAGGGATTTGCTTGATGCTTTCTACAGAAGAAGAAGGTGGCATGAATGGTTACTTCATCCTCCTGTACTTCGAAAAAATTCAGAGTATTTATATTTATCTGTGCACATATTAATTATTCTTGATTACATTGCTTTACTAGCATTTTTCTTTACTCTCTTTTTTTGCAGGAATATTGTAGCTTTTACTGTGTCTATCTCAAATTATTTTATATACATATTTGTATACACTGTATTGTACCCTGCCTGTATTAAGAAAGAAACAAAAAGTAAGAAGGAGTTTGAAAAATAACCAATACGCGTCACTTTTTTGTATGAAGAATGACTTATGAAAAAGCCCTACAGCTATGAATTGCTTTGGCCTTCTAGAGAGTCGGGGAGACATAGAGAATATATATAAAGGAAAAATAAACTCTTATTTAAATTGTTTTTTTCCTAAATGTCTCTTCTCTCTCTCTCCCTCTCTCTTTTCTGTTTTTTTTTTTCCATAGTGGTAGTCCCTGTCTTTCCTGCTAAGTGATATAATAATCCAAAACAATATTCCACTCAATTTCTTTGAGCGTATAAATGTATCAAGACTACTGTATGAAAAAAGATGTTGCTTCTCTGAAAGCTGTTCAAGTTTATGTGTAATTTCCTCTTCTCTTTTTGTTATTCACATGTGCCGTCCTAAAAGAAGAAAAAAAAATCTGTTTGTGGTCTAGGATGTGTTTTTTGTCATTGACACAGATGAAAATTCTGTATGCCAAATGCTGTCATGTTTACTAAGAACAAGCAATACTACACATTCCTTCCTTGCGTCTGTATAGCCGCCTCTCCATCACATCCCTGCACTCCTCTAGCACTGGAGACTTTCTGCTGCACTTGCTTGAGACTGCAGGCATGGGTTGGAGCCTGCTTCCTTTGCCCTTCAGAATGCGAAGAAGTTAAAACAAAGGCACAAAGATTTTTCCATTTGATTTTAATTTTTATATCTGGATTTCCAAAAGACAACTTTTGAACAAGACCTGATTTTTCTCTTAAAATGTGGGATGTTACTAGAATCTCATGGTAATAAGCTGAATGAATTGTAAGGGGAGATTTTTGTACTTGATGTTGTGAATATGTTTAATATATCACTGCAATTGATTCTATCTGTGATTTTCCAATAAAGCTTTCTAACAGATGAGAGACTGGGTTTAAGACTGAAATATGAGGACCCTTCCATAGAGTTCCGATTTTCCTGAGAAGTTAGTATCTGAGCATGGGGAGTCACCTCTGTGTATTAATCTGGTGGGCTCAGTCCAGTCCTACTCGCCTCTCCAAACCCAGCACTTTAAGCAGCAACTCTCTGCACAGAGTTGAAGAGTTAAGCAATCACAATGACTTAACCATCAACTTGACCTTTAAGATCCCTTCAGAACAGGTTTGATCCACACTGATTTACTTTATCTCTCAGACCATCAGATCTGTACTAAAACCCTGATTGACCAGAAGTCATTTTTTGATGCCTTATGTTAGCAATGTCCCATGGCCCAATGTGAACACAGAGGGTGAAAATCACACCTTACTGAAGTCAAAGGGAGGATTGCTTTCAATGGAAGTGGGATTTCACCCAGCAAACCCAACCAACAGTGTCTGGGTCCTACCTACGTCTGAAGATATGTGAATCCTTCTGTGGTGCCCATCATATGCCCATTATGTAAAATGTTTCTTGCGAGCTACAGTGATGTCTTCGTGACATTAATGTGCATTTAAAAATAGTAGTTTTTATTAAAAAATGTACAGTGATGACATACATTATTTACTGGGTTACTAAAAAATGCTGTGTCGCCTGACACGATAATTATATTGTTCTGTCATTCCTTTGGTAATGAAAGCCTTTACTTATTTCTAAGTTATTTTTTACTGAAGATGAGGAATACAACATATCAGGAAAAAAAAGTAAAAAAAACATTAGGCAGTTATATTATAGGCATAGGGGTAAATAACATTTATGGTATTCACTGAAGCTTATCCTTGGATTTCCCTAACTACTTCTGAGTAACTTTAGTCATTTAGTTTCATCCCTTGCAGTTCCTTCCAATGGCATTTTCATAACCAGCCATTTTGGGGGCCAGATGTATCAGCTGCCTTTGTAACTCCCCCTTTTATGTCTCCAGGGATAGTTTTCTACGTATCTCTTGATCTGAATACGTTGGATTCTTTCCCAAAAATACCGAGGAACTAGACCTCTCTCTGTCCAGTAGCAATGGAGGTGACACACTGATATGCAGCTGCCTCACTATATGTCAACTACATATAACAACAGTGCTAGGCCAGAGCTACAAATATATTTTGTTTATTCTGGTTTTACTCTTTTTCTGTCATGCATGAAATTTTATTTTCTTAGGAGACAACTTGAAAAAAAAAATTAAATACCTACACCTATGTACCTACTTCAGATATTGAGGATGGGATAGGAAGTGTAGGGAAATAAATTCCTAAAAACCACAGAATAATACCCAACCCAATTAAAATTATAGAAGACAAAGTTGTGAGCACGCCTTTCCCAAAGCAGTGTCATATGCTACATATGACCTTGTCATGGAGTTTTATAGTGACGTGATGCTCCAAGCATGGCATAAATGGATATATTCTCAGGCATGATGCTTTCTCCAAAGCCATTTCCTTTTTTGTGACATGCAAAACCACAGAGGCTTCTTCATGTATGACTTACTCTTATCCAGCCAGAAACAGAAAGAAATACCATCTGACTACTTCTGCTAGGAGAAACAGAGAAACTTAAAATTTAAATAGTCGAGTTGAAATATTTTTGTAAAACTTAGAATTGGTCCTGGAAACAAAAATTTCAAATATTTTATAATGTATTCATTTTTATATATTCATATTACATATACAAACATATACATTACTATATATTGTAATTATACATTATGCTATATTTAATGTAATATACAATATATTATTTCATTTGTATGTGCTTACTATATTATACTATAGCAGTAATATATAGAACATATAAATACTCATGTATATATAGTTTACAGAATATGTTATATAAACTATATATAAATGATTATATAAAATTATATATGAATACAGTATATTCATTTATGTAATATCTTCCCACATTCCCTAATGAATGACTCACTGTATCTCCCGGGCAGGATTTCTCGGATATTATTATATCATGCTAGCATAGGTACGTTCTGCAGGCATCCGTTTGCCACCAACGACACTAATCATGGAGCAAAGTGGTATAGAAACTCATATTGATGTTTTGCCTTTGAAAAGGAAGTAATTGACAGCAAAGCATATTTCAAGGTCTTGTTGCCAACATATTCAATTAAACAGAATTTGGAGGAGGTGGAGGAGGAGGAGGGGGATGGCTGGAAACTCCTAGTCATACTACGAATGTCAGCTATCTGTTGTCAGAGACCTGGTGACGTTGAACCAAACTGTGAAATATGTGTAATTCTTCTAACATTGCTGATGATGTAGCACCAGATTTTTATTTTTTGTGTGTGTGCATGTGACTGCTTTTGACCATGACAGGTTTTCATAAATCTGGTGTCATTATAGAACACATGACTTGTGTCACCACTGCTACAACAAGAGAAATCCATCACAGACCAAAGTGCCAGGAAAAGTCCTATTCACTACATAAGCCCCACTTAAGCTTTCCAAATACAGCTTGAGTGAAATTTAAGTGGGCCATAGGCCATGTTTTGCTCCTATACACAGACATGAATTTTACACTGTGAAAACAAACTAAAATATAAAGCATTTTCTAGTGTAACACAGAGATATCTGAAGTCACAAGGCCATCCAGAGCTAGATATCTTTGCAAGTATTTTACCTTGAATACCACGTTATTTTTTCTAGAATACAAAGCAAAACAATAAAACAGGCCAATATTATTTTAATACTTTTAACATTGGACCTTCAACCTACATACTATATTATATCTATCTGAACAGAGTTGTCTATATCCTTCTCAGATCACAAGCTCCTTGAGCAAGGATCATGCCGATCTCCTTGTTTATACATTGCCTAGAGTGCTGCAAGCTACATAAAAAATTTTCTTCTGTGAGAGATTCATTGTACTCTGAAAAAACCCACTTTTATTTATTTTTATATGTAAACAATATATAAATATATAAACTTATATATTTATATTTGTTTACAGGAAGGCAATTGTGTTCATTCACTGTAATGCTCCCTGCCTTAAGAAGCCTCTTCAGATAACACAGCAACATTCTTTTTTCCTTCAACCTATTTAAATGCAATCCTAACTGCTATTTGTGATGTGTGTTATAACATAATTTTTTTAAAATAATTATAGAGTGAAAAGACATGAAACTAGGCTAACCATTTAAAGTCTATAGACATTTATGCCACCCCATTCTTTGCAATGATCAAAATCCCTTTTGTGATTGATTTCAGTAAAGATTCTAGCATCTGCCTTCTTTCCCAAATCTTTAACGTGGTTACTTTACTCAGCATTGCAGCCTATTATACCTACTTGTTTTCATGCACTAAAGGAGGAAGCTATGTACCTCTAGAGACCAAAAATCCCCACTGAGCTGCTTTGAATCAGCTATGTGATCCTAAAGATCTTTTTTATTCCACTGATATTCATTTTCCCTATTTCAATAAAACAATGGAAAATAAAATACTCTGTTCATCAAAGCACGTGTACCTAATTTCATGTAATATTTCATTTGAAATTGTCTCATTTCGTTCTCTCTGATTCTGTTAAAAAAATCACTATAGTGGGAGAAAGTCAAACTAGAGATTATATTAGGCCGAGGCAAATGGTATTCACCTTTTATAGTCCCTATGTTTTATAATGAAGATACTTCATTGAAACAATGATGCATACTTCAACAGTTCCCTGGAGAGCAGTGAATCCTGTTTGGAGAGATTCATGAATATGTGCATTAGCACAATCCAACTGGAACTTGCCCTTAAAAACGAACCACAAGAGAAGCTGATCAGTTCCCGCTTATGTATATAATCAGGAGGTTATCATATTATCTCCCCCTCCACAGGGAAAAGCAGATGCATATTCTTCTACCACTTTAAGACGAGAAATGCCAAAGGAAACAACAAGCTCCCCCTCCCTACACTTTCAGCAACATTTACTGTATGAATCCAGAAAGACCTTTTAGAAGAAGAGGAGGAGAATATACGATGAGTTTCTCTAAATGAGGATTTATTTTGCATACGATTAGTCATAGTGTAAACCTTTTAAAAAAAATTACATCTGCATTAATTTAGTCAAGGCCATCAATAAACCTGAAGTGAGTTCAAAGACTGCTATAGATGGCAGAGAGATGAGACAAACATTTCACAGAGTCAAGGCTTGCAAAGATATACATGAAGCTCTGTGTCCTGAAGATGAATGAGGAACACTTGGCAGTTCTTGAAGCAGTAGTTTATTTAAAGTACAAAGAATTCAGTGAAAAATACTTCTGGCCAGCAGTTGGTGCCCGGCTTTCAAGAAAAATGGCAGACCACCACTAAGCTAGTGACAATGATAAAGAATAGCCACATAGATTTGCAGATTTATCTTTAGGTTTGTAGCAACCTCAGCTCTATGAAAAAGAGTATAGCCACGAGACTCCTTACCACCTTTGAAAACAAACTAAAAAGAGCTACTGCCTTATGATGGTGCATATGGTTAAGCGGTCATCACGCATACTGGACACTACCAATAAGCTTTATCATCCAAAATAAGCAATCGCTTGATTTGAGCTTGGAAAGATTAAATAGCGCAATGAAACAGGAAAGAAAAAGCAAAATTATCGATCACCTTCTGGGTAAAATGTGCCACTGCCCTTATACCACCTCTTCTATAGCCCCTGAGTCTGTAACACCTGTACCCATTTATACTGGGAGCTAATGGTGCTAAATGCAAAGTAGAGTTTGCTTTAAAAGATGTCTTCAATTTTATTATGGCTAGGAAAAACCCCGATGCTACTGACTGGCATGTTTAATTTAAGCTGTCAAACAGTCATTACTACGACATCTGTGAAAATGAATTTGGAGAAATTCTTACAAGACGTAGTTTCCTCTCACCAAAAGCCACAAAGGTCGTAGCTTTTTTACTTTGGGTTTTTTTTTCAAGTATGTATTAGGAGTCCAGCCTTGTTCTTTGCAGCCCGAAGATCCTGCATATAAAAGCTCTCTGGATGTCTACCGTCTTTTGTGAGCTGGAAGCAAAAAATCACTGCATCTCTATGTACTAGTTTTTTCACTTTCAGGGGAGAGGCATTATGCCTTCTAAATAAGATATAGAGAGGAGGCATAATTATACCCTCTAAAGAGGATATAATCTCATAATTGTGCAGTAGAGCTACCCTCAGTTTGCACCACAGACTCTACTTGCATGCCTGATAGATTAACACCGGGCTCAGCTTCTAATCTGAGAGAATTATTTTTACTTAAAAGCTGGTTGAATGTTGTTGAACACATGTGTGTACGCTTATGTGTTTTTATGTGTATGAAGTGCCCTATTTACCAATGCCTGTCTGGTTAGTTTTTATACACATACACACAGATATACAGAAACCAAGCACTTGAAACACTCAACTGTATCTTTTTTTCCACGGCTAATAATGGCTCTTCACCGTACAAAGGAAAAACATTTTTTTTTTTTTTTTTTTTTACATAGGGGTGGGGAGAAAGGCTAGCAGGTTTATTTTCCTTAACTTGCTGTGGTGTGTCACATTCAGCTCTAACACTGCAGCTATTACCATATGTCATCAAACAACCAGCATAAGCAGATGTGCTGTTCCTCCACAGTGACCCCACGTAGAAGTTTAGAGACCAGGAGCAGGGCGATACCTATTCCTAGCCCCACACGGGCATGCACATGCCTATGCACAGTGCAAGGAAGTGTTTAAATGAAAAGAAATATTTCAGCATACTGAATATTTCACTGCTTCTAGGTCTGTTTTTGCTGGGTGCATCATTGCACAAAAACATTTGCATGTAAAATGGCAAAACCCAGAAAATTCTGGTGTTGCTCTGGGTGCAGTAAGGAAACAACACAACAATTGCATATATATATTTTTGTATCTACATATGCTTTTGTCCCTGCTGTCTGCTGAGTTTTGGAACTTGTGCAAAAAGCAGTTTTCACCAGCATAACAGTGATGTTTCGTGAAGACAAAGCTTGTGCATCACAGCAGGGGGACAGAGAGGGGGGACGAAGGTCAAAGGGTAAATTCCAGTTGCTGAGACATGTTTTTATGAGTTGAATCTTAACCATGTGATAAGGAGCATTCAGACTCTGGGCAAAAGGGAGTAGGAACAAGTGTCTGGGGGAACCTTTGCAAACCACTGTGCCAGTTTGATAGCTGGTTGACAAAAGGTGGGTTCTTCCTTTCCAGTGATTGCTTTCTCCTGTTCTAGTTTTCAAATGGAAAGTTCTTAGTTAATCAACATGTTCCTTCAGCCTTTGGAAATGGAGATGAAAATAAGCGCTTGGTTTCTGCTGTATGCATAGCAATTACTTCTGCTTCAGACAGTGCCTTTGATTCACAGGATGGACAGCAGAGACAAGAAAGCTGGTGCTACTTTTTTGGTAGAAAGAACATGCGAGAAGGAAGGGGCCTCCATTACTCGAGGTACAAGAACACTGTGGGCAGGAATTGCAAACACCGTGTGCAAACAGGTAACAGCAGCAGCTTTCGCAACAATCGGTGTAGCGGACTTTCCACCACCTCTTACCCATCTCACCCAAATAGGACAGGGAGCAACCAAGACTTTTTTCTTCGTGACAGATCCTTCTCCTGCTGGTGGTCAACCATACCTCTCCTCTGTTTTCTTTATAGCTACATCAGTAGGAGCCACAAATCCTACATCCCGGTAAATGATATCAGTAATATCCTCTTATAGGATGGATACGTTAATTGTAGCTGTGCTGTGGCTGAACCACTGTCTCTGCAGAAAGCCTATTGCTAGCTCAGCCACAGGACAAGGAAGATGGGATTTTAGCAAGCAGAGACACCATCCCTGCTGAAACTCGCTAAAGATGCCTCATTAGAAGAGTTTAATAAGCTAGGTGAGAAAAGTTAGCTGATGGTTGCTAAATCAAGTTCTCTGTTGATGTAATTGTTTGATGTAAATCAGTGCGTCTACACCGGTTTATGCTTGCAAAAATATTAATCTGTTGGTTTTGTACAAGTTGTAGAAGTACTGCAAGTGATACCACAAATTAGGCCAAACAAAAATAATGAGCCACTTAAATGTTGTGTTACTATATATAAAAGAAGGTTTAGAAAAGAAGGTCCTCTCCTTGTCCTGTTCTCAAAGCTCTGTGAACACTGACAGTAATTTAATATAACCAGAACCCACCCACACTGTTTGACTCCTGTGTTTTGACAGACAATTTACCAGTTCCTCAGTTGCTCTAAATCCACAGAGTTTCATTTCAGTCACTGGAGCTACATCAGTTTATTCCACTTATGGACCTGATCCAACACCTTCAAATAGCTACAGGAGGAGAAGATTTCTGCCTATTTTGTCCTGTTTTACAGTATCTGCTCCCTATGTTTTCTAATATAACAGTATGAGATGTGACATAATTTTATCATCAGTTACTGTTGCAACTACCAGATTCCGTAAGTGGCAGAAAATATGCCATGCAAGCCTGAACCTGAAATAAGGACCTCAAATAAGTAAATACCACTGAGTTTTAAGGACAATTCACTGGAGGTTAAGTTTATAGGATTATCACTGAAGTTGCACAGGTGTGAAGTACGGTCTACTTCAACAGTAAAATTTATTAATGTGAGTAATTGAAAAGTATCGTTTGACTATGAGCAGAGCTGTAACATTCACTTTCAAATATTGATGACATCCCATGTCCCCTGAAGGTCCAAATCTTTCTAGGGGCTTCAGGGAAGATAAGTGAGCTTAGCAGCCTGAAGAACTAGTCCTGCTATGAGCTCTCATGAAAGCTTCATATTTGTCCTAGAAGAATCAAAATGTAGTAATGGGGCACATTTTTCCACTTCTTAGGTTTTCATTGCAGTATCTTTCTTCTGTACCACTTGTATAATTAAGTTTCCCTATTTTGGAATGGGTTCACTTGACCCCAGAATAACCTAAAATATTACTAAAATTATTTTCAACATTTTCTAAGGAAAAATTATTTCCTTCACTCCTAGTGTCAGCAAAATAATAAAACATTGTTGCTTTGCTGATAGAGGACCAGACAAAAAGCATAAACCTAAAGTGACTATTTGCAATGCTAAAAATCAACTCAAACAGAAAGCAAAATTAACTTTTTAATTTTGTTTAAAGCAGAGATATTAAATAACCTACAAAGTCAAACTGTTAAAAATCTCCTAATTTTAAACTAGAGAACATTTGACAGCATTGAAGCTTTCACGTAGCTAAACAAAAGCTTTCTGAGGGAAGTTTCAGATGGCATTTCTTTATGTTTTGTCCATATTCTAAGTGCCCTCTACTGCCAAAGGAGCTGTACTACAGAGAGAGCAAGCACTTGTCTGCAAGCAGCAAGCAGAAACCCACCCAGAGACTGATAGAAAGGAAGAATCTGATACTTCCTTGTATTGTTTTTCAGGGTATATTTAGTCAGACTTGAAAGCTACCAGCAGTAGGATGGTTTTTTAATCATAAAAAGAAAATTAAATCCAGTGGGGAATGGAAATAACGTAATCATTTATTTCTACTGGCAATGTGGGTTCTTCCTTTCTGCATCTTGCTGTCCTCCATTGGTTTCTCTGCCTATTGGTGATATCTATTCCGGCATTTGAGAGACACGTTTCTCAGCTGAGATCCCACCTAACGTGTAAGCAAGTTTTACACTTGCACCTGAGTATGAAGCCCCATTAGGTAGAACACAGAGAGAAGCCATCCCTCCCCATGGAGCTGATGGGGTGCAATGGCTGGGGAACATGGGGAGATGTAATCAACACTGCGCACGCTCCTGCCACAGAGTAAATTCCTTCTGGGGCGCAGGAAGGTTTCTGCATCAGGACTTGCTCCCACGGGAAGCAGCACTCCTCCTTCCACGTTAGAGCTGCTCGCTGCACATAGCCCAGCCCCAGACCAGCCCTCAGTGAGCTGCTGTGCATTCCTCATGTGCCTTTTGCTCTGCATTTCTCAGCAGGACAATTTTAATTTTTAACGAGCTCGTATTGTTCAACAAAGATGAAAAGTGACTTAGGAGTTTCTGGGGTTTTACCTCCCATACAAAGCGGTCAGATTGAGAAAATGCATTTCTGCGGCATGTGGAGGCGCAGATTCGGTTGTGAAAAGTTCTGAAACCAGGGGAAAAAGAAACAACCACTCATCTTCCAAACAGTTGCAGTGACTCAATCAAAGGCTAAAAAAAAATGCAGTTTTATGTATTCAAGATAGTCTTAGTGCATTTAACAATTTGTTTCATATATTGTTAGAACAAGTTGCACGTATATTAGCGCATATATATGTGTGTGTGTAGATATATTTTTATTGTGTATTTGGGGTGGTGGTTCTTACAGTCACCCTGACCAAGCCGTGAACAAACATAAATCCTAACGTCTGATTAACCCATCATTCTCCAGCACATCTGGCACTGCAGTCATATTCCCTGCCAGGTTCCCTGCTCCTGCCTAGTTCAGTTTGAGGCAGTGTACGGTGGCGGCATTTGAATGATGCAGGAATCCTGGAAAAGTGGGAACTGCAGCCGGTTTTTGTTGGCGCAGAGGCCCCAGTGGTTACCGAGGCGACCACTGCTGAGGGTCCAGCCCTGTCTTGGGGACTGCAAAAGCTGTCGGGACTTTCCAGCACTGCGTATTTACGGGCGATGGCCAGCACTTCATTATAAAGAAGTATCTGAGAAATTACATTTTTGTTGCTTTTTTCCCCTTTTTCTGATTTACAATATGAAAGACATTCCATAGACCTGTGTGACCTCAGGGTGATATTGAAAAACTGTAAAAGCAAGAGCTCAGCTATATTCTCTCCTCTTCCTCAAGAACATACAGGATTATTTTCTACAGTATATTCTGAAGTGCTATGTTCAACGTGGTTTAAACAAGGCAAACTACAGGGATGAGTTTTTTACCTTTGGGAAAGGTCTTGAAACCAGTTTCCCTTGCAAAAGTATAGAATGGTACTTTTTAATGATTTTTGCTAGGACGTAGCAGAATTCTGGGGGGAAAAAAAAAAAAAAAAAAGTGAATTATCTCTATAGGTTTATCAGATTGTAAAGTCACTTCTTAGACTTGTTAGCTAAGATTCCTCAATAAGCAGTTCATATTGAAAATGAACAAATTTATACACTGAACATAAGGAGGCAGGTGTTCCCAACTATCTTTTGCTTCTAGAAATACTCTCATGTTTTACCATGCAATTAAAATTATACCAGCCATATGAGATAGAGCTGAATTATTTTACACAAAATATATATATATATGGCACTTCTGTGCATGTAAGAGTTACGAGTCCGTCTGCTCTTGAAAGTGAAGCGCTTTCTTTCGGTACCAGTAATTTTCAGCATGATAATGTTGCTTCAAGCTTTCCAAGAGCAGGACATCAGCCCTCATCTCAGTGCAGAATTCTACATGCTCAACAGATTTTATTATTAGAATCCCCATGTTCGCTTTATCTTTTGTTCTCTGATGAGAGTGGCGACAAAGGTGTTGATCATTTCCTACGTCTATTGATGGATTTTGTTCTGGATGCAATAGTTTGAGGTGACAAATTCGATTACAGGGAAAAAAACAGACACTAAAGAGCTCTTCAATGCAGCGTAGACAGACTGAACAAGAAGCTGTGACTGCAAGTGGAAGTTGGACAAATTCAGCTGAGCAAGAAACTATCTATAAAGCCAAAAACATAGCTGTCCTCCAAGTAATACCAGCTCTTAGTATCTTCAGATCGAAACTGGATACTTGCAAGGAAGTTACACTCTAGTCAAGCAGAAGTTATCAGTTTTACTACGGGGGCAACTGCGTGGAATTTAGTGGCTTCTGATATACCTGTAGTACGTTGGATTATACTGCCCTATGGCAAAAGGCCAGAGCTAACGGTATGCAGTAGACCCGTCTAGTCACAGCTCTATAAACCTATCAGTTGCACATGGAGATGCATCAGATGTTAATGACATCGACTTCTCACAACCTGTGTCAGATTTGACTCAGGGCCCAAATGTGAAAGGTACATGTAATAAGAAAAATAAGTAACTGCAAGCATACTGATTATTTGGTCCAACTTGAATTCTGGTAGTTTTACTGGGCTAAACTGCAGTGGTGGAGTTTGATTTGCCAAGTATGGTACAGCTTCTGTCCTACAGCATCTGCCAAACCACCACAGTGTGGCTGGGCAAACCAGCCAGCAGCAGACTGCTGAAAAGTAGAATGAAAACCCACAGCAAGAGCTAACAATAGGAAGGAAATGAGAAATAGTCATACATTGGCATCCCCAAGCTATTACCTCAATGTTTCTCAGCTGCTCAGGTCAGGCATTCACAGACAGCAAAGGATTCAGAAGATGAGGATGGATGGTCAGAGATGCCTTCTCATCACTTGCCTTTCCCCTGCCTGGCCTGAAACCCTCATGTGGGAGCTACCACCATTCCAGCTCCTTAGCAAAGGACTTCACGTACATGCTGTTTATGGTAGCTCTCTTGTGGAAGATCATGAAGTTTTGTGAGCTCCAGCTGTTTGAATCCAAGATACCACATACCCTACTCCTCTATGCCAGAGACTGGCACTTTCCAGAGACCACAATCTTAGCAGTAAAGAGTGACCTAGCTCCCCCATCCTGGCCTTCGTTTTGCCTTCTACTTTGGCTTACACCCATTGGTCTCCTGTTTGGTCGTGCTCATACATACGCACACGCTCTCTCTGTATGTACGTGCTCACATTACGGATTCATATGGTAAGCCACATGCATTCCAGTAGTATGCATTATTTCAAGTATTTTTGCACAACATAAATATTCTGTACATGCAAATACATACCTATCGTTAATATTTCCTCACACCCTTCTGCATCTTGCTTTTCGCTAACTTATTATCATGATATTACTTGAAGGAAACAAAGGTTGTAGTTTGATTTGATTAGCAAAGAGATGCACAATTAAATGCATAGAAACTGTCAATATTACCCATGGCTTCTAAATAAATACTGCAGGATTTCAACCTTAAGAGCTCAGCCTTCAAGCCACTAAGAAAATCTCAGCAAAAGATAAGGAGCGAAGCGATCGTATTTAAATGTTACACTACTTTTGCTGTATTGGAAGGAGCCATACAAACCTCAAAGCCCTCTGCATGTCTGGTTATTAAAAAGTATTTAAGAAGAAATCAGACCATATAGAAGCCTCTTCTCGGCTTGTTTGCAGATCTTAATAATTCCTAGTTTAGTCTTCAATAAGTGCTAATAAAGCTTGACATTACTATGATGAAAAGTCATACACAAAAATACTACAAGATACAGACCTGCTTATATCAAGCACTAATGGGATGAACCTCCTCTTGTTTTGAAGAATTAAGCAAGATAATTTAATGAATGTTGATCAACTGCAGTTAATGGCAGAAAGATCTTATCAAACTATCTGATGAAAATAAAATTTTGCTTGATAAAGACAATATTGCTGATGCAATAAGATCTATGAAACATTTGATGTGCTTTTTTGAAGATTTGAATTGGGGATCTAGCACTATATAAAATAACTGTTTTACATATTATGTAAGTTAACCCTCAGCTGATGTCTCTTGAAGTCTGCTCGTAAGTGGGAAATTATCACTGAACAGGTATCTTTCCAGTAGGATTTCACGGGAATTTTTTCCCATATTGTCATATTTTTATAAATAACCTGTAGAAAGCATCTAGTCACATCACTTCTGATAGAGTTTTCACATAAAGGAAAGTCTGAGAAGTGATAAATATGGTTAAAAGTAGATCACTGATATAAAAGGATCTGCATTGTATAGAGAGATGGCATAGTCAAATACGTGCTTCAATGCCAACAATGAAAGGCTGCTTATCTAGAAGAAAATATACGTCGTATTTAGAAGAAGGGAATTCTGGATTGTAAGATTTTAAGGAAGTATTTCCAAAAAAAGAAGAAATGATGTTCGCAGCAGACAGCTGAATATGTGTTGTTTCTGAGTAGCCATTGTGGCTACTATGAGTAGGGATATGATTTAGTGAAATAGAAAAAAAAAATAGGTGAAGGTTATATTGCCTTAATATTGGAGTATCTGCTGTTGGAATCCAACACTGCTGTCCACACTTTAAGGAAGCTACTTAAAAAAATCAGAGAGGGTTCATAAAAGAGGTAGGAGAAAGATTGAAATGCTGCAAAACATTAACATAAACATTAAAAATGCCGGTGGTAAAGTCATTAACTTGATCAGTTCCCACCTAAATCCAGAGTTTTCATCATCCATGCCACGTTTCTGCTGACTCAGTCTCTGTGTCTAGTTTGGGATGAATCTACTACTTATTCTAATGCAAAAACTTCTTTTGGGAGCAGTTTAGAAGATCTGATGTTGCTGAGCTTCACCACTATTGACTGTATAATTGCAATTTGTCCCCTCTTGATATTCCTGCAACAAAATTAGCAGACGAGTAAGTCCAAGATGGTGCAGATAAAAAGCTGCAAAATGTCATCTTGGCTAATAAATTAATATCCATAATTAGAGCCTGGAAGTTGCTGTATGTTATGCACATATTCAGGAATGAACAACATAGATATTTCCCCCTTGCCTTCAGAAGCACATCTATACACAAGGTCTGTCTCTGTGCAAACATCCCTGGTGTGAGAAAGGCCAGTTGGATAGCTGGCAACCTTGTGTTTGCCTCTGCTACAATGAAGTATGGAGTTAAGTGATAGGAGTTAGAGGCAAGGAAGGGCCTATAGTACAGAACCACCAACTTGGACTGAGTTACTTGCTCAATCTGAATGTGGGCATTGCTACCAAGGCAGCAGAGGTAAGACTTTGAACTTATCAGAGAGAAGGTCAAAAGAGCAGATTTTCTCAAATCTGTAGTTATCTACATGGGGAAGAGTACTTTGAAAAACGCACAGTTCTTCAGTCTAGCAGAAAGATATGATAAGATCCAACACCTGGAAACAGAAGTGAGAACAATTCAAACTAGACATAAGGCTTGTATTTTTAACAATGTGGGTAATTAGGCATTGTGCGCTAGCAAGTCAGGACTGCAATGGACTTTTCATCACCAGAAAATGTTAAGATCGGGTATTTCTCTAAAAGACATATTCAGTTCAACCATAACTGTAAGACTAGAAACAGAAATTAATTCAAGGAAGTTCTTTGGCTTATGTTATGTGGAAAAGGAAGAGATTAGAATAGATAATCACAGTACTCCATTTTTCCTTAAAATCTGCATACTTCTGAGTTTGAAAAGAAAAGAGAAAATGCAAAAGATTCATGGAAAAGATAATTTAATTAACTAGACATAGTAAGAAATTCTATTCTGTGTATGTGTTTCTCTCTCTTTTGTGCAGCTGGGAATCTACTCATTATATTTGAGCAGACTTTCACCAGTATTGACCAGCCAATTTCTTCAGGAGCTGTGCGATTGTACCCCCAGCTAAGCTTTCACTGTGGATCCATTGCACTTGCCTAAGCAACTGCACCAAGTTTAAAACAGGACAAAGTTATCTGTTGTCTCCAGGGTTAGCAATATGACGCAAAATAACCGAGAATGAAAACTGCAAGCTTAAGTAGACTGGAGAGAACTAAGCATCTACTTAGACCTGTAAGTTATGTGGTGGTGCTACACTTCAAAGCAATAACTTAACCCATGACTCTGACAAGTCTGTCTACTCGATTCTCTGCTTGCCCAAGCATTGAAATGCCAGTTCAGCGGATGACCTGGGCCACCCATTCTTCTTCCCCGATGACCAAAATCTAAATGATATTTCCAGAAATGTCATATTCTTTGCATCATTTTCCCCTTTTTCACAGCTCTTGCAAATCTCTCAGACACCTGGAATTCTAGACCAAGGACCAAATCCTTCATCTCCCACAATGGCAATAAACTATCAGAATTTAGGATTAGAAATAGGTTGCAGCTGCCACATATAATGCCACATATAACACAGAATGGAAAAAGTCAGCCTTTACTGCTTCCCTAAGAAAAGAAAAATTAACCCTTGACTTGCAGTTTAATAGTTACTTCTTATTTGAAGCACTTTTTCTTCCAGTTAGTTCCAGGAAGAAAAGCTCAGAACGAGAGCCTGCTCACGCTTGCTGCCAGTTAAACTTTTAGGGATAGTTTTAAAACTTTTGAAAAAGAAAAGTTCATCTTCCCTGAACCTGTGCATTGCCTAACAATGCCCATAATCATTTGCTCCTCATTTCATCAATTTCTACATTTATTACAGTTTTATCACGTATTAGAGATAGCTAACATTTTTTGCATGGTTACCAGACCCTCTCTAATGTCAGAATGAAGCTGGGTGTATAAAGACTTCAAAGATTAGGATCACTGCATGGCTAGTACAAGCCCTATTTATTTCTAAGATATCAGAGCAGCCAAGATCAGATGAGGTATTTGGGCCAGTAGGTCACAGCTTCACCGAGAGAGAGGACGGTGCTTTCTGTAAGGGATCCTAAGCCCAAGTAAACCAGGCAGTATATCATGCTGCAAAGTCTCCCAAGCTTCTCTCTTGGGAGACAGCGGTGACCATTGGACATCTAGTTCTACCAGAGCTGGCTTTTAAAAACAGCAACATTAAATTGTACCGCGGCTCTGAATGCGTATGCAGACAAACTGAAGTAATAATTTTCATGAACGCACTCGAACATTGTTAACGTCCCTACTAACCTTCAGATAGATAATATTATTTTTTTGAAAATCATATATCAGCTATGTCTGTTCACATGTGAGATGGCAAAACATGGAAAAATACGTTATGCCACAACTCTCAAGAAACTTCCTCTGAAGCACTGACTCCTCAGCAGCAGCATGGAGTAGGTGCTCTGCATAGCCTTCTCCAGCAAGCCCCCCTTCTTCACAGCACTGCCTTTTGGTGGCTTGCACCCCCACGCCGCCCTTTGTCCGTCCGCGAGGGACGGACGCTGTCGACAATGGCTCCATTCTACGAGACAGGAAGACCACTCATACACTAAAATGGCAACTGTCTGTACAGCATCCTCTGTGGCAACTAAATGAATGTCAGCCTTGTCTTAGGCTCTGTTTTTCATATAATTTCTGCTTTATTTTAAATTGTACCTTAGCTATACATATAACTCTTTGAAACATATCATTCTTCTGCCTCCAGTTTCAGACCCTCTTTCTAATACTAAGTCATGACTTACACATTAAGCTGTTCAAGAGGAAAGAGCAGTCGATGGCTCATATAGACTTGACTGACTTATGTGTCTGTTTAACCACAGAAGTTTCCCAAGTTGTGGAGACATGCAGAGATGAGACTCACAACTTGGTGCGCTGCGAAAATGCAAACCTTCCCAGTACGCCTGTATTCTGTGTGCACCCTCTGCTCAAATTTCTGCAGTAATCAAAAATGTGATAAGCCCTTCACCAAAAAGAAAAGCAGTCCCTGAAGTTGCAAGCTTGGGTCAGGGCACAGAGAGGAGGATGTCATCTGAGAAAGAAAAGCACTTCCAAAAGAAAAAGCCACAACTTCCTTGAGGAAACCACAAGGAACCTTCAAACCTTGAAACAAGTGCAAGAAAATCACTCATTTGCTGTCTTGCTTCTTGTGGGTGCCAAGGAAGGAGCGGGTCTGGATTTGGTGTCAGAAAAGGGTGAGGGAACTGCAGCCCAGCACAGGACGTGCAGCTGCAGAGATGCATGGCTGAGAAAGACACGGAGCAGAGGAATAAGTCAAAACAAGCTCAATTTGGGAGTCTCAAAACACAGGTTTCCTCACTTCAACAAACCCAAAGCATCTAGACAGCAAATTCTATCCTGGAGAAATCTTTCCCCAATTGCTCACCGATTTTTTCCATCTTGCCCTTTTTCCCAAATGAGACACCTTATATTCAACAATATCTTGGTACGTACTAGTGCATATTAAGGAAAGCACAGGCTCAGTTCAGATTTTTCTTGTTTACAATTTCAGGCTGAATTCTGCCCTCCAGTCCTGACTCCAACGGGACTAACACTTGTGTAATTGAATACAGAATGCAACCCTTAGGGTTTTGGTCTGACCAGTAACAGAACTTTAGTGTGTTTAATTCATTTTTAGGTTTAGGCATTTTTTCAAATTGGGGCATAAGTTCTGCTCTCGTGTTAGGAATGAAAATTATAAAAAAGGGCAGAAACTTATCTTTGGTTTCAGTACAGTCGTACATCCATGCATACATACATATATAACATGGAGTGAGAAAGAAGGGGAGAAATGTCTGGAAGAGATTATTTTTAGAAAGGATATAAACCATTACACATACTTCATTATTGTTGAAAAAGTCTTCAAATCAAATGCAGTAACAAAAGAGTCACTTCTTGTTTATTGATGAGAATGCTTCAGCGCTCGGCTGTAACAGCGTCCTATTGTGAGGAGGAGAGCCAGCAGCCAGCTCCCTTGGCTTCACTGAGAGGAGGATCAGGCCTTGCTGTTTTGAAGGTCACTGCATAATACATTTGTGTTTACAGCGCTGAGCACAGAATTGCCTTTTTTGTAGATGTTTGCTTGTCTGTATATTTTCTATTGTGAAAATGTGACAATATTTAGGGCGGGATAAAATATACCTGAAGGAAGAGATTAACACGGTCATACGGAAGGATATTTTCCGTAAGAAACTTGGCCTACTTAAGTCTGTGCCTGTGATCTGTAATAACCAACCTTCTCCTGAAACATGAATTCATTCCCAAAACTAGAGTAACCCCTAAATTCTTGAAGTTTTACCAGGCCAAGGGAAAGTGGGTAATGTACCAAATTTGAAAGTTTAATTGAGGGAGGGGGAGAAAAAGGGCAAAGAAAATGTAAAAAGAGAACTCAAAGACAAATCCATAAAAAAACCACCCTAACACTGTGGATTTTTAGTCTCTAAAAACACGTCAGAAGGCTCTTATGCCAGTGCCAGTCTGGATAGGCAAGAAACTGGGGAATTGTGGCAAATTGTGGTATCAGTAAAACAGACAAAATTTTAGGACATTTTACCGGATGGGGACAAGAAGAAATTGCCAAGGTGAGATGGTATTCACCCCAGTTGTCTGAGAACTCATACGTGAAATCAAACAGTAAAGGTGCTTTTGTTTAAAGCAGCCACAGAGGCAGAGAAATAAAATGTGACTAATGTGATGTTGGTCTTCACTGAAGTCCTTGCAAATGATCCTAGTTAACTGCAGACCTGGAAGTTTATTTCTTCATCAGGTAAATGAGTAGAGACCGTAACAAAACATCAGTAGCCGTATGGGAAGAGGGTCAGGATTAACTGCAGTCATGCCCCAAAATCTTTTATAGTTGTTAGATCACATCAATGTGTGTATGGATAACACAGTCAGTTGATACAGTGTGACTGGATTTTCAACAGACTTTCAACAAAATCCCTCACCAAAGACTCTTAGAGAAACAAAAACTTGAAGATTAGTCATGGGCTAAAGGGAAGGTATTCCTCAGGATTAGCAACTGGTGAAAAGAAGGGAAACAAAGGGGAACAGTAAGTGGTCAATTTTCACAGAGAAGGATG
The DNA here is from genome assembly GCF_028500815.1 of Rissa tridactyla. NCBI lineage: Eukaryota > Metazoa > Chordata > Aves > Charadriiformes > Laridae > Rissa > Rissa tridactyla. Next base: position 20,031,029 of record NC_071472.1, on the reverse strand, counting down.
ATTACTGGCAGAATCCTCTGGAGATCTCTTCTGGGATTCTGCTGTTCAACATATTCATAAATTATGTGGAAAATGTTAAGTAGTGAGTTAACAAAATTTACAGGTGATGATAATTATTCAGGCCAAAATCTATGCGTAAAGTGTTATGGAAAGGTCTTATGAGCGACTCAACAATAAAATAAGAGAGGAAATGAAGGGTAAAAACTGGGACAAAAACAGCCTTAAGAATATCTACAGGAGGAGAGGTTCTCGTCTCAGGAGAGAGACCTTAGACGACTGTGAGTCCTTCAGTAATACCAGTACAACACTATTGACAACCAAAAGGCAAAGGGAAAGCTAGGAATTATCAGAAGAATCAAAGACAGAAAACATTATTGTGCTTGTTTGTAAGTTCCTGGCACATCCATAACCTGAGTGTGTAGTTGTGGTGAGCAATGCTGACAAACACCAAATGGTTTCTTTATGAGAAAGACCGAATATGCCTTTGAAAGTATCGAATATGTCCTTTATGCCTCTGCTGATAACTTCACAGCCTGCAAACTGAGCCTAGTGTAAAAGCATCCATCCTACTGTGTACCTCCTGTAGAAAGCCTGAGCAGCATAGCCAACACGATATGCTCAGGACGTACCTCATCCCATAAGAAATAACTGTCAAGTGCGTGCTCTATCAACCAAGCATTTCTGGAAAGAGTTGGCTTTACTGTGTATGTGTTGTATAGGTGGTTTGTGTAAGCACAGCAACGCTTTGCCAGGCAGTGGATATCTACACACTGCCGTCCAGGAAACGTGCGCTGTGAACATGGTGACCCTACCACCTTCCCAGGGGTATCCACACACATCTTCTCATGCTTCTATGATTATCCCTATGGCTCCATGGCAGGAAGATCTAAACAGCGGCTGAAGAGGACCCCCTGAGATCTCCATGGCCAAGGTAGGTATTGGTAAGTGGATTTTCTGCATCAGATGCTGGAGGGTTTTAGAGAATACGCATATTCCTACATGTACGTGTGCATGTCCACCTAGGTGTGCATACGTGTGTGTTGATATCCCTCCATATGGCAGATACAGGTGTTCGGTATTAGATAGACATATAGCTGCCTAATTGTGAAAAGCACACCATGTGTAGTAAATCATTTTACTAAGTCAGATTAAAGGTGCTATTACTCATGGCAATGTAATACTATCTATAATTTCTGTGTTAAACTTGACATTATAAATCCTTTAATCTGAGTATTTAAAAGCTGTTCTATGGCTCATTTTTCAAACGGCATTCCAGTTAACACATTTATTGCTAATGAACCGCTAACATGTTCTCTCTTTCTTAGATAAACGCTGTTGACCAACATTATTATTTGCTCGTCAAATAATTATTTTTTTGGCTTTTTAATTTAATTGCTTCAATAAAAATATACACCAATAATGCATTTTTAATTACACTTCCCATATGACCTATGCAAAAAGAGGTTTTATAATGAAGCCACAATAATTAGCCTGTCACAGTCCAGTTTGGGGCTATTGTGTAGTTGTCCTTTCCATGGTTCACCTTAGCCTGACTGGAATTCTAAAAACCTTATATATTATCTCCCATAACACTTAGAAAGGTATTAAAAATGTGTGCAGTACTGGCAGAAGCAGGCTTTCTAATTATTGTCAACTATTTTCAGTGTGACGTGGCAGATTCCCTTGAGAACTGAAACAACAGCCCACTCCAGGATTTGTAATAGGCCCTAGAGCCTAAGTAGTTGTAGACAGAGCTGTTTCCCTCAGGATAGATAATTGGTTTACATAGCAGCTCAACATCTGAACTAAACCCATTTTTTTCTATTGTCATTTCCCTGTTAAATATACATAACTATTTGGGGGTATTAAATACAATGTGACTCACTATTTAATAGCAGAATAATTTGCATGAGCTGCATTACCTGGAATGCTAATAACTGTTATCACCCTACATTTCCATGCATAAACGATAAAATATTATTAAGGTGAAATTCTGTAGTCCTTAATCAAGCACAACTTTCACTGAAGCCACTGGGACATTTGCTCAATTAAATATTGCAAAACATATCTCTTAGTTTGTTGAAAGTAAGATATCATCATTAAGATATTCTACCTAATGTTATTATTGGTCAGCTTATTAAATGAGACCATATTAATATTTTGTACAGGTATAACCAACACTGTAGGGTGCTGATCTTTTATCATCAGTTTATGAACCACTTTTATGAAATGCTCAATTACCAGAATTAATGATTAAGACACAAATATATTTACTGTCGCTGGCAATAACAAGTTTCTAGCAACTACACATCCTGAGTCTGAGCTACTACAAACATAAGAGAGATACCGATTTTATTTTTAAAATAAATGTTACTTTAAGTTTGCAAATCTAGGAGCAGTATGTACAAAACTATTTTAAAAACACGTATCAAGACACCAGAATAATAGTGGTTTCTTCCTTTAACAAAGGATGCCTTCCTATTTCATGTAAAGAGGAAAACAATTGCAGAACATTTGAATAAAACTTACTTGCTCACAGCTTTTCAAGGAACCTAACAAGACTCTGAGCCTGCAAATACTGAGTACTTAAGAAATTCAGGATGCTCAGAAATCACAGGATTACATCCTAATCCTTGTGGTTAAATATGATACCCAGCTGTGCAATGCAGCTAGAGGTTTCATGTCTTTGACACTAAATTTGGTCATATTGGAGTTGAAGAAGCAGGACCCTAATAACAAGACTCATCCTGCATTTTCTGTTCCTCCACTGATTTCAGTGAGTATCCTGGGTGCATGAAAAATGAGTATTGTGCCGGTAGCTTGTTATCTGATGTACACAAGAACTGAAAATACCGCATATATTTCTATTGTACGTCATTTATCACCATCTCAAAAATCGCATGGATGCTATGGTTTCTGAAGCGCTGATTTGTCACTCTTTATGTCTGATATTAAGATGCTGTTGCTGGGTATTTTCTGTCCCCAAAAGGAAAAATTTCAGATAAAGAAACAGTGGGAAATCAATTCACAAGAGTAGTCAAAATGTGATACCCTGAAGTTTGTAAGTCTTTGTAGAAATACCTAGGGATATTTCCTCTCATAAGAGGTACAGGTCAGACCCTGCACACCATGACCATTGCCGTTGATTTCAGTATACGGAGCCAGTGGCTCCAACTCTACAAAATACTCGAGTCCTTGTAAAAAACTACTAAAGCATAGCAAAACCATTAAGCATGGGCTTAGCTTTAGATTTACACTTATGTTAAACTGAAGGCAAGAGGATATAAGCCTGCTTTTGCCTACTACCAAGAACTTGTTTTGCCCAAAACAAAGCACCATGTTGTGCTGGAAGAGGCAGCACCAGCTTCCTCTCGAAGCTCTGAGGTTGGTGTGGTTCATACCAGAGATACAGCCATCAACCTTAAGTATTTAAATGAACAGTAAATATTATTGTTAAAGCAAATCTAAAACTAAAACTAATATGCCTAACATGCTTAAATGTGACATGGCATATGTTATGTGTGTAGTAAGACTGGATTTCTTAGAGGAGCAGAAAGGATGAGGAAAAAAATCAGTCATGTGAGTTGTCAAATATAACCTTTTGGCATTCTAATAAACTGTTGCTTAGATAGAAATATCAAGCTATTACTAATGGCTATTAATGTGTACATGCTTCATGTAATTTTATAGTATCTTATTTTAATATCTGTAATTTTAATGAATTGCAATTTAGGAAAGAAACAATTTTCATTTACTTTATATAACATAATTATGGACCAAATTAACCCCACACTAGTCTTAATTACATTTAGTTTCATTTGGCTGATCAAGCAATTAATGTGCCACTGTATTTTGGAAGTAAAAACCAAGTTGTTATGGTCTGTCTTCAAAAAACATGTACTCATCTCAAGTGTAGCCACTGTGTAAAACTGTCCTTTGGAATATTTTTTTTTTGGTTTACTGTACGTCCGTATGTTGCAGCACAAGAATGTGAGTATAATGAGGCCCTTCTGCACCTGGGGTCCTGTTCTACTATGCTGCTTAATAATCTTCCCTTCATGCCACCCTTTATCTGCTGTTCTCAGATTGTACTTGTGCTTTTCTCTTTTAATTGGGAACTAATTTTAATTTTGCCATTAGAGATGATAAAAAAGACCACATATAAACTTGTATTTCCTCAAGCCTCTGTACTGTCACTCAGACTGTTTTTGAAGTCTGGGCTGGAACTAGCTCTTTTTGCTCTTCTGGCTAAAGAATAGCAGAGGGAGAATATTTTTAAAAGCCAAGACAAGAAAACCCATAAAATATTGAGCTGCATACTGATGTTCATATTCGGGTTTTCCTCAGCACTCCAGTGAAATCAATGCCTGCAGAATGACAGCATGAAAACAGTGTAACGGCTTTAGGATTTGGCCCATTAGCATTTAGTACTATCTATCAGTGTGCCTAATCCTTTTCAACTAATTGAGAGAGAAAACAGCCCTTTGCAATATAGGTATGTTGTGAATCTAATTGGGGTAGTACAAGGTTATTTAAGCACAGTTCATAAGCAGGGGCATTCTCACAATAACATAGGCATTGTATTACCTATTTACAAGGATTTGGGCATGCTTTCAGAAATCATGGGATCGTGTCATAGCAATCTCTTTATCTTATTTTCAAAATTTGAAAAAGCAGTGGCTTTTCTCATGACCTTCACATTTCTCAATGGAAAAGAGCAGTGCATTTAATAAAACGGCATTTTATTAATGCCGCTATTTTTAGAGATAATTTGTGTAGTCTGGTTTCTTAGATGTACTTTCCAGCAACTTTCCTCTATACAGAGGGTGGAGGAAGCACCAGTCTACAAGGGACTATTCCATTTGCCTTGAGTGTTCATGGTGTTACTGGGACTAAGGGTTTGCTGGACCTCAGGAAAATCTGGGTCTTAATGTACTCTTCAGCTACTTCGGTCAAACTGTCGCACTTTTTCTAACTGAAGGAATTCAAAGCCATTTGTAAATCTTTTTTTTAGTGTCCTTAACTGCAATTCTGAGAAAGCAATGGCTTTACGCTTTCTTTCTCTCCAGATAATGCTCAAAGCTAAATTTCTCTCCCTGAAGAACATTAGTCAAACTGACTTTGTAGGGTTCTTTACATGACTAAAATGAGTTGGATTTGACCTTTCATTTTCAACTGGTCTGGATGACAATCATCAAGCATATCATATTATATTCATGTCAAAAGCTAAAAGATTTTCTCCCCCATTCTTACTAGAAGGAAAGAAAGGTCTTTTTTTTTTTTTTTACTTATGTGTCCACTGTAAATTCTCCACTTTTCAGTTGTAAAGGGTTGATGAAAATTTGGACAGAAGGAATGTGGAAGCCATATGCTTAATCAAGATTTTCCTGCATTTCCACTATTGGAACTGGCCCATCAGCCACCGTTTCCACTCAACAGTGTGACCAAAGCTGTTCACGGGTAGGATGATGCAGGTCACCTCCAGTCCAGGCTGGGGAACAGTCTACACAGGTCACGGCTTGCAGCAGTTTATCCTTTTCATGCAAATAGTCTAACCAGGGTCACCTCATTTGTGGTTCGCTGCTGAAGTTCAAAGGCTCCTGCAGACAATGCTTAGCAAATAATAAAAGTAAATCTGGCATAAAGTCACTCATGACTTCTCAACTGTAGGAGAAACCAATCTCTCCAAGATAGATATAAACTCTGTATCAATTGGATGACACGGTAGTTTTTTGAGAATCAGGGGTCACAGTGAAGTGTATCTTCCTGCACGCTGATCTGGGTGAGATCATGTGGAGTGTGTGAGTGAGGGTGGATAAGTCTGGCCCTAAAGGAAAAGCCTGATCAATTGGGATAAATTCAGTAGGAATTTTGCCGTTGATTTCACTGGTAGGGGAATTTTACTCTCACATGAAGCTTCACGCAGTTAGAAACAGATGTTAAAGATGGAATTGATTATATCCGGTTTTCCCCTGAATTCTCTCTAGTAATCTTTCCAAACCATAAGAAGGCAGTATTTTCTAATTGCTGTTATATTCTACAGTTAAGGGAAATTTCTATGGCGAAGCACAGACACATTCTGAGGCCTAAGCGTACTCATTATCAGAGCAAAACGCTGTGTAATGAATTGCAATTTCTTCTTATCTATTTTCTCTGTGCAAAGAAAATACACTGACTACTGAGACAATGGCATTTCTTTTCATTTCTAGTGCAAACAGCCAAACCACTGTCCCATACCACTTAGTGATATAAGCACTACATTGACTCCTGAGTTGGAAATGTACAGGATTTTTAGCTGCATTTGCCAGCACAATCTTTGGCACATTTGCAGTGATTTTATTTTCAAAGCACTACTCTACTTTTTAGCTTATTAACTGCAGTGAAACACAGTGCTTGCTCTTCCTGCAAAACCTGTCGGACATACAGATCGTTTTAGAAAGAGGAAAGTGCAGAGTGGCGGGCGAACCGCAGCAAGCACAGTCCAGCCGTGAGTGTGAAAATAGGGTTATGACTCCATGTGGAAGCCTGAATATGCCTCCCCAATTGCTCCACAGCATGTGGAAGATACATTGGTAACTGCTCAAACTTTTAATAAATTGACTTTGCTTTGTAGCAATTGGCAAAGCCGCCACCCGGCTCCTGCACCATCATCAGATATACCAGGGAGCAGTGACGCTGGGATTGCCACATTACTCTCACACAGAAAAAACTTTTCTCTTTGCTACTCAGAGCTACCAGGGAAATGACACTTGGGGGTTGCATTGACTTCTCTAGCCTGCCAAAAAAAGAGGTAATAAAAGAAAAAAAAAAAACTAAAAGAGAAAAAGCCATTCTGAAAATTGCTGTTAACATGCTCAAAAAAGCTAGCACAGTCGAATTATGTTTTAGAAGAACTGATTCCCAACGTTGTTCTTCCACTCATAAAGTATCTTTATAGCAGTTAGTGAAAGTTGAGTAGCCTGTTGTCAACTACCTTCTTTTATTTGTAAGATGTTATTCTAACACAGCCTGCTACTGTTTATTTCAGAAGAAATTAAAGAGCATCCTAAATAACACTAAACTACCACTGGGAAAATAATGAAGATATACCTTTTATCATACATTATCCTTGATTTTTTAAAATTCTAATTTTAGTTTACACATTATACATCATACGTTTGTTCATTAGTTTTCAGAAGTCAGTCATTCAGTTGGAGTCCTCCAGTCAGTTGTTGGTGCAAATTAGCTAGCGTTCTACTCTATTTCACACTCAAAGCACTTCCATTATGGTTGGATAATGGTTGTACCATCAATAAAGAGTATGAATCCAGTTATGTGGAGACCTCAGCTTAACCTTTCCATATGCTATTGATATTTATAGAGCTTCTGACATAATCAATTAGCCTGAAAACTGGCACTCATGGAAGGTAAACCCATATAAAGAAACCATTGCATCTGCATTTTCATTAACCTTTCAGATAAATATGTAGAAAATAAAGACAAATATATACCATACGTTACATACGCTAATCCCCCAGATTTTCTAATGATATTGCAGATCAGGAATAAACTTGTTCAGTGGTATCTCGATTGCTAAATTCTGTAGCTGCTTTCACGGGTGTTTTAATCTTCACCCAGACATCTAGAAACACCGTGAAAGTGAAATGAGATTAGCTGACTCTCATGTGATACTCTTCCCAAACTAGTACTGAATTTAAAGTCAGACGCAAAGCCCAGTTTTATATAGTAGCACCTCTACTTGTAGTCACTTGTTAATAGCTGAAATAGCATAGACGAGATCTGGGAAAAAAATAATAAAACGCACTATATACAATTCCATATGACCACCCTGTCATGTAAGAAATCAATCTGCAACAGAGAGAAACTGAGTTTTGGTAAAACTTTTTTTTTTTTTTTTTTTTAAGCAGACACATGCAAATTTCTTATCTTCCTCATCCACACAGAAGAGGATCATCCTCCACACAAGTTTCAGGCAAATACATAAGGAAGCTGGTTTTGTTTGGAGACACCTGGCCCCGGAGCAGGAGCTGAAACAGCTGAGGTGGAATCCTGGCTTTACTGTCGCTCGTGGGAATTTGTACTCCGTTTCCACTGACACGCTGCATGAGTATATTTTTGCTTTGTTGGAAGATTTACTTTGTTAAACACCTGATTTTTGTTACTCCCTTGAGTGATTGTTCAGAACACCATTCCTGATATTTTAGCCTTTTTCTAGAATAAAGATTTAGTCCTAATGGAAATATTTTCATCTTGAGAGAACAAGCTATATCTAATTATTAATTAAAATATTACTACAGTAGATTACTTGCCCTGGCCTATATGTTCCACCCTATTAATGCAAGTCAGAAGGAAGAGATTTCTGAAGAAATGAGTAGGAGAGTTACAAAGGAAATCAAGTCCTTGGCACTATCTCTGTCAAATCTACAGGATTAGTTCTGAGCACCTCAGGAATGACAGCCATGGCTGGCTGGGCTAGCCTTGAACGGAGTCCAAAGGACTGCTGCCACAAATAATATGAATTCTCCCTTACTGTGACAAGAAGAGTGCGGGGAGGTGTGACAGAAGGGAAATACAGAGAGCTGTAGGCAGGCTGGAGGAAAGGGCCATACATGAAGGTATCTACCTTATCTACTATCACCTTTCGAGTTTTACATTTGGATCTAATTATAGTGACCAGTGGGGTTGCTGGCGAACACAGTACTCACCTATTTTTGGACCCAAGTCATATGAATTACTTAGGAAGACTTAGGCAGATTGGGTGAAATTCCCCCTGCTGCAGCTGAAAGCAAAACTCACATAGACTTCAAAGGGGCCAGATTTTCCTCAGTCATCACGGGATGTTGGGTCCTTCATAATAATACCTTTACATATGCATAAGTACAGGCTAAAGAAAAATGGAATAGATTATATGTAAGGAAGAAAATGTCCTCAGAGCCTGGATATTTAGTACACAATGTTTGGTGTGAGAGAGCTGTTTGCAACAGCAATCACTTTGGTTGCAGGACCACATGGCAAGACATTCTGGTGAGAGAAGTGAAATTAGTTCATTCATTAAAGAGATATATATCTGTTACATTTGAATAGTAGGGCTAGAAAATGTAATAGATGGAAGGCTTTCTAACTCATAAAATGGTGTGGCGTAAGCGGACTGGTAACCTTAGTCTAGCAGTCTGATGGGTTTTTGTTTCAAATCCCATCCTGCGCACTTAGTGCAGCTCTAGCCTTTTATTAAAATGGGAAAATATATTGTTTATAAAGGCTACCCTTGACAAATAGTAACCAAAGAAAGGTGCAAAAAAAATGTATTGTTTCCATAATCAGAGATACACTGTAAAACAGAATAAAGTGATAAATACAGAGTGTAATTGTTTGGTTTTGTTGCTATCTGTCTGTGCCCAGTGGCAAGGAAGTCCAAATGAATTACAAAGAAATTTTTAATAAAAGAACAAAAACAAATAATGGGCTCCATAACCTGAAAGAACTTTGAATAAAAAATGTCCCCTGAAACTGAAGGTCCCTTTAAAATCTCCATGCTTTCTCACCGTTCTTTGATTTTTTCTTTCCCCTGCTCTTACTTAAAAGCCTCTGGGTGATTTGTCCTATTCCCTGCCCAATAACAGCCAAACCATTGTTTTAGGGAAGATATTTTTAATGTTGTATATTTTACTTTTTGTTGTTGTTGTTTTCTTCTTTTCCTTGGACATTTCATCCACACACTGCAGAAAATGTGAACATAAGCAGCTGCAATATGAGATGAACTCTGAACACCAAATAGGTAGGCCCTAGAGGGGAGGAACTGAAATATGAGCTGCTTATTCTTGGAGCCCTTTAAACCCTCCAATCTGTTTTAAATTATTTTGGTGCCTCTATTTAAAGGTTAAATTTTTGTTGTTGTTGTGAGCCATAGTTTAGTAATACAAAACCTGGGCAACATCAGCATAGAGTCAATTCACAGATTACACACCCAGGGTCTTTCCTGATCCTGCCTAAAGTGAAGCAGCATGTTTATACTTAGCAACACATTTTGACATGAATGAACTTTTCACGTCTCTGCTCATAAAATAAACACTTACATTCAGCAGGAAAAAAAATCATCTCACTCAACGATCCAGCTTACATATGTTATTTACAGACCATATGTCAAAATCTAAATATGGTTATGGATATGCAGAAATTATAGATATAAAACATTGACTTCAGAGCTGTGCATTAAACATCAAACCTTTTACATCTTTCATTAAAGCCTTTCTCTGTGCTAAGTCTTTAGCAAGTTAGACTTCACTAAAAAAAACCCCAAACTTATTTTCCCCTCCACCCCTTTCAAGCGAAATCTTGGCACCTCGAGCATTTTTTATGTTTTGTTTTTCCTTCTACAGTATTTTGTTTCAGGGCACTCATAATTTGAGCACTAGGGCTTAGATGTCAGCGTGAACACAGTTTCGATGGCTGCTTTTTGCAATTGCTACTTTGAGTTCAGCTCTACTAAGTGCCAATGGGAAATTCCTAAAGGCCAAGGCATTTTCAATAAATTAGCATCGAGACACTGAGTCTTTGTATAGCATTTAGGTGAAACTTGATTCAAAATGCATATTTGGGGATTTCTGACAATGCTTTCTTTGTTTTTTATGCAAATAGAAAAAGCCTTGGAATCTCTTGAATTTATATGATCAAAGATGACCACCATGAATATGTCTGGAAGCATTACCAAATGACAGAAGTACCAGAGACAGTTATATTACGAAGATTAAAATAGACATTTTTAAAAAATGTGCCTTTTAAGGAACACTGATTTTTTTTTTTCTTTTTTTTACAATTCATTAACTTTACTTATTTTTAATCAACCTAATTTTGAAGCATTGCATTTGACATGATACACATCAAATGGTTACCACTGGCTGGGGACTCGGAGACTTCTAAAATATAACAATTAAAAGGTTTATGCTCCTCTCAGTGGGCAAACTAAACTCTGTTACAATTAATTAGTAAGAGAATTACACACTCTTTTTAAGACATGAGTATGATTTCAAAGATATTAAGTAGCATGGCATGCATTCCTTCCGCTGGAGCAACTATGATCTGAACTTAGTGCATGGTTCTTTTTAGTCAAACTGTGATAGGAAGGCTTTGTGTGTTGTTCTGCTGGGCTGTTTACTTTCAATAACTGCAATCAGCTAAAGAAGAGGGGGTTTCCTGCAATATATTTTAGTTGCACAGGTCCACTTCTCTATGTAAAGATCAAAAATACATTATAAAAATGCTGAATAACTGATTTGGTTAGTCCAGATTAATATCAAGGTACATTATGCCACAGGAAGAAAAAATGTTATCTACCTAAAAAGAAAAGTGGCTATTTTATTTGCCTGTCCAGATGGAAGATTTGTATTTTTATTTTATGTTAACACAAGCAACAGAGAGAAATAAAAATACAGTCCAAAGAGAATTTACTTTTACAAGGAGTTCTTAGAACTGTTTTGAAAATAATTTCGTTTGTGCTACCTTTTAGTTTTTCTGCCTTAGTCATGTCATTCAGGACCCTCAAGCTTCACCTCCAACCAGTGTTTACTCCCTGCTATGCTACAGTGGGCTTTGGATCCAAGCCATGCTGTCAGCTACCACCACATTGTGACGTATGTGCTCATTTTGTCTGGTAACACCCCTCAAGCAGAACGGTACCAAGGTGGTCGAATTTCCCGTGAAAGTTAGAAAGAAGTACCAAGGAGGAGTGAAGAAGACAGGTCAGTAAGGGAGAAGGAAAGCTATCCATAGCAAACACAAGAAATATATTCTTGCAAATTGAGGAATGTGAGATTTGATACAGTTCACAAAAGTCTCCATGTTGCTCAGCTTGCGTTCAGGGTGCTTTCCAAAATTCCATTCCTCGTGATGCTTCCACTAAAATACATATATTCTTATTATTTTGGGGATGAAACTCTCTGTCACACCATTGGTGCTTCTCCATGAAAACGACAAATAATTATTTTCTATATAATACCTACAATATTTTTTCTACATATTATTACCAAAAGTCTGTTTACAGACTATTGAAATCAGACAAATTGGAATTACAGTGAACAAAGATTGAGACAACGGCCTATTGATTACTCCCAGATCAATTCTCTAGCTGACATTAAGCTCTGCGAAGAATATTTCTGAGAAAGTTACCAAAAATGCATCATGGATGAGCTAAGTCTGTGGGCTAAGACAGCTCATTCCTTGGCTGATTCTGATAGGAGAGGTTATCACACAAGCAGAGTCTACTGCACGCTCTTCTGTTGCAGAAACCTTGTAAAAGCAAAGCTTTTCAATTACTTGAATTCAAGTTCCTTTTATTTATTTATTCACTTTCTGGGAGAAAAAAGAGGTGCCCCCCTCCTAATCACAGGACTCAATATATTGGGAAATTCTGAAGGTACAAATTACCACTTGCTACATTATCTCTGGTGTCAGCTTAGAGACTGTTGATGAAAATCCGATTTTTTTTCTCTTGATTTCACTGGACTGTGGAACAAGCTCAAAATCCACAGCAGCTACAGAAAAGTTTCCTTCATTTCAGTTTTGCAGGTTTTTTATACAGATACACAGTATCGTGGGTATTTTTTTTTCATAGTTTACCATAATTATGTCTTTACTTGAAATTCATATTTAAACCATTGCATGGTTGTCATGGAATTGTTGGTAATGTGTGATTACATTATGTTGTCTTTTGCCAGGACACTTGTAAATGAGACATTATCCTTGGAGATTTTCTTGGCTGAAAATGTGAGTAATTAAAAATGTAAACAAATATTATCCATTACATATGCCACAATAATAAATACTTCAATATAATGCAAGTTAATGACTCTTTAGGGATCCAGCCTAATCCTGTTACAGTGTTTCATAGGTGTACAAACAAACAGTTAAGCATTTAATATTTCACTGAGCATATTATATTTATACAATATAGTTCTCAGTTGCAAAAAAGCAGCATCCCTGTCAGAATAATTGTAGAGCATGAAGTGTAGGAGAGGCAAACACGGACGGAACAGAAACCCACAAGGTGCTCAGGACAGCTCTTGGTCTGCTTTTCAAACGGGCATTGGGTATGGGGAACAGACCTGAAAAATGGGACATTTCTTTTGCTTTCTTTCTGGGAGAGGAGTTATTATACCTCTGGTGGGGATATTTCTACCCGGAGAAATCTACCCTGACCCGAGAGGGATGTGTCAGATCCAGCCACCCTGCCCAGGCTGCTTCCGGGAGCCGGGAGCACAGTGTGCCTCTGGACACAGCGGTGTGGTAGAAGGGCACAGATTTTTGGAAAGGAAGTTGGGATTCAGCAGTCCTTTTTGAGAGGAGAAGCTGGTTTGTTTCTTTCTTTTAGATCTTGCTCTCAGAATCACAAAGCAAACTAAATCAGAGGAAGGCATAGTCTGATCTTTCAAGCACTGGGGGGACATTTTCAAAGGCAGTAAGGAGTAATTAATTAGCCAAATCCTATTGAAAGGAAATGACATTTCATGCCAAATTCCCTCTGGCTGTGTGGATCATTCCAGCTCATAACACCTCAGCTACAAATCTTCATTCTGCCAGTGACTTCGTTTGTCATCTTGGTGGAATCACTAAAACTATTTGCTTCTGTTCCCTCGTTTGTAAAATAGGAGCTGCAGTTCTCACTTCCCCATCTACTTATGCCCTTTACAAACTTGTCTCTTGCCTGGTCTTGACTTCAGTTTCATGCCTTTCCTTATGCTTAGAATAATGTCTTTGCAAAATTTGCCAAATTACCTCTGAATTATACTAAAAACTCCTAAACACTCAGACAATCTCAGAAACTTTTCAATTATAATTTGCTGTAAAAGGACAGTGATCCTAGGAATCTGCATAAGGACACTGTTGAGTCATTCTTATACCAGGCACTTAAACCTTGCATAGAAGTGCTCTTTAATTACTTTTAAGTCATATTAGCAGGTAGGTCTTATTAGCTGCTCTAGGGATTTGGAGGCTCTTCTGGATGACAAAGCTTATAGCAAAAATCCAGGGATCAGTTTTGGAGAAGAAACAAAGATGCTAGTTTCCCTCTCCTCTCCTCTCCTCTCCTCTCCTCTCCTCTCCTCTCCTCTCCTCTCCTCTCCTCTCCTCTCCTCTCCTCTCCTCTCCTCTCCTCTCCTTTTTCATTATTTACAGAAAATCCTGTCACTGTTTTTTGCTATATCTACTAAATAGAACCTTTTCCATCTAAGTTTTGTCTTTCCAAAATTGTGTTACCTATTGCCTTTAATAAATGGCTTTGTTTTATCTGTTGGAATATGTCTGGTTTTGCATCCCTGATGCAAGATGTTTGGTCTCTCTTGTGGTTCACAGTAAATTCCCCACTTTTACCATAATGGACTTACTAATCCTTAAGTTTGAGATGTTTTCTCTCTAATGTAATGATTTACGTCTGTTTACAGGAGGGATGACTCTCACTTGCTTCAGTGTCTCCCTCCTATCACAAAAATGTAAAGGAAGGCTTGGTACAGTTGATAATTGATAACACCACCCTTGGTTTCTTTACAGCTGCATAAGCATATAGAGATTCCACAAATCATAACCAATAAAACCAAAGATCAGCTTTTCCCTTATTCTAGTCAGTAGTTTACCGATAACGCATACTTCCAAATACTGTTCAGGAGCGAAGCTATTGGAGTACAGCCCACAGTGCGTTCTGTACAGTGTGGTAAATGAAATTCCCAAAGACAGTTAATGTACTGCAGTCTGAAGTCAGCTAGTATCAGATGTTTGCTGCCTCATTTATTTTGATTAATTGCTTCGGTGGGGGTCGACAAAAGAGGAAGCCAAAAATCCACGTCGGGGAAGGCAAAACTGTGCTACGCTGTCTCTGTGCTTAAGAAGTAAACAAGCTATGCAGCTTTGCTGTCTTCACTCCCTTTGACTCCCTCACACTTTACAAGGAAGATTTGTCATACTGTTAAGAGTAACGCAAAAAACCCTGACAGACCCGTGGTGGTGTTTGCTTTGTGCAACCAGTGCCTTCTTTGGAGAAAGGCTTGGAACTGCTGGTACCGGTGATCTGGGATCACTGGGTTGTTCCGGTGATGTTTGATCATCTCTAGTCTTATTTTTTTTCCCCAGACTTTTCTTTTGCTGTCAACTCCACTACAGAGTTCCTGGAGCTGTTTTCAGGCTCCAGCCTCACGTCAATCACAACTTTTCTTCCTACCAACAATTCTTTCATTTCATCCCTTGTCCCCTCCTGCTACCTCCTGTGAGTGACACTGCTGCACAGGGACCGCGGCGGAGGCAGGGAACGGCGGGAGAGATGTGTGGGTACCTAGCGCAGCTGAAATTACACATCTTTCCAATTTGGCCGTGGGTGACCATACCACCTGATAAGCCTGCGGGAATGGAGCCCTGGGTGGTGATTTCAGCCATAAACTCTTCTGTTTTGTGGTGTTTACCTTTGCTATACCCTGTGACAGGTTTCTCTTCTGAGCAGTAGCCTATGGCACTTGGCTGGGGAGACGAGAGTCCCGCGTGATGCAGTACACAAAGAGTGACAAATTAAAATGACAGGGCTGTCTTACGAGATTGGGATCTAGTGAAATGAAATATTTCTGGTCCAGATAACAGAGGCAGGGCTACACTGCAATATGTGGGAAAAGCGGGTGTAATTTTCAAGTGTCTTTAACATAACTGAGTTTGTCACTGGCCGGGTCCTATCATGTCGCATCTTCCCCAGGTGGGGCTGAAAGTGTGGCTGGGGGGAGCCGCATTTGCAAAAATAGTTCCATCGCATGCTGTATAATGGAAACTTGTTCCATTTTCATCTCTGCTAGCTGTGTTAATGGCAGGGGTAAAATGAATCCAAAGAGCCATTGTGAGCTGAGAAAATCATATGATGAAAACTTCTTTACCATTAAATTTTGCGTATTATCTGATTGCCATTTTTCCTTTTGATTTCAAACTGAATAAATAAGTTTAAAATTCATGTACACGTACACACAATGCTGCCCTCTCATTTTCAGATTCCTATTCTCCTATTTAACTAATAAAAATATAAAGTTTTGCTCTTCTGCTATCAACATTTCCTGAGTTTTAAATTCATTGTTCTGTATTATACATAAAGGCTTGAAAATTACTTTGAAGAGCCCTTTTCTCCTGATGGGTCTCCATTGAATACACACAAATATTTTGTGTTCTTAAACACAACACTGAGGTACACAAATGGATAATTGCCTCTACAACTTAGGTATCTAAATCTCTGCCTTTCAAGTGACATTTTGCATGCTCATTTGTGTGTAAGATTACAATAAAGCTTCAAGTGTCCAGACTGCATCAAAATCATTCCTGAAATGCTTATGCCTCTGTTTAATTAAGTTGAAGTGAAATTCATGTTATTCAAGCACTGTTAAATCAGGCTGAAGTTAGTGAATCTGAATGACATGCTGTAGCATGATTTTAAGCAGACTAAAATATGCGGCATTTAAAGCACTTTCTTTCTTTCTGTTTGAGAAGCAAAACCCAGGAGTTTTGCAGAGCTACTCATGGAAAATTAAAGGCTGTTTTTTTGTGTTACTCAAAGGCAGGAAACTCTGTGTTGATAGAAGAAACAGAAACTCCTCTCAGAGATAAAAACAATTTATGCCTTGCACTAAATTGGTAAATAAGATTCAAAATTTCTAAAGCATTGTAGTAACTGAAAGATGTTTCTTGAGCGAAGTAATATCCAACCAGAAGTGCAATGGTAGCTAAGTAAGATACAAATCATAGCCCCCCTGCCTTCTCATTTAATTTCAACTTTAGAACAATTTCAGTCCATCACCGTACATGTTGAAAGGGATCCCATTATTAAAAATTCAGAATATTCTCCATGCTCTTTTATTCTAAGAACTCCCAAATGCCTCAAATGTACAGAAACACACATTTTTAATGAACCAAATGGACTTGTTTTTATAACTGACAGGAGGTGCTGGGAATTGGAATTGGAGGGGGGGGAATCAGCTAATTAAATCTAAATCACCAACAGCGAACATAATTTCCTTGCCCAGTCACTCCCAGTTTCACCAGATTCCTTGTCCCAGTCTCATACTTTGTTTTATTCTCTGGTTTGGCTTTGTTACCTTTGAATTTTAATTAGATAGCTTCCTCCATGCTGCCCGGGTGCCACTCAGCAATGCATGTCATGGTGTGTGAACACAGCGTTGACAGGCTGGTTGCTGTCAGCTCCTGTGCCCCCAGCCCGACTCCCCACGCTGGGAACTGCCTTCCCGGGGAGGATCCAGCTCCGCTCCGACAGCCCTGGGCTGGGCAGGATGCACGGGTGGGATCTGGTCACGTACAGAAAGCGTGCGCAATGTGACGGAACCCTCCAGGACTTCCAGCAGCTAAAATGGAAGAAGTCTCTCATCATGTGCAACTGCAACTTCGCAAAGCTTATAGCACGGCCAGATTTTCACGGTGATAGGAAAGGCTGCTTTCCTGCCAAATTTCAAGTTGTTTTTCCAAGATCCAAGGCCACTGGATATGCTAGGAAAAGAATTTGCCAGATTTCACCAGCGTTTTTTTTCTACTTTTTAAATTATTTTTTAAAACTAACCATATTCTTGGAACATCTGAATCCTCTGAGATGTTGTCATAGCAAAATGCACCTCAGATGGTTCAAATTTGGCAGACATTTGGGAAACAGAGTTTAGAAAGGGACTTGCTGGGAAACCTTAATAAGAAACAGAGCTAACAACCCAGTCAATGTTTATACTAAAAGAACAAACAAATAAACAATTGTGCCTTTTAGTAGCCTTGACAGTAAATCTAATCAGCACAACAGATTGCAATAGATCTCTTTCCTATAAAAGTGAGAGATTTGGGCAAGAGTTAAGAAAGGTGGATCTTGATTTTTTCACTACTTGAAGAAGGGTAGTGCATACTGCAATACTCCAAATTCAAGTGAAGAGTAAAAAACTGTTTTGCAGAACAGACAACTGTGTTAGGGAATCTTATTCTTTGGAGAAAATCACTTTCAAATTGAACTCCTATTACTCACTATGCCATGATCCACCCTGGCACCTAATGCCAAAAAACCTGCATATTACATCTGCAGGAATGTCCTTTCTGCACAGGGTTTTCCCAGATTAGAATAAGACTTTCCTTATAACATTCAGTTAGTTGCTGCCAGTACTCTTCAGGTACCACTGCCAAAGAAACCCTGTGCTGGGAGGCAGAAGGTGGGAGCGACACAAGGAGGCCCTCAGGGAGAAGGCTTTATGTAGATCCTCTGATCAGCATAAATAAGAAAAGGGGCATTGCTGCAGCTGTAGCCACTGAGCTGGAGTAAGAGTCATTTTTCAGTGGGATGGAGATTTCAGGGGCTGTTCCTCCACTCTCCAGCTTAACTCACTGTGGAGGATACTGAATATTACTTCCACATTCCCCTCCAGCATCATCCGCATTGAACCAAATCAATCTGGCCTTGTGAGTTTATTATAAGCTATCTAGAGCAAGAGACATGTTTGCCTTTTTTGTAAGAAGTGGGGGAAATATACAGCAACGTATACACTGTTTGTAATAAAACAAAAAAAAATGAGAAGCCACTACTTAAGTTAATTCAATACTGGACACAATATAGCTCAATCCAATTGAAATTGAATAAACATTTTCATATAAATTCAATTAATTGGTGTGGGCTTAAGCGTACGGTCTATGTTGTGAAATTATGAACAATAACTTGTTCCACCAGCACTGTTAAATAATTGCCTTAAGTCAGAGGATAAAGAATAGAGAAAGCTGAAAATCCATTATACTCTGTAACAGTCCTACTAAAACTAATTAGCTGCTATCTAAATTTTCACACCTCTATTTCATGATCATCTATTCTACTTGTGAAAACAAACACATGCATTCTGAGACAAGGTAAATATAAATGGTATTTGAAACACGAATGTAGCAGGTCCACTTTTGCGTTCTCTTCTGGCTCCCTGCTACATGGCAGAGGTGCCGGCAGTGTTGGGGGTCTCAGGAAGGGGATTCTCCCTGGAGGGAGGCAAGAGGGGGAGCCCACAAAACAACCCATTATGTTGGAGCCCCAAGTGTCCACTTAGTGCTCCACGCATTCATAAAGACTATGAATATTTAAAAAAAAATGACCAATGTGTTTTCTAACTTGAAAATGTATAGATTGTTGCTCAGTATAAATATGGTGCCATGCTGTGCAGAATAGCAGTTAAAGCATTGAACTAATTTTGAAATGGGTTGTGTAATACACTCAAGCAATTCGGGAAGAATAGTACTTGCTGGGAAATGAAATTTTATATTCCTCTTTCAAATTTGCTGAGCCTATCTCCGACTTATGCAAGACTCACAGGGTCAGTGTTGGGAATGTACAGAGACACTTATTGTGGAAAAAGTATTATCATAATAAAACACTGATCTTTTTGTAGGAAATTTTGTTCTCTTTATAGAGCACACTCTTACAGAAGTCATTATCCCACCCTACTCAGCGCTTGTCAGGCCACACCTGGAATACTGTGTTCAGTTTTGGTCCCCAGTATACAAAAAGGATGTGGGCAGGCTGGAGAGGGTCCAGAGAAGGGTCACCAAGATGATCAAAGGCCTGGGAAGCCTGCCATATGAGGAAAGGCTGAGAGAATTGGCTTTGTTCAGCCCTGAGAAAAGAAGGCTTAGGGGAGACCTTATCACCATGTTCCAGTATTTAAAGGGTGGCTACAGAGAAGATGGAGACTCCGTTTTCACAAGGAGTCACATGGAAATGGGTACAAGTTACTCCTGGTGAGATTACGATTCAACACAAGAGGAAAATTTTTCACAATGAGATCAGCCATTGGAATAATCTCCCCTGGGAAGTTGGTGGATTCCCCATCATTGGACACTGTTAAGATTCAGCTGCACAGGGTGCTGGGCCATCTTGTCTAGACCGTGCTTTTGCCAAGAAAGGTTGGACCAGATGATCCTTGAGGTCCCTTCCAACATGGTGTTCTATGATTCTATGATTCTATGATATTATGACAACATTCACTGGTCAGAGTTGTGATGTTATGACTTCATTTACCTGTCAGGAAATCCTTTCCTTTTGTGAAGAGACCAAAATGAAGCACTCATCTTGGTTCTGTGGGCTGATATGGCCAAGTTTCATTAAGTCTTTCTCTAGTACTGTTAGTTATAGGTTCTCATAAGCATAGGTTTTAACATGCATTGGCTAAACTACTAGAACTTGAAAGCAACTCATTCAGCTGGTTAAGCTTGATTAGATGGGCAGACAGATATTGCCCTATAGCTAAACTCTTTATTAATTTGCAGTATGAAATTTCTAATCTGAAACTCATAAGCGTTTAGAAAATCAATGCTTTATGGAGAGAGGATAATGCAGACTGTGAACTTAGTAGAAGAGAGGCCTTTTGGGTATTTACTTCGGACACATTGTTCCCAGGAGACCTGGATGAAGAGCTCTGTCTAAACTATTTTTATGTAAGAATCCTTTGAACAAGAAAGTTCATCCCATTGGCCTCCTTCAGCTCATTATAAATGAAAAAATCTTAAAGCACTTTCAAAAACCTGTGCATTTTCTTGGAAGCAATCAGTGAGTGCAGACAACAGTAGAACAGAGGATGATAACATTTACCTTTCAGCAAGACTAAGAGTTACCTTGCTTATTTATCAGCTGGACTAACACTCTGGCTGCCCATGAGTCCGAAATGGAGTCGTTATATTAGTAATTACTGGATCAGGGCATCCTCCAGCTGTTCTGGCAAAAGTTCAGCCTTTATTTCCTCACTTTGCAGACCATGAAACTCAATGGAAAATGTAATCATTAGTCCCTGAGCAGAACACGATCCTTTCACATCCCCAAGCTGCCTTTATACAATGTTAGGAGCTCAAGCTTGTTCTGTGTCACTTCTTTTGTTTTGTAACACTTTGATTTTGTATTATAGAGTGTCCCAGGTACAGCACTAGGCTGAACAGTTGTCCAGGTTCAGCCTTGCCTATAATGAAGTAATCTAGATATTCACACCAGAATATGTGCGTATGTGGTCTCGGACACCCTCGTCCCAATAAGGCTGTAAAACCTAAAACTTCCATGTACTAGGAGGGTTCCTCAATCACTGCATTTTTAAGCTTTGGGTGGCAGGTACCATCTTGCCCTGCAGCAGTGCTGGTGCTGTGTCCTGAGCCCTGTGTCGGAAGAGCTATCACTTCTCTAGATGTGTCTTCCACAGAGGAACACAGCCCCAAGCACAGCATTTCCCACCCCTCCCCGGACAGCCAGTGAGGGAGGGACGTGCCTCACTGGGAAGGAGGGCACTCAGAGTCACTCCTCAGAGGGTGCCCTTGATAGAGGAGGAATTTCTCTCTCCTGGACTACTTCTGTAACATTTTGTTATATCCTTCCAACAATCAAGCCAGTGGCCTGTTGCCAAGCTGAGAGCCTGCCTTGGCTATCAGATCCCATTTACATCAGTGAACAATGTTCTAAGTAAAAGAAAATGTTCGCAGTCAAAACTATTCTCGGTGAAATAAAAATTGTCAATGCATTGTCTAGGAAGAGTGGTGCTGCCCTACCAAATAGCGTCACTTTGTAAATAAGGATATTAACAAAAAATATATGTGGAGGCAAAGTCCAGACGCTCGTTTTGGTAGTACACAATTCTGCTCCCTTGTCAAACTTTCTATTTTATACTTCTCTTATTATACATGGAATTACACACTCATTTTCAACAAGTACATGACAATGCAGGAGATTACCAGTATACTACAGCACATATTTGCCTTTAGATTGGCTTAAAGTATTTTTAGGTTTATCCAGCTGTCTTGGAGAATACACATGAAGAAAATTCAAACCCTGCTTATTCTTTAATTATAAAGGTTTACGCTGGGCCTACACTCTGCATTCTCTTTCCACAGGGGTACATTTCTGCAGGGTGATTTAGATACTTTACATGCCTCACTGGATCTCCTTGTTGTAAACATGCAACTTTATTTAAAATATGAATTCCTGAATAAGGTGCAAATAAAATTTTAAATAAGAGATTTTAATCAGTAATTATCTACCAATAAAAATAGTTTTATATGCTTAATAATGAATATAATTGGAAATTTTTATACACATTAATGTGTAAGTATTTGCAATTATTGGTTTACATTATTTTTCTATCAATCTTTATATCTCTATGGAATAAAAATCCAGAACATTTTTAACCTAAGCATATACATTTGTAAACCAGATAAATGTTGTGATTATCTCTTCCTGTATATAATTCCTCATGAGGGATTCAGTTAATTGAACATACCTTTCAAAACATAATCTATGGCTTAATTAAGCTTAGCAAATATAAAATTTGAAACCACATACCCTCTATTGGCAGCAAAGTTAGGGATTTTTTTTATTCCTATTTATCCAGCACTGCTAATGACTGCTTTGCACAAGCACATAATACATGCAGGTAGCATGACTATATCCAAAACAGAAGTTAAGTTTTTGATTTCACTGTCAGAGATCAAAAGTCGATTTTTTTTTAACATACATCAACTCTTTCAATAACAAAATAAGAACTTATTGACGTTGAGTAAATTTCATAGCTTGTAGAAAAGACACATATCATTGTAATGTGTGAAATTTTAATCAGAAATGTTGTGAAGGATAAAGGTAAACTGACTGCTATAATTAATGTGTTCTGCCACAGAGATTTAGCTGGCACATTTGAGAAGTGTGGTTCATGTTAACTATTCCACTGCTTGAATTCTGTCCTCGCTAAACGGTAGTACTGTTTGATGGGTTTATGTTATGCTGCTTTCCAATCTTCAGTAAGCGTTTTCTTAATTTAGGGTATGGTCCAACAGAAACTAGAAACTTGCAGTTTCTACACGTGCAGTGGTAGATGGACATGCTGATGTAGATAATGCTGTACTTGGTAGTGTGTGTTAAACTTCATAGCAGAAGTTTTCAGGCTTGAACCATTTGAATATTACCTTTCCTCTCCCTTTCTCTTTCAGCACTTCAAATATTCTATTTATTTTATAATTCAATTTATGATAACTTATGCCCACAGCCATAGTCTCCTGAATCAAAAAAGGTCACGTTGCCAATGGAATGCAGAATACTAAAATCTATTATCACAGCAATAACAAGGACGGAGTTATAAGAAGATTATTGTTCTCAAAAGAAAATGCCTATCTGTTACATCTAATACATTTTTGGAAAAAGCCCAAGGCCCTGATTCTGCCACCGTTCCTCGCATTGAGTAGAACCATATGGTCCCGTTGGAGCTGATCTAACTGCTTTTGGAGTGTGCTACCACTCAAAATAAATAAGAGTGGCAGGATCTGGCCCTGAATGAGCACATGGGCTCTGCACCCTGCCCTAGAGGTTAACAAACTGGGTAAGAAAATTCCAGGGCTGAAGGGGATTCAGCTGAGAAGGCGCTCTCTGATACAAGCTCCCACCACTCCAGATGTAGGGCCTCTTTGGGGAAATGCTCATTCAATGTACACTCACTTTAGTAGGTTTTATAAGAAGACACATTCTGTTTATATATAATTTATATATTGTCTTATTTCCAGAAACTATAAGCTGCCTGTGTAACTAATTGCTTTAATGAAGGAATGACAAACCTGGGACAGACAGGAAGTAACAGTTTCAGAACGGCACTTTTTCATTCTGAAGCAAGGGAAAGGACTTTTCGGTGTAAATAACATTTGTTCTCACTTCTAACAGGTCTCATTTTGAAGTCCTTAAGCACCCAGCTTCTCTCCACCCAGAAAAGGCTGGACTGGCCCCTAAATTCGCATTTTATGTTCCAAGAAAATAAAATTTTTAAAAGTTGCTCTCAATAATAGAAAAATATTGTTAACTTTTGCTGCATCCTAAACCACACATCAGTAGAGCACATTACAGGGCATATTTTCAAAGGGCTTTGGGTTACGTGTATGCAAAACAAATCACTACGATCTGTCTGAAATAGATGATTAAAGTGATTGCCTCAGAATGTAAATAGAGAGAAAATAACTATTTATGAAAAATCCTGTATTAAAAATCTGGGATTCTGATTCTTTACTTTGCTTCAGCCTTGGTCGTATCACTCCTACCTGAAAAGATCTACTGCAGGCGCCTCTTGCCGTGCCAGTATGGGTGCGCAGCAGACAAAAGACATACCAGAAAGGGGAAGACAGATATGCCACTTAAATTAAATAGGAAATGAATTGGCCAGCAAGTTGGCATGTCTGCTGAGACAAATCATAGACAACATGTCTCTCAACAACAGAACTTATTTGTTTTCTCTTGCCAACAGATTCATCACTGCCCAGGCAAAACAGGCAAAATACATTAGTGTCATGGTAAACTGATAAAGAGAAGTGCCTCAATCTAGCATCCTCAATGGCGAAAGTCTTAGGGCTGTATTGATCTGTGTTATATAAATCTTGTTTTCTGTCTGCAGAAGTGAATCAGGAATGACCCTTAAGGTTAACAAACATTGTAATGTCTTTCAGCTGGGGCAGATGCCTATGTGCTCCACACATTGTATTTGGTCAAGTCCCATCTTGTCATTTTACTGCCAAGGAGCTTAACTAATTGCTGGCAATCATAAGACAGTTTGATGGAAGCAAAGAATTCCTACAATTGTTGCCCCTCTCCCTTTTTTTTTTTTAGCCTTAACAAGCACTCAAAGCCATGTAGCGGAAAACAATCAACACTGAATTAGTCAGCAGGAGTCTTAGCTGAGCTGGAACTTTATGTAATTGGCATGTCATGTTCGTACATAGCCAGAAGCAGGCCTGATTAAGCTGATGTATTTTGTTTTCAGTAAACTTTTACAAAAGCGGCTTTACCTCCTCTTGTTTTGGTTGCACGTCATCACATGTGCTTAACATGACATTTTTCTGGGAAGCAAAATCATTTGACAGTCATCACGGGCATTTTGGGTTGGAGAAGTATTGCCACACTGGCACGTGAAATATTACAGAAAAATCAAGTGTCTGGAAAAAGCCAATAACAAAAGAAGCATGTTCATTATCGAAACATAACTTTTACACTGTACTTTGGCTTGTGTGCGCAAGTTCATTTTCTACAGCCTATTTATGCAGGTTTGAAAAAATAAGGCGTTAGGTATAGTTTGTGTTAGAACTATTTTCAATTAAACTTGCACAGTTCTCTCAGGGTTTAGCAAAAATATTCCCATGCAACAAGGAATCCTTCCCGTGGAGATACTACTCAGGGCACTTAAACAGTCCACCCTATCTGATCCAATAAAATTTTACTGTGTGTTTCACTTTGCCCTATAGAGAGATTTAGTCTTAAAATGCTAAAAATGCCAGTCCACATGGAGAAAGAAAGTAGCTAATGTTTATCATTAAAAGTATCTCATAAAGCTTAAAGCATGCCAGCTGTATTCCTGTGCACTGGTGTCCTTCTTGTCATAACCTTAAATCAAACGATATAGTTGAACTTGGCATAGATTATTAAAGCTAAAAGAGTGAGTACTCTGTGCTTCTATTACGTCATAGTTGACAATATAAAGACAAGATTCAGGGAACTAATGGAGCTTTTTTTCTTTTGTCGTAGAAAGGTCAAGCTAGTTTTCCACATTTTATATGTATGTCATTCTCAATATAGCAACAGAATCTCTTATAGAAAACAATGTAAGTAAATGTCTCTACGAAGCTACTAGTCACCTGATCAAAAGCCAATGTTGAAAAACACTTCTAATGACTTTCTCTTATGCATCAGTGCACCTACTAATGAGCTGCCAGAAAAGGCTTTGCAAAGCTTTGCTAAGATAGAGCAGGAATGTGAGAAGCCTGAGATCTAACTTCCCCGCTGTGATCCCTGCCTTTCTACTAACAGGGAGCCCAGGCGCGGAGCTACTAATGAGCATGCTGGAGAGAGTGTCCAACCCAGCACTGGCTATAGACAATCCACCTGTCTGCTCTCCGATGCAGGGTATGGTGCATGACAGTAAGACACCCCGTTGTATTTTGTCCTTAAATAATTTAGGTATTTATTGATTTTCTTCATATTTTTATTTTTTCTTTTTTTTCCTCTTTTTTTTTTTCATTGACCTTACGCTCAATAGGAACTATCACTCTCTTTGGAAGAAAGTAGCAAGTTTCAAAAACAGGTTTTCCCCTCATAATTATAGTTATAATTTAATTTAATTTAAGGGAAACTGTGACATTATAGCATTTCATAGCTCTCCAGAATTTCAAGTTTATTCTTCTTTGAATGTAATCATGCATCCTGAGTTTGATATTACAAAAAATGGTAAACCAATATTAATAACTTCTAAACCCCCCCCAAATGTCCTTTGTTTGAAGGGGGGGCGGGGGGGGGGAATAGATATAACAGCTGTCTGACACTAAAAATAGTGCAAATTGCATAAATTAGAGCCCATATTTCAAAGGTGCCACACTCAACATCTTTATCTACAGTCAAAAGCCAGCAGGATACTGGTATAAAACATTTACTTAACTCTGTTTGCAGAAATTCTGTATAAATGGAATAGTTACCACAGGATACCTTTCAACTCCAAGCTGTTCACATAACGCATCATGACGATACCTAGCTCCCTTTGGGCTTTCCTTGAGGTTACCCTGCCAGTTAATATTTTGTTAGCCAAAGAGACAGGCTTGCAGAACAGACACTATATAACATTGCCAGTTAGCAGTAGGATGTCACATTTACTCTGAAAGAAACACAAAAATGTAGTAACAGGAATCAGTAATAATTACGTGTATTATGCTCCACATTGTCATTGGAAAAAGATATTCAGTTCAAATAAACCAGCCAAATGATTTGCTATTTCCACTTCTTGTTGCCTCTGTTTCCTACCTGAGTTTTGACATTAAAAAACATGTGGTATGTCACAGCTAGGAAGAAAATGTGTCCTCAGTGCGTTATTGATCTCCCATAGTTTCTTCAACTAAAGTCTTCAACATTATGAAAAAATATCTTGGGGATCTATAGTCTTCTCTTGATACTAATTCTCACTGACATTAATGGGACTTGTGTGTGCGCACAGCGTAGGGAAAAGAAAACAAACCATTGATGTCCAGGACTAATATTCACAAAATCTAGTATTAAAATACCAGTGAATAATATTAGCACACTGCCACCTCCACACCTGTAGGCTAGTCATTCTGAGTGGCAGCATTAATTTTCAATTCAATAACTTCTGCTTCTGTCAACATTTTAACAATATTTAATTTTTTTAGCTAACACCTTGGCTTTCCATTCTTAGTAGATTTTTAAATACTTGCTACTTCTTTGTTGAAAAGAGTACTTAACCGTTCAAAAAACTTGCCTGATTTCCATCATTTCTGCTCAATTTACAGGGGCATGTTGGATATACAATCTTGAGAAAATAAACGTTGGGAGTAAAGTTCCTGCATGATGAAATAAATTATTCAGGTGTATAAAAGTTTGAGAATTCTAGTAAAACTGCTTGGGCCAGATTTTTCTGAATACCTGCACTGCATTTAATGAAAGATGTCATATAAATACTTTACTGTTCTCTTGATACTTGGCCTCAGTAAATACCTAAATGGTGCCTGGTAAAGCAATCCAAGGATCCTCTAAATATGCTGGAGAGAGCGACCAGATTTACAGAGGAAAAATAGACTGATGGAGGCTCCTGAGCAGCAAATAACCAGCTGCTAGGAGGAAAAAGCTGGACTTCACCAGTGCTCCTGTAAACTGTCCCTGGGTGCTAAAGAAATCTTGCAGCATGACACTCTCATCCTTCATGTTTCCACCATACTGCAACCTCCTCCTAGATCAGTGGAAACGGTGACCTTGTTATGCTGAGCTGGCTATGACGGTTTTGCGCCACCGCTCACACTTGTTGGGGAGCTCTTTAACACTGTTGTATCATTCAGTGATGCAAAGTGGATGAGGCTGAGAGAGATCTGCTCCGTGGTTGCATACAGCTTACAGACCAGACTAAGTCAGTGGAAAGAAATCGGGAACACAAAGGAAATCGGGTGCACAAATCCGTTAATTCTCCATCCTTTCAGCTGATTCCCACTATAGGATACATGCAGGAGACCTATAATCATTTAATCACCATCTAGTCAACCATGGAGTATGGGCTACATTGCCACCTCTTTCCCATCCTGTAAGATGTCTACTTTGGAAGGTTTCTAGCACTGTAAGGCGGCAGCAGAAGAGAGCTTCTGGTAACACACACCTTCAGGAGAAGCTACAGAGAAGGGAGGGACATTCCTACTCCTCTGTTCTGTTCTACTCTGTTCTTCCAGACTCCCAGGATGAAAAAAGTTGCCCATATCTAACACAACTCATTACATTTCCCAGGAACATTAGGTTCCAAAGAACACATAAGATCTACCCCTTTTATGACATTGCAAAGCCTAGCTTGCACGAGATGACTCACATAAACTCTCTTTCTGTATTTTTCTGTAAAATCTTCTGTGCCCATTAGTGCATCAGGCCTATTCTCTAAGGATACAGTATAACAGAATTAGAAGTGCTTTGAAACTGCCGATCATCTTTCAGTCTGTGCAATGAAGGAGACACGTGAGAGAATGTACCTTTTCTAGCTCTATCTATTTCCTCAAAAATTAGTTGATCAAAACATTTATGTGAACCATTTTTCCCTGTGAATCCACAGGTTTTTCAGAATTTCAAATGGAAAACTTCAAAGTGTGCTGATAAATTAAAAATTTTAAAATTATATTTTTGCAGATCTTTTTTATTGTTTGATTTAATGAAATATAACAATACAATAACATTACAAAGTCATAAGAGTATGTTATTAGCACAGATTACCTTTCAAAATATTTCTTTTTTTCTTGCAGTTTTTCAACCACATGGAAGATTTTTAAAGAAATTTCTTTCTTCTTAAAAATGAAGGCAAATTTAAAAATGTGAGAACTGACATTTTTTGATCAGCTCTAATTTATTGTGAGCTCACACTTTTGCTGGTGGTTTGACAACCGAGTTTTCCCTCTCACGTAATCCTGACATGAAATAAATATTCCTTTTAATAAATTTGATTCATTAGCAGGAAAGGTTGGTTTCCCCAAAGTAGCCGAAATATATATGGATTTATGACTCAGAGCAGAAGACCTCTCTAATTGATAGCAACAATTTACAGAGAATTCCGAGAAGACTAATAGAAATGGTTATGAGGCTGGAAGACATGTATACATATAATTTCACACAGTCATAAGTAAGACATATGGGGAGAATGATAACAGTCTAAATTTTTAAAGCATATTAGCAAGAGCGATAGAGAAAAAATTAGACTGAATATCAGAAAAAAAATTCCTGAAAATGAGCTGAATTAGGCAGTTGAATAGTCTCCAAAGGACTGATGGGAACCCAACCACAAGAGACATTTAGAACTGGACTGAAAGGGCCATCTGGGTGACCTGCCAGGTTTTACTGTTTTCCATGCTGGTCTTCAGAGATTTGAAATAAATAGGTACCAGAAAGTAAAAAGAAAACAGAATGGAGAAGTTTCAGATCCAAGGTTGCCTTGGTATGATTATTTTATATCTTAGCCGAGATTTGCAATTTCCTGTCATCTTATCTGGATTCCTTGGTCAACTCTGGGTGTTAAGTCAATGAGATGCTGAGTGACTTACCTTTGCTGCTGGTAAAGTTAATGTGTTATAACAGATTTTATACACGATGATTTATGTATTTAGGATTTTTATGTCAATAATTACTGTACATGTTATACGACCATTTCATAAAATTACACATCACCATAAAATAACTGTATATGGCATATTTAATTTTGAACTTCTAAAGACAAAAAATGGAAGTAGTTACAATAATCATTATTTTCAATTTTATGTAGTTAAGTGGTTTTACAAAAAAAAATTAGCCTTCCAAATTACATAGTTATAATGTGTTAATGGTAGCATAACATGTCATTACATTATGCAACTTAATTTCATAGATATTATATATAGTTGGATATTTTAGACTCTTTTTATCCTTACAGTTATTACAAGACACTAATTTCTTTCAAACCATATTCTGCTTAACACTTATTCAGTATAACCTTTGATGATTCAATTCGTTTGGACACTTGGATGACAGGAGAAATTGGTGCTATTGCCTCTATTACTTATTCTGAAACGGGAACGGTGTTCCAGCTCCTCGTAGTTTTCTTTGTGGACTGGTGACCCTTCCTTTTTTATTTTTCCCTGCTAATAAAACATGTTCCACCAAGATAGCTGGTGGGGCCAGGGTGCTGCTCAGAGAGAAGATGAGGATGAAGGTCATCCTGTCTGGGCTCTTCCAACACCTGTGAGGCTTGGATTCATCCTATCTAGCTTTCATAACTGTACGTCTAATCTAGGTATTTCACATAAGTGCTTGGAGTTAGATGGGATGGGCCTGGGACTAAAAGTCCATATATAACAAAGGTATCTAGCGTACTCAGACCTTTTAATGATGCCATGGCACCATATTGTGCTGTTGATCTATATGTGTAACTAGTGAGGACTCAAGGACAAGAATTCTCTTGTGACAAAAAATGAAAGAACTGAAAAATCCACCAAAACTCACAATTGCTTACAACAATGAATAACTTCAAATTCTTTTTCTGATGTATCGCCTTGCTTTTCTTTACATAAACTTAATCTCTTTTTGACCCACCCAGTACCTCAAAGCATTCAGACCCCTTTGGATTTTTAATTTACCATCTTCTCCATTTGCTCTTCCTCTCAGGTCTGTTGTCTCAAAATTTTAATCAGGATGGAATTAATTTTATCCTCAAGGTCACTAATGAATATACTGAATAATGCTGATTCCATTTCCTGACTCCTAAGTACTCCCATCAACACAGCCTCCCAGTCAGTTGCAGCTACATTTGCAATATCTCTTTACCTGCTGACTATTAGTCATTTCTTTCTTCAGCCGAACTTAATTATGGTTGTACAGGAGTATGTATCATCAGTGTTTAAAAGACTTTTCCTTGACCAAGCTGTTGCTAAGGGAAAGGTGTCTTCATGGCTCTATATTTCCTTGTGTCTGTCTGGCGTGTCTAGCAGGAAGACAGAGCAGGGAGACAAATCTGATGAGTCTTCCCCACGCTTCCTATTGGGACTGATTACCAACACATGAAGTCCCTCAAACCTTGCTCAGACAGAGTCTTGGAAAGTTACATCAGCGTGGGCCATAACTGGGCTGGGAATGGTGCAGTGCAACCAGCACTCCTGCGCTTGAGCCCATGCCTGGCCCCCCGTTCAGTTAGCATATCAAAGCATGGGGGCAGGAATGCCAGGCTCTTTGTTTCTTCTTGGAACAAAGTACGACTGGAAATGTTGGGCCATAGATGGTAACATAATCCATAGCACTGCAAGATTTCTTTCTTTTCTTTTTTTTTTTTTTTTTTTTTTTGAGAATTAACAGCGTATTTCACAAAAGCTCTGGTTTTAAAAGAGAGGGTGCAGTTACAAGGAATCAATTACTTTAAACTGTAAAGGGAAGCATTTCAAGGCATAAAAAGAAAGCAGAAGAGAGTAAAGCATCACAAAGTACAGATAAGAAAACATGATCTTTGCCTAAGGACCTTCCCCATGTAGCAGAGTAAGACAGGTATTTTAGCTGTGATTCAGTGTAGTGTGGCACCTGGGTCTTTTCTCCTTGCACTATGGGAAGTCCCATGCTCTACTTGCACCGTAGTTAAAGCCTCACCAGTCTGAGATTTCTATATGTCCTTCCAATTATAAAGTAATTGTTTATATCTAAATTACTCCCTTATGCAATCTTGGATGGCTGTACATTACAAACAATAATTAGTTGTGATTTGACATCTTCCTTACAATTTCTTTCCCTGCTTAAAGAAGGAACTATTTTACCAGCCTCTGCTGAAGGCTATTGGAGTCACTTCCTTTCTTTTGGCAATACAAATTGCTGTGTAAGACTCTGAATTTCCTACGGCTACTTCACACCTAAACCACTGCAACTGCAGAGTCAAACCGAAGTCAATAAATCCCTCACAGAAGTATAGAGGCACTGTGCTAATAGATGCTAATAACAGAGCCTTGTGCAGGACAGCGACAATTAAAATATAAAGAGAAATCTATTCACTCTCTCTTTCTTTTTTTTTTACCAGAATTAATCCCTTCAATTTGCTAGTATAAAATGATGCTTCATGAACACATCATCTAAACAGTAGTGAAATACATGTAATAATGCTCATATCTGTCTTCAGATTGGGACTGTGCATAAGCTGCTATGTGATATGTAATATCAAAGGAAGAAACCTGCCTCTAAATTCATTATTAGAGTCCTGGTAATATACCCTGTCTTTCCATCAGCTGAAAAGTTGGTAAATGTATGCTCTGCATCATCAGTGTAACAGTCTTCATCTAACATTGTAATGCACATCTCCATAGCACTTATACTGCATACCAACATAAATCATTGCCACCGGGCACTCAGCAGCATATGTATTTTTTACCAACTATAACCCATCCCAACATTTCTGCAAGGGACTGTAAATGCAGATCACAAATGGAAAAAAAAGAAAAAAAAAAAGAAGATAATATTTATGCAGAATTCAATGCACACACAGATATATTTTGAAGAAATATACACATTCGAATCAGCTAGTATTGTCAACAAACTGTTCTTTCAAAATAAATGCTGTCCCCTGCACAGTTCATCTATGACATTCTCAATGGGAAAGTTTAATTACTGATTTTTTATGTTGACATTTTTAATAATCTTTTTAATATTTTAGAGATTTTGCACAATAGATTCCAAAGCAATCCAAATTAACGATACCTTTCAATTTTCCTTAAAAACTCTGCTGACTCAGATCCTACGTTTACTAGTTGTGTTTAATATGTCCCAGGAATCATGCAAAGTCAGGATAAAGCTAATTCAATAGAAGTATTGTCAAAACAACAGAAAAAGGATCTCTTTATCTGTAACTGCCACCAAGCTGAATGGTCCATAGAGATCCTCGGCACAGGCTGTTCTTTTTCTCAGCAGTTTCTTCTGGCTTGAATAACTAAGTATTCTGTCTGCATGAATGTTTAGACATCCTCAGGCAGGACTTGCCTTGATTCTCATACTGGGACTGTCTGCAACATCTGCACATTCTCCTCTTACCAACTTCTACTTTTACACTCCCTCCTAGAAAGGATGGTTTGCTCACCAAGGTGACATGCTGCGCTTCTTTACAGAGATAAGCTCTGTGTCTGACTATTACACCATTGCAAATATTTCCAGCTACTAAAATTCAAGGGAATCAGCACTTCAGGGTTTTTCTAGGATTTTGGGTGTCTGCTTGGATGTTGTACTAAGAATTTTCACACTTCAAGTCCTACCGCACTCATTGCAAAATCAGTGCAACTCTTGATTAATTGAAGATCACAAGTAGTACTTGAAAAATTTGTTTGCAATAATCACGCACTGAATAAGCCATCATAATGGATAACAAAAATGTTCTTTTCCTTTTTTTTATTTTTTCCAGCAAGGCAGTGCACACACCCTTGAATTCTGCTTTGGATACAACTGCAGACTCGGATATACAAGTGCTAGATACAAGCTTTCAGCTGTAGCTTTGAAGATGATCTTAACAACAACAAAACCAGAAAGGTTTGTTCAAAACCCCCAGAGATTCTCTTTTAATGTTTTGGTCCACAGAATTACATGACCTATAGGTTTATGGGTATCAGCACATTCAATTATTTTCCTTAGGAAAAGTTTCTTCCACTTACTCTAAACGGCATATGAAGCTGCATCTTCTGATATGTGTTTATACATTATACATTTCCCTTCAACTCTAACTTTTCTAAGGGAGTAATTACACA
The DNA here is from genome assembly GCF_028500815.1 of Rissa tridactyla. NCBI lineage: Eukaryota > Metazoa > Chordata > Aves > Charadriiformes > Laridae > Rissa > Rissa tridactyla. The sequence goes on along the minus strand of NC_071472.1, from coordinate 19,997,243 downwards.
TTTCAAATCTTTAGAATAAGCCAGAAATTCCAGGCTTTAGCCATTTGCCAGTCAGCAAAAGCCACTGTGACTGTGAACTACTAAGGAACGTGTTCATTTTTCTGGATATTCAGCCACATTTCACCCTGCGAGTCCATTGAAATATTATTAGTACTACCTTTCCTATAACACTTTTCATCAAAACTCATGTGAGAACAGTTCATAGAGAAGGTAAATGTCTTATTCTATCTAGGAGACCCAGAAATCAAGATATAAGAAGGCTGAGTACCTTCCCCAAAGTCTTTCAGTGGATGAGTAGCAGGAGTATATCCTAGGCTTTTTTGATGCTCTGTCCAAATAATGTACATGTTGATAGCCATGCCTTACTCTCTGTAAAGAAACCGGTAAAACTATAATGACATCGTGGCTTCAGGGGCAACCAACACTTTCTCGAGGCAGGTTTTAAGTAATAGTGCCTAATAAAATGTTGCTTGGTGGGTTCATTTTTGTTACATGACAACAGATCACACGAGGCACATTAGTGCGCGTCAGTGCTATTTTCGAACACTGGCACTAGAAGCAGGACAAACATCAGAGAGCCAGTGAACATGAGTAGTTGGTGAAACTAAACATTGCTCAGGAGCAAGATTCCACCAAACAGAATTTTAGCTTTTTAGGTCAACAAGCAACTTACTTTCACAGCACTTAAAAAAAAAAAAAAAAGAGAGAGAGAGAGACAGATGTCAGATGTTAATGTATATTTTAGATATGAAAACAAACAATACAACAGTGGAATAGCTACTATGCTTGTTAGCTGTTACATTAAGATCTATTTTTTTAAAATGGTAGTCTATATTATCCTTTCAGTTTATATTATCCTTTCAGTTGCCACAGACATTGAATTGGCAGAAGCAATCCAAGCGAAGCTAGACAATGTGTCAGATGGGCCATTTAAATTTTGCTGTGAAAGGCGTTAATAATATTCCCATTTAAACAGCCTTTTGTGAGTTCCAGGATTAACAAGCCAATGAGGAAATCTTAGTTTCCAGGTTTTCTTTTGGCTAATGAAATGCAACAGTATTCATTTACATTGGATTACATAGGCAAGGTTTTGCATCTGTTTTAAAATGAAGACCATCATCTTAGAACAAATTTTATGATAATAAAATGTGGACCATGCATATCCTATACAGACAAGATCCTGCTTTTCAGTGATCGGTAAGATCACACTTAGGTGAAAAAAGACTTCAAGCCAGATATTTTCTCTCGATCCAGCATTTAAAAAGGAATTCCAGCATATCTGGGTACTAGCACATCAGCTTTATCAGGCTAACTTAATCTAGGTCCATACAGTCATAATTTAGACCTTCAAATATCAAAATAAGTAACAAAGAACTAACCAGTTTGGGCAAGACTACCAGAATTCCCATTTTTATTTCAAGTACTGCATTTTTTTATTGTACCTAGTATGTGTTTTATTTTGTTACAGTCATATGTTGAAATACTTTAACACCAGAGTCCTAGAAAAATTTCCTCTTTTAAATTGAAATAAAGTCAAGCCCTGTGTGCTCACAGGGAGAATCTGGCTTTTTTGGTTTTTTACCTTTAAATATAAATGCTTTCCTATAACCACAGCCTAGCAGGGAGGCAATGCCACTTGGCAAAAAAGTTATATTAAGTGCACTTGCTGGAACTGTTTATACTTTGTTCCCGAGAAATAGATTGAGTACTTGATAGTATAACACAATGAGAGGTACGGGTGGTGGAGATCGGATCGGATGCTTGGGCGGGGGGAGCGGGGAAGTGTTGCTACCCCAGGAATTTATTTTTAAAGTGTCTGCTATTTCATGCAATCTGGTCTATTTCAAAGGCAAACAATTTGCTCTTCAGAAGTATCTTTATGAGCCCCAAGGGATGAAACTCATCCCTGGCAGGAATGATTTAGCAGTATCCAGAGAGGGGGTGAACTCCTTGAGAGGCAAGGGAATAATTTTTTGAAGGGTGGCAGAATTTTAACAAGGGCCTCTAGTGAGTTCTTGTGAACCCCTTTCAGCACATCACTGTTTTATTAAAATATTCTTCTCAAAATACTGAAACACTGACAGCTCCTGTAAGCTTGCCAAAAATTGAGTAAGGAATAAAAATAAAATGTTAACTTGACATGTGTGAATAATTTTGATTTGATGATAACACCTTTTGGAATCGAGGCCATATTCAAAGCTGACTCGTAACACATTCACATTTCTAAGTTACATGAAATAACTCAAACTTTTCAGGCATTGTTCTGGTGCGGTGAAAGGAGGAGATGTTAAGAGCCGAGCTCAAGCTTTCTTCTGATTTAAGTGAAGATTAAAAACATTTTAGGTCTTCCTGTCTGAACCTAGAGGGACTACAGTTGTATCTGCAACCTGCGAAACAGGTTGGTTAATCTGGGCTGGTTGGTTAAAGTAACCAATTGCAATCAAACAAACTGGGTAAACACCAAAAGAAGGAGACAACCTGCTTTGGGTGGCTGAAGATAATTTTTAGATAATTGCTTTCTGAATCTGGACAAAGTATTGAGAAGACACTGTAAGGAACACCCATGTTCTGGTAGGATTCAGCATTGCATGGTCTTGCATGGGTCTGTTCCACCCCTGTGTCTCACCCGGGCTTCTTCACACAGTCAATGAGAGGCAAGCTCAGATGAATTATAAGAACCTCTTTGGGCAAACCCTTCAAATGTTTGATGTAAAGATCTCTCTAACAAAGACCAACGCTGCGCACTGTTTTACACTCCACACATCACCAAATTAGAACCTCAGATGTTTAGCTTCAGCAGGGTAGCACTGAATTGGCTTTATTTTTCCCTCTGTCCCATCATGCTGTTGTCCCTGCTCCTGAACTCTTGATAAGTAGCCGCCACTTAATGACAGCAAGGCTGGCAGTGGAATGGCTGTCGGTAGTGTTAATTTATCTATAAATCTCTGATCAAATGCTGTGGTCAGGAAATGTGGAGAGCAAAGTTGAAGGTGAAAAAAACATTTAAACGGATGAGCTATGAATAAGTTCTATCACAGTCAGATGTATCTCCTCACAGCCATAATAATGGAAACACACCTATTACAGCAACAGGGTTGAAAGTTTCTACTAGTACTCTTGTCCCTACAAGTCATTCTCTATTTTTTTAGTGTAAAAAGAGTATTCTTAGGCATTGTATTTTTAGATATTCCTAAGGGCTTTTCAAGGGACTCTGACCTCCTTTGGGACAGCTTCTCAGCTAGGCAGGGCTGTTGCACGCTGTCTTGGGGGAGTAGTGGCATTTATCTCTAACTCATGTGACTTTCTCTTGGGTCCAGTTTATGAGTCAAAGTGATTAGTCAAGTCCTCAGAGCTCAATCAATTGTGTAAAAACACACGTGACAGAAACCCACCCTCCCCTATTTGGCTACTAACTCAGCCAACTTGTAGATCCCTCTGCTTGGCTGAATTATGCAGTCTGTTTCAGGCTTGTGAATAGATTTAAATCCCCACTCAGGAAAAAAACACAAGTGAACTTTGGCATATTTCCATCACTTCACTAGCTTCCTTATGTATTTAATTTATTGTGGGTCTGAGGTCTAATATTAGAATGTATAGCATTACTAATATACCACAGGCCATTTTTAGCTCCTACACCAAGGCATGAGATAACATTGGTAAAGACTGTCAAGCCTAATGGGCAAACAGTAACTGGTATGTTAACTACCATTCCATGAGTCCAGAGGAGTTGTTTTACAAGAGACCAAATTCAACTACTTTTTTTTGGAAAAAGAGCATTAGGCCAGAGTGGTAAAAGTAAGGAAATGGGTAAATGAGGAGCTCTGGACCACACTTGCCTGTCATTTGGTGAACACACAAGATCAACGTTAATGCATTTTAAATAGAACTGGCTCCATACTTTAAATAGTTCTACTTAGGTATTTTTCTCTTTCATGTATGTGCAGTTTTTATATTTGCCCTGTTACTATACAGAGCACAGACCATGCAAAATGGGAGAGGAATGAATGAGAAGGATTTAGCCGGGTTCAATGAACAAGCTATACCACCTCTCTTTTCCTGAGTATAGAATGTTTTTTACATTATATGCATGAAAGCAGGTTAATAACATATTACAGCTGAAATGCTGGTCTCACCAAAGTTAGCAAATTGGAGTTCAGACTCCTATTGCAGATTAAACTCAGCTCTTTTACATTACCAAAGGGTCTTCAAATGTATGAAGGCATAATTTACAGGCGTTACGGAAATAGATGTCATTTGACTGTATATTGTAGAAATTACGTGCTAGAAGACATATATGCTGAGGGAAGATTTAAAATCTGTATTAGGAAATTATTCAACAGAAATTCTGATAATGGGAATATCTCCCCTGATTTGCTATTATATAATCTCTTAATTTAATATCTAATTAGTTTTCCCAAATGCCATATTTATCTGAAATTCACTCATCAAGTAATCCGTTCTGCTTAAATTTTCCCTCTCACTGTCTGTAATAAACACTGTATTCTTTCTTCTTGGATGTGTCTTCTCAGTTTTTGCCTTCTTTTTCCTCTTTTTTCTGTGATAAGTCTTCCCTTTCTCTACTTCCATGATATTCTGCCACAGCCTTCTCTCAACTGCAGCCTTCCTACTATTTGTCTCTGTGTGCTCATCACAACTCTCCAAAGTCTAGTTTTTCTTGAAAAGGAGCAACCAGTCCTGGCCAGGTCTTTCCCTAGAACTGAAAAGTCTGAAATCCAGCAAAATGCTACGTGTAGGACTAGTTTGAGTGCACACCAGTGACCCTGACAGGCTTATCTACAAGTAAAGCCAAGCACACATCCAAGGATGGGCATGGGTCAAAACTTGCCCAGCTAGCCCTCAGGCCACAGACCATGGCACAGAGCACTTGTGTTATTTCTCATGGTCACAAAAGTTAGATGAGACATTCACAGAGAGGAATCCACTTTCATCTCTAGGAAATGGGACAAATACAGTTGTAATCAGAGCAAGGACAGAGGGGATGAAAGGGAATAGTCAGCATGTGGCAGGAGGACACCTGTTTAGGTGCCATTCGGATCATGTCCAGAGCAATAAAGTATCATGGCAAAGTTGTAACACCCTAGTAGGAAGGTGAGTGATAGGGCTGAGCAATGGTTCCCGACTTATTTCTGGAAAACAGTGTCCTAGAAGTACTGCCCAAACCTCAGAAAATTGGGAGGATCAATTCTCACACCTTTTTTATCTAAAAACGTTGTGCTGGTTTCCCAAACTGCTCTCTCAACCTCTCCAAATTTTTAACATAAATGACAAAGGTATCAAAGATAGTGAAACGTACAGCTACATTGAGAACATATAGTGGTCTGTATGCCCTCACACTACAGCACAGAGGAGCCTGGTCCCAATGAAGGAAGGGTCACTGCACCGACCGAGCTCAGTGTCACTGCCACAGGACATCTATGGAATAACAGCAGAGCTGCATGAGTGCCTTGTGCTTATTCGTTTGCCTGGTGGATGCTCAGATTGTGGCAACCTGTAATCTCCCAGCAGTCTGACACTCAGGACAGAACAGCCAAGCCTTTTTTCATGCCAAGTGTTGACCCCTAAAGGGCACCTAGAGAAGCGGTAGCATGTTTATGGGCTAGGGAGAGTGAGATGTGTATCTTGTTTCCACCTGCTCAGACTTGGAAGACATCACCTCCCTTTAACAGCTCATCTGGCTGCTTCAGGCTCTGGCTTCAGGCCACCTCATGATGGTACATGCGCACAATTATGTTATCATTTCAAATGACAATTCATGACAAGCTGCTAGTAGGGTGATAGTCCTTCTTGCATGGTCCACGTCTGCAGATTATTATAAACACTGACTGTGAGACGGGGCTCAATGCTTCTCGCAGTCTTATCTGTCCAAATGTACTGACTTCTATGGTCTTTATCGGTGTAACTCGCAGAATTTGACCCAGTGCTTTTAGCCGCAAGAAAAAAAAATTAGGATGCTATGGGATAATGCGTTTCAGTTAAAAAGAAGACTTTATGCTGCCTCGTCCTAAAGTCAATTCACTGAGGCAAGTATCGCTGGAAGATCTATTTGTGAAATATCTTCTAGCTTGACATACTGTATGAGACTAATTGAGCAATAGTGTTGCCAGTCATTGCTACTTAATTGTGTGATTGCAGTGGAACGCACAGCCCCGCAGCACGCTCACCGCCGGCTGTGCAACCTGGCTCAGAGAGGTTATACTGCCAGCGAGCTGCGCGGGGATCCTCAAATACCCCCAGACCGCAAGCCAAGTACTAACGAAGCGATCATTTTTAAGCTGCTTTCCCTCTCATTTACATTCACTTGTCAGTGTGGCAACTCCAACAGTTATTCACATGGAAGAAATGAATTAGGGAAACTATGGATTTTTAATACCATTTCTGAAATAAAACTTAACTGGTAAGAAGTTGAATCATGCCCGTTTTTTTTTCCCGGTGCACACTTTTTTTCCATAGAGAGGAACATTTATGAACAGAGCTTCTAAAAAATATGTGTACCTTTCATCCTAGAACTTGCAAATTTCAATTTTAAGTTCATTTAATTTCTGAAAGGCCAGTAACAGAAAGGGAGATTATTCTTATAAGAAGGTCTTATTATACACTGTTGTGTATTCTCACACTTGTCAGCTTTACAATCATTTCATTACAGTACATATTTAGGCAGAATCCATCTCCAGCCATCGCAGATGTTTAGCTGCAAACTCTGCATTGGAAATTAGACATCCTAACTTCAGTTTTAGGCACAAAAAGCTAAATGGTGTTTCTTTCGCTCGGAAGTCCATGAGAGTTAAAGCAAGGGAATAATACCTTAATAATTTTCATTTTAAAGCAAAAGACAAGATGCTCATGTTGGCACTCAAAGAGGCTGTAACATGCAGGACTTCCTCAAGAGCATTTCTTGACGAAGGGAGAGTGTGCCGTGCCGCGGCACAAGGAGCCCTTTTCACCAACGTATGCTTGAAAGTGCGACCAGCACCGGCAATGTTGCCGGTACAGGAATTTTGTTTATCTGAAAATATGTGTCTCTAACTATTTTTAGTAGCTCAAAAGAAAACAACAGATTCGTAACACCTGTGCTTGCTGCGGGCCATGAGGCGAAGGGATCGTAAGGCTTTCCTGAGAGGCTGGTCCCTGGTGCCATCTTGTGTCGGGACCGGGTTCATCCCCGGCGGTGAGAGCGGCCGCGGCGAGCGCCGGCTCCGCTGCAGCCGCATTTCTCTGCCTCGGGAAAAAAAAATCATAGCTCCGTGCCTTCAATAGGCAAGAGCGACTAATTGCTGCAGAGCACATCTCTGCCGCCACTGCCCTGGAAGCGTCATCACTAAGTTCAGGGGTTCCCGAAAGAGGTGTATTTTTATTTTTTTTTACTTTAATGAAACGACAGAGAACGGGAGTATTCTTTTAGCCTGAATTAGTCCGGTGGCATCACAAGGCCAAATTTGTAGAATTCTTTTCAACGTGTCACTGGTCAGTTGCGTTCTTATCATTGTCTTTTGAGGCTGTTTAGAGGGCAAGGTTTGAGAGCTCACCACTATTTAATACAGCTGACAACCAAGAATTACGTATCTTTTCCGTAACAAAAATGCACAGCAGAAAAAAGATCAATGGCACACACCTGCCAATCACTTGAAATCTGATGTATTTAAAAGCAGTCATCTCATTTGCTTGTTTTCAATAGTGCTGAGCATTTACTGGGAGCATTCTGAGTGCTTTGATACTAAAAAAATATATATATAAAAATCCCAGGGACCTTTTTTGAGTATTACGAATTTAGGTACCTAATTTTGGCTGCATGCCTTTTAAGGCATGGAGCTTTCCATGAAAAGGAGCTTCTGCCTGACCCATTTAGGAACCAGAGAAAAGATAAAAGAGTGTGTCCAGATTTTCTTTGTGTACTTGAAGTGATTATACTGTATGAAGCACTGTTCTATAGCATGAAAAAATTTTCAGCTTTATTTGAGTATTTTACTTCTATATGTTTCTAATATCTGTATACTTCCTAGTTTTAACTAGGCTAGCAAGCAGAAATACTGTAGTGCCAGCAGAGCTGTTCTTCTTGTCCTTTAATCTGACCTAGACGAGAAACTACTAAAGATCTCACAAGGAAATCCAATCTTTGGAAATTACCAGCATGAATTCTCAATCAAATAGGCCAGGGTAACTTCTGATAAGCTTCTGAACCCAGCCTTCGAGGCTTTTGATGTTCATTCGTAGTATATAGTACCATCTATAACATTTGCTACTTCTACTCCCTGCAAGCATGCTTCACCTCTCTCACTGCATCAGTTATTAATCCTATTTTTTCCCTTTTTGAGCATGTAGCTGTGGCTCACCTCTAATTTTGTTACATTGCTTTATTTTTAATCACATTTGCCGCTCATGTAAGGTGTTAGATTGATAGTGCAGGAAACTAAAGTCCTCACTTTATTGAAAGGACAAGTGCGATACATGCCTCAATGGAATAAATGAGTCCTTAGACTGCCTTACCTGTAGTGAGGTTAGTGCAAACCAGAGAAGGAACCTATTCAGACATAGGTGTCTTTGGTATAGAAACTCTGAGTCAAATAATACAGTGAAAATAAGCCTGGTGCCTTGGAATATAATAAAATTATGCAGGTCATAAGTGACCGTGCCCAGGATTTAATATATTTCATCCTTCCCTAATGCTGGGAGAAAAGATGGGGGTTCAGCCTTATTTTATATTTCTTTCCCACCAGTTTCCTTCCATCATCAGCTCTCAGGGAGAGAATGCACCTGGGCCCCTGTGCAGAGCCAACACCTGCATGCTTTGCTGTGGCTACAAGCACGTACCCATTCACCTCAACTGTAGTGTTGGTGGTGAACACCTTTATACCACATCCACCCGGCATTTCACTTAGGTTTTCTAATAAGTTTTTCTTTTTATGAAAACCTGAAAAGGTTTTCTTTTTGGGAGGCTATATCTAGCAAGTTTCAGCATATTAACCTAAGGAAGTTTCCCGAATTATTCCTTATCTTTCCAGGCTCTTTGCTATACACTTCTTCTAAAGCGTTTCGTACACCTACACGCTTAAGTGTGGCTGGGATTGAATGTAATGAGTCATTACGGTGTTCTTCACAATCCCATTGCCATATGAGGCAGTAAGGACACCCTTGTGGCTAGTGCATCCCAGTGGCCCAATTCTTCACTGTCTTGCACCTGTGGGAGTTATTTAAACCGCTATGAAAAGGGTGTAAATCACTACTGTGAGAGAATGGCAGGATTTCACTCTCTGCAGAGGCAATAATGACTAGATAAAAGGGCAAAGCAGCAGAAGTACCACAGAGGGGGTTTCCCCCCCCCTTTCTGTTCCTGTCATTTGAGTGCGCAATTCAGAGGAATTGCTCTGGTCTCCCAAAATACACCCTAACCCCGCGGGTGGACAGTCAAGTGGAGGGAGCGAGGTCAGTCCTGGGAGGGGCAGCTCCGAGCCCAGACAGACCCCCAAGTCTGGGTCTATCCAGAGAATGCTGAGTACTCCAACACTACGGTGTTACCAACAGTTTGCCAAACAGTCCCTGTACCAGGGACTGGTAAACCAATAATCAATACTTATTTCAAGCTACTTTAGTGCCACCAGGGAAAAAACATCAGATCCACTGGAGCCTCCGTTTCTTGCAGCAAGTCACAAATATGCAGACACACGTACATGAGGACACAGACATACCCTAACACTATCACTATCCACAAGTTTTAAGAAAAATCATCACTTGTACGACAATAAAATGTGGATTAGGGTGATATACACAGCACTTTCACTCCTGTGCCTGAGGAGCCCTAAAGGGGCTGAAACAAACTGAAACCATTGTAAGCCCTCCGTTTGCTTCAGTGGGTTTTGGATCAGCCTCGAAGTTGTCCATCAATAATTAACCTATAGGGGAATCATCTTTTTAATAGGGAAGAATCATCTTTTTAATAGGGAAGATTGTTAGGATTTATGTATAGGCAGATCTCTAGCCTTGTATACATAAACCTGTGCTTTTCTCTTTTATCCAAGCTAAGAAAACTTGCATTTTGGATTTTGTGAAAAATAATTAGCATTTCGTACACTTAGGAGGAACTTATTATACTTAATTATAATCAGTTACAAGATGTTATTCACCAAGTGTTTCCATGCTTTTATTCATCTTTCAAGCATGGCAAACAAGAAATTAATTACTAAAGGTCTTTCAAATATTCCAAGCTACACCTTAAATCACTTTAAAGAATATAACATTCCTCTGATTTCAAATATATAATTTCTGGTGAAATATTGGAATAAGGACTGAGCTGGCCAGCATTGGAAGTCCTTCACTCTAAGCCAGCCACATCTAATTATAAAAGATGAAGGCTTTGAAAATTTACATAATTGCTAGCTCTGGTAGGGGTCGGTAACATATTTGCATTAGCTACTTACGCTTCATACCAACACTTTTAAGCACCACTTATCAAAAATAAGTCTACCAAGTCAGAGGTGCGTAGGTGGCTAAATAAAACCTGCTAAATATGGGTAGCACCACCTCTTTACGTCATGAAGAGATATATGGGCTTTGACACGCGGGGTATTTTCTTTGTCTTGTTTGTCACTTGCACATTAGAGTAATAGGTACATTAGAAATGCCCTTCATAGGAATTAATACCTTCTGCTCCTTTAACGTGCATTTGTTACAGCTATTTACTGTATTTTTATACACAGAATTTGTTTGGTTTAATTTGCACTCCAGAATTTCCCTCTGTTCCCCTCTCCGGCTCATTTCTCAAGCCATCAGTCTAGACAGTAGCATGGCTCCTTCACACAGCAGGATAAAAACCCTCTAGTCTAAATATATCTCTCTAATTCTTCCGTGATTATTTCTCTTTTTCATATAGTATAAAAATTCTGCCAGACATATAGGTATATGATGTGAGAACTGTACAACAGAAAATGACAGACCAGCACATACATTTCAAAGGCTCTGTTTAGAAAAGAGTCACATTATGTTACAAACAGGTCTTTTTCTTATTATGTTTGATGTCAGCAAGCGAGCTTTAAGGAGCCTGACACTGTTTGAACTTTTTTTTTAATTTATTTTATTGTATACGGTGATTTGATGGTTTTTGAACTCTGGATCAATTTGGTGACATTGTGGCTGATCCATTTTATCCTTGCTTTGCTGGGCCACTCTTTCGTTCTGAGGCTCCAGTCTCCCATTTTCCTCGAAAGGCTCATTAGGCCTGATCTCTTTTAGCCTTTTTGCTTTTTCTCCTTTCTTCCCCACACTGGACTCTGGTTCGCTTTATTCCTTAGGTCCCCCTATAGGTTAAGCCTAAGCTCTTATCCCCTATTCTCTTTAACTCACAGCCAGCATTTGATTCTGTTTTTTTAACCCTCTCTATGAATTACCCGGCCTGGGCGCAGCCCTATCACATTGGAAACTCTGTCTGTGTGAGTCACAGCTTAATTTGCACAATGAAGGGTAATGATTTTACCCAGAGATGCCTGACACAGAAACCAAATTGAGCAACTTCCAGAGAAGGCTGTTGAACAAAAAATAATCTTCTGGGCCAATACTAACTTCTATACAGTGAATAAAATGCCCAAGGTCAAAAGTTTAAGTAGTTAAGAATTTTAAAGATTTGCAGAAAGACTACAAATAAATCACTCTTGCATGAACCTGAGAATGTAGATTTGGCTATTTGTTCCTGCACGTTGCCTTGTTTTCTAACTACATCTCACATGGAGAAGATGAGGCTCCTGCATTATTTGTGCTATATTGATGAATACATAGACATAAGGCAATGCCTTTTACAGCCCATAGATGAAATACAATCAATCACACGCTGTACCTCAAGCACTGCCAAAAGAACGCGTGGAGAGAAATCAACCCATTTACCTGCTTTCGTAGCAAAACAAAACATTTTAAACTTTGTTACTGCTTTGATGTGAAGACAAATACAAATTTAGATTTCTGGCTGCTTTGTATTTTGTAGGGTTTCTCTGAACCTACTTTTGCTTCTCTGCCACCTTTCCGTCACCTCCATCTTCTCATCTGCTGTCTTAATAAGGTAAGAGTACCTAGACTTTATACCCAGGTACATTTCTTGCTAAATTTAGTTGAATTCCGTGTAGGACAAAGTAAAGATGCAAGATATTTGGTGATAACTCTGCGTTACCAGGGAGCAACTTATTACCGTGATCTCTTGCCACTTCACAATGATAATTGTCCCATCTTGGTCAAGTCAATTTATAAAAGAAATCATTAGTGATTTAGCACCATTTTGGAAGACGTTCACTTTTATGTAAGTTATCCATGTTTGAGATTGTTTTTTAGGGTTTGTTGATTTATTTTTTTAAAAGCTTGTTGTGGGAGCTCAAACCATCCTGTTCAGAAAGACCTATGAAAGAAGCTTAAATTCCCCTTGATCGTATAGACTAATATGGCTAACAGATTAGGTTATCAGAACAATCAGGAAAACCCAGAAATGCTCAGGGAAAAAATCTAGAATTGGTTTACATATAGAAATCTGACATAGCCACATATGCATCTGACAAGTGGTTACAAAAAGTTTCACCTGAAGGGGATGCAAAAGATCTCTGATGATGCCCTCAGAACTCTCGTATTTCACTGACTGTACAATACATATCTAGTCAGTGTGTGATGTTGCAAAGCAACAGTCTGTGAAGTTAAATGCAGGCTTGTGGGTTTGGATGATCTGTTGTCTTTACAAAGCACAGACTTTACAGAAGGGGATCACAACAGGACAGCTCCTGGGCAGGTAACTCACACCGATAGTGTCAAAACTCACTTCTGCTTTTCTTAGATTTTGGTAGCAGTAAAACAATAACTCTTAAAAATATAATTTTCAAAGGAGATACCAGATTAGTGATAGACATTCCAGATTAAAATAGAAGAAATCTGAGTGGTTCTAATAACTAATCAATTCATGGGGATCGCAAACTATATATGAGTTTTCACTCATATATAATTCGTCGGAAGGCTCCGTCTGCTTTGCTTTCTCTGAGCAACCACATATATATCTATGTTTAGATTTAGATATAGATATAGATACACACAGATACGGAAGAATTTGCCAAAGGCATCATAAAGAGGAAGACTTCATAAACACCTTCAAAAGAATGTACATTGAAGACACTTATTTCTAAAGGTTTCTATTGCTCATCACAGTGGATACCAGGGATGAGAACTCTCCCTTGGACAGCAGAAAGTGAGGAATAAGCAGCCTTCAGATCTGTTTGGTCTGGTTTTCTGGTGCCTTGGAAGTTTTCGAAGCTTAGTTACTCGTATTTCATGAGAACTTTTATTAACTTATTCACTAGAAATAGATTTTTCTTTTCCTGTTATTGCAGTTTTTTCTATCACTTCAACAGGAAATTATTTATTCAATCTCTTTTCATGACTTTTCAAGACTTTTCTATTACTCTAAATAATCCCTCTTTACCTATATTTCTATATTGATCTTTATTTTAACTGAAATTCTATTTCTTATGGTAAGCTTCTTACACAGGGAACAATTTATAATGGAAGTGCCAATAGTTCCTATGAATATAATTCCTTTTCTCTAAATGTCTGCAAAGAAGGAGGAACTCCAGTGCTACAAAGTACGAGACTGAATTTTGGGACAAAATAAACACAATTGTGTCTCTCCATAGACTGTGTGACACTCGTCATAGTAATAAAGTATATACTTCATCTTTTAAGCCTTAGCCTACGTCAGGGCAATCTCCCCACTGTGGCTAAGTATCTACTACTGGACCCTTTAAAAGGTCCCAGCCTGCCTGTTAACCAAACAGCAGCTGCTTTGGTGTTCCCAGTCCTGCGGCTGCGAAGGATGAACACCGCGGGTGGCTCCTGTGCTGGAAGGACCGGGCAGGATGAGGCTGGAGGAAAGGGGAAGGAGAGCAGAGGGACAGAGTACACTTCGGAGGAATCCAGGGTGGTTTGAACTTCTCTACAGTTCAGATTTACTGTCTATATGATGGGGACAGTAACCTCAAACTCACTCAAGTCTTAACTAATGAATTAATGTTTATGAAGCTAACTATGATCTCCAGATGAAAGGCTTTTCAAAACGACAAGGGATTTGTATAACTCTCAGAGTGAGATGAGCTTGTGTTTCTATAATACCGGCTCTAAAACTAGAGGTTGCAAGTTGATGCTGGAATAACTTTGTTTCTCATTCACAACTAAACAGGAAAATGCATTTTGGCAGGAGCATGTCCCTCCTCCGAAGCCCCTTCCCCAGCCTGCTCCCACCATCGCCCCTCTGCCCATGCAGCTCAGCCTCTGCTGCAGAGCTACCCTGAACAACAGCAGCGAGACTGCGAGCAAAATCAGGCCTTATTGTCAGTCTAAAACATTTTTTAGTGTTTTTTTTAGTGGTATCAGCCTTTATCTGGCATACAGTGCAAACCGTGGAGTGCATCGATCACAGCAGCTTCTCAAAACGATCTATTTTCTTCCCTTGTTTCGCAGCATGGGAGTAAGTAAAGTTCCAGGTACTTTAAATCTCTTTTATTGAATAAGTCTGTGTAGCTATAATTTAGAAACCAGTGTGGTTCAAGGGTGTATTATTGCATGTGAATGATAAACTGTAGTTCATGACCTGAGTCTAATGGTAACTTTATCAGTTGCAGTGGACAATTAAGTGACTGAGTAGTGCAACTGACGGTGAAGAACAGATTTTGCCTCCGAGCAGCTTTCAGGAGTTAGATTTCGCTGTATCATGTTCAGAAAGGTCAGAGCTCTGGCCAGATGACCAGTATAGCAGTGCAGATGGCACTGTATGTCACCTGGCCGCTCTGGGCCTCCACAACCTGCTGCAGAGGGCTTGGGTTCAGGGAAAGGTTATGGGCATATGCAACAGCGGCGCATTACTGGCTTGTCAGGAAAACGGCTCTCTTTTCGCAGCAGAGATGGAAAATCAGTACAGCAGCTATGTCCGAGACGCGATAGCAGATCGTGGACATTTTCAGGTGCTATTTAAGCAAAGGAAAAAGCTTCGATTCCTCAATTCTGATCACCTTGCTATATATGAGGGAAATGTTGATATAAGTATCTATATAATTAATAACAATGCTCCCTTCCACTCTGATACCATTGCACTTCTTTTTGCTTCTCTAAGCCCCCAAATATTAAGGCTCAAATTTAAATGGTCAAGCTAAGAAACATGTTTGCAAGATAAGAGTCTAATTAATACACACAGTTGTAGACTTGCATATGCATTTTTGTTTGCAGCTAACCAGAACTAGTCAGAGATTTAGAATGGTACAAGTCACAGAAAACTCTTGTTCTTAAGCCTTAGTCCTCTCTTTCCATAGAAAATACCTAATTTGCATGCATAGCTCATCTTAGGTGTAAGTTTTGCAAATGAAAGTGGGCATGTCAACATGGAAAAAATGAAGGCTACTCTGACTGTCTTGGCTTCCTAGGAAGTATGGTATGGTATAGTTTATTTCATTCTGAAATGGATTCAGGTGATCCCTAACCAAATTGAAAAGTTATTTTGGCTAGATTTGAGGTAGCTTCTATGAAGAGCCTGAAGAGGAGACAAGACTATCTTTTGTAAAGTTTTTACACAGTAACTTCGTACACTGTTCATTATCAGATTCCAGATGATTAAGATTTCACAGCATTTTGATGGAGGAAACAATCTGAATTCAAATAATAATAATAAAAATTAAAAAAATAAAAAGGACTGTTTCAGCCAAAACAGATGATTCAAGGCAAGCTTTTGATGCAGCAGAAGTGTGGAACCAATAGCGTTTAAAATCTGGCGGCCAGCCTGTGCAACTAAAAAGAAAATTCTTTGGGTTGAATGGAGATGGAGAATTGTTGTTCCTAATAGCAAAGTAAAAAGTGCAACTCAGATTGACTTACAAAGTTAATGTGGACCTGATGTGAAAAGCTATGGGTTTAAGTGTTGCTTTTTAACCCTTCCTAAGCTAACTATTTGAAAAATAAAAGATTCAATGAAGCACTCTGAAAATGTCAGCATGAAGTCCTCCTGCTTATGCTGAAATATATTTGTGGAACTTAAGTAAGATATGTGAAAAAATTTTAATTCCCCTAAACTGCATTTTTCAAAGCTGAGAAGATGCTATTTACGAAAGATACTTCTTTCTCCTCTAATGAACAGTCTATTTTTACAGGATTTTAGATTGGAGGTCGAAGGAACAATGCGAATTATTAATAAAGGATTCGATTCTGTGTTCCTCAAGTCGAGCAAAAAAACTTACTGAAATTCTCCGGAGTTTTGGTCTATAAAAGCAAAGTCAAAGACTACCAAAATGTGCCCAAAGACTGTCATCTATTTTCATCATTTTGGGGCTATTTTGTTACTAGCAATGTGCCTACTACTAGATGCCTAGTTCTGGTCCCCTCATTCACGATGAGGATCAGTTTGCTCAAGGGTGGAACCCTGATTTCAGCAAGACAGTTTGCTGTGGAAGACATTCTAGTCACCCTGATGAGTAAGAGAATTAAGATCTCACTGCCTTCTTTTGTGTAATACTTTGCCAGTTAAAAAAACTAATTTCACACTTTACAGTAAGTCATAGTTGTTCTCAATTAAATGCATGGAGTACGGTGACATCTATAGGAGGCTTTATGTCTCTACATTTAAAACGATTTTTCATGCTATCATGTATACACCTCAGAGATTATTGTGATATAATTTGTATGAAATATCAGAAGGTAAATTAATCATCAACATTTTAACTTAGTTAAGGTCTCTCCAGAGAGTTAAAGACAACTAGAATGCATTCTGTAAAATAAATGCTCTCAAATGCAGCTGGGAAAGCTGAAGGGAGCAGGAACAATTGCTATGGTAACCATGTAATGGGATTAAAAAAAATCATGGAAAGTAGGAAGAGACCGAAAGCAAGAACACGGTACCAAATTTGTAATAGTAAATGAATGTTGTCGTCATCACTGAAACTTCTGTATTGAACATTTTTTAATCCAGTAAATAAGAAAGCCCCAAGCAGAAAAAAAAACCCCACAGCGAATTATCTGACAGAATCTCACGTACAGATGTCTCATTGCTCCTTTCTATCTGCTCTGCACAATGCTGTATAATGTCCCACTGTAGCAAACAAAGTCATTTCTGGCACAGCAAAAGCCAAAGGAGAGAACGTCCCAAATGTTCCCAAAAGAAACAGTCTTTTTGGAAATATGAAGGGCAGTGTGACCCTCAATGTAACTGGGAGATCCTGGCTCATGTAACTGTAAAATAATGCTCCTGCAAGCACCAGCGGAATGGCCTTGAGGGTTTCTTTAGGCTGACAGGACTCCTGCACTTTCTGACTGTCTCAAGAATATATTGTTCGGTGGTCAGTTAATTAATTCTGTATTTTTACTTGTGTAATTGAATATGGAAACTATCCCCAGTTCCTTTTTGGTTTTAGGATAAAAATAAAGGATAATCATGTTATCGTTGACAAATCCTTTTGTTTCTGATTATATCTGCGTGTTTAGTTAACTTCTTTCATTTTTGCAGATTTAAGTGGAATGGTTCTGAATGGTTCTAAATGACTGCAGAAATGTTCCGTGCAAATGCTTTGTTCTGACTGTGAAAATTAATCTTGATTTAAAAAGAAAACCATTGACAAAAGTTTTGAACTTCTACGTAAAGATCTTTCTAACTGGACATTAGGAAAAGGTTCTTCACTGAGAGGGTGGTCAGTCACTGGAACAGGCTCCCCAGGGAAGTGGTCAGGGCACCAGGCCTCTCAGAGTTCATGGAGCGTCTGGACAACACTCTCAGTCATATGGTTTAGTTTTAGGTAGTCCTGCAAGGAGCAGGGGGTTGGTCTTGATGAGGTACATCATTGTCATTTCCACCATATTATGGCATCTCTTAAACTACTATTTCTACCTTCCTCTTCAGAGCTCAGTGCTAAATATAGCATGGGTGAGTGAGGGCAGCAGAGATGGAGGAAGAGAATAAATAATTATTTCTCAAAAAGGAAAAAGAACAGTTCAGACATCTACAAGCCAGAAACTGGTGTGAAAGGCTGAGCCTTAATGGAGGATCTGAAGAACATTTCCTTTTGATGAGGGGACTCATTCTTTCACTGGATTAGCAGATGTCAGAAAACTGAATTTTTAGTAGGCTTTTTTCTCATTTAATATTGATTAATAAAGTGGTAAAGAGCTGGAATTCCCAGGGAAATTCTGCATTTCTTTAAAATTAATTAATTCAGACTTGGAATTAAAAAAATCCTACATTTCACAACTTAAAAATAAATAAAAATAAATCCATTCCAGTTTATTTGAAAACTTTTTTACTTTAAACCAGCATTTTAGGTTTCTAAGTTTCCTTGGTTGCCAGCTTAAAAGAAAAAAGCCACTTTAAGAATCAGAACTCCCAGCAATGGCTAAGTGGAGCCTGGATGGTTGCTGCTTACTTTCTACCAAAGTTTTCAAACTAAGCTGACACAAGTTTCCAATTTAATCAAGTCAGCATGCTCTAACAGAACGTTCTATGATACACCCTGACAAACCAGGGAAACGCTGTCTCACTGAAATTACTGTTATGTGGGTCCTCAGCTGGTTGAAAAAGCTTCAATCAAAACATTATCATCGCTGCAGTCTATCCTGTCTCTACCACTGCAAGGTACCCTTACAAATAACACTCAGAAAGTACTCACTGAAGGAAACACCGCCAGGAGGGATTGTGAACGCTTTGGAGGATGTGACTAGAATTAAAAATCATCTTGATAAATTGAGGAAATTATTTGAAATCCATAAGATAATTGAGTAAAGAATGATGCAAAATGCTGCACTGAAGAAAAATAAATGGGATGACTGCAGCAGACCACAAACCAAATAGAAACCAAGAAAGAAAATGTCATTTGGGGAAGGATTAGCCAGACTGTCAGAAGCAAGACAGAGGAGGTGATTATGCAAATCTATTCAGCACTGGGAGGTCACAGCTGGAAACCGATGCCCAGTTTTGGACACTACACTTGAAGGAAAACGTAAGGACAGTACAGAGAATCCACAAGAAATCAATACAAATAGGTTTTTTAGGGGAATGGCTGAAAGGATTAGCTTTGTTTACTCAAGGTGTGATGAAAGGGTATGTAACAGCCATCCTCAGATAAACAAAGTACTGTTAAGATGAGTATGATGGCTTAATGGGCTTAATTTGCAGATCTATTAGTTATTGTACACAGAAATGAACAAACTGTTTTTAGCATCCTAGTTACAGGACGTGTATAAGAATGTTAGAAAATTATCTGTGAGCAATGATCCACAAGTACTCTAGCTCATCTCAAGCATAGCACTAGATTAGCTAATATCTACTGTTTACTTTAAACCAACTTTGTTTGATTTCTGTGAATATTTTCAACCCACTACATTTTACTCTTACTGCATGTCATATTATATGCAATGAATTGCACAAGAAAAAGCAATCTCTGTATAACAGCATCTCACTTAGCAGCTAGACCTGTTCAAGCAAAAACCTGTGTCCTTAGTTCTCCTGACCGCAGTAAGACTGATGTTTGTTAAATGAGCGGAAGCTGAAGTTTATACCAGTTTGGTTTTTTTCTTAGGGTCTGTGCTCAACCAGTACTAAGTCCATGAGACAAGGAATGAACTAATAATAGGCACAAACATTTTGGTTTTGAAGTAGACTTTATCTTATGTACTTGTATGAAAATGCTTCACTAGGCTGCATGGACTGCTGTTCTTTTTACATTGTCTAATTAGTAAGCAAAGTAATGCCTTGGAGATAACTTACAAATTAATTTGCCGTCTTTCAGCTTACACCCATCCATATTCACATTCTGGAACTGTTCTTAAAAACAAGACTATCCAGCCTATCACAAAAAGATGATCTTTTAGCTTCTGCCTTACTGGAGTCATGGCATTACCCCAGGGAAGTCAAAGGAAGCAAGTGGGAGTGGAGAGTACGTACCTTATATCAATGCGCAAGTACCCCGTGTTCATTATGCAAATCTGTTCCCACTCCTCAGACATCTAATTTTCTTTTGTCCATTACGCACATAAGCTTTTTTCTCAGAGAAATTATTTTGCATCCTGTATCTTTACCCTGTTGAGATTCTTGGAAGACTTTATTTAACAGGAAGAAGAGAAAATAAATTTTAATACACAAACCAAACAGTCACTAGAAGAAAAATACAAGGGTATATAATTTTTCGCTACAAAGTAGAATGCAAAAAATTGCATGATGTGCTACTGTTTTAAGGTTCTTGTTATTAAAAGGAAATGTAACTAAATCCCACAGCAATAAGTACCATGTGAGTGGTAGTTGCTATGGTAACTTATTCTTATTAAGTAGAATAAAAAAATCCTAAAAAAAAGAAAAGGCACTTTGTTGGTATGTAAGTTAAGGATGCCTCAGGGCAACGTAAAGAACATCGATGGGGAAGTAAAAAAGTATTTTTAAAAACCGAAAATAGGTGAAATATGATGATATTAAGAATCAAAACACGTATATTTTAGATTAACACTTTCAAATAAGAGAAAGGGGAATGGGATACAGTCGCTGCCTAGGCCACTGTGGGTTTCAGTTATTAGGAAAGAAATCTGGGTTTAAGTCTGTTTAGAAGAGTGGAGAATGAGCAAACTATAATATCTTGTTCTTCCCTGAAGCTAAACTGGCATTTAGATACCAGTAAAGTGGAACTGACTTTCTTACTGTGGGGCCTCATTAAAGCATGGGGACTTTTCACGCCCAGTCTCCATCCCTCAAGTTCCCCCACCCCAAATCCCCACTGATAAATTTGGTAGAAAGAACTTGCAGCTACCACAAAGAAAAGACCCGAGAGAAATCTTATCATTGTCTATTATACCTGCAGCAGATACATATGTATTATTAAAGTAGCCAGCCACTGGATGTCATTGTTATTCCACAGAAACATAACGAAGAAGAATCTCTTTAACTGCAAAATCTTTCAAGCCACCCAAAATGAGAGGCAACATACATCCTAGCTTCAAGCATGTACTGTTCGAGTTAGTCTCAGCATCCTGCTTCCCAAACAGTTTAACTATTTTTAAATGGATGAATAAGCTGTGTGTCCTATATGTGGGATTTAAAATAGCTGACTAAACATCACATGAAAGAGCACGTTCAGTTGGTCCTGTACATTATCTGTCTGTCAAAGACATTTCACTTTATTTTTTTAAAAGCATTCTGCTTTGATTTGGGCTTGTAATGTTTGGAAGCACATATGCTTACTGCAAAGAATTTCTGCCCCATTTGAGGATGCAGGAAAGAACAATTTTGGCCCATGCGTGAAGCTGTTGGCTTGCTGTGTCTGCTACTTCTCTACCTCTGCGCCCAAGACCGAGAATGCACATTTCTCACCCCATTTTCAGCAAGGAATCTCAGCATGTTAGTCGAAATTACTCATTATTTTAGCTCATATGTCTCTTTTTTCAGTGTGAACAAAAACTGCAGGCCTACTTATGCACAGCTCTGTGCAGACCTGGTTTTGCATCCCTGTTCAGTCTGCAGTGCCAGTGTTCTGCAGCAAACGGCTTTCTGCACTACAAGGGAGAAAGACTGAAAACTCCTTGCCCTGATGAACTGGGATCTAGCCAGCTTGATTTCTGCACCATCCTCCACCACTTCTGGGATAAGCCTGCGCAATTTGCGTGTGGCTCAGGCTATTATCAAAACCAGACACAGAACCGTGCAGTTCAATGGAGGTCTGGGAATAAATGCTTGCACCAGTGACCAGTACTGCAGGTATTGGTTCCCATTTTATGCCAGCTTGTGTTGTAACATCTCATACTATAACTTGTAGCCATGCACTGCACTGAAAAGGCACCTGTAAGTCACCCTAGTTACAGGATTCCCATCAGGCTGGTTTCCTATTAGACCTGAGCTTAATTGCATCCTGTACCTCATTGCCAAGCCTTACACCACCACTTTAACCAACATTTCCACTGGTCTCAGTGTCATGCCAACCTGCCTAGAGTTACATGTGTGCTCGATTTATTGAGAGCTGGACTGAAACAAAAAGAGAATTAAGCTTGGGATGACTAAACTCTTACTCCTCTATTCAAGTTTCAGTATGGGATCTTTAGATTCAGCTCAAGATTTTTTGTTTCTAGTTGCGCTTAGAAGCAGGTGCTAAGCATCTGCTTCTTGGTCCTTTTCTGTACAAATAGCGTCTCCTGCAGATAGATAAGGGGTGGACATAAGGCACCTCTAGCTCAAAAAGTAGGTACTCTTCAGTTGCTTATCTCGTTACTAACCAGTCGCTGCCAGACTTCTACAACTGGGGGTGTAATCTCCCACAGTATTGCACAGAGAGTAGTCCATTAATCCTTCTCATTTTTTCCTTGCTCACCCCAGTGCTCAGAAGTGTAAATTAGAGACAGATGTGGAAGCTGGGCAGTTTTCCAGTTTCTTATTTTAGAAAGAAGTATTTTGCATTGTGGGCACTCGTATCTCTTCAGTCTTTCTCACAGCCACAGACACCACCACGAGGAAGCCTCTGGGTGGTTAAGTAGCATGGTTTACTAGGGCTCACATCTCAGGTAGATCTAACAGACATATGTTCAGTTAAGCTCACTCCAATTTTCCTGAAATAAAAGTAAACTTGGATAGAAGAAAATAAGTCTGAAGGTTAAGATGCATCTGGAAGTTGGCAGAAAAAGGTTAATTTCCGTTCAGTTAATACTGAGCTGCAGGAGTAAAAATAGGAGATAAAGAGAGGTTTCATACCTGACAGGTAAAAGGCAAAGGAATTAGTTTTTCAGAAATTAACAGGAAAAATCTATACCAGAAAAAGAAGAAAACACACACACATTACGTTCTCACATCCATGTAAGATGACCCACGGCTGACCTGATCCTAGTAATTCTACCAAATTTGGGGGATATGATTAATTTCAAATCACACCCAATAACTACTAAATCAGTAAGTTCCTTTCTACTGACTTAGGTTCAGATCCAGGGAAAGCATGGGAGGTTAGTTGCCCTCTTGGAGTCAATAAAAGTTACCCTCAGGTAACTTCATGTTAATCAGCACCGTTCACCGGAGGTGGGTGTGTGTGGGTGTGTGTGGGTGGGTGTGTGTGTGTGTTGTCGCTACGGACCTGACCCGTAATCTGCAGTATGTGAGAAAAAGGTTTTGTTTCCCCTGATATGTATCCAGGGGAAGAGGGCTGTCTGCCTGAAAAACAAATAAATTGCCCGACATATCCTAGGTAAGTGGCACCGAATGGAGTTGTCTTTAGTTTCTCTTTCAATTAATAGGAAACAGCACCTCAGGGAATCTCTAGTGCCATAGAAAAAAAACCCTAGCATGGAAAGCACTAAACCAATGAGCAGTAAGATGTTATTATATGAGCTGCTTCTGGAGAGAGAGCAAGGAGCTGCTTGGGTGATTTTTAAGGCCTTTTAGTTTCAGCAGCATTTTCTCCCTCTGAATCAATTGGCTTCATAATGCAATGAGAACATGAATTTATGCTATCTCAAAAAAAGTACAATATAGTTTCTCCCTAAAAATATGCAGGGCAGCAAAAGTATGAGGCTTTGAGATTTGGGGTTTGCCATTCAGAAGTAACAGACCACTCCTGGCACAGGTAATGGACTCTTGCTACTTTATTACATCATCATCTTTTTTTTTTACCAGTAATTTAGGACACCAGAGTGATGGGATACCCTGGTCATTGAATTAAATCCTTGCTCCTGAAGGCCACTGTACCATGTAATGACCTTTGGAAGTTTACAGATCTTCATTTGAAAACCATTTTTGGTTTTGTTCCCACTATTGGGAATGCATAGCTACATATGGCATTTTTACTTCATTTCTCTTCCAGTGAAAATCGTCTTCTAATTTCTAGGTTACATATATGTTCCATGTCCACACCAACTCACTGAAACTCATACAGAGATATACAATTTACCCAAACTGTAACATGGTGTTAATCTTCACCAGTGAATAAAATCCTAGTGCTAAACACTACAGTTGAGGAGGAGTAGCAGTGAATTGCTGTAGACAGTCATTAGATGTTCGTAAATATGTGATAAATATCTATGTGACTGCATGAAATGTAGTAGATGCTGTCTGCCCGTACCCTCAAATTCCAGGGCCAGTTCTCACTTTTGATAATGATTTCCTGTGCTGTTTTGAACCAGTCACGCATTTCTTTTAAACTCCATTCTCTAACTGCGAATAAGCAACAGAGTCTGGTATCTACTTTGCTTCTATGTCTTGTGAATTTCTCAGACCAGGGATACTTCTGATGGTTCAAGACACAGAGGCACTTAAGTGCTGAACAAACCAGAAACCTGTCACATGAATAACAGGTTGCCTGCTCCTGTCACAGGAGACAGGTTCAGATCTCCCACCCCTGCAGGTTTTCCTCCGCCTTTGCATATATCCTTTCGAGGTGACCTAGAGTATAGGCACGTTGTTTAGTGGTGAGAAGTTCTCCTGCACTTTGGACACATCATAGCTGCATCTGGTACCAGTGGAGGTAGAAGGAGGTGGCAATGGGCAGCCTCACCAAAGAGTTTACCCACCCTGTGACCAACCATCCCATGGGAGATATGCTCATGGGAAGAGTGACCCAGAACTGTTTAATTATGTCTGTGTCCCCAGTACAGAGCCAAAGACAACAAATCCTGAACTTGGGTGAGTACTTTGCATATTTCTGCAAGTAATGAGGATAAGCTGCAGAAGCACTCAGTAAACTGTACCAATCATGTACCTTTGAAAGTTTCACTTGTACTCGGATGCTTAAATTCCTTGGATTTACAACTTGCCAGGGTATTTATTTTTACTTTCTTTCTGGATTTCCACACAATACCTGGCCCATCCTAGGGAGAGCATCCAATAATTTGTAGTTGCGCAGCTGGAGGATTCATTATCAGCTGCTTCCTACCTTTCCTACTGCAAAGAAAGTTCACATCACACTGTCTATAAAAAGCTCATTCAGCAAAATGTTCCTTCGGTATTCATTTGCTACCATTTTCTATGCTAAAACTTTCACACAGAGAACTGGACAGCGGAAAGTTAGACCCAAGGCCAGCAACCCCAGAAAGGAAAGATTTCCTAATTTGTGTCTGTCTAGGAGCTACTCAGATACTGTGGTTTTTTAAAAATGACAACTGAAATCTGTGGTGAAAAAACCTCACGCAGTTGGTTTTTTTTTTAAATTTGACTTCTAGCTGGTCAGACCAGAACTAATTAGAATTTGGCACATTTCAGCAAGGAAAGAGGCTGCAGTCACTCTTGAAAGTCATCGCTTGAATTAGCACCAGTCACTTCAACAGTGGGGTATCTGGAGCACTTTAGGCTGATTTCATGGGGAATAACAGAGTAATGTTCTTTTAAAACTGGGCTGTGGCACTTTAAAAAGACAGTTCCATACAAAAGACCCTAAAATAGCACACAATATAGTGTAATAATTCTTATTCTGATTCATCCTCCCTTGCCATAGACACACGTGTGGTTTGTCAGTTGGCAGTGTTCGGTGGTTTGCATATGGTGCCTTCACACTTGGCTGCAGGACAACCTACTGCTTAATTTGCACCAGAAACTATAAAATGGGAAGTTATCTTTTTTCTAAGGAACCTACAAGATTTATGAACATAAATTGTCAATAGGCTCATATCTTTATATCACACAGATATTAATGGAAATGCCACCCTTTATGATTATTATAATAATATTTTATCCTGAAAAGGGTAATTATGTATGTTTAATACTTAATGAGTTTAATTTGTTTAAATGTAATAGATTTAATCCTTCAGCAAACGTGGTTAGGCTTAAAGAAGTAATTCCCTGCCTTCAAATTGCTTTGCACTTCCACCCTCTGATGCCAGATATTTTATGTAAATCCTAGGGTCAGGAGGATCCTAGAAATATGCCAATTTGCCTAGTTTGGGTGCTGGTTTGGAACCGTAGAAGTATTACTGTTTGTAGCAGGCCTGGGGCAAAAGTGGTCAAGAAGGTAAAAGCCCTGAAAAAACCACGTATATTCAGACAGAGCCTATAGGAAACTAGCCTGTGGAGCTTCCAAAATAATACTGCTATATTTAGATTTCTGCAAAGATGCCAGTGATGGGCCGAAGGATTAAAGGCACAGCGCACACTTGCAGTTAACAAAGAACAGAAAACGGGACTCTTTCAAAGTTGCTGGCGCCTTTTCGCAGCTGCCACTAGATGGCATCAAATATCCTTTTATTTTGTATAAATGCTGTTTATGTTTTTTGTGCAGTGCAGGGTCACCGTTCATTTGGTCACAGCAGTGGCTTTAGATTTAAGTTTTAAGCTGCTTACTTTTATTATAACACTTCCTCGCGTAAGTTACACATGTTACGTTCTAAGTGGAGAAGAAAAATGTTCAGTTTTCCTCTCATTCCCCTTGTATTTTACGTATGTTGCTCAGCACAATGACTGCTTTTGAATTCATACAACTTTTGCGAATTCTCTAGTCTTTAAAAGAGAAATAGATCCCCACTACTCTGATTGAATACCACTGCACTGAAAAAATTACTCTACATTTACCCCCATGTTTAATTTATAACAGTTTCAGGATATACCTCTTCCATAATGATAACGTCAAGAAGTTCCCTAAAATAAACAGTCTTTAATGTACCTGCTCTCTCCACTATGCATTTATGGTTTTGCTCACCCCAATTAACAAAATGGATGCACTTAAACCATACCAATTTTCCTAGAGCAAATTCACAAAAAAAAACCACCGCATAATCAGTTAAATCACCAGAGATGCAGGAATTTATAACAGTGACAATAAATGCACAATGCGTAGAAGAAATCTCAAATGCATATATTGAATTTCAAATAAATCAATAATTAGCATCCTTGTGAAATCAGTCTTTTCTGACACTAGGCAGAGAGACATATCTACACTGAGGAATGGACTGTGTGCTAAGGAAAATGCAAACTCCCTTTGAATACATTAGTACATGGAGGTGGAGCAGTAGGGCACCACCACAGTGCCATCGTCTTGAGTCTCCAAAGCAGAAAAGCCACATTTCAGCACATTGCCTTTGGGTTAGTTATCCCTGGTAACACAGCCTTAAGCCTTGTGGTTTCAGAGTTAGCTTGTCTGGGACAAGGCACTATACCCTGGGGATCTATGTATTAAGTAAACTGGAAGAGTCAGTCCAAAAGGTCTCTAGAGAAACTGGTGATCTTAAATAACTGATGGAGCTAACTATTCCCAAAAATGAAGAAATTTGAACAAATGCTATATTTTCGAAATGTAAGAGAGCTGTTGCAGAGCCAGATTGAGACCGCCAGTGCTATCTAGGCTACAGAAGGGCTCAGAACTCAATAGAAGACCATATGTGAACATGCCTATATTGGTCTGGAGAGGACCTGTTCCAGAAAACACCTGATCAAAGATGACCTGAGCGGGACTGTATAGCCCCTGTGAAGGAACCTCTGTATCTTCGTAGGGTTAATCCATTCTGCAGTTTCTAACTTGAAAACTTTTCCCATGGATAATGCAGAGCTGACTCCATCTGAACAGAAGTTCCTCCTCCTATTACTTTGATAAAAGTTCCCTTCCATTCTCTATTTAATCTTGATAGATATGACTCTTACCATGACAGCATCTAAGTGCCTCCCAAAATACATTTGCCTATAAAAATATTTTCTCTTTCTGACTTCTTCTCATTTAGTTGGGAAAGAAATAGCTTAACTATTTTACAAAGTTTCATTCTACTATAGATTGTACCTATTAGCTTAATTGAGAGCATGAACTGATTTGAAGACTCCCTTTTAAGTGGCTAAGTCAAAAACGTTTTGTCCTGTTTCAGGTGAGATCTGTGACAAATGTTAAGTCTCTATGGGAGGAAGACTCAGAGGGATTCAGAAGGTGAGAAGGACCACTTCTCTCATTCCCTCCTATTCCCATCAGACTGTGACAGAATTGCCACCAGAGACTTCCACATAAAGGCTCCTAATACTGAAGGATGTCTAACTAACAATTGCACTTGGGATACCTCTAGTCATCATCCCACTATTAAAAGAAACTCTTACTGTGAGTTTGTTCATAAATCATTCCCCTTTTATTTGTTATGACTTAGTGCTGCAGCTTGGAAAACCTTTAGTAAGCTCCTGTTCGTGTGTTATCCTGCAAGTGTTTTCATAGTAGGACATCAAACTGATACTGCCACTCTCTTAAGACTAGGTTTTCACTCTAAAATAAATATATAAAAAAATAAATTTTAAAAAGTTGGTGGAACTAAAGCTATCTAGCAGCATATGTTTAACCCTTATCTACCATTATTCCCCACCCCTGCTAGTACATAGAAGATAATACCTATCTACTTCTAGTCACTAGAGAAGAAAGTAGTATTTCCAGAACGGGGAATTAATAATGATTGTCTTCCTCTCTCAGCTTTAGAATGCTTCATCAGAAGCAACTGGCAAGCTTCATTCTCTGCCTTATTGTCCAGAAAAATGTTGTCAAGATAATGTGATTATATATAGATGTACAAACACCTTTTTTTTTTTTTATTGCCTCATTTCAGACAATGTATATGATGAGTACATGGCCTGGAGACACTCACTTTCACCCTGAAAAATCTTATCATTCTTTCAAGTAGTTGGTACTTAAGAAAATGTGTCTTCCCTCTCCTGACATCTACCGATT
The DNA here is from genome assembly GCF_028500815.1 of Rissa tridactyla. NCBI lineage: Eukaryota > Metazoa > Chordata > Aves > Charadriiformes > Laridae > Rissa > Rissa tridactyla. The sequence continues at coordinate 19,968,609 of NC_071472.1, read as the reverse complement.
CAACCATAATTTTGGTTCAGCTCACTTGCCCCTAGTGTTCTGCTCCATTTCCAGAATTCATACTTCCTGCCTAGCCTCATTAATTTATTTTACTGTTACTATTTATTTACTATTGCAGTTTCTTTCATCACACGCAAGTATCTTTGCCCTCTGAGTTTTGCTGTCTCATTTTCAGGTTTTTTTACCACTTTCTCTTGTATGTTCTCTTTCTAAATAGTTTTGTTTCTTCAGAAGGGTAGATTTCTCATTACCTGCCTTTGGTCCTATGAGTTAGTTGTTGTGGTATCCTTTAGCCTTTCACAGTTACGACACCTAGCATAAACACACACACAAAAAAGACACAAAAAAAGTGTCAGAGGAAAAATGTATCACAAGTCATAGAACTGCACCTAAAATGTGGGTATCAGCAAAGCAGTTAAGGTTTAATTAGACCTCATTTCAAACTAGCATCCTATATTTGTACAGAACTGAATGCAGAAACAGTTTAGTGCTCTAACTGGATTTTAGTTTCTTCCTGCAAGCAGCAAAATTCAAAACCAAAACCAGAGTCAGATCAGATTTGATGTGTTTTTTTCTTTTCGCTTCCGAACTTGCCCTCTATTTCATAGTTTTGACCAAAACAAAAGGAGCACTGAGCCATGAAAATCAGTGTTCCAACCAGAGAAGTATTAGATGTTTTTTCCAACATCTGGTTGCTCATTTTTTGATTAGGTGAAGGAACCCAGAAAATACAGACTTTCTGCATAATTTTATGCTCTTTGCTTCAGTCTCAGCTCTATCAGTAAAACACACACTATTTCCTCTCATCTTTTCCAGTATAACTTTTGCCTTCAATGAACTAAAGACTGGCTGCCATTTACTGTCATGAGTACAGCGCCAAGTACAATGATGATCTCAGCTGTGACCTACAGTTCAAATAATAACAGTAGTAGCTATGACAATGTTAGCATGATCAAGAGCAAAAATGTCTCACAAAATGCATGAGCCAAATTGGGAGAACATACCAAAGAGCAGTGAGCAGCCAACTCAGAAAGAGACAATTAATTATTCGCTTTGTCATTCAAATATCTCCAAAAATTAATGACGTTTGCCAAACATATGGCTAGCATTTACCTAAGATAGCAAGCTGATGTACAGTAGGAATTCAAATGACTCATATGCTAGGATGTGACTGCTTAACATGCCGTATTAAATCAGCTCTCCAACGTGTCCAGTGCAATGACTATCAAATATCAAAGCACAGAAAATAGGCTCCTATTTTTTTCATTGATGTGTGCACAAGCAGAAAGCAATTGATTATAATTATTGCAACTCACCTAAGTCTTATTTCTTAGAGAACCTTTACTGAGGATAACGTGAAGTGCAGTGCTCAGTTCAGTAATACTTCATTGCTATGACAAACTACAGAGCCATTACCAGAATGCAGTAAAGAGGCAGAACCTTTAAAAAAAAAAAAAAAAGAACTCTCAGGAGAGAGTATTTTAATCTCTGTATATGTTTATTCAACAGGCAGGCTGAAAGGATCCCAGAGATTTTGACAATAGAATCAGCAAGAGGGCCACTTACTGCCTCATAGACTTTGAAGTTTTTTGGACTTTTAATTAAACAAATATAAAACAAGTCAGAAGTAAATGTTCTCATTCAATTTGCATCTATCCGTTGAAGCATTTATGTCCTTCGTTACCTTAGTGCTGGTACAGACTGCATATACTTGTGAATTTTGTTTTACTTTTAGGTTAGGGAACTATTGTAATTCAAGTTTATAGTTAAGAGTGACATTCAGAGAGACTGAATGGCTTCACACAAGCATCTAACCCAGATGTCTCTAGACCATATATTCTTTTTCAATCATTTTGAATACACAAACAAAAAGATAAGGTACAGTAAACTGTAAGCCCTCAGAGGAACAACTAGAACAAGCAGGCATAATGACCCAGCTAGAGGATATAAAAAGAAATTTTGGTCTTGTGCAGATTGCACTTTGGCATAACTACATCAGATCGAAACTTAAGTTGACAATTTTGAACAGCAGGTCGATATGGCACAAAGCAGAAAACCATGAAAAAAACCTAAACAAAACAGTGGCAATACCAAACAACCTTTCCACATCTCTGTTAACATGTACAGAAATAGAATAAAGTGAGAATGGCTCCACAGTTAAGCTGAAGCCTGCTGTAACTGTTTTTAAAGTCAAAGTCCCAGATATCTTGATAAAGTCCCTTTTGGGTCAAGTTGTGTGTTCCTAATTCATATCATATAAATTGTCTTAAATAAGGCTTTCTCAGCCCACAGTTGCACGATTCTTGGATGTCTTCCATTAGCTTTCTGATCTTGTTTCCTGGAATACCTTTTTTGGGATCAGACTGGACCCAGAGTACCGTCTATTGGGTCCTTTAGAGAATGAACACAAATCTCTTACAAATAAATGCATATGAAAAAACAGGAAAGCTTCATCTGAGAACTGATTCACAGACATGGGAACATATATATCTCATTCAGGAGAAATAAAATTAGAAAATCTCTACATGTGTAAGCATATACTCTGTAAAATCGGGTATTTACGACTCTTCATCTGCACTAAGAAGTAGGTTGCTGCCTCAATAGTTCACAGCCAGACCACATCCCAGAGGAAATGGTGCCATGTAACCTTCTGGAGAATCAAGATCAAATCTCAAGGAGCCAGCCCTGTGATGGTAGTCAGGTTAGTTAGATGACAGAACGGATCTTCCACATCTCAGTTTTTATGGTATAAAATAGTTAACTATGCACATTAAGACTACTTTAGAATGTATTTAATACTTTGCCCCTCATGGAATTTCCATGTGGGGGAGCAGCAAGGAGAAGAAGTATGAGCCATCACAGAGGTGCCTTCTGTGACTCTGCTTGCTTGAAGAGCTCACTTCTTTGAAAGCGTAGCACAGTTCACCACACACAAACCAAAAATATCTAACTGGATGTTTCTGACACAGTTCTTTGCTATATTTCCTTTTTTGCATTTGCATCAAAATTATCCATCTTTTCTTTATGAATGTTGGAAAAAATTAAGACAGAATTGAGTAGAAGCCTCAGTAAAAAAAATGCCAATCAAAATGTTTCTTATTACATTTATCAATGGTATTCCATAATATTTTCACAGCTGTTTCTCCTGGAACCAATAACAATTAAAGCGGTACCATTTAGGTAATAACATTAGGAAGGATTTCTCTATTGCTAAAGCAAGAGGAATAATTTTTAACTTGAACAATGCATGCGAAGAAGCTATAAACTAAGTGAAAGTGAATTCAAAGTCTCGGTAATAAATCTCTTAAAACCCTTGATATTAAAGTACAGTTAACCATGTAGCAGAGAAAAACCTATGGGCTTTGCACTATTTCTAACTTCAGTGCCCTGAAATGTGTTTTATAATAATTAATTACATAAATTTGATTTCAGACAACAGTCATATTCTTTGGAAAAGACAAAGGTAGATCAAATTCTGAAAGAGGAAAGCCCAGTAATCATCTGAAATAGTTTTCCTGGTCTTCATAGAAAAGTAAGGAAGACCACTTTCACTAGGCGAATTCTTTGATAATGACTATACATAGTGTGGGGGGAGAGGGAGAACGGAGATCTAATGTGAACAATATCTATTAATACCTTCCCTTCCAGATTCCAAAACGTGACTCACGAAGTGTATCACAGCCCACCAGATACAGGCGTGCTGCCAGTCTGGGGCAGCGCTGGTTTTGTTCAGGACCCGGTACCTTGATTTTCAGCACTGCACACATGTTGGTGGGAATTATTTCACTGGTTTCCTCTACGTTTAGTATTGACCCATCATTCAAAATAGCACTGACATCAGATCTCTGCCCTCAGTGCATAGGATAGGGTAGAGGAAAATTTCAACTGACCGAAATACAAAGCCCAACTGAAGACAACCGTACACGTGAAATTCAGGGGATCCTGTTCTGCTCTCAGGGACGCTGGTGCAAACCCGAAGGAACGTAACTGAAATCACTCTTCCTGATTCCTGTGCTCTGCTTTGCTTAAATGGAAGATTCTCTTTATTACTTTACATCCTCTGAAATATACTAATTTATTCAATCATTCATTTGTACAGTATCATTTCAATTATGGTACTACAAAAAACAAAACCGAAAACAAACAAACAAAAAAACAACAACAAAAAAGCCCCAAAGAAAGCCTCATCTGGATGTGTGGCCTTGATCTGCTAATGGAGTCCACTGATGCCACTGATTTACCCTATCTCAGGGTCTGTTCCTCCACCTTTGTGCAAATGTCCAGGAGGGACAGATGAAAGAGTAAGAACACAGGAGAGGTGGTCGCCACACGGGGGTTCCTGAGTTTAATGCACTGGATAGAGGAAGCGAACACTTTCAAGCTATGAAGAAATAAGATGAGGTTTGGCATGATTTTTTGCTTGAGACACAGCTGAGAGCTGGGTCTCTGGCAGGGCTTGCCTGAGCTGCAAACAGGTTTGCCTGAGGATTAGGAAATCAGAGATAACTCCAGGTACCTTCAAGCTTCATCAGACTCCTACTGTCACCCCAGTGAGAATGGAAAACAACAGATACTGCTCCACAAAGAGAAAACATTTCAAGAAATAACATTCTGAGGTGAAAATTCTCCACCAGCTGGGAGCAAGAAGGGAGCAAAGAGCAAAAGAGAAAACGTGGTTTCAAATAGCATGTGCCTGAAAATAGAGCAAATGTGTGTAAGAACAATAAGCTTTCTGCGAGTTGTGTTGGAAGCACAGCCCAGGGCCAGTGCGTCTCTACTCGTATTTGGGCAGCTGGCCAGAGACTATAGCAGTGACTTTCCTCCCATTATTTTCTCATTTTCATTAAACTGTATTTTAGGGCACCACAAAACAACTCTATTTTCTCTACGTTTTTCTCAGGCACATACTCTTTGCTCCCAGCATATGAATAATCTCTCCTGGCAAATAAAGCAGGTCCCCATTAATTATCTCTCTCTCTCTCCCCTCTTGCAGCTTTACTTGTAGGAATACTGCCACGACCATGGGCTGTTTGCCAAGAGGCCTTACACATGTTTTTTTCATTATTAGACTACTATAAAATTTAACCATATAAGTCTCCTGTGCTGTACCCTCCTGACGATGCCAACAGCCATTCTAAAATAGACTGCTTTAGAGAGCGTAGAGACCAGGCCTTTTTGCAACACATTAAGCGGTGACTTATTTTTGCCTTGTTAGTAGCTGTGTTCCTGCTCCTGCTGATGGGCACCGGAGCAGGCTCAGTTCTTATACGAGCATTTTAAAAAACACCAGACCTCATCATGCTCAGTTAATTCTTTTAACTGAGTGGGAATTTTGCATGTCAGTACGGCCTACAGCACAGGAAGGGCCAGATTTTGCCATTTGGCATTAAAGGGCTTTAGTTCTAAATTACAGGGAAAAAAATGGTATACAAGGATAGAGCTTGCTTTTCATTTTCTCCTCAAGTCGTGGAGCTTAATTGGTCCTACAAGTACAAGCTTCTAAGAAAAAAAATGCATCCTGAAATGGTACTTTGTATCAATAGGCCGCAGAGTACTTTGCAGTGGAGTCTGATACCATTTTGCCCTTGTAAAATGATCTCTTGAAGTAAAAAGAAATGACTTGCTTATGACCATGCAGGGGCTCACAGCAGACGAGATGTATGGGAGTAAACAACATTCAGGCTTCAATCATTTTAGTTAATCCTGCTAAGCAATATTTTACTTGCCATCATTAATTTCCCATCAATGGTAAAGAATCTGCCTCAGAAGGAATGCAGCCTCTTTTTTCCAAAGTGTGAAGACAACACACATGGTAGTGACGCTGGAATTTATTCTCTCAGTGCAGCAAAAGATAGAGTAAATAACTCTGTCCCTAATTCAACTTTCAGGAATGTCAGCCAGAGCAGTCAGGGAAGGGCACCAGCTGCCTGTCCTCTCATGTTGATCTATTGCAGTGGAGAGGCAATAGTCTCTGATAGAAAGGAAAAACCCAAAGCTCTCGCACACCACAGCAAACACCCATCAAGATGAGAATTCAAGCTTTACACCAGTCCTAAAAAAGCAACAGTAATGTCGTAAACATGACTTTGATACATCAGGAAAAGAATGATGTTTTCCATATGCTTGCTAACATGTCACTTCATTTCCTTTCATGTGTCACTTAATATCTAGGATGTACTGAATTTAACTGAATATACCAAGTTCAACAGCTTTAAAAATGTGATTAAAAGTCACCACCTTTAGCTAACATGTTTCTAGAAGCTTGTGTCTGCAGTAAGCCCTCAGTGCTGTTGTGTACGCACAGCCATAGCGGCTAGGGAAGAAACGGAGAAGCACACGCTGTTGCCCATTTAGCAAACCAGCAGCGTCATCATTATCTTGAGCATCATGCAGAATCTGCACACAGGACCCTTCATTAAATAAAATATTTTCTGGTGGAATTAAGTAAAAAACTTGCATAGCTCTTAGTTCACTGTCTTGCTGGCAGCGGTACAAGAACTCAGTAACTTTAGGTTGAAGAGAGAATAAAAGCAAACAGACCATAACTGCACAAGGGCACAAACACCCTGTGCCCATTCCCTGTGTTTCCCTGTCATGCACACGTTGCCTAAGGATGTATAGCCCAGCACAGATGGCCTTATGTGATTGTCTGAATATGCTGATAGAGTCATTCTTTCAATGTCACTGGGATTTATTTTTCTCTCTTACATCTTTTTGTCGCTTTATTTCTCCTGAGATTCCCCCTGTTTTCAGGCAGTTGCCCACAGCTTCCCACAAATTCCAGCCTGGCTGAGCAGAGCAGGCCACAGCTCAGCCCTGGAGGCTGCGTAAGGAAGGCAGCCAAACCCCAGATTTCCTGGAAACCAGTGGAGAACTGTTAATAATATCATTTTGAAATTAGTTATTAATTTCTCCCAAGGTGTTCTATCCTTTAAAAATATTTTAAAAGCAGAAGTGTTTTGTCTTTTTTCCATGCCACCAGTTAAATCGATGAATCCCACATTTTCAGTCTTACTCTCCTGTACTTTTTCCTCAAGGAAAGTGCCTGTGGAGCTCCACCCCAGCGCTCGGTAGGTGAGGACGCTGCGCCCTGCTGTGACTGAGCCAGAAGGAATTTTCCTCTAAGAAAAATGAGCACAGCGCTGTAACCATCCTGGTTACAGTGAGATCAAGATGTCCTTGCTGCCCTGACAGAGGAGGGATTGCTGGTGCGTCGTCCACCCCCAGACTTTTGGAATAAAATCTTGTGAGCTACCAGACCTACCAGGACCTTCCTTAAGCTTTCTTCTAAGTGAACAACGGCAAATGGGTCTGTAACTACCCCCACAGAAAAGTACTGGAAAGCTTCAAAAGACATTATAAAGGACTACAAGAGAGCATAAAGAGTGTTAGAAGGTCAATGGATTGGCAGGAGAGGCAAAGAAAGGGCGGACTCTGCCAGTCTCCCTGGGAGCAGCCAGCAGGGCTGGGGGTGCCTCGCTGCGCAAGCGGGTCCCTTTACTGGGCCACGCTCCATCTGAACTAACACACCTTGCAGGAAAGCGTGACAGCTTCCAACACCTCCCGCTCCCGTGCTGTACCCATCATCTGTGCACCGGCAGCAGCCCCCGCACGGCTCCCTTCCGAGGGGATGGCAGGGACAGGGCCAGCAGCCACCGGCAATGGGCAGGTCTGGTCTCGCTGGGTGCTGGCCAGGGGGGCAACAAAAATTGTTTCTGTGCTGCAGTTCTGGGAAGGCAGGGATCAGACTGTGACCTCATTTTCTCTTTAGGCAGCCCTATTTTTTTTTACAGGACTTGTAGGAAGACTGGGGCTATCTCAGCAGGATGGTCTAATGGAAAAGACCACTGATGAAGAGTGACCCCCTCCAAAATGTTTTGTAATTCCAAAGCCACATAACTAAGTGCAGGCAGCAACCCCTACTTATCTGGTCAATCAGGTCCTTGCCAATAAACAGATGGATGGGGACTGGATTGAACTCTTCCACTGAATTTTGGCAGTGTTTCTCAGAAATCAAGACCCTCAGTAATTCCATTAACCCCAATAGCTTCTTTAAATCCACTATGGAAGAATTAGTCAGCTTGGAATTAGCTCACAGTATGCTGCATCATCTACATACACAGACACACACCAAAGAAAGAAATAATTTTTCCTTGTTGGTTTATCAGCAGTAGATTCTGTTGCATCCAAAAAAAAAAAAAAAAAGCTGTGCAAATTCAGGCACAACATCTCAAGCAGCATCTTTCCGTGAAAATTTAAAGAAAAGCAATACTGTTACCAATACATCCCTTGAGCCAAATCTGTTGTGTGTGTAGGACCATTAATGTCAGTAGGGATATAAAGCGAGGAGGATTTCCTCCATGCTCAGTAATAAAACCTTCCCAAGGAGATGAAATCGGAGTCAGTGTAATGTACCAGGAGTGACTGGAAGCCGCAGTGGCACTATGTGGACAGTCTGTACCACAGTACGGTTCGAGGACTACAGAGCAGGTAGTCTTACAGCTCTGTTGTAAGATTTTGCTGGAGATGATGTTAATAAGTGGTGACTGTGTGGTGCCAGTGTAACTTCAAATTGCTATTTTAATATAGCTCACATCAGCAGCAGCACTGACAAACATAATCAAAATGGCAGTCCATTCAAGTACAAGATAGGAATACCGTCCTCATTTTAAAATGAAAAATAAAGCAAGAGGCATGGAATATTGAAAAGGAGGAGAAATGCCAAAGGCAACTCCAAATGATGCTGGTTCTAAGTCACTATGCGGTGCTTACAGTGTGTGACAATCTGTACGTGGACTTTGTGTGTGATAGCATGGATACAGTCATTAGAATTTTATTTTCTTGATTTTTGTATAGCAATGAGATCAATGTGTGCCACAATACGGGGATAGCGCTGGCACAAATGAGTTCCTACTGTACTGTATATTTTCAGAGAGTATGGGCTTGATTTTGAGCACGGCATTAATTCAGCTTCCCCCCCTCCCTCCCAATCAGGTTCTCATTATGTCGTCTAAAACCTTGATTCAGCCAAGCACTTCTGTATGTGCTTTGTTGGAACATGTAATTACTTCCCATTAAAGTCAACGGGACTAAGTAGCATGGTTAAGTGCTCTGCTGAATCGGAGCCTAAATGACATCAGCTGTGCCAGTAAGTTACAGGTGCAAAAAAAAGGACCGTGTTTTAAAAAATCTGACCTTTTTTTTAAGCAGACTTTCATAATGGGCCTATTTGTGATTTTGTTGTGGATTTTACTTAGTTGGCAGATGATGCTATGTCATACCTTTAATCTCTCTCAAACGTTGCCATGCTCGTCTTCACTGAGTCTCTAGAAAACAGTGTCATCTTTAGAGAAGAGAAAAATATAGTACTGAGATGACAAACATTACACTGCTTTGTCAAAAATGAACAGAAAAGTAAAGCAGATACAGTTGTTTGCCCTTGAAAATTTGTAATGTGACAGACAAGGGAAAATGTGCATTACCCTTTGGAAAAAAAAACCAACAAAACCAAACAAAACCAACAAAACACAAAAAACATCTCGATAGCCCACAAAAGCTTTCTGAGCCAGCTTATTCAGGAAAAGCTTATGTGGGGTTTGCGGGTCTCCTTCACCAGTAACAGGCCTAAACCCAGATGCATGCAGCTGTGACAGCGGTGAGCAGCACCTAACTGACCCCCATCTCAGCCACATGAATGGTTCGGGTCTGCTCAGAGTCCGCACAGGCAACCCTTAAAACCCTCCACCCAAATGACTCTCTCTGAGAGGCAAATTCACAGTGCCATGGTACCTTAAGCAAGGGCACCTCAGACACACGACTAAGGATGCTCTTACTCAGTGTTCTTGTTAAAACCTAATTTTGTGAAGCTCGGTGTGATGCCTGCATGCATTTGCAGCAGCAGTTCTGAAGCATGGCAAAGACACTGTCATAAGTTAATTAGGCAGAACTCATATCATATAAAATGTGTGTTTAACTGGGCAAAATATATCACTGACAGCACCTGAAAGTCTTTGAGAAGCAGCGGGGAGAATAAATCAAAGACAAAATTCATAAGCATTTGTAACTGTCATCAAAACCAGGTTTACTTTGTTCTATTCAAGTTCTGACGCTGCAAACACAGCCTTGGCATCTGAGTACCTAGCTATCATATTCAGGAGTCTAACATGGAAAATCTTATCTATGAGGAAGCAACGTCATGGGTTCCACATGACGCAAAACTGATGGATGCATCCGTATCACAGAGGTGACACAGGGGACAAACAAACACAAAGGAGTGGATCAATGGGATCAAAATGACATGTTTCGAAGTGGACAAATAGCTGTTGGTAAATAGCCAATAGTGGCAGAACAAATAGGAATGCCAATAAGAAATTAACTATCACCCCAAAATTTCAGCCACAAGCCACACAGGCACAACAAGAGAGATATAACACAGATGCCATGGGAATAAGTATCTTAAAAATACCCAACCGAACCCAGGAGTAATATTACAAGAGAGTTTAACCTTTAATCACTGTTTCCAGACCAAAATAGGTTAGGTGGCATTTCAAAAAACCTCCAGTTGAAGAACTTAACATATATTCTATTATTTATTCAATTCTTTAGATTTTAAAACGTGCCTCTCCAAAGATCTAGGGAAAATATACAGATCATTTAAAACTACACAAAAAATTCCAGCTAATCCAATGGTCACAATAAAAAACCTTCCCAGAACCCTGACCCTAACCCTTCCCAGAAAAGAATCCCACCTTTTGAACCCAGTCACCATCACTCAGTCTGTTTCCTAAGAAAAAGCTTGGGAAAATAGTTGGGTTCTTCCACTACCAACCAAGAGGTTAGCAATTGGCCCATGTCTAACATCTAAGGCCCCAACATGCAGTGATAAAAATTATTCTTGACACTCAACTTTCCCTTCTCATCCTCTCTCTGACATTTCTGCTTTATCTGAGAGTTTATTTTGACAAATGATTTTTATCAGCTGTTAGCCTTCATCCCTCAGTGCTCCTTGAGACCTCCAAAATATGTCCCTGGAGGTAAGATGACCACCATCCTTTTTTCCATCTTCAGTCCTTGCCTTTTTCTTCTTCTTTGATCCCCAGAGATGGTCACTCCACATGATGAACTGAGCAGAAGTACGGAATATCATAGCGTTTCTCACAGCCATAATTAAAATTGCTCAGTTCCTTCCAGCTAGTAGTGTGCCCATTTTATAGATGCGGAGAGACAGAATAAGAGTCAGGCAGAAACAGAGTCAGTAGAAGAACTGGGAACATAACGCAGATCTCATTTCCCTTCCCCTTGGCTGAGGAGCTGAACTAAGCAATAGGGACAGTCTATTTCAGCCTACTTTCAGGTACAGTATCTCTGAGAGAGCTATTTTCATACCAAAGGTAAAACCAGGTCTACATATCTCAAGAGATTTTTTTTCCCCCCTTCAGTCAGTGGAAAAGAGGCAGGAACACATAAGTCATAACACATTAAAATGAAAGGGGAGGGTCAGCTTTCTCTCTGTGCTGAGCAGCAGATACATTGCTGTTATGCTCAGATGAGTTATCATAGACTTTCTGGATGACAGATTGCAGATAATTAGAAAAAGAACCCTGTAACTGAATGCTTATAATCCCATTATTGACATTTAATTCATAATCTGTACCTTATTGAACTGCGCAGCCATGCTATAAATTTAATACACATTGCATGACAGTCTGCTCTTTCCAAAACGTCATTTGTAATGGGATCCGCAGATCTTAGCTTCAGTAATTTATAATAATCATCAGTAAATATTACATGCAATTGATGCTATTTACTGTGTGTAAAACAGGAGTCTGAAATTTCACATTTTCGGCCAGATTAATTCCCAGTTTTCATAGAAAAGGATTTCTTCTTTATATATGTTTAACAGAGGTAGGGAGAGACTGAAGGCAGAATTTTATCACAAAAAGCAGCAGGCAGGCCTGTGCTTTAAAGGAAGCTTTAACTTACTCTGTGTATCAATTCATGCTATGTGCATTGCCCCGAGGAGGGAAAAACTAATTCAAGACTTCCCTACTCTCATCTCTAAAGTTAGATGCTTTTTCCACTTTATTTCTACAGATTTACTGAAGCAAATTACCAGCTGGTTATTTCTACTTTTACACACTTAATAGTTTATGCTTAGTATAAGGTTGACACTGAACCCCATGGTGTGGCTGAGCATACCTCACCTGATACCTCCTCTCACACCTTTTTACTTGTCCCATTCATATGTTTTCTGTGAGGGACCCCTTTCCTTCAGCTCTTGGGTTCTGCCTTTTCACTCGTCTTTTCTATTGCCTCTTCAGAAAGCCACTCTGATTTCACTCTTGATTACCTCTAAACTAACCACTAATAAATCCATGAATCCCCACTCGAACTGAGCCCAGTCACTGTCCTGTCTTCTAAGAAACATCCTTGCCAAAAATATTGGCATAGGTTACCTCAGTCCTTCAGGGTGAGCAGGGTGAACAGAAAGGTTTGAAGCTGATCGATCAATTTCTCATTTCCATGGTGTCCTGGGACTGCTTGCCTCTGTGTGCTAAGCATCGAGCCCCTGCTAGTCCAGTTTTGTGCAGTGCAGAATTTGGGACAACCTCAGGTGGGATCCCTCTCTGGGATGTGCACAATGTGCTTGCTGCTCACTAGTGGAGGGAAGCCCTGGGCAAATGCTGCCAGATACAGCCACCCTCAGACAACAGCTCCAGCATTTGTTCTTGCTTTACTTCTGCTCCTCAGAAGTGGAACTGTATTGGAGGCAATGTTTGGGAAACCAGCAAGCTACTATAACCAAAAGCTGCAAACAGGGAAACAGATGGAAACAGCACCTCAGGGGGACAAGTACACTGCCTTGTGTCACCAAGCTGCCCAGTTCATCCCCAGAATTGCTGTGGAAAACTGAATCACTCTCATCTCTATAGACTGTTTTGCATGTAGCAGGTACCAAGATTGCAAGAATAGTGTAGTTGTCATTCTGCAGGTAGAAAGGGAAAACTATCCAACATGTCTTTGAAGTTAATCCTAGAGTTAGACAGTTAGAAAGCCCGCGAGTTCCCTCAGAGCACAGCTTTTATTGTGTTTGCATGAATACACATATAGTAAAGAGGCATCATAGAATCATAGGGTTGGAAGGGACCTCTGGAGATCATCTAGTCCAACCCCCCTGCCAGAGCAGGGTCACCTTAGAGCAGGACGCACAGGAACGCGTCCATCTTTAGTTAACTCTTTGTATTTGGGGAAAATAAGAAAATCTTTGCCACTGAAACTGTCCCATGCATAGAACTTACTGATGAGATCTTTGATTTCACTGAAAGTTGACTTTTTCTTGAATGCTGATTCTACCATCTAAGAACAAAATACAAACGTCTCCCACTCAGTTTTAATGCATTACAATGAGTGCAGTTCAGTTTCTTTTGATTTATCAGCAAATAAATAAGAGACTCTAAGTGGGAACAGTAGTCCCCATATCAACCAACAAACCAACCAGCAAATACTGGAGCATCATGGAATTTACAGTTAAATAGTCTAACGAATTTATTGGTTTGGGGATGCAGGCTACATTCTTTTGCATACCAACATTCATAACTAATTATGTTTCTCTCCTTTTACCAACTGCAAATTGGAATTGTTGGCTTAGACACTTTAAGCCATCCTTTAATATTATTCAGATCACAATGATAATGACAGTTTACGTACTGATATAGGAGAGCCCAAGGATCATTAGAAAGGTGCACTTCAGCTCTGCCTGCAACCTAACCAGAAAACTCTGGTCCCCAAAGCAGCTTTCCAAGGATTTTTTGCACATGTGAAAAGAAATGTGTAAACCTAGGGTCAAATGGAAAGCCCTGGCAACCTGATCCATGGAGTCCTTACAGCTGAGTGCATTTCCATGTAAGCAGGGACACAAACACACAGTTTTTATGTTCCAAATTACTGGCACGTATCTTTCAAAGAACAGAACAAACTAAATACCTCTGCATGTGAGTTGTCCTAAAAACTGATACCCCCCTAGCAATGCAGCCAGTTGAAATACGCGTGCCACAGCTCAGCTTGGAAACCATCTCACTGCATTGCAGTGATTCTAGCAGACTACTTGGTGCAGATTATTTGCTACAATACACAGGAATGACAGATACCCTTCCAGGCTGGGTAGAGTTGGCACCAGACTATGCATTGGGCTATGCTTCTCTGTCAAGTACAGTGTGGGTCATAAACCTAGTTAATACATGTTCATTTTTCCCAGTTTATCCCAAATCCTTTAAAGCTGCAATATGTGCATCTGGCATTGATTAGAGCTAGCCAGAAAGTCTGGTACCAATTCTCATTGAAGTCTACGGATCTCTTTTGTGATTTACAGAGCACAATTTACTTTTTCTCTCTTTCTTCCCAGGTCTTCCATTAACTAATTTCTCACCTGGAACACGCAAATTACATTCATTTTCTTAAAGTTCAGTTTCCAGTGCAATGAATCTTACAGATTTGGTTGTGCTTTGCTTCCGCTTTGGTTCCAAGGCAGCGGGTTCATATTTTCCCTCTTCTGACTTTCAGGTGGGCTGCATCCTGCATAGATAATTGTTTGTTTCTCATTCAAGGACATCTGCAGTCCTTGGGAAACATTAAATATTACATGTATTTTGCAGTAAGCATTCATCAGATCAGCTAAAACACAGAAGATGAATTTGGAAGAGAGACTTTTCTGTCTATGAATTAAGAAGGCTTTAATCAGTAGGCTATAAGGCATTGTGTGTGTACACTTCATCTCACTCCCTCTCTTTCTCCTCGCTGGTACACTTGGACTGTTTTTCCATGTGCAGATTCCCCCATTCTTATTGCCTAGAGGTCAGGGCAATTTAAAGCAGGCTGCCTGCCTTCTAAGCACACGCTCTGACGAATCGGCTACGGTACAGAAAATGGACGCAAATTCTCTTCCACTCGCCCATGCTTATTGCTGAAGACATGCTGAAGCACATGCATGCATGTAGAATTTGGCTGATGCTTCTGGCACTTAGAAGTGTGTGTTTCACCCTTATTTGCAAAAGGGCCTAGCTACTCTCTCTCTCTCTCACTGTCATTGGTAAGTTTGTAAGCACGCACAATCACTTAACAAACCTGAAGTGTCAAAGTGGAAGGCAATGCTGATTTTGGGCCTCAGTTACAGTCCTGCCTGTAATTTAGGAGCCTAAAACTTGTCTAATCCCCAAGTTACACAGACCCTAAGCTCTCTGAATCTTCTCCTGGGCTCTAGAATTGCAAGTTCAGTTGATGCAACAGCAGTGGCTTATGCTAATTAAGAAGCACCATGGTCCCAATGGTCAAGTCATAGACAAATAGCTGTAGAATCCTGATCTAAGATGCTCTGAAGTAATCTCCATTCGTGCCTATAGGGACTAGACAAAGTAGCTGTTATATTATTCTCTGCAGTTATCTGTAGCAAAGTAGTTGCCTCCTAGTGTATAGGTGCAGTTTGTAAGAGCACATTAAGATCCTGCAATTAAAAGGTCTGTGTAAATACAGGAATATTCTTTCAATACGAACCAACAGAGGCCAGTGCTTCCCAGATGGAAGGGTTGCTACATTTAATGGTTTAGACAGAGGTCTTCATTAAGGGAGTTAATGTGTTTAATATGGATATCCCAAAGGCTTCTCTTCTACTAAGTTAACCACATTTTCAGCTTTGTTGATAAAGCATTAATTTTCTAAATGCCTAGGAATTAAAATATTCTGATTTTATACTTCAGGTTATTGGCACTTCTTCATCTGAAAAGTGTCTTAGAAAGATCCAGCTATGGATTTCCTGAACCTATGAGAACTTCAGCCCACCCCTTATGAACTGCCACATAGAGCATATTCATCTGCAAACCCCAGAGGTGGGATCCCCATGGCTGCTTTACATAACATTCAGATTGCATTCAGATGCGTCAGATTTGCTGCATTTATGCTTTTCAATTAAGCTGTTCATACTCAGTTAAGCATCCTTACAAGCTTGACCTACCCTTTGGCATCATGAGTGCAGCTCGTGAGTGTTAATGCTCTGCTGAGCTTGGCCACAGACTCCTGCATGGACTAGGAGTGACCATGCCCATCTGGGGTCTTCAACAACTGAGAGGAGCTGCTGCTTCTGCTGCCCCTATTCCAAAATTGTATCCTTGGTGGGAAGTTTTAAGGGGCTCATTTCAGAAACGTAGATAAAGATCCTACTTCACTCTGCCCTTGGTGGAGGCAAGGTATATCTCAGTTGGAGAGGATTTGAGACATTTACATATGCCCAAAGCTTCATACTGGCTAGCAATGACTACTACTCGCTGCCTCCCGTGGCGAGGATTTTCAGGCTTCACTTCTAGGTATGGGCTATACCTTCATACAGGCAGAAGGTTATCTGAAATTCCCTGTCCTTGCTAACTGCAAGGCAGCTGTTGTGGGCTGTGCTTGAGGTGATGTAATCTGTCAGCAGCAATATGGCAGTAGCTCAGACGCAGGGTAGTGCTCTGTCCTAAACCAAGCATAGCAGGGGAGCTCTGTCTGGGCCAGACTGCACTGTCGTATCCTGATTCTCCCCACATACTGTGTGAAGCCTGCTACAGTTCGTATCTTATGTGTTTAAATCCTTCATAACATCTCTTCCTACAAACCTAAACAGTTTTCCCATAAATGTTTCCTGAACAACATTTTGTCACGGAAATGCTCACACCAATGAATTACACAGCTATTTAAATAAGTTACTAGGTTGAAATTCAGTGTCTAATTAGTCATGGACTACTTTCTCCAGATGAGTAAAAAGCACAAGCAAACAGAGGGAGAAGATCATACATTATATATCTTAACTCCAACTGGAGTATGGAGCTAGGAGGGCCAAAAAGCCCAACATACCATTAACCTTTACAATAGCACTGTCTCTACAGCTGCTGAAAGATGTTCCAGACATCACAGATTATAGGAATATAAAGCCTGAAAGTATTTCTCTTCTTGACAAGCACAAGAGACTCCTTACAGCAAGTGTTTCCTCTCCCCTCCCTCCAAATGTACAGCTGCTGACGTCTTTGCAGCTCCTGCTCAATGGTAGGTGCACTTTCAAATACCTGTCACGCAGTGGATGGTCTTTGTGGAAAATACTAGATTTATCATTACAGTACGGGAAGACAAGAAAAGTAAATATCTGTTTCTCCTCACTGCAGATCAAAACGAGAATATAGGCCTGGCAGAGTGCTATGCTGAAACAACTTCCTAAGCATTCTTGACTGTCATGCCAGGCAAATAAACAAACTAAAGACGGCAGTTGTACCTAAACGAGTGATCATTACCCATGCAGACACAGTACTTTTCTCTTTAAGAGCAAATATTGAAATGGGAGGGTGACGTGTATCTGCACTTGTTAGAATGGAAAACTAATTAAACAGATCTGCATTCAGCCGCAGTAGAAACATCTCAAAATTGCTTTTGTTCTCACTCTGTCCTATGTTATTATGTGCAGTAATTATTTATTAACTAATGATTTGCATATTGTTTTATCTCTCTAATTATCAAAGGACAGCAAAAGTAAAGTGATGCACAAAGTCTTTACAAACTATCTTCATCAAAGAATTGTCCCCCCCAAGATTTGCCATCCCTGGAGGAAGACCATAAGCTTCATGACAGTGATCAAGCTGTGTCAGACTTAGGTCCATCTAGCTCAGAATTTAATTGCGTCTACTGGTCAGTAGCAGATGTCCAAGAGTGTAAAAATAGTCAATTAGTGTTTCAGTACACCAAAGACAAGGACCACATCGAAGTCATAATTTTAACAGCCACTGACAGATTTATCCTTTATTAATTTGTGCAAATTCTTTTTGAACCCATTTATACTTTTGGCTATCACAACCTCCTGTCAAATGGTACTCCAGTTTAATTCTATGTCACATGACATCTATTTTGTTGTAAAGTTGCTGCTGTTTCTTCATAAAAAAAAAAAAGAACACTCCCCGCCCCTCCCTTCATCTTCTCTAAGACATTCACAGTTTTATACACTGCTATCCTCCTTCAATCATCTCTTTTCAAAGCTGAAATGCTTAGTTAGCCTCTCCTTACACAGGCTTCATTCCACATCTTTTATCAACCTTGTCAAATTTTTTTTTTAAATCCAGCTCTACTGCAGCCTTTTTTTAAGATAAGATGATCAGAATTGTTTGCAGTTATCAAGATGTGAGAGCACCATAGATTTATTCTGTTGCATAATGGTGCTTTTCTATTTTGTTATCAATCCCTTTCCTAATAATTCTTGGCATTCAATTTATCTTTTTTTTCTGCTGTGAGCAATGACCTAATGTTTAGTGACAATGACACCAAAATCTTTTCTGTAACATTGTTAAAGCCCATCATTTATATGCATTTCTAAATGTTATTTTACAAATGTATTATTTTGCATTTATTAAAATTGATCCCCACTCACCAGCTTATCATGCAATTATGTGAACTTTCTGCAATTCTTTACAGTATTATATTCTCCTATCAGACTTCTGCCTATTCTTTTCATATTTAAAAAGGAATGTATGAAAACATTGAACGGGCAACACAAATCTCAATGGGATCACATATGTAATCTCTCTTTTAGGCAAAAAAAAAAAGACCATTTATTCCCACTGTCTGTCTTCTAGCTTTTAACTGGGAAATAATCCACAAAAGGATCTTCCTGGTTTTGTTAAATCTGCATGTGCCATTTTGACCAGATGACCCACAAGGCAGCTGATTAAGACATTAACAGGAGCTGATTTCACACAAAAATTCCTTAATTAAATCACAAGAAGTTATACCGATTCTGTTCTGAAATGCAAATTCTTCATTAATGCCATTAATGTCATTAACACCCTTTTTGTAGACTCATTACGTATGGGCTAGGAGTCTAACGCTTGTGGGCAATATCTAGAAAACATCTTGGCACTTTTCTGCTGTGAATGAAAATGCACACAGCTCAGCTCTGCACCTTTTAGCCCAACCATTGGTATCAACAAATGGTGCAAGTGTAAATGGAGCTTTACTGCCCTCCATACCTAATTAGAGTCCACTGCACTAATCGATAGGTTTTCTTTCTTTGGGCCTCCAATACCTTGCAAGTCTCTGAGCCATGGTTTTACTGCAGAAGAATGAAAATGGGCATAAGCGTGTCTCTAAGTGCTGGTGAAGTAAGGTGCTGCTTAACATATTGACATTTTCAGTGGGCTCCCCAATATCTCCAGAATTTTTCACCCTGTATCAAGATTCCTCATCACCAAAATTCTCTCTTTTTGCATATTCTAAAATTTTATTTAGATAGCAAGGAACAGAGCATCATGTTAAATATTATCAATGATATCTCACAGATTTAAGTCTTTCAGCTTTCTCTACTCAGTAGTTGTTTTTTAAAAGCTCAGAGAATACACATTATCTAGAAAGCAAAGGAAAGCAAAAATATAACTACTATGAAACATCAGCTCTGCCATGAAGAACATCCTCTACAAATCAAAAGCCACAAATAAATGGCACAAAGTGTTGAACTTCAACAGAACAGTGACCTAATTATTTTTTTCATTGTTCATATAATAATAGCAGCTAGGAGACCTCTGTGCTAAATGGGGGGTGGTGGGGAGGAAATTCTCATATAAAGATGAACTCTGAGGTGCAGTACGAATATACACCTTGACAAGGTTATTAATCTTTCTGCAAAGAAATTCACCAACACAATAGGATCAACTGAACTGGTAACTGCACTAGCAAATACGTCTCTCTTGTGGCCTTACATCTGAGTGCTTTAACACTGCAGTCTGAGCCTTCGTGCTAACCAGAGCTTAGACAAACAAAATTACTAAGAGTTAGCAAATTATTAAAAGTTAGATGATGTCTAATACATGCTTGTAGCCCTCAGAAAATGAAAGGCAGTTTTAGTTCTTGGCCCACTTTTCCTGCACCGTAGGTTAATCTGAATGTGTTCAAAATTTACTGTGGATCAGTCAGTTAAGTATTTTGTTCGTGTTTCTGGGCCCAAATACAGATTTCTTCTTTTAGGGACACCATCTAAAAGTTAAAACCAAAACAAAATCCCAGCCAAACCTTCCACCTTCTCTTTAATTGTAATGAATAAATAGCATTTTTAGTGTCTTGTTCCTTCCTTGGCAAATTGAACAGAGTTCCAGCTATATTTACCACATTAGTATATAAAACTGTTCTGTCATCACTCTCCAGTTATGCTTTTAAATAAAGCTAACATAAAGTACTGCCACTTTATAATTTTGGCAGATCAATAAAGTCAAGAAAACAGCAGCCACGTCTTTCTGATAGCAATTACTAAGATTACATTAGTGGTATTTAGTGCATTTAGGCTATTAGAACAGCAATGCTTATATTTTATATAGGTGGGGCTGGTAATACCAGCTATTAGTAAGATTGCTTAACAGTTCCTATTTTAAGACACTGTTTTTAATTTTTTAGTTGTTCATAACTTTGAAGACTTTTTTGTTTTTTAGAGTGGAATTTTCCATCCTAGGTATTATGCAGAAATATCATAATGATTGGACTGCCTCAAAAAGTGAGGTACATGCTTTAGTCCATGTTTAAAAAAAGAACTCACCTTCCCCCCACTTGATGTGCTTGTCTCAGAAACGTGTTAGCGTCTCCAAGATTTTGAACAACGACTTGAAATTTCATAAGGAAAGGGCTTGATAAATTCTGCTCCTATTCAGTAGAGATTTCTTAGGTTTCAGTAGAAGTTGCTCAACAAAGATGTCTCCTGCAACACTAAGGCCAGATGTAGGAATTTAAGAGGATGTGCCCTGTGTCTCCATGGATCTCAGTCAGCCATTGCCACATTCAAATACAGAAAAGACAAGAGAAAGGGGAAAGAAGATGAGACTACAGGGAAATGGGATTAGAATCCATTAAAAGAAAAACAGGGATTGATGTGCAGCACACAGACTGGGTCTTGCCCTGGGAAAAGGAGAAAAAGACCAAGAATGCAAAAAGCAGGAGGCATGAGAAGAGATATATCTGATAAGACACTAGTGTGCAAAGGAAGAACTGTGAGTTAGTGGGGCAAAAAAACAGCACCAGAGAAAGGACCAGAGTCCCTGGGGCTGCAGGAGGTTCCCCAGGGGAATTTAACAGAGGAGCCAGCAAGGACAGAAAAAAGGTTGAAAAGCACATGAAATTGGATGAAGACAATACGTGGATGAAATGTAACCCAGAAGAAAGGGGCTGGGATTTGGAGCTGGTATTTAAAAAGTACTGAATAACCCAATCATCAGAGCAGGGTTTGAATTCATAAAGAATGCCAGCACACAGTGGACAGTGGGGCAGAAAACAAAACACTACCTAGCAACTGCCTCCACAGGCACAGTCCTGCCTCTGGCCTGGCTGATGTAGGAAACCCATGGAATAAGAGGTCAGATCAAAAAGGCACAGCATGTTTCCAGGGATCAGCTTTGCATTCTTATGAATATTCTTTGAATAAAACTTATGTGAGTGCGCATGCCCATATGCTATTAAGTATACACACACTTAATATTTCTCTCCTTCAAAAGGAGTAGAACAAAATCCATCATTTTTAATCTTTCTGATTAAAAGGTGGGGGTTTTTTCCTGCCAGCATCCCTGAAACCCCACTCGAAACATCAGAAACCAAAAATACACCCGATTAAACTCTGATGAAGCTTTCCATCCATGCTTCTGATTCAAGAACCCTTCCAGTCCATTAAACTAGTGCCAGTCACTTTTCAAAATACAAGGACGGAAAACATCTGAGATTACTTTCCTGTGCAGTCTCTTTTGATGTATGCTCAAGAAACGATGGAGACAGAAAGAGATCAATTCATGTCCCAGCGTTAACAGGCTATATAGACCCTAGCTTTACAGTAGCTGAGTAAATACTGATGATAAATAATGTTACTATTAGCTTTGACAATGGGTTAAAAGCATCTCCAGTTTCAAAGCTGTTCCAGTGTTGAGTGAAATATGGCAAAAGGAAAGAGAAATTTATTTTAAATTTTTATTTTATTGTAATTTCCCCATCTCAGTCTTCTCTCTGACACAACAAACTAAAAGACAGACATTTTTTTTCTAGGGGTATTAGTCAGTATTGTCCTTAGCCCATCATACATCACACTATCAGACTTCAGTGTCAAAGTGTATGAATGAGACTGACAATTCTAAACAGATCAGACATTCCTTTTATAGGGTCTGTACAGATCATCTGTACTGCATCAATTCTGCAAGTCAATCCACTTGCCAGTAGATCTGGAGTGGGATCTGTATTCTATTAGCTCCTGTATAACATAAAGTGAATAAAAATAAAACCCTTAGTTTTTGCCAGCATTTTGCTTGTCATTTCTTAGCTGTGATCACCTTTCACTTCTAGTATTTTATCCTTGGTTGTTCCTTTGTCTAATTCCTATTCCAGAGCCAGAAAGGTAAGAGTGAGACTCAGTAAATGTGTTCTGGAGCTTATGAGGTTTGACCGTTGCAATTCTGCTTAGGAAAAGTACACTTTAAATAGCAATAGCATTTGCATTAAGGAATAACAGAATAAGGCACTGAGGCTTAGATTTCTTACATTAAATACTTACACTGCTGTTAATTAAAGTTGTAGAAAATTTGTACATATCAAATTTAGAACATTACATACATTATTTGTCAATAACTAAGAACAAACACATGGAATTAGTTTCCAAAGGAATCACATAACCTATGGAGTTCTAGACTCAAGTAATGGACCACGCAGAGCACAAACCACTCCCAAAGGCCACATGTAGAAACAGCTATTTGCCCTTGTGCTCCAAATTTCTGGAGGTACCAAATAAGTGGATCAAGTCCTCTATTTTCTGCTTGAAGAAAACTTCTGGTGCAAAGAGAACCCAATGACACTGACAATCCACCAGGAAGACAATCCAGCAAAATATCATCCATCAGTAGGAAACTTGTACAACTAGGCATTAATATCTATTTACCAAGTAAATCCATCTCGGGTTTCTCCTGTAGTGTTTTTTTGTTTAGCTGCTTGGGAGTTTTGGTGTTGTGGGGTTTTTTCCCCCTCCTCCTCTTTGAGGCAGAAGGAAATGGAGTTGAGACAGGGCTTTATTTTGTGATCCATACACCTCCCTCTGCAGGCATCCACTTTATTGTGTGTTGGGAGTATTAGCATTTGTCTCACAGAGAGGCATTCACTACCTTTTCAGGCACCATATCTAGATTTTTGAGCAGAAATGGGTGGGGAAGAGGGCACGTAGGAATGTGAACATCATGAATTTGGGGACCTTCCAGCATGAGAAAGACAATAAGAGTCAAAAGTTTTCTCATAAATCTTTTTAATTAGGCACCTAAAGTCCATTTGTATCCTGTTTTAAGGGCCTATGTCCTTTTCAGACTATCAAGTAATTAAAAAGTACTCAGATGTTTTCAGCATTAACAAATATGATTTCAAACCCTGGCCCTGAAATTATTGTAATGGATCTCTTAAAAGTAATCTAGATTTGGAAATTCCTCCTTGACTTACGCCTTGTTCATTCTTCTCTAATTAGCAGTGCAGTCATGCTATTGATGAAAAGCAGGTTCATTTTGCATGTGAAGACCATCTGGTCTTGCCAGCACATCACTATTCTTACCCCAGATGGCAACTTCTTCGTAAGGCTAAGAGGTGCGATTATTCAATTGTTCTATAATCAGACACACACTTCAATTAGTTACTGGTGATTAAGATTCAACAGTGTTTCTGCTATTTACTGTTTCATTCGTCAAGATATTCTATGCAATCTTTGCAATCATTGCAATGTTAAGATGAAACAAGTTTGTTGTGCTGGTTAAACTTTTTAAAACTTTTATCAACTCAGGAAGTCAATTTAATTTTGTCTAAGCACTAACTAGTCCCAGTATAATGGCAAGCACTTGATTATCTGTAACTAAGAATAGGGCCAGAATTCTTTGTTGGAAAGGATGGGTATCCTGAGAAAAAGAGTTATAACGAAGCTTAGCAAACGTTTGTGCAAGTCACGCAATTGAGAAGAAGAGCTCAAGAAGTAGCAAAACTCAAACTACATCTACTTCAAATAGACATTTAATCCACTCTAGTATCACTCCCACCCAGCCAGAGTATTTCATTGTTATATTGTATTGTATTATATTTATGAGAAGAGGAAAAATAGCCACTGCCTTGTTGCCTTTAAAGTTTTCCTACATGTTCCCCCATCACAGCTACCCTGAGATGCCATTTACCCTTTTCTGTCAGGTTGGGAGAGAAAGGCCAAACCCCTGCACAGGGCTATGGCACAGGGGCACGGATGCACAAGGACTCTGTAAATCGTTTAAACATTCATGAGGAAAAGAAGGAAAAAAACCCACATCTATAGAAACTTACCTCATTGTCACAAGTTTGTAGGGGGTTTGTCGTTCAGCAGAGGTGCACATGGCACAGCAGAGGTGAACAGCATTGCTGTTTGCTACCACATGACACTGGTAAGACAGAAAAACACAGAAGGATTTGACAGAGATTTATAAAGTTCCGGTGGGGACAGACCCCACTACCCCCTGGGTAAGAGCTGCCACACACACAGATGCAGCTCTTGGAGGGATTTCTCCCATTCTGGTAATTTAGGGGGTTTTGTGCAATGTGTTGTACCTTCTATTTTCCCCTCTTTAAGGATTACCATTACTTCACCCTAAAAACTGATGTTATTCCAATTTTGAGGCTACATATGCCTCCCATCAATTTCATTTTTTGTAGAGTAACAAACAAAATGCAACCTTGGGTGACTAATTAGGGCTCTTAACCCATACAGTCTGCTCTCAGACAGACCTGCCGAGCTATAATGGATTTCAGCGAGGGCTGCCTGGGCGTAGCTGAAGATAAAAGCAGGTCATATGAACAACAGGAAAGGTCTAAGATTACCTCGTATGGATTTGCTGAGGCATGAGAGCGAAGAGCTAAGAGGGCTGAGCTCTGCACCACTCCTCTCATCAGCTACGCAGCGTGTGTCACCACGTCGGGTGACACAGTAGTATAGCTCATTTGGTCAGACTGGAACTGAATTTTCCCTGGCAGCTACAGGAGCTGTAACTACTTGATTTTTCAAGTGTCAGCCTTTCAAATACTAAAAAACCCCAACAATTTTATTGTAATAATATTTATATTTATACTATATGTTTACCTTGCCATAGATTTACATATAAACTACAGGTGGATTTATAACTACACAGATATTAACTTATTCAAAAACTATGTTTAAAGAATATTGAGACTGAAATGTATTGAGACTCAGTCCCCAAAAGGAGAGATCGGTAAACTCACGGTTGCCAATGTAACCTTAATTCAGGCTTCTTGTGCTATTCTTTATGATAATATCTTTAACTGATTGCTGCTTTTACAGCTGTTTTTACAGTAGGAAGTACTTTAATCAGCTCATCGCTATTCACCATTTCTTTTAGTTCCACCATTGGCTCTGTGTGTTACTCAGCATATACTATCCAAATACCAGTCAGGCTACAGAATTTAAGAGTTTCTCCTGGCTTTCCATGGGAATCTTAGTCCTCAGAGAAGTTTAAATCTGACGAAAATCACATTTCTAGGCTTATTCTCAAAACCCAAAGCAAAAACCCAACAACCACCACTACCATTTTGAGTAATTAAAGGTCATGTTATAAAAATAACCTTAAATTTCAAAGCTGGAACTCCTTAATTTTTTAACAGGCAGGTAGTGGATTATAAACAAACTTGGATGAAATTAAACATAAAAGGGAACGGAAGTTTAATCGCACAAAAGGACTACGCAAAAATCACACAATCCTAACTACTGGCATCAATCTCTACCTCAGATATACATACAAATAATGCATCTAGATTTACAGCAGTGACTTTCTATTTTAAAACTCTATATAGACATCCATATGATTTATATTATGAAACCCACAGATTATTCCTTAGTAGAATCTCAGAGGCTTAAATCAATAAACATTATAGCCATTTTTAGGAGTACCAAGGAGTACATTTTAGGAGTACCGGAAGGAAACAGGAGACCTGGCCACCCAGGATATGGAGAAGGCTGAGGTACTGAATGACTTTTTCACCTCGGTCTTCGCTGGCAAGGGCTCTAACCACACTGCCCAAGTTGCAGAAGGCAAAGGCAGGGTCTATGAGAATGAACCGTCCCCTGTAGGAGATCAGGCTCAAGACCATCTGACGAACCTGAAGGTACACAAGTCCATGGGACCTGATGAAATCCATCTGCTGGTCCTGAGGGAACTGGCGGATGAAGTTGATAAACTGCTTTCCATTATATTTGAGAAGTCATGGCAGTCTGGTGAAATTCTCGGTGACTGGAAAAGGGGAAACATAACCCCCATTTTCAAAAAGGGAAAAAAGGAAGACCCAGGGAACTACAGGCCAGTCAGTCTCACCTCTGTGCCCTGCAAAATCATGGAGCCAGGTCCTCCTGGAATCTCTGCTAAGGCACATGGAAAATAAGGAGGTGATTGGTGACAGGGGTTTGTCCCCTCTTCTCTCAAAGAACTCGTCCTGAGGCCTGTCAGGAGACGTGTTCTCTTGCATCCTGATATATTATTTCTAGCATAGGGCTCACATGAAGCCAGTGCTTTGGGGGAAATCATCAGGGAAACTGCAAGGACAGATCACTGAATCCAAATTCCTTCTCTAGTCCTTTAGGCTTCTTAAGGGAGTTTCTGTGATCTAACTGATCCTTGTGAGTCCTGTTCCAGGTGCTCTCCCCCTATATGCTTTTATCTGTACAAACGGGTTTCTCTTTAGAGGTTCTCAATTGCCACACACCCTTGATACATGTTGGTATCTGCATATACTCAAGTATATACCATGGGGATTCCTTACAAAGCTCAGTCCTTTGAGCTTTGACGTACCCATTTGGACAGATTCACTGATCTTCTGTAAGAAGGAAGTCTGACACATACTTATGATCATTTACAATTAATGTTTCCTATAAAGATTTGCCTCTCAAATTCACAAGGCAATGACAGAGGCTGTTTCATACATTTGCAGAAAGTCATTTCAGTGGCAGTTTAGAAGATACTCAAGTGTTTGAGGAATTGGACTCTACAGTGCTATTCAATCAATGGTAATGGATAGTCTGACTCTATTGCAAAGTTGAAGTTTTTAAAAACTATCTTAATATATTGACAGTAACACATCTTTAATGTTTTAAGTCTTCTGAGAGCCATTATAATAATGCCTCCAGTGAATGGCTGAGCTCCCTCTTTCCTTCAAGAAGTAGAGTCCAAGGGAGCAGAGCCCTGCACAACTCATGGGCTGTGTTTCCCCAAACCCAGTCAATTCAGTCATGTAATAGTTGGAGCTGACTACAAAGCAGAGGTAACAGGACAACAAAGCACCATTCCTTGCCAGAACTCCAATAAATCATTATGTGGCCCAGCAAAATGCAGAGGTTTCCTGTGTCCTGTTGTAGTATGTTGGTGGGGAGGAGACAGAAGGAGTCTCCCCGCGCTGTGGGTTTGGACTTGAAGATAGAAAGCAACTCCCCTCCTGATGAGCTCAGCTGCTGCAACAGCAGAAAGTTGTTCTAGACACAGTGGGCACGTTTGTTTCTCCTAAATGCATTACTTGTTGCGCTTTCATTTCTCCCTTTTATCATTCTTTTGGATATTGGCCTTCCCTCCAGTAGCCATGATCTTGTGCGATCTTTTTCACTTGCGTAGTGAGTGTAAATCCTTATATATTGAGAATGGCAACATTTATCAGCCTTTATTGCTAGGCACCAGAGTAAATGGAGGGGCAGGTGAAGGTTTGTATCATGCTTTTTAAGCAGGAAGACAGTAACATGCAAAACTGAGAAGACACAGTAAAACTCTTGTTACCCCTAACATGTCAAGACTTTCTAAGGAAAGCCATGGCCCTGGGACTGTCAGGTGTAGGAGGTGCTACGGTGACACTTTGTTCTTGCCTCTGCCATGCATCTTGGATAGCCTGCACTATCAGGGTATTTCCCCTTGTCAAAATCCACATCAAGCTCAGTAAACCAGATTTTCAGCTTTTTTTCTCTCCACCAAAACCAGGGACCTAAAACCTAAAGCAGAGATCCGTCCAGATTTAGACAAGTGTAAACAACAGTTCACGCTATAGAGCAGACCTTCTCCATCAGCACACCCAAGCAGAAATAAAAGTTCTAGTTCAAATATCTCAGCTGCTTTTTTTTTTTTTCTCCACCCAGTGTTATTTCTTAATTCTTCCTTCCGTTAATAGACACTTGGTGGCTTGCAGCAGGTAGCTGGGTCTGAACATGTTGTTTTTGAAGTGTGTTTACTTGGCAGGGAAGCTGAATAAGCAGCAAAAATTGTACCTTGCCCACCTACACCAGTTCTGTATCTGTCCCAGCATATTTATCCCTTCTATTATTTTTTCCCGTCATTTCCCAAACAAGCACTGCCAAGTACACGTCTCTAAAAATCCCTCCTTGTTCTATATTTGTCTGTGTTGAAGTGTCATTGTCTTCTATTGATTTTAACTGATCTAAGTCTGTAAATAGCTGGCAATTCTGTTCTTCATTATTTACAGTTTCATCCATTTATAGTATCATCCATCTGTGATTTTTGTTTTTCCTTTCCTACTTTCTTTCCTATTTTCTTTGGCTTCCCTGAGCCACTTCTCATTCTATGAACACATAGAACTGCACTAAAACAATGATCTGGATTAAAAATAGCATGATCAAATTCGCACTCGGTCTTTGAAGTATTCCTTATGCACTCTCTATGCTTACAGAAGCTGCAGAAAACATTGAAGAACTTCCTCCAGTTCACAGAGTATTTGTTATTAAGTTCATAGAGTCATAGAATGGTTTGGCTTGGACGGGACCTTAAAGTTCATCTTGTTCCAACTGAACAACCCGACACCAACTGACACCTCCCACTACACCAGGTTGCTCAACGCTGCATCCAGTCTGGTCTTGAACACTTCCAGGGATGGGGCATCCACAACTTCTCTGGGCAACCTGCTCAGTGTCTCACCACCCTCCCAGTAAAGAATTTCTTCCTAATAGCTAATCTAAACCTCCCCTCTTTCAGCTTAAAACTGTTACCCCTCATCCTATCACTACACTCCCTGATAAAAAGTCCCTCCCCAGCTTTCCTGTAGGTCCCTTTTAGGTACTGGAAGGGGCTATAAGGTCTCCCTGGAGCCTTCTCTTCTCCAGGCTGAACAAACCCAACTCTCTCAGCCTGTCTTCACAGGCAAGGTGCTCCAACCCTCTGATAATCTTCGTGGCCCTCCTCTAGACTCACTTCAACAGGTCCATGCCCTTCTTATGTTGGGGGCCCCAGAGCTGGACTCAGTACTGCCAGAGGGGGTCTCATGGGAGTGGAGTAGAGGGGTAGAATCACCTCCCTTGAGCTGCTGGCCATACTTTTTTTGATTCAGCCCAGGGACAGCTGGCTTTCTGGGCTGCACGTGCACATTGCTGGCTCAACCAACACCTCCACATCCTTCTCCTCAGGGCTGCTTTCAAGCCATTCTCCAGCCTATATTTATGCCTGGGATTGCCATGACCCAGGTGCAGGACCTTGCATTTGGCCTGCTTGAACTTCATGAAGTTCTCACAGGCCCACTTCTCTAGCCTGTCCAGGTCCCTGTGGATGGCATCCTTTCCCTCCAGCGTGTCGATCACACCACACAGCTTTGTGTCATTGGCAAACTTGCTGAGGATACACTCAATCCCACTGTCCATGTCTCCGACAAAGATGTTAAACAGCACAGGTCCCGGTACTGACCCCTGAGGAACGCCACTTGTCACTGGTTTCCACTTGGACATTGAGCTGTTGACCGCAGCTCTTTGAGTGCGGCCATCTAGCCAATTCCTTATCCACCAACTGGTCCATCCTTTAAATCCATGGCTCTCCAATTTAGAGACGAGGATGTCGCATGGGACAGTGTCAAACGCTTTGCACAACTCCGGGTAGATAACATCAGCTGCTCTTCCTTTACCCACCAACACTGTAACCCTTTTGTGGAAGGCCACCAAAGTTGCCAAACATGATTTGCCTTTAGCAAAGCCATGTTAACTGTCACTGATCACCTCCTTATTTTCTGTGTGCTTCAGTATAGTTTCCAGGAGGATTGCTTCATCATTAGGAAAAGCAACTATTAAGCCATCACAAAATGACAAGCACCTGTCCCACACCCCCTCACAGACTGTCCTCACCTCTCACCTGTGTTTCATCCAGCTCCAGTGACTGCTGGGATCTAAGCAAGCCCTGCCATGGCTCCAAGAGGCCTTTCTAGGGAAGGAGGGTTGGCTTCCTCCCCACCACACCTGGGACTCTGGCTCCATCCTTCCCCTGCATCAACTGCAAGGCAACTCCCAGCCCCAGGCTGCTCCTGGCCCTTAGCATCTGCGCTCCAGTACCACCCCAGCCTTTCCTTAAAGTAGAATAAGAAAATTGCAACCACAGAAGTAAAAATAAAAATTCTGTCTATCCAAAAGGAGAGCAATGGCTTCATTATTTTGAAACTGAAACATTTTAAAGATTTTTAAAATTTTTGTTCCCCCTCATTACCAGTACATGTGATTTCAATGACAATTTAAATTATTTTCATTTTATTTCACTTTTACAGAAACCTTAGGTATGTTAGAATGCCTCAAAATGAAAAATAATACAGTTTTGCCACTTACAGAAATATTAAAGCATTTCAGACAAAGCAAGGGATGAAACTGTATACAAATCTGCTATGTTCAGTAGCTTAAATAACAAACGGGAAGGAAAAGTGGGAAAACAAAAGTGTAACTTCTCAAAATATTCCATAGAAAATTCACTAAGAAATTAATTGCCACAAACTGAATTTTTACCTTAAAAGCTTACAGAAGAAGATCTGCAGTATACCAGGAGGTCTAGCTGTGCAGGATGACTGACCTATTTATTGATTACTTAAATGACAAAATGGAAACCTTGGCCCATGTTTTCTCTGGAGGTTGCCTTGTCCCTAAGTCTTCTCTGCCTGAGACACACACAGAAATACTTTGACACTGGGGTTGCAGCTAATAAGGCCCATATCATAGAATCATTTAGGTTGGAAAAGACCCTTGGGATCATTGAGTCCAACCATCAACTCCACTCTACAAAGTTCTCCCTTACACCATATCCCTTAACACCACATCCAAACGAGTCTTAAACACATCCAGGGATGGTGACTCCACCACCTCCCTGGGCAGCCTATTCCAGTGTCTAACCACTCTTTCTCTGAAGAATTTTTTCCTAATGTCCAGCCTAAACCTACCCTGCTGCAGCTTGAACCCATTCCCTCTTGTTCTATCACTAATTACCTGTGGGAAGAGACCAGCACCGACGCCTCTACAATGGCCTTTCAAGTAACTGCAGAGAGTGATGAGGTCTCCCCTCAGCCTCCTCTTCCTCAGACTAAACAGTCCCAGCTCCTTCAACTGCTCCTCATAAGATTTATTCTGCAGGCCCTTCACCAGCTTCGTTGCCCTCCTCTGCACTCGCTCCAGCACCTCGATACCTCTCTCATTGAGGTGCCCAGAACTGGACACAATACTCAGGGTGTGGCCTCACCAGTGCTGAGTACAGGGGGACAATCACCTCCCTACTTCTGCTGGTCACACTATTTCTAATACAAGCCAGGATGACATTGGCTTTCTTGGCCACCTGGGCACACTGCTGGCTCATGTTCAGCCGCTTGTCAATTAGAACCCCCAGGTCCTTTTCTGCCAGGCAGCTCTCCAGCCACACTTCCCCAAGCCTGTAGCAATGCATGGGGTTGTTGTGTCCCAAGTGCAGGACCCGGCACTTGGCCTTGTTGAAGCACATTCCATTAGCATTGGCCCACCGGTCCAATCTATCCAAGTCTCTCTGTAGAGCCTCCCTATCCTCATGTAGATCAACACTCCCGCTTAGCTTTGTGTCATCCGCAAACTCGCTGATGATACACTCTATGTCCTTATCAAGGTCATCAATAAAGATGTTAAACAGAAATGGTCCCAACACTGAGCCCTGAGGGACACCACTTGTGACCGGCCGCCAACTGGATTTAACTCCATTGACCACCACTCTTTGTGACCGCCCATCCAGCCAGTGCCTGATCCGGCAGATCGTATGCTCATCCAGGCCATGAGCCGCCAGTTTTTCCATGAGAATTCGATGGGGAACAGTGTCAAATGCTTTTCGAAAGTCTAGGTAGACAATGTCCACAGCCTTTCCCTCACCCAATAATCTGGTCATCTTGTCATAGAAGGAGATCAGGTTCATTAGGCAGGATCTGCCTTTCATAAACCCATGCTGACAAGGCCTGATCCCCTGCTTGTCCATTATATGACTTGGACACTCGAGATGATCTGCTCCATGACTTTCCCTGCTACCGAGGTCAGACTGACAGGCCTATAGTTTCCCGGATCCTCCTTTCTACCTTTTTTGTAGATGGGTGCTACATTTGCTACCCTCCAGTCCATTGGGACCTCCCCAGTTAGCCATGACTTCAGGTAAATAATGGGAAGTGGCTTGGCGAGCACACCTGACAACTCTTTCAGCACTCTTGGATGTAACCCATCCAGTCCCATAGACTTGCGTGCATCCAAGCGGCATAGCAGGTCGTAGATCACTTCCTTTTTAATTGTGATGACCTCGTTCAGCTTCCCCTCCCTGTCTCCTAGCTCACGAGGCTGGGTGCCCAGGGAACAGCTAGTTCCACTGCTAAAGACTGAGGCAAAGTAGGCATTGAGCACCTCAGCCTTTTCCTCATCCTTTGTGACTATGTTTCCCTCTGCATCCAGTAAGGGAGGGAGATTTTCCCTAATCCTCCTTTTGTTGTTAATGAATTTATAGAAACATTTTTTGTTACCCTTAACAGCTGCAGCTAGGTTGAGCTCTAGCTGCGCTTTGGCTCTCCTAGTTTTCTCCCTGCATAGCTTCGCTATATCCTTATAGTCTTCATGAGAGACCTCCCCGCTCTTCCAGAGGTCATAGACTCTCCTTTTGTTCTTGAGGTCCAGCCAAAGGTCCCTATTTAGCCAGGTCAGTCTCCTTCCCCACCTACTTGTTTTTCAGCACACAGGGACAGCCTCCTCCTGTGCCTTTAAGACTTCTCTCTTGAAGTATGTCCAGCCTTCCTGGGCTCCTATATCCTTCAGGGCAGCCTCCCAAAGGATTTTGTCCAGCAGTCTTCTGAACACGTCAAAGTTTGCCCTCCAGAAGTCTAAGGTGGCAGTTTTACTAACTCCTCTCCTTGTTTCTCCAAGAATCAGAAATTCTATCATCTCATGATCACTGTGCCCTAGACAGCCACCAACCTTTACTTCCCCCACAAGTTCTTCCCTGTTCACAAGAAGCAGGTCCAGGAGGGCACCTTCCCTTGTCGGCTCACTTACCAGCTGTGTGAGGGTTATCTTCCACACATTCCAGGAACCTCCTGGATTGTTCCCTCTGCTGTGTTGTATTCCCAGCAGATATCCAGGAGGTTAAAGTCCCCCACAAGAACAACGGCAAGTGACAACAAGATTTCCCCCAGCTGCTTATAGAAAGCTTCATCTGCCTCACTGCTTTGGCTGGGAGGTCTATAGCAGACTCCGACAGCAATATCAGCTTTATCGGCCCTTAACCTAATCCAAACACTCTCCACCCCATCATTAGTATACTTGATTTCTGAGCTCTCATAGCATTCTCTAACATACAGGGCCACTCCACCGCCTCTCCTTTCCTGTCTGTCCCTCCTGAAGAGCTTGCAGCCATCAATTGTGGCATCCCACCGTGTTTCTGTGATAGCCACTATGTCATAGTTTTCCTGGTGCATCATGGCTTCAAGCTCCCCCTGTTTGTTGCGCATACTGCGTGCATTGGTATAGATGCACTTCAGATGTACTAACAATTCCAACACCTTTTTGTGAGTGTGGGCCCCTTTTCCTACCAGACCCCGCTCAGGTGCTTCCATGATTTCTAAATGTCTGTCCCTTCTCTCAAATGAAATGGCAGAGTGAGAGTCCTCGCTAGTCAACCATCCTTCAAGCCCTGGCATGCCTCCCTTGGGTTTATTCCTAACGGGCCCAGTTATCTCCCCTTCCCCCCTCATATCTAGTTTAAAGCCCTGTCAATGAGCCTTGCTAACTCCTGCCCCAAAATTCTTTTCCCCTTCTGGGACAGGTGCATCCCACCTGCCACCAGCAGGCCAGGTGTCTCATATAGCAGCCTATGATCAAAAAACCCAAAGCCCTGCCAATAACACCAGTCCTGGAGCCATGAGTTGGCCTGATGCCTCTTCCTGATAATTTCCTCATTCGTGATTGCCACTGAAGGGATAGTGGAGAATACAACTTGCATTCCTGATCCCTTAAGCCACTGCCCCAAGGCTCTAAAATCTCTTTTAATCGATTTTGGGCTCCTTCTACCCACTTCATCACTACCCACCTGAAATACTAAGAGGGGGAAATAGTCAGAGGAGTTTACTAGGGCCAGAATTTTGTCCAACACATCCCTGACCCGTGCCCCAGGGAGGCAGCAGACTTCCCTGTGAAGTGGGTCTGGATGGCATATGGGCCCCTCCACCCCCCTCGGTAGAGTCACCCACAACAATGACCCGTCTGCTTTTCCTTTTGGAGCCAGTTGTGATGCTGGGTCCATGGTGACTTCATTTTTCTAACATTTCCGGCCTGGGTGTATCATTCTCCCCTCCAACAGCCAGTTCTTCCTGCAGGGCTTCATATCCGTTCTGCAAGGGTAACTGGGAAGGTGGGAGGGGATTCTCCTGCTTCCCTGAGCAGGGACCTGTTTCCATTCCCCCTCTTCTCTGTGATCCCCTCCTATCGCCCGGTGACGAGAGGGAAGGGGGTCCTCTGATTTGTGTGGGGCCTCAACCTGTTCCCTTTCCCTCAGGGAGTGGGTCCACCAGTCACTCTCCCTCTCACATTCCCTGATACTCCTCAACCTCTCCACTTCTTCCTTCAGCTCAGCCACCAGAATGAGCAGATCATTTACCTGTTCACATCTGACACAGGTGTTGTCTCCGCTGCCCTCCATCACAAGTGCCAGGCTCCAGCAGTCTCTGCAGCCAGAGGCCTGGACGCCCCTATGTTTGTGTGGGGCCTCTGTCTGGGTCCTCACAGTTTTTTTAACAGCAGCCTTTGACCAGGTAGCAACCATGGCTGGATCTCTACACACAAGTGACACCTTGTGACTCAACAGTCAGTTGGGATGTGCACTAGTTGCTTTGTGGCCAGGGACTAGTCCCTGCCCTCCCGGAGGCTTCTTATAACCTGGTGGGTTGGTCGACCAGGGGAGGTGCTGTCTCCGCCCCAGGCTCCCTCAGCAGCCCGCCCACCAGCTGGCAGCCCTCAGCACAGGCCGAGGGCTTTTGCCGGCTTCCAAAAGCCCCAAAAAGAGCTTTTCGTCGGCCCTTTTCGCTGCAGATCCCTTCCCCAGCACAGTCTTACCTGCCCTGAAGCTGGTCTCCGTGGCAAAAATTACTTTCTTCAACCTCCAAACCTGCATCTTCTTCACCTCCTGTTTAAAACAGGCTGGCCCTGTAGATCAGCTTTTCTTCTCCCTGCAAAGACTAACACCAGAGCAGTGGCACACCATGGAGAACAGCCGTGACCTATTTCCCAGGGCAGATAAGCTTGTTTGAAAATCATGTGAAAAACAAAGGGAAAGGCATAAAACATGTGGGCTTTACAAGAGGGAGTTTCATGTTCAGGAATGGAAAACATTAAAAATTGTTTACAATGCTTTGCTAAAAAGATGCAGGTTTGGAGGTTGAAGAAAGTAATTTTCTTCAGTAAAATTAATTCTTATGATTACAGAAAGTAGATTTCCAATAAATAAACCAATGCCTCTCTGGGGATTAATAAAAATGGAAAAAAAAAACCACACCAAAATCTGCCTCAGAAATTACTTTGTTCTCATTATGTTCAAAGCAGGTTAATCTCTCCCACATATTGTATAAAAGCCATAAATTTTGCCGAGTCTTCCTGAATGCTATGGAACAACTTTCTGGGAACCAAATAAATCAGTCCAATCAGTACCAAATAAGTCAGTCAGTTCTCCATCACCGGTAACAGGGAGAGGAGGATGTTGTGGATGCAGGCAAAGCAGCCAGCAAGCGCAGAGCCAGCCACACCATCTGGGGCAGCACGGGCTGGCTGCGGGGCTCAGAGCCTGGCCAATAACCCTGGCTCTTCCGAGCTGGCTCTGTGCTTCGCCCCATTGCTGGTGGGTCTCCCTGTGCTTGGATGAATGGGGGAACATGGCTCAGAGATCACTCTGCAGCAGCTGCTCTAGGTCTGGAAGCAACAGTCATATCTATTATTCAGATAATGGACAGTCTGCTAAAGACTAGAACAACCAGAAGGAGTGGTCTGTCAGCACTTTGAAATGGTTTTTCACTGTTGTGCTGTAACAAAAAGTTATTTTTGGAAGCCAGAATTTTACTCCTTACCTTTACCTGAAATGGATTTTCACTGCTGTGCTGTAACAAAAAGGGTTTTTTGAAGCCAGAATCTTACTGATACTTTTACCTGTTTGGTTGTAAGGACTGTGTAACACAGTTTTGTTATATTTGTGCTGACCCCAAACTATCTTCTGTTTAAAAAGAAAGATATTTATATAATAGATAAATAAAACCAAAAATGGCAGTAAACAGATAAATTATAAATGAGATTTAATCATTAATATTCACTCAACTAAATGGATCTGTACCCTGAGAACATCATTATTTGGTGTTCAGCATTTGTATATGAAAGTTTTTTATTTACTTGTGTATTTGTGCCTGCAGACCCCAGCTGAGCTGTGGGGTTTTTACTGCCCTAGGGAATGAATAAAGACACAGAAAAAGACAATGTGTCTCTCAGGGAGGTTACAGCCTAAGAAATTACATCAAGTGCAGAACAGAGGTGCCCAGTACGTTCTCGTGCCTTTCCAGCATACGAAGAGTAGCTAAGAATTTAGCTGAAAAACAGCATGAAGCTTTCAAAAAGCATCCAGTATGCCATGGGGTGCATTTTTGCAAGACAACTGTCCACAGAAACCGGTAGCAACCAGGGGAACAAATTACAACCACAACACCTCTGCAGGTCTGCCCCACAGCCCGTGCACAGGACTTGTTGCAGAGGAGAGCAGGGACTCACCTGGCTCTGTGGCCAGATGAGAGTATGGACGATGCTGTAAAAGTTAAACAGAGATATGATTTCTCATGGAAGTCACAGTTACTGATGTAATTCGAAATACGTCAATGATTGTCTTGCAGGCATTTGGAGAAAGTAAATGACTCAGATGACTTTATTTTCCTGAAATGGCCTTTCTCATCCCAAGTAAATATGTACCATTTTATAAAAGTTATACCTGGCCAGTACTTTCAGTTAAATTTGTTTCATACCATTACATTCATGGCTTCGCCTTCTGAGTAAAATAGGTCTTTTCCTTTCTAAGCCGCAGTTTACACATTATTGTATTTATGTTTAAATCCAGTTCTGCTGCCATTCTGTTAAATGCTACATGAAATGAACATAAACAAGAATCAACATCAAGGGTTTTTCTCGACCATTTAAACAGTATTTCTAGGTAGCTTTGCCAAAATTGTCAGCAACTCCCTATTCAGTAACTTTGAAATTGCGAAAGTATCATAAAGGCAGCATTATCACAGACATAAATGGTCTCAAAAATGGCACAATGCAGAAAAACAAATCGAAATATAATTCCAAATTTCTGGATACTTGTCCATTCAAACTCTGAAAGTCCAAAAACTCAAAAGCTTATGCTAGTATCTAAATTCAGAATGCTACCCAAGAGAATAATAGTCTTCTCCAATGCTTCTATTTGCACAGACATTTTGCGAATATAAACCAGTTTTCCACCTCTATGTTTTTAGCATTACTTTTTAAACAACACAAAATGGGAAGTAAAAATAGCCCTGGCTCCATTATGCAGCAAATGTAGTCAGACCTTTAACTTCAGCATGACACTATAACAGAAGCTGTCCACCAGTGTCCCCACACAGCCCTTTTTGCACAATCAAGCTTAAATTAGTAAAGACATATGATGCATTAAGCCATGCACATTACACTGCTCAGGCTTGAAAGTGCCTAATGTTGAGTAAAGTTTCCCACCAGCTGTTTTTGTGTTATTTGTTTTGTGCTCTCATTTGAACTATTACATAATGTGTTGAAATGAAAAATTGGCACATAGAGGTATAACGGTTTGTTTTGTAGAGAAAAAGCAGTGTATCATTTGATTTCATAGATACAGAATAAAACAGATCTTTAATTCAAAATGAAAAACAAAGACGGATATGGTAAATGACGTTATAGCACCATGACTTTCAGGAAGTATTCTTATACTGTGAAAACCGGCCTTCATCATATCAGTGTCATAATTAATGATATACCTAAATCAACATTCATCTGCCTGAATTATTGTAGCCTAAAGTTATTTTGTGCATGACTTACTGCAACGTATGAAAAGGAGAGCAGAAAAATGATAACTGACATGTTGCATACCATTTTTGATTCCAAAGATATCCAGTGAATTGATACAAAATGTATGTAATATTGAATCAGATAGATTAAATGAGTGTCCGTGCACACACAGACAGGATTTTTTTCAACAGCATTAACATTTTCCCATTGCATACTTGTGCACACATGGAAATGTGATCTCCTCTGAGACAGAAAAGGGAAGCATAATGATTAGAATGCATGACAAGTGCCCCAGTCATTAGGCTCTCACTGAGTTATTACAGAAATGGGCTGCAGTACGACCAGCTGATTTTGAAAACTTTGGTGGTGTTTGGGGAAAGGGCTGAATGTCTCCTTCCAAAAGAAAACTTGGAGTTAAGATAGCATAAGTCCATTAAGCTTCTGGGAAAGAGTTAAGTCTTACCTCTCTTTTCCGTGAACTACCTTAAGGGGGTTCCTCCTCACTATGCCGGCTTCTGTGGGTCCCCCTTCTTTGTCTGCAGTGTAAAGGGAACATCAGTGTCTGACCTCAGTGTTGCGAAATTCACTAGTAGCCCAACCTTATGCGGTAGCAGACTTTCACATCAGAAGGGGGTGGCTACACAACTCATCCATGCCATAAACAATGCAACTCCTACAGTGGTCCAACCATAAAAGATGAAAACATAATGTTCAGTTGGCAGTACTTGAGCCTTTCATCAGGAAGACACGGGAGTTTTAAGACTTTGGTCACTGCACTGGGACTTTCACCACTGTATACTTTCATTATTTTAATCTCCATGGGAGACAGATTACATGTAGGATGAAAACCAAACCTATTTTTAATAAGAGGTAAGTCCAAGAGCTAGGACCTTTAGTGAGTAGAAAGGCCTAAGGGGATGGAGCTGCCTTGATAAATCAATCTTACCATGTGGCAAGTGAAAAAATAACTTTTTTTTTTTCCAGTGCTGCCTAATCTTAGCATATATGTTTTGCCTGGAGGTAAATGGGGGCTTAGTCTCAGAGTCTAACCCTTGGTGCACATAGGTAACACGGGCTTTTGGGACAGGGAGAGGCAAAGTCATCCAGAAGGTACAGTGGGGCTTAACTTAAGCGCAAAGCAAGTTGATTGGGACCCTTGGAGCTGGGTACCCCACTGGCAGCATAGCAGGGACAGGAAAGATGAATTCGCTGCCCATTCACACTCATCTGAGCATAGGTTTTAAAGTGAAACAAAACCAGTGGTTTCATTTCCCTCCCTCCCAGATAAGGAGCCCAAATGATCTGTGTGGTCCATATTAGCATGTAGTGATACCAATCTTCAGTATAGCTACTAATAGTCATCAGTGGGAAGCATGCATTCAGGCCCAAAGGTGGAACATTATCCAAGTAGAGACTATCTATAACCTCATATCCAGGGAGTTATATTTTGTTTCAAGTCTGTGAGCACCGGTGGGGGTGAGAACACTCAGAATCAGGCAGAGGGAGATGACACTTTTTTAAAATAAAGAGGTCGGAAATTCTTCAACATCAGTTTCTATGTACTCAACACCCTCTTTTCTATTTTTAAGCAGCAGCCAGGCAGGCACTTTTACTGGTAACACGTCCACAGAGGTTTCCTTGGCATCCCTCAAATCCTGGCAGCATTATTGTATCTGAATGCTGCGCTTTTCCATCAATGGACAAACTGCTCTGTTTCCACTCCTTGTAATTTTACACGCTCAGAAGACACTTTTGTTGACTGACAGACATCTCTTTCTTCTTCTCCTTCCTTTTACTGCACTGGGATTGGAAGCCTGCACCTCATGAGGGTTAATATTTCTGATTTTCCCACTTACACCATTAAAAAGGAGTCCCATGGAAGAACAACTTTAGGCAAGGGAAGACTAGTTTAAAAATACAAAATCCCAGGGAAGAGGAATGTGGAGAAGTACTTCAGCACCTTAGTTTAAATTCAGCCCTGTAAAAGCTCACATGAAATATTCATACTTTAATGTCCACAAAGTAGTTTAATCTGATCTGCAGAATCACAACTCTGGCAGTATAATATGTCCCATGGCCTTACAAAATGCTGAAGTGAGCAGAGTATGTCCACATTCCTCTGCAAGAAAAATTCTGACCTGCAGGCTCTGGTGCAAAACACTCACTAAACACCCTGTATAACTATTTAATATATGTGCCCTCTGGAAACGCTGAAGGCTTTTCTCCTTAGGTGTCTGTCTCTGATCCTAGCAACGGACACTGTTTCTTTGTTCAGTGACCTTAGAAGCAGAAGCGCTAAGATCCGGAAAAATTGCTAGCAGCATCACAGTCTTTAGTGAAGGCCAGTGATTCTCCAGATTTCACCCTAAACATAATTATGTGGAGAAATCCAACTGCAGAACTTTTGGGTTCCTCAAAACACTTCGTCTGTCATCACTCCATTGAACCGACACTATTTATTTGCTTTCAAAAGCAACCCTAATTGATTTATCTGTTGCTCGGAATAACACCGTGATAAATAAATTATCGCTTAAACACAATGGATTACTAACATTTCCTTTTCTAATTATATTTATGACATATTACTAGGTCTTGCTTCGTTTAAAAGCTTACATATGTTTTCCTCATCCCTGTAATCTAATCTAAGGTGCAAAGCCTGGATTTGTGCCAGTAAACCCCTTTGTTAATATACTGCTGCACTAGCAGAGTCCATCTGGAGTTACTGTTCTGCTTGATGTCACATGGCAGATCCTACCTGCATGGAAGATGAAAGGACATTCAAGGCACGTATCTAGGGATGACAGTTTTCTTTGTGATGAACCACAGAGTCACAGCTTGTTAAGTAAGACTGTGGCAGTGATAAAAGACAAAGCCATCATTTTATAGCAGAATATGGCCTATCTGTACATGACAAGCCATACTATCTCTGCTCACACATGCTGACATCTCATAATGCATTCTCCCAAGTGCCGGACAGAAATAGTCCCTGAAGACAGCACCACTAGAGAGTAATAGCATACTGCTTATCTAGGAGCAAATGAATGGAAAAAAACTGAAGTGCACAATGTGTCCCTATTAACATCACAGATAAAGGGAGCTTTCAGTTTAAAATATTTTCTGTTTTCATCAGAGGTTCAATAGGTTTAGAATCAAACAATAAGGACAATTAAGTTCCCTTCCTCTTAAATTATTTTGACTCTTTCGATTTGATTTTTTTTTTTATGTTGAGGGTAAATATATGAAAATCTGTTGGGAACTCTCTTTTTTGGAGGGCTGTGTGTCCATACCATGTGTGCAGAGTCTTACGCTGTACTTAACATTCTTCACACTTCACAACTTCCCAGACTGTCCAAACACCACTAGCTGGTGCTCACAGGCTCCCAAGCTGCCCTGCAGGGTGAAAGTCCATGGGAATGTAGGTTATGGAGAGAGGTTAACTGCCGGGCACCTCCCAGAGCAGGTGGCAGAGGGCGACAGGGAGGGGACACTGTCAACAGAGGTGGCAGTAGGGAACTTGAGGCTGGTACCTTGTTGGTGGGAATGGTAAGACCCAGTGGCTTCCTGGGAAGAAGGTAGAGAAGATCCCTGGGTAGATCAGGGAAGACGTATCAAGAAGGAAAAGATTTAGCTTGAAAGAACAGGGAAATATGTAAAAGGGCAACAAACCAACAGGGGAGCATAAGGAAAGAGAAAATCCCGTTTGCCTCAAAGGGTACTTCTCAATTAAGTCAGGCCCTCCTCTTGGTTTCAGCCCAAGCCTTTTTATAGTCCACACACAAAAGTTTTAATGATATATTGACCCTGCTATTGGTAGAAATTGCAAGGCACCTGAATCTGGGCAGAAATTAACCCTCCTGCCCTAGTAATCCATGTGAAAACTCCTGGCTTCCTACACTCCTACAAGGACAGAGCAGCTCTCCTGCAAGTGCAGCTTACACTGGGGGAAAACCAGTGTGACAAAATAAAAAAAAAAAAGAGATATTCCCGGAGATAATCCTGGGTGGCTGTGAAATTAGTGATGATGCCAAATCTGATGCAACTGCTGCTTATCGAGATGCCGTAAATGGGGTTAACAGGGGTGTTCAGCACGAGTACCAATCACATGGGCTAACCTGAGAAGTATGCCTAGTGCTGTTGTACATTTGAGACACACTGGCCGCATTGGCTGGGGGTTGTAAGTCTTCAGAAGTGACAGTGAAAACCTGTCTGCCACTCTCCTCTCGAGTTGTGTGGTGCACACATCTCCCTTTCCTGCTGTACGTGCAATCATCCCCTGCGCTGAATCCTTCCACCTAGCACAGCCAAACATCCTGTTCTCTCTTGCACTGTAACGTACCTGCAAAAGTCACTGGTTAATCACATTCGAAATTTTCCTCAGTGACACCTACAAAATGTTGACAAAGGTTAAGCAGCCCATGTCTTAAGACTGCTGCCTATCGTACTGACTAACGTTTCCTGTTTGCACGTACCCTCCCCATC
This sequence comes from Rissa tridactyla, assembly GCF_028500815.1. Taxonomy (NCBI): domain Eukaryota; kingdom Metazoa; phylum Chordata; class Aves; order Charadriiformes; family Laridae; genus Rissa; species Rissa tridactyla. Next base: position 19,925,744 of record NC_071472.1, on the reverse strand, counting down.
TGTTGACTGAATGTCTCTTGTCTTCACACATAAATGTTAAATTCTTTGGTATAGTTGTAATCTAAGTAAGCACAATGTACATTGACAGCAACATTAACCAAAGTATTCAATAGTAAGCCTATTGATGGCCCTTTGTATTGTTGTCATAGTTAGCTCAGCATTTCTCATTTGTGTCACAACTTTCATTATGTAGATTAATTGATTTTTTCACATAGTTGTAGGCATAATCGAATAGACACTTTTTCAGATTTACTCCTCTTCTGGGCTCTGGACTCTAAAACTGAGTACCTTTATCTCCATTTATATATTTACAGTATCTTCCTCACTTATCCTCCTGAACACTTCCCAAAGCATCCTCCTTCCATTCTTATTTTCATGCCTTCCTTTATGGGGCTTCTCAGACCTGGAACCCCTCTGTCCCTCCTACGATTTTGTATTGCAGGAATACCTCTCTGCTAAAGGAAACAGCAAAATTATATTCAAAGACAAAATGTTTCAGAAATAAACAACCCCTAAAACATTTCAGGCATTTCACTTATTATTTGGCCATCATAGAATCATAGAATTCCAGGTCGGAAGGGACCTCAAGGATCATCTGGTACAACCTTTTTTGGCAAAAACTGAATCTTAAAAGTGTCCAATGTTGGGGAAGGTGTCCAACGTTGGGGGAAAATGTATATTTGAGTCATGCAGAACACATATACATGACATAATGGATGTGGTACATGGAGTTGTCATGATAACAGATTAGAAAGCTCACATAATACAGTGCTGCTGCATCTAGAGTCCCACAATCTCTTACACCTCGGCTAATAAATGATGTGTCTCAGCTTCATATGAGCATGGACAGACAGCTTCCAGTTCCAGACCTACCACTGCTCCCCACTAATTTAAGATCTCCACTCCTTCACCGGTGCAGTACAGATACAACTATCGTTAGTCTCATGTAGGTCTCCATCCTGTAAAGTCTTATGTATGCATTTACCTGGCTATTAAGGATATGCAATGTTTTGTCTCTTCTAATTTTCCTGTGGGTAATGGCCATGTTTTTGAAAGCTCTCAGTCCTGAAGTTGTGTGATTAAATGAAAAAAGAGTTTTCATTTGAAGAGAAACTCTTTAACCTTTAAAGAATGTTCAAAAATCTGAATCCATATAGAGAGAACTCACTTTTTCTTGTGAATTTTTCTTGTGATTCTTGTGATTTCCTGATTTTTTCACAATTTTTCAGCCATGCTAATGATTTTTGGATACCCTGTTCTTGAGGTTAGCTCTATTAAGTACTTTGTTGACTTGACGCAGACTGAATTTTTAGCTTGTAAACTCATTACAAAGATCATTTTTATTCACACATTCTGATCATAGGCATAAATTGCAAAAGTGTCTTCCAAACATTAAATTATCGAGAATATGAGTTTTTTGATAATACATTTTGAAGTGTTATAACTTGCCTGTTTTCTTCTAGCCAAGCCACCATATGATTTTGCAATTGGAATGGATACATTGTTTTACGAAGACAAACATCATTTTACCTGAATTTTTAGAGATTCATAAAATATAGTTAGCTTTTCTTTGGAGTTTTTAAGCTTTCTGCACACCATGGTTCCAGTCTGGATTACAAGTGCCAAAATGCCACAAAGACGACTGTTCCCTCAGTATTTTTGGCTTAGTGAGAGACAGAAAGCGCTGAAAAATTTGTTAGAAAAAAGGCCATAGCGAGAATTCCCACTCAGCTTTTAGAGCAAAAAGGCTGATTAAGCACAAAAGACTCGGGGAAGTTTGTCAAATTGAACTGATTCTACAAACCTGCTGAATTTTGCTGAATGATTTAGTAAACTGATTGAATACTGTCTCATGTGCGTTCGGTTTTAATAATTTTGGAAGGGCTTCATATATACTTAGAATGGGTTAGCCTGAAGCCTAAATCTGCCCACAGTGACCTTTGCTGTTGGTGAGTATGGCCATGCAGAAAATACACCTGTTGATGACTGAACCCTGCCATTGCCATCATTGTTAGCTATACATTTGCTTATCTTATTAAGAAGCTCCTAAAGTTACAGAGGAGAGTGACAAAAGTTAGAGGGGTTTCCCATGCAAGGCAGGAGCTCCAAGCTCTTCCCATGGCTCTTGGTGATGCAGAGGCTGCCCCAGTGGTCAGGTTTCACTCTGCCCAACACAGCACAGGATCTGGGGGTCTGAACTTGCCACACCTTCTGTGGCAGGGCACAAAGAAGCGCTCTCTAATACCACAGCACTTTGTTGAACAAAGAGATGGGACGGAATAAAAGCATGTACTAGAAGCAGTGGAGGACTAGGGTTGGATGCTCAAATCAGTCTAATATTTCCTACTCTTCTGTCATTTCTCCATACAAGGTGTTTCAGATTCACTGCCAACCTGGAGCAGGAGCAATGCTGAATCTCAGGAAGACTTGCCGCATGCCCCAGGAGCAACCATTGGAATATATTTAAGGTGACTCTAAGTCATCCCTTTACCTCAATCCTGATCATGTAGGTTTTCTTTCCAAAGCATGTGTGAGTACTCCAAAATGTACACAAGGGTTTTTTTTACACAGCAACATTGATCAGAGTTTGTGAATTTGCAACACACTTGTTACTCATGTAGGCGCTCAATGCACAGTGAATGTGAGATAAACTCCTCCATGTCAAAAGCTAAGGTGTGAACTTACGGAGGCTTTTTGGAAGTGGAGTAAATTACTTCACACTTATTGCTAGCTAAGAGAATCCGCAAAAGGAATTAATATGGAGTAGCTTATGAGTTTTAAATTCACACTTCAAATTTTTTTCTTTATGGTGACTTTTCATTTAGAGAAGCATTCAGACATTTTGCTTCAGAGAGTCTTAGTTCAAAAAGTGCTTAGTCTTTTAAAAAATGTATTGTAGTGCTCCTGTATTTTCTTCTGCAATCCCTCCCTTTCATAAACTGAACTTTGCAGGTAATTCTTATACAAAATAACAGATAGAAACAATACATATATTCAGAGGTGATGAGACAGTTGTCTTGAAAAATAAATATAGTGTTAACACATATCATTGGCGTATGCTACAGACAATTGAAATACAAGGAAAGCTTAGTTTTAGTATATTAATAATACTGAAAGTCTTATGTAACTTGCATCTTGCCTGGCATCTTGCCTGGCTTCCAGCCTTTGATAAGTTCAGAACCAAGGGAATCTTGCCTCTTGAAAAGCAGAAGCTTCTGAAGCCAGCTCTCCCTGGCACACTGGGAAGAAAGCAGTAAGAGAAGCCGTTCCCACCAAATCCTGCTGTCATTCCAGATGCACAAGAATTTTTAAAAGCACACAGAGTAATTCATTTCAGTATGGACCTTAGGAGGTCTTTAGTTGAGTCTCTTGCTCAAAGCAGGGTCAAATGTGTGATCAGACCAGGTTGCTCAGGATTTTATGCAGTTTGGTCTTGAGAGCCTCCAGGGATGAAGACTGCACAAAATCATATGCAAAGAAGCAGGCTTGTAGCCGTATTTTAAAATATTTTGTTCAAATTACCCCTTCTTTTGAAGTGCCCAAGGAGGTGGAGTGCTACTGATCTTGTCAACCTTTTTGATATGATATCTGCTGAAGCATAGGGGAAGTGAGGATGATTTCTTAGGGGAGGTGTCCTGGGCTAGAAAGCACAAGTACTGGTAAACTAGGTAAAAGAAGGCTCTTTCGGTCTTCAAAGGATGAACAAGAAGGTAGATTCATCACTTTCCACAAGGTTCTAATACAAAGCATTTTATCCAAAATTCCAAGCTTTTCACCTAGCAATAATCTTCCCGTAAAAACTAACTTCAATAGCCACAGATTTTGGTTAAAGATAAAAGATCAGCCAATCAGATAGAGCTCAATGACTTTAAGCAGAAAATAAGAAATAAAACACAGTAAGAAAATTACTTTGAATTTCTTGCGATTCTTTCTTTCAATTGCAGTGCTGTATTAGATTGCTATAGGTATGAATTCCTTTAAATATGATCACATTCAGCACAATTTGAGGGTTTATCTGAACACTGATCAACTAGTAGTCTTTTAAAAAAACTGCCTTTGCAAGTTCAGCTTCGTTACTCGATACCTGATTTTCCAAAGTGCTGAGGACCTGCAGCTCCCACTGGCTTCATTTGCAGTAACCGCAGTTACCTGGAAAATCAGGTCAGATCGTGCTCATACTCACGTGGCAAGGCCACAGTTTTCAGTGGGAAACTTTATATTTTGAAGACTAGGGTGTTTTTCACTTTGCAACACCTTCTGCTAAGAAGTGTCTATTTGTCCACAGCAGATGCTGGAGTCGTGCCCCTTTAAGCTGCCAGCATCCCAGATCAGTTCCCAATCTCATCTAGTTAGAGGAGAACGAGGGCTGTCATGCTGGAAAATACCTCAAAAATAGGGGTCTGGTGCAGGCCTGACCCCAGCTTCCTGATAATTCCCTTCTGTAAGCCAATAGCAAGGAAAAATAAAATATGAACAGATGTTTCCTTCTGCCCTGCTCTGGCTTCTGGCCAGCCAGACTATCTGAGCAGGTGTAATATAAGCAGCCACCCTTTCTAGGGGTACAGACACTTATTCACAGGAACAGGCAGGAAGAAGGGAAAAAGGTAAAAGAACTAGGACTCTGAAAAGTACAATTTCTTCTTAGAGCTGCCTACAAAGTGACACGACTTTTCACCTATCCTTATGCAGGGGCACCATCTAAAAATCCATAATTGTGCTACATAATCTGAGGCACTTGGACAAATCAGGGTAACACCGAGAGGTCCTTGTTTCAGTGATTCTGCAGAGGATATCTGGAGATTAGGAAAATAATTATACATTGTAAAAAGAGTGTATGTGGCATTAATTGAGATTCTAAAATGCTAACAACGTCTGGGGCTAAAAAATGGTGTTATCCCAAATTCTCATTAATAGCATCCAATTACTGTCTGTGCTTATATAACTGTTCATCTCGCTATGTGGCCACTTATTGCTGAAGTCTGTTGCTGCTCAGCATAAATTGCACAGAGCACAGTGTGTAAAGGCACTAATGACATTTACTTAGCATTTTGCAGTACAAGGATAAACAAAAACATATTCTGAAACAAAATTAAAATCGGGGGGAGGGGTTATTCCAAGCAAATTTTGTTAATTTTGCATGTTGTAAAATTAGCTTTTATTTTTGTAGCAAAAACATATGACTCTCATGGGATATAAAAGAAAGTAAATGTTTTCTGGTTTAAGTATGTAGTAAAAAAAAAAGGAAATTATCACATAAAACATACCATTAATTTCAGAGTGTTTTTTTCCCCTGAATGCTATACAAACAAGAAAACCTTACAGAGATAAACCAGAAAGCCTTATGGAGATCAAAGTGCTCATCATTAGAATATGGGAACTTTTACTGAGAGGTCTGTGTGTGGGCACTGACCAAACAAAATGTCAATGAGCCTCCGCTGATAAGAACGAGCAGAGATAAAGTAAGCAGAAAGATCTATGAGTCAGTAAATACCGCAAACAAACAATCATAGCAGGTCAGGCAATTACCAGAAGAAGAAAACACCGGTAAATCCAGCAAATAAAATGTGATCCTTTCATAAGCCATGGACATGAGAGGGAATGGCGGTAGACGAAGGCTGGAGTTCACAGGATATTAACCTTACTGGATGGAGGGCTGATGATTGCTGTTGCATCAAATCCAACAACCAACCTGTTTGTACAGCAAAATACCTATTTCCTTTGTAGAACGGAAAACAGAATGAGTAGTAAAACTACTGTGAGAACCAAGGAAGCAAAATCAATGAGCCAAAACATGAGGGAACAGTTGCAAACTGAAACAATAAACAGAAGAGTTATGAAAGACCAAAACCATAGACTAAAGCAGCAGGAGAAAAAAAGAATGGGCTGTAATGACTTCTGAGGGGATAGTTTTTCATTTCCTTTATGGTTAATGGCAAGATTTCATTGACCCCTGCTGCAGGAGAATCAGGCTTCTTAGGCAGAAACAAAAGCGGCTGAAAAAGGACAAAATGTAGAACAAGTAGTGAAAGGATTCAGAATGAAAAAAAAAAGCCGATAAATAATTCTTCCTCCATTATAGGCAGAATTTCTGCCTATGTTGTAAGGGAGATTTCAATTTGCTGTTAGCTACTGAAAAATAATAATTTAACAAGAAGTCACCACAGGGGTTTCTGTCATAAAGAACAAAACATCCAGCAACTCATTCTCACAATAACAGCAGTTCTTAATCCACAACACGCTGTCTGCGGTGTGAAAGTTCACAGCTGATCCTCAGCTCTTTGGAAGTGTTTGTGAAACACAAACTGCTTCCCAGAATCTGGCACATAAAGGTGATCCTAAGGAAACTGACACTAGGTGATATTTGCCAGCATTCAGCTTCGCTTCTGAAGTTATCTATGTAAGGAAAGGGAAAATGCCTCCTGATTTATGAAAATGAGCATGTATCTTGAGTAACAATAAATAGCCGTGCTGAGATTTCTGGAAACAACCCAGACACTCAATTTTATTCAAAATATTTGTTTGATGAGCCCTGACAAAGTAATAACACAGTTTACTGCAATAAAAGCAGTATTCTAAAGTCAGAATTAAGCCTTGTAAATTAGCTACTATTTTGCTTTACCCAACAGACCCTCAATACATAAATTCCGTCTTTTTTATCAAATATTCAACACGTGTCTCTCAATACGCATATTAGCTTAAGAGGGATAATATGTTATATGCCATGTTCAACATGTGCTTGCAAACAACAGCTTTGTCAAAGTTGATTATTTTCTTGATAGAATGACAAAACCAATAGAGTGAAGGGAAGCAGCAGATTTAATATATTTAAATTTATATTTACATTTAAATTTTAGAAAGCCCTTTAAAAATACCTCAGGAAGAGTTACACATAAAACAGCCTGAAAGGAAACAACATGAAAGGAATCTGATAGATTAAAGTCATAAGTGAGGGATCTCAATATGGGTAAAAGCATCAGAATAGCGTAAGAGTCTATCCAGGAAGGTACAACAAGATGGCATTTGCATTTTTCTTCTAAGGACGGAGAAAAACAATATTATTATGGCTATTTTAGCCACATATATAGCAAGGTATTTATATTGACCTAGAGAGAGAAGGAACCTATTAATAAAAAATAACAATTAAATTCAAAAATTACGAGTTAATAGTCTTAAGAAAAACAGTTTCAAAAATACATATGTCAGAAAAAGGAAAAATCTGTGAAGACAGACATTTTTGACAAGACTGAGTAACAATTCAAACATAAATTTTAGTGTAATACAGGGATAAAATAAACAAGTACATACTGCTCAATTTCTGTTAAATCTCAATGACAGATAGCTGTACAAAGGCATGAAATGCTCCAGAAAAAAACATCTAAACATGATCAAAGGCTCAAAAAGAAATAACCGATATGTAATGCTAGCTGAAACTTTCAGAAAAAAATGAAAATATAAATCCAGAGAAGAACTTCAAAAGAAAAGAAAGAAAATGTTTCTAATATGAAATTCCCTCGTCCTTACAATTACCTTCTTAAAATCTGAGAAAATCTTAAAATCTAAGGAAAAATAAAATCGATACGGGTGAGGAGCTAGACTAACTTGAGGACAGAGGCTAACCACGTGGATACCAAATACACATTTGGGTATATAACGGACCCCCAAATTCACATATTGCTTCCCTTGGCTTCTGCACATAACAAGTCAGGGTAATTTCTAGATGCGCCGCCTGGAACGCCGCAGACGGCAGCACGGCAGTGTCTCCTTGGCCAGAGACCCTGGCACTCCTTTCCATGGGGCCGCACCAGAAGGTACAAGGGCTTCTCCTCTCTTTGCTGATGATGTAGCTGGTGGCCTGAATACGTGGTGAAAACACTTTCCTTTGAGAGAGAACCTGTGTGTTTAGTGCTCTCTGACTGAGGAAGAAACTGAACCCAGACCCTAATTTGTGAGCTGGTGACCTCTAGAATCTGATAAAGTGAACAGCGTCGTCATTTTCTCCTTTAACTTAAAGAAAGGCAGACTGCAGGAAGAGGCAGCCTGTTTCTGTAGATGTGCTCTTGGCATGCTGCAAAGAAACCTCTTAGGTTAAATCTCAGGGTAGATTGAAGCAAAGGAATGTCTCCTGCTGGGGTCCCAGTCGTATTTAGAAGGAAAATAAGTAATAAGATGACTACATAGGCATCATCTGGTCTGAGCATCCACAGAAGCACAAGTCTAGGTACTTAGGGATTTTAAGATGGAACAGGGAGTTCCTTATCGAATTTAGGCTCCCCAAAGGTTAAATAGTGGCTGAATGGATTTAGATAATTTGTATCTACCCAACTGTTCTCTTAGGTGCCTAAATCCTTTCCTGGATCTGGCCCAGGAGAAAGCAGAGTGTTGTGCAGTTAAGTGCTCTGCTTTTACAGAAAATCAATGCCTAACTCCCATTTTTTCATTTAGAAGATACTCTCCCAGCATTGGTATAGCTTGCCATCATACAACTAATTGGACACATTATAAATGCTTAAAGATATAGAAGGGCATTAACAATTAACACAATTATTTAGTCTAGTACAAGAGAGTATGAAAATCAGAAGAAAATTCATGCCTGTAGGAATTATTTGAGGGTGAACTGCATTCAGGTGAGGAACAGTCTCCTTACTAAAATGGCAGAACCTTCAGCATTTACATTATTTAAAATGAGAGTAAACATGACACTGGTAAGTAGAAGAAACCCAGCATTCATGGGCAGGCTGATGTAGTGTGTCATCTCTTCCTCTAATTGATGTCACTATGAAATCAGCTCCCTTTTCTGTTTTGATTATATGATTTTGGAGCAATTAGTGATTATCAGAGAAGCCTGTGGGAACATGACCTGGCATGGGGCTGCTCTTTGCTTGCCAACAGCCACTGAATTATCAGTTTTTAGTCATTGGATCCAGGATGATAAATCCCTGCCTGAGACCTTCTGAAGTTAATATTTTTCTCAGAAGTAAATAAAATAATGAACATAGAACTACACGAGGAAACAGCTTTTTGTAAAACAGTGATAAAGCCTATGAGACAATCAATAGCATAAATGCTTTAAAGGGAACATCCATTATCCAAGGGAGAGGAAATGCGGAGCTCCAATGTTCTTCAGAAACATTTCTTCATACCTTGGGAAGGTTTTACAGTCCTGCAGGTCGACCGCCAAGCACTAAACTATTCTTTGCTCAGAAGTTGGCATTACACAGCTCAGGAAGCTCTGTCCTTTCTGCAGGGGCAGTGTTTCCCCCCATGGAAAGCAAATCACTGAGGTCTGGTTCACTAAGGAATTTCATTTTCCTTATTTCTCTGTGAGATGAAGGAGCAGCAGGAATTCTGGATTGGAGGTTCTGACTCCAGGAAAGAGACGTGACAATTAAGCACAGGACAGGAAAATTATCATGTGAACAGGGAAAGTCGCTCACCTCTGGAGGTACATGTCCTTTTCTTCAGGGTAACTTCTTCCATTGAGGAAGTTATCTCATAGCCAGCCTGTCCAGCAAAGCAAATAAATTTTAGAATACATTTATATATTTAGATACGAAGACTGACAATAGTTGGCAGGCATTACATACAAAGTTGTCTGACCTATTCCACTCAAAATATCTTTCCTAACAAATAACAGTTTTAGAAAAAAAAATAAAAGGTTTTAGAAGTCATTCATGTTACTCACTTTTAATTTTTTCAACATTTTCTTCAACACATTTTACATATTTTTAAAATCTTAATGTATTGAAAGCTTTAACTTTTTACTGAAATACGTGGGTTTTCATTAAATAAAAAGTTAAAATGTGGAATCTATACTGATAAAATAGAAAATGGAAAGAAAAATGGGAAATGGGTCAATCTTGAACTCCATGGAATGGAGAGAGCTTTAAAATGTCAGAACACCAGATGCATTTTGACAGGTAAATGTAGTTAACCATATCAGTAGTGAAAAGTTCATTGTATAGACTTCCAAAAAGATAAGCAAGCGAAAGAAACATAGACCTATTTTTCTCTTAAATTCTCTTTTTTTTAAGCCAAACTTACCTTTTTTTGGATCCTGACTCAGTCTTTTTGAAAGTATGGAGATGGGCAACCTGTGATCAGTCTGCATTTCAGATATAGAGTTCACTGTGACCCCGATAATAAATTATTTAAATCAAAATCACTTCCCTTTGCAAAAGATCTTAGGAACCTGGTGAATACAAGCCTACACAGGAGCATTTTAAAGTTTCTATTTATTCTCATGACAGCAAAGGCTTTAAAAACCACTGAATAATAATAGTCCAAAATGTTGATTCTCTGTCCTTGTGTATCTATTATGTTAATAGTTTACTAAGCAGTATAAATTACGATATTTCCTTTGTAGACCCCACTAAAAGACATCAGAATCACTTCCAGAAGGAATACACATTCACTTTCAGACAAGGAGTATTTCACTTGAAAGTTACTTTTTCAGGTAACTACCAAGCTTCTAGAAGTAAAAAAAAAATCAAGGATGTGTATAGCCCTCTTAACTGGGGTATCAGAAGGCTTCCTTATTTTTCAAATGCATTCATTTTACTAATAGGAAACAGAGAATCATGGAAACATAACTGGCCTTTGGCTTCACTGGCTGCAGACAGCCGCGTGCAGGTCTGTCAAATCCGAAGCCAATGTCTTAAGACATCGCTTAAGAGACACCGCTGCAATACGAATGGGAGGGGGCACAGCAGCACAGCCGCTCCCCCCGTGTTATATATTGCGGGTTCTCCATCGGAAAAGCTGAGGCGTGATGGCTACATCTTCTTCACCCATTCCATGCCATCTTTCTCGTTCTAAAGGCAGTGGTTATACTAAGCAGTCTCCTTCTCCTTAGAGGTAGAAGAGCGTTTGATGCAGCAGTGACTGGCAGACTACACAGTAAGTACACGCTGGAGATGAGTTACAGATAAAAGAATGAACACAACCTGTTTCTTGACCCCATCACATTTCTTTTGCAGCATTAATGGGAGGACGACTGAGATCTGTGCCTACAAACATTGCTGTTTTCTGCTCTGCCATGCCATTAAGGAATAAAGATTTCCCCCAAAAAAATTTAGCCTGGTATAGATGACTTTCATTACCCCTCCTCCGTTCTTAAAAAAATACTAAAAAAGACGAGGCAGCTGTCTATGAGGCCCCAAAGCAGCCATGGCTGCAGAAGCTCAACTCAGATGTTCCTGTGCTCTGAGGGCCAGTGCAGTTCGAGGCAATGAGAACAGAAACTTCCTCCTGGAGAATGATCTGTCTCTTCAGGAAGATTGTTGTCATCATAAGTGCATGACAGGTCCATACTTGTTTATTGCTGAATAAATGTGTTTCCTAATGAGTATTGACTATATTACGTAAATTTGCATGAATTCTGGCAATTCTGGCTTTGTGTTCACTGTATCATCACACATCTCATGACAGATATAAGATTCTGAGTAAAATACACATTATGTGAACTAGCGCCCTAGGAAGAAAGAGGCAAGAAAAAAAATAATCGCAGAGTTCTTTGGATTAGAAACAAAATATCTTGGGGTTTATATCTATACAAATGTTTTTATTTTTGTCTTCATGACTACAAATAGTTTATTCTATGTTAGTGATAACCAAGACCATTGAAAGATTATTCATTATCTGTCAGAGATAGTCAAATAAAAATGTCCATTAATATAATCAGTAATTATGCCCCCATCAATCACTGAGTAAATTATTCATTTACATGTATTCACATAATTTATATGTTATCACACAGTTTTTCCCTGTTCCGTAAATCCACTACACATGATAGTCATTAAACAAAAAAAGAATCAAGATCTTTTTCTAGCAATCTCAGATAAATTATCTACAAATATTTGTTTAATTAACCAAGTCTGCTACCTGTCATGTCTCTGAGCAGATGTTAAGTATTCACCTGTCTCCCTTCCTAAGCAAATTGATATCTAGTTGCACAATTTTTTCTATGTGCCACAGTTACATGATTTTAATCTCACTTTCTTACCTGAGGTCAGGTAGTGGTTCAGAGCAGGTGACTTGCAGTCACATTTCTTTATTCTTATTAGAATAAACATTCTCCAACCATGAACAAAGAATCATTTTTGTTCTTTCCTTAGTTCTTTTCTAGCTTCATTGCCATTATAAATACCACTTGGAAGCATACCTTTCAAGGCAAAAAAAACAGAAACTTGATCTGTTTAACTACTTTCTATCTGATGGGTTATTCACTTTCTCTGCTCAAAGATGTTTAATAGGTGTTTTCCAACCAGCACTATTTTATCTCATATGCAGATCTTTAAAGAGTATGTCCTAAAATCTGTTTTCAAGCCTAAGACAATCACGGCTAGGCTGAGGTAGCTGAGGATACACTGTGCTGTATTTCCAAATCTTAACCCAGGCAGCACCTCTTGCCATATTGGTGTGATAAAGGCAGAATGACTTCGTCCTTTCCCATAAACGCATTGGCATTTTTATTCCTTCTAAAAGAATACAAACCCCCCTTTTTTGAGGCACTGGGGGAAGGAACAAGCATTTCTAGTTCTAACGCTTACCCCAAGCAACTACAGCAGCTCAGGGGGTCAGAGAAACACGAGGACGGGTGATGAGGATTTTCCTGTTCTTGAAACACAGCAGAAAGTACCCTCCGTTGGGTTGGTAATAGCAGGGCTCCCCCGTGTCTTATTTTTTTAAGTAGCATAGTCGGTTTAAGTGTACATAACCTGGCATTCCTGCTAAAAGAGAAAGTTTTGTCCCCCACCATCTCTTTTTCTAGGTTGATTTCAACCTGGACTGTGAGTACATGAACACTTGTGCTGGCATACGGGAGTAGGCGGCACAGGAGCAAAACAAGGAGACAGAGATGGGAAAGGCCGGATTTTTTGGAAGCAAATATAATTAGTGTCAGCTTCTGAAGCCGTGATGTTAAAGTTAGTGCCCTAAGGCAGTGGTGCCCTGGAATCATCTCAGAGGTACTACGTAAAGCTGTCATCAAACTCAGTAATTAAGCTTTGCTTTGCTACATGAGAAAGAAATATTTACGCTGATTTAATGAAGGATGAGACACTTAAGTACTCTTAAAACAGTTACCAAATCTGATGATCATGCAAAAAATGTAAAATTGCTTTGCCTTAATCCAAAACTGGGTATTATAAAGATGCTATTGTAATGATCTGACTGGAATCGCTTAAGTTTCAGTAGAGACTCACAGATTTTATCTTCTGATGATTCGGATGGGGGGTGTATCCTTATGTATCTTAGGTCACTGACTTGTTTCAGTGTCTTTGTGAGAGTCAGCACAGTATCAGCTTTCATGTGGCCACATTTCCAAAGCTTTGTTTTTCAATAAAGGTGAAAGAATTGGGACACATATCTGAATAATAAAAACTGGCACAGCCCTGTTGAAGTCAGTGCATCCATGATCTTTTATTCCAGACAAGGATGCACTTTATAAAAATATTCTTTAAATACCTTGTGAAGTTCAGGGATTTAAAGTTGTAAGAAATGGATTTTCTGTCAAATTGGGTGGCCACAGAAGAGATAAAAGCATGAATAATGCTTATAATCCCTTTAAATCCCTAATCAGTCACAGTTTTCAATTGATTGTTACGGTCTTGGACATTTCAGCAGTATCTGACACCACTGAATAACACTGAGTTGCTTAGAGCTTATGTGAGATACAAAAAGTCACTTTATTTATTTACCTGCCCATGTGCATGATGTTCCTTACGGCAATTTGTATTCTTTTTTTCACCGTATTCTTTTCACGTACCCAGGGAATGCCCTTTTTGTCTGTTTTTATCCAGTGTGTTTCTATGCTTCCTTTGTGTGAAATACTGTAACTGCAGTTTGGCTTTCACACATTCAATTGCCACACATTCATTTTGTGATCAAAGTCGAAGTCTATTTATTTTGCCTATATCTTTAATCTAATACTAGCTAATATTTAACTCTACAGGTTAGATAAAACTTTCCTGATTAGTGTTGTGTCACTATGACAAAATTCAGATGATAATTAGGGAATATGCCTTTATAAGGAGTCTCTTATTCGTATTCCACTTTACTATTTATAATAGTATTTTCATAGTGATTAGCATGATTTAGCTGAAAGCTCCTTGTGAACGCTTAGTTTTCTAATTGAAAATTGAGTATTTGATCCATTTCTTTAAGACTGTTTATAGAATAAAATGGAATCAATGCCACGCAACAGCATTTTCATAGGCCCAAATGTTTGTACTCTTTACATAGTAATGTATAACAATATGTTATGAATAATTTTCAAATTCTTGTCTATTTAAATACCAAATGATTTGTCTATTCAGAAATAAAAAAAAAAAAAAAGGAGAAGAAATTATTTTCCAATTTGCTCTACACTGATATGAACCAAGAACCAAGGCAGTACTGACATAAAAAAGAGAAGAAATATGGGTCATAAATAAATACATGGCAACAAGTACCTGAAAGTTATAATTTATGCTTATCCAAGGAAGTAGTAGAAATAACCTGGTTAGCACTATCAGCTTGTTGGGTTTTTTTCCCTTGGCAATTTAAATAATGAGAATAATGACATGAAGTCTAAAATATGCACACCCTACACAGCAGTACCCTTCTTGTTGCTGCTATTTGTTTAGTAAGTCTATTCACAAGCAAGACGAATAGAAAAATCAAACTCTTCACATTCCCTGTTTATTCATTTCTGTTTATTTCTAATGCCTTTGGATGGTGACTGACTGAATTGCTGATTGCCTTGCTTTTAAGTGTAGATCCTTTGCACTTATTCCAAAATGTTAAATTATCACTGCTTGGTTTCTTTTCAGGTTGCTTGGTACGTGCCATTTAAGAATGTAAACACCCAGCAGACATGATGTAAACATGCAAGGATTTTAGTCAACACGCTCTTTCGGATTCCCTTCACATTAGCAAGGACAGCACAGACAACTGCCAGCTCCAGTTGTTTAGATCTTTTAAAATCTGTGACACATATGCAGGAAAACTATGTTTCTCTTTAAATAAACATTTCCTGTTAGAGCTTTCTTACCCAGACTTGCATAGCACATTTATTTCCCTGGGTCATTTTCCATTTTACAGTAAATAGATTATAGCAACAGCATAGCAATCTGATAGCAGCTTTTCCCTCCATCAATAGTATTTGGATTTCCCTCCATCAATAGTATCGTATCAGCAATAGTGTGGCCAGCAGGACGAGGGAAGTGATCGTCCCCCTGTACTCAGCACTGGTGAGGCCCCACCTCGAGTGCTGTGTCCAGTTTTGGGCCCCTCACTACAAGAAAGACACTGAGGTGCTGGAGTGCATCCAGAGAAGGGCAACAGAGATGGTGAAGTGTCTGGAGCACAAGTCTCATGAGGGGTGGCTGAGGGAACTGGGGTTGTTCAGCCTGGAGAAAAGGAGGCTGAGGGGAGACCTCATCGCTCTCTACAACTACCTGAAAGGAGGTTGCAGCGAGGTGGGTGTTGGTCTCTTCTCCCAAGTAACAGGTGACAGGACAAGAGGAAATGGCCTCAAGTTACGCCAGGGGAGGTTTAGACTGGATATTAGGAAAAATTTCTTGTCAAGCACTAGAACAGGCTGCCCAGGGAAGTGGTTGAGTGACCATCCCTGGAGGTATTTAAAAGACTTGTAGTTGTGGTGCTTAGGCACATGGTTGGACTTTATGATTTTTAAGGTCTCTTCCAACCTAAACAATTCTATGATTCTATGATTCTGTGATTTCTATTTAAAGATGAGGATTGAAAATCAGTATTGAAGGTACATGCTCTCTCTTTTCAGGTTAGTCAGTGTACCTGGACATAACCCATCACCTCTGTTAGTTTAGTAAAGCTGAGTGTAAAATTCAAGAAAAACCTGGCACTAAGTCTTTTCAATTAAATCTCTACTGCTCTGCAGGTGTGGCTCTGAGGCTGCGTGTGCTTAAAGACAGCTCTACTGTCTGACCATATTACTTACCTACAGGAATGCTGTTGGCGCCAGCACTGTGGGTCTAACTGGTAACTATGGAGAGGGTCATTCCCACTGTATCTTGAGAAGACAAGGATCTTCCATGACACTGTTGAGCTTGAGTCATCATTCCAAGGCAAAAATCTAACTGAAGTAGACTGAAAAAGAAGGACTCACTTAAAGCTGCTGCCTCCATTCAGCTTGCTTGAGCCCTAGATGTCCCCGGAAGGCAAAGCTGGTGTTCTTGCTATCACACTTCTTTTGCCTCTCTTTTCTTTTGCACTTTCTTATTCTCCTGCTTTGTCCTTGAGTTCTCCGCTAGAAAAACAAAGCTCAGTTAAGCTGGTTAACAGGTATGGGTACACGTCTGTATCTGCATTGGTTAACAGTATGGCAGTAAACTACTCCAGAATGAGTTGGTACCAAAACCAGAAAGTGAAGGAAACTTCCTTTCCTTCTAGGAAGGTAAATTTTCATCCAAAGAAATGAAAGAATAAGTATATGAATCTCAAAATGTAACCGTCATGCCTGTGTTATTATATTATTATTATTATTATTATTATTATTATTATTATTATTATTATTATTACAATTTTTAAAAATTCCCAATTTGCTGCACTTCTCAGCATTGGAATACAGAAACCTACTACAGTTATTAACTTGTTAAATGGAGACCTACCAAAAAATACATACAAAGTGCAATTACTATCATAAGATACACTGGAGTGCAGTTTAATTTCTCTGACAAAATTTCACATTCAGTTTCCTGACATTCTTGACTGATTGATTTAAGCAATGTAGCCTAATTTAAGAGATTAAGAGATTCTATTCTACTATTGTAAAAGAGGGTATTTAGGTTCCAGACCTGTGAAGATTTATGCACATATTGCACTTCAAGTTATGATTTAAGTGTAGGTTATTTAAAGTTAAATTTGGGTCTGGGAGGCTGTAGGACTCAGTGGGAACTTGTAGTGTAATCTACATGAAATATCTGGGAGTAGCACTTAAATAAAAATGAACAGTTTATTTTGGTATGAAAAACTGAAAAAAATCATCAAAGGGATGAACTGATACAGCTGATAGGCCTTCGTAGCCAGTGGAAGCCCCTATAAATCAGTTATGAACTCGAGTAGTAAAACAGGGCAGGAGAATATTTATGTTGGTTTCAGTCTTTTTCTTTCTGTTCTGCAAATAAAGAGAAAATGTAAACTGGAGTTCATAAACTGTCCTCGAGATAGATTGATTCTTTTGTCAGTAGGACACGTTAGGGCCTGTTGACTCAGGCAAAGGTTTACATGAGGGATAGAACTCTCTGCTGTGGCCAGGTGTACATGCCTAGCACATGACTATGTGCAAAAGGTGAGGGGAAAACATACAAAGCTGGCGAAGCTCAAATGAATAGATCTGTGATCCGTGACCTTCAGTAGCTGCCACAGGCCTTCATGAATGATTTCTGATGAACACAGAGTTCAGAGTAATTACATTCTTGTAGATTACTTGTTCTTGTGATCATAATTAAAGGTACTTTGGCATTCAAGGATTAATTACTGTGTAACTTGCAGGTTTTTTGCTTTTATGATTGTCGTGGTTTAACCCCAGCCAGTAATTAAGCACCACGCAGCCACTCGCTCACTCCCCCTGGGGATGGGGGAGAGAATTGGAAAAGTAAAAGTGAGAAAACTATCAGGTTGAGATAAAGACAGTTAAATAAGTAAAGCAAAAGCTGCACGCAAGCAAAGCAAAACCAGGAATTCATTCACTGTTTCCCATCGGCAGGCAGGTGTTCAGCCATCCCCAGGAAAGCAGGGCTCCATCACACCTAACAGTTACTTAGGAAGACAAATGCCTTAACTGCAAATGTCCCCCTCCTTCCTTCTTCTTCCCCCAGCTTTATATGCTGACCATGACATCACATGGTATGGAATATCCCTTTGGTCAGTTGGGGTCAGCTCTCCCAGTTGTGTCCCTCCCAGCTTCTTGTGCCCTCCCAGCCTGCTCGCTGGTGGGGTGGGGTGAGGAGCAGAGAAGGCCTTGACTCTGTGTAAGCGCTGCTCAGCAATAGCTAACGCATCCCTCTATTATTAACACTGTTTCCAGCACAAATACAACACATGCCCCCATACCAGTTACTATGGAGAAAATTAATTCTATCCCAGCCAAAACCAGCACAACAATAGTCAGGTTGGAAGCAAATACAAATATAATAGTGACATTGTGATCAGAGGGATATTGAATATCCATGTTACTATGTGTCCAAAGTGGGCAGAATTTACACAGAAAGTACCGTCCTTGAGGAAGATATCTGTATCTAATTATAATGTTCCGTGTTCGGGCTGCAGAGGTAGAGGACTGCGGCTGCTCTTAATAACCTGCTTATTTGTTTCAAGTAATTGCAAAACAAAACATCACAATGGCAGCAAATTGAATCTGTACTTAGTCTATATGAAAAAAATGAATAAAAACAGAACTTTCAGGTCTTATTAGGCATTTTTGTCAGCCTCTTACTGCCACGTCAGATGGGTTCTTTCACTTTTTCCTCCATCTCATTTTAAAGATGGAATTAGAATTCCCTTGGAACAGAGAATGATTTTATTACATTTGTTCAGCACCTAACAAGTAGGTGTCTAAACATTGCTACCAAGATCCCCGGTAAAACTGGCTGGTGCTTTACTATTAGAAGGCAAAGTTTTTAGAAACTGGGCTAGATGTCAGAAATCTTACTTTGCGTGAACCCAGATGCCTAATTACTGCTGTAGGCTAAAAGAAAACAGTTTTGGTATCTTTTTATTAACTTGAGTGTGTGTAAACCCATTCATCTCTAATCCCATGGCACCTTTTCATTTCACCCGAGGATCAGGCAACAATTTTTCCCCTTTATGACCCCAATTCTGTATCATATGGCAGTATTGACCTCAGTGGAATTACTCTTAATTCCCAGAGCTCTCTAGAGAGAAAGAGTATAATCAGGTCCCTTAAAAATTACTAGAAGTGGGAGAGTAATGTACATTTTAATGTTGCTGATCTGCTGCATTGAAATGTTTTAGTAGCAGTAGATTGCAGGGAAGTCTACTGTCATGTGCTGCTTATGTTTGAGGCATTATTCTGACTAAAGCACATGTTTGCTGAGGATTTTGTTAGTAGGGAAATAGAAGTTACACTAATATATTTTTAAAAAAGCAGGATAGTGTTTAAGAAAAAGAATGAGAAAATTGCGATCAAGGAAGTCATGTGAATACCTCCCATCCAAAAATAAACACAGTCTGCAAAAGGCTACACGAACACAAGCTAGACAAAAAGTGGAATGGCACTTGTGAGAATCTGACTGACATATCAAACCCACGGCCAGAGGGGGAGAAGAGGGATATTTATCCATGGGAAGTTAAGAGTTACAGAGAGATTTATAATAGGTTAAGATCCCCTGAAAAAAGGCACATGTGTTTCCTCTTCTTTTATGAAAATCCTGTTGTACAATTTTCTTTCATTTTACTGAATCAGTCTCACAGTAATTTAGCTAATAGAAACAAAGGAAAAAAAATGATCATTAAATCCGAATCTTTTGAAAAATCCGAAACAAAAAACCAAATCTTTTGATATCTTTCAAAAATTTCCTACCATTGAAGAATATCCTAAACACAACTATCCCATCAAATGTGATTTGCACAGGAAACAGAAACTATAGAGAGACATTATACAGCATAGAGAGTAAAAAGGAAAGTAAAATAAGTTGTTTGGCTAGTAGGTGTCAAAGATAGCAGATGTTAAAAATGTCTTTTACTCACTAAACACAGAAGTGATTGCCAATTTGTTATTTATCCAGAGATTTAAAAGATTTTAAACTAGATAAGAAGTAAAATATAATTATTGGTAAAACTGATTATATATAATGCTATACATTTTTTTAATTTGATGTACTTTTAGGCAAAAATATTTTTTTTCTCCCCTACTCTAACTCCTTGTTTTCCTTTCATGTTCTCAAATAAGATATATTGGCTTGAACTAGATGTGCTGTTCGGCAGGGATTATCATATAGTACCATAATGCTTCCTGAGTTATTTTCACATAGGAAAAGCAGATGGTATTATAGCCAGGGCTCCACTATCTGATTATCACATCCCATGATCTGTCTCAAGTGTGAACTATTTCGGAAGGATTTCAATGCTGTATACGTGCTTAGGTTCGTAAATTGACAAAGTTTCCCAAGACCCACAGCTGTCCACTTTCTTGTGGGGTAAAAAAATACATGCCATTTTTTTGACTAAGCAGGTATGTTCTGCTAACTGGCATTAATTGCCTTGTCTGAAATTCACCCAAGAAAGTGTGTGCATGCAAACAGCAGCAGCAGCAGAAATTTCATATTACTATAAAACAGAATATTGATAATTACTATCTTTTTCTTTTCCTTTTTCACTTTCAGGGGTTCTTTCTGGCAGTAAAATGTTCACTAGAGGACCAACAGGACACACCATAATAGAGAAAACACAGTCCTGAGACTAATCAGGTCTAAAGCAAGCGACACAAATGAGACATTCATCTCAGAAGGTGCTGGATGGCAGAAGCTGGATCTTAAGCTAGTTCATGAGAACTGATACAAATAAATTGTTCCCTTAAGACTATTTAATCTTTTAAACATGACTATTCCAATTCCAATTATGAGGCGCACACTTTGGCTGTCACTTCTCCACACGCCCATCTCCTTTGAGCATTGGCTCTTGCACCCACCTTCACTGCCTGTCATAGAAACTGAACTAGAACTAAGTTAGTTTATTGTCCTTTGTCAGAATTCATCAAGAGCAGCATTGTAATTTTTTTACTGTAAGATGGGGGAAGGCAAATTAAAGCTATAGAAGGCAGACAGTGCTCAATTGTTCCACGTAATAAGATCTGCCTAACACTTGCCATCTGCACAGTGATTCCACTAGTCCCTATCAAATTACATTTCATATAATAAAATTAAGACAAAATTAAATCAAACTCCTTGCGTCTTTATCTCTACAGCAGTTATTCAAATTACTCTGTTCACATGACTACTGGAAAGGAAAACATTTCAGTGCCGAGGATAGAGAGACCCAATAAAAAGGAAGAGGGAAGCCTGGTAACCAAGCAATGATGCCACAAACTTCCTCCTGTCAGAAGGATCAGCAAAGTTCCTGTGTTATGCCAGCACAAGGCAGCTATAGAATAAATAAAAGTCTTATGCCTGAACGTAAGGAAAGCATTACAGAATGGGAAATACTTTATGGCGGATTAACAAATACGACTGTAAAACATCTAAGTCTCATTAGTCAAAAGCAGTGCTGATACAAAGGAGCTCTGAGAGCCAGGAGAAATGAGGCTTCTGTCTAGATAGTTAAGAAAGAAGTACAAAGGGTACAAGCAAAGGCTGTGGGTTTATATTTAATGTTTAGTCTGAAAAGGTTTCAGATATCACAGACAAGTACCCTGATACTGTACATATGTATGACAGCCTTTTAAAATGTCAATCAATAATGTATCACTTATGGAACATCTCAAGCTTCAGGAATTATATTCATGCCATTGATAACTTCACTTAATGGTAGAAATGGATCCACGTGCTTCAGGGAGCCATACGAGGCCAGCACATAGATGTTATAGGCACAAAGCACAAGCAGTAGAATTTATACCTCATCTGCACATTCTGGATAATCAGAAACCAAGTCTCAGTATACTTGAAAATATCAGACGTACCATCATCAGATCAGATGATAATACAGATGTGAGCCACCTCAGGAGGTATCTAGTGCAATTTCTTGCCCAAAGCAGTGTCAATGATGAGGTGTGAGACCAGGCTGTTCAGGGCTCGATCCACTTTGTTTTTGAGAACTTCCAATGAAGGGGACTGTGCAGCTTCTCTGGGCAATCATCACGTCTCTGTGGAATTCGCAGAGAAAGGACTATTGCAGCACTAAACAGGATTGTATTTTTGTCCTACACTGAAGATATATTTGGCACCCCCTAGCCTCAAGGATGTATATACCTAGACTGGGACCTTTGACATGGTCTGAAAATTGATGTTCACTTTCGAGTGAATCACAGCTGTCTTGACTTTTCAGGAACGAGTGCAATGAAGTCATTATTTGAGATGATCGCAATTTCTCCCTCAGAATAGCCCTCTGATTTTGAATGTCCACTTCCCAAAATGTCAATATTCACCAGAAAAAAAGTAATAATCTGTTTTACTAAGAAAAAATCAAAATGCTGTTGGGAAATATTTCCTATCAATATTTAATATAACTTCATGGTTTTGGCTTTTTTCATGATAAATTAGGACTGTAGGTAAAAACAAGGCCTATGTTTTCATCAGTAGAGTTTTGCATCTGAATCTGACCCTAGCTCTGCCAGGATGTGGAAGTTCTGGAAGTCTACAGCCAGTTTGGATAGGCAGTCATCACAGTTGCAAATTGCTGTCCTAACTTGACACAAGAACATGGTGGGCTTTTCAATCCCAGATGTGCTTTCTCTCCAACTATTGACCCAGCGCATGAGGAAAATGGGTAAATGAATATTTATCTAGCTCAAATGGCATGAAAATTAATTAACGTATGTTCGTACTGATCTTTTTTTTTCTAGAGTTGGGAAACTAGGCTTTCAAAAACACCTGATTACCAAGCTGAAGTATAGTTTCTACATGACTACTTTGAGTGCTACAAAATATACAGAAGACCTCCTCTTTCAAAAAGCATACCAGAATAGTTTGGCTACTGTATTGTCAAAGTAAGTAGTATATAAATAGTAAAAACGATCATAATCATCGACAGCATGACTATCTCTACTGTGATCTAATATGCACCCATTTTAAATAACTTAACAAAGAATGATAAACAGAAAAGATGCAAAATAAATGAATGAGAATGATGAGGAAATCTTTCTTATTTCTGAATATATTTTGGGGTATAGCAGTGCTTCTGTTACTCTTCACAGGCAGAAAAGTTGACTTTCATCTGAAATTATTATTCATCCTGCCAAATAACTTGCACTGGGTGGTAGACAGGTGCTGGAAAACCTAGAAGGGGGGAGACTGACAACATATATCTTACTTGTATTGCAAGGAAATAGACATAATGGCAGTGATAGAAAATCCAGGAGAGATTATTTAAATAAATTCCATTTTAGGCAGCAAAAGACCTTTTCACAAAACAACATATGTCATTTCAGTAGCTCTTTCTGTCATCATAGATTATGAGCAAAACTCTCACTTGCCAAGTACCTGCAGTTCATATTGGCTTCAGCAGGGTTATTGAATAAAGTCCTTAGCACTGATGAAAAATCTTGCCATTCATTTGCAGCTGCATCAATATAATTCTGGAGATGCTGGCTTCAGACAGGCACCTGGGTTTGAAAATGTGGCCTATATTGCGTGTATTTTATCTGCAGAGACAGCAGATCAGCTCATACACTACCTTTGTGGCAGAAAAGGCTGTTTCAGGATATGGGTATCTCTTCAAATGAATTAGACAAACACCAATTTTTGTAATATAATTGGCCATGATCTCGTGCTATGATATTATGAAAGGAAAGTGGGAATATTGAGAGAGAAATATGTGACCTGGATATTTGCAGTATATTGTTGACAGCAATATGAACAACAACGCTGGTAAGTACAGTGTCAGGAATAATTATTCTATACGATTCTGGACTCCACACAGTTACAGAGAAATGTTGTTACTGTGAGAATAATACTGAAAAATTAAATGTGGAAAAATACAGTTGTAGGGAGAAAATATACATGCCAGGTGGAGAAAGCTTCGCCTACAGAACTGAGTGTTAGAATATGCTAATAATAAAATTGTTAATGACTAAGTGAGCGCAGTGTAGAAACTGCAGTTACCTTATTTAGATGAAGTGACTGTGTAAAGTATGTTAACAGAATGCAGAAAGTGCAAAGAAGGTATGGGACACTCAAAATGAAAAAGCATACTCTGCTTGCTGGGGCTTTCTGATTAACATAGAAACACAATGTACTACTACTAAGATATTTAGGGAAAAAAAAGTATCACCTTCGTCAAGCCAGTATGGAGCCATTGGCACTAAAGCCTCATAATATTTTGGTGGTGGTTTTTTTTCTGAGGGAAATAGGGATTTATTTGCTACACTGCCTTCTGGGACACCATATAGAAATTTATCAAGGTTACTGCTCTCTGATTGAGGTCTACAAGGTCTTTGAGGATATATAACAATCATTCTTAGGAATAGTGGAAACATCATTCTCAGGAAACACTTAAGCTGGACTAAACATCTGAAACTGTATTTAGAGTTCGTGGAAGTAAAATTTTTCCCCGCTAAGCTGTTTGAATTTAATTTTGGCTGCTAAAGTCTACTGCAAGTTATAATTTCTGGCCAGTTTCAGTCTCTTCTCTTGTACCCTTTGATCCTGGATTATGAAACTGTCTCTCTGCCACTGTTCTTCATATCAGACAGGTAATTTCTGGTCCATTTATACTTCCATTCACCTGTTCTCTCTCTCCCTCCGTCTCTGAGGCTGAAAAAAATAGCTAACTATAACCAGTGGGTAAGAGTCAAGCAGGGAAGACAGCAAGCTGAAATCAACGGGAAACATGGCACAAAGGGTTCTACGTAGAAGGGAATGAGCTTTATCCAAAATTATAACAGATCAGTCCAAGGAAAGGAAGCAAACCAAAACCTATATTTATATAGGACAAAAAAAAATCTGCTAAGATTATTTGTACTGACAGAACACTGATGCCCAGAAGGAACCACTTTATATGCTTCAAAACTGTGTTTTATTAAACACAGTGAACCTGTGTTGCGAAGAAATTTATATATGATTATTGATTGAAAGCACATCCAATCTGATATTGTCCATAGGACATAAAAGGTCTCTCTGCGTCTTGGTCACTCTCAAGAAAAATGTCTAACAGGCACCAAGCTCCTTCCAAGCAGCTGCTCTCCCTTTCGCCCCTACAGCTGTTCAGCAACGCCTCACTGTCACTTGCTGCAGGGCAGAGGAAAGGAAAAGAGGAGCTCTGGCTACCCACTGCTCACTAGGCTAGCAGCATATGGAAATGCTATCAGAGCAGGAATTCAGCTGCTATGGCCTGATCCGAGGAAAAAGGCTGAGGAATGCAAATACCCTTCTTCATCTTGTGACCTCTCTGAAGTTAACCCCACCAGTAGAGAGGCACCGTGTCTACAGAGCTGCTCGGGAACAGTGTTTCCATTTAGTGGAAGATTTTGGTATGGCACGTTTTTATTTATTATTGCTTAGAAATGAAACAGTTTGAAATTTTCTGTGAAAGGAAATTGTGTCCGCACAGAATGTGCTGGAGCTGCACACCCTAGTTGAGGGTAGCTCACCTCATGGTTTTCTCAGGGGACACAAACCCTGTAACCCCGCTGCAGTTGAACTCGGAGGAACTTGAGCGAATTCAGAAACCTTGCAACCTCCGGAAGCTCTACACCGCTGCTCTACCTTTCATTGGTGTCAGGGTAAGAGCAAGGAACCACCATAAACCTGCTCCAAATACAAGGTGCACTTCTGCAGACATAGAAGAAGAAATCCAAACTACACGGTCTGCTCAAGGGAGAAGCTAAGAAAAGGAATGTAGTTCACCTGGCAGATGGCAGTCATATCACTTAACGTTTGAATACACTGTGGAGAAGGCAGTGGGAAGTCGGGTACAAAGAGAATTCATTTTAGAAATATATGGATCTAGTTAAATGAATAACCTACAGACCATAATTTTATTTTTTCATGCTCTAGCAATAAATACACACAGATCAGAATTTGCTCCTTTTTCCAGCTCACTCCATATGTGTTACACGTACACTTCTGAAGAGACCAAACTTAAGATATGTGATTTAGTCATAATAGTACTTACATGAACTACTATTCTAAAATATCCACACGGAATTTCTGTTATGATGGAAAACAGATTACAGACAATGCAAGTATTTATCTTCAATTACATTTCCCGCAGTACAGAATTAATCACAAATACATGGAACAGGGTACTGCTTTGGTATAACATTAAAATTGTTCTATATACAGTATGAGGAAAAGAATAAATTAATAGATGTTTCATGTCTTGCCTAATTATAATCAATGTTCCCTCTGGAATGACAGCTGCCAGAATGACGGACGTAACACTGTAATCTAGCTGGGAAAATCTTCGAGAGGCACAGCACATGCTGGGGTCATGTCTGTCACCCTTAATTGGCCAGAGGGGGTCAGCACGGAGTAGTCTGAGACACCCATTACTGGCCAAGAACCCAGGGAAACAAGATGAGTATCTAAATAATGTAAACCCCCAAAGCAAGAGCCCACACCAAAACCGTGGCTTAATATGAGGGAACAAAACCCTGTGGCGAGACAGTGAGATACTGAAAGAGTCTCTCAGAGGAAGAAGAGGAAGCCTCATTGCTTGAATAATTTAAATCCTAAATGAATAATACAAACACAAATATACTGAAGGGAATGATCCACTGGCAGGGCATCGAGTAGATGGAAGTAATGATGCTTTTTATAATTCTGTTTTCATGACCTGTACATACTAATTCCAAAAATGATCCTAAGTCATGAGTTTTTCAATCCCTAGACATTCTGACATAGCACATAACAGCAATGTATACTGTAGAATAACAAACTAAACTTTTTATGAATCCTTCCAGAAAAAGTTAAGTTGCCTGCTGTCTTGCTGTTTTGCCATGTGATGTTACCTTTATCAGCCTAGGAAATTTAGCTCACAGAAGTTCTGCTATTATAGATTTTGCATTTATAATTCATATTCTTGTCATCAAATTACAGTCCCTCAGACAGAATTACATATAAAATATACATCAAACAAAATACAAAATACATATAAGGTAACTTTTTGTGTGCTACTGAGCGATTAAACTATCTGTAAAATTAACTAGAAATTTGTAATCACTTTTTATAGCATAATTTGGTGTGGACAATTCTTTTGTCCTTCTGTGATACTAAAATCTTTATATCCTTTTTCCCATTGAGATATCTGAAGACCTGAATACTAACAAGAGCCATATGTAGACACAATGAAGAAGTAAACCTTAAGGCCAAATACAATAATCACATCTGTGCAATCTCATTGACATCAGTGGACTTGCCAGAAATAGAAGCCTTTTTTTAGAGAGCAAAAGTACAACACAAAATAACCATAATCAGACCTAATTCAAGGTGAATTTTGTAACAAGGATAATGAAGTATTCCCATTTTGCTATGTAGGTGACTGTGTGGCTGTAGAATTAGGAAAGACTTACTAGTCCTGGGGCATCAGCGCAGTGCAAGCAAAGACAAGTTATGGCTAGAAGGAGGCAGCTGTGGCAGCAGCAACTGCCACCACACACACCCTATGCCTCTCTCGGTAGCATCAGCAGAGATTTGCTTTATGGCTGCCCATGATGTTCAAGCAGCTGATTTCTGTCTTTTCCAACAGAGGTAATTTGGCAGTCTGTTGTCACAGGCAACTGCATACTTTGCCTGTGCCTAAAGCCCAGCCAGTCATAATCTAATTGATGATCATTTTTATTGTGAAGGATTAAAACAAAATCTAGAGCTATAACTGGAAATTTTGGAAAGACGTTAAACAGAAAAAAAGACAAGGAAGCAAGAGTGATAAAAACTAAAAGGTGATGATTAAGAGACATAAATCTGTCATGGAACCACAAAGGCCATCTTAGCATAAAGTGAGATTTGAAATAAAGTTTCAATATTTCACTTGACAGGTCTGAAGACACTCCCAGACACTCCCATACATGTATGAATAAATGACAGGACATACAAGATATACTTGGTAAGAGCAAAGCAGATATCCCATGCTAGCTGGAACAATGGGGGAAAAAAAGAACTATCAAGAACTATCAAGACTTAACACTATATTGCTCCAGTAAAAAAAACTGTTTATTCAAATGGAAATGCACTAGTAAACTTCTGTCTACAGGAGGGCAAAAACTGTAGAAGCACGACAATAATGAAATGGAAAACACAGGACCTTGAAAAATAACAACATATGGTTAAAGATTATTTAAGCTGGAAAAGGAAAGACATTTCTCTTAAGGAGAGTCTCCTGGAACATCAAAGGGTAAAAGGCATAGTCAAGTATGATAAGAATGCTGGACTAAAACTGCTTGTCTCCATTACATTTTTTTTCACAAAAATATGATGGGAAATATGATTAGAGCCATTTCCCCAGAGTTAGCTTGTCTTAACAATAACAAGTTTAATTGCTAAATGCCAAGATGTTGAAACAGATCAATAACACATCTCCAGGTACATATTCCTCTAAATTCTCTTAGGGAACTTGAGAATGAAGCAGCTAAAATGCCGTCAAAAACCTTGAAATCGCTATTTCAACATCAGCTGCTAACCTTGAGGCCAGGGAATGCCATATATAATTTTGCTGTAGAGCAGCAGGGTTCACTGGGGAGCTATTGCTGGGCTGTGGCGCCGTGAGGGGCAATGCCACAAGGGGGCAGAGGACAAGGGATCAGTCGTGCTGGATGGATTGTGGCTCCGGAGACACCCTCCCTCGGTATTTTGGTCTCTTACAGAGCTGGCAACTGTACAACTTTATAGATAAAACTTATATCTCCATGGCATTCTCCATTTCTTTCATCACACTACAGAGGCACATTTATGATGAATTCAAACTTTCCCACTTGCATGCATATTTTCCCAATCAAATGCAAATTCTTTCACATTACTTTCTATGTGTTAGTGGTAAATTGTCCAGTTTTAATATATTTTCCTCTTGCAATTCTCTGACTATTGGCTTGCTACAGAGAATTATAAAGCATTATGTACAATGAGTATTAAGCACTCCGGGACCAACCGATCATCCACAAGACGGCAGGGGTGTAAATCACTGAGATGAAAGATTTTCTTATGCCATCTATTGCTCACATAGTTTTTACATCCCATCATTCTTGTGAATTCATCCCCTACTAAAAAGTGGGTCTCAGATCTCGTCTTTCAGCAGCAGTTACCTTGTTTTGACTGGGGTTATTTTGATCAGGTTCTAAACTAACCATGGTGGGAAAAAAAAAATGGACTCTGCTTAATGTATATTCACATAATCAACATCAAACTCCTAGCTACCACCAGGAGACAGAACAGAAAAGGATTTCCAGTGTCATGGAGTTCTGGCCCCTGTGATTTCAGTTTTCAGGCAGGCATAGTCTGCCTCTCAAACTTAACATGAAAACACGGGGCTTTGGTGATATTTGAATTATCAAAATTCTTTCTTTTTTTCTTCTTTTTTTCTTTTTTTTTTTCCCCTAGCCAGGCACATAAAGCACTGGACTCTGGACTCTGCTGGCCTGTAGTTGATCTAGTTTGCTACTAATTGTTGAATACTAGACACAAACACTGAACTGTTGTCCAGTACAGGTCACAATTTTATTGTGATTATTTTCTATTGCTGTTATAAAAACATCAAAATGCCATTGTTTTAATGTAAAAATGAGAACGAAATCACGGCTGGCCATTATGACTTGAGTAGATATTAGGTATTATATAAAGTGTTAAATATGCTCCTCTCACTTTATCTACACAGATTCTACTGCTATCTTTAGGAACTTGAGTACATTTTCAGGGCAATAAATGGGTGTTCTTGGTCAAAACAAAGAGCAGGAAGAGAAAAATCCTCATCCACTGTCCAAATGACATTAAAAGTGAGTAAAAATATTGTAAGAGTTTTATTCTCTAGTATTGATCAGTCACAAAAATGTTGTGCGTCTCCAAATATTATGATTACAAAGAATATATGGCTATTATTCCTTTGATTCATACCTTTGAGTATACAGATTACAACATTTGCTTCTGTAAATAAGCAACACTCACTTCCTAAGATTATGTACTTGATTACATACCAGTTAATGTAGCTGAGGCTTTGTAATTAGTATAGAGTCAATTACTACGCAGCCTTCTAAATACAATTTATGTATCTATAAATGATATTTTCAGACATCATTTACAGTGTGTAAATCCAGAGACTAAAGGAAATTAGTCCAGAAATGTATCCGCACACTCAACAGACTGTGTCCCCGTTCTGATAAATACAGAGGATGACACACGGTAACAGTGAAACAAAGGCCACACCTGAGAGAAACCCACGGGAATAAGGAAACACCTGTTTGTGTTGCGGAAGAACAGGTGGGAGGCGGTGGTTTGCCGGCTCAATATCCTGTGCTAGCTATTACAAAGAGCGCTGAGCAGGTGACACTCTTTTTTTTCGCTGTGAGTTTATTAAGAAGCCGCCGCTGCTTTGCACTACCCTGGAGATGCCTTTCCAGCACCGCATGGCTGCCCCCAGCTCCCTCGCCGTATCACCTCGCCGAGGTCCCCCGGTGCTCGCCGTGCCCGTGCTGAACGCACACCGTTTTGCCTGCTGCTGGGTAGCGCAGGAAGCCTTAATTACAGCCTGAAAATAATACTCCCTTCCCCGGGGAGCTTCCCGAGTTATTCCTGTGGGGTGGGAGAAGCTGCGAGGAGCGAGGCGGCGGGGAGGCGGGCGCTCCCCGGGCCCGACCGCTGGATCCGGCGCCTCGGGCCGCGCCGGCGGGGCGGCTTCAGCACCACGGTCAGCTCCGAGCGGGCGGCGCGCCCCGGCCCGGCCCCGCGTCCCCGACCCCGGCCCCGGACGGCGGGGCGGAGCCCGGTCCCGGGACGCGGCGCCCGCTCGGTCCCCGCCCCGGGCCGGCCGAGGTCTGCCTGCCGGAGCTCACACACACCCCCCGCCCCCGAGGGCACCCGGCGAGCGCTCCCCGCCGCCCTCTCGGCCCCCGAACGGAGGCTCGCACCTGCCCGCAACCGAGGAGCAGCGCCGGGGAGAGCCCCCCTCCGCCCCCCTCCCCCCGCGCTTCCTCGGCAGGAGGGGTGCGTGGGACGAGGGGAAGCCCCCGTCTGGGTCACGCTGCGGGAGGAGGGGGCGATCCCTTCCATCGGGGCGGGGAAGGATGCCGAGGGCTCCGGTGGTCCCTTCCCTCCCCGCCCCTCCCATCGCTCAAAATCGACCCCCACTCGCGCCTCCCCCACCCCCCGCCCCCCCGACGGGGCGTGTACAAAGCTCCCTCCCTCCCCCGGCCCTGGCAGCGCCTGGGGCTCCCCAGCGGGCCACGCTCGGGGGCCGCGAAAGGGCCGGCGGTGCCGGGAGGGCGGAGAACCTGGGGCGGCCGGAGGTGACGGGTGCGTCCCCCCTCCCCGCCGCCGCCAGCGCTCTCGGTGCCAGCTGCCCCCCTGCAGCCGCAGCGGTGGGGGATGTGGCACGTCGCGGTGCTGCCGGGGTGTAGCTCATTCCTGATGCCGCTGTTTGTCGCTGAGTTTTGAAGAGATTTATTGGCTGGCTCTTGCGAAGCCACGCTTGAGTAATCCGAGCTGCTGCGCGCCGTGGTGAAGCCCGGAGGGGGCGAACGTCACTCCCTCTGGCAGCGGAGCAACATTAGTCTTCCAGCCCTCTAACCATCACTACAGCGTCGGAAACTGCCGGGTCACAGCCATTTGCTTTGGAAAATTGGCGATGTTTGGTGCTAGAGATCGATTACCCTTGTAATCTTCCCCCCCCCTCCTCCTGCTTACCCCACCCCTACCCGCCCCAGACAATAGCGTCCGAGCTCCTGCAGGAAAAAAATATAAAAGAAAGCAAGGAAAGAAAGAAAGAAAAAGAAAGAAACTGGGGGATGGATCTGACTCCGATAGGAAAAGCGTGTATCTAGAAGTGGTGCTAATGGGAAGAGATTTCCGAGCTCCAGAGGACGATGATTTGTCACAAAGGGTAGCTGGCTCGGTGGTTTGGGCTGGAGCCGTGTAGGAGATCCTTGGAGAAGTCATTGTGCACAGAAAACCGAAGACCTGTACAAACATGCCTGTTCGCAGAGGTCATGTGGCACCACAAAATACATTTTTGGGTACAATCATACGAAAATTTGAAGGGCAAAGTAAGTTCTCTCTTTCTATCTATTTTGCTACAGTAGTTTGATTCTGCTTGTGACTAAATGGACAGCAGCTCCAGACTATTTTAAGTTTTTAGCTTGGAAAGAAAACCCCAGAGGTAAGGAGGGGATCCCTGGCAGGAGTAACATTGTTTTTGATGTAGAATACAGATCACCGACTGGAATTATTTGGCTTTTTTTCCCCCGTTCCAAGGAATAGTTTTTATCTTCGACTGTATCCATATTGTACAGCTATAGAAGTTATATCTCTTACCTTCTTCTGAACTGGTGAGATGGCTCTAAAAGCAGAGTGTACAATCTTGCTTCCTGTGCAATGTTTAAAAAAATCAGCTAGATTTATTATTATTGTTGTTGTTATTGTTATTATTAATTGTCTTTTCAAAATAAAGCAGAACAGTCAGACTTTGATTTAGAGGAAACAGATAATATGCAGAACAGTTATTAAAGGGAAGATACTCTCTTACCTTGTTGTCATGACTGCATTTTAATATAGCTGTCAAGTATTTCTGCTTTGTTTATGCAAGCCTAAAATATCGTATCAAACCAGTGCAAATGCATCCTCAGGGAGAGTCTGTGAGATCTTTTCCAATGCAGCAGTTTACTACCTGTCGAGGAGGCTGAAGCTGAAGTGTTTTTCCTGGCTGGAACTCTGGTTTACGTTAACAGTAAGAAGGAACACTTGATGCTTAAAATGAATTTCATTTAGAAACAGTAGTTTTGATATATGTACATTTATTTAAATATTTAGCATATTTTTAGTGTCAGTGGTGCAAACCCTTACAGCTAACTTCAGTTTATATACTTCATTATACTTAAACCCACGTTACCAATTTAATATTTATAATATTTGAGAAAAAAAATGAAGATGCTGTTTGTAGTCCTAATTTATCTAAATGTTAAGTCACGTTGCTATTCGAGTAGCAGTTTTTATGCAGTAAAGTGTATATATTTTGAAGAGAACAAAGCACTACCTACTAACTAGGCAAGTGGTAGTGAAAATTCAGCATGACTGAAAGACCGTAGAAAAAGCAAGAATGAAATCTATATTTTTCTCTCCAAATATTTCACTGTGTTCAAAGACAGAATATCTTTAAAATTTTCAAGACTTGTACTGCTAACTTGGTGCCACACAAAGTCTTTTATAAAGCAAGGGACCTACTAGTGTGATTAAGTAAGCAGACATTCATGTTATTAACAGTAAATGTATCAAAGCTGCACATTTATAATTACCATGGGAATCGTGTGTTATAGTGGTAGACAGAAACAAATGAAGTAACAGTTGAAAACTTTTGAACCTTTCTGTCAGGTGAAAGTTTGGGACAGGTGATGGACTGAGGCACAGAACTTCAGCGGACTGTGCAAAATGTTTCCAACACCACAATCTTTGGTTTTCACGTACCTTCATACTCCTTTTTCTGTTTGTGTGTTTGTTTTTTATTTTTACTAAGAGATATTTTCTTATATAAATATAACTTCTAAGACAATCACAGAGGAAAAAAATTATCATGTTCTTTTCTAGATAATTTTGTTAAAATACTGACTATAAACTTGCTGTCATTAACCTTAATGAAAATCCCTACAGAGTAGGCTGAGCTGGTTGGACCTTATCCCAGGAAGCCCTTCACTTGAGTAAAACCCCCTTCCCGAGGCTCCACTTTCCCACAAAAGAAGCTGCTAAGTTTTCAAGGACTTCCCTGGAGTTAACGGTTGACAGGATGGCAGTTATCACCTGGGTTTCAGTGAAGCTAAAAAAGACAACATTTTGAAGTCAAAAGGAGTTTTGCAAAAGACTTGCATAATCTGGATTTATTTCCTTAAAAGACAACTACCTTCATCTTTCATGTATTCTAAATTTATTGAAGTTTCTTTAAAAGCTATGAATCAAATTAGCTACATTAAATGACTGAAAATCTGTACATTTCAGGCATCCCAGTGAAAGGAAGGGTTGTTTAGCATCCATCCATGCAATTGACATTTTATGAAATGTTGAAAGAGTACTAAAAAATGCATCACTTTCTTTTATTGCAGATAAAAAATTCATCATTGCTAATGCTAGAGTGCAGAACTGTGCTATCATCTACTGCAATGATGGGTTCTGTGAGATGACCGGGTTCTCCAGGCCAGATGTCATGCAGAAACCTTGCACCTGTGATTTTCTTCATGGGCCAGAGACCAAAAGACATCATATTGCCCAAATTGCTCAAGCACTGCTGGGGTCAGAGGAGAGGAAAGTAGAAGTCACCTATTATCACAAAGATGGTAAAGTCTGTTTTTATTTTCAAGACTTCTTGTGTGTTTGGTTATCAGTTGGTTGGTTAAAGAAGTGGGTATGATCTGCTGGCCAGACCCTTGGCTGGAGCAGTGTTGTCATTTCTCTGAAGTCCAGTGAAGTACACTTATGTATACCAGTAAGGGAATTCGCCATGAAAGTAGTGGGTGTATAGAGTATATCAGTGTACGCTGGCTCTAACAGCTGAATGAAGCTAGCAGCATGTTTGCAACTGTTGAACAAAAGTTCTCCTCTCGGTTGCTTTAAAGCAGATCTAAATCTCCTAAAGTAAACAGCCCTACAACAAAGAACAGATAACAAGCATAGAGGCGACATCCTGTGAGAGTTAATTTTTAGGAACTGTTTCATCTCACAGGGCATAGGAACGGTGTATCAGTTTCAGGGGGCTTAAGGCTGCCTGCCTCATGCAATTGGAACTGTACCTCCATTTAAATGCAGTATTTTACTGGAAAAAGTATAACAAGGTTAAAAGTAGCAAAAATTGGCTTGTCATGAAGAAAGCATTAGCTTACAAAGAAAGTCTTTTTCAGATATGAGATATTGTGAAGTTGGAGTACCTACAACTGAACCATAGTTGTCCTGGAATTATATTGTCTGAGTAGAAATTTTGGGCTGGCTAAATTATGAAGAGTTTCCCTCTTATTCAGTAAAGACTCAATATAAATCAAATATAAATCAAGATAAAAGTCTGTGAAAACTATTGCTGATATAAGGAAGACTGGCTAAAACTGCTGTGCTGATGCTTTTTTTCCTGTTAAGAGCATAAAATGAATAAATGACTGTATTTGCAGATTAAAAAATGCATACACATGAAAACTAATTATGATACATAATAGCTATATGTAAAGTTCGGTTTGGTGTTGGTTTTTTTTTCCTAATTACCCAGGGTTATTTACAGAAACATCCATCTTTCAAACAAATTCAAGCAATGGATAAGTGCGGTGTACCTTATTCTGTCTCTTGTTGTGTACACTCTTGGGAGAAGGAAAAGGAAATTCATATTCAAATGCTGAGCTTAAATTAGTTCTGGAGAAGTGCCAGTGTGTTGTTTGCATCAATTTTAGAATCACATGCAATGGATGGTCTCACATTTTAAAGTCACAGAGTTAAACCCTGTTCTCAATAATTCTGTTGTTATCTCGGAGAGACTTAAGTATTATTTTTAGCTTAGGCTGGTATAATTCAGATAGGACTCGGGCCAGCCATTCTACCCACACTACCAATATTTAAACATATTCTTCTTAGTGCATTTTCAGTAGAGTCCTTTATTCTTAGATCTGGTTTGGTGGTTTGGAGCAGATTTTGGTCAAGATCTGTTGCTGTAGATGTGCCTTGAACGTAGATTTATCAGGAGACCTGATACCGCGTGTCTTTTACCATCTAGCCTGTGTTTGTTTTAACTTGGCGTGTGTTAAAAATAATATTGCAAAAGGAGAATGTCATTGCTAACTTTCACAGCCACCAGCCTGGAGCACTGTTTTGAGATCTGGTCGTTTAAAAGTGCTTCAGTCTCTCAAGATACTAGGAGGGAGGGAAAGGCGCTTGACTGAAATACTGCTTATCTGTCAATTACTGTAAATACATATTTTTCTAAAATGCTGAATTCTAGCATCATGCAACACACCATAGTCTGTTTGAGGCAAACCAAAGTAAAATTGTCTGTAAAAATTGCCGTATCTTTTGTAAATAGTTTTGAATTTTGAAGCACATTGCAAATGAGTTATGGATTATTCAGTGTAAACAATCTTATGCATAAGGGTTCTCAGTAACTTCACTTCTGTGAATAGTTTCTTTACATTACTAGGTTGAAGGTTAAGGAATTTCAAAAGATGCAGACAACAGTTCTAGACAAATTTGAGTTGAATTCCTCAAAATTTTACCAGTCGAAATGTGAACAGGACTTACCATGTGCATTATATGCACTGCTAAATTTAAACAAATACAGGTGAATTACTTTGAATTGTAAATATAATTTAAAATATCAAGTCACTGATTACAGGCAAAAATCAACAAAATACAAGATAGGTCTGACACTCAGAAGCGTAAATGTCTGACAGCTTGATCATTTGGATATGCAGACTTTTTTGTTCCATTACACATAATGTTCAATTTCTTTACAAAAATATTATAAAAAAATCTGAAGTTTGTGTGGTATCATAATGTTGAAACTACCTATATGATGGATATAATAAATATCAGTAAGCATATAGTTATTCAAAATTACTGAAAAGATATACTTCACTTCTTCACTTACTTCACTTTTTCAAATTTACCAATTTGTTTTTGCAATATATAGGGTAGTATATATATAAAGACTTTATATAACATACTCTGTATATTATAACAATATACAGAATGGTGATACCTAACAAGGACTTCCTCCAGGTTCTGAAGCAAAATTAATTTAAAGACTTTGCTAAAAATCTGAGAGTTTAGTGCCTGGTTAGTTGTTAATTTTGTACTGTGTGCTCTGAGTGCACATGAGAGTATTTTAAGAGGGCGATGCCAGCACAGTTAGAAATGTAGTTTTCTCCAGGAAGTAACCCAAGTTACTCCAATGAACTACCCACTGCTTGAAAGTTTGATTTGACATTTTATTTCATAGCCACCCATTGTATAATATTTAACATAGTACTAAGCATACAGAGGAGGAAGACAGCTCATGAAGGTGTGAATCACTTGAGGTTCCACCGACAGGAGTTTCTGAAGACCATATTACACAGTCCTGAATAAATGCCCAGTGAATTGTAAATAAAACCTTATTCCGCATCACACTATTATTTACTCTATGTAAGCCATTGATTAAAATTATTTTAATATTTCAAAGTAAAGCAAATGTCAGTGGGATCATATATCCCCTCACTTATAAAGCTAATCTGTCATCAGAAGTCCAGCAATGCAGATATCAGAAAGGGAACGGCTCTATAACTAATGCTTTCTCTTTTTAACAAATACCACCTCACATAAAATATCACAGCTTTAAAGTTTAACTTAAAAGGAAATTCTTGCACTAGAAAAATGGTATTGCATATGTACTGGGAATTAGGATTCTGATGTTCTCTAGTGGTCTATAGTCTACTTTCCTAGATGAAAGAAAGTGCAAGGTTTTGAGTTTTAAACATCTTGATGATGCAAGACCGAAGGCTGCTGTTTGTTCACTGCTTTAATCTTTAGGCCAGATCACACGCTTGAAGAAAAAGGGACAGAAGGATGGGCGAAAAATTGTAGCAGGGTGATTTTCAGAAAATGGCAGTTGCTTGAATCTACAGTGCTTTAAACGCGGCAGACAGAAGATAGAGTGGACAAAGAAGAATGCGAATTCAATGTATTATCATTTGATAAATGTTTTACCTAGACTGGGCGTGTTTCCCTTTCCACTGCGCAGTGCGGGGAGGGTGCAGAGGAGAGGGGGAGAACACTTGTGGTAGCTTTGTGTAATTGTTGAAGATAGATAGCGTAGAGGCGGGATGTCAGCATTACTTACGCACCCAGCAGGTCCTGCCCCAACCACACCAGTGCCCTGCCTTCACAGAAGTTTTTATCATGTGCAGCTAAAAGCCTTACTAGCTCCTCTTGCAGTATTTGTATCAGAATAAGATTGTTAATATAGCCTACATTTGGGTTTAATTTCTCCTGATTACTTTTTCCTTTTAGAAGGGTATTTACACAATCCAGGCAAAGTTCTAGTCCTCTGTCCTGTTAGAGTAGTGCCACAGTAGGTGATTGCACAGTTATCAAAAGAATTAATTGCCAGTGAGAAAAATGGTTAATGGAAACAGATGGACGCCAGAACTAAGGGTCCAAATCTATAGGTTCTCATCACACAAGAAGCTCCACAAATGCCACTGGATGTACTCATGCAATTAAAGACTTGGTACATTTAATTTTTAATGTAAACATCCATTTTTACAAAGAACAATAGATAAATACAGAGAAATCACAAGAACTATTATTTTGAAACAGATTTAGTTGAAAGTCTTGCCCATTAGGCATTAACATCTGCTTAATTCAAATTATACTCTGATATCAAAGTAGCCGTATAGCACATTCCTCACTATCTCACAACTTCATTTTCACAAACCATGCAGCTATACGATCGGTATTATAGTTGAAGGTAAAATACTGTTTATACAGAATATCAATTCTTATTTTAATAAAGTTATTTGTGGTGAAAATATTTGACAGCTCTTCCTTTGAGGACTCCATTTTGCAGTTTAAGTCATTATTGCATAAATCATTCTTGACAGCTGTAAAATATTGCTTGAGGTGGTAAAGCTGTAAAGCTTTTGACATAAAAAGTATAATTATTTTGGGGTTGAGAATGGATACATGATAATCAGAAAGGGTTGTATCACACTGAATGCTTTTTTACTTCTTACTCTAGGCTTTGTGGACAACAGTGGGCTGTATCTAAGCTTACAGAGTACCTTTTAAAGGGAGGTAAGGAGATCATTTAGGCTCACATCAGATACTCTAGTGTAAGAAGCACTACAGAAGAGTATAGGTTTGAGCAAAGATAAAATTAAGCAATTATTATCAGAGTGTTTACAAACCTCATAAATTATTTGCCACTTACCCCGTTTGAAAAATGTAATTTGCTACATTTGACTGCAAATTAAACATACTTGTATTTTCAAAACACATTAAGATTCCAAACTAATATTTTTAAGGCCTGTTAAGCTCTTTTTTGAGGATAAGAATATAAAACAAAGTGCAATCATACTGACAAAATAAAGTGGAAATGGTATTAAGTATTCTAAAACAGAAAGATCAGGACTTCATTTAGAAGGTCATCATCTAGGCTTCAGCCAGCATTGGCGTTGTATTGCCTGTTTGTGTTCTGTGGAGGCTGTGAACCTACCAAACAATTAAAAATACAACTGAGAAGAAAGACCCTTGCATGTATGTCAAGTCCCTTCAGATTAGTTCTAACATGAGGGTCAGCAAGTGCAGTTTGGACTGTAGATTCAATGCCTTAACCAGAGCTGATGAGAAAGGTCACTGTCTAATACCCTGTTCTTTTAGGAGTTCTTGGTTAAGAAATACTACCTGACTGCATTTCAATAAAAAAATTGTTACCCCCCAACAAAATGCTGTCCAAAAAACCTGTCTTAGTGCAATTTTTTTCCAAACATCTTAAAAAAACCCACCTGGATCAAATCCAGAATGTTACTGAAGGTGTCGAACTATTGGAAATGGACGACCTTTTCTTATGTCTCTAGTGTAATGTTGCTACCTTAGGTTCTAATACTTGTTCTAAGAGACAAGACTGTCTTTTGTCCCATTCAGTATTGCTATTTTTGCAGCAGGGAGCACCATTAGCAGTGAGCTGGTACCTCAGTGATCAGAATATCTCATTTACCCATCCCCATTCAGTTATGGCTCCTGTGCCTGCCCAGAAGTGTGGGTCACTTCTTATTCACCTTTCGCATGGGATACCTAATGATTATGATAAAGCAGCTCTCAGATATACTAAGTAGGCTTATTTATGGGCCAATTTCAACCATATTTTTCAGTCCCTTGGCTTTCCAGTATATTCTTTTTTTCTTCTCAGATCAAGATGAATTTATTTTCAAGAAGAAGGAGGATTTTACAGAAGATCATTTTTTCCCTTTCATGTATTCCTGCTAATGAGAGACAGTATCTGAATAAAAAGGAATAAAAATTAAATTGCCTTTAAAATTATTACCTCTGTCAGTGTTTAGGGTCAGAAAGATATGATTAGATATAGCTAATTTTAACAAATAATGAAGAATACAACTGCTATTATTATAGCTACTGCATCTTTAACAAAAAAAAAAATATCTTACACAGTTTGGAAAAATACCTTCTGACAGTTTTAAGTTCCTCCATGGCAGAAATAAAAAACCTGTAGGCTAGTGGATCAGGAGGAGTCTTTCATTTCAGTTCAGTGTCCAGAGGGAGCTCTTCTGCCACTGGACTTCCATAGTGCAGTTTTACAGCAGGATTCAGAAAGTTACAGGGTCAACTTACACTAATCAAGGGACCCAAATTTCCCTTGCTTGAGCTACAAAGAATCAAGGATTGCTGACTTTCAAAAAGAGAGTCCTACAGTGGTAAGAAAAGTGTCACATTCTGGAGTCAAACGGCACTAGAAGGTTATGATAAGATACACATACTCAAAGTGTTTCTAAGCTGTTTAGAATGATAATATCCTATGGAGAAGAGTTTCATCTTTTAGTTAGTCATTGCCTGACAAAGTTTTTTATCTGCTTTGAATATGCTCCTTTCAATTTTAGTGAAAGCTATTTTGGGTTTGGGTTAGGAGATAAAAGGAGCAGAAGCTGTTAGTCTATTTTTTGTTGTGGTTTCACATGATTTTTTGTGTCTTCTTTCCATCTTCAGTGTGCATCCTTTTTAATGTTACACTCTGCTAAGAGAGTTATTCCATACTCCTGATTTGCGTTACCAAGCGCTTCTTTCTCTTCTCCATCGAATTGGCCCATACATCAAAAAGAGATGCAGAGAGCAAATCAGACATCAGACCTTGCAATAGGAATGGTAGAAGAGCAGCTGCTTTTCTAATAGCGGCCTTATGCATATTTGGTGTTACACACACTTCAGAACATCACACTTCAAATAGTACCGATGTTGACATCGGTGCTGTTCTCTCTGGTTTGAAGCAATGGGAAGAGAATAATGGTGTGAATTAGATTTTATCTTAGTGGTTTCAAATCCAGTTTTCAAGTGTTCCCTACATATTTGACTTAGTGTATGACTCAATCTGTGTGCTAGACGGTCCATATTCTTCCCAGCTAAGTATGGAAAAAGCTTAATCGAGCAGTATAGGATTCAGAGTTGCAAGACCAAGCTGACTATGGAAATTGCTAACTCACTCTGGAAACCGCCTATCTCAAAAGCAATCGGAACTGTAGCTGTGAACCTAGATCTAGGCAGAGCAGGTGCATGACAATGACAGTGGAGTAACGTGGCTCTATAGTTACAGCTGGTTTCACACAGACTACATCTCTGAAAGTTCACATCTCTGAGGTCAAAAATATTGGTGTTACGGTTTTGTATATCTTGAACTTTTTAGTCTAGTACACTGGTTTTGGTTTAAAGGAAATAACATACATATTTGAATTATTTCTTAGAAATTAATTTAAAATTTCATTTGGAAAGCAGAATTACAGCCAGAACTAGTCACAAAATGCCTTTTCACCTCCAGCATTTCCATAGATACCCCGTTTTAAGCTCCCTCACCAACTTCCTGGTTGTTTGTTTGCCTTTTTGTTTCTATTTTTCTTAATTCTTTACTTCTGTAATCACAGTGAAATCTCATCAGTAAAGATAACCACAAAGGATACCAAAATTCAATCTGAAAAAAAGTTGAAGCAAGCAGTATAAAGTGGAGGTCCTGTTGTCTTTTTCTGTTCCATTAGCCAGCCTCTAATTAAAGATCTCCTTATGCCTAGTTTTGATAACACCCTCGAATATAGCTCTGAAGTTTTATCCACAAAAAGAACATATTACAGTTTCATTGTTAGCAAAGAGCCATCATATCACCGAAACCTAAAGATGGTGTTTAAATGTCAACATTATTAACTATTTCATTGCTGATACTTGAGTAGAAATGACCAGAAGAAAGCTTAGGCCAGAAATCACGGCTGCCTTCAGTACTTCCCTCCTGCTGAAATTTCTTGCTTTCCTGTCCTTGTTCCTCTGTAGTGCCATAGTCAATAAAAATCCTTTCTATTACATTTTGCCATGGCCTCATTTAAATCCTTGATTTGCCACGTAAGACTCCAGTGGAAACCAGAAAGCCTTGCCTAAATGGTCAGTTCAGTTCAGAGAAACACAACAAGACTTTACTTCAAATGCCAGGAAATTAAAATTTATCATAATACCAAAATACACTGATCCTTGATAGGGTGAAGTTATGAAATGTTGGCCTCTTTTGAGCAAATGTATGTGACTATATTGTAGCTGATTGTTTCTGCTCCCAGAAACATTCCTGAAGGCCGGAGAATAAGATAACAATACGTACAGATAACAGCACTTGGCTTGTGCACCCACAACTTTCACAGAATTAGTGTGCAGAGTTTAATTTTTTTTGCAACACTAAAAATCCTGATCTTTAGGTATTAGAGCACTGCTGGTAGAGACATAGTATGCCATTACTAACTAGTATTAGCTGAATCTTGAGTTGCTACATACCAAGACAACAAGTTGTGAAACAAACATGCAAAACATACACAAAACCTTCCTCCATTTTAATCCAGAGGGTAGACGGGCGGAGATGACTTCAGAACAAGGGCAGATGTACATTAAGGGTTTTGCCTTTGTCTTATACCTAAACTGCTTGAAAAACAGTTAATCATCATGTAAATATGTTTCGTCACTAACACACATGTTCTAAAGCACTTATTCCCAGCTGTTCTCAGACTTTGGAGTCTATGCCCTTTTGAGATTGTTTATTTCTTAGAGCATTCTCTGCTGATTTTCATTCAAATCAATGCAAGTGGATCTCTGAAAATAGCTTGCAAATTTCATTCTTTCAAAACTCATTTGTGCCAATCTGCTTTACTCCTTCCTCTCTGGAAAAAATGCCAGATAATCTCATTAGTATTTTGCATGTTTATGGCTGTTGTACAAGAAAGCATTTCTTTTTATACTTTCAAAAAAGCCTGAAACTCATTAGTCTATAAATCCTATTGTCATGGTATTTAAGGTAAAATACTGTTGCAGTTCTGTCTACTGGCTTGAAAAATGGCTTTCAATTCACAAATGGGAAAGAAAGAAAGAAAACCTAAAGTCCATGTCATTTTAAATAATGATAATAAAAGAAAGGAAAATGCGTTCCTTTTTTTCCATCATAAGTGCCCAGCATTATTTTTGCATGATAAAATATACCAGGAATCAATTTAACACCAAAGTCCATCCAACAGAAAAGACAACACTTCCCAAAAGGACTATTTCTGGAGTCATGGACAACATACTATATTATGTGAGAGAATAACAGCCCTCAAGTACAAAACCAGGTATCTATAAATCAATATCGGAGCCTTCTCTGAGGATTAATGGAGCGGCTCATGAACTGGTGTGAAAGACAGCCTACGTATAATGTCAGTCCGTGCTGTTCCACAGTTCAGAGCATCCTTAGCGCCTCTGTAAGTTATACTGATTGCTTATGGCAACAAGAATATGAGGTGGCACAGAAGCGGCTTTAGTGTTTCACGCACAGTTTCAAAGAAAAGTTTTGTAGAGGGATAAAGCAGAGTTTGAGTACTGTTTGTGGGTGATGACAAAACTAATAAAGACATTGTTTCTCTTTATCCTAAAACTTGCAAACCAATTCTCTCGTGTCAGGAGTAGAACTGGGGTCTAAGGGGTTACTCCCAAATGCTGAAGAAGTTAATTAAAACTACTAACTGCTACTGCGGCTACAAGCAGAGCTACTGTCTGATATGTGTGATGTTTGTAGATCAGGTGCTAGGTGCAGGTGGCATCTCTCTTCTCTGGTTACTGTTTATTTAAAGAGAGGAAAAGAGGAAGGAATAATACGTGGTACGCAGACAACTCTTCTTCCTAGCTGACAGGTATGCAATTCTATTTTATGAAAACAACTACACAAACCAAGAGCGTTACAGTTGAGGGAGCTTTTCAATAGACCATGCAGGTCTATTTACATTCATTTCTGGTTGTCTTTTGACCTCATTTATAAAAAAACCAGATCCTGCAGCAG
The DNA here is from genome assembly GCF_028500815.1 of Rissa tridactyla. Taxonomy (NCBI): domain Eukaryota; kingdom Metazoa; phylum Chordata; class Aves; order Charadriiformes; family Laridae; genus Rissa; species Rissa tridactyla. The sequence goes on along the minus strand of NC_071472.1, from coordinate 19,881,854 downwards.
CAGAATTGCCAGTAGCGTCACTGTCTCTGCAGAACTCAGCATATGCAAAACACAATCATTAACTTGATAAATACATTCTGTGTGGCTGCTTGTATTTCAAACATGATTTCTCACACATTTGTATATGCAAAAGCATTTGTCCCTGCTTCACAAGAACTGAGTGAATTATTTCCCCTTTAAGTAGTATTTTGGTCTTAATCCTTTTTCTTTCACCTTGGGATCCTTTTCCTGTAAATAAAAAAAGTTGTAAATAAAGCACTTTATTTCCACTTTCTGAGGAATTTTAGAAAATATATCAACTGCTTTTTGAAATGATGGAGAAACAATTCTACATGTTTAACCTTGATTGTTCCCTGTAAAGTAGATTATCCAAACTTTTTTTTTGCCCCCTCGGGGCCACAGGCACTAAAATATCAGAAATAACTGAAGTACCATAGTTACGAAGATCACACTGAGATTCAATTACTCCAAGGGAAATGACTGACATGAACTTTTATATGTCAGAGCAAATTTTGGACTAGATTTTCAGTTGTATGTATTGTGTCATACGTATATAAAATATGAAAGGGCATTTAACAACTTTTTGTTGTTAACAACTGCTTTGAGGTTGCCAAAATTACCTCCTACCCCATCATAGAATACAAACTGATACTCTATAGTTCACAACAGTTTTACTGATAACACATTATTCTTATTAAATACATTCAATCACAAGTCTGAACTGAGCGGCAAATTAAAGTGACCCCTAATGAGCTGATTGACTAATGCAGTGAGTCTCTTACCTTGAAAGACAGATTATTCTTGAAAAGCTCACAGTTCCAAACCATCATTGTCTACTGTGTTTTCGCACTGTCCTCCTCTCTTTTCTGAGAGAGTACACCAAGATTGCATTGTAATGTTTCCCAGTATAGACAAGAGCACTGTGTATGTATAAATAAATGCCTCAAAAAACCCCAATGCCAACATGTTCAAGTCCCAAACATGGATAACAGAGTGAGCACATGAAGTTCTATTTAATGGAATAGTTCTGTAAAACAATCTCTAATAGGAATTGCACTGAATAGGAATTATTTTTAAATTAGTATCTCGGATCACAGGCCAGGTCCAAGAAAAGAGACACCCTAGAATGTTGTTGTGTACATGTCTCTGTCCTGTCTGTAATAAAAGGTAATTTCTAGAGAAACGACCTCTTGTGTTAGAGAGGGTACACGCTGTAATGATCCTCAAGTGCTAGAATGAAGTTAGAGACAACTGGGGTTATTCTGAACAGCAGAAGAGGCCAAACTGTTTCCTTCTCTTGCCCCAGGGTTAAAGAAGTTCAGCCCTCAGGGTTTCCAAGTTTGATACAGAAAATAGAACTACCAAATAAATGACAAAGAAAAAAATATAGGAGATGCAGTTAAGAAAGTTCAGTGGCTGCTAAGCTCACACTTTTTCCAAACAGAAAACACTTATCATTTGCAAGTCTCACATTGGACTTTGTTGTGATAGTTGTAGCACTTATTCGGGAGAACCATGAATCAGTCATACAGAGCCAATGCATCATTCTTAAACCACATCGGTATTTTACAAGGAAGCAAAACTATATCTTATCTGACCATTATTTGTCTTTAACTGATGCTGCAGGTATCATATAATGAACGAGGCCTTATTTCTTCCCCAAAACAAAAAACTCCCGCTCTCCAAACATTCAATTAACTGAAATTTCATCAGACTCTAGTTTGATTTAGTTTTTTGGGTGTGTATAATGGAGTCTGTTCTCCATGATCCTGAATATTTGTGAGTTACATAAACTTACCAATGGGAAAATGGACGTTTCTGCAGGATATAGTACATCTGTTCAGATTCAACTAGCTCATCTCTAAACTTGATATATTAACCAGGGATATTCTCATAACATAGTTTAGATTGTAACTTTTTTCTCTCTTGGATTTCACCCTTTGTTTGTATCTTGTTTTTTAGAAACGGGCACAATCTGTATAACAAGTAATGCTTTGTTTCACATGGGAATCTTTAAATAGCAATCCCTCAGCCGTGTTTGCTTTCGGAAAGCATTCTGTTAGCATGGCACATATTCTAACTAATATATAACATTTTACCATTCCCGCATAGAAAGAAGTACTTTTGTTAGATTGGTCTTTTATAGCCATCATATTTTCATAGAATCAAGAAGAATTTAGGTCAGGAGGAGACTCAGGAGGTCAGCCAGTCCAGCCTCATGCTGAAAGCAGGAGCAACACAGAATTCAGGCTAGGTTGCTTAGGGCTTAGTCCAGTTGGGTGCCTGGATGGAGACCACATAGCTTCTCTGGGCAACCTGTTCTAGTGCACAGTTTCTCTCATGTTGAAACTTGTTTCTACTTATACCATGTATAAAACCACCCACATTTAATTTAAAGCATTGTCTATCATTCTCCTACCACGCACCTCAATAAAGAACCTGCCTCTAACTCCTGGTAGTTTCCTCATAACTACTGAAAGGCTGTTATTACATCCCTCAAAGCTGTCTCTTCTCTAGACTTCTGGCCAAGGCCAGTTTCCTCAACTTCTTCTCAAAGGACATGTGCTCTAAGTCTATATCCATCTTGGTGGCTTCTGCTGGCCTCACTCAAGTTTATCAACATCTTTCTTGTACTAGGGGTCCAAAGCTGGATGCACTATTCCAGGTGTGACCTAATGAGCACTGAGGAAAGGGGAAGTATCACTTTTCTCAAGCTACTGGCTATGCTCCTGATGATACAACCCAGTATGCTTTATCCTGGACACAGTTGGACTCAAATTTCTCAAGAGATCCCTGACTGAATCCTTGTCCACTGCCTTGAACCTTGTCTGCCTTGAACCCTGTCTCAAGATTCAAATGTCTCCCAGACTGAGGCAGTGAGAGTATAGAGTACCTCAGCTTTATCTGCATCCACTGTCGCTAAATCACCCTCCCCACTCAGCAGCAGGCTCGCGTTATACTTGTTCATTCTTTTACTGCTAACATAGCTAGCAACAGAAGCTCTTCTTGTGGCCCTTGATATCCCGAGAGTTTCAAGTCTAGCTCAGCTTTTGCTTTCCTAAGACCATTCCACCATTCCTGGGCAGTTTTTCTGTATTGCTCCTTTGTAGCCTGCCCTTGCTCCTACTTCCTTTATATGTCTTTGGTTTTGGTTTGTTTGGTTTTTTTTTGCACTGGAGCTCAGTCATGAGCTCCCCACTGAGCCACCTGATATTTTGATACATCTACTTGTTTTTCTGAGTATTTGGATGGACTGCTGTTGTGCTTGAGGGAGGGTGTTTAAGCTATACCCTCCGGAAAGTTTGAAGAACTAATGAGCTAGTTATCATATTCTTACTTTTTTTCTTAATTCAGTAGCCCATATGTTGGTATTTTACATATCTTTTGTTACACTAGTTGGCATTCTGTACTACTTTTATAGCTTCCTCTTACTTGAGTGTTCAGTATTATGTCAAGTTTTACACATGAAGTTTTACGTAACTTAGGTACACTTATATGTGCATCAGGAAATCCTGTTTACATTGTACATGAATGGTGGTTGAAATTGCAACCTAGATATTGTTTGCCAGAAGATCTTTTCCAAACATCATTACTGATGTGCTACATGGTATAAATTCCATGTTGCTACTCATTTTATCACGAGGGACTAGATGCTCAGTGTTTTCCTGTATTGGAGGCCAATCTGCCTGGCCTGTTAGGCATCTGCCTGGTTTTCTTTGGGAGATTTTGTATACAAACGTGTTTGAGTTAAGAAGGAAACAGACATTCTGATGCTTATTTTGCCATGGATCAGTCAGGATGCCACAGTCATCCAAACAGTTTAATGCTAAAGATAATTGCAATGGAGTTGTTTTTGTAAGTTTTAGAAGCAGTTAATCAATTGTCTTATACTGGGAGATAAATGCAACTGCAACTGGCAAATAAATGCATCTGCCAATGGCAAACAACTAGGGCATCCTCGGCACACATTATTCAGCACTTAATTCCCATCATTAAAGATGTGCAGAAAACAGATCTTTTAGGAGAGAAGTATTTTTCACATCGTGTGGAATTCTTGTAGTGACTTTCAGTAGTGAGGTAACCTCATTGAAACACCATCTCATCTCATAAGAAGAAGTTTGCTGCTAACTTTTCCTTATATAGGTCATGGCAAAAGACAGCACTTGCTTCTCCATTTCTTTTTTGACACTTTTTATTTCATATTTTCTTCAGGAAATGATAGATAACGGTGATTTGTCCTATGTGCACTCTTCCAGATTAGTAACCGGGGGAGATAGAAATCTGCTGTTTCCTTCAAGGGTTAATACTGCCCTTTTCCTTTAGGCCAATGCCAACTGCCCTTCCCCTGCCCCATCAAACAATCGATATGGAAGTGTGCTAAATACCTCCTTACAGGAGCTCAGCACATCTTTGCTCAGCACCCTGCTGGAGCTGGCCCCTAACACGTGGAGCATAACGTGTCAGCAGCAGAGCATTGGGAATCCTGCAGCTTTTGAGGTACTGCAGTGACGTCACATCCATGGTTCTAAGCAGTGCCCCTTCAAATACCCATCATTTAGGGATGTGATTCCATCTGATGATATTAAAAAAGATAACGGAGACATCACCTCACCGGTTTAAGTCTCCCCACTTGGGTGGCCTGACAGGCTATTCAGATCTGTAACCCATTCCATGTTTTCATTCAGTTCTTTATATATATAGACGAGGACTGTTAAACAAACACAATGTGACAGTTAAAGCATATTTAATGAATATTATTAATGATGAGTTCAGCTGCTGTTTGAAGGTGTTGATAAGCTTCATTAAATATACTTCCACTAACTAAAACAGCACTGATGATATTTTTAATTTTATTATAAAAATATTTTTTCTCCCTACTGCGTGCATATTTGACACTTACAAATCTGTTTGTTTCATGCTGGATTTTATTTTAATCATTCTAATGTGATGTTAAAAATTCATCGATAAAACCTGCTTTACTGACTGTCTAAAAGAAACTGTCTTTTACTGTCTTCCCATGCGACAGATAAAAGTATCTTGGGGGGTGTACCAATGCTGGTTGCCCCTACAATCAATTAATTTGATGATGCAGAAGAGAACATATCCAGCATCTGCATTACAACATAGTATTATGTAAGGATTTCTGATTTGGTAATTTTTTTTATTTCAACTCAGATGCAAAGCCATTCCTACTTCTACAGTAGCCAATGAGAAATTCACACATTGTCAGTATAATTGCAATCATTTCTGCATGTACCAGATATAGTCTAATATCCAGGGTAGCTACTTGTATGTGCTTCATTTCTACATAGGGTTAATTTAGTGTGCATAGCACTGTGACGTATGTCTTATTTTTAATTTAAAGGAATGAAAATATACAAGTCATTTCGCATTCTTGGACTGGACCAAATTGTCATTGTCAGATTGCCCGTTAATAACCAATTGCAAATGTTGACTTGTTTTTGTCAAGGAGAACAGTTAAAGATACTTGGCCCTACAAGGCTCGTGTAAAGTCAGAATGTGACCAAGAGCCAAAAGAATGGCTTTTCTAAGCCTTGTTTCTGATACTGTGCTTTGCAGAGGAATACAGTTAACTTTATAAACAGGTATTACAAAACAACTTACCCTTATGACTAACATAGCTTCAGAAATGTTTACTTCCCGGTTATTTATGGTCTTTATCTAAAACAAAAGAAATGTAAACCCAACCTCCCAAACATCCCAAACCAAGTAGGTTTCATTTCTAAGAAGGTGTTTGAATAACTGAAAACATTGTGTGTTTTTATTTGGATTTGAAATGCTTGAAAAGATTTGGTAGTTACATATTTGGTGTTTAGACATTTGATAAAGGTTTTACAAGTATATGCATTTTTTGAGACCTTGTTGAACAGATTGCCCTTCTAATGATCAGTGAGTCATTCTTTTTTACACAATACATTATAATGTACATTTTGCAAGCAATTATGAGAGCAAAATAACTTAAGAGATATTTTAAAATTGAAGTAATTTCATACTAACTACTGCCCTAATCTGTAGGGTTATGGCATTTTTATTATTCTTTGAAATTACCATTTTCTCCCAGGAACCCAAGATAATGAAAGGGAAGATAACAGGAAATTTTGGAGATCGGGGCAGTGATCTCAACGATGGAACTGCCCAGGTCTATTGGCTGGGAAAAAGAAGTGTATTATTTTAAAGGGGCAATGCTAAATATAAACCTGTTTTTGAGTACAGGATTGACAATTCCATTAAGCCTACCTAATCAGCCTTTCTGAAGTGCAGCAAAAAGGGTAAGCAAAATGTCTGGCTAAAGGCTACTGTGCACCATCCCAAATTGCCTTTTCAAAAGCGTGCTATGGTAAATTCAACTTTCCTTTCAATATTTTAGGTGGTACAGAGGCCTTCATGCATGCCTGTGTTGGAGGTTGATAGTGTCTTATATTTTATAGGAATAAAATACCAGAACTCTGATGCTAAACCTAGATCAGGGATCAAAGTTAACATGCTATCTCGTAGATATTATCTGCAAAGGAGACTTTCCAAAAGGGATTAAAGAATCATAAAGAAATTTTGTTATTCCCTGCTATGCACATATCATCTATATATTGTAGAAGAAAAAATTACTAAAGAAAAATAAACAGAAAAAAATAAAAACAAAAGGTTTTTTAGTCTGTCCTCTTCTGCTCTGCTACCAATACTTTGAGCAAACTGGCAGTGTTCTTATGCAAAAGCAGCGTACAAAGGAAAACTTTAATAGGATTGAATCAAGTGGAAATCTGTTTTAGTTGTGCAAAGTTTATCAGCTTCAATCAGTGGTGGTCAAATCAATTCTATTTTGAGAAATCTTAGAATCTCAGGTCTACAGTCTTGGAGTCATTGAGAAATTTGTGTGTTTAATCAAGTGGAAGAAAAGCATGCAAAAACCTGCCGGAGAAGTTCCTAGTTAGCTCCATGCATAGAGCTTATTTCACCTGTAATATTACTATAGCTTTCAAGGGAAATGGGGATTCTCAAGCATACACAGAATTACTTTTCTTCTTCTTTTGAAGTTCTCTTTCAATTCAGCATAAGTAAAGCAGCTGGTACGGTCATATGCTGAACATGAATCAGCTGAGTACACCTGGCAAGTAGCTGTGTACTCGATTCTGTAGTTTGCTACTTAGCAGGGATCGTACTGTCTTTCTTTACAAAGGTGCCTACAATTTTAGACCTGTAATTTTTTTCAAATTATGAGATATGTTCACCTTTCCTTCAGGTCAGGCATTACAACACATGGCCAGATTTTCAATAAAAGTTACCGAATTAGAATAGTCAGCTCTTTGTTCTGTGAGGAACAGAACCCCCTTTTGTTTATGGGGTATGAAAATAACAGCCTGCATTCTGTGCCTAGATGAGAGCTGATCCTTTCTGAAAATCTAGCCTGAGCTGCAAATTTAGGGAAGTGATAAATCTGATTTGCTGCATCGTTCACTCTTGGTTTTCTCTTTATTATATTATAAAGTATCTATCTTCTGCAATTTTAAAACTCAGTAGTAATATACTGCATCCAGTAGTATCTGCAAATGATAATATAGAAATAAAGACAGTATTAATGTTGTCTTTTTCATTGCTGCTACTTACACTTATTTGCATATCTTTTTTGTCTTACCGCTAAAATAAATATTATAGGTATGGTAAAACACAGAAAGGACAAACTACAAATTCACTACTATTCTACAAATTATTTCTTCAGAGCAACTGGCAATATCCAGTAGTGAATACTCATTGGTTTTGGTAGCAATGTTGGTTTTTAACTTTAATACAGTTAATGAAAAATATAGTAAATAGCTTCAGATATGTTTACTATGGTGGTTGTAATTACTCATAATTATATAATTACAATTAAATTGGATGCCAAATACTATTTATCAAACAAGGATATAGTCGATATTACCATATGAAATTGGCTTGGCTCTGTATTAAATTAAAGTGCAAAAGTCAAACAGAAAGCTTGATGTAGCGCATGAATTGCAGCCCTGTTCAGACTTAAAGAGTGAGGATTCTCTGGAGAAGCTGCGTATTACAGACCATTACAAAAGGAAACAAAGCAAATACAAGCACAGTAAGAAAGCACGTGCATAAATGACTGTATGAGACTGCAGGACAAATTTTAGTCCTTGGCAGAACTGTGGAATAGCAACAACAGAAATATTTCCTTTCAGGCTCCACCCTACTAACTTTTCATGTCATGTTTCAACCAAGTCATTTCTGCAAATGCTGAATTTCTCTATACCCAGATTTAAAATAGCTGAACTCAAAAGCAGGAAGACTGCCTTGGACATTTTTACTCTACCATGAGAAATTTAGATTTGAGGTCTGCTGGAAATTTAAATACCCAACATCTTCAAGATTAAACTTTCAGGGTTGGTTTGGGCTTGTGCCTGTAAACAGCATCTTCATTAGAATGATTATTCCAAACATACAGGGCTTATAACCTACTTACAAAATAGCGCAAAGCAGGCAGAAAGCACGCAAGAGGGCCACACAAGCAAATCTTGGATGGCACGTATCCACCAGGAGGGAAGAGAGCGTGAACAGGGAACAGAGACCTTCCAGTAAAATTGACACATTGATTCCATGGGAATTGTTGCATATGCCATAATTCAGGTTGGAGCTGGTTTCGTCTTTTATCTAGGCTTACAAGAAGAGTAGAGAGGTGAACTAACACCCTTTCCCCTCACTGCCTTAACTGAAACAAGCACACACTAGGCAGAGCAGAGGACTGAAAGTCAAGACTCCCTTGGAAGTGTTTTAAACTGGTTTTCTTTCTCTTGAACCTCGATAAAAGCATGGTTATTTATAGGACAGTAAAAAGTCAGATTAATGATTTTTTTCAGTAGCAAAGATACAAAATGTAAAGCAGTGTGGTGCCAAGATGCTCTATGTGGATTATTTGAATGCTAGGTTTTCTTGATGTGCTTTTGTTTCACTATATTTAATCTGTTTTCTAAAGTAATCAATTAGAAAAAAAAAAAAAGGAATTAAAATAACTGGAGAGAAATTACCCGCGACTTTTTGATGCCACCTATTTAGACATTTCTGAAGGTCTGATTTATGACAGGTACACTGCAGAGATACTGTAATTTGGGCCAGGGCTCTTATTTACTCAGTTTGTTAACTACGCTGCACTGGATCACCAGGTCTGTAGTTCTTGTTGAATGCTCAGGCACGTCTTTTTGCATGAAAAGATCACGTAACAATAACAAACACTTCTGCAGGAAGCCAGGGAGCTGTGCAGAAGAGTCTCTGTGGACAAGCATCCTCTTCCAGTCATGAGAATCACCAAACAAGGTCCAAGGATTTCTAGGGCCAAGAGTGAAAGGCAGGGTGGTGAATAATGCCTGAAAACTCAGTTCAATTCAGAGGACTCTTCTTGATCTTCTCTTTCCTGCTGCTTCTTCTTCATCATGAGCAGGACACCACTTATCTTTTTTACTAGAGGACAGGGACTTCCAGGAGAGGGTAAAGCAAGGTGTGCTGGAGAGCGTGCTAACAGCTGGTTTGGGAATCAGCTATAAATTTCACAGCTGGTTTTTGTGAACCAGCCTGAACTACTTTGAGTGGTGCCCCTGGCTGTGCAGCTGTATCCACAGCACACAGGTGCTAATATGACACACATCCCCAGCACAGATTCATACATGTAGATGTGAATGTGAATGACTGTATCTGAGTTAATGCAGCTGGCAGTAAACTTAACTGCTAAGCACTCACCTCATTATTTAGAAAATTAGAGTTCCAGTGTGTGTGGCAATGGAAGGAGAAACTTGCAGCAGACTGGGCCCAAGAAAACTCGGAGCTTTCAGGAGTCTCAAACCCGGTGTTAAGCCTCGGGTCCTCTGAAACTAGAAGATGGTCAGAGCCTCACACTGCTCCTAAGAGCAGAAGCAGTCTTGCTTCACTATTCTGATCAGCACAACCTGAGAATAAGTCCGTGAAAAAACTCCAAAAGACCCATCTCAAGGGTATTTTGTTGGGAAACGTCTTTCACTGAAAGACCATTTTATTTCTTCATATTAAAAATGAACTATATTTTCCTATCAACCCTCTGATGCATCAAGGTAATAAAGATGTCCGTTTGATGTAAATTGAAGAGCATCTCTTCCTTTGGATTGCTCCCAAGTGCAAAACAGCTATTCTTAAAATCACCGATGTAAACTAATTATTTACAGATACTTGTTAAAATTAAGTTTTGACTGTTAGAGGCCATTTAGAGGACTCATCTCTGCCTGTTTGTTAATGATACAGCTTCATTGACCATACATTATTTACGAACTTCCTTCAAATACAAGTATTACTTAATTGAGGTACGTAATTCCATAGGTCACCTAAGGCAGGTTCTGCCAAGAGAGCTATAGGGAGACACATGCCCTGCAATGGAAATGCAATAAAATCAACATGAGTTCAACTGTGTGGATATAAAGTGAAGACACCCCCACACACACTGAGCTGCTACAACAGCACTCAAAGCAAAGTGCAGCCCTCTGTGAAAACATCTCTGAAGACCGCAAAAAGGCCAGAAGAAACCACAAGAGCCAAAATTCAAGCTTGGAAAAAAGCAAGCATTATTTCAGCACACAGGGAAGGCTGCTGTATCTACCAAGCCAAAACGTTTGCCTTTAGCTGCCAAAACAATAATTGAATATGACTAAATTATTAAAAACTTAGGGTGAAAGTGACCTAAGATTAGTTTGTACTTAAAAATGTTTGATCTTCTAAGGGGAAAAAAGCAATCAAACAAACAATGGAGAAGACAGACATATATAGGATTAAAATATTACTTTAATTTCATTAATTCGAATAGGAAAATTGTGACTATTCCCATTGTATAATTCTCATCAATATTGGTAATTAATAAAGCTCTATGAAATGTGCAAATAGGAGAATAAACGACATCTGAACTCAAATACTGATCCCAAACATCTCATAATCAAGAAAATATGGGTATAGAGTTTCTTTAATAAAACCTTAAAAATTCTCAAGTTTCAAACATAATAGTTTAGAAACCTGAAATGTTGTTAAAACTGAGTTCACCATTAGGTATGCATTATATTCTTACAATATTCACTCTGAGCCAATTAGAGCATTTTTGTGAGTGACAAAGAAAACAGGTAAATAAAGCTTTTGACCTTTTACTATATTTAACCTCTGAGATTCTCTGGAATTCAGTAATTATAATAGCTGATATAGAATTGACAGAGAGAAAAAATTTGCATTTTTGGCCTGTAATTTATTATGCAAAATATAATATCGCCATATGATTTTTAGTATCTCTTATAAGGAATATTAAAAATACTTCTAAAGATCGGTCTATGATGTACTTGCTGTAGGATCCTGTAGTATCCTTTGTATTACATAAAAATCGAGAAGAAAAATCGACGGTGTTTTCATTTAACACACATTTTTATAAAAGTGTACAGCCAAATAAAAATTTAAGATTTACTCGTCATTATTTTATGGTTTAATTCTAAAAAAATTATAACTACTTTTATAAAAATTTAGAAAACTTAAATGTCTGCCTTACTTCCCCAGAGACACCATTGTGTTTTTATAATTCCTTTATGTCTAGGCTGTATTTTTAAATTTCTGTTTATCTAAGTGAAGGTACTGATACTTACTGTTTCTAAAGGCATTGTTAGTGCTGCAAACAGGAGGCCGATTTCCAACTACTTTTTCTAGTTCCCTCTGCTCTGTTTAATGCTCTCCCCTTCATTTGACAGTTTCATGGAAAACTGGATTACAATTCCCATTGTAAAAGTATTTTTTACTGCTTAGAGGACTGTTTCTGCCACTGCCCCCTAACTGTATGCTCCCAGGCGTAGCATAGATTAGTCTATCAGGTAAGCTCAGGATAAATCTCTGACTTTTTAATTAACACTGAAGACATCAGTTGGTCCTTGCACAGCTTTTACCTATGAGCTGCGGAAACCAAATATATCAAAGCAACAGTTAAGTCGTGATCAGCTGTGGTACTTGTTTCAAGGTTATATAGAGAAACCAAAGACAGGGCACACGTTCCTATGGAGGAGCTTTTCATCAAAACTTAAAAGAACAGTAATATTTTGTAAAATAAAATAATAAAATGTTCTTCTTAATTACAAAATTTCAGGCACAGTTTTTCACTAGCAACTAAAAAGAGGTAAATTGTAGTTCCAAACATAAATTTCCTTCGAAACTGTTACCCATTATGCTCTAAATTATTTCACTGAATAAAAATATTTCATGTCGTATTTAGGCAAACAAGGAGGAGGTGGAAGTTGAGCAGAGAGCAGACTAAGAAACAAAGTCTGTATGAAGCATTCAGATACTACAGGGGTCAGGGCGAGATCTAACTAGACACCTATATACATATTAATTGCTTTTCCAGTCTTCCACTGGTGTAAAACGAGTAGACGGAAAATTCAAGAATCTTTATCCATTGTAGCTTTCTGCAAAGAGTTGGTGGATGGTAATACAAGCTTGCCGATTTATCGGCACAGTGTTATGTGTTGTACCTGTTTAAGAGATGACAGGGCTTTTACTGCAGTGCCCCAGATCACCAGAACGCTTTTAACAGTCGCTTCAGTGCACATTTTTTCTTAAAAAATCTACAACCCAAAGCGAGTGTTAGAAGTGCAAAACTAGAATGTGACCTGATACATTCATGCTCATCTCTAAGTACTTCCCAAAATAGTGACATACCTATCAGATGCGTAAAAGAACAACTACTGTGTGCTCACTAACAGCTTGTAAGAGAATTTTTAAATATTGAGTAGGAGGAGAAGTGACAGCTGACCAGGCAATAGGGTTATTATACATTCTTTATAAAAAGCATCATTTTGAACCACTTCCACAAAACCACTGCTCAAGGTTAATGAAGCAAACACAAGCCTAACATTTTATCCTAAAGAATGAACATCAAATGCAGTATTATCTCTAATACTGCATTGCGGTATCACTTCTGGGTTTCTGTCCAAGTCTTGGTGTGGGACTTGAACTCGGGGCTTCCTGGCCAGCTTAAAAACTTGCTATGAACTCAACCATAAAGGCGTCCGCTGTGCTTTGAGTTATGCAGCAAAATACATACCATTATAGTACAAATAATAGGAATTTGGCACAAATAATCAAGGGTCTAAATAGTGCAGAAAGCCAATTTAAAGACTAAGATATACTGTATTAAGTATTTTTATTTCTTTTAAAAATATTTGTGGTATTTCTGCAACAATATAAATAGATACTAAATTACAGTGGACCAGATTCTCATTTCTCCTGTTTTTACATCAATACAGCACTTAGGCAATTTCTTCCAGCCTATTGCAGAAATAGGGCTAGACCCATTAGGCTCAAGAGTTGCTAATCATGTTATTGAAATTGTATTACTAATATTAATTTAATGCTTCTTTTAAAATGTAGCAGCCCTCCTTCAAGAGCTAAATATTCGTGTGGATGGCATAACTGTGTTACCCTAGGACTTCAATTGCAGCGTGTAGCTAATAATGCTCTATTTGTAGTAAAGGTGACTACTGAGAATTCTACAGATGCTGTTATGACTGTTAACAGCTACTTAAATCTAGAGGTATAATTTGGCTCTGCATCCCAGCATCCAAATGAAAATAAGAGATAAATATGAGGAATGCAATTTTTACAAAGGCTACAGTTATCATAGTGGCTTTTTTGACGATGGTCTCAGAACATACAGGGCCCGGAACAGCTGATGAAGCAGGACAAACTAATGACAGCTTAGTGTGCTGGTTCCCATAACAGCTCCCATTGGCAATTCCCATCCTCACTCCTTTTTGAAGGCTGCCCCAAATGTGGAAGCCACAACCAAAAGCTCTTTGGTACAGCATTAGTAAGTGATTAGTATGCTATGGAAACATCAGAGGAACACCCTACTTCTACTGGATACCAGTTAAGCGCTAACCACTCAACACGGAGTAAAGCTCACAAGCTACAAAGGCATTGTAGCAGCAGAAGAAATGGGCTGATAATCAATTGCTAAACAGGTAAAAGGAGAGCTTGGGGAGTTTTTATCTTGAAACCTTCTCTACTCTTCCTAAGCTTTCTCAGGTAGATGGAGATGGTGTAGCTTGCTTTCATTTGCATTCCTGCCTGCTTTTCAGACTCATGCATACAAGAATGGAAAGCATTTGGGGCGCACTCAGGGAGTCAAACCCTTGTTTTGCTCTTGGCTTTTATTATGAATGAGTGTGAAGAATGGTGTGAACCACTATTTGGTGGTCCTTCTATTTAGTGGACTGAAAGGTGGAGAGAAAAAAAGCTGCTCCGAGTCAAACCAAAGCAGAAGTGTTGGGCTGGAGGGGCAGAGGTTCAATAAAGTGCCTGAGATAAAAAAAATCCAAAACTACTGCTCCAAGGTGGGAAAGTTGAAAACCTTTTTTTTTTTTTTTAGAAAGTGTCGAAAGAAATGTGTTCAGCCACAAAATACCTCAGCAGCAGTGCAATTCACAATTGCACACAAAGAAGCTGTCTAAAGAAAATGTACCAACCTTTTAAAATTCACATCCACTCTCTGTGACTGAAAATGTCACAAAATCAATCCAAAGTCATAAATAGTTTCTGGTTTGCTTTTGCTTTTACTGCAAATTTACTAATCTTTTTGAAAGTAATAAATTTCTCAAATTTAATTTAAAAGGTTCTTACATTGATCCTCAGAAATATCTTTGGCTTAATTGATAGATATAATCACTTTTTGTAATTATATATATATATTTTACAGTACCAAAACAAACAGCTTGATAGTCTTTCTGCTTTTGAAGGTCTAGGTGCAACAAAAATGAATGCAGTAGCCCTCTCCTCTAATGTATTTGGCAAAAATTGAAATTACAAAGCCCTTTGTAATGCTGTTATAATTATCAGGAACCCTTAGGACAAGACAGTTTGCAGATTCCCTATAAGCACCTTGTATTATGAACGTAGAGAGTGCTGGCCAAAAAGGGGAGGTGGAAAGAGTTTGTACAGCTGGATACCAGGTTTCTGGCAGCTCTGAGACTCAGAGCAGTCCCTGATACAACCCTGATGTAAGATTAAAGCAGTGCTGGAGAAATCTGTAGGGATAACACATTTGTACACATGCACAAATTCACATAGTTAAACTCCTGATTTAAATGTCTTTGTTTCCTTGCTAATCCTGACCAATGTTTTTAACTAGGTCTTTAGATATGAGGACTGTAAATGCACAGTGTTAGGGATGTTATGCCAGCAGGCAGTCAGAAAGATCAGAGGAGTTAACAGCAAAACTGCTTCCGTGTAGATGTTTGGTTCCTTACTCATTAACTACAACTGTGATTGGAATTACTTAGAATCATAGAATACTATGAAATACTTCTTCAGTTCTTCTTTTGAACAAATCTCTTCACATTTCTTCTTTCCAATTTCCTGGAAAAACTGTTTCATAACAGACTTTGTTAGTTGAAGAAACACACGCAACTGCAGTCTAATTGCTAGGTTTATGAAAGGATTAGTCTCATCCAAAACAGATTCAAGTCACTTAGGCGAGAGACCTTTCACTATGACAGGATAAACTCAGAATAAAACTTCTAATGCCTTATAAGCTTTTAAGCAAAAGCTCAAAAGCACTTTCTATCAGTTCCAATCAAAGCCTGCAAAGTTCTTATTATTTTATTGCAAACAGTTCCAATCAAAGCCTGCAAAGTTCTGATTATTTTACTGCAAATGATATAATATATTTTAAAATAGTCTTCTGTGATCTAACCCCAAAACTAAAGATATCCAAGCGTAGGCCTATTTCAGTCAGCATTTCTCTGATTTGAATGTACGTTTGCAGTAACTCCACTTCGTTAAAATTGTTCCAGAGGTGTGCACAGTTTAATTGGAATTAAAACTTGGGCTAAAAGCTGCATACAAGTGCAGTTTAAGTTAACCCGGACTGGTATTTAAAAGTCAGAAAGATGGGTCAGGAGAGGGTTTGCCACAACTGAGACTGACACATTTCTTAGAAAAATAAAGGAGATGTTTTGGTTTGGAATTGCCATATTTGCTTTTGCTTATTAGTGAGGTGAAGTGTCACTGATCAAAATGCAACTGAACTCTTAAAATATCTAAGCTTCTTTCCTTTGCTGATGGTGCCAGTTAATTTTGAACTGGTTTAGTTACTACTTGTATCTTTGTGTAAGTTTATGGTATAATGCACTGCTGAAATACTTTCCCTGTATTCTGATTTTAAAAGAATTCTAGTTTACTTTGCAGTGAAGGATTTGGGGGGCAACGAAAAGAATTTGTGGTAGTAGTCTTTAAGCATCTAAAAATATGAAAGAAAAGAAACATGTTGATGGAGCTATTCCAATATTTTAGACAACTTCAATTCAAGGAAATTGTGGCAAGAAAGTCGTATCACACCTTCTCTTTCAATGGCATAAGTTCCTAGTAATAATTTCTTGTGCTGTTATAATAAGCTGTTATAATAAGCATAGCTATATGTTTTCCTTTATTTATGTTGCTCGGTTACAGAAAAATTACTTTTTTTTTAAACTGCAACATAATTGTATTGCCTAATGAATAAATTATATAACACATTTAATCCAGATTGATATTGCAGTAAAGCACAAATTATTCCTGCTACTAATTAATGAGCACTTCTGTATCTACAAAAGATGATTTAACTAATCCAATGTATAGATTTTCTTGAGGCTAATTGTTCAGTTTAATGAACCAGATATCTCCCACTGAAGCAAGCATCATGTGCCCTGACACCAAGCAGCTACAAGAGTTGTAAATCCCCTCGCACAATGGCAGTAGTTATGGGTCAAAGCCTGTTCTGAACTGTCTTCTGCTTGTGCAGTCTCCTTGACTTAATGGGAATGTGCACGCAGCACAGAGCACAGCTTTCTACTATGGTATGACTTGAGATTTTATTTTGTTCTCTTAATTTGTGTTCTGTTCAACCTTACATTACTGTAAGTATCAAAACTAACATAAACAGAATGAGGAAGCTCAGCTATGAAATAGTGTATCTGAAAAAACCCGAAACGGATCGGAAGGCACTAGTGAGGGTATGTCACAGGGAATGCAAGCACAGGGAATGGCAAGCACAAATCACAATAAAAGCCTTTCGGATACACAATATCTGTGAATCTTTCACATTTAGAGCCGCTAACAAATTTAGCAGGAAAGAAATCCATCAGTAAAAGAAAATACAGCAAAGCAATTGAACACAACTTAAGTCCCAGACAGACCTGGTATCAGTTGCCGTCATTGATGCATGGGATGGGATACGTTAAAGACAGCTGATAGTGAATTGCAATGACATGGTGGAAGGGGGTGGAGGCACTCAGCCATGAACAGCAGGGCGAACACAGGAGAAAAAGAGCAGTTATTTGCTTAGTCACTTCTTGCTTCTCGTTACGGACTGGAGTGCAGTCAGATCACCCCCATCCAGATGTTACTCATGACATTCAGTTTTTTTTCTAAATCTTAGTCAAAATGTCAGATATCTGGAAACGAAAAAAAAACAAACACCAAAACCAATGAAACAAAATAAAACCCCGAACAAGTAAGCAGACTAATTTGAGATAAAACGTCATGCCTGGAAAGTGGCAAGTTCAAAATTTGATGTTACCAAATTAGTGATTTATCGTGACAGTTATGTTTGGAGGATTCCCTGTCATATCTTTGCCTCTCATCTCAGAAGGATATTGCCACATAACTTCTCATCTGTGCCACCATCATTAGCAACAGCATTAATAAGAAGGGAATATAATGAATGTTTTTTCTTAAGTCTGTGGCTAAAAACCCTGTTGAAATCTGTGGATTTTTCGTCTTGGTATCAACATATTCATGATTCAGGACATTGATACTTTCTAAACTATAATTTGCTGTTGGATACATTTTTATTTAGATTTACTGCTCCTAATTTTTTAAAAGCTTTCCTAGGTACATTTGAAAGACATTTCTGTAACTATGAAATGCCCATTGGCTAAAAACTTGCCATGCACAGCGATATCAAACTTTCTATCAAAACCTGTACCTCTAGGATTTTTTTTTATTATTGTTATTTATTATTATTTTTTTATCATTTACCATGAGCTCACTCACAGTTAACTGAATAAAGGGAGTGAACCTTTCCTGTTAGATTTTAATGGCAGCTTCTGTTTTTCCCTGGCAGTCTTTACTAATTCATTTGGAAAGGACTGAAAATATTTGAGTTTGGGAATAAGGAGAATATTCTTTAAATATACACTTAAAAAAAAAAAAAGAAAAAATTATTCCTCTAACTCTCAAGCAGTATTTCCTGAATTAAACCAGACAATGTACTTATTTAGCCAATTTATATGCGAGACCTTGCTTTAACTTTGTTTTCCTCATTTGCCAACCTAGACACACCAGCTCATTTTCATTCTCTTTTTGAGGTCTAGACACTGAAACATTATTCTCACATACCTTAACCTTGGCCGGATCTCTGATCTTTTATATTTTCCCTTTCACATTATGCAACATCAAGCACACAGACACAAACTCTTCTATGACAGCCAGAGGATTACTGTTTCCGTGTCACATAAAAAATTATATAAAAAGCAAGCAGATTACTACCTAATTGAATGTTTCATAATATGGCAATGTTGCCAGTATTTTCGTGCCTGGGTATTTAAGGGGCATCTGAATGATTCTTACAAGCTAATAATTTCTACATCTGTGTCAAGGAACACACCCATACTACAGTAAAGTTTTTTCTAAACTTCTGCTTCAGTGTGTGCTTGGGCATGGCCAAGTATGAGGATCATTTGAGAAGAAATTAGAAATAAAGCACATTTGTATTTTCCTGATATTTTGGGAGGCTGGCTCATAAAATCAAAGAATGAAGCAAGAATTGTAGGACTGTGATACGCTTGTACTTTATTTGGCTCATCAGCCCTCTATGCTACGGTGAGGCTACGTGTACAAAATTGGAAGGAGAAATTTGACAGCTTTCAGCACATTTGAACTCATGTGGAAAGAGCCCCAGGACAAACTCTTTGTAAAAGCATCCAGAAGCATAAACAGGAGTAACTGTAGCACATCCTCTACTAAACTTTGCTTGATACCTCCTGTCACCCAAGAATCTCTGCTAACATTTGTGTATTACCCTGGCTTATCTGACTTGTCTTAACCAGCTGGAAAAAACTGGCAGAAGTATTCTTACTCTCCCGAAGTCTTCTCCAGTGCCCAAGTGTTAATAGTATTCCCTGGCTATCCAGCAGTAGCTTTGCATACATATAACACTTGTCTTTCTAGCAAGTGTGAAGTCAAGATCTTTTCTTAAATTTGTGTGCTTTCATTGATTGATTCTCTCTTTTTTCCTCTCTCTCTCTCTCCTTTTGATTACAGACCTTTAATAAAAGATTAAAAATGGGTAACGAGTTTGACATTAAACAACTGGCATAGCAGCCTGTGGTCTTTGCTAGAGCTACTGAGAGCAATTTTAATAAAGAGACATGACAATTTTCTCTTTCGTCACCAGTGTCAATGATAATAAGCCCAAGACAGAGACCTTGTGAAGCAAACAACAAATTTTGTGGCACAGTGAAACTCAGAAATGCAAAATCTAACTTTATTTCCAAAAGCTTTTACTTAGTGGACAGTAAGTTAACCAAATGCATTTTCTCAATAACAGCTGATGAAGTTTGATAATCACTTACAGCATCTGTAGTGCTTTCCTTCTCTGCCGTGTATTGTTACATGAGAAAGTTTACCTTTGCCATAATATATAGCTTAACACTGGTGAACTCAGCCCCCATACCTTCTTCATCCTGAGTAATAGCATTCTTGCATCATAGTCCAGCTTCCCAAAAACTTGACATACGATATAGTAAATTGAGATATCAGAGTGTTAATGAAAGATTTGAACTCTGCCAGCATTGATGGTTACTACTGACTCATTAGAACAATGTAGGGCCAGCAGGCTGGATCCTTCACAGAGTTTAACTAGACTATCTTCATTCAATTCAGACAGCCATTCTGACCTACACAAGCTGAGGAGGTGACCTTTTATTTCTATTTAGATGTACTACTAACAGATTTTTAATGCAACCTGGCAATGTCACTTTTCTCTAGCAAAATACACATTTCCCATGTCCTCTGTTACATTCAAATAACCATATTGCAGTGGGTGAATTGCTTGTAAATAGCACTTTAGGGTGGGCGTGAGAAGATTGGTTCCAGGCTGTCGTGCCATACTGTTTCCTTGCAAACAGCTTTTCAGTATCTATGTGTAGCAAACTTCACCTTTCAGATCCCAAAGGCTTCACAGCAAGTTACTTTTCATAAACGAAGTGGTAGAAGAGAGCTGTTCCTATGGTTCATTGCTTGTCATTGCTTTCCTGTCTATGATGCATACGTTGCACTTTGAATCTGTGCTGCTCTTCCTGTAACTTCTCCTATATGTTTGTTGTTCCCACATTACTGTTCCCTTTTGTATATCACCCATTTTTCCTTAGCAGGATCAAAGGTATTCCTCCCATGGTCTCAATATTATCTGCCCTAAACTGAGAAACTTAGGTACTTGACCAATCATATTTATGGTTAAACTACCTAGCAAGGGTCATTTGGGAGACATTTAGAAATGTTTTGAATACTTATCCCCAAGGTCAGCATTAGTGGATGTTATTTTTGGTCACAGAGGTTATTTGTTTTCTCTCTCCCATATATTCTTCCCTGAACATGCAGTAACAGTGTCAGCGGTTTCCCTGTTTTAGCTCAATTTTCAGTACATTTGATTTTTGAGCCAAGCAGAAAATAGAGGGAGTAGGAGGAGTTTTATTTAAAATATGTAAGACATGATCTTTTCAATGAGCCACTAGTTTCTTTTACAACTACTGCAGTGAAGCATACTTCCACGCATAAAAATAAATTTAATTCAGAGAATTACTGCAGCACTTATAAATGTTTAATGAAACTCTAGAAAGCTCTTTCTTCTTATATGTATTCCAGTTTATGCTTGATAAAGTACAAAACAAGAGAGTCCTTTTAGCGATCTTGTTTGTTTTCAAATGTGTCACACTGTAATTAGGATCAGGTATAAAAACACAGCAAATTTTCAAGTTAAAAAAAAATAAATCTGTTTCTGGGATATGTCAGAGGGAGAGAAAGAATGTTACAATTTTGTTTGGACGTATTCTCTTCTTTACAACTTCAGTGCCTTAAAACATAGTGACACAAAAGATAAGATCAGTGTTGGTACCTCTCCCAAATTTTTTTCATGCATTTCCTTATTTACCCTGGGAACAGCTTTTCAGACAGAGGTTGCTCTGCAGGCAGAATCAGAAAAAAAAAAAAAAAAAGTGTTTTGACAGATTATCAAAGGGTGATATATTTGGCATTCTTATCTGAAGTCTGCACTGTGAGGAAAGGCAGCGTGAGCAGGTGGTTTCCCCACACTGCTTCAAACACAGGCGATACAAATTAAAATAGGTCAAAATACATACACTACTCACATCTAGGTACACTAGAAGTTTGTTTTGTCAAGCAAACATCTAGTCTCCATCCCCCACTGTCGTTTTTTAAGGATTGCTAGGACCACAACCTAGTTACGGCCAGCTGAGTAAAACAAACTGTGTTCTGCCTATGCTAAGTGTTATTTAAGATACCGTTCACTGCCGGTGGAAGTAACAGCTGTATCTTCTGGGAATTGTACAGCAAATTATGTACACATGAAATCGGTTGGGTCCCCAGCTAACCGTGTCAAGTCCCAAATCAATTAGTGATTGTGGCATCCACACAGTCAAGTCAAAATTGGGCAGAAAATTGAGAAATTGCCAATGCAAGTTTTCTTTGCTATCTATGGTGATACACTAGCAGATTTTTCCATCCAGGCATTAATTAGCATTGCCTTAGCACATAAAGTAAGGAGATAAAGGCAAGAGAAATAACAAGAGTCCCGATGTTCCTTCAGGATAAGAAATTCAACCTTTTAACCAATGAAATATGTATAAAACGGTCTTTGAACATTGTAACCTTCCCCTTGCGACATGATCACAACTGCATCTGATCCATTGCCACTTTTTCCAGCCATCAAACCATTCAGAAAATTAGTCAGAACTAACCTCATTTAGCAGTGGAGAAGCCAAGTGGATTTCTAGAAGGTCACAGTACCCAGCACTGCCCCCTCTTCATCCTACGCTAGAACTGCAAAACTCAAAACATCTTCACAGCAGAGGCATAACCCAACATGCTGTTTCAAGCATGTGCGCATGGGCTGCGGCACGCCAGGAAATTGTATGCTTTATATGTCTTCATTATCTATTTTTGGACCTTTGTATGATTACTGCAAAGACCTCACTGTTTTTCCTTGTTAAATATTTGTTTATGCAACCTTCCCCCTGCAGGCAACTGGGTTCATGTGATCCTTACTTTATAAGGAATTTCAGTCCCATATGTTGCTCCTGGCGCTTTTTGCTGCTCTGCTGGCACCTCTGCTGCTTGCCCTTTAACTGAAGTGACAATTAAATCACAGAAAAACAAATCTTAAGCTGTAATAGAAATCTCTCCAAGCCTGAGGCTAAAGCAACCAAGTCCCCTTGTAGATTGTATTTGAAAGTTATAGACTGCGTCTGGCCACATGATAATAATGATATAAATCCCTACATTCCATCAGAATTTCAAGACTGACTTCCCGCAGCTCAAGGAAAGCAGGTTTTGCCTGATGTACAGAATTGCTTTAATGTTAACAGAAGTGCAAAACCTTCAAGACTAATTAGAGCTCAAAGTATAAATGCAACAAAGGGAATTCCCTTCCCTTCTGTTCTTTCCCAATGGAGAAAGGGAATTCCCTTCCCCTTCTGTCTTCTCTCTGTGCAGGGAGGGAATCCCTTTGCTATTCTTACTCATGATGACGCTTCTTTTCTCTCCCCAAGAGCAATGGGAAGTTCTTTTTTTTCCTTGTTTCCCCTTTTCCCATAAGAGGGTTGAGGACTCCCCTTTCTTCCCGTCATATCTCTCCCAGAGGTGAAGAGGGATTCCTTTGCCTGCTATTTTCTGCAGACACTCGCTGTACCAGTTTTCTGCTTCAATATTTCAGTATGGGAACTACTTTTTTTTTTTTCTGGTTTGTTGGTTTTCTTACCTCTCTGAGTGCAGCATTTTATCCAACAAAAAGATGAAACCAGACACCCACTTCAAATTTGGTTAGTGGCAGCTGTGTTCTAAATATAACTCTATCCACTTAGTACTGCTCTCTCTACTTTTAAGTGCTAATTAATAATTAATACAGGGAATGGAGTTTAAAACAAAGCAGAAAACCAGAATCCATATTTCATTAAAGGGTTTTCTTTTCAGTCTAAAGCACACCCTCTACAGCTTTTAGGGCAAGAATTTAGCTTTTTGCACTAGAACTGACTGGGATAATCTGCCCCTCCAGGAATTACTGAATACCCTGAATTAGCAAATTACTTCAAGTTCACTTTGATAGAGAGTGATGGCCCAAAGAAACCACCAGTAATGTACAGATTAAGTTCCATTTCAGTTCTGTGCCACTGAAGCAAGCTTTGTGTTTCCCTTCACAGGGTAATGAGTTTCACCTGTGTGATTAAAACCAAAGAATAATGGATGATGATGTGAACTTAGTTCATTTACTATAGTACTTGTTGTTGGGTTTTAATAATTTAGAATATTGCAGATCATAGTGGCAACTGTTCTGTGATACCTTTGGTAAAAAATAATGAGGTATTATTCATGTGAAACCTAATTGTAACGTATGTCCTGGGCTAATACCTCTTTGTTAGGATGTGGCCGGTAGGTTCTCCCTGAGAATTCTCTGTTCTCCTTGCCAAAAAAAGAAGTGAGCTGCTAAAGAATTGGTGCACTTCTAATGTAGAATGCATTTTCTCTGGTTTTAAATGAAATGCTCTTTTTTTTTTTTCCTAGCTGGTTTTCGATATCAAGGGCACATTCAACAAATTTTAAAGGGGGATTTCTAAAAACCAAAGCAAACTATAGTAATAATTAAAAGGAGTAATTAAGGAAAATAATTTAAAAAACATAGAATATCAGTAGTAAAAGACAGCTTTTTCTACTCAAAGCTTTATTCTCCTGATTGACTGTTCACTGTTTCTTTCTGTAGCCATGGAAAAGACTGTGATATTACTAAAAATATCATTAATATTTCACTCTAAATGTTTGTAGGAAAAGATAGTCTCTTAGGAGCAAATCCTTGTTTAAATAAAATTACAAGCCTGTTGATTCCATCCACTTTCTGCCTGGATTAGTTGATTAAGGTTTCCAGTCTCACAGATGAAGCACTAGTGTCACAAACCCCCTGCTATAAGTCCTTATACTTTAAGGACTTTTAACAGAAATAAACAAAAATTTGTGACAACGTCATCTTCAGATATGTTGCCATTAGCTACTCATTCATCTTTATCTATCTTTAGAAAAGCACTGGAGGAGGTGTATCACAAATACGGTAAGAGCAGGTTGATAAGGAGAGCGAGTATAATCAGGCTATTTTTAGCATTCTCATTTTAAAAACATATTTTAATTTCATTTTGTGAAGGTAAACAGATGTAAACCTGCATTATTGAAACTCAACATCCTCTATGCAAACAAAAGATTGGTCAGTCAGCCAGGTTCAGGGAAAGCAGTAATCTCAAAGCGACAGCAAGCACCATCAAAGAACTGAAAGTAAGACAGGAGCCAGGTACGTTTAAGGCTCAAATGATTTCATTTGTGAGTAGGCTATCTGAGTCAATGTGTTACTCACAAAAGTTAGGTTTTTGTAGTGAAATCTTGGCTAAATTATCATCTTTCACTGCCTTCATTGTGAGATCTCAAGCATTTTTATAGCTGGAACAGTATCACTTCAGTAGAACGGTACACTGCCCTTCTCTACCATGAGTGATTATAATGAAATCATACTAGGGAACATTTAATGTAATTTTAACTTGGCTCTTAGTTTTGTTTTTGAGAATGAGAAGAATCCCCAAAGTTATTAGTTGGGCTTTCCATTTACTGCTAAGATACTGTGGCTTTGAAAGGCTTTTATTTAAAGAAACATTCATGATCTGTATTTCTTTTGGTGTCAAGTCCTCAGACTTTCCCAGTGCTGTCTCCAGCTCTCAAAACTGAGCAAAATCAACAATCATTCTTTTTTCTGGTGCTTCATACAGCAAAGAAAAGGTGAAAATATGTGAAGGTCACGTGGATGTTATGTCTCTAGGGAAACTCTGGTTAAAGTTGTGCAAATATTGTACATGCAAATATTATACATGCAAATATTCCATAAATTTTCAATCTGGTTGTTCAGCAAAATGGGTATCATTGTCAGCGCTCTAAGGGCTGCTGAACTAACCCTAATACTTTGATTTATTTAGAAAGATTGTTACATGAAAAAGGCAGTCTTGGCTAAGAACTGATTTGCTATGCATTTGTTTGCTCCTTCTAATTGTATGTTTATCTATTCAAATTTCTCCAAGGAGTATTCTGGCAACTGACACAGGTACACATATTATGACAGGACACTCAACTCTGTGATGACCACCCTCAACTCTGCCTTCAGGAGAAGCTCTGTGAGGCTGGTGCCAATGTAATTTAGCTGAATATTCATCTTTTATCAACAAATATGAGTGTGTTGATTTACTTACTATACAGCTGTTCTTAAATTATGTGAACAGTATGGTAAAAAGGGCTGAATTAAAGACACGGTGCCTTCAGGGATATTTGCACAATGAGGAAACTTCACGTTACATTCTGCTGTTAAGATCAAAAGATGAGCTGTGCCTGTAATAACGCCGGTGGAGCGAACGCTCCTCAAGCTTAAGTTCTGGTTACACTCTTCTGCCTTGAAGTCAGATAAGTCACTAACCCAAACCTTGTGGTCCACAAATAGACAAACCCAGAGAGAGCGAGCTATCGTTTCAGACCACATTCTGTTTCTTTCCATGGGAAAGAAATCTCCCAGTCCTTTCAATAGGAACAGTATCTCCCAAGTTATCAGACAGATCCTTATGAACTTGTCTCGCGCTCCAGGAATCGCATGCCAAAGAACAAACCCACAAGGAAGAGGAAGCGCAGCGCAGGCGGGCGAGCAGCAGCCGCGCAGACGGGGCCGGCTTTGGGTGAGCTCAGCCTTTGCCCTCCCGCAGCCGGAGCGGTGCGGCCTATGCAGGGCCGGCAGAGGCGGCAGCTGCTCTCAGTATGTACAAACAAAAGCCCCGGTTCCCGTAGCAACCCGGCCGCCCTCCCAGACATCCCCCAGCGGCGCGGCGCGCTCCGCTCTGCCCGGCGGCCCCATCCGCCTCCTCCTCCTCCTCCTCCTCCTCCTCCTCCGCCGCCGCCGCCTCCTCCTCCTCCTGCCGCCCGCCCGCCCGCGGGGGCTGGTCGCACGCTTCATCCCCTTTTGGACAACGTGCTTGAAGATTTGTACTGATGCCGCCAGCCAAGGTGAACAGCGGGGGACGGGTTTCCATCCCCTGGGACGATAAACGCGTGCGGCTCCGAAGGCTTGTAACTGGCCCAACTGTGTAAGGGCTTCTCCTCTTACCTTGGAAGCCGTTACAAAATACCTAGCAATGGAACGTGCTTAAATAGTATATTTTACACGTACAGTAGTAACGCAAATAGTAATTTACTTGGTGATACAGAATTTAAAAAAATAAAACTAAATACCCTTTGAAAAGGGATATGGACAGGAGACAAGAGCATGCTGTGAATTTTAATTCTTTTTTTTTTTAATCCAGTGTCTGCAAATTAGGTTTTGCCCGCAAGCTTGTTTCTTTTGTCACTGAGCAGAGATACATTATCTATACGGCATTCCTGGATCCACAATAGCTAGTATTTGTGTCAGCTTTTACAGGCATGAAGCCAGAAAAAGAGAAACGTTTCATTTATTCTCATTGACAAATATATAGGACCAACAAAAAAGATGCTTTCCAACCCAATTTCCAAAAAAGTTTTTTTCATTACAGTTATTATAATCACATTGTTCCGATTGTTATTATAATCAGCATTAGGTATTTCGTACATAAAATGTATGTTTGCATGAATCATGTTAAAAAACAGAAGAATGTCCTTCATTTTTATGAACTTGGAAGATAATGCTTGGAGCGAGATGATTGAGACAGATTTCATGAGCTCAATTGGATTCTCACAGTTAAGTGGAAACCCCACATTATACTCTTAATTCATTGTGAACAGATAATCTTTCTTGTCTCTGACAAGGAATATTTTAATTCATTGTCTCCTATCAATTGATGGTTTCTATCAGTGACAAACTCACATAAAAATATTCAGAATCTGAGTTCACCGTATGCTACTTCATTGTACTAGTGTTAGCACATGGGAGGAATTGGAGCTTCTACTAAACATTTTTTTTCGCAGCATATCAAGACAGAAACATTGCACTGTCTAAAAAAAGAAAAAGGTGGTAACAGTTTAGCTGATATTTAAAAGTTTGTCCAGCCCATCATGAGAGACCTATTGATAGGAAAAGTGCTAATACCATATCAAAACTTGGCATATAGGAAAACTGATACTCTGGGCATATTTCCGTTATGCTTCTTTGAACTGACCTCTGGTGGTTAGCTCTGCTTCTCAGGAAGCAGTGAAACAAAAATGGGTATTATCAACTGAGCGAGTCCTTCTTTGTATTAACATTGTTCAAGAAGTTCTCACGTACTCAGTCATCATATTTTTTTAGACATTCATTGTGTCTGCTATGTTGAGCTAGAAATTAGATGCCTAACCACTAATGAAAGGCAATAGTAGATGGATGCCTTACATTTTAAGTACCAGCCTTTGCTCGTACTTATAAAATACATCTTCAAATATAGTTAGTTCCAATTTGATGAAGCAGTACTAAGTTTAACAGCAAGTGCTTCCACAGTTAGATTTTTAACATGGCTTACCCATCCAAATGTCCTTCAACCCTTTGACATTTCTTCTCATCACACAGTAAGATAAAATTTAGATAATCAAGTATCCTTACCATCAGGATCAGTTTCAGCAATTTGAGCTGCTGTAACCAAAATGTTCTCAATTGTGTAACAAACAATATCCTAGCCTGTCTCCCTGCATCTAGAAAGCATTCAACTCTACTAATGCCTTATATTGAAGAGTGGTTTGTTCTTAAAATCAAGATATATAACACACAGCCTGGCTGCCCAAAGAAAATATGAGGCACCATAAATGCTTCATTTTATTATGCATCAGTACATTTAATCTAAGGGGTCATTGAACATTTTCCTTTAAAAATAAATTACAGTGCTTATGGAAAATGACACTGAGTTCAAATCCTTTCAGTGCATTTGAAGACCTAGATGAAATGGATCTGCAAGAACAGAGAAACCTTTAACTTATTTCACATAGACCATCAAGTAATCACCAGATTGTAAGAAAAATGTGTTACTACCACCCCGACCAGATGTAAACCAATGAACTAGAAGTGAATGCTCCAATTTTCCATTACTGTTCTCCTGAGCTACGTGACCACCCTGTTAGTATATAAAACTGTTAGGGATCTGATGAAATTACTTTCATTCTCATGCGTTCCAACAGTCCCTTTCCTGAGAAACCTAGTGATGGTGATAAAGTGAAGTGATAAAGATTGACTTTGTACTTAGGTATGCCTCATATGTAAATAATGTGTATACCTATATAGAAAAAAGAAAATAGAGAGATCATTATTTTAATAACCCTATTAATTAAAGAGTATTATCTTCTCTATCACCATATTGAATTTAGAACAGATCTGGGTTGTGGAAATGTAATTTTAGAGAGCACTGAGGTTATTGAGAGCACTAAGGTTATGCAGCCTCCTGAGCCCCACACCTCAAAAATAGTTATGAGATTCATATGTGCGGCTTCAGCTTTGTGATCTGCGAATACACAACCACCAGTCACCCCGTCTGAGCATGACATCAGTGATGGCATCTCTAGCTAGATATCAAAGCTTGCTTCTCAGTGAGATGCATTTCTAACTTTAGACTCTATATCAGCAAGTTCTCTAAAAATATGACATATTTCAAACGTACACAGAATGAATACAGAAATATACAGTGCATGTAGAGAAGTAGCATAAGCATAAAGGAAAAACCTTAAACTTTGCATCACTACTTTGGGTGCTGTAAACTGTACCCAATTTAGGGGGATTATGGCCCCCAAACTGCACTTCCCCCCAGATAGACCATTGTATCCTTTACTCTTATTCGTTATTCTAATACCTTCTTGTCCAGACTTACAAAATACACGTCAGCTTCCTACAGTGAAGCTTACAGTGGACAGGTCACAAGTGTGACAATTACCAGCCACTGTAAGCCCACTGTACCCACTGTAAGTTCACTTACAGTGGACTGGCCAACCAAACAGGTCACAGATGCTTTGGTAGTGTTTTGGCTGGATCAGGAAGTTTGACCGTGGCCAAGGATTCACTTAAACTCAAGTATAAAACAGTTATCTGTGTTCCCCCAAACCAGTAAGAGATGAATATTATTCCAAACTGGAAAGTAGTAAAAAGTCTCATAATCAGATTAACTGGGCTTCAGAAAAACTTTCTAACATTTGTCCTGACATGCTATAGCAGACTACAGTACCAAGGAAACATTTATTTTTTAAAAATCAAAAGATCTAGTACTTTTTACAGTTTACTTTCACATATTTTACTTCCGTGATAAGTATTGTAAAGGATCACCTTAGCTGTAAAGACAGGATGACCCCTTGATATACTGATAGACAGAGCGGCTTGATTTTGCGCTCTCTTCTACGGGCTCATGAGAACATTGCTCACAAGTATGCCTCTCAGTACATTAGGGAGAATCTCATGCACTTCTGTTTTAAAGTACATTAATATGAAGAGATCAGGAGCCACATTCTGCTGTTCTTTACACTCTGCAACTCCTTTTGGTGCTAGGTTCAGGTTAAAGTCATGGTGAGCTCAATTTCTCATGTTAAGGTAAATCAAACATTTTTAGTGAGTCTCGTAATGCCACATGCTAATCCCTCTATGGAAGCTTCTCTCTCTGGAGACATTTTAAATGTGTTTATTAGGAAGACCATATTTATATCTTCAGGGAAGCCTGTATATAAAAGCGAAAAACCTTGTAGGGCAGATGCTGCAATTGGCTAAAAGACTGAAACTGAGCTTTGTTTTATGCAAACTAGAGCGTGAACGTTTATCATGTATCTAGGATTTAAAGAAGCAGGACAAAAGAATAAAAGGATAAAATCTGAACACCTCTTTATGCCCCAGTACTACATTATGAAAACGTTGAGAATGTATCAATTGACTATTTCCCAATACATTCTATTCTTGATGGTCAACGATAGCTTTTAAAAGCTTCTCCAAAAGCTGGTTCAGCAAACTATATTCAAACTTACTATTCAATGGCACACACCAACATTTCACCTACGTTAAATGTCATGAAAGTGTACTTTGTCCAATATAACTAGAATGATCAATCACATTCATTCAGCTAGCGTGGCCTGCAGGACAATGGTGACTCTGCTGCTGTTGGAACTTAATGTACACATGGATAAAATGCAAAATGCTAGCATGTCACTAATGTGTTCTCTAGATAACCTAATGTTATATCCAATGTGTGAAAGACTTCCAGAACCTTCACTCTTGGAAATAGTAATGACCCATTAAACTCCAAAGCCCTGGAAAAGAAATTTAATACCTTGTTGCAGTTTAACATAACAGGACACCCAAGGCAACTTTCTGAATTTCATCTATCATTTACCAGATATGCTAGACACACTATTTGCAATGGCTGTGAAACAAACAGCCTTCCGACATTTGTGGTCTGGAGCATCCAATTGACCTGTCACAGCACATTTGGACTCAAGTTCTGAGGTCTTTTGTTATCTCGATGATACTACTTTAGGGTGGGGAGAAGACAAGGTGAAAAGAAGTGTTTTCCAGAAAATTGACCTCATGGACAACATCAGCAATATTTTGCAGAGTTGCAGCCACCTGGCATTCACTTCAGTGAAAGGAAAAGTGAAAATAAAACATGAGGTTCTCTGAATCTACAAGATCTGAGACAATAAGGCCCACAGAGCCACCAGTAGCTCAGGGTGAGTTTCACGTTTACCCAGTGGAGGAAACCTGTTAAACATTAACACCGATCAGCATCATATATTGATTGCAGTAAGCTATATACAGCTGTGTCGCTTCATATTTAGGTCAGAAATGCACCTGCTCTTAACTTCATATCCCTGTTCCAGGCCTTTTGAAAGGGCCTTTTCTTCATCAGTGAGACAGAGGGAAAGGAGATTGTTTTTATTATTCTGTCATCATTCGTCACACCCTAGCTGTGCAGGCAGTTGATGCTTTATTTCTTTATTAATGTAAGAAAAGAAAAAAATCTGGTGTTTCTGCTTTTCATTTGCCCACAGGTGAAATACAAAGGACCAAAATGGCACTCAACATTTAAGTCATAGTTATATTGCAAGAGTGTTTACAGCGGCAATGACAGCAGTGACTGCCAGCACTCAAAATCACGGCACTGATGATAACTGAGTAAACAGTTTTGGGAACATTAGGTCAACCAAATGTCATTATTTGGCATATCAATATATCTCATTATCTCTCATGTATTACTTCAACTAGACATGAAGACAACTGTAGAATACGTAGTTTTAATACATAATGCAAACAGTTCAGATCATGGGCATGTTATTCGTTATTTAAGAAAGTTTAAACTCTTCTATCAAAATGTCTTATTGACTTTTCAGAATGGGAGTCACTTGTGATATTGCTATGATATAGCATGCAATGTAAGATTTTTTTTTCCTCCTCTAAATGTCAATGTTGAGTAAGGAAATTAAGTTTGGTATGCTTTAGCATGATGCCAACCGATGGTTTGGTGTTGTTGGGTGGCATATAGCTAAAATTTTTCACAGAACTATTTGTTCAGGAGCAGGATATGTGACACTGACAAAAACTGAAATCTGAAATGATAGTGTTAAGTTTCACAGTCAGGAAGATCTCAGTGAAAGAAAAGAACATTTATAATATATTCACCACTATGTTATATTTTACAATGTACTAAATTGAAAGATTAATGGCTGGAGATAGACATTCTCAGTATTTATATTCCAATAAAAGGGTCATAATAAAGTCATTTCAGTTTCTAATCGAAAATCATAAATATTAGAGTAGTAACAGATGACAGCAAAATGACTTTTGGTGGCCCATGAGATGATTTTGATGGTGTGTATTCAAGTCAGCAATACACACATCAGAACATCATCACCATAGGCACCTTTTAGCATGATTGTTGACCATTTTTAATCAAATACCAAACAATGAAATGGGTACTGTGGATGAATATCAAGGGGCAAGGACCAAATTATATGAAATTGACATGTAAGTCTGTACTGCAGCTATTTATATTGGAACTTCCCTACAGGGAGTCAAGGCTACTAAGCTCCACCAGTTCAGCAGCTGGAATTCAGAAGGAAATAAGAAAATAAAACAAAGAAGATGCAATCAGAAGGAAGTATATGAAACAGAAAAAGTAAAGCACTATGTTTTCCAAGTTTCTTGGCTTTTTAAACTTTCAAACACATCAAATGATCTTTCACTTCAGTCTGATTTCAGTGATGCTCGCCTTTATCATTAGGAATATCTTGCAGAAAATGTCAGAATACCCAATGAGCGTCACAGAAATTAAATTATTTTTCCAGTGTACACTAGAAATAGGTCTTCAAGCAGACCAAACCTTTGGGGAAAAAAGGGAAGATATACCACTGATCATAAACTTATTTGGCCTTTGACATATTTTAATGCACTGAGTTGGACAGATGAGGGAGCTGTATTCTGTAATTTAAAGCTGGGCAGTGCTTTTAACATACAGTTTATATATAGAAGAAGTGTGAAGGACCATTACTCCACAGGAAAAATATTTGGCTGTAGAAGTCATTTGTTCTTTCCAATTTCAGCAACGTATGTACATCTCTCACATGACCCTTCACTTCTGCTAGACTGCACAGGAGCAGAAAAGGGTAGACTTTAGCCAACTGGCCACTATTCCTTGACTTGTTCCTTAAAGGACACGACGGCCTGTCAGACTTGAAACAAAATGCACAGAAGAGCAGGGAGAAGACATACTCACACTCTACAGGACACTGATGTAGATCTTAAAGCCAAACTGTAGTTGTCTATGGAATGACCACTATAAAGAGTGTTATGAGGTCACCTTTGCTTGAGGTAGTGGATTCTAGCCTCCTAGATTGTCTTCTTACAGGTATATACGTTTGCATATTTGGCCTCCCCCAAAACTCTGTATCTATCAAGACCTCAAATTATTCATTTGTAGATTCTATCATAAGTAATTGGAAGTTGCCTCTTCATTAAACAAATTATTATTTCTCCCCTGCTCAAATACTAACACTAGTTTCTTTTTGAAAACAACAAAATGAAGGTATTTGCTAGATTGCCAGTGAAAGTTTCTTAAAAACTTGAGCATTTATGAGACCAAGTTGGCATCTATCACAGGAAGCTTCAACCTCAGTGTTCCTGGGAAGTAGAGAGAAGAAGGTTGAGTCTATCCATCCACTGTAACAGAAGTAATATTCAGAGCATGTGTTGATTTTTTTCCCCTCCAATTAAAAAATCAAAAGAAGAAAACAAATTGTTAATAGGTTAGCTGGATGATAAAGGCACTTTTTTATTGTGTCTTTTTCCCCCTTCCCTTTCATTTATGTTTATTGTCTGAGTACTCTGGTCATATAGCAGTTACCATTACTTTGGGGAAAACTTCAAAGTAAAGGGAATGTCAGGTGTTTGCCTCATTATGAGTCATTATGATCCATACATTTTTTTCATCTCAAATATTTTCTTCTACACACTTATCTTTTTTTCTATTGTATTGAAAAAGAATGTCAGCTTTTTAAATGCTATTTCAAGGGAACCTTGAACGTATTGCCTCTCTGCCTTTCAAGGTGTACCCAACTCAGAAAAACCCTCAATGTACACAGGGGGAAAATGAAATAATTAATACATAATATTTTATACAATACAAAAATTCTCATAAAATAGAAGTCAAACAGCACCTGAATAACTCTCATAAAATATATCCTTCTCTTTATAGTGACACTCAAGCATGTGTAGGAATGCTATTCCTTCTATGCTTATCTGGACCCATGTGTAGTCAAAGTGTCATGAAGATTTCCTTCAAAGATCACGTTCCTGGGTCACTGACAGATTTCTGTTTCTTCTCATTCTCAACCCAGAAGTATCCCTGAGTTCAAGTTAAAATCTTACTGATTGCAGCAGATGCCACTCCCTCCTAGTTTGTGACAGTCAATAGCCTTTATTCTAGGATTCAGTTCTGTATCTACAGAGCATAGACAACCCTGAGAGGTTACACAGTAAACTGCAAACCCCATTTTCAAGTGGCCTCAGGCTGCCTTTCCAAGGTATGTTGCTGACTGAATTTTCTCCAAATCATCTTATTTATCTTTCTTTGAATCATTTCAATAATCCAGTATTTTTATTCCAAATAGATGTTAGTTTTCTGTATTTATGTTTTATTTTCATTATCATCTCCACTTGCCTTTTAAATGTGAATAAATACAACAGAATGTGATTCAGAGAAAAAATAGTGATTTCATGAGTTCCCTCTGCTGTCGTTCCCCCGTGTAATTATCCTCATCTTTAGAAGCTTTTCCCAAAACAGCTAAGCTAAATCTTCCAAGCTGCAGATTCCATCTATTAATTCGTGGTTTTTTGGACATTGACACTGGTTTATTCCTTTCCTTTGTTCTGTCATAGTTCACATATGTAAACAATTGGGTTTCTTGTTAGTTCTCTAGGTTAACAAACTCAGTCTGCTATTTCTTCATGCTTCTCTACCCCTAGTTATCTTTAACCTGTCTCACCTAGACTATCTTCACCTGATCCACATCTTTCTTGAAGTATCTGAATTTGGACACTGCTTCCCACAGCATTGCAAGAGAGACCCTAAAAGTCTGGTACAGAGTAGGCAAATCATGTGTTTTACAGTGATGTTTCTGCTCACGATGCGCTGCTCTGTACTCACTCTTTCCTCAGCTGCACATCCCTCCCTAGCTATAGATCTCTGTACTTGTCCCCACTGAACCACACCTTATTTTTTCAGACCGTTTTATCTAATTTGCCAGGATAATTTTAAATTCTAATCCTGGTGCCCTGCAGCCCCTACCAGCCTGCTATCATCTACAAATTGAAGTGGACTTTTCAAATCATTAATGAATAAAGTTGGATAGATTATTCATATATTATTAACCATAAGGCATTTTAACTTGTGGTCTGACTAGATAAGAGAACATTATGCATATAACCAAACTTTTCCCCTGTAATTCATTTGAA
The DNA here is from genome assembly GCF_028500815.1 of Rissa tridactyla. NCBI lineage: Eukaryota > Metazoa > Chordata > Aves > Charadriiformes > Laridae > Rissa > Rissa tridactyla. Next base: position 19,846,537 of record NC_071472.1, on the reverse strand, counting down.
AATTAGTGTCATTTTCGATGACCTTGAGGTTGTGTGAATTCTAATGTTCTGTTGTAGTTTAAAAAGATGCATGTGGACAGAATCTACGGTAATGAGGCCTTTTTTTCCTCTTCTTCAGCCCTTGGATGACAGTATAAGTTTCTGATTGAATGACAGCTCAGCTGAGTTTCCAAGTAATTGGACATTAATCTAAGTTTGTGAGATTTGGTAATTTTTCCTCTGTACTTATGCACTTACATATACATTTCTGAGTTTCCAAATTATATACACACATACTTCCCTCCCCAAGACAATACATGTGTTTTCTAGAAGAATCAAAGTCCCAATGACAGCTAAACAATCTGACAAATTTTAAGCATTTTTCTATGTGCATTTTATTTTCTGTAAATGTTTCTTGATTGTTTATGTATTTTAGTTGGTTTTCATTGTTTATTTGTTATTCAGTCTTGATGTGAGTGATTGGTTTCATCAGTCACATGGCGTAGCTCTTAGCTGCATGTCTTAATGGCTGCAGCTTTGAAAATCGGCAAGTAATGAATAATCAGTAGTGAATGCTGATGAATGAAGACCTGCTGAATCATTGCATAAATATTCTGCATTTGAAACAAATATGGGCATTCCTAAGGGCTAGCTATTCTTGAAGCACTGCTACAAACAAATGTCTTTTGGTGAATAATTGAAAATATTCAAACCCAGAGGTACAATATCATGACTGAGCTATTTGGATTTTGAATTCATACTTGCAAATAGTAACCTTCAATCAGCTTCCCCTAGTTCTAAAACATATCACCTGGGCTATTAGCATTATAAAATCTTAATATGCTAGAAAGCATTGTAGCTGTTGTAGTAAATGTGGCTGTTGTAGTAAATGTAGCTGCTGTAGTAAATGAACAAGTAGTTAATTAAAAATATATATAATAATTTAGAAAGATTCATCGATAAAAGCATCATTAATCTGAAGCATACTACTTCCAGCCTTGAGTTTCTGATGGAAGTTAAAATACTACTCTAGCTATCACAATCAAAATCTGTTTCTTTAAGTTTGGACAATTCAAAGGTTAACACGGGCATTTATTACTTAGCTATGCAAATCATACCTTATTAGGAACAAGTGGCCAATATGAAAAGAACCCACAAAGGTAAAGTCTCCCAGTAAGAAGGCCTAAATTCTAATTATACTTTTCCCATTACTCGTAGGAGATAAGGTTAAAATGAATATTCTAGCATTCCAGACAAGTATAATAAAAGATTTCACATCTTTTTTCTCCTACACCTTTGCTTGCATCTACTCACTTCAGTGAGAGTGACAAAACTCTTGTTAACTTTTACAGGTACAGGAACAGACCCACTTTTTTGCAAATGTCAGTTAGACCAACTAGAGAAAAAACAAAACAAAAAAACCTCCGAGTACTCTCAGGAACATATTAAATAAATACCAGAACAAGTGATTTTTGGCTGGGGATTAAGTTGTAATTTTTGTCCCATTATAAGCTGCTTTATTTCATGCCCTGTGCAATACAGGTGAGCTAAACATTCTGTATTTCAGTCTTTGCTGACAGACAGACGATAAGTGACATCTAAGGACAGAGGTGTACTGAGCAAAACCTCAAAGCTATTTTGAAAAACAGCTAGGTTTACCTTCTAGTTTCATACCCAGAAAAAACAAAACAGAGATAAAACAGAACAGTGAAATGTTCCTCTGTGCTACAACCCTGCTCCAGTGGCTAAGTCAGTCATTAACCAAAAAAAGTCACACTTCAAAAGGATTTTCAAAGTTCTCAAGTCCAGACCTTGCTGATACAGATGTCCCTCCATACACACGTTGGTTGTTTCCTTCATCTTGTTTTAGATTTCTCAAGTAATGGGAATTCCAGCTTGCCTAAATCTGTCATTCTGTGGTCTAGCAGATGTCAAAGACCACTTCTAGCTATGGGCACTGTTGGAATAAAGTGATGGGAACAGAACATGCTAGAGCATGAGAGCTGAGAAATGCAGATTAGAAGGAAGAAGAAAAGTGATAAAAAATACTGGATGTTGGAAATAGAAACATGTACCAGGAAGAAGGAAGATTAATGAGATAGTCCCATAAACAAACATAATCTGTATAAACTGTAAAATCCCACAAGGGAGGACCTACACATGGGAAAAAAAAAAAAAGTGTTCTTATGAGATCTTTGTTAAATATGAAATTCAATAGAAAGTTCCAGGCATTCATGAATACCACAGCATGTAATTTTTTGCAACATTACCTGTCTATTTAGACAGAAGCTTTACAGTGAGCTCCAGGCAACACAGTCGGGGCTGTGGGGGTGCAAGGTGGCAGGGGGGAAGAAAAAAAAAATAAATTCACAGTTGCTCTGATTTCTCTTTGCTCCAGGTATGACAATTTATCATTGCCCTTTCTGTTACACAACTTCAGCCCTTTACAAATGAGGAAGAGATAGCCCAATGCAAAGTAGAAATTAATTGTTATTTTCCAGCAAATAATACTTTGGGTTTCCTTATCATGAGGTTGATTATCTGATAAGTGGAGTATTTTAAACTTTTGCTAGATAAAAAAAGCTCTCCACAGTTGGGTACTTCTTGATACTCAATGCAAACCGGTACATTTTTTCTTAAAATTTAAGTTTCAGTAATGTGTGAAATCATGATTTAAATACAAAACAGACTTCATGACTATGTTTTCTCATCAAATCCAGCAAGAATGCAACTCTACGCCTGCACGTTATTTTTATGGTCTATATGTTTGCTCCTTTGAAAACAGATATAGTGCCTGAACAACTATAGTGTCTGAAAGAGGTAGCATAGAGAGATGTAAATATGTTAATTGAAAGGCAAGAAGAATCCATGTATTTAGCTTAAGTAATACATTTTCATGGATAAAATATATGCTGAAATACTGCTTTCACTGCACAGTGTATTAGTTATTACAGAGATATAAGGGCATCCTTAATCCACTTTAACAGGGCTCTGTTGGAGAAATGGATTTGTAGAAAGGAAGCTAAGGTATTAGATCAAGGTACATGACATTCTGAAAGGGGAGAAAAAATAAAAAAAAAGAAAAAAAAGAAAAACCAAAAGACAGCTGTGGCAGTGTAATTTTAGCTACTTTTGGGAATGGACCAGAAATGAGTTTCAAGTGGGATTATGTGAGTGTCATGGGGCAGAGGGAAGGTTGGCTCAAAGATTAGTCATAAGTTCAAATGGCTTTCAGAAAGCTGGTGATGAAAAACTGTGCTTGTTTAACAGCCTGGATCATTCAGCTTGTTAATGTGACTTAATTATCCAACAGACAGCAATCTCCAAGAAAAAAATAAACTACATTGCTGTCTGTATTAAGAATGTGTAGCTTGTCTCAGAACAAGGACAAAAGATCAATGAGGATTATGAATCTCCCCCGGCCCTTAAAATTACATGACAAAATTAAAGAAAGGTGATCTGATACTCTTGGGTACATAGCGCTTGTGCATCACTTAATCTTTTTAACACAGAATGACTGTGTCTGTCCCTGCGATACTGGACAGGGTCTAATTCCACATATCTATCGGCCCCTGGGAGGAGAATCACTACTTTCCTGAGGGAAAGGAAAATAAAATCTAAAATATTACAAAATAATGGTGACCTTTTATAAAAATTAAGGTATACTTTTCTTTTTTCTTTTGTTTATGTTCCCTTCCCTTTTATCAATCTATTAATACAAAGTTAGATTATTTTTAAAGGGGGAAGTTCTATCAATATTTTGAAATGGAGTTAACATTTTCACTTTAAACACTTTATCAGAAATAAATGGGAACATATGCTGATAACTTTAAATTGGTGTAATTTAGTTTCACTTGTAAGCCACAGTAGAGCCAGTTCAAGTCAATTGTCTTCATGATCTGTGCTAAAAAAAGCTTGATTTCTGGCACACGCAAGAGCTCTAGTTTGTCTAGAATTGGGATGTGTCACAAAACTGAATGTTGCAGAATAAGCTACAGTAATTTATTTTATCCTTAGCACAGTTCCCACTGATCTTGGAAGGAGCAAAATATTGTGTTAGTGAGACACAGAAGGCACTGAAAACAGCTACTGCTAGTTAAATCATGTACTGCAGTTGCACGTGGAAGTTTATAGCACATGTTCTAACTCATACTCAAAAACCTAACTTCAGCACTGTAAAGGCTGGCATTAACATTTTCATCCAATAAAAGCACATTATGTTGTATTTAGAGTGTATGATACTACTTATCCACTGGGAGCGTTTTTTAAAATGGAATAGGAACATGAACATGTTGCCTAGGCAGAAAAGTCACTATCTGTAAGACAGCTTGAAACAATGAAATGCTGTTCAGATGCTCACATAAATGAATACACAGCCAGGCTAGGAAAGGTCAGATGTAGTTAGAGCACAATCCACAAATTGTGGTTTCTTTCAGCAAGATTTGATGTGTTTGACTCAAATATTTGACTGGATCATTAGCATTACTGCAAATGCAAGGACAAGTCTTTGTGTTTAAATAACTAAGGAAGATGCACAGCCTAGTTTCTCATGTATTTTCTGATGTATGTTATTATTCCAGACCTTCCAGTGCATTTTCTCAACTAACAGGGCAACTTGTTCAGATCTCAAATCTAAACACGTACTCTAAGCACTTGAGCACATAATTTATTTCCTTACATGATAACAAGGCAATGATATTGTTCCAGTGAGAGCATATATTCTTGCATCCTTGTATGCTTAAAGAATGCAGTGATTTTCCACCCTATTCACCCCACAGTTTTTAACCTGCAGCCTATACAGAAATATGAAATGGCAAAATTTTTACGTGAATCAGAAAATCCGAACAAAAAGTAGGTAAGAAATGTGAAAGGCAAGTCTATTGACAGTAGTATTATTACAGAAGGCTGAAGTTTTCCTCTGAGGGCTTCAAGTACAAATACTAGTGACGCGAACACAGTTTCTTATGCTATTTTTGACAATTTATTTCCCATCATAAAAAGGAATATTTTGACCATCCTTGCAGGAAATCTGATGTATAGTGTCATTTTGAACTTGATGCTGTCATATGATACACTCCAGCTCCCCTAGCCTTGGTGCATCCATCTTAAGGGAATTCCCATGATGCTCCACACCTTAGTCAATCAACAATCCATGGTATATTTTAGAAAACTTAACTCTTAAGGGTGATGGCTTCAGAAGTACAGAATGGAGTTCACTTTGTAACTCCTGTAAAGATCAGGAAATAACTGGCTTTGTTTTACTGAACATAAAGTTATTTGTGGTAAACTTCGAGTGAAATACAAAAGAAAGAGTTTAACTTTAGTCAATGTATATTAAATTTAAAACCACAAAATCCATTCACAAACAAGAAGAGTTTTCTGTGGAAATGATCTCAAATCTTCTGCTTGTAAAATTCCTACAAATTCAGTAACCATTTATAATATCTAACTTCTTTGCTTTCCTTACAATCTCCTTAAACCTACAAGAACATTTTTTGAAGCTCCTTTTCTCCTTGATTTGTATAATCCCACTGATTCCTCCAGAATTAATTTCTAATTTACATGAGTAAAGCAAAAAAATTAATCAGAAGAATCAACATCTTCACTGAAGCACTTGAGAATCATCTGGCAAGGACCATTTTTGACCATTAGATCCTTTAGGGATCTAACAGGGATTATTTTCAAGTTCCCCTCCCTCCCAGTTCCCTCTTCCCCATTAGCCAACATGCTCACCTTACAGATGGGAAGCCAAGGATCCTAATTTCTGCTACACCAAGCCTAGAAGAAAGTCTTGACTATGGTATTCTAGGTCAGTGAATATCTTAGGTACCGTTATTAGTTGTTCTGCAATGGGTTTCTCTTGCTTTATTTTGCATCTTGCTTGAATCCTTCCTCCACATTTTCTTTCAGAAGCATCAATAGCTTTCCAGCTCCTACTCTATAGAAAAGACCCTCCACAGGGAGCTTTCTGAAATAAGAACATTGCAGGACAGCTACATTGTTTTCTTCACTAACTGAACTACATTTTTCCCAAGAATACTTTCATTGGATTTTTGTTTTCCTCCTGATAATGCCTTCTTACATTGTAGCAGCTTTTCTGAATCTAGATTTTTGTCAGCTTGACCTTTCCAGTTTACTGGGCCCAATTGTTTTTGTAATAAATCACTTTGCTTTTCAACAGCTTCCTTTCTTCCAAGCCCTTTTGCTGGCTTTATTAAAAGTTGCAGAAGGTCAATCTGAGCCCTGGGTTCTCAATACTAAGTCACACAATATAGAAAAAGACTCATACAATTGGCATTTGTAAGAAAAGGACGTTTCCTAACATGTTTGTTTTCAAATTTCCACGTAACTCCAAAAGTGTCAAAATTTGAAAACACATAAGGTTGATTAAAACAGTGAAACAAAATTTAGTAAGTTATAACAGTTAGTGGTAGCATTGGTAAAAATGGAGTATTGCCTACCTGAACAAGATAGACTCTGCAAGTCTTTTGGGTTCTTATCACCATATATAGGCTGAGATATCACCAATAGTGCTAGTGATAAGTGGATTATCTCAGGCTGCAGCTTTGAAACAGTCACTGAGTCACTGTGAATTTACTGAAATTAATTCATGTTTGATGTACTCACACAGCTTACAGAGTATTCCAGCTTTTGATGCACCTGCTTGTGCAGCACGTCTTCTCCACTCTAGGTACTATACTAGAGAATACTGCTCCACAGCAGAAGATATCTACAAGTATAGCTTTAGATCCTGAAGTGCAGATATCCTTTCTCCTGGCAGGGAGTGTTTCCCTCAAAGTAGTTTTAACCAGTGCCACAAGTAAACAAAAGTTATCACAGCAAAGCTCTTTTCAGCTCCTGTAGGTACAGCTATACTAGGCCTTCTGCCAGTACACAATTACGTAATCAAAAGCCTAACCTAAAATTCTCCTGGAAAAAATTTAACACAGGTTTGACCTAAGAAAAGCGTCAAGTTTCTGTTCTCAAGAACAGGAGGCACAATGCTTTAAAGTTTCTATAAAAAGGAAGATCCGATTCGAATAAAGGGAGTCCCAGAATCTCAGCCAGTTGAATTGGTGCAAAAAGGCCGGTTAAGGAAAAAACATTCTTCCCCAAACTCTCCTATATACATATCACACAATCATTAGAAGGGTACATTACAGTTATTCTCCCAAACATGCATGAGACGAAGAGACCGATTAGCACAGGCTTGGACCACTTAGCTGTGGTCCGAATGGGGGGAAGCAAGCAGGAGACCTAAGGTGGCATTCACTGCCGCCAGCACTGGTTTTGCCAATTGTTGGCATTCAGAGGAGAAATGGGCAGATGCCACTTATTTCTAGCTGAGTCTGTAGGGATTCAATTACTAAAGAAATTGTATGACAAGGAAGACAGTACAGATTTGGCCCTTGGTCCTTCCATATAGGCTCAGAAACACACGATTAAAAATTTTCACCTAGTCAATTTTCACTTAGCCGGGGACTTGACTTTGCTGCTGGATTAGCTAGGCTGCTTATCAGCTTCTCTCTGCTAGTTTATGAATGACAGTTTCAAAAGTCTACGTTGCCAAGAGAAGATTAGCATCCACAAGCCTCAGATTTATTTCAAGTTATTTAGATTAACATCCATGCATCCTAGATGTAGGATTTCAGAATGGCAAACTGATCTAAACTAGATTTCTCCCTGCCCCCAAATGTAAAATGTAGATCTGTCAAAAAATGAAGATAAAAAATGCAGGTCAGTACAGAGCGTTGGTATATTAAGAATCTTGAAAGAATGTAAAATGCATACATTTCCCTAAGGGAATTTCAGAATTAAGAAATGCAGAAAATTAAAATGCAGAAAAATTTATGTAAAGAGCCAACAAAAGCCATTGAGACTAAGAATAAATCTTAGATGCGCTGAAGTTATATTGCATGCACCCAAAAATAAGTCAGAGTTGATTCAAAAGAAAGTCCGAAAACTTAACGCTTGCAGTGCTTACAACATAGCGTGTAAATATTAAAATCATATTAGTGGGAGTTAAAATAGTGAAAACTTTTAAAACCCAAATGCAGAAGGAAGAGTTGTCAAAACAGACAAGGTAATTTGCATGTTGTGAAATTCAGAATAACTGCCTCGTAAGGGACCACTGCTGACCTAGGGAGAGCTTAATTACAAAGTATGGGAAAATTAGGACAAAAAAAACCCACCCCCACCCCACCGGAAATATTAGAGAAAGCAGAGTTGTTTCCTGTAACTGTAATGCTACAGCTGTTCTCTGTTGGATCTCTCTTCTAACCCATTGTAAACGTACACTGACAATTTGTTTAGACTCCAAAGTGTATTGCCTGCAAACAAGGGCAACGTAAATCCCAAGCGGTTACTGTTTTGAGATGATGCTTTATATACTAGAATGGAACCAAACTGTATAATGAATGTCAGCGTTAACTCCCAGTTCACGGGTGTTCACATTGCTTTTGAGGACTTGCAGAGCATGGCTAATTGGGAGTCCTACCCGATTTGATCATATTGCCAGTGATGCAGGTTACATATATTTAAAATGGTTGTTCACATCTTTTCAAAAACTGAAAACATTGCAACATGCCCTACAATATTCTATTACCGTCAGAAACATGGTAGGATACAAAGAAATTAGACTTATATGCAAAGAATTACAAATGTAATATTTAAGATAATTGCCGTGTAACAGAGTCCAAATATTCAGCAGTGTTTCATTAACTTTCCAACTAGAAACGTGTCTATAAATCTGGTTGTAATACTTGCAGGAAATGTTATCTGCATTTAGTATTCCTGGATGACAAGGTCCACCTTGAAGATTTGGCCCTAAATTCCTCTTCCTCCCCCCTTCTCATTTCAAGATTTCAGTTAGACTTCAATAGAAAGTCCATATCAAAAAAAGATTAAACAGAGCATACAGCAAGAGGTAGACATACAAAACCCATCACAAACGTTAGAGTTTAAGAGAAGCAAATATTTAACTGAACAGGCACGCAGTTCCATGAGAACAACCACTCTGCAGATGGCTCACCAGCTGCAGGTCTATTTAATTCATGGCATACAGATGTTTGCTTACACATTTGTTATGTAGGAGAGCATTGTGCAGCCAGGTGTTCACAGGGTCAGGTAATCAAGCATTGTTTGATTATGAAGAATTCATAAAGTGTTATTATCACAATGCTAAAGCAGGTACCATTATTCTTATTTCTGTTTGTCTGACTAATTGGAGCTCATTTTCCTTGAAATGCCACCATCACAATAATCAAAATTCCTTCGAAACATTGTGGCACAGGCATATTTCATACATTCAACATACTATACATTCTTATTACATAATATTTCTAATAACTATGGAGAAGACAGAGAAAGAATGAGAGTTTAGTGACATTGAGTAGGATCTTTTGCTTCTCTTCGGCTGAGAACTAGGAGGTCACCTTGGTGGAGGTTTTTCTGTAAGTTGCTTAATTCTTCAGGGACAACATATGTAATAGCATCTCACTTCACATCTCAGACTTCCCATATGAAAGCCAATTGATGAGTCAGGGAACAAACTAAGGCCCTCACAGTATTTATGGTTTGAGCTTTCCCCTGTTTTTCAACATTGAATCTTTCGATCTTGATTGAAAGAGACAAGTATGAGCCTAGAGCACTAAGAAAGACATTTCCTGGAGATTTACAAAAGCATATGAAAAACTGCCAGCCTAAGATTTCATTAGCAGGCTACAGACGCAACGGTGAAATGAAATTCACATTTCACTTGAATTCTAGACAATAAAATGGACTACAGCAGTTAAATATGTTTAGCAATAGGTAGATACAGAAATGTAACACAGCAGACTACTGCAATGATAGCGCTGCTTCAAAGATCTATCAGCTTTTCCATTGACCTGCCTTTTCTTAGGATTCATCCTTCTGTAAGAGGTTTGAGAATGCTATCACAAGCAACAGCATTAAGGATTTTCTTCACAGCAAAACTGAAAAAAAATATTGTGTACTTTAAATGCATACTTTTCCCCTATTCTAGATTCCATTTTCCCTTGAAATCTCTCATGATCTGCTGGGCCATCTCCCTGAAACCCCCTGCCAATGGATCTTCCAATGCTAAGAATCCAAAGAAATTGCTATTAACTCACAGAATTTTAACCTTCTGCAGATCTGACTTTTCATCTTCAGCCTGAATACTTCTCAGACTTGCTGCCGTTCCACAAGGGCACCAAAGCTCACTCCCTCACACACTGTCCTTTCCAGGGAGGTCCCACTAGCCGTACTCTTCCTCTGCAACCAAAACTCCTACTCTCTGTCCAAAAATCAAATGCTACCCTTCTGTGGCCTTTTAAACAAAAGCCTGACTCTTTTCCAGGTGTTCCTTAAAACCAAATTTACTGGCACAGTTCCAGGTGCACTTGTTGGGATTTACTAAGCTTTTTGGTTCATTGCACTCTCTTTTTAAGTGGAGATTTATTCATCTTACCCCTGAAGTTACTATTTGGCTATAGAATAGTGCTAGAAGCACTATCGGCTCCCTAAGAATGAGAGACAGGAAAGAATTAGAAAAGGAATCGAGTAGCAAATAAAGCAGTAAAAATTAATGATCTCCTATACTATCTCAACTCCTCAGTTTACACACAACGCATGGAATAACATTAAATTATTTTCTTTTTTTTCACTAGGCCATAATATCAGGACAATTAGAAACCTTTAGACATGGAATACTGTGCCTAGTTCTGGGCTCCTGAGTACAAGAAAGACCCAGGCATACTGGAGTGTGTCTAGAGAAGGGCCATGAAGATGGTTAAGGATTGAAGCATCTGATGTACAAGGAGAGGCTGAGAAAGCTGAGACCACTTAGCCAGAAGAAGAGGCTCGGGGAGCTTACCAGTGTGTATCTTATCAAATATCTGACAGGTGAAGTAAAGGACAGTTAGCCAGGCTCTTCCCAGTGGTGCCCAGTGCTAAGACGAGGCAACAGGGACAAATTGAAACACACTACATCCCATCTGAACAGAAGAAAAAACTTTTTCACCAGGAGGGAGACCAAGCACAGGAACAGGTTGCCCAGAGAGGCTGTGGAGTTTCCTTCATCTTTGGAGTTATTAAAAACCCAACTGGGCAATGTCCTAGGCACTCTGCTTGAGCAGAGGAGTTGGACTAGACAATCTTGTGTACTCCCTTCCAACCTTTACCCTTCTGTGATTCTGTGGTCTTGTCATTCTCTGATCACGTACCACCAAACGCTGAGAGGCTGTGGAGAGACTTCCCCAAAATCACCACCTATTTAGTTAGATATAGTCCTTCCAAACCCTTCCTCTAGATATACACACTTTTCACACAGTGACTACACATATAAACTTTATCTAGTTCTCCACAGTGATTATTTTTGCTGGCAGTTCAAGTCATGCTACAGGTCCACTGGAGCACCAGGGACTCTGGTGTGTAACATCAGCTTGTGTGCTGCTGTGCTTATAACAATGAGAGTAGTGAGCTATTGGAAATTAATGTTACTGCATTTATTCCATTATCTTCTCCTTTCTTTTCATATCTATGTACATATGTGAAACCTAAGTTAAAGCACTGCACCTGGCAACATAAACAACATTCCTATCCATAGGATAATGTTTAAAAAATATAAACATCTCACATGCAACTCAAATAATATTTCATAAATATAAAGATCTCACATGAAACACAAATTAGCTTCATGGACAAAAGCACCTGTTGTCCTAAGGATTCAAAGGCATTTTGGCAATCCATTTTGAGCCAAACTTTTCATTTCCCTAATCTTATTGAGAAAAAATCACTGAAATCACTACCTGTCTTTTGACTTGACTCCATCAAGTTTTGCAGAAATGAGAAAGATCTTTTAAAACAACTAGCATACAAATGACTGCCATATATGGCCAGAGAAAGTGTTAAGTACATATTAAAAAAAGAATGAGAAATGAGAAATTCTGCAAGGCAGCCTTTGTAATCATTACACTACTTCTATTTCAAGGGTCGCTCTGTGACATATATAAGACATAATTATGAAAGTAATAAAAATGCTCTCAAGTAAGTACATTGGTAGAATTAGGTACATGAGGTAGAAAAAACTGATATAAAATAGAACCATTAAAAAGATCAGTGTAATAGCTTCTGTCGACCTAAAAGTCTCTGTCATTTCTTCTGACATCCAAATTCTTTAATTGTGCGTTAACTTACTGATCTCATAGCCTGTTGGTTTCCATCTCCTCTGGAATCATGGGAATGGGAGGTGTGGGCTAAAAAGAAGTTGCCTAACAGGAAGACAAAAGCCTCTAAGTAACATGTGTATTACTAGTTCTCTAATATAAGGATGCTCGGTTTAGATCCTAAACTTACTTAGTAAGTAACCTAACTAACTTAGTAAACTAAAACTCACTACAACTCTTAAAGCCTATTAAGTACTCAAGGTTGTATTGAGAATCTCGTGGGATGGGTTATTCTGAGAAAATCCTGATACTTCTGATTTCACTAAGAAGATGAGCTATAAAGACTTTTCTACTGGACAGAACTGCTTTGCATTTTTCTCTCAGTGTACGGATCAAAATTAGAAGTGAAAATTAATTTACTGGATACACAGAGCATCAAAAGGTTTGATGTTCAGATGTTATAAGAAAATAAAAATAAAGGTGATAAGAAAATAAAAATAAAGGTGATTCTTGCAACCCTGAAAGGGCAGTACTTTATAGTATTCTGCTTTCCAATGTCTCTTGTTCTATTTTTGTACTACAATGCTTTTTTACTGTTAAGATCAGAAGGCATTTGCTTTCAGATCTCTCTATCTTTGCAGAATATAGTCATGCTTAGCTAATGAGAAGTAACGAGCAAACTGATTTGGAGTTAGCTAGTTGCAGTCGGGCCTTTTGTGTATCTTTGGGACTAGGATGATCTGGAAGCCAGCTGCTTCCATGTGGTTTCCATACATTCTCAATGTGGAATAAGGCTTGTCAGAACTTGTCTGCTTTAAGGTACTCATAAGAAAAGCTTCTATCGTCATGTCAAGATTAGCAAAATCCTAGTATTTGAATGACTCGGTTTTGTGACTGAATTATTTGGTCGTTTCTACCTAAGTTCTATTGGTTTATTGGTCTATCAAAGTAAAGTTGGCACGACTTTGCTGAGATTTGATCCATTTGCAGTTTATCATTCCAATACAGCAAGTCTGTGCATCACAGAAAATTACCAGTTTACAGCTCACTTTTTCAATCACACGTTATGAACTATTAACAAGAAACAATTCTTACAGTTCCCTTCCAGTCTATGATCTGGAAATTTAAGCTCTGGGTCCATTTCATTGTGTTCTATTTGCTGGTATACAGTCTGCCTCCTGTTACAATAAACTGTACAAACAGCCTTCAAATCAGTGAATCATCACCTGCACACCACTCCTTTTAGATTCTGTTCTTCTACGGAGACTAGGGAAACTTTCTTCTTCTGCAGGACCTCTGTTAGGGAGAACAAGCTCCATGGAGAAACACTGAAGACAGAATGGGATATGCTGTTCTGTCACTCAAAAAATGAGCAGCGTGTGTCTCTGGCAAGCTTGTGCTGCCAGTTGTGGGAGTGGGTAGGTCTCATGGCCAAGAAAGCTGCTGTTTGTTTTTGAACACTAAAGAGCATCTACACTACAAGACAAAGGGAAACATTCTATACAAGCATAACTCTTGAGTAAGCAATAGCTTCAATTACTTTAGGCTAGCTATGATTTTAAATTGGAAGCTGTGATAAGCAGAAAACTGGGGAGGATAACCTTTTTCATTTTTTGGACCAGTGCCTATGATCATGCTCTTGTTACAACCATTATTGATCCCCTTTTCTAATATCAGTAGTACCGTTTCTCGAGTAGTTATCTGTTCAGCGTTCTGTAGTTTTGTTACGTTTGGATGAGTGTAAAGATTTCATAGCCTTACTATGAGGTTTTCTGAAAAGCCCAAAGGTTATGATTAGTGCAAAAGTGCTTTGAATAGTGAATCTCCATTCTTTTATCCTTTTTTTTATGCAAGTGATCTAAACTACATGACAACCCTCCTCATAGTTGTCAAGAGTAGCAGTGAGGCCCTATCAATCAGTGCATGACTTGTGACCGTTTCCTAAGCAGCAACAGACAAAGCAAACCCTACAGTGACAGTATTCTCTGCTTACTTATCTTGGCAGTAGCCAACAGCTCTTAGTATTTTAAACATGACTAAAAATATCCACCAATTCAGAGAATGATATAAATGGCCTTGCAATAGACCACATAAGCCAACATTATTTATCACCAACAGGTATAGAGAGGGGAAGCACTGAAAGCAAATTCAGGTGGGATGTATCTGCAAGCTTATTTATCAATTAGCAAATAATTACAAGGAGTAGACTGCCCTAATGTTTTGTTATTAAGTGACTAAACCGCAGATTCCTATTTAAAAATAAACCCTGCAAACATTTGGTTAATGGCTGTCCTCTGCACAGTTCTGCTTGTATCTTGCAGGGGTTTGTTTAGCTATAATTGTCATGAAAGATTTATTCTAAAAACCTTCACTACGCCTTTGTGTTCTCTAAATTAGAGAGAATCTATTCTTTGGTGTAAATCAGACAGAAAGCATAATCATATTCACTTCATTTGAAGATTTTACAAGGAAACAGCAAAAGGTTCCACAGTACCTCAGTTTCATACCTCAGTTAACATTTTGCTTTCTGAAACCAGTCTTAGATCACAATATCTCATTCACAAGGAGACCCCAGGAGCTTGCAATTAGGGCAAGAAAGATGCATGTCTAATTTATATTCCTGAAAATGTGCTGTTTGGGAAGACTAGAATAGCAATATTGCAGTACATAATGCAATCAAGAGTAAACTATGTAAGATTCATCCCTGTTATTGGCATTGTACAAATATGTGAGAATATGGGGGCAAAAGTCAGTAAAAACCTCATTTTGCTGCAGCCTTCCAGAGAAGACAAGCAGTACAGGCAGTTCACTCTGAAAATTTCCTGTAAAGAGAAAGTAGGAATAAGGAGATATTTTGGAAAAAAAAAATGAAGAAAATTTTCTGCTTTCTTTAGTGTTTTAATTTATTCTCCATATAGCTTTTTAATAGTCTTTTACCATCAGAACACTTAATAGAACACACCAGAATACTTAAGTATTTAATCAAAATCAAATCACATCATGGTCACACCTTTCATACTGTATGCAGATACATTCAATACTGTCCCCATTTTAGAGGTGGAGAAATCAGACAAAAGAGTGAATATGGACAGTCATTTTAAAGACCTGATTTTTTAAAAGGACTGGCACTGTATTTCATCACTAACGTTTGTTATGTTGCTTCATAAAAATCTGACTTTCTGGTTTTTGAACTGCTCTGAAAATCTAGCTCTTGTCAGGTGATAAAATGAGAGAAGAGTTCTGTAAGAAGGCTGGTTTCACTCTGGGCACTGTTCAGGGCACTTGATTTCAAGTAATTGGATTCAAGGATGCTACTGCAGTGACAGGAAGCTCCCATCACTGATTGCAGAAATGTAACCACAAGATCATCTGCCTGTTTTTCTTTAATGGCTTACCGGGGACAGACCAAATTACTTTTCCTGCTGTCAGTATGGCTTACCCAATAAAATACTGACTATTCTCAGCTTCACCTAAAGAACTTGCTACAAGGAAAACGGAGCAATAACACGCATAAAGTTATAGTCCTATAAAATATTACTTTTGTAAAGCAAGATGAAGTACAGGAGAAAACTTCTGTTTATTGATCATGATGTGCATTCTTAATATTATTGTTAGCATGGCTAGTATACACTGACTGTTCAGGGTAACAGAACGCTCTATCCTACATCATTTTACAATACAGAACTTCCATTTTCAAGCTACTGTTTTTCAATTTAACCCAGTTTTGCTTCTGGCTAAGCTATTATATGACGAGTCATTGGTGAAATGATTATACCAAGAAAGACTAAAATTACAGGAGAAGTATAAAACAGAAATATTTTAATGATACTGTGCTGAACACAGGTTTACAGTCTAAGACTGCTGTCCTGTGATTAAATGTCATTAAAGACATTGACTTTTTTTAAGGTAATGTCAGTGTAAGGTTGGAGAGTTGGAGGTTGGAAACTTGCTCTGTTTGTTGCTTTGAAAACAGAAGATGTAAGAGGAACACGGCATTCTTTTTATACTTGCAACATCACTGCTTTGTCCAGTCAAGCCCGGAATCAAGGTGTTTGTTTTGCTTGTTGAATAAACTGTACATCTGTCAGTACTGCTGTTAGAATAGACTGTAAGGGAAAGGGCAGTATTTCAAATATACACCACCCTTTAGCCTTCAAAACTTCTGTTTTGAAACAGCAGAAAATAGTACTTTTTATAACATACTTATTTCATTATTTTGTATCGATACCTAGAGATCTTTCGTCTTTTTCTCCAGTAACCATCGTTCTTATTCCTCTGTTCACTCAACAAGTGTATCAGTACAATACTTGTTACAGATGCACACAATGTCACTGAATGAGGCACTTCCGTAATTAGGAGTGGGTCACTGTTTTAGTTTGGTTCTCTGACCCCACTTATTTACTTTGCTGATAGACTAAATGGGTGCATGCTCCTCATAAAATCACAGTTGGATATACATTTACCCTAATAAAAAGTTCTCTTTCCATGGCTCTACTGCAATTTTTTTTTACTAGTTTCTAGCTTTGCTAGTTTCCTATTTATGTGTAAATCTACTCTGCCAGTATCTTTCAGATTCTAAAGATATCACTAGATATCACTACCTTTAGTTCTTTTTTTCATATTAATAATTTTACCATCTTATTTCAAACTGAAAATTCAAAATTGCTGTTTTATTATAAAGATTCAAGTCAGAATCTCCCAGTAATCTGCCTATTTCTCACTCCAGTCCCAGACCCAAATAAAAATCTTACCAGAGACTTGGTTAGCTTTTTCTTCAAAGTGTTTGTACAAGCTGATTTTCATTTTGTATGCTCAGGAAATTAGGATAATGAGGTATATGCCTCTTGCATATTCTGTTTTATGCAGACTGTGTTTTTATAACAATGTAAGTCTGCAGTCATCTTCCCTGCCTAGGCTAACCAAAAAACATGAAACTCATTAAGCTCTATTACAAACTAAGACTATCTTCAGTTTTTCCAGTACACTCTGCCTGCAAATACAGAACGACAGGACTGTCTGAATCTCTTTCCATTGGTCTCCCATATCTAGAGTTTAAATATAATCTCCCATATTTAGAGTTTTTTGGAGTTTTCAGCTCTTTGATTCTTTCCTCAGCTTATTTTCTTCAGCCTGGTTTTATTCCTGGTACTCTGCAATTCAGTTATCAGGTTGCACCAAAGAGTATGAAAGACTGAAGCAGCTCTCATTTCTTCACCTTCCTATGGTCCCTGCAATGTTCTTCCTGAGTCTGCCTGGATGTTAAACCACCTGCAGGTTCAGATCCAGTACCCTACATATGGAACCACTCTCACCATCACATGTGTAGAAGACACTTGCCTGACTGTATTCCTACACTACCTACTTCAGTGTTGCTAAGATCACTAGAAAAGTTAAACTCTCAGAGCTGCACTCCATGGCTTGAGTGAGACTCACTCAGACTGCGACTGGGTTCACAGGGCATGTTGTCTGTGTTTCCTTTGGCAGTGTACTTGTAAAACAGAAGGGGAAGCTCTCATCTGCAGGGTAAAGCAAAACTGCTGAGTAAGTCAGCAAAAATGGACTTAGGCAGCAAACTGCTACTTTTAAATAATACGAATCCTCAAAAGCATCCTGCTAAGTAAGTTTCCCGCAGGGAATCATATCCTAAAGCGTCAGTGTGCTTTACAGATACATCATGGATTTGCAATGTTAATTAGAAAAAATACCAATAAGGAGCAAATCACAGACTCAGTATAAGAACTGAGAAATTGACTGAGCACATGTATTTCTTCAAGGTTGAAGAACAGCAAGAAAGGACATGGCATTAAGAACTCATTTTGCATTTAAACACTGTCTTTTCCAGGGTGTGAAGAGAATCACGCACCCAACCTGTCTGCCTATCACCAGCTAACAAACAGGGCATCATAGAATCAGCTAGACCAGTATGCTCTTCCCGTTCTCAAATATAAAAGCTAAGTCAATAATTACTCTGCCTCTGCCTCTATGTGTATTTTCTTCTTTCACAGCAGACTGAATCCATGTAGTTGCATTGATGTCAGTCCCAGTTCTAAACGATTCATCTCTGTATACCCACTTTGTTTTATGCAGTGACAAAGAGAGCAACCCTGCAAACATTTCTGGGGTTTGTAGGTGGTACTGGAAGTTCTGGTTAGGACTTGGCCAGAGGTTATGCTGCCCAGAGAGGTGGTGGAGTCTCCATCTCTGGAAACATTCAAAACCCACCTGGATGCCATCCTGCGCAACCTGCTCTAGGTGAACCTGCTCTGACAGTGGGGTTGGACTACATGATCTCTAGAGGTCCCTTCCAACCCCTGTCAATCTGTGAGTCTGTGATTCTGTGATCCTGGCCCTTGCACTGGCCTTTTCTTCTTTTTCTGACAGAGCTGTACTCATCTGGCAGCTGTCCTCAGCAGTCCCAGTTGGGTTGGCACATTTCAAGATACTCATGGTCTCTCTGAGGAATATTGTGCTGCTTTTTTTCCCAGCAGGGACTGTGGTAGGTATCATTGTCATCTTGAAAACTCTTGTTCTCCATTTCTAAAAGCAGATGTGTAGTAAGTCAACATTGGTTCCCATTTGGCATGTACTTGGACTCAAGAGTGTGGCTGACACCAGGGAAATTTGCGAAGGGAGAACAGGGTGGCAAATGAATAATCCTCCTTCCCTGGCATCTAGTTTTTCAAAAGTTTGAACATTTGCCAAAGTCAACAAAAATGCTATGGTGGTTAGAGAATGTTCCATTTGATCTGTAGCAAGGTTGTATTGAAAGACATTTTGTCTTTGTCAACATTCTGTAAATGTTAGAGTTGTTTTGGTCAAAACCTCTGTCCCTTTCTATGAGGAATATGTGATCTGTTCCTGCCCTTGTACTCACAACATAAAGTATGCCATGAAGCACCTGGGGAGGAGTAACCCCAGGCAGCAGTACATGCTGGGGACTGACGAGCTTGGAAGCAGCTCTGCAGAGAAGACCTTGGGGTCTTCATGGAGAACAAGCTGAACATGAGCCAGCAATGCATCCTTGCAGCAAAGTTCAAGCGCATTAGGAAGAGCATTGCTAACAGGTTGAGGTGGGTGATCCTTCCCCTCTACTCAGCACTGGTAAGACACATCTGGAGTGCTCTGTTCAGTTCTGTGCTCCCCAGTACAAGGAAGATATAGGCTTACTGGACTGAGCCCAGCAAAGGGTCACAGAGATAATTAAGGGACTGGAGCATCTGGCATACAAGGAGAGGCTGGGAAAGCTGACTGTTTAGCCTTGAAGAGAGACGGTTCGGGTGCATCTTACAGATGTGTATAAATACCTCATTGGAGGCGGTAAAGAAGAGTTACCCAGACTCTTTGCCGTGGTGCCCAGTGACAGGACAAGAGGCAACAGACACAAACTTAAACGTATTTATATCTCATCTGAACAGAAGAAAAAGTTTTTTTGATGTGAGGGTAGTTGAACAGATTGCCCAGAGAGTTGGCATCCATGGAGATATTCAAAATGTGCCTGGTCACTGTCCTTGGCCAACCTACTGTAGCTGATGCTAGACCTCATGAGGTCATTTAGCCCAATGACCTTCCAACCTCGACAATTCTGTGATTCTGTAAAGCACATGAAGCTCTCTTCAAAGGCACCTGTCACTGGATACTTCCACCTATACCAGAATTCAGAAGCCAGTGGGAGCTTTGGGGTGCTCTCATGAAGCAGCTTTGTTTCTGTATTGTTTTGCCTAACTCCAGACACAGGACCTGAATGTTAAGAAGGCTAAACATCTTCCATAGGTGATGGGTGAAGACCTCTTGAGAAACATAATTGTAATCTGTTGCTATAGTATGTGTTCCACTCGTCAGCCAAGTCTTAATTTGCAATACAGCTATCATCTGACTTATGGGTCCAGTTGTCAAACTAGAAATACCTACTTTACTAGGTGTCACTGAGAGGAAGATTTTAATCTCTTCTTATGTATTTGAAATTATAGGAATTATACAAGTGCTGTGATAGACAATAGCAAAAATAATTACTTCCTTCAAACACTTTACTAGAACATGGAAATTGTTTTCTTTTCCTCCTTATATCCCTATTAAACTTTTTTCCAGTAGTCATTCCAATTCCATTTTCTATAAGAGATTTAAAGAAACTATGCTTATATCCAAGCATATAATATGCATTCTGAAATAGGTAATGATGCAATTAAAGGCAGTTTTTAGAAACACGGATGCATGTAGAATAGAGACTAAATTAAGAGGACAGACAAGAAGAGTGGTAAAGAACTTAGTTTCAGAATAGAAATTAAAAAGTCTTTAGAACTGTTTTCTTTTAGGTGTTTTCTTTAATCTGTTTTTGAGAACCTCGGGACTTGCCTAAGAAACCTTCTTTGGCAGATTATTTCACTCTAATTGTTCTACATGTTTTTCTTATCTCTCTGCCTTGTGTGTGTGACTGTTATAGTTTGATGACCTTTATTCATGTAGAATAATTCATCTCTCAACTCTGTTACTACTTCTGAGTGTTTAATTTCTGGCCTGTCTTTATGAATACCAAGACCATTATTTTCTAACCGAAGTACACTACCATATCATTTGTCTATTTTAACGAAATTGCATTCATTTAGATACAGCAGCAAATCCTTACAAATTCGTAGATTCATTTATGTTCTGTGAGCACTAACCTGAATCTTTATGCAAAATTGCAAATGATCATGTCAAAATTTGTATCTAGTTTCTATTTTTCTTATAATTTGGCCACAGATCCATCTTTGGTACTTCAGAATGTGATTCTCTTGCTTCTGTGAAAGGAATGACCTCTCTCTCCCCTATGTTTACCTGACATTGGCTATCTTACACTATTGTTAAGAGTTGTGTAGATGAGATGTTTCAAGGAGTTCTAGATGAGAGCTTAGAGGCATTCTAGATGTGATGGCATGTATAAGGAACCTCTGTCCGGAGTGACCATTCCTTGGCATGTGCTTAGAGATCACAAATGTGAAAGAATGCAAGTCTATGCTCCTGCATGACCCAACTGCAGAGGAAGGTAGTGGCTGTACAGGTCACATATAACTAGAAGAAAATGAGACTGACTAGCACAGCAGAAAGCGTAGAGCAGGGTTCTGCCCCGATGTGGAAGGAGCTTCCCTAATGATGATTTTACTACAAGGAGTAGAGTATTCATCTCGATTTGATTAAGAACTTCAGAAATTGCAGTGTTTCTTTAACTGAAAAGTATTTTTCACAACTTTTTTTCCAAGCTTTCAAGGCAGGCTAGAGGTGGAACTGCTTGCAATTAGAATGCTCTGTACAAGCTCTCTCCCAAGCTCAGAAACCATCCCAGACTTATGGTGCAGAAATTCTAGTAGTTACAATAAAATGTTGAACCAGAACTGATTCTCCATTCATTTGCTGTGGTTACATCAGCGTAATTTAACTGTCTATAATGTTATTTTTTTACTTTTTTATTTTCACCATTACGAGTCAAGAATCAGCACAGTAGCCTGAAGAATGAGATATCATAGATGAAAATATCTTGATGAGCCGCAATGAATGGAAACACATTGTCATCAGATCTAGTCAAATACGTGAGAAATACGTAAGAAAAGTATGTTGAGTTTGTTGAGTTTGAAGATATTTATGAAATAGTCCAGAAACTGCCATTTGAGATCGATTTCAAAAGATGGGATTGCCTTAAAGAAAAAAGTAGAAACAGTGGTTCATTGCAGTCTAACTTCTCCGTATGCACTGCCCCTGTCAAGCATGCCACATACATTGTTTTCTGTCAAGTGTTTCTGGAGGTATAAGCCCTGCAGTTTCATTCTGTGCACTGCTGAGAGTGACCTAGTGTATCCATTAAAACCCATTAGTTTCAGGTAATATGAATACCAGATTGTGCTAGCGCTCTACTTTGCATATTCCCTCAAAGATTATTATTAATGGTTAAGTCATTTAATTTGGGGATTCATTTTTCCTTATCCCAGCTGTACTAAATGGCAGTAAATTCAGATTCTCTGTTGGTGATGTGTAGTCTGAGAACAAAGTGTTCTTTTTAAAGTAGACCTGGGCAAATAGTATATAAATCATTCATTATCCAGAAATCTCAGTCCAAGAACAGTGTTTGGTGCTTTGAGAGATTCTAAGACAAACTTCAGAATCTTCTTTTGGTGTGAAGATTTCTTACCAATGACTGTTGTCTATACTCAGAATCACAGACCCACACATAAATGCACCAGAGTCTGTCTTTCCACAGCTGAACATTTGCATGACTGCTGGAAAAAAAAAAAAAACCAACATGAAAAACTGCATAATTTGAAAGCATTTTCATACAACTTGTTTATTTTTAAATTGCAGGGTAGATCATGCAACACAGGTGAACGCTGCAGCAAATGTTTGTAATAGTCATAGTAAACAGCATTCCTAGGAAACACCACAATACAATGTCAAGGTTCAGAACTCCTTAAGCCTTAAACCCCTCCATGAATGTTATCCTTAAAATTTTTATTAGAGCCTTGGCTGAGCAGGAGTACAATTATTCTGTTCTGAGGTTAAAAATAAGGTAAAATTTCCTCAAATCAACTGTCAGACATTGCTTCCAGCTGGAGCAGTCATGATGTGATAAAATTAGAATGCTAAGAAAACACACTCAACACAAATGGGATTGATTTAAAAGTCAGACTTCACATTTCAGCATCTCTGATGATATCAGCTGTGCTTCTGGTGTGTGAGATCTGCATGCGGCAAAGCATGCTTGTCATAGTGGAACTATGCGCCAAGCAGAAAACCCTTTTGTGGAGCAGGATACAGGCCCAAGGACATATGCCTAAAGGTAAGTAAGCCTGGTGTTTCCTTAAGCTCTTTCAGTATTCGCTAGGTTCACACTAGGCTACAGGACCTTGGGCAAATGTCAGTGGTGAAGCTTCAATGAAGGGAAAATGAAAGCAGCAGGCAAAATAAACATTGAAATCAAACCATTAAATTATAACAAATTGACCCCCTCCTTGAAAAAGTGGAGTGCTGATTCTTCTCCTCACTGACTCAAGATCGATTATCTCAGTCTTCAAATATGTAAAAGGTTGTTACAAAGAAAAATGTAACAAACTCTTCTCTATGTAGACTGGGAATAGGATAAGATCTAATAGTAGAAGATATAAGAGACTTCAAAAGTAGTAAGGAAGAACTAGGTTAGACATTAAAAAAAAAAAAAGTCTAACAATACAGTTTGTGATAGATTACCCTGTGAAAGAAGCTCCTTGGGAGACTGTAAATCCTTCAGCACTGGAGAATCTCACAAACAGGTGGTACAAACAATTGTCAGGAATTACTTGATATAGCTGATCCTGCCCTCAGCAGGGAACTGGACTAGACAAGCTCTTAAATACCCTCAGACTGTGCTTTTATAAATAACATATTGAAAACGGGGACAAACAAAAATATTTACCTAACATCTGCTGGTCTAGTATATAGTCACACAGACAAATAGGGCAAGTTTTTCAAAATATTTTTTCTCCTAGTAGAAACATAGAAACAGCTGGAAGTTGGTAGAACATGGCACACAGAGCAATCAACTTTCTGCAAATCCAGAGACAATTTATGGGTTCTGAGACCTTGAAAAATATGATTATGAGATACTAACTCCATTCCAAGTGAGGGTGATTGGATTTCCAGCACTAATACCAACAGGAAGCTTAAGCCTAGCAGGATCTTGGCACTGCTTAGAAGGGTAAGTAACATAAGTGATTTTGATTTCGTAGGGTATGATTCTCAGCAATGTGTCTTAAACAATTTCAGGGGCAATCTCTGGGATTTTCATGTTCTGCAGTAAGTCATTGTCATGTCAGTGGATGTCAGATCAAAAATTATCACCTTCCACAAACAAACAAGTCGAATTCAATAAAAAATAACACAGAACCCCCAAATAAGCTAAATTCCTACTCAGTACTGGGCAGACAGGGATACAGATGGAGCAAGAAAAAAAGTGATATGAAAGTTTATCAAGATTTTTAAAAGAATAAGGTATACTTCTCATAGTACGCCAGTAATGCAGGATACTGGAGATTTACTGACACTGGGCAGCCCTAAAAAGTGCTTATCTGAGTCTACATGTATTTGAAGTTCCTCTGTCCTGGGCTTTTGCCATAATTACTTGCTCATTAATAAATAAAACTTGTAAATAAGAATAAAGGAATAACCAAACCCCTTTATTAGAGAGTTTGTAAAAATGTTTGACAACTGGCTAGTGCAATATTAAGAATGAAATCCGGATTTGAAGAGGTGTCCAGGGTAACGAGGCCCTGATTATGGCTAGGTCTCCCATTATACAACTTCTTGAGTATAGCACTGTTGAAACTCTCACAGACTTCAGCATGATTGGCATTTAAATGTGACTTCTTAAATCCTTCTTCTCAAGTCCACTTTTAATTTGATGTCAATGTTCCTTATAACAAGAAAACTCTTCTCCAGGTAGCAGACATGGCAGGCAGTGAGAAGGACTAGCTTGTACGCTATGGTCTTCACCCCTCCTGGAGCCCATCTTTGATTCTGTCTCAGTAAGGAATGAGAGAGAGGCTATTTCATTTGCCTGTCTGCAAGTCAAAGATTCTTGTATAATAACTTGTTCTGAGACCTGAAAGAACAATGAGCATCCTTAGCTAAGTGAGACAGTCCTCGACAGGCATATTCATAGAATTGTAGAATCAGAGAATGATTAGAGTTGGAAGGGACCTTAAAGATCATCGAGTTCCAACCCCCCTGCCATGGGCAGGGACACCTCCCACTACACCAGGTTACTCAGAGCCCCATCCAACCTGGCTTTGGACACTTCCAACAGTGGAGCATCCACACTTCTCTGGACAACCTGTTTCAGTGTCTCACCACCCTCCCAGTAAAGAATTTCTTCCTAATATCTAATCTAAATCTACCCTCTTTCAGTTTAAACTGTTTACCCCTCATCCTATCACTACACTCCCTAATAAAGAGTCCCTCCCCAGCTTTCCTGTAGGCCCCCTTTAGGTACTGGAAGGCCGCTATAAGGTCTCCCTGGAGCCTTCTCTTCTCGAGGCTGAACAACCCCAACCCTCTCAGCCTGTCTTCATAGGAGAGGTGCTCCAGCCCTCTGATCATCTTTGTGGCCCTCCTCTGGACTCACTTCAATGGGTCCATGTCCTTTCTATGTTGAGGGCCCCAGAGCTGGACGTGGTATTCCAGGTGGTGTCTCAGCAGAGTGGAGTAGAGGGGCAGAATCACCTCCCTTGACCTGCTAGCCACATTTCTTTAGATGCAGCCCAGGGTATGGTTGGCTTTCTGGACTGCAAGCACCCATCACCGGGTCATGTTGAGCTTCTCATCAACCAGCATCCCTAAGTCCTTCTCCTCAGGGCTGTTCTCAATCCATTCTCCACCCAGCCTGTATTTGTGCTTGGGATTGCCCCAACCCACATGCAGGAATATTCTGAAAGAATATTTTTTAGTCATCCAGTCTAGGTTTCCCTGGTGCATCACACACACGTGTAAGGAAGTCAGGTACCCAATTCGGCACATTTTAAAATAGAAATTAGAAACAAATATAGGAAAAAGAAAGAGCTGTCACATGAAGTGTATGTGTTTGGCAATCAGCCTTTCATATGGGTTTCATATAGATGTATTTGGTGTTGGTTTATTTATCAATTATCTTCAAGATTCTTCTCCCAGTACAAGATCTTTTGGATTAATCCAACTGGTAACTTTGCACACTTTATTCTTTACAAAGAGAGGAATTTTCAGTCTGAAAAAATTACCATATTCACTGGCCAGTAAAATTAATCTTTTTACAGATGCTTTAATGTATTTATGAAATATATGTTTTTAAGAGGTTTCTGCTGACTAAACAGAAGCCCACAATCTTGTTAAAAATCACTTAATGGCACTTAGAAGCAAGTTCTATATTAATGTTACTGCACTGGATTATTGCTACACAAATGCACTGAGTGATCTGTACTTTAAAAATTAACTTTGTTCAAACTCTGAATGTACATGTGTGATGATCAGAGATGCATATATTTTGATGAGATTTTTCTAAGAATTATCTTATAGTGATTGTGTCTCATGAAGGAAGTTGTAATGCCTTAGACCACAAATTATAAGATTCGTGTACCTTAGAAAAAATGTATGTACTAATGGACGATCACACAGAATTTTAACTCTCTTAAGCACTTTTCTAAGTGAGCTTAAAGAGAGCAACAGATCTTTGAGCATTTTGACAAGTAAACCCACTATCCTGAAAGAGAGGAACAGATTTGTTTGAATATATACAACCCATAAAAAATGAAACATGCTTAGATGAGCAAGACTTTAATTTTTTTTTACCCCCAAAGTCTTTGACAGAGTCAAAAAAGAAACAGGCTTTCAAATGTTAGGAAAAAAAAATTGAGCGCAACAGTTTTCTTTTTTATGTTTAAATACTTCAGATACAACCACCAGGAAACAGATTTCGTTAGCTTAAAAAGAGAAGCTGGAAAGGTTTGTTTTCTCTCTCACACAGATACACAAATTGACACCAACAATCAAAAGAGCCAGAGTTTGTGTTTCATTTTTTAAGTTTCCTAACGAAATTCTTTTATTTCTTAATTCTGCCACAACTAAATCCTCCCTGACCTTCTGAGGTAGAAAGTGACACTGGATCTGGACTGCACTGACATCTTCCAGAGCTTAAGGCACAAGAGCATTCTCTGTTTCATGCATCCTCTTTTTTAACTGCTCGCTGCCCACAGCTACAGCCACAAACCCAGGAATAGCTACTGTAATATAAGAGCCCCATTGTTTCTCAACCATACAACCTTGACTAAAGATGTTCAGCAACCAGCTACCTCTGCAATTTGACAGTGAAGTGACTCTTTATATGTATCCTTCTTCTGACAATATTCCGTGCTCCCCACAGCATGCAGGCAACTCCAGAAACTTCAGAAAGGGTCTACGCTAGGGGTCCACTTTCTTTAACAATCATTTTAGAATATGCCCCACACAATCCAAGGGGAAAAGTAAACTTCAGTCCTCTCTGGCCAATGGGGGCAATTCATGGGCTGTGAGTTTATTCTTATTCATATAGTTTTCTGGTGCACTTATACAAGAGCCAGGCATTTTAAGAACTTAAGGTAGGTTACCCTGTTTTAACTGTTGGCAAAGCACTCAGACACAGTAGGTCTGAAAGCACAACCCACTCAAACATGCTATTATTAGAACCAGGTGGGAAATAATTTTCCCAATTTGGGAACACTTTTGAAATTAAAAGAAAAACTTTTTCCACTATAAATCGGGACAAAAAGTCAAAATCTCCACAAAAGCTGCACATGGTGAGTTGGTGTAAATCAGTGGAAATATTTTAGCTACTTTTGATCTGCTTTGGTTTAACCTTAAGCTTTTGATTTACGTATTCTTTACTATAATTCATTCAAAGTTTGAGTTGAAAAGTCATTCTGGAATAACAGATGTAACTCTCAATATAGAAAGTGTTGCAATGAGAAACTTTCTAGTGGGTAATTTATCAAAATTTACCTCATCCCAATTGAAGAAAATTTCTATTCCAATTAAAAGCTTTTTTTCAATAGAAAAGTTTTGTATCTGCAAATTCCAGCTAGCTCTAGTTGTTATTGTTATATTTTATTGAGGATAGAATGCCAAAAAATGAGGCACACTGAAGTGATCAAATTGGGAAAAAGGGTTCAGAAGATGCAGGTGTGGTAGAAAACACACTGGGAGAGAAAGGCTTTGGTGAAACCATTGTCCTTATAATAATACTAATCAATAATAATTATTCCTAAGGATAAATAAATACATTGGTAAAGAACTTCTCCATTTCTTGGAAGCATCAGACTCATAAAGTTCTAGTTTCCTTTTTCCTTTAACATTCATGTGCTTGCTCACTGAAAACTGTCAAGAGATTATATGCTCCCAACATGGTGTAGATTGGATTTTAGAAATAGTGACAGCAGAATCTTCAGCATTTCAGACTCAAATTGTTTCATAAACTCCTGAACAAAAAGGTTGAAACTATATAGGTTCATGTGCCTACTTTTCAATTTCAAAAAGAAGTACAATATATCAAAAAGCCTGTGAGAGATGTGGAAAGAAATGTCACCCTTGAAATGTGTCTGTAAGTGGAGGAATATGAAGGAGAATTTCAGTTCAGAATATCAGACATCTTGTTCATTCCATACTGCTGGGGAGTATGCACAGGAGCTTTCCCCATACCACCACTTTCTGTGACAGGCAACTTGACAAAATAGGTAAATAACCATACAAATAAAACAACTTCCGTAAAAAAGCAACTTCTGAAAGTTGTCTAACAAAAACTCAACGTGGCTGTATATACGCATTTCATGATTATTTGTTTGGCTGCACAATGTCACGTACTGAATACAAGGTCAAATTCATCTGTGAAATGGAAGGAAAAACTTGACCGAGATCAATAGATTATGATCATCTATGCTAGTGGTAAAACTATACTCCCAGTTCACGCACTTTCTTATTATAGAAAAGACAGATACTGTAAAAATCAGTGTTTGTACCTTATCCAGTTTTTATGTTGCTCTTCTTTCAGATACCCCACAGCTATTTATGACAAGTAAATTTAACAGTAGTATAGCTAACTAGGCAATGGAGTTCCATTCCCAAGACAGGATGGCCTTATGGCAGAAATTGTAACATGTTTTCAAGTGTGGTGGTGTGGTTTTTTCACTTCCATGGTGAACCTTGTTTACATTTTTCTAGTTCTTAGTAACACCACCACAAGAGTAGCGGAGCTACCCTAACTCAATTTTTAGTGGAACTAGGATCTAATAGGTACATGCTCCAGTATTAAATTGATTTCTGCCCCAGGGATATGGTTACCATGTAAAGAATGAAGTTAGGTCAAACAAGTTGGAATCAAGAGCATAATTACCCCCACAAATGCAAAGGCAGGTATTAACTAAACCAGCTAAAGTTAAACATGCTGTCTTGATTTTTAGTATTATTTCTTTTCTTTCATGTTGAGGAAAGGAAGACAGACAGAGAGGTTTAGTATAATATCAGGGTAAGAAAGCTGGCTTTTAAAAATAATTTGCTGAACATTGTGCCGTCAAACATCTCTAAGATGACAAAAGGTTTTCATAACAGTAGATGATAAATAACAGAGTAGATATTCTTTAGCGTAAGTATTTGAAAAACTGACTGCTGTAAATATGGCTAAAAAAAGAAAAATGAATCTGATATGCCATAAGAAATATCACCATTTCTGTACTTACATCTTAAAATATTTTCTAGGCAGCCACCTCAGTGTATTGGAAAGTCTACATCCTTTTAAGCAACAAAAGATTCTAGGTTTTTTATGCAGTAACTCTAATGTGGTTCTTTACTGTTATTCTGCTAACATCCTGATTTTTATACTCTGCAATAATCAATCATTCCCTGCTAGATAGAAACGTGCTATTTCTAACGATTTATTTTTAACAGCATGTTTCATAATAGATCACATTCAATTCCATTTTTGAGCTCCCCAAAGCCCAAAATAGCTGTAAAAGATGGGCAGTTTCTGAGTAAGAAAAATACTTTGGCTGAGCATGTTTACAACTTGGAAATATTTAATCCTTAATAAAATAAAGGCTAACCGCTGTGATACTGATAATTAGAGCTCAGAAACACTGAGGCTGCCTACAAAATACTGGATTATAGGTACAGAAGTTCTGTCTATTTTTTGATAAATCTTATTCAGTTCTCCGAACGCTGATTTGGACGAAGAGGCTAGGACTGAAAGCATGAAAAGCTATTTTTAGCTCTCATTCCCTGGGTGCGGATCAAAGCAGGGGCTACACAGACTACAGTAAATGGGGCTTATAAAAAATTAGGATGGGGATAGTCATGAAAGCCAGAAATACATACCTAGCATGGAAACCTCGTCTCAGTAGACATATGGTCCTTAAATTGTCCTAAGTAGCTTAGATGGCTACTCCAATAATCCTAAATTACACTAAATGTATTGTGAGAATAAGCAAAGAGGATATAATACCATTTGAGAATGCTGAAAGTTCAGCAACAGGACATGCCATATTCATATTTTACATCTGTTTAATAATATCACAGAGATCATCCAATATACCTTCACTATCTAGGATTCAATAAGCTTGATTTGTGTGGTCATCCTGTATTTCAGTATATTGGCAAAGGAACAATCCACTACTCGAACCTTAGAGTCAGTTTCAAATCTTCATACTTAGACACATAAATCAGGTTCAGGTTTTCAAAAAACTTAAAGTACACTTTTCTGACTCAATTATTTCTTTCATGCCTTACCGCTCCATTCTCCCACCTCATATTTGCAGCTCTTTAAGTTCTGTATTGGGGAATATATTTTCCTACTGCTTAACACCTCTGCAATGCTTTTTTGCTTGGCAGACTGATCAGATATTTTACAAAAGTATTTTAGCAGAGTAAAGCAAATTACTTTCCACAGACCTGTCTGCTGGACTTGTCAATGGCAAAGTGTCATGTTGTTAGCAATTATTTCCATGTGATCAGAACAGCTCTAAAGCATTTAGCAAGCCACTGTCTTTATTTACCAATGAAGCATTTAACAGAATGTTTTAGATGGATGCATGTGCTTGATAAAGGTTTTGGACACTTACAGCAGTCTTACAAGTGCTTCTGTTTGGTTTTCTGTATGTGACTTTACAGGTCTAGAAAATGCCCCTGGAAAAGTCAGATTTGAGGATCTTAATGGAACAGAAAAACTAGACTTTGTATTTCCCTCTCACAAAAAAAAAAATTATGTCCATCTCTCCTCATTTTACATGTATGAGATGACATAATAAATTGCATATATCAAACCAGGAGAGGCTGACAGAGCACAGTGGGTTTGTGTATGCCATATGTCAGTTGTGGGATATAATGAGCAGCCAAAAGCTCAGTGTATTCTGAAAACCAGACTGTTTCACCTTGAGGTTACTGAAATGAGTCTGAGTGCAGACTACTACCTAATTCTTTCTGCTGTGGTAACAAGGGATGTTGAGGCTTTTCTAGAAAGGACCTGGAATATATCTGCTCCTTTTTGCCCCTCTGACCATTGTGGCAAATAGGTTAGACAGGAGCTTGCATCAATTTACCATTGACGCAAGTGAAATTACACAGTCAATATATGATCTGGTTGGAAGCCCCTACATTATGTTTCACTGGTTTCAAGTACATCACACCTCTGCAGGAACACACAATGTTTCCATTTGACAGCCAAGTTGATTTTCTTTTGATTGAGTATGAAGGTGTGTTTATGGCAGATTTCCCTTGCAGGAAAACACACTGGCCTCTTTTGAGAGACACCCAACTCACAACTCTTAATTCCAATATATTGATAGTAGTGGCCATACAGACAACATGGCCTTCTCAAACTGATTCTGTAATTTTTTTTTTTACATTTCCATGAATCCATATTGTCTATTTCAGGACTTCTGTTAGGCTTGCTTCAGATAATCAAATGAACTTCTACTTTGATTTTTTGCTGACATTTTCTTTCCAGTGACCATAGTTAAGCATCTTCTAAGTTTACAAAGTGATACAAAACACTAGGAAACATTTCTATCATTTAAAAATTGTACTTTATATTTACACTGGCATAATATAAATGTCATGTGTAAATAATATGCATATAATTCAAATTTAACACATGACATTTAATAGGTTATATAAACATACTTTATATTGCAGCATTGCTGGATGGAGGACATCAAATATTGTCATTTGATCTGTTTTACTTTTGAATATATAACCTTGGCCATTAGGAATTAATTTAATGGAACTGCTTCTGTAAGGAATTCAGGACTCCACATAACTACAGGATTGCAGTCCTCTATTCCAATGAATTCTCCCTAGCTTCCTGGTGTTATCCCGTGTGATATGTGTTAACATATTAATAGTTTAAGATCTAAAAAAATCTTCATACTGACTTTCCCATTCTGGACCATCTGTTGCCCTCAAATCACATATTCAGTTTACTTTTTCCTCCAGCTCTACATTTGTTTCTACAGTCAACTTGGGCTCAAAATTCCGAAGCAAGTGATAGGATATAGGTACCTAAGTATTTGATTTCTGTTGAAATAATTATATGATTGTATTTTGCCAATGATACAAACAGAATTCTCAGTCAGAATGAAAATCATATTTCAATCTCCTTGGTCAGAGCATCAAGTCAGTTTCAAATAAAGCACACTGTTGCAATACTACCTTTTTTTTTTTTTTTAAATGCTGTATACTGCTATTAACACAGACCTAAGGAAAATATTTTTAAGCTCTTTAAAGATAAATTATGAAATCATGCATCAGAATTGTGCTCATACTCCCACAACATTGCAATCCCTATATACACAACAGCAGTGTGTAGGTAAAAGCACAGTCATCATACACTTTGTAACCTTTTCTCAGTTTAGAAAATACAGATTAGCAAGTAAAGAAAAGAGCAAGCACAGCAGTTTCCTCTTTCGTTGATTCACTGTCATTACTGTGTCAGGTTCTTTGTTTTTCAAGACTGCCTTTTTCTAGCAAAGTGAAATGCCAGATCGCTCAAACCATGAGAAATAATCAGAAAGAACTACATTAATTTTAGAGCACTGAGTCAATTTGTAGTAGAAAGTGAGAAAAAAGGGCAGCCTGTTCCCTCTCCAATGTAAATAACGTGACTGATTTTTATCTCAATTATATCACTAAGAGAAAGGGTAAGTTCTGCTGGAGTCTTCCACACCATCAGTAATGTGTCACTTTCTTGGGACTGAGAAGACAAAATGCAAACACATTTTACTCTTGCTTTAATTGAAGAGTAAAAGTCATCTTCATTATTTGATATGTAGCAATGATCCAAAACTAAAGCATATCTTTATTGCTACCAAAATTTTTATGAAAGAGATGTCTTAGTGTTCTTTTGTATAGCAAGCAGTTAGGTACTCATAGTGGATACAGATGACAAACCATGTGCAATGTTACTAGTAAGAAGTTTGATTATTAGAAACAATATATTTTTACAACTTCACTTTGAAAATGACAAGAGAAGACAAGTTCAGCAATACACTTGACACTCAACCAATACTTTTATACTTTTTTTTTCCAGGTTAGTTAATTCATACTCTTAAATACATTTGCTAGAACAAAGAGGTTGTGCAGGGAAATTAGGATATCATTCTCTGCCAAGTGAAGGGAAAAAATATTTGCATAAATGGAACAAGAAATTCTTCCTCATAATGTAAGCAACAACAATAGTGACCACACAGACAATTAAGTCTCACCTAAAGCATGTGAAACTAGTTCTAACCAAGATTTTGGGTAAGAGCTTTCTTCTATTAGTGGACCTATCCCCAGAAAAAAACCAAACCAAAACAAAACAAACCAAACCAAAACAAAACAAACCAAACCAAAACAAAAAAAAAAACAGAAACAAAAACAACAACAAAAAAACACAACCAAAGGATCAACCAATCTAAAAAGACCAAATCCCCAATTTTTACTTTAAAACCCTTGTAAGAGGGAAACAGCACTGGTTTAAAAGGCAGGAAAGAGAAATCCTCTCTATGAGAAGACCGTATCAAAGCAGTAAACTACAGCCCCACCTCACATCCCTTCTGACATTTCTTTTCACAACAACCTTACCTTTTTGCTGGTAGGATGCCTTTAAAGGCAAGCAGTATTTTTTCTTGTGATGAATCTCCCTGTTTCATAAGGCAGATCACTTTCTGAACTCCTGCTCTGACTTTATCTCACAACCCAAGCCTTTCCAGCAGGGAGACTGAGCTTCTGCAAAGTAGAAATTGAATATGAATCTATAAAGTGGAAGGCAGAATGCTCAAAATGGGAAGCCTTTTTTTTTTCCACTCTAGCAAATTTGCATTTTTTTACAACCTAGTTAAAATCAATTTGATTAAATAAGAACATATGAATGACTCAGATGAACATAACATACGTAACCCTGTCACAGAATCACAGAATCACAGAATGGTTGATTCAACCATTCACAAATGGTTGAACAATCACAAATTGTTGATTTTGCAGCTAAAGAATGAGCTGCAAAAATTTGACAAATTAAAACCTTAGCTAAATCTATATGGCTTTTAATATCAATGAAGACTGTACCTTTTTTAATTCTCCCAAGTGTCTCTATTATCTTGTGAGTATACATCAATTAAGCATAAGGATGAAATTCAGAATAAAATCTTACTGCAAGAGAGTGTAATCCTGCCTAATATCAGTTCTCTTCTTGGCTAAAGCTATTTCCTGTACTGGCCTTGTCACTGTGCAAACAAAGTCTTAATCAATACCACAAGAAATCTTAACCAGAGAGGTCAACCTGCCACCGAGAAAACACAGCATTAATTAGTGCTGCGAACACTTTTCCTTTAAATGTTTTATTTCCATTCAACCTTGAAAAGAATCAGATTGAAAATTAAAGTTCATTTAGATAAACAACAGCTTACATCACCAAAGCATTATTATTGGTTTGGAAATTATATTAGCAGAAAGAAATGACAAGCTAAAAGTCTTTCAGATGTTGTATGTGATTCTCCTTCACACCCGATATTCAGGCTGCTGATTTCACCATTCATCATAAAGTGCATATTTTTTAAATATTAATTGCTTGGAAATTAAACTAGAGTCTAAAATTTAAAACCATTATAGATAGCACTCAATATTTGTACTACAGAGTGCTGATAGGACCTTAGACTGAGGTTTTAAAAAATAGACTTTTTGGCTTCTGTGTCCACAAAGTTTCAAGGTAGATGCTGAACAAAGGTAATGTTTTAGGCCATCCAAAATACAGATGAATTGTGTAGCTTCAGCTGATTCATCTATAGTGGAAGAAGGGCAGATGAACCAGAAGCATTTCTTCTAACCTGCCTAGTGGTAAGAATCATTCTCATATAGTGCCAATATCAATCTTGACTGCGTTCCTTCAGGTGAAATTAATATGCAGAGTGAGAGCTCATGTTCACCTACTTAGTTCTAATGTCAATGACTGTTATTTGAAGAATTTTTGCCCAGCCTCTGGAAATCGTACTGTGTCATTATACGTAACAGCTGGCTACATCTTCATTATTTCTCACAGTGGATTATAGTTATGCTGCTCTTTTCCAAGCAGCTCCATCCACACTGTTTTCTCAGGCAGCCTTTTTTTCTCTCCAGCAATAAAGAGACAGGAGAGCATCAGTCTCAACGTACTGCAGATAGCCTGCTTGATGTATTCCATGTGTACTGGTATAGTTGGTGAATAACAGGGAGCTAGTAGGTACCTTCCTGAGTAATCAAGTTCAGTAATGGTGTCCTGTTTGGTGTTAGATCCAAAGAAGGACTGAGCTAAACCAGCAGAGGGACTTTTATTTTTTTAAAATCTAATAATGTAACCATTACTTTCACTAAGGCAAAATCAATTCTTGAATTGCCCATAAATCTCCAGAGAATAAATATGCAAGTATTTCAGTATTTCACAGCCATATTCTGCCCTCAGAGTACGTGGGCAGCTCTATTCAATTACAAAGGATGCAGATGAAGGGTATGATGTGTCCTGAAGTGATGACAATTTGATGATTATTGTGTTTGATTTGTAACTCTACCCTTATCATTGAACTTATATTTCTTTTATAAGGCCTATTTTAATGTGGTTATAGAAACCTTTGTCTCATTTCACCCAAGGCAGAAAACAGCATGTAGGCCCAAAAGCAGTATTTTTTCTTTTTTCTGCCAAAATTAGAGACAGACCATAAGAAAAACACAGACAGTGTCTACAGTGTGTCCTCAGTTTCCTATTAAGACCTTTTAGTCTGAGATATTGAGACTGCAGTTTAGTAGAGCAGGAAATAATAAATATCCTGATATGATCCTTTTCAACCTGAGAAGATACTTCATGAAGTATTTTCTACCTCATGAAGGTAGATTATTTTTCACATAGATGTTTTGCCAGCAAAATATTTTAAATTCAGCTACGAGGGAGAGATTTATATCAATTTGCAGAAAATCTGTTCATTTGAGGAAGAAGAGAAACATCCTTCCCTTTTCCTCCAAATCTAAAAATTTTATTTTCAGCTCTGAAGGCAAGTATTTGGTTCCTTCAGTCTGAAAGGGCATTCTATTTCAAAATTTTCATTGATTTCATTTTAATATCTGAAGTAATTTTAATATCTGAAATCTTAGGTTCAATAAAAAATTTTGTTTCAATATTAAGACACAATCTTTCTTCCACTTTCTGACTCTTTGAAAATGCTAATGAATGGACGCCCCTTTTGCCCCAGATTACTACCAAAGATTCAGAAATTTAGTCAAGCACTGTCATCATTTCCAGCTGAATCCATTCTTAACTTGAAACCATCCTGATAGGGCTCCTGGGAAACTGGGAAACTTTCTATCTGGAGTTCCTACTCCACAATAGCTCAATTAAATAGAAATATGCTATTCTGGACATTAAGTGTCTCTGGAGAGCAGAGAGGTAGAAATCGAATTCTTTGCAAATATCCTTTCCCTCCTGAGCTTGCTTAAAAGCTCAAGGGATAACTTCATGAACTTCAGATGGGTTTGGCCACCCATCTTTGCTGAGAGGACTCCATTATTTAAATGCAAAAATTAGAGGAAAGCAAACATATCCTAGGTGAAGTGGCCAAAAAGAGCGCTTCATATAAATACATAGTAAAAGCTCCATGCAATCTTATCTCCCACCTGTTTCTTCTACTAAAAGCATGACATTTGGGGCTTTCTGAAACATGTCTGTGAATCTGAAGTTCACTCAAAGAAAACAAAACCCCATAAAATCCTAAAAGGCAAATGTTCTAAAAAGCCAGCTGTTCTGCTTTGCCATTTGAAAACAGCTACTTTGTATTTTTAATTTTGAAATGCTATCTGTAGCTAACCATTTGAAGTATTTCCAAAACCAAGTACTTTGTTCTGCGTTGAAAAACAATTTTCATATGCCCAAGATGTTTATTGTTTTTAACATTATTATTTCTCTGGAACTTTTTGGTAGATGCAGCATAACTCATCCTCACCCTTTTTTCAGCCAGAGAACCACAAAATGAATGCATACACATCAAAAAGTCAAGATATGCCTTGTCAGTGAAATGTGACTGTCTCTGAAGAGTGATGCTGATTTTCAATTGAATACTTACTTTCTTGCCATAAAGAGAAGAGCTTCGTTGTTCTCATTATGCATGGAAAACATATAGTGAGTATTATGGCTAATCAGTGTTTTAATTGAAGTACGCATAAAGGATATGTCTCATATATATGAGGATTCCTCAATGATTCCTATCTGAATACTTTAATAGTTTATAGCAAAATTTATATATCACACAGAATAAACTGACAATTCCCATCAAAATAAAATGTAATTTAAACTAAATCAGAAGCTATAGCTGATTTCCTGGCATGAAGAGACTGGCACCAAAGTGTTCTTTGAAAATAATTAAAAAAACAACAAAACCATAAACCAAAGTAGCTGTAAAATTCAATCTTACAGGCGTTGACTTATAAAATTAATTTCTTTCATTAAATTATCAGATAAATTTTGGATAACTGACCTTTGGTAGTTTTGTACAAAAAAAACATTTAAAACAGAAACGCTAGATGTTAAAGAGGAAAATATCCATACGTTACATTTCATTGGGAAACTTCAATGGCATGTACATGACTGAGAAGAAAGTACTGTTAGACTGTGTGAAAAAAACCCAGACTCCTGGACCTGCCGTTAGTTTCTTTCCAGAACCATTACATGTACCTCCTTGGTTTACAAGTAACCTTCTGATTTCATTACCAAGTCTGAGACTTTTCTTTGTAGAATGCTTAGTCAAGTTACATGCAAACAGACATGATATTTTTAGATGCATACAAACATAAAAGATAAACTGAACAGACAGTACAGTTCAAGCAAAGTTTGCTAAACTTCAATATAAATATACTGATCTTATTTACCTCAGCAAAATTTCACACAGATTTGAAGTCTAAAAAATTCCACCTTCCCTTTGGGTAAGAAGGAGCTTTCACAGGTAATCAGGGCTTTTTAACAGAATTCACCATTCAAGCAGTTTACCAGGAGAATTACATAAAATAGTAAACCTCTACGGGCATATGTAGGAAGTGTTGAAGGGAGAACCCTCTCCCTCACATATTTACAAACTCAAGGCCAAGAACTTGCCAGTTAGGAACATGTTTTCTAAAGGAACTAGCACTTTGGGATTCTTCCATTTTTTCAATGTTCAATTTTAGAAACTTAAAGGCTCATTAAATCCCACAAAGTAGTAAGTACTTATCTTGTGAAAATCCTTCACTGAGATACTCAAAATTTCATGCGCTTATAAGAATTAGTTCCTCTATAAATTTTAAGTGATAAATTACGGGACATTCCTCAGTAAAGATCAGATGTCTTGGATATGAATGTTCATTTTTTCTTCTCAAATCATGGTCCTCATTAATCAGGCATACACAAATTACTGTCCAGTGAACAAAGAATCAAGAATGTAAGGAATCAGGAATTCTAAATCTCAAATGACGTAGGAAAATAATGGGAATGACTGGACATTTTGCTTACATCCACTCGACTTCAGAAGCAGGAGAATTCTCAGGGATTTTTTCATGTCTTTTGGTTTCTTTAGCCTTTTCTTCCCGTATGTGTTTGCATAATTATAGGGAAATTTCCAGTTGTTTCATATGTTTAGAATAATAGAATCATAGAATCATAGAATAGTTAGGGTTGGAAGGGACCTTTAAAGGTCATCTAGTCCAATTCCTCTGCAGTGAGCAGGGACATCTTCAACTAGATCAGGTTGCTCAGAGCCCCATCCAACCTGACCTTGAATGTTTCCAGGGATGGGGCATCCACCACCTCTCTGGACAACCTGTTCCAGTGTTTCACCACCCTCATTGTAAAAAATTTCTTCCTTGTTTCTCGTCTAAATCTACCCTCTTTTAGTTTAAAACCATTACCCCTTGTCCTATCAAGTTTAACTGCTGAACAGAATATTGCTTGCATCTTGTTTTGCTTTTTCATTTCCTTAAGCATTCATTTGATATTATTTTCTTGCACCTATAATCTAGTTTCATTTTAACATAGAAAACAATTCTGATGCTGGATGATTTGCTCTGTTCAGTGGGTTCTCTGATAGATATACATCTTAATGTTCTTTTCATTTGCTGCAAAATTTTATTCTTCAAATTGGTCTTTTAATAGTCAAGATTTTCCAAGTTGTGCAAATCATTTACCACTTAGCAGTGGAAGTGCAACATCTGATCTTTCCTCGTTTTCCTAAAGAGCAAAGGAATCACTCTTGCTAGTCAAAACTGCCTTTCATTTATTAGAAACTGAAGTTGTGATTTGCACTCAGAGAGATGAGGATAAAGAATTGTAGGAGAACAAAATGAGACTTAAATTCCAGCTTAATGAATCATTTAGAAACAATACGTCTTTCCCAAATAATCAGCAATCTTCACTGTCAAAACATAACTTTGCCAGGCTTTTCATCTGACATGCTGTTTAAAATGAGACAGAAATCGTATCGTCTCATTTTCTGGTTCTTTTGAAAACTCCTCATTTTAACAGGAGAATATAAGTCATTCACAATTTTCTCATCCATAAGTGCTTGGAGAAGTAAAAATGAAAGTAAGAACTGAGTATGTTGCTTGGTTATAGCAATCACTTTGCTCAGTGGCTAAGTGGCCACTCTCCTGTTTTCACGTGGTATATACAGAATTTGATATAAGGAAGCAGACCGTTTCTGCAGTCATCTTTACAAACTGAAGCCAATTGCATTAAAAGCATAATAAACAGTGCCCCCTTTTAATCTGCATTACCTTATTTCCTCCAACAGGTAACATAGCCTACTGGGACAAGTTCAGAATTCAGCTTTTCTTTGTAAGCAGTTAAAGTGAACCAAGGGGCTGCAGCTAACAAAGGTTATTATTTTTTAACAAAACCTAGTGAACTAATTTCCACAAAGAGTGTTAAAAGAGTACAGATTAGCTCAATTATAACAGCTCTTACTGTTTTGTTTTATGTGAGTGCTCTGTTTATTTGGCAGTGCTAGCATCTTTCTCCTACAGTGGCTAGAGAACACTGTTTTCCTCACTTGCCTTCAATAAAACCACAGAAAAGAACCAGTGCATGTTTCTTCCAAGACAGACTCTCTACTCAAAGAAACCTGGATGGAGGGTAAATCCAGAACAGTAGAACAGATTTGACAGATGACAACCATGCTCTGCTAAGTGGCACTAAGAAAAGGTAACATATGATGAAATGGGAGAAGGAGCAGGATAATTCACACCCAGTTAAATCAGCTAAAATGCTCCCATTGACTTCTGAGGTGACTATGGTCCTGAAAGGTCTGATGCTTGTCGTATTCCATCCAATAGAAGAGAGGTGAGATAAAGACAAGTGTCAGATGGTTTTGAGTCCATTCCGCCATAATCTAGCACCTCAAAATAATGTTGTCGCAATGGGTGGTGCTATGGAGGAAATTGAATAGTGGATGTATAATAAGACTGTAAATTGATGAATGCTAGGAGGGATGCTATTACTAAATATAAGGCTTTACCCACTTGGAAAACAGATTTGAGTTTTGCAGATGAAGATATAAAACCATAGATCTCTGCCACATTAATCACAACTCGAGGATCAATTCATTATATTGCCCATACATCAGAAAACTTCAACACGCTTCCAGCTCATTTCATGTTAAAATTGAAAACTATCTGTAGATTACATGGGAATATGTACTGCCTACATATCAGTCTAGACAGTTCAGACAGAAATATTTGATTAATTTTCCTAAAATGGAAGTCCCATCTATGTTGCTTCCAGCTGAAAGGATCCCCAATGTGGCTGGTGAACTTTCGCAAATGTAGCTCTCCATTTATCGCCACAAACATTTTTTTGCACCAGCACAGATAGCTCAAAAAGGTTCCGCAGTCACAGGATTTCCCAGCACATACTATAGGATCTTTTAACCCTTTAGTCCAGAAAGTCAGAACAAAGTGGAGTCCTGCAGGACAAGAGTGAATGTGTGAGCAAAACTGCTCAGTTCCTCATCCCAAATCAAGCTATGCATAGTTCTGGTCGATGTAGCCAGTGCCGCTGGTTTCCACTGGTGTCAGCCAACTGTTGTTTTAGGAACAGAGAGAGAGGTAAGAAAGATCACCGATGAAAGCTGTGTATTGCCATAAGCATATGTACAATATGTCAGAGAGGGAACAGCAAACTGGACATTTCTTTTCCCATCTATGGCTATTTCTCTAGATTGCTTCTTAAAACTCCATTCCCAAATAGCAACAGTCTCAGTAGTATCAGTGACCTTTGGCAACAGCATTTCTATCTTTTGGGGCTACATCGATTTTCTCTGGCTTCCTTGTAGCAATTTGGCATCTTATTGACCCAGAGCCACAAAGCGGGCAGTATCACTATCAGCAGGGGACTTTGAGAGATTTTTTTAGGACAACAAACTAGAACATGAGCTGGTACAGGCTGCAGTGAAAAAAGCATCCCTGCTACTCTCTAGATTCAGGCAGTTCTAGTGGACTGACAACTGTGTTTGGCAGATGGTAGCATTGGTTACTTTGTCTCAAGATCAATTTGTTAGCCAGGGATGCTGCTTGGTTGCTTGTCTTCAAGTGTGTACGGGCTCCAAGGGCTTTCATTTGAGTTTGCAAAAATCCAAATGAGTAAATGCTTAAGTTTTTGTAGAGCGCATTAACATATTAACACACGAGAGTACAGAAAGTGTAAGAACCCTCTCAGCTTGTTTTCTAGTAATTGTTGAAACATTTCAGGGAATTCCTAGGGATCTCTTTTATACCTGGACCATGTACATCCTGTTCATTTGTTGGGGTTTTTTAGTACAGATTAATGCATATTCCATTTCCCCTTGCAATACAATAATTTTGACAGCAGTAAATGTTTGGAATCCTTGCACAGATTTACTCTCAGAGTGAAATTCTCCTGTATTCCTTCTTAAAGCTCTGTGTAATGTACCAGCTTGCTAAAGACTTGAAACGGATTGCTCCTCCTGTAGAGGACAGTCTACAGCCATCCAGCCTGGTGCCTCAGCCTGGATGATTTTAATCCTGCTGATGTCTATAACTCAGTAATTACAAATTAAGCTGGTCTAAAACTGAATGGTTCTACAGCCTTCAGAAGACCTACATTGATGCTTCCCAGGACAATACTGTTCCCTAGGTACTATTCAGAAGTTCTCTTATTATTACGTTAAAGGAAACCAAAGCTGTTTTGTAGACTATTTGCGGGAAAACTTTCTGTTTACCTTTGCAGTATTGTAAAGAACAGCATGAGTCACAAGCAAATCACAGCCTTGAGATAACTCCCCTAGATTTTTACCATCGCAGCAGGCAATGGGTTCAGTCCTGGAGTACCCTTTCTTTCTTTCATGGCTGTTTTTTCACATTTGTATTAGCTATACAGCTGTGTTAGCTGACTGCATTAAAGGTTATAGCTAAGCTTAATATTCAAACAACTGTACTGAAAAAAAAAAAAAAGAAAAAAAAAGAAAATTAAGAAACCAAATTACTAACCTAAATGAGAAAATAACATGGAACAACATGAGCTCTCTTTCGAAAAACTTACTTATTCCAAGTAAAAATTTCTAGGTATGTATATTTTGGTTGAGGCTAAATTTTTGTCCAGAACTTTACTTATTATATAAGCCTCAGTTCTGAAGTCTTTGTGTGTAGACCCAGGTAAAGGAGGACAGAAAAAAAAGGACATAGAGCCTGATGATTACACAGAAAGCATCTGAAAGGTTCTTTTTAGTGTTAATATTCTCCTTTCAATTAGGCAGTAAAATTGCTGAAATGCCCAATATCAGAGACTGCTGTATTTTTAAGTCCCCAATTTCATACTCTTTACTCAGTTGCACTTCTTTCAGATGCCTGCCTGAGGGTTTAAGAATTTGCTACTCCTCACTACCCATTTTGCAATCTTCTTTAGATGTTTAATAC
Organism: Rissa tridactyla; assembly: GCF_028500815.1. NCBI lineage: Eukaryota > Metazoa > Chordata > Aves > Charadriiformes > Laridae > Rissa > Rissa tridactyla. The sequence goes on along the minus strand of NC_071472.1, from coordinate 19,803,452 downwards.
AGTTTTGTACTCCTTTGACATCAGTTCATTCCTGAAAAGCAAAACAAGCATCTGATGCAGAATTTTACTGAGGCACTCCAGGAAATCCCCAGAGCACGAAAGGGAGATAATCCCTCTTATTTCCAAATCTGCTCATGCATAACAAGGGTTAGCACACACTTTCTCAGAGTATATTTGTCTTCAGTAAGGCAAGAAAGGAAAAGACTCCAGTGAATTTATTTAATAATTGATAGTGGAAATAGACTCTAATGAAATTTCCATCATCCAGAAACATGAACTCTACTTTATATATACTGTCATTCATTTGTCTGCTAATAGCTGAGTTGGCAGCTTCCTTGAATTCCCTACTTGGATACAAACTGTCAATCCAAACTTTATCAAGTGATAAAGCTCTGCAAATCCCGAGGGAACTAGAGAAGTGCTAGGGCCGTCTGCATAGAGGCTGTATACCTCCACAGCAGCACAAAGAAGAATCTGGTCAGGAAGCCCTATTAGAGGTGAACCTTGCTTGGGAAGAAAAATCAGAATGTTTCAAACTGTGTTTACCTTTTTCTTTGTAAATCCTGTACGGGTTGGAGCTAGCAGAGGACTTAGAAACCCTCCACACAAGCACAGAACCTAGGTCTTCTGTCCAAGCTTCCCACAGCCCTTTTACTCCCTACAATTTACACTTGGAAGATTTGGGGGTTGGAGAGTGGATAGTGTTGGGAGACAAAAACTCCCAACATATGATGGGAAACAAATTTCTCCATAATACTCATCCTTTATTCCTTCTGTATCAAGTGGGAAGTCTCCTGTAGCTGTTGTGTCTTATTAAGGCACTGATAGGCACTGTGTAAATACTAAGCACTATATTGTCGTATATATGAAAATGCACATATATATATCTACACACACACATTTTATGCTTATATAACGTACCTTGGATAAAAGTGCATGTATTGTGTACGTGCTGTAAGAAAGATGAAAAAGATATGCTTCTGATTGTAAACAATCAAATGTTTGGGGATAATGATAATAACTGGTATGGGGCTGCTTAATGAAATATATTTTACAAGAGTCACTGCTCTTGAATCCTATTTGACCATGTAAAAAATGGTAAGACTTCCACCGCTTCTCAGGTGAAAGAGCAGAGAACTATACAAAATACAATACTTCATTAAAATTAAAATGTCTATTTATTACCACTATAGTAATTTTTCCTCTGAATCAGATATTTCTAATCTCAACATTCCATTAGTTTCTAGAAATAACTTAACTGAGAAGCACAAAGGAGAAGAACAAATCTGTTGTTTCCTAATAAAGTATTTGTTGCCTAATTTCAGGCCTCAAACATGTCACCATCTTACTACATGTACAGATTTTCTCTTTGATTTCAGTAGGATTAATAGTATACAGATGTCTCCAGAACCAGGATCTTTTAAAGCAGTCACATCAAATACTTTTGGAAGACTTAGTCTAGTGATAAGTTTCGTATCAGCTTTGTCATACAAAAAGTAATTTCATGTGGTTTACTATAGTGCAGCTGGGACTACAGATACCCAATTTATGGCAAATATTTTATTCTCTACCAGCAGGTGTTCAATCCAAACTTTATACACCTCCTTAGTCAGGGAGATCTCAGGGCTCAGTTTAATTTTCCATGACAGCTAAGCTCTTCCATGGCTGACTACACAAGGTTGCTATTGAAATAATTCTTCACCTGTTACCCTCAGTAATCAATAGTCTACTCTAATATTTATACTAAGTCAAACACCTCAGCCAGTTATTGTAGCTTTTCTATTACTTGTATGTCAACATGTCCATGTGTATGTATAAATATCATAAAATATTTTTTTTTATAATCTCTGATCATTTTGTCCGTTTAAATAATTTATATGCCAAAATGGGCAGGAGTTTTTTTCAATCTCTCTTACTCCTTTTGTAACACTTGTAAGAGCTTCTAAGGTCAGAAGGCACCGGGGAATATAAACATTTCTTAAACTAGAATTAGGAATCCTGGAGGAGCATCCCATGTGGAAAATACACCATGCATCACTTGCATCTACTGCAGAATCACAGAATCACAGAGTGGTAGGGGTTGGAAGGGACCTCTAGAGATCATCTATTCTAACCCCCCTGCCAAAGCAGGTTCACCTAGAGCAGGTTAGACAGGAACACATCCAAGTGATCTGCTCTTCCCTGCATTTCCCTGGCTCTGGTACCGCCACGTCCACCACCATTGCCCAGCCACTGCAGTACTGTAATGTAGCACATCCTTATCAGGTTGGTAGCAACCATCTTTGAGGTCAGAAGCAAAGTGAACAAATTGGAAATGTGAGCATTATGAACACAAAAGTAAAAACCTTAGTAATGCTTAAAAGAAACAGAACCACAGCCAAAACCAAAGGAACTCAATAACCTCCACATAATATAGAATCGTAGAATCATAGAATGGTTTGGTTTGGAAGAGACCTTAAAGATCACCTACTTCCAACCCCCCTGCCATGGGCAGGGACACCTCCCACTAGACCAGGTTGCTCAACGCTGCATCCAGTCTGGCCTTGAACACTTCCAGGGATGGGGCATCCACAGCTTCTCTGGGCAACCTGTTCCAGTGTCTCACCACCCTCACAGTAAAGAATTTCTTCCTAATATCTAATCTAAGTCTCCCCTCTTTCACTTTAAAATCGTTACCCCTCATCCTATCACTACACTCCCTGATAAAGAGAACTCTGCATTGATTTGGTTTTCTTCTTTTTCTTTTTTTAAGTGAATAGAAGTCTACTAAGTCCAGTTCCTTTAGGTACAGGGCCACTAAAGTAAATTTAAAGTATCGTTTCATATAGAATGTTAACATGAGTAGAAGTCATTTTTTGTTCCTTTGAACGACGCACTAAATGAAACACAATAGCTAGTAAATGCTATGGAAGCAGCAGCACTGCTATCCTTATCCAGCATCATACATTGGAAAAGAAACAGGTGGTCTGGATTGTTAATTGAAATGACTAATCAAATATAAGTGCATCTGAAACACTATTAATAGTAGATCAAATATCTAGTCAATTGGCGACTTTATAAACAGCATGAGAATGTCTTTATAAACAGCATGGGAATGTCTTTTCTGTGAAAGACAATGTATTCATATAGTAGTTACAATATTTCCAGCAATATTGGAAAAAACTTAACTGCAATGTCTCTTTTCAAGTCTCTATGGAAAGACTTAATTAATTATTAAAAAATGTTACAGATGATTGAAAACAGAAATACCCTGGTAGCAGATCCTGTCCATTTTCCCCATTCCAAATCATTAATAGATGTCATCAGTCTAGGGTAGCAAAAAGATCTTATTTTGATGTATGCTTGAAAATCATGTTTCATTGTGCCTAAGAAGGACTGACTTTACATGGCCTTGTTCAGTTTACTTTCACCAAAATTCCTCTGATTTGAGGATTAGCTGAAGAAGTAGTTGTTGAAGTAGTTAGTTTTGACTAACTTCCTTAGTTAAAAATGGTGAATGTTTAAAAGGACAATTTTGTAGACTAGTGGTGAGATTGCAAAACTGCAGAATAACCAAACATCAAAGTTCTGGTGCATAGGCAGAAAAAATACTTTTTTCTTTTTTTTTCTTGAGAAAGTAATCAATAGGGAATTATGACACAACCCTACAATTTGGAATGTAAAGAAAAGCCAAAAACCTCTAAAGTAATGTTTTAAGAGAACAAGAATATCTTCAATGTAATCAGAGCACTTATCCACACTCTGAATGAATACATTTCAGAATAAACTTGTGATTTGCCATATTTATTGGTATGTTTATAGAACCCGCAACCATTCCGGTTGCAGATGAATTTTTACACTGCCCTTTGCAACGTAATCTGATAAACATATATGGAGAACTGTTAGGATAACTCTCAGCAAAAGCAAGCTTGTACCAAAAACAGGGGAAAATGGCCTTTATTTGTGGAGGTTTTAGGTATGATGTCCCCCTTGGACATTTTAAATAATTTGAAACAAAATGTGATTAGAACAATAGTTCTAATCTACAAGAAAAATTACATTAATTCTATTAGCACTTACTGCACAGAGTAAAGGTGGGAGAAGACATGAAGAAACAAGCACTTAGCTAATACTATTATGTTTTTTCTCTAGAGAAAAGAGAAACCTTGCCCTATAGAAAGTTTTTTTCTACCTGTCTTCAGTGTGGTAGTATTGTATATACCTAGATTGTTGTGATCATTTGTCATATATGCAACAGCTGTGAAACAGCTAACAGTCATCAAAAGATTTAGCATTTAGATTCAACACTGAAAGGCCAGGATGTGCACAAAGCAAGCATGGAAGAGCTATGAGCTAGACACCATGAAGGTGGAACGTAAGACTCAGCAAAGTATGATAACATGAAGATTAGGAAAAGTAACTGGAGGGTGAGCAAATACAGTTTCTGTGTGACTGAGAAGACAGCAGCCTTCAACATACAAGTTGCTTTGCAAGTGACAGACATGTAGCAGCAGATGCAACAAATATTCTACAAGCAGGCAGTATTATCCAGGTGAAATTTTCAGTGCTACAACAGAACAATTAATTCAGGCAATGCTCTCAGGGAAGCAGCAGAAGAAAATCAGGAGAGAAACTAAGCACAAATAGAAGTATATATCAATTTATTTTCAATGAATATTTCAGAATTCTTCTGTAGTTAGGGGAAAATAAACTTCAGAATGCACAGCATAAACATTTTACTTTACAGTAGACAAATTCATTTTAGAGTCACTGAATCTTTGCTGTTTAATTAAGAGTAAAGGGACTCCAGCCAGAAACCAAGTTCCGTCCCTTATTGTCAATGCTAAATGGAAAACTTTACCTAATCAGGAACTCCGCTGGTATAAACCAGACTAGCTCCATTGATATTATTAGCATTATAATGGTTTACTTATCAACAGGTTGATGCATCGAATATTTGAAAATGCTAGACAAAGAATTTCTATTCCTAGGAATAAGCATGACTGGGTACTTCCAGCGCTTCCATGTCCCACAGATGAAACTATCTACATGTCTGCAGAAGCTCTGAGATACTCCGTACAGTGTAGTGGGAGGAAGGAATTAAACATAGTGCAGAACACAGTGGCTGCGGTTACATATCTTTGGTTGGTGCATATCCCCACTTTCAGGACTGTATTTCTTTCTCTCTTCAAATCATAAACCAATCAGCTGACATGCCAGCTATCTGTCAAGAATACGTACAGCAAGTGGTGAACACTGACATGCTTTTATGGAAATAAGATTATGGTTCCGAATAGCCTGTAAAACACACTCATTGTGCATGCTTCCTACTGGGAAAGCACGCTGGGTTTTGCCAGCCAGGGCTTTCCACTCGGCATTGACTGCCTCTGTGTAGCTGGATCATGTCTCATAGCATGACAGCTGAGCTCTGAATGTTACCGAGCAGAGGGGCACCATCGCTGACACTTTCCTTCTGTTGGTAAAGTCACAACAGTCTGTAGACTTCTGAAATACTTCAGCACAGGACAGGCTCTTCACTCCCAGGGACAAGGCAGAACCTGCAACAGAACTGGAATGGGCCAAATGTTCAGACACATTCACCCCTTTTGGCCAAAGGTATAGCTAGGCAGGATATGTTTGTCAATATATGTAGCAATTAAAAGGCCTGAGAGGATGAAAAGGAAAGACTTTCCCCCAGAAAAGGAAAAGACAAGTGGATACACTTCCTTCAAACAAAAACAAATCTTATACACGTCCAAGAGAAACAGTTAGAAGAGACCTAGTGATAACTCACAGCTCTCACTGATGGTATCATGACAAAGAAAACTGCAGAGCAGGGAACCCGTTTAGGGGCTATTTGGTTGCATTACATTAGATCAGGAAAGGTGAGGCTAAAAATAAAGCATCAGATGAATATAGATGTATCTCAATATTATCCAAAAAAAGTGTCAGTCACATTCAGCTACTTGAGTGGGCTGGTAGAAATTTGAGTTAACAGTTTCTGAACCAAGTGTTTCAGGACTAACTGAAAGTCTAAAAGTGACAGTAGAATCTCAGAAATTTGGGGTTATCCAGAACAGTAACTATAGTTCTGTTGTAGCACAGAGCCTAATCCTGCTGCTAAAACCAACATGTTATGTGACTTTGGAAACTGCTCAGACTGAAAACATGAAAGAAATTGTAGGAACTGAGGGGATCCATTTTCACCTAATTTTAATATAATTTTACTGTCTAACTCCTTTAAACATTGGAAAAAAAAGCTTAAAAAATTCCTAATTGAAAGCTGGGAATAATGGTGTTTAGCAGAAATGGTTTTCCAGTTAATATTCTTACTGGTTTTGGTTTTTTCTCTGTTTGTGGTGGTGGTCTGATGAATGATGAAGAACAGGAGACTATCAGTGCTTGGCATTATTATTATTTTAGAGAGAGATAAGAAAAACAGCAACTGCAAGACTTCATTTTTGGTATTCCAAATAAATTTTTAAATTATCACAGAATTTATTTGTCTTTAAATAGCAAGAGACTATGGCATTATTTACATAGTATAGTCTGATAATCTGACACCAAGCTAAAAGTGTTAGGGCTATAGATATTCTGACTTCTATTTCTAGTAATTGTTTAGTAAAAATATTGTAATTCTGTCTTTTTAAAGTAACAGATTTATAGTTTAGGAGAAGATCAATTGATATGAAGATCTGAGAAGTAAAATCTAAAAGAGGATTAATTCCATTGACGTTTGCAGGTATCATAAGAGACAATGCTGTAAAATTTCAGACATTTAATTATTCAGCAGCAACAAGTGTTGGTAATGAAAATAAATAACAATTAATGACCTTGAGAATATTCCACCTACAACTGTCGTTGTTGGAGCTTTTTCTATATGCTTTGTAGTATAATGTGCAATCAAATAATGAACAAGAGTTTACATTTGGATCATTACCATGTATGAAAATGCCTCTTAGGAAAAAAGTTATTGGAACAAGTATGCGCCCAGCACAGTATAAGCTATAAAATGCAAAAGCACCTGCTGTAAAAAAGCTGAAAAGGTTAGCCTTTGACAAATTCACTTGCAAAACTGAAAGGATGATAATATTCTAACTATTATAACTGTTCCTAAAAACTGGCATAAAAAAAGGCCTATGAAGTATGTCCCTTTGCAGAAGAACAGAACTGGGGAGAAAAAGACCAAAATGCAGTACAACACATTTCAAAGGAAGAACATAAAAATTCTGAAGGTTGCAAAGAAAAAAGAAGTTAATATTGGGAAAGAAATTAAATTAGAACGACCTAGCATTGACCTAACAGACTGATGTGAGTGGTTGATGACTTCCTTAAGTGGAAAAAAGCATAGTCTAGTATATGCATTCAAAACAGCCAGTTAACAAAATCAGATTTTGATTACAGAGAACACAATTTCTAATTGAACACACCAGAAACAATTGTGTAAAGATATCTCCATACTCTTGAAACAAGATACTTTCAGCTTAATTCTGGTTCATCTGTTATGTTACTATGGAAACAAGCAAAAACTGTTAACTTGTCAATATACAAAGCTGTGAACAACTAGAGATCACATCCTGGTCCTGGGATGATAGACTCTAAACAAAGCAGAACCACTTCAGTCCTGAATGTGACTGGAAGCAAGTCAGAGCCTTCTAGGGTGAATTTCATCAGAAAGAGGAATAAGACCCATTAGTTAGTACACTACCATGGAGCAAGTTCAGTCTTAAAGGTTCTAATTTTTTTTATCATTCTGCCACAATTTCTGACCAAGGACTTTTTATATTTGATTTTCAACTAAGAGTGCTATTAGAAACAGCATGATGATTAAACAGATAATGCTTGTACAAAACTAAAAAAAATAATGAACAATCTACCGTTTTATGTTATTCTTATAAAAGATGTAACAATGAATAAGTTAGATATAACCTTACAATAAAATAGTTAAAATCAAATTAGTAAAACCACTGTTTTTTTTAGCTTAGCCAAATTTTAAGAAAGAGTTAAATAGATTAAAATTACTAATAGTTTAAATTATGTGCATTTATTTTTCATAAATCACATTCAGACCAATGATAGATTCCTAAACCTAATCCTCTATATGTGGAACAAGGAAAATACCTGATCTGGGACTATGTTGAACAAACACTTGTTTCACCACCAAAAAAAGCATTTCCTAATACTTCTTACAGAGAGCTGTATTAGAACAAACATGGTTAGCCCTTTGTAAACACTGTTTTTTAACATCTGGTCTGTCAGCAATATGACCGTTAACAGAGGTTTACACTCAAAGCAATTTGTTACTTTAGCCCATAACACTCATACATGAATTCTTTTGAATACGTAGTCATAACTGACCATAGTTGCTCTTAGAAATATCCCATTTTCACTAAAATACAGTAACATGCAGTTTGTACCACAGCAATGAATTTAATGTTTCTTTTTAACTTTCAAGGCTGATCTTAATGGTTTTTTGCATATTCTTTAAGACTCTCTTAATAGTAATAGTTCCATGGGGAAACACTAGCATAACATGTATCAGTTTCTTTAGTCCTGGATTCTTGGTTTTGTCTTATAGAACATATGGGCATCTGTTACGCATAAGGTGCAAATTTCTCCTCTATAACGTTCAGTAATCTGTCAGTATCGTTCTCCATACTTAACCAGCACTTGCACAGTAAGGCAGATGGTTAAAACAATCCCCTTATAATAATAGTTTTCACAGAGCTAGGTAAACATCACGGTTGTAGTAGCGTTATATCAGACACTAAGAATTGCACTTGCATTTTCTAAACATTTGGACATAACTCATGGGCTTATTACCAAACAGTTGATATTCAATTACCTTTACATAGCAATTTGAAATGTGCACGCAGAAAATACCCTCTATTTTTAAGATGTCCCATTTGAAGTCTACATGCTATACCGTATTTTTAATACCAAATCACACCAAGCGCATTGGTTATTTAGCTTTCACATCAAAACCGAGGAAGCTGAATTCACACATTTTCCAGCAATTGGATAACAGTCTTTTTATTTTTCCTGTAAGAGTTAGTATTTCTGTTTTATGAGTAAGTCAAAATATAGTGAAATAATATTATTTACCCATACTTAATAACAAAATACAGACTCACCCTGTCACTCATGGAACTTGACTTGCTGCATTCAATATTTGTCCATGGCACGGCATTTCATCAGAAGTAGGAAGTGTCTGCAGTGAGTTGAAACAGGGCCCAATTTTGTAGGATAAGAAATATCACTGAAAAAGAGTAAAATTATTGTGTGTTAACATCTGCATCTGAAAGATAAGTACTTTTCTGTGTAGATATTTCTGAAAGAACAAAGATTTAAAAGCTAACTTAGAACAAGAAGCAGGCAACATTTGCTTTATATACTAGCTCTGCATACAGCCTAATTGCAATAAAAGATTGATTTTATTTGTAAATGTTATATTTTATGCGAATTTTATTTAACATTAATTATAGTCGTAAATTAAAATTGTAATGTCAGTTATGAATTGCAACAGGAAGGTATGGAGTCAAAATTAGAAAGCATATGGTGGAAATCTTTAAGTTCCTCAGTGGAAACAACATTATGAGAAATGTGTTTATTATTGTCCTAACCAAATTCTGTGGCATTTAAAAATAATATCTTTTATATGGAAATTAAGTAAAAGGGTGTTTTTAATGTAAAAGTAAAGTTCAAAATTCCAGTCTGGTATGTAAAAGGTATTTTAAAAGTATATTTAAAGTACACATAATGTAAACTGTGCTGGAATCAAACCAAAATGTTTTTGCCTTTGAAAATCTATAAAATTATATTGAAAGTATTTATTCAGTTTATTTCCCTTATCCATTTAAATAGTATTGCAGAGTGCATACATTTATCATACTGCATGATTCAGCAAAGATTATTTTTTGCACAGAAGTAATATCTGGCTGAGTAGTTAAGCACGTTAAATATACTTCTGTGATTATTATTTATTTATTATAATCTTTGAAGGACGATTGTGAGGTTCAGATTTCACAATCATTCTTCAAAGAGAGTGGTTAAGCAGAAGTAACATTCAAACGTACACGGAATCGTAAGAGTAGGCTTTTAATTTCCTAACCATAAGCAAACTGGCTTTATTCACAACTAATGTTTGGAACGTTTATATTCTTCTACAAATAATTGCATCCATATAAGCCAATACTGATATTTGGTTTCAAATAAGACCATTTATTATTAATTGTTCATTAATCTTTATTTGCTCTTGGAGATTAATTATTCTTTAAAGCTAATGATTACTTTGATCTGTGCAGGAAGGAAATAAAGTAATACCATACAACATCATTCACTCATGAGAAATAAGAATTATTCAATAGATTAAACATCAGTTCACCATCCATTAATTTATAGATAATTTACTTGTCAATACTGAAACATTACACATACATATTCCAAAGAATAAAACTGAAATAAAATTAAAATCAGAAGTTCACGTACAAAAAAAAGAGGGGAGTTGATTTTTTGCCCAGATCTGCAGTGATATTACTGGGATGGTAAGCTGAGAAATAGCTTTCTATTTCACTCCCAAAATCTAGGTAGAAAAAGTAAAAAAAGGAAGCATTGAAAAATTACTTGTGTGTCAGAAATAACATTTTGGGGGGAGCAGGAAGTTCCCTAATTGTTTTGAATAAATTAATTGGAACAGGATTTCTCTCAGTATTTTGAAACTCCTAGTTTAAACTCCATTCCAAATGATTAAAAAAAAAAAAAAAGCGCTTATTTAATTTGGTGGCTTCTATTCCAGATATTGGACAAAATCTAGCATTGACAATGTTCATTTGAAAGTATTTAAAATAGAGTTGTATTTTTAAATCCTGCTTTATCTGCCCAACAAGCCTTTTATAGTTCATACATACATTTCTCTATACCAAGTCCTTTTCAGCAACTGAGAATGTAAGCCAGTACACTGGGCAGGAACGCATGCAATAATAAATTGTCTTCTCTAAACTTCTCTGACCCCTGCTAGTCCACTCCTACTAAATATTTTTATCTTAGTTTCCCTGGTATTCATATGCCATTCAGCCAGCACTGACTGCCTTCCATGGGCATTTTGCTTATGAATTACCAGCAAAGAGACCCCCTGTGTGGAGACATGACTGATTGTACATAATAGTTCCGTAAGTAGAGATAAATTAGACAACTACATTGGTTTGCTTTGTGATGCTCCATCTGTTCAGATCTGTTTATTTTGCTGAAAGCAAAAAGCAATTTCCACCAGCAAAAGCGCTGTAACTTTCAGAAACAAATTGGAAGACCACAGTGGTAGGCAAAGGCAGTACATTTAACTGCCTCTGCAGGACACATGCCCAGACACCATATTAATCAGCTCTTAAGCTTCTGCTGTAGAAACAAAATTTCCCGTTGTCGGGAACTTAAATAGGTTTTTTCCTGTGAGCTTTTGATCCTTAGTGAAAAACAGCTTTTCTTCAGCATTTCAGCATGACTGGAGAGACTTTTACAGTGCAGCACATCCTCTCCTTCACATGTATTTCCCCACTGGAGCAAGGGTCTTCCTGAATTCTAATAAGAACTACATTTCACTATTTATCCACGTTATTTTTCATTATTTAGGATAACTCTGGACAATGAAAAGTCTTCTTTGTGGTTCCCATAACAACAACCTTTCAGTTACTAATCCTGAACATACGGCTGGAATAAAAGAATGTTTCAGGGGGGTGCAGCACCAGTTACAGGAAGGCAAGCTAACCTTGGGGGTGGCCTTATGAAACTCCCCCAGCCAGTGGGGGATCTTCAAGCCAACTAATTAGTGCAAAAAACTTCTCCCACTTAGTCTAGCTGACAGATTACTCCAAAACTATTTTCTACATGCAAGAAATCGATATTGCTTCAGCTGTCATCCAGGATAAATACAGCAGAGAGTCCAGTGATAGGAATTTTTGAGAAGAGGTTGGCCAAAATAGACATGTTTCAGGAATGACTAATACAATTGTTGTCACAGATAACTCCATTTAAAGTTACAAGCATATCATGGTTTGCATGGAAAGGAAATACAATGTATTAGACCAACTATATAGCTGGAAAAAAGAGGTAAGCCTTTGGTGCACAAAAACTTCTAGAAGATGAAACTGAGTCTGTCCTAAGTATGCAACGGGTGTTGTGGCCCTGTTGATTCACTTATCTATGAGCCTATGACTCTGCAGTTCATAAGCCTTAAGAAAATGCGTCATAAAGTTAAACCTTTCTCATTATGAGTATAGCAGCTGTCACCTGGACTGCAAGGCTGAATGAGGCATTTATTAAAATACAAGTTCTTAAGTTTGAAATTAAAAATCTTAGTTTTTAGCCAAGAATTGTAGGAGACCAGTATCCTCAGTGATTCAGGCATCTAACGTTAAGCAACTAGTTACATAAGCTTATATTTATCCAGAGGATTTGATGATTTAATGTGTGGGTGAAAGAGGATTTGAAGTTGAATTTTCCCCAAAACACAGTACTATTATGAAAACATTGTATCCAGTCTTTAAATGTGTACCAAGGGAATAAAAATACATTTTCTTTCCCCCCATTACCACCAGGTTATTTCCTAATTGGTGATCAGCACTTGCAATTCACAGTCAGACTGCTGTCAATAAAATTGTTTAGCATCTCGGGACTTGGCTCTGAAGTAGCGAAAGCTCTGAAATGTTATTGATTTAAATGATTGCCATAAATTTGTCATGATCATCCAACCTTCCATTGTGATAGAATACCTGAATACACAGCACATCCTGCAATCAGTGTTGCACTAAATCGTTCAAATAGCAGAGACAAAAGAATTGTATATAGAAAACTTTGCTAAGAATACAATTAACTGTATTAGTTAATTTGTGCCTTTTATATTCTTTTTTCTAATTTAAAAGGGAGCAGGCAAAAAGCACAATATTCTTGCTCTATACCTTTTGTTGCAGAGATAAACTGCAAAGCACTTTTTTGAGAAATGTTTGGAACCCCATTAGCAAAGGCAAGCATAAGCAATGGAAAGAATCATAGTGTATGACTGCCTGCACAGCAAGACACTAGCCATGGTGTTGCAAGATGCCCTTCCACATCTGTTTGAAATGTATTTATCCTAATTAAAACATCTTAATTACATAAAAGTGCCTCTATTTCATTAAAAATAAGAAATAATGAGTAGTTATCTAAATTAGTGTATATTCTTCCTGCATATAAAATATAAAATGCTCTATCCTGTTGCTTTAATTTTCACTTTGCTTAAAGAAAATGGAAGTTTCGTTTATTATCTTTGAATGTGGTGTATTCAGTTTTAAGTTTAAAGAGCTAGTGCCTGTGGTACAGAGTTAATAGCCCTGTGAATTTATATTAGACTATTGCAGAATATTATTATGTTGAATTTCTGTGTAATATTATGCCTATGAACTAAATCTATTCTGACGTTTTTATTTAATCATCTCCAGCTCCAGACAGGTTATGTACTATGGATTATCCCTACCACTTAGGTAAAACAGAATCAAAGGTAGAAAGTCTCTGTTAGCATCCAAAGCCAGCGCATGTATGTGCATACCTGTATCGATTGCCTACGCCTAACTTTCAGTACAAACCTACATTTAGTTGAACTCTGACAATGTATTTGATATAACTACAGTTGAATGGATCCCTTATTTACAAAGCACTCATGGGATGTGATCCTTAGAAACATAATTTATTTCTATACAAGCACTCTGAAGTTAATTTATCGAAAGGAAAATTTTGAAAACTTTTTCCTGTGCATTGCCATCCCGAAGTCTGAAGAACGCAGGACTATACAGTTGAGTAGGATTGAAAAGAATGGTCCACCCTTTGCTTCCCAGACTCACAACACTCTTTTTTCTTTTTTCTTTTTTTTTTCTTTTTTGCTTTTCTTTTTTTTTTTCATAGTCTTTAACTCTTCAGATGACAGGAAAATTTTAATGTATCCTGACTGTAAAATATGCAGCTATGTCTTCCTGAGTCCACAGAAAGAATAAAGCAATAGCCAAGAGAGTAAACTACTCCCATTTACTTCAACAGATGCTGACACAGAGGCCAGTGATGATAATTTAAATGTTATCCAAGTACACATCACAAAAAAGATAAAATAGTGCAGAGAACTACAGCAGAGAACTATGCAAAAGCTAAAGATCATCCTAGATTAAAACACAGAGAATATCAGATTTGTCAGCCTGAATATTGATTAATCTTATTCAAGCACGTTAAGCTAACTTTGATGAGCTACGATTGAAAAATACATCCAATTCTGATTTTCAACATGAGAATACAGACAAGTCCATTGTGAGCATTAATTTTGAGTAGCTTTTTAATATCAGCTAATACATCACACAGGCAGGAAAGGGGCATTATGGGTTTGTTTTCCTGAAGGACAAAGCAGGTTACCAGATTTCGGGAAATAGTGCTGAATAGAAATGAACTAATAAAGCGTATCATTCGTTACTATAATTGCCTTTGATGGCGCAGGTTTTTCACATTCCAGAATAAAAATTTGAAAAATTTTCACCATATTCTATTGGGCAATATTGCCAAAATGGTTTTGCATTCAAGTTATCACAAAGTGCATACAGAGACAAGATTTGTCAAAACATTTTGAAATGTATGATGATGTCTTTAATGCACATCAAAAAGGTATTGAACTATGACAAATAAAGTTAAAAAACATGGGCTCTGTTTGATGTGCGAAAATGCTCCATACATATCTAAATGGATCTTTCTACTAAGCTGATTCTCTGCATGACTGTCACAACCAAATATAATGTAAAAAGCAGTTATGAAAAAATCTTTTACAACAACTAAAAGCCAAGATTTGTTAATAATAAAATTGGAATGTTTGGGTTTAAAAGTATCTTCTCTTTTTCTTCAGTCACAAAGATTCCCCGTTTAAAAATTGTAAAGTGAATAAAAATTGTAGATTAGAGAGTTAATTTGGAAACTGGTGGCATCATCTCTGTCATTTATTTAACATTTCCCTAGTCATAGTTTTGTCTTTTTAAGGTGACAAGATATGGTAACAGTATCTGAATGCCTTGTCATTTACATCTAATCTTGGGATAAAATTACAAATAGTATTCTATGTCTATTTTAAAAGTGTGCATTTGGCATGTTTGACTAATCTTTTTCATCCTCCTCTCTGGTCAGAAAGGTCACCACTGTGTAATGGTGTCTTTTTTCTACCATCAAGATAGAAAGCAGCTGGAACTGCTATAGTTTTATATTTTTTTCTGGGACTAAAAAAATACATCCCATTGCAAATTATTTATTTCTATGATGCAGAATTCAGACTGTTTTCTAGATACAAACAATAAACCAAGAATATTAATATACAACATACCAGAGAAAAGTTTATGCTTTATATAATACTTGCAAGAAAATGGGAAGTCTATAAGGGATCAGAGTCCTTGAGGATATAATTCTAATTTTTCAATGGAAAAAGTAGAAAAAGAAAATTTGACTCAAGACTGACTTGCATATGAAGACTAATTATCAGAGTAGGAATATATTTATAAACCCACATAAAAATAAATTTGAGCCAAGAGCTGAATACCTACAGGAACATCCTGAGGTTACATTCCTAAATAGACCCTCTAGGAGCAATTGTACCCCAGGACTCAAGGAAACTGTTCTGCTTGCTCTCTCCCAACATGATAAAAACATGATATAAACTATTATTTTCCTGAAGATAATTACTCTTGCTATGGATATAGTGGGCTAGATTGAACCATGGTCTGATATTTTATGACTGTTTCATACTGTTTTCCTTATGTTCTCTATTTCTGCATCTCTCTTGTATGCATCCTGGCATAATATTGCATCATGAATTCTTGGGGGCAGATCCTCAGCCACGAAACATCTTTCTTATGCGCTTGTAGCTAGCAAGAAGTCAATCACACTAGCAGAGAAGCTATAGCTTTGTCTTGTACAAGAAATTCTTGAGTAGCATAAAAGCCAGGCAAGCATCCACCCTACATTAATTCAAAATAAAACACATGAATAGACCATTCCGAGAGCAAATGGAATTGATTGCACTTGCCAAGGGAAGTGTACGTGTGACTTGCAACACACAGCTGTTTTTCCATACTACTTTGTGCATGGGGGCTCCCTATTAGGTCTGTATTAACTATTACAGATCAGCTGAACCCAGATGAGAAACCATTAAATTCAAAAATTTAATTCCAAATGTATCATTCTTTCTGGGATGTCACTGTACTGAATTTCTGGTATCAACAGAGACTTGTAGTTCATTTTTAATCACTTCACTGAAACAGGATTTCATAGATAACAGTCAAAAGACTTCCTTCTGAACTGAGGTATTTCCTAATAACTGTTAGCATGAAAATTTATCATTGAAGACAACGTTAATTCAAAACTTCATTTCATTTTACTTTTCATTTAATTTTACTCACGTTTAATTTCATTTTACATTGTAGGTGACAATGAAATGTCATAATGTCCCTGAATTTTTGGTTCATATATAGTCATCGGTTTTTCAAAGACTGACAGTATAGAGGGCATTTCGTACTGGGTCTTTTTAAACTCTCCCACTTCAGCCAAAACAGAAGCAGCCAAGATAAAATTCAAGAAAAAAATCCACAAGCCCAACAGAACTGCAAAAAAAAAAATCTGGTCCCACTGAAAAAAGCTTCAAAACATCTACCTACCTGAATGAAGCCAGAATTTCCTATTTTCTATCTTGCATACTCTATTTTTGAACCTTGTTGGCCAAATACATAGAAAGCATATCTGGTTCTCTATTAATGTCTTACCAAGGTGTACGTGGGAATGTGACAGAGAGTAGAAAAAGATTATAAATGCCAGAAAAGTTAGCCACCATATTCCTTAATAAATAAGACTTGCTCTACCTTTCTGGGATAAATATTTCATCAGTCATTTGGGTTGATTTTGAATAAAGTGAATCAGAGTTATGAATAACTTGGACAGAGTTATTTGCTCAAGCTTGTCTACAGTTTTGCTGGAGAACCTGTAATTAAAACAAGGAATTCTCCTATTAATTCCTTGATATAACCTCTAGGAATATTGGAAAAACCTTTTCATTTTAAAAATAAGATCCTTTAGGGTCAGAGTGTTACTGAATATTCCTATTATCAATCAGAAGCATAGTCCGACTTATCTCTATTGTTGGCATGGATCTTCATGAAACAGATATTTCTGATTAAGATATCACTGTCTCTTGGAGGAGCTGGAGCAAAAGATCCTGCCCCAAAACACGTTTCTAAGTTAGCCCAGTTGTTTATATAGTGCTTTCATATATATTAATGTTAATCTGCCATGAAATTTTCAAGATGACCAGACAGGAATTTCTTTGAAAGGAAATCTGCATATGGTAGATCATGAAAATGTTTAATCATCTGTAAGTGTTTTTATTTCAAACTGCACTAGAATCTGGCCATAACTGTTATATGATTCTCCTTAAGGTATGATTGGAACTTTGTCCTGAAGCTGTCTGAAACCATTTGAGAACCACTGTAAATTATTAATGAAAGAAGGAGCTGCCAAAGAGCACACAAACCGGGCTGGCCATAGAGGGAAATCCTCAGGCTTTGAAGATGGCCGTGCTTGTCAGCTGAGTCCCACGAGTTATATATTTTTAATGGAAATGCAAAATTCTTTTGTGTACAGGGTCAGGAAAGTGCAGTGTCTGCCCATCTTACTTACAAGTAACATCTTTTGTAATAAAGAGATTTTGCTTCAACAACAGATAGCATTTTCAGAAAACAGCAAATCTTTTTAGTAGGCAAGTCTGTATTTTCTCTTTTCTTTTCCACATGTAAATGTATGTGAGCAACTGCTCCGTGTAATGTAAATATTTTTTTATTCTTATAAAATACTCAATCACAACATAATTCAGATTTTGAATTGGTTTTCAAACCCTTGAAAGCTAACAAGTGTTTATTTCTAATTTAAAATTAATTAAATAGTTCTATCTTATAATTTATTTTTTCTAAATTTATAAATTCTGGATCCAGAATCTGGCTCAGGACTATCTTGTGCTTCTTTGTCACTTATTCCAGTTAAAATACTACATTCTACACAGCGCTGGATGCAAGACCAATGATATGATACAGGTGATTTTACTCAAAAAATTTTGCAATACCTTTAAACCAAGTATAGTCTGTATTGGCTCACTGTTAAAAGTTTTAAAGACTGTCACAAGTTTATACCATGTGATGAAACTACTGATAGACAAGGAATATTCTTAAAAAAATGTATTCTACTCTAACACAGAGCTTTGTTTCTATTTCTTCGGAAGTTTTAAACAGTTATGGAGATACGACACATTTACAGCAAGCAAGCTTAGCCACATAGGTCAAGTCAGCCCTAGAGGCAAGTACATGTTGCTGTTCATGATGTACTAAATCTAAGAAATTGAACGTGTTTGGAGCCTTTTTGATGATTAATGATCCTTGCCTTTCTCAATTAGAACAATGCTACAGAGCTGGAGGAGAGTGGCGTATTTCTATTTTCTCAGGTCCTTGCAGTAAGAATAAGGTATTTCCTTTTCAAAAGAGTGGCAGCAAAGGAGCAGCAGCAGAAATACAGCCAGACACAAGCTGCAAATGTTTCATTTACAGTAGAAAGAATATGCAAAAAACTATAGGCATTCACCATTTTGAAAGAACATGCAAAATAGGTACTTATGTGAAGATGTCTAAATCCAGGAAATGTACGGAGTATGAGATGAGGAATGGATTCCTTTTAGAATAACATTTACCACATCTACTTGCAAGCAAAGTATGCTTTTCCATACCTGATACCTTTTACTTCAATGCGCAGAATAGGGAGACCAAGTACCTGGAGCTCTTTTATGAAGGTCTGTCCAGTAAAACACTATATATAGGTTTTATTATTGAGGAGTAAAGGTCAGGCTTTGAACTACCTTCTGGCTTTTCTCCCAAAGCTAAAAATACAACCTATCCCAAGTGACAGAAAAGATTTTCAGTCATGATACTCATTTATCTCTTCTAAGCCTCTGATATTTTCTTCAAATCAATAAATCTATATTTAGTATTCTAACAGTAGAGAACAAAATGTGTGTTTACTACAAAATAGTTGCATTTAAATGCTTAACTGAAAGTGGCAATCAGATACATTCAAACTAGCATAAAGATAATATGTATACAGGAGCATGAGCCTATTTCTGTGCAGAACAACCTTACTAGCTTCGCTTAGCATTACAGGTAATTTAGGGTATGACGCTATGACTCTAATGACACATAGGTACTGTTACAGTTCTTGACAAATTTCCAATATATGAGATAGCTAACAGTTAATGGCGCTCTATCCCCAGCTAGCAACTGCTGCTAGCAAATATTCTTAGTGTATAACATAAAACGCAAAGGAAACATTTTTTTTTAAATTTATCAGTACTGTTTGTGACAGATTTGTTAATAATTTAGACCGCAGCAGTTCTCATGTACTGTATTACCCACTTTTTCACAGATTTTTTTTTTAAATATCTACATATTCCATAGGTATGATTATCTGACTGACAAATCATTTATGGACTAAAAAAAGCAAATCAAAAATTCATAAGGTGTGACTAGTAATTTAAAATATACTATTCTGAGGAAAAGGAATCTAAAAAATCTACAGTAGTTCTCCATATTCCAAATTTTCTAAGCAAGCATATCCACTTTAGAGATCATGCAAATCAGGAGCTTCATACCGTGGTATCTTACAGTTCCACAGATTGGGAGTTCACTCCAAGTTTCTAGAAGGAAATGTAGGATTCCTTGCTGTGCATTAGGGGAATTAATCTATAACTAGTCTGTGTTAGGAGTAGCTCACTTCTGTTTATTCCATTCTAAATGGTGCCTTGGCTTTAGCTACTTTTATGCTCCTATTTGTGGAAAGGGAACCTGTGGACTTAAGAGAGGCTGCCCTTCTAATCATATAGAACACATACCTTCTAAAGAATAGCAGACTTCCCATGTCACTCCCAAAGATGGTAGACATGCAAAGAACTTTCTTCTCAATTTTTCAATTATTTTCATTTTTTTTTAGTCAAATTGTTGCAGCAAAAAAAGAATACTCCAGTCTGAACAGCGGTGATATTGCATAATGGCAATGAGGATACATTTAATCATCGTTGACACACTGATGAGGAGGTAGATGGAAATAACCATTGACTTGCTGTTAATACCACAGCAAAGGATAAAAATAATCCCTCGAGATTGTTAAAAGTATTGGAAAAGGGATGAGAAAGCTGACTGAAAAGCATATTTTAGAAGGTAATTCAGTTGCAACACTAAAATTGAAAGAACTTCAATGCCATCAAGTCCCACCTGCTTCTGTTTCAGAGAATCACACCAAATAATCTGTTTACTAAACTTATTAAATTCCAGTTTAAACAAAATTAGGGGTTTGGATCAACTGCTTGAAAGGCTGTTTCAGAACTTGATTATTTTAATGATAATGTACCTTTATCTAATTTTCATCTGAGGCTTGTACCTGAGCCATTAATAACCATTTCTTCGACTGCTGGTGTTGACTTTGACTCAAATATTTCTTAGCTCATCTCCATGTGTTTCCATACAGGACTTGTCTGCCCCCTTAACCTTCCCCACATATCAGTTTTTCTTAGCAAGATAAGCCTCTCATTCTCTTGGCTACCCTTCTCTGCACCTGTGCTGATTTCAGTTTAGTTTTCTTTAATTGAGTAACCACAACGGTACTTAGTGTTTCAGATGAAGCATCAACAGTAAAGTGTCTTGTAAAATGGCATGCAAACATACCTTATGAAACGCATTTAGGCTCTCATTTGTCTTTTACAGTTTGTTTCCTAGTTAGCTGCTAGATTTGAGTATCACCATCATCAGTTTATGTTGAAAGATATTATTCATTCTGGAGGACCTCAGCAAAACTACTTTATGGATTTAAAAGCTGTTCCAAGGTCACAAAATCCACTTCCAAACACCACGCATTCCATAGCTTTGTACTGCACCAGTATACATTGGGGTATCGCTCTTCAGTGCCATTTTGATAACAATCTAACTGAGGTTTTAGTGATCGGAGCACCCCTCTTTACACTGTCATATCTACTTCATTGATCAATGCAGGAAGCTTCATAAATGTAGATAAGGTATTTTGCAGACATTTTGTAATTAGCATCGGAAGATGAGCTATCATAATTGCTTGCCTGACAGTAGTTTCTCATAATTTATAATGTCTTGATATATAATGCATATCCTGTAATGCATTTCAACCAATTTGTAACTATCACAGTCAATCATCTTAGAAAAGTGTCACGGTATGAACTCCTTTTAATTCTATAGTAAGTGTTCTGTTTCAAAAAATTGTTGTATTACAGTAGGTAGCATTGTTTTACAACCAGGCCTGCATAAACCCTACAGGATTTCACCAGATAACTTGTTTGTCCCTGGCAGGTTTCAGTCCTTAAAGGCTAAGCATTAATGAAAGCCATCAAAGATCAATTCAGAATATACACTTTCCTCCTCGTAGTGGAAAATGATTGATGTTAACAACTTTGTTGTAAAATGAAAGTTTTACACTTGCCTAGAAAGCAGTCGAGTTCAGGTTTTTAGCTGAAACTTTCTGACACCTGCTAATGTTATAATTTAAGGAAGAGTCAGCACTGGGTTAGCCAAATCAAAGGTAATCATATTGTAGGCACAATTGATACACACAGCTGAGGCAAAATTTAAGCTGGAGCTTTCTGTTGCTTGATATTGCCAAAGAAATGCCCAGTGCTGGCAAAAGAATTGCCCCTGTATAATCTATTTAATAAGGTAATTACAACTAGCTGTTTCTGAAAATGAATCTACAACTATAAACAGCTTGTCATTAGTGCTGAAAGAATGAGTCTTATCCTCAGTCTGCTTCAAGTGCTTATTCTTGACCCCATGTTACCCCCTTACACAATGGGATATGTGTGCCTCTAGTGATCTGGAATAGGGAGGAGAATTGAGTTAACATTAGACAGCCAAAAATCAGTTTAATTTTAGTTCGCCATGGTTTCACAAAGCCACAGAATCATCTGTAGTTGCACAAAGGAAAGGGGTTGCATAGAGTGGAAATTAGCAGTCCAAGACAGGCCAGGGCTGCTTCTGTTTGCAGAAACATTGGCTCATGCTGATGCAAAGCTTCTGCAAAGTTTAGCCTTTAGTTGCACTGTCTCAAACTGCTGTTCATGCGGACAGTGACTCCTCTTTGAAATTGTTAACACTGTAAACTTGATAAAAATTATTTATGGAAAATCTCTTAGTAATGAAGATACTTCTGAAGATGAGAAACTGTATTAACTACCAGCAATTTCTAACCAAGTACTTACATATAATGATCACAATTATAGTATGTAATACTTTAAAAGTTTTTTACATATCATTTACAAAAACCTCCCAAATGTGCAGAGCTTACACATTTCACCAAACGTAATTCCTTTCCTGTCAAATATTGAATAAATATGACATAAAGAATTCTCTTGTACCAACCACCAGAAAGAGCATGTGATACACATTTTTTCACTGCAAGAATAATTTATGTTCTGAGAAGCAGCAGCCTCAAGAACTCAGTACTTACTTTCCCAGCCCAAAGGAAACACAGTCAAACACTCTCATGCTGCATCTCCCTCGAAAATGTATAAAATCTTTTTCTCATTACTAGAACTGCTGGGGACAGAAGTTCCATTACAGTCAAGACTGCAAGTTTGGACTGTAGCTTTATTCTGGGGCGGGGGGGGGAAAGCTGGAAAACTTATACTTTCTGGTAAGAAAATTCTCCTTCAAAATTTTCAGCAGTCTATCCAAAATGCTTTCCTTCCATTTTAATGGCTTTTTGTGGTGCATTCTATTGGTTTTTATGTATGCTCGTCTTCCTTCTGAGCAGAAAAATTCTCATCACAGACACACGGTAATTACCTGTCATCAGAGAAAAACAGCTTTATGATCTGATCTAGAAGAGATCTGGGAGGGAAATGTCCCTCACTGAAATTGACTGGGCCAGGGTGTTCTAGAGATGTAACTCTAAACAATTACAGTAAGTCTTATATGCTTAATTACCTAAATAGCTCTGTGAATCTGAGCTTTATTTAAGAACAGTTACAACTGTTGTGACTTATTTCTCCAAAATCTTTTTCTTATCTCCTTATCCTACACAATTCAACCTACTTTCTATTTTTAACACCTTTTCAAGGTGAAAACACACTTGTAAAAAAAGTATGGGATTGATCAAACTTCCAAATATGCTGCTATCTTTAAATTCTCTCAAACTTACATTGAAACTAAAGAAATCTGTACAGCTTTCACATGAAGTCATAAATTATTTCAACCCAAGATGCCTCCATTTCACATACAGCATCATACATTTGGGAGTGAATTTGATAACTTGGTATTCCTATGCTTTGTCAGTACATATGAATGGCTTGTGCATACAGGCAACCTGAAGTTTCTCTCTTCCCTCTTTCACTGTCACCAGCCTGGCTACTCCTGAATGGCTGCCATTTGTACTGACTGATCCTGGGTACTGGTTTCATCCAGCTGTATCTAGAATCTTCCCTCCACTTTTAAATGTAGCAGAGGAGACAAACAGGATATCTAAGAGTGGCCCTGGAGTTTTGCAGTGCAAAACTGAAGTCAAAACATAATTTAAAGAAAACAAAAATAACTCTGGATGGGAAAAAATGCAAATCTAGTCTAGTATGTGGTGGCAATAACATGAGATAAAACTGTTAGCTATGGGTTAAAAGGCTTGATAAAAAAAATCCTTACAGTCTCAGTTTGTGCATATCTGGATGTCTGTCTTACAAACCAACATCTCTTTCTCTCTCAGCCCTGCAGCATCAGTTTCAGCAGTGGCTCCCTCAATCATCAGTTTTTCTCTGAAAATTCTCACCAACCTAGCACCTTGTCAGCTTTAGCTGGTGTAACAATTGTAGCCACGGGCTTTCTCATTTTGCTGTACAGAGTAGTTCTGAGCACTGAGATAAATCACAGTGATAAGATACAGGCTGCTGCTCCTCAGTACCATCTCATTGATGGAGCTGCTCCAGCGTTAGAGAAAAGGTTAAACAGTTAGAAAAAAAGTTAAAGAAACATCTTTCTGCCAACTATGTGGCTTGGGTTATTTTGAGGTTTTGGCAGGAAAATCATTCATTTCTATTCCACGCAGGAAATTACTATACTTCATATTAAACCAAAAATAAATCTGTTCAGTTTCAATGACTTTCAGTGATTTTGTTCATTCTGGCACAATAGTCAGTGTGTTTATTTTGAAATAAGACTTAATATATTTTAGTTCGGTAGCTATTTTTCATTATCCTTCATTTGACAAGAAAACAAATGCTCTTACCCTGGTTTTGTACATTTAAATAAAATAAGGTCCATTTACATTAATTTTCTTATGGCAAACTACTGTGTTTGTTTTTTCAGTATTGTGCTGCATTTGGTAAGCCTCCTTCCCCCAAGCATCTCTGAAATTGCTTGCTGTTGAAAATATTTTTAGTTTTATTTTAAGACGTTATAACCAATAGTCTATATATTGAATTAAGTAATCTTATGGTTAATAAAACCTTATTACAATTGCCTTTTTAACACCAATATATATTAAAGGAAGTCTCGTGAAAAAGGGGCATTTAATTTGTTAGCCTGACTGAGTATGTGTTTTCACTGAAGCAGTGTACTAATAGTCAGGAACAGCTATAAACACACAGTAGTTTGGTGTCTAATTTTCTTCAACTTCTGTAGGAAAATAATTGAGAATCAGGTAGCTAATTGCCATTTCTGTCATTTAATTCCTCCTCCAATATGCCTTATGGGTCGTATTTAGATACCAGGGTAGGTGTGAAGGTGGACAGAGACAGGCAGATGTTAAATGGGATTTCCTTCTGTCATTCAGCATCAATGATTTCTGAGTAATTATACGGAGAGCCTAAAAGGATTATAAAATCCATTTAATTTACTAACACTACTAGGGTGGTTTTTTTAAACTCTTCTAACGTTGTTCACTTTCTCTACAGGCTTTTACTGTTAATGAATATGTAAACTGAGTCAGATATATTTCATAAAATGTACAAAGCATTTTTTAAAAGCAGCAGCTACCAGATGCAAGCAGCTAATCATGTTGGTATTAAAAATCTTTCCTGTTGGAAAAAAAGAAATTGTTGACTGGCTACACTTCATCCATGATCAGTATTTTAGGGGCTAAAGGTGATTGCTTTGGTGAAAGCTATTTGTATATTTTAACCATATTACAAACCTAATATTTAGCAAGTAGCTATTACTTCCACAAATATTGTAAGCAAAACCAGCTAATGCAAACATATAGCTACAGGAAAACATTCATCAGAAAGTAATTCCTGTATGTACCAAACCGAACAGAAAAGATCATTATATATGCCGTATGAGATCACTGTGTAACATAATGTAAGTCTGGCAGTGAGTTACTGCAAGTCTGAGCTGTTGTATTTGTAGACAGATCAATGAACAGTGAATCTTTTCCAAAATAAAACTACATTTTGCCTTTATTCCTACTACACTAGGAGCTATTGAAATTCAGGCCTTAATCAGGACACTCAGTCAGGGTCCTCAGTCTTCACCTAAGTGATTTGATGGGTAGAAAGCAATGTAGTTTCTTCCTTGATCTATGGAAGCCAAAGCATTGGTAAGGAGGTAGGACAGGCTACTGCACTTCTGGGTCTCGTTCCAAAATACAGGAGTAGTTTGCAATCAATATAAGTATCTGCCTAGGAAGGCAATGGTAATACCTAATGCATTTTAGAAATATTTTCAAGTCAAGTTCCGATATGGCTTAAATGCCTAGAGTTCAAGGACAGAAGCCAAATTTCACATTCTAGTTTATACTGTAGCTAGCAAGAGACAGATCTACCCTAAGTTATGGCGAGGCTGCACCATGTCCCACATCGCATGAGAAGGGCTGCTGTGGAACACCCCAACCACTGAAGCACCGCAAGGCCGGCAGGCAACTCCTCTTCCACGTCAGTAGTTTTTGGAGGAAATCTGGTCAGCTGCAGTCTTCCCGGGAGAGGCCGAAAGCAGGTGCATATATACTCATATTTCTGTTGCTAAATACTCAGTATAACTCATATAAGTCATGACTGCTTGTTTCTGACATTTTAAATAATTACCTGAGACATGAAGCAATGTCAAAACCATCCATATTTTGATAAGAAGAAAGTAGAGCACTTCTGTATTTCTAAGTAATATGACTCAGCACACAAAAGAATTTGCGAGTTTATCAACAACCAGAACAGCAGACTTTCTTGTTATCGCATAAAGTCAAAAGAGAAAATAATAGTGGAGTAAAGTGGGACAGAATCCTAAAAATGAATAAAATTGTAGTTTGTAGCAGTGGCTGGAAGCACTGTCTCACAAATGATGTGTTGCGACTTTTACCAAACCGTACTTTCCTATGTCTGTCTGCAGTTAAACACAGAGGAGCTGTAAGCATCTGGAAACAAAATATCCGCTGACCAGTCAAGCAGATTATTCTTAGCTATCACAACAATATAGAAAAAACCCCAACTACTAGTGTAAGCAGGCAAAAACATTTATGTTTTCACAGTCTGAATTCCTTCCCATTTCCAAACAAGACTGTTAAATGGCAAAGGCAAAGAGCTGCTGAAGGGTTAAACAGAACTAAAGGATGGCAACATACAGTCACATATGCTTATGTATATTCAGCTCAAACCATCTGCTGTTCATATGTGAAAGCTGCTAAATATGATATTGCATCATAGCAGCAATTCTTGGGGGCAGGATATTGACTGTTCAAGACCAACCCGTTAGAAGAGGGTCAAGCTGTATAACAAATAAAGAAAAAATAATCCACAGCATATTTAAGAATTTAAGACAACAGAAAGATACAAGATGTCCTGGTTTGAGCAACACGGGACTAATTTATCTTCTAATGCTTCGCAAAACTGCACTTTTAGAAGACTCTAGTGTCTGAATTTGTGAAAATATTTACTTTATAGCCAGCTATGGTATGTGGTTTTCAAGGTCTCAGTGTTTTTGAATTAGCCAGGTGCAGGGATGAGGAGCGAGACCTGGACACTTGACCCAAGCTGGCCAACAGGATTACTTCATACCACAAACGTCACATTCAATATAAGTTAGAAAGTTTGCTGAGAAGTTCCCTCTCTCCTTTGATGGCTGCCATCCTGAGAACTTCTTGCCCCGGTGCCGGACCCCTGAGCCCTTCCCTTCCTCCCGAAGCTGTAGCACTCGCAGCGTCCGACATTTGCTGTCCCCTGCTGGGAGTGCACAATTCCCTACTGATAGAATAGGCTGAGTATAATCCTTGTATATTTATATTGGTATCGGGATCAATATTTGTTCTTTAGTATTATTCTATTATATCTGTCTATATTTCAACCCTCAGATTTCCTTGATTTTTCCTAATTCCCCTTCCCAGGTGGGGAGGGGTGATCAGGTGATAGAATAATTGTCTGAATGACAACAAAATGCTGTGGGTTCCTCAAACCATAACACAAGAGCAGTCAGATGATTTCACCACTTAACTACCAGTCACTGAACTGTCATTACTCAACTGTAATGAGATGTTCAGGCAAACTCTCCTTAGCTACCTACACCATTCATGAAAATAGCACTTCTAATTAATTTCTAGGTTTTAGACACCATACTGTGAGCCCTTTACACTGAGATGATATTTTTTAACTCTCAAAATTATCTATAGAGATAGTAGGGATGTAATTTTAAAGCTTTTGCGAGTACCTTGTACTTTGTACTGGCATATATAGGATGTTTGAGAGGCTAAGTACTGTTATTAGTTCTATGAATATTTTATTTCCTAATTTGTTTCCAACTTTTCTGGGAGAAGGACCCCTATATACCTTTGTTCTAAAATTTTCCCTCCAGTCAAGGTTTAGGAATTAGTCTGACAACTGGAGAACTATCAAGGAAACCATTTGTAACTCCATCTCATCTAACAGATGAGAAAATTTATTACTGCATCTGATTTCCAAGATAATTTTAATTTCTTTGTTCAGCAGGAGGGAAAAGATTGGAGGACAAGGTAGATTGCATGTGCCACCATTGTTGCTTTTCAGTAGCATGACCAGTTATCTCACATTGGCAGAAAGCCCAGATGTTATGCTGTCCCTTAGGGGATATTCTGTCCATATAAAAGGCAAAATTTCAATGTATCTTGACTGCTTAGAAGAGTCTCCTTGTGTTTCCTGAGGGTGTAAAATGCAGGAATAAAGTTGAATATTTCTGGCAGATGAGAGTTGCAAAGGAAAAATAATAAATAATGATATATTAAATAGTGCCGTACAACATAGAACAGCCCTGTGTGATTCAGAAAAAGAATGTAGACAGTTATTTACATTTTGTATTTTACTGCATGACAATCACAGATAGGCAGTATTCTGCTCTAATGCAGGCAAAAAAGTATGAAGAGCTAGAAGGAATTATACATAATTGAATGTTTACTATGAAAACACAAATTTGTCTTTGTCTGCATTAAGTACCGTGTCAGCTCTCATAAAATTAGGTATCTGCCTAAGCCATTAAAAGGGTACATTTTAGTTTTGCACCCACAGCGTTCTAAGAAACTAGAAAGAACTCTTCCTCTGCCGTGTGAAAAGAAATATGCACCAGATGATACAAGTCCAAACCATCCAGCTGCAAATTGGAACAGCGCCTGTCCACTGGACTGGAGCTCTGACAATAATACTTTATTTGTAACTGAAAAACAGTGGTACTGACTCTTCACGTGGCCAGGTAATATAGGCAACAACAGCGAAACAGAAAAAAATAACTTACGAATTTTGCTTCAGGGAACAGGATAGGATTAGTGAGATGGACAGAGTATAAAAGCCCTTTAGTGAAGTATTTTATTCCAACCTTCATTTCTCCACCTTCTGAAGTATTGCATCAATACATAACCCATGTGATATTTCTTCAGGGACACATCTAAGATCACAGTCTAGCAAAAAATTAGTCCTCAAGTGTAACATACTATTCTCAGCATTTCTGAACAGCAACAGCACTGTATATTAGACTTATAGGGCTCCTAGATCAGATCTGTATCTATATAAATGCTTTATCAAATAATATGATCTTAATTAAATACACAATTTCACTAGTAAATTATTGCCAGACATGCTACAGAATGCTATATATGTGACTTCCATTACAAAGTTTATATATTCCAGTTTATGGATACTTAATTAAAAAGTAATCTGTAATGCAATAAAACATTCAATCATGTATAAAAATATCCCTGATAGTAATTTATAAATTATTAGACTAAGTTATCTGCATTATATTTTTATGTTATTTAAAAATAATTATGTTAATTTAAAATTTGAATGGACAGTATCTGCACATATGTTACTTTAGACTGCATACGTTAATTTAGACTGTGCAAGCCATACAGCTCCTAATTTTCTAATTTATAGGTTTCTAATACTAGTCTTTGGCTTATGTCATCTGTTTTTACCAACTTTAATATTTTATGGTACCCGTTCAACTGCAACTGCATTCCAACAGTGTAGTTTAGATAGAAAAATAATGGAAATAAAGAGTATTTTTTCCCCCCATATAGATCAGCATAGCTTCAGTCTGCACTGCGGGCAGCATATAATGGTCTTGGTCTTCTGACATACTTTGACTTCAAATATTATATACCACTGTCTTTACAAGACATAAATACACAATCCCATCAAGTCAGATAGGTGAAAAAAAGCAAAGCTTTCTTGCAAGCCAGTTTCCATTTGTGAGCTTATGCTACTCAAGGGCTTGCGTAGTTCTGCTACTCAATGCCTCCTGTTTTACGAAGGCATTACAGGCAGAATTCAACTGTAGTTCCACATCTGTAATATCACTGACATGAGCAGGATTCTAGTCTTTGTCAAAGCTTGGCGTAGACTAGCGCTTCAGATATCACTTGTGGTGGTAACAAATTAAAATAAGATGCGTATTTTACATTGTAACAAAACTTAGAGAGTAACATGAACTGAGCGTTGTATACTATCATTAACATCACCAAATAATGACAGAACTTGCTACAACTAAAATCTTCCATGTGGGGGCAACATATGGAAATTTAATTTTATCGAATAAAAGTTCAATCACTGAAGACCTGGCCAATCAACTACAGCCTGAAGTCCTCCAAACAAAGCAAAACCTGTATGCTTCAGACCACTACCACAAAGACTAGTGGGCAGAAGAAAAACAGACACATCGCTGGCATTAAGGACAAGGAAAGCATCCTCTCTCCCTGCCAAGGCTTAAGTAGTAGTTTTCATCTCTCTTCATGATGAGCATTGTTTGTAAACTGCTAACTGCTCAACACCTACCACTCTGCACTTCCTGAAAGAGGAATGTGTGCTCCAGTAAGGATGCTTTCCTGAACATTATGACAGGATTTAGTTACAGACACTTTTCCCTGCAGAGGATTACAATTTTTTATTTACAATGTCTTGAGTCCTACAAGTCTTACATAAATCCTTCACAGAAAAATAAACAAGTTTGGTTTCAATTACTTGAGTAAGACTTAGATTTCGCCTCAAAAATCTAAGAAGCTTATGCAGGACACTTTGTTAAATGTGACCTTTACTATGAAAAATAACTCAGCTGCTAAAATGACCTTCATATTCTTCTGAAGTGTATCATTACCTGGTGTGATAACTCTGAGGTGGCAAAAGCAGAGTCATTCAGCTGGGACTTCACCAGAATTGAGCAATAGGGTCTAAGGGTCCATCTAGGCAGTCCTTATAGTTTGAATGCTAAAAATTTGCCTTCAATTTGCCTTCTGTACATATGAAATTCATCCTTGTTCAGCTGCTCAAAACAGACAACTCATGCCAGATATCTCTACAAAGATGAATTTCACTTATGATTTCTACCATTACAGCTGAGAGAAGAATTTCCCCCTATCTGATAGTGATGTTTGGGTCCTCGGTAGAGAAACTGAAAAGGAAAATCGGGCAAGAGGCAATTAAAGACCTCTATTATAAACCATTGGAACAGACCAACTATATAACATAGTCTAATGTGCTGATGATTAAAAACTTTCCATTAAACAAGAAAATTATTATTTTAAAATACAATTTAACAACAAGTGAACACCAGCAAGTGCCTAAGTAAGGATTTTACTACATGCTTTCTAAAATCTTAATGGAAGCCTCATGGGCAAGTATTACCCTTTTTAGATTCTTTAGGGAGGAATAATCATAAAGGCATTGCTATGGCCTATTGCACCACCCCTCAAATATTTCTCTAATGGGAGCTTAAACAAGGGGGAAAAAAAATTCTTCATTAAATTGACTTTAATTTGCAATAGCAAATTCCAACAAAGCATAGAAATTGAGCATAGAAATAGGCACGCTAGCATGCTAACATGTTGGATGGATGGCTTAGCAGAATATATTCCTAGTTGAATCTGAACTGACTTTTCTCTTTATTTTTCAGACACACTTTAATCTTGATTAATGCTTACCTTGTTTTAGGCAATAGGTTTTGTCAGGGAAGAGAGAGGAATTTCTTTTCTTTCCCACTATCTTTCACAGACCTTTCAATCTGGAATGCTTGCTAAACTTCCCTTTGAGCCTAAAAACAGCTGGCTGGCAGGACATGCAGTGTTCCTACTCTTTTCTCATGTCAGATTAATTTCTGCTTCCATCCACCTCTTCAGTCCCCGTGCCAGCTATGGTTTAGGGAAGTTAGCCTCTCTCCTCTTCTTGGGCATCAAATGGCAACACAGGGTTGGGAAGGAGTTTCAGAAGTCTGTTGCAGTAACAGCACAAGATAAGCCAGAACGCACAACAAACCTGAACACAGGAACAATAATATTGCACAACTTCTGAAGTTAAAATCATTTGTTCCTTCCAAAGGAAGGGTATACTTATTCTAGAGTCATACCGCAGTTGATTTAAGTCTTTCTGATTTCAGAATTGCTCAAGAAAAGGGAACAGCCTGAGACTTTTACAGTGAGTGAATTTACACTCCAACCAAAACTGTTTCCCTAATAGAGGGATGTGAATTTGGACACATTATTTCCAACTGTACAGCACATGTACAATCTATTAAAATCAGTATCTTGCGGCTAGTCTTAAGTATGCAAACTTAATAAACCTGAAGGAGGCCCAAAAGCAGAGAGCAACTCCAAAATATAGTCTATTTAAAACAATCTACTTTAAAGATTTTTGGAGAAGATAAAAATTAATGGAAAAATTTTATTGTTTCTTAACAACAAGAAATTCCAAACTGGTATTTTCCCATTATGAAGAAATGAAAACAAATCTTTAGATTTATATCAAATCAATGTAGATGGAATTATTTTGGTTTTCTCAGCCATTGGAAGTTTGGTAGGTTTGGGGTTTTTTGGAAACATTTCTACAGTACTTTGCCAATTCTAAGAATTACTCAATTATAAGGTATCATGGGAGATGCAGCATGGCCAGACAATCCAGCAAATACAAGGAGGGTATACTAAAAATGAACTACAACTTACACCTGGCACTGTAGCAGTTTAGTTTCCCCATTTGAAAGATTAAGTTTTCACAAAAACCATTTATATTTGTTATTTTCATTTGGTTCTTTTTCCAAGAAAAGTAAAAATTTCTCCCCAGATAGCTTTATGAAAATTCTACATTAGTCAAAATTCTCACAGGAGAGTATTTCTGTAACAATTTTTCAACCAGTCCTTAGCTCAATTTGGAATCTCAAAAGTGAGATACAAGCAATTGTGAAATTGGTTTTGAAAATTCACAGCATGGGTATGAAATCCTCTCTCACATTTGCACAGATCAATAGCAACTCATCTGAGATCTGTGTTAGTGAAAAAAAAATCACGCTCATCTTTTGGACACTGAAATTAATTTCAAAAGACCTTGAACTGAATTAAATTTTCTGCTTTGAGACAGCAGCACACTTGGTTTGATATCTCTTTGCCCAGGGGCACAAAGCCTGATTTGCTTCTGAGTTAAGGGACCACTGCAGTTCCCTCATACACACATTGCTAGGGGTATATGGAATGCCCTGTAAAGAAAAGCAAAGTGTTCGGAGTAAGCACATAGAGCTATATGCTGAAATTCAGGTACTCTGCTGATCAACACGACACAGTGGCATTCTGGGTGGGTATAGCCATGATGCTGACTCAGAGAGTGTGCCTCACAGGGCTGTGGTGGTGCAACGAAAACGTGGAGGGCTTCAGCTACCTTTCTCTGCCTCTTTCAAAGCCAATGCCTGATGTAAGTAGAAGTGAAATATGGGGAGAAAACTCCTAACAAGAAGTTTTTCAAAAGTAGAAAAAAGACAGGGCAGGAGTTCAGACTTGACTTCAAATTACATGTTTGTACAGATGGATTTTTTTCCTAAATATTTTTCCAAGTTTTAGTTAATTTCTCTTAGACACAAGGAGCTTAGTAAATATTTCAGTTCTTCCACTGTCATTTCAGATAGCTGCACAAAGCATAAGATTTTAACTGTAATGTTTAAACAATAAGATAAATAAAGTAATATGCAAAGTACACGTTACTGACAATATTCAGCAGGATACTTAAGTCAACAGGACTTCTCACAACGTAAAAATTTGTCATCTACTTAAGTGTTTAGTTGAATCCCAGCCAATGGGCTTCATTATAGTCTTTATGGGTTTTATCATTTTGACCTTTACCGCACAGTAAATTTTGCCCTTCTTGGGGTATTTATAACATGTTATATGCCATACTTTCAAAGGAGATTAACACAGATTTATCTACTGCAATTAGAAAAGGATGAGCTTACACTGGACTGTAGTGCTTGCACTCAATGGAAAAATGCATATTGTATATATTAAAAAATTATTATCTTTAAATAAATAGACCATTTTAAAATTTGTGGTATTGTCAGAAATTACACTGA
Organism: Rissa tridactyla; assembly: GCF_028500815.1. Lineage (NCBI taxonomy): Eukaryota > Metazoa > Chordata > Aves > Charadriiformes > Laridae > Rissa > Rissa tridactyla. The sequence goes on along the minus strand of NC_071472.1, from coordinate 19,769,568 downwards.
TAGAATGCAATTTCAACATTTTAATTTCTTGAAGTAAAGGTGACTCAATCAGCCCATAAAACCTGTAAGACTCATTAAGTCTTTCACAAAAATAATATCATCTCAGGCACTTAAGAAAATAAAAGTGGAGGTTTAGGTCTAATCATTCATTTTCCCATCTACCAAACTTTTAAGGTTACAATGAAGCTACAGTGTGAAGTTCTGAGTGTTATTTTCTGCACTCGTGTTTCTCATTATTATTTTACTATTCTTCATTTTTTTAACTGCACAGTCATGCACATCATGAAAGAATTATTCAAGAAACCACATAGGGTATTTAACTATTGCCTAATAGGACCAGTTTCCCTAAAATGCATCTATAACTTGTAAAAGAAGATAACTCAGAACACCTGAAGTTCATTTCCAGTCCCTTGCCAGAAATGCCCACTTGTCTTATTTTCACGAATAAATTACTGATTCTATGCAAAATTCCCATAAAGGTATAGCTTTGGAAGAAAATACTCAATATAAAAATTCAAGCTGAACAATTCAACGGTAAAAAATACAGTTTTACAATAAAAGATGTCAGACAGTCTTGACTATTGATTACAATGTGTCATGTATAGAACACACGGTTTTATACACATGCATGTGTGTGTGTGCGCTACATATATTTTCAGATTGTATAAATTCAAGGGGACTGTACAGCTAAGGCACTTAAAATTACCACCCACCAATTTACATGAGTAAAGTAGCTTCATCTAAGTCACACATCCATACTTTTTATGACATTCCATAGAAGCAACAAATCTAAAATTAGATGCTTGAATAATACTAGTAATATCTATGTTACTCAGTTGCTGAGGATCATCAATTTAGCAAGTTGAAAGATAATCAACGCCTAGAGTTATTAAATTTCAAAATCAACCAGTACTGAATGCAGCAAATAGATTATTATGAGAGAAAGATGCTTTGACTTATATTTGACAGCATTCTGCTAAAGGATATTTTCAAGACGGGATACATGATGACTTAGCATCAACCCTTTTTATTCTTGATTATTAGACAGAATTTCATTGCAATTCAGCCCACATAAACAGAGCAAATTTATAAGCAGACTTCATTTCTTATATAGATACCTAAATAAATTACAAAAGTTGTCTTAAGAACCAGCACACAGAACATGCAGTTTGACAGAGTGGGCTGCGGCTGTGAACACTACATCATTTTGTATTATGAATTCCATTTTGCACTATGCCCGAAGCAGGTTATGTCTCAAACAGGTTACTGTAATGCATTTGAAACAGATGTCCAAGTAAGGGTGATGGACGGTTAAAGAAAATTGAAAGTCAATATGGCAAATAAAAGGCCTTGAACTCAGAGCCTCATTCACTAGGTTTTCTACAAAAAGTTTCATGGGTGGGGTGAATGTGCCAGAGCCTCCCAGAAGAGCACACGACCCAGAGCACAGTCTTCCTCTGAGCAGCAACCCAATTTTCATCTTCGGGGAAACATTAGGAAACATATATCAGGAACAATTTTATCCATTTGCAAAAATATTATTTTGTTTGTGAATTGATTTTGCCTTAGAATTTCCTCTTACTATTTGTATATTTCGTCCTTTCCTATGTTGTCCCCAAGGAGTAAATCAGAAGCCAAGAGTGTAAGTGTGTACTGTATAGTAATGTTTGCCAAGAGATGCTAAAGGATCTACAGCCTAATAGGAGCTCGGAGGAAGCATGCATAAGTGATAGAAAGGAAAAGCAGCAGGCAGAGCATCTCATGGGGGAGAGCCTGAGTCACTAGCTGTAGGGTCTGCAGTGACAGGACTTTGGAATCACCCATTTTGATAAAGCGGATTGAGCCTGGATGTGTTCTCTGAACTAGATGCCACCCAGAAGCAGTTGATAAGAGAAGCACAATTTTATTTAGCTATTTAGTCAACAATTATGTTCAACTTGAAAAACAAAGCTGGCAAAATAAAATCATGCGAAGCAAGCTGGAACACTATATGAAGACTTTCAAAAACCCAGCCCTCTAGGAAGTTTAGCTTTCCAATCCTCCTCCATTTAGTGTTTAGCACATGGAAATTTTATTCTGGGGTCTGTCAATGCTCTGTCTCATTAATACTATTCAGCATTGACTTTTTTTTTTTTTGGTAGAATTTGCACTGCTTCCTAACAAAAAGCAATGTTTTGCTATTAAAATGTTTAGATTTAGATATTCACCTTAGAAAATCCAACTCCATGGAATTTCTTACCATTTTTCTAGCAAAAACCCCCTACCAAAATATGTTCTGGATTGCACTTAGACTATTTTGCCTGAAGGAAATTGGGCAAATATTTTCCATCCTGCCCATTACAAACAGGAGGGTTACAGCACACACACGCACACGTCCACACGGACAGGAAGTCACAGGAAGTATTAAGTAAGCATTCAGCCCTCAGTCGTGTCCTAGGCCAAGAGTCCAGCGACTTGTGGGAGGGCACCATGCCAGCCTAACAGATGGACGTTCATATGGGTAGTCAGGACATCATGTGAAGCCATCAAGTATAGATACTAAGGGCATGATTCCAACCTAAGAACATGAGCTTTCTGTGAAGGTTAAGGGGATGTTAAGCTGGATTTACTTTCAAAAATAAAGAATAAATTCCACAGCCATGTCCGGTAGTAGTTATGCTCTTAGTTAATCAGGTGGAGTTGCTGGTAGCTAAAAAAGAGCTTTTTTGTAACAGAATTATCATGAGGTAAAGTTTTAACATTTCACAAGGAAGATTTCATTCTGACAAATAAACATGTATTATTTGTGGGGAGATGGAGTTAATGATAATGATTTTGCACTGGCAGTGCTTTGACCCTGCATCCCCATCTGGCCTGTGCCTTTTCCCTAAAGGAGACAGGAAACAGCTATTTGAGCAGTGACTGCAGCCCAGACAGCCAAATGCATCCTCCAGCAACCATTACTGGGACAGTCAGAATTGGGAACCGCTACCATTTCCTGATGAGGAGAGAATTAGAAGAACAGAGGCACAACACCTCCACACACATTGCCCTGAAGAGCACTGAGCTAGCATTGCTGATGCATCTGAGTGAAAAGCAGGCCTGCACATCCCACAGTCTGCTGCTCTGTTCGTTGGCAGGAGAGAGAAAGAGGTTAGGAGTCATGCCTCGTGAATTTAAGTCACTGCTACACCACCATAACCCAAGGATGGGCCAAAGCCTGCTGCTGAAATGTGATCCCACCTCTTACTAAGGTCACAATATCAAAGTCTGAAGAGCTTTTCAAATTTTACCAACTGACTAAGCAGAGCACATGAAATTTCATTCCCAAGTACAGGGGAGAGGCAGCATCTTGGTTTATGGAGCACTGTGTATTTAGAGCAAAGCTGGGCCAGGAAGCACTGAATTCCTCTTTCAATTGAAATGAGATATTCAGAAGAAACATTAGAACTTTATGAAGATGAATAGTACATAGGTTTTGTTGATTAAAAGGACTTGTCTGTTTCTTTGCTCTTGATCTAAAAACATAAAGAGAGGGAGAACCACTGCTTCCTCTTATGGGTCATTCCAGAGGATACAGCTTGAATTATCTGCTTTCAGCTTCCAGACATTTAGGTTCTTTCTGCTAGACTTAACAGCTCCTTCATATTCAGCACTCTTTCCATGAAGTTACAGATCGCAATGCAATTTACTTCTCAAACAACTTTTCACTAAACAACAAAGATTGTCATCTTAAAGATTCACACCAAAGGAATTTTCTGAGGAATGCTATTCCGCTGCTCTTTTGTATGCCCTCTCCAATTTTTCAATGTCCTTTAAGAATTCAGATGCCAGAAAATGAATGCGGTAATCCAGTTTTAGTCTCCCCGGTGCCATATAGACAGGGAAAGGTTGACTTCTTATTCTACCTCTTTATGCAGCCTACGGTCCCCATTCTTACATATATCCTATTATTTCTTTCGTGAGACAGTACATTCAAGGATACAGCTACTATTTTTTAGTTTCAGCCTACGTGCCCTGGTTCAGCCTACATGCCCTGGTATGATTAAATTTACCATTTCAGAATGCATTTGTTTGCATTTAATGTCCCAGTTACAGAATATTCCAAATTCTTCTATTTTGATTCATTACCATGTCATTAGCCACTTCACAACTAGTTCTTGAAGTATCCATATATTTCATAAAAGTGGTTTTATATTTTCTCCAGACCTTTTCAAAGCAAATTAATGCTATTGTGATCATTTCTGCGGACTTTCACTAGAAACTGGCACTGAATTGTGATCCTCCATTAATGAATTTTTGGAAGCTCTTAGTCAATTTGTAAATCATGTAATGAGCTTTTTATGAGTATAGTGCTATTACTTTATTAGAACATTGTACAGTAATCAGTAGAATAACTTACAAAAGGATATGTCTGTAATGGCTACTTGGTGGGTTTTTTATATAAAGAATATAATAATCAAATCAGATTTCTTTTCCATTAATAAGGTCTGCATTACCATACTGAGTGACATTAATTATACTCCTGTCAGGTATTCTTTATTAAATTAATCTAACATCACAAGTTTCATTATTTTGCTTAGAACTGATGTCAGGCTCACTGCCATACAGTCATTTCAACCACTATATCCCTTTTATGAATGCTGGCACAATATTAACATTGTTCCAACCTTCTGGAACTTTGCCCAGCAAGATTTGTTAAGAGGTTACATCAGCGTTGTAGACTGCTGAGTTGTAGACACAGATATTTGATTACGATTTTTCCAAGTTTGCTGATGTTTTAGATCTAGCAGTGACTTACAACACTTCAGAAATATTTCTTCAAGGATCTATCTGGTTGTTGCATAAATATTAGCGCATAATTATTAACAGTTTTATGACAGATGTTGTTATTGGGATTTTTATGACTTTCACTATTACTGGAATTATTTTTTTGCCTAATGTATGGAATCACAGAATTTTTCAGAGTTGGAAGGGACCTCTAGAGATCATCTAGTCCAACTCCCCTGCTAAAGCAGGATTGCCCAGAGCACATTCCTCAGGACTGCATCCAGGCAGGTCTTGAAAGTCTCCAGAGAAGGGGACTCCACAACCTCCCTGGGCAGCCTGTTCCAGTGCTCTGTCACCCTCACTGTAAAGAAGTTTTTCCTCATATTTGATCGGAATTTCCTATGTTCCAACTTGTCCCCATTACCCCTCGTCCTGTCACTGGGAGCCATTGAAAAGAGTCTGGCTCCATCCTCCTTAAACCCATCCTTTAGATACTTGTAAACATTAATGTAGTTACATACCTACTTACTCTCCTTAGTCTTGCTCTGATGTTGTCACATTCCTCTATCAAGTTTCTGTATTTCATACCACGTTCCTCTATCAACTTTCTGTCTTTCATACCTCTTGGTTTCCACAGACGTGTACTTACTTTCTCCTTTCTCCATTCACTATATGCCTGTTAATTCCTATTTCTTACTTTTACTTTTGCATTCAAAGCAGATGGACTTGCAGCTAAGATTTTCAGCATCTTTGAATCATTACTCTTTTGTTATCTAACATTTTCATTAAGAATTTAAATTTTTCATTCATCTATTTTTCTGATTTCTCCTCCCAGTTATTTCCACTTACATTTTTCTCCACCATAGGAAATTATCTATTTAGAAGAATCAACATTTTACTGCTTGGGATTGTTGTTTGTTTGTCTATACTGACTGCAGTCAGGTCATGAAAACCACCCCTAGGGCAGTCATTCATATTTATTGATTCTAATGAGATCTTAAATTAAAAATACATCATGTTGGGCATGGAGACTTTCCATTAGAAAACCTTTTTTCTTTTTTTTATTATAAAAATTTAATATTTTACTAGTGTGTTTGACAAACCTCCAGTTCATAGACCTCCCAACGCATTTATAAATATGCATGATTTTGTGTTATCAAGAACTCCAGAATACTACATCTCTTTTAACTACTTGGTTTGTCCTGGGAATTACATCCACTTGTTTTATGATCCCAGTAGCTTCACTGCTACCATCAGCGTTCAGGCTTGGCGTTCTCACTGATGAGGGTTTCCAGATCATCATCTTTATTACCAAGACTTCATGACAGATATTTCATACAACAAGAATCCCTCATTTTGTGTCTGTCTGTTCTCCCACTTCAGATACATTTTGCTGGATTACAATTAAGTACTATAATGCATACACTATGACTTTACATCTGACACAGTATATGATGACTCAATATTTTTTCTACAGGTTTGGGTTTTGTGTATTTCTAACTACTCATGATCAATTCTCTTATAAAGCATCAGGAAGGGCATGTTTCCATGAGTATGATTTTCCAAGGGTATGATTTCCATGAGAAAGGCATCTATATTTAGCAAATGGTACTCCTTGCACGTGGCCAATAGAGCTGGCTGCACATTGCACTTGTGAAAGTTTGCAGTAATGACAGCATTCCTCTTTTGCCTCAGGGGACCTGCTGTTGATCTGTTTTTCTATATCACCCTTCCTACTGTATGGCCATTTAATGCTGCCTTCTTTTGCATATCTATTGAGAACTGTATCACAAAAAAAAACCTTAATCTCCCTGAAGTGGCACAGTGTAAGTGAGAACAGAATCTGGATTGCTCTTTTACTTTAGTATATTCTGGACCAATACCTTGGACAAATGAAACAAATTACTGAAATGGAATTCTGGCTTTTTTTTTTTTTTGCCTTTTTTTTTCTTCCATTCTGCTTTGTAAGGTTATTCAATCAGTTCTTAAAATAGTTTATGTAGTTTAATTTGGGGAAATAAATGAGGTTACTTTCACAAAAATGTCTTAATCTGCACTTTTTCTGCAAGATGGACAATATTAGAAACCTGAGATCCCTTTTCTCGTGAACATAATAAGACATTTCTCAGTTGAATGCCCAGAGGTGCGCAGCTTCTAATGAGGGTTTAGAAAAGAATAGCTGGGGGAAAAAAAGAAAGAGAATGAGAGAGAAAGAGAGAAAGAGAGAAAGAATAAAGAAAAAAAGGATCTTCAATTTTAGCACGTACAACTAAATAGATGCTAACTCTTAGCCAACTAGCTAAAAAATAAGAAACTAGAATGATTATTAGTCAGCTAGTTGTTTTTTTGTAAAGATTTGGGTTTAAGGTATATTTAACTTTAAAATTATCACATAATGTTTGTAAATACACACCAAAGCTCTGCAGTTCTTTATTTTTGTTAAAAAAATGTGACAGAAAAAGTGTCCTACCATTGTTTTTCACCTTGAGCTATACATCTGTTATTTGTTGAGTGCTATGCTTTAAATAAGCTTACTGAAAATGTGAATGAAAAGTCAAAGCATTTTCACAATGAAATCCAGTTGTTTTCAAAACTATTCTAATGACATGTAATTCCTCTGAATTAATGTAATCCCTACTGCTATGACCTTTCTTAATTAAAAATTGTCCATCTTGACACAGACTGAAAAATGAATGAAAATTACTTAAACGAATATGCAAATGCCAACTGAAAACATAGTATAACAAACTCATTTTCATAGTGCTTCATTATTATTACTTGAGCTAAATTATTACATTTTTTTCACCCACCTCTGTAACTTCAGAAAAGAATCTGATATTTCATCACTGATCCTTCTTAAGTGATACTGATACCGTCCAATGACATTGGACATTGGCAGTTTTTTACTGTCTACTGCCACATATTGGGATGTTCCATGTTTTACAGTAATACGTTCTGGGTTCTCTTTTGTTAATAGACATAGAACTCTAGTGAAGTATATCCACATTTTAGTACCTAACAAAAAGCTCTTATTTTAATATGTCCTCAGATCAAGTGTATCATGCAGCTAAGCAACCAATGGATTTTCTATTCACCGTTAATCCTGAAAAATATTTTTATACATTTTCAGTGAAATGAACATTTCAAAATATTAATTTTGTCTCACAAGAATATCTTGTGCCATGTAGAAAAAATCACTTTTCCATATTGTCCATTAAAGTAATAAATACTTCATTTTGAAAATATCTAGGTGAAACATTTTGGTTTCTCTCTTTCTAAAATACCACTGTTGCTTGCAATGTTTCCATGTAAAAAAGTTCAGTTATGAAATTCATCAAGTGTAGCGTATCTTGCATGCACTACAACTATATTACAAGTGTCCATAAAATCAAGCATTTATACTAAGAAAACAAGATGGAAACCATTGGGCTTGCCTCATTCATATAATCTATAACGTATACAACACAAAAGAATGAAAAATCCTCCTCAGTTATTAAACAGTCAACTTGCAAAGAGTTTACAGAGTTAACAATTAATTTTTCTTCAGAGATGTAGCCCTTTGTGCAACCTGCCCTGACCTTCCACATCTGACTGCTTAGCATCTGTGTGTGGTGCATGCAGAGGCTTGACATAGGTGTAAGGAACCAGGCACAAGATACTTAACTGCATTTGCAGAGACAGAAATATTCTCATTAACAACTCAGAGACATTGCTTTTCAGAAGCAAAACTACTTGCTATATTCTTCTGGAAGAAACAGACAACGTGTCATAGAGATTTTAGACTAAGTTTAAGGCCTAAATGATTCCAGGTAACACTCATGTTTGAACATACCAGCTTTGCAAACTGACAGTAATGAGAACCCATCCAGAAAACAATTTCAGACCTAGCTTTCACACCACTATGCATGTACCAGAGTACCAGTTCGAGGGAGTGTTCAAGACTGACTGTAGGAACTGGACCTCCTGACTTTGGTTTATGCTCTAGAGAAACCCCCTCTGACAAAACTTGAATGTAGTTTTAAGGTGAACTGAGACAGAAAGCAAAAAGCCTGTCTTGCAACTTCTGCACCAGCTGTGGTTTCCTAAAAATTATTCTACATGCAGCATGGAACTTAAATAAGTCTGCACCCTTCCATGTACAATATTTTTCACTCTATGCTCTTTTCTTGGTCTCTACTTTATAGACATATAGCATTACTGCTTGTTTATTTTTCATTTAATTTTCCTTTCCTTGCCAAATAGTTAATTGCTCTGTATCTTCGGTACATGTTTATATATGCTTAAACAACAAAGCACTAGGAAATTGTCTTCCCATATAAAATGTGCTCAGCATTACAATTAATCATCATAGCTCTATTAGTGTAGGTGTAGATATTATAATTAGGAGGTTAGCAATAATTGTGTCGATGCAGTAGCATAAGAAATGCTGGAGTGAGCAGTTGAACAGTATTTATCTAGCTACTGAATTATATTATAAATGGGATTACAGGGAGAGAAAATGAGATATTTATATAGGCCAGTCCAATAATAAACTTGTCCACAGCCTCCAGAGGGTAATTTTTTTCTTAGTTTGCTAGTTTAAAAATTCTTCCCTCACCTCTAAAGACTCGTAAGTTAATACCTTACAAAACCTACATCAGTCCTATAAATCAAATCTTAGTATCAGCCACCATTTCAGTGACAGAATGAATATCTCTTTGATATGGAGGGTGGAGTAAAATGTCAAAGGGAACAGTCCCATTTAATCACTGTAAGATCCCTAACAAATATCAGCCAAATATACTCTTCTTGTCTCTACCCATCCCCCTTATAAATAGCTGCTCAATTGAAAAGGGATATAATACATTTCAACCTGCCATCTATTTTTAGTTGTTCTCTGCAATGAATCTTTTAAAAGAGACAGTCATACAGATACATCTGCAGCATGTTTAATGGGAAGCTCGTGAATTCCCCATTCTTGCCACACAAGGTAGCTCATTTTCAGTCAGATGGAATTGGAAAATGCTGACATAAAGACACAGCTCAGAAGATACAGGTAAAAGATAAAGAGAATTGTACAAACCATTACTCAAAGTTCTGTGTGGAAATATACTAGGCACATTTTAATAGCGTGGGGCTGTTATCTACTCATTCAATTGTGAAAATGGGATCAAGAGTTTCTTTGTGTTACCCCTAGTTTCTTCTTTCATTCTTGATGCAGCTTTGGATAAAACACTTTTCTTTTTATGCCTCAGTCCTACCAACTTTAGAAGAAAGTAAAATAATACCTGTACCCTTTGAAGGGCAGCAACAGGCCACATTCACAATGCGGCCTGGGATTCCTGGAAAAGATGCTTTTTATGGCTACAAATATTATCATCTTTAGTCTTAGCATCAAGTTTCCTCCTATTCCTCATGTGTGCAGCTACAAAACAAATGGGCGTCAGGGAGGAAAAGAACATCCAACGGTTATTCTTTCATTTAGAGCCAAAGTTTTGACAAAATTTAAATAGGGTCTTTAAGATCAGATGTCTCTAAAGATCTGAATAAATGGCATCAAGTGGAAAGATACAAAAAGCTGCAGGTAAAAACAGACAAAAATATTTGTCTGATATTTATTCCATGGGGCTGTTACTGAATTGAGCAAGTAGCTTGGTGGTATCTGTCTCCAGTGATATGGTTCTACATCTCTAAGAGCCGGGCAATTTTCTCAGGGCAAATCCAGTCACTCTTCCACTCGTTTTTTTTATATAATCAGGCAGGCTAATTTGTGAAAATCTGTTACTAAATGGTTAGTTTTAATTCACACAGAAATGGGCTTGCAAAAGCATTTGGAGTCCTTTAACATAACACCATGTGAAATTCTGCAGGATATTCACATTATTTTGGACATAACACTACAGGAATAAACTTATTGGTATGATTTCAGAAAGCAAGCAGACCTTTCCAGTAAGTCCACTGAAAACAAGATTTCCTGTGACATGCTGCATTTTTCCTAGCTTGTGCTTAAACAGAAACACAAAGGAAGAGATTTTCAGCCCTTGATTGGTCATGGTGAGTCCCCACATCACAATACACATCATCCCTCAATATCTGACAAACTACCTTTCGCTTGAATATTCAATACACATCCCCAGTGCAATTCTCCCTAAATGCCAACAAAAGCTCAACTAAGTACCCTGTTTGCTTAGAGTGGACCTCAAAACAGAGGAAAATAAGCTGCTGAATTTTAAGCATTAAAGAAAAGGACTTTCTTCAGTGGTAAATCACAGAAATCACACAAGGCACAGCAAATATTCACTGAGTGTTGTTTTTCTTCCAATTTCCTTTTCTTTGTTTATAACCAGTCACTTTCAGGTGTCATTCTTCTGCACCATTCACAGCTTGACACAGCACTTGCTTGCTAAAACAAGGTTTAACCGGTTTGTTACCAGAATCTTGACAATGTACAGAAAAAACATTTTGGCTTGCTTCCATTTACTTTTTTAAAGTTTGGCTGAAAGTAGATACGGAACATTAGGGAGTAAGGTCACAAGTCCAGCAGATCACATGTGAAGCTGCTTCAAGTAAGGGTATTCTTATCCTTAAGACATTTCAAGAATGCAAAAGTCTTATCAGCGGTATGCAAGACAGAGCCTTATTTCACAAGATTTTGTATCCCCCTTCCCACTTTGCCTTCCATCTAACTCATCTATCACACAGTCCCTGTGACCCTACCACACTGGTCCATATAAGGAGCATGTCCACGTCCCTTATATGCCAGCATTTGGCAACAAAATAGATTATTTATGCCAGTTTGGGCCAGAGAACATGACTTGAGTTAGCAGCACTTCATAGGCTCCTAAGAGGCTTGCTGCTACTTGTATTTGCCATACTGTGCATGGTGGACAAAACTCACAGCCTCAGCCTCCCTGAACGCCCACAGAAAGCTAGACAGTCTTTCCTTTCCCAAGACCAGAGCATATATTTCATTTTAGTAAACTTCCTTTACTTTGTGCCTAGGCTAGTATTGCCCTAGACCTGAATAAACAGAGTAATTAACTTTGAGACCTGCCTCAGTCTACAAGAAGTAGACAGAGATGCTTCTTTTGTCTGTTAAGGAGGAAGAGAACATAGGTTTTGGGGAGTTAAGGAGTTAGTAGAAAGCCATGTCTTGGCTTCTTATCCTAAAGACAAAGACTCCATGAAGCATGGCCAAAGTCAAGAGGTCTTCTGATCTTCCACACTAATTCTCCCTCAGATTATCTCTCTTTTCTTTCGCCAAAGAAGATCTTATTAACATTGGGCAATCCCCATGAGCCATGCTATGATGAAAGGACAAATAAGGCTGTAAATATGAACACAAGATAACTAAATGCCATTGGTTGTATTTTATTACATTATGTTCTTTTCTCTTTGTATTTACGGAAGTCAACTCTTTCTTAACAGAGGAACAATAAGTTTCTAATTAGTGTAACAGTGATCAGACTCTAACAATATCCGTGTAACTAGTCAAAAATGAACCTATGAAAACAATACATATTTCACCTCATTACTACCAAAATGGGAACTATGCAGACTTTTCTGTGCTCCTTTTCAGTAAAATGCAGATAAAATTAAGACTAAGCTTAGTACACAATTTAATATGAAATGGATTTAGTTGCATTTCTACTAAAATCGATAGTTTAAGATTTTAAATTAAAATGTAAGGTATAAACTCAATGTTTGTAACTAATATGTTCTAAGTTTGTGCCTCTGAGAGAAGGCTTTTTGAGCATTTATTTTGATCGCAAAATGTGATTCATACTGGGGTAAGTAGAGGGTAGTTATTTCCAAAGTAAACATGCTGATCATTTAATAAAAGTGCAAAGAATACCCGGCTTCCTTGTCTTGTCACTTTAGTATCATAAAATTGTCCCATTGCAGAATTGTCTCATTCAGATCTGTCTTCAAACAGAGAGCAGGACTGCCTAGCTCTGGAAACATGTTCAGTATCTGCCTCTAATTTTTAACTGTCTTTAGTCTTGTTCTAGTAGGCAAGCTGTTGTTGGCTCTTCCTTTGCTCTGTTTTGATTTATTCCTTCTCAATTTTAATTTTAAATGAGCAGAAGTGGCTATGGATTGTACAGATACCTACACTGGACTACTTTAGGTTGCAGCAGTAAAAAATTATCATAATCCTAGAAAACGCTCATATGTGGTCAGCCTGTCCAGAAATGTATGTATGCACAAAGAGGACATACTCAACATCTTTCTTTCTATAGCCTTAGTCAGTTGTCCACAGCAGCTCCAATAACAAAAAATATCCAAGAAGTTATAAATGCTTTGGCACAGGGAGCCAAGATTGGTTCCAAATTGGAAGCAGCCTCAGCCCCAATGAAGGTAGTCCTCAAATTTGTACTGAGGTGGGAGAATCTGAGTTTTTTAATGGTGAAATGCAGATAGCAACTGTCAGAATCATTCAGGGCAACAGGGCTGCAGAGCCATCCTGTAGAACCACAATGGATTTTCAAGGGTGTCTGTTGTGTGAAACGTGGGACTACTGCAGAATTAGGACAATTACCTAAATACAACAGTGTCTCATTCTTTGAGCTTGGCATATGTAATGGCCTGTGAAAATTTTGTTCCCAGGAAGGCTGAATCAAAATAGTTGTTTGGGATGTGTCATTTTTCAAAGTTTGCTTGTCAGAGTTTTTCATATGAGAATGGAGGCTCTTGTCATTTGGAATGCCTTCACTGTTGTATTAATTGTACTGTCCTCTCCCAATTGCTCATAAATGGAGCTATTACAATTCAAATAAATGACTGCAGTTGTATCTAGAAGATGCAGCCTGATAAAAATCTGTCCTAAAATCTTCTATAGGAAATCACTGGAAAGGTAAATAGATTTTATGAACCAGATTAATTAGTTTGATGTGCCTGCTTTGTACTGCTTTCATGAAACAAGTCAACATTAAACACTATGCAGCCAGATATTTAAATAGGCTTTGCTTCACCAGAATTGCTAAAATGGTGCAATATATCCTTATATAACCCTAATATATCCTAAATCTTTATTTCCTAAACAATTATTGTCGCTTCCGTATATATTTTCGTAGTTATTTGTTTCACACCAGCCTTTTTGGTCTTGTGAAATCATAATGTTGAATACATAACTACAGAATCACACATCATATCCACACAGCATATAGGGGAGCAGAATCTTTTCTTCACGTATGGATATTTTGCCACTAATTTATCTATATGAAAGAGTGGTCTTTAAAATGCCATAGACAAAAGAAAACAAGCCCTTACAACCATGGAATTCAAGTTGACAAGAAAATATCCAGCTTTTCTTCTTCATCACCGCCAACAATGATAAATATATTTCATGATTACTGCTCTACAGTAATCTTTAGAAAATGCAGATATATTGCTGGATATTGACTCTATTAATTATAAAGGTATAATTTTCATAATTATTCTGATTATCTCATCCACTTGCCCTGTGTCGTTAGATGAGAAATGCAAATTCCATAAACTTCATTACAATTTTATTGCTCATCAGAAGCATTTTTTACTCTCGAAATATTCAGTGTAGAGACAAAACAGGGAAAATATGCCGAGTGCAATGAAGAGCAGTGGAATGCCAGAGTACTTACACTAAAGGTTCTTTATAAAGAAGCTACTTCTTAATATTTCTTTATTGACACCAACTGAAAAAAGTCAAAGCTTATCTTTTAAATTTGCTAGTATTCTTTCTTTGTACTCAACTCTTATTTTTCAGTCACACTAGGGTCTTCCCTGTTATTTTGTATTTTGTGTTTCCTTATTGCAACTTCATTAGAGATAGATACTGACAAGTGTATAGCAGGTAATAATTTCTGTACTAAAGACAAACATTAACAGTGACTGCGACAGGCGCTGCATTTTGTTCAAGTTACAGAATCCCAATTCCAGTCATTCGCACAATGTAAATATTCTATGCCTCTTAAAAAGCCTAGGTGTCTTGGAAAAACTTCAGACTAATGAACTACACTGGACCCATTAGCCTGCTCATGCAGTTGGTCTTCAAAGGAACTACACCGAATTATACCAGATATGAATCTTTTCCATTCTTTGTTCCCAAAATATTTCTAGATACAGCTTAAATTTTTAACCCTGTGCTCTTTTTGCAACATTCTTAAGCTGTGGACTGTTAAACAGCTTCTGCATCTCCCCAGAGATGCAAATCTCTAGCTCCAGTACAAATGGGGTTTGCAAATGCTTGAGGGCGGAATGTTCTACATAAACGGAGATGGTGTCATTACTTAGCACTGTGGGAAGCATTTCAAAAGCTGAAACACCCTTGCCTTCAAAAGCAGGAAAGTTTCTAGAGAAGTCTGAGTCTCCTCATCAACCTTGTTTGCAAAAACTGATAAACATTTGATGCACTAGAGTTCAGTGTTCTTCAAAGCCATGCACTCCTCAGCTTAGCCCCACTTCCAGTCCTTTGTGTTAAAGGGGTCCTATTGGGGGATATATGCTCAACCTATAAATCTGCATGTCAAAACATAGTCTATATCATGAAATAGTATTTCCTTCAAAGTGAATCAATAAGTATAATTTTGACTGATTAAACCAAATATCTATTTTTATTAGTTAGCTAAAACCACAAAGATTATTTCTAAATTCTCTTCAGACCCTCTGTTTAACCAGTCTGTGTTGCAATGCTTGGCCTGCAGCACTTCTATTTTTAGCTCTAATGGAACAGTCTTAAATTGCTTATTTTCTGTTTACTAAAGTCATTGAGCTTGTAACCATGGCAACTGTGGCAAGTGCCACAGCTTAACTGTTTTATTAAATGGATCGAAGATACAGCTGCAAAACTTGAAAGGCCAGCATGTCAATTTTATACATAGCTCAAACTGCCATATATATCACATTATAGCAAGTACTACATTAAATATGAGGAGCCAGAATTTGATCTTGGTCATAATGATATAAATCTTTACTATCTCTTTGCTCGATGGCAAAAAGAAAAAAAAAAAAATTATTCTTGTGTAACACAAATCAGGATTGTTTTTGTCAAATTGCACAGCCTGTCAAGTTTCAGTGATTACTGCATTTGAATGCATAAATTGCAGACGATGTCCCTTAAACCAGTCCCTAGTTATCATGGAAAGACACCATCTCACAGTTGTGTTTGCATGAAGCTTTTAGCACATTATTGTATTGCTTACAGCAAGCATTATTTTTGGAACCACTATGTTATGTTAGGTTAATAGAAGGAATTAAATCAAAACTAATGACCTTGTCAAATGAAACTTCTTAAGAGTTATACTGGAAGAATTAACACAAAGAGTTCTTTAAATCTGTAATTAGGCATTTGAACAAGAACACCCTGAGTACCAGAGGTGTTGAGAAATTATACCTTCTATTCATTTCAGTGTAAGCTGGGTATACTCCATATATATGAAAACCAGGGTACTTTTAAATTCATACTTCAAATTATATATAACAGTTAAGTCAAATACTTCTGAAGATTATTGAAAAATATTACCACTGTTTAGATGTTTTTTGTGATAGAATATAAAACTCCATAGGATCCAATAACAAATATCATTTTTAACACAAACCTAAGCAACATTATACAGCCCCCAAAAGACTGAGAGCTAAAATAAGAATAGTGATATATTTACACCCATAAATATTTAATGCACGATTCATCCTGTTGTAATAGAACCAAAAGCTTGAAGAATGTTTGACATTTGGAAGAATGGGGTTCTGCTCTCTTCACTAGTGTTGTGGTTGGAACACTGTTCGCATTGCTACTTTTGGTGCGAAATGTCTACATATTGCAAGTCTCTCTATATAGGTACTTCTAGTGGAAAAAAAAAAAGTAAAATTGACACTTTAAAGGAGATATCTTTTAAAAGAGGTAATAATCTATCAAAAGGTGTATTTCTTTCTATGAAAATATTCCTGTTTAAATTAAAGAATAGCGTGTTTGATGTTCAATCATTAAATTCAAAGAAATATTCTTCACTATCTGTTGGTGTAACTGGAATTACTGGAGTGAAAAAATAATGAAGTTTCCTTTCATTTATATATTTCTTTCTTTTTTTCTCTATCTGCAGGATCTACCTTCATTTGCAACACCCACATAATTCCAGTGAAAAATCAAGAAGGAGTAGCAATGATGTTTATTATTAACTTTGAGTATGTAACAGATGACGAGAATGTGGCATCTCCCGAGAGGTGCAAGCCAATATTGCCATCCAAACTTGTAAATCGTAAGTTATTCATTGAAAGTTCTCTGCTTACCTCTACTCTTAGCTGTGAGAGTCATTAACCTGGGCAATAATGATACCAAAGAAATGATGCAGTCCCCTCGTTTCAAAACAATAAGGAGTTAAATGCAGCAAACCTGTTACAATGTTGGTGAGATAATCTATCAAATCTTTGGTAGTACTAGCAGTATGGATCTTGTGAGTACTGCTAGAAAATATAAATTCATTAAAAGTAAAACATTTCCAGAAGTGCATTACCCTTGACAAAAATTGATTATGAATGGAAAACTGCAAAAAAAGTATTATGCTATAGACCAAATATTTCACATTAGCCTATTCAAAACTGGGTATTTCTATTTTCCTTTCTAAATAAAAAATAGTTGGTGGTAGGTTTGATTAAATTAGACTAGAAAATATGAAACGTGGAAAAAAAAAAACATAATTAAACACCCTGATTTTATCAACTTGAAGTATTTAATTTGGCTTGAAAGATGTGGAGTTTTTTTGATATACAGGAAATGTTTTGTTTTTTCACTCTGGAACGTAAGTATTGTCAAGATCAGAAAAATCTACACAAAACAAAAGTCCACTTCTTATACAGCTATGCTGCGTAGCTTTCTGTCACACTATCTGCACAACGTGTGTTCTTTTGCTGACCTTCACTCTGCAGCAACAGCACACGGTCTTTCTGCTTTGCATCTCCACTCACGTAATCTCCTCTTACTACAAGATTTCCCAGAACACATCCCCATTTGTACAAGCTCTTAGTAAAGCACAGCGTGCTCTAACCGTGAGCGTTAACACTCGCCCCTGGCTAGCTCAGCAACAGTTGGAAAATACCTTTTCACAGTGTAATAATCTTTAATGTTAATATGATAAAGTGACCTGGAACCTAAGTTTTCTGATTGTTAAATCAACACTTCAGCGTTCTCTAGAGAGGAGACAGAGACGGGTACAATCTTCACTGAGAGAAGCGAGGGGAGAACTTTCCCAATGTAAGCACTATGTACTACCTGAAGTGATGACATGCTGTATTACTTTTTCTACTAGTTATGTTGAGATTGTAAGGAGCAGGCCTGTAGCTGTGCATATAACAGCATTTACCAGGTTCCTTCTGATGGCAGTCTTTGCCATTCTTCATAATCTAGACTTTCTGCATTGTATCTTCTGGACAAAATGCATAGGATCTCACTCAAAGCACTGCGACTATTAAAAATACATAAACAAAAAGTCCCCCCATCATATTGCCAAATCATTCACATTTTTAAAAGATTGAAATTTATTTCTATAACTAATTGGGATACTAAAAAAATACTATTTTCATTAAGCATGGAGAAAGAGCTCTCACTGAATCACTCTGGATGGGCCAAAGTCCTTCCCTTATGTCCATATAATCCTACAATGGTAGGAGGTATAAATCTGTGGAAAGGAAAAACCCCATCATTGGAAACCAGCAGTCTGCAAATAATTATTGTTCACCAAATATCACATGTTTTTAAAAGAGCCTTTGTAAATATTATTTCCAATACATATTTAAAATCTTG
The DNA here is from genome assembly GCF_028500815.1 of Rissa tridactyla. Classification (NCBI taxonomy): domain Eukaryota; kingdom Metazoa; phylum Chordata; class Aves; order Charadriiformes; family Laridae; genus Rissa; species Rissa tridactyla. The sequence continues at coordinate 19,751,066 of NC_071472.1, read as the reverse complement.
TGCTTTTATAGTTCCTTTTCTTATTCTGTTTTGCGGGGTTTTTTTAAATAACCAATACAGCAGTTTTTTTCATTTTCCTTGAGATACCAAGAAAACACTATTCTTTTTCTAGTAATGTTATCGTAAAAATGCCATTAAAGAGTAAGAGAAAAAATAATAAAAATGCATCAGAAAAAAATAAAAATTACATCAAGTAAACCCCACTTATATTCTGTTTCTATTTCAGGATGCCATGATTTTGTGAATTTTGAACACTTTGCTTCCTGGTTGTAGAAAACAATTTTATAACATAAATAAAATTGTTCATCTGGTCCATGCTTAATGGGGTTTTATTGAAAAAATGGAAGGTAAAATACCAAATGGGGGGAAGGGGAATGAAAGAGCTTCATGTCCTGAAAAAGAGCTTTTTCTTCTGCTATCTGCAATACATCACTGTACATTTCAAGTGTTGTCACTTGCCGTATTTTAAAGTGAAAAGCCGCTAAAGAGGACATCCACACAAAAAAAGCACTCAGTCAAAACATCCTTCTTGTGTTTAACAGTATTTACACCTGACATACTTAGAGGATTTCCTTGTTGAGAGTAACTGAAAAATGAATAGGTGGGTTTCCAAGCACAGTACATAATAGAGAAAGATCAAGGTGCACAAGGAGGCAAAGAAAGGTGACTTGAACCATTTTCCTGCTGGTGGGTACAGCCAGATGCCAGAAACTGGCAGAAACTAGAGCAGACACATGGCTGCCTCTTACTCCCAGTTGCTTGTGGTTTCAGAGCAGACTGTTATGTGGGCAGGATGGGAAGAATGGTGATACAAAATATGCTACATATAGCCAAAAATTCCTCTTGGCAGAGAGAATTCTCAAGAAAGAGGCCAACATGCGCAAAACATCCAGAAATAACTGCAAGATATTGTGTACAGTCCAATGGTGGGTTTGAATTAAAACAAACAGACAAATGCCTTGAAATTTAGAAAAGGCAGAGAGAGACCAATAAACAAAAACAGAAGTCACAAAAAAGGTGGATTGTTTATCCGTAAAATCATCTTTTTTAAGTCATGTTCCCACCAGAAGAAAGGCAAACAGCAGATTCTCTGTGAGGAAGTTCGTTTTTCATCATCTTACTCTATTTAGAACATATATCAACAGGTGAAGTCAGTAATCTGTTTTCATTGGATCTCACACCAAATGGACAGTAATGGGTGTTGGTTCAAGAAAAAAAAAAAACAAAGAAACAAAATCCCTCCAAATCCAGCAACCAATTTAGAGAATAAAAATAGAGAAGGAACCAGCCATATAACAAGTGCAATACATCTCTGACAAACAAGCAAGACAAGCAACAGCTAATGACAAAAGACAAAAGATTTCAGATTGCATTAACATCTACTACCCAGAAGTACACAGATCATGAGAGATTTCTTTCCAGAGCTCCTTAGATTGAGTTTTCTCATATTACAATGTCTTTTCAACATGAGAGCAAATAAAAATGACTGAGTCAGGTTGCAGGAGAGAAGGACCAAAAGTCAATAGGAAACAAAAAGATTACAGTTATTTTCCTGACCCTAGAAAATAAGATAACTCTTCCATACTACCATTCTTCCTCTAATTGATTTATTAGGAGTTGACACCAAATTTATCAAGTGTAACTTTGAAAAACCTGTCCGTTTTCTAAAAGCATCCATCCTGCTAGCTGCAGCTAACAGTTTTGAACAAGACCGCTTACCACAGTACTTGCCATGACTGAAATCTAACACGATGTAAGAAAAAAGCATTTCATGTTGTACACACGGTGCCTTCTGTTTTCAAAGGCTGTAATAGAAAAGAGGGATTCCAATGTGTTTAAAGGCTGAGGGCCCTCTGAACAAATTAAAGACCTATGGAAGGCAACTGATACTTGCTAAATTGAGCTTAGGGACTACATTTAGTTCTGGACAGGCAGAAAATTAAGAATTTACCAGCTGAATACTGACAGATATTTTAAACAGTTTGTAAGCTGTTTGGGACAGGGATCCTATCTTTTGTTATATGCCATTACAATGGCTAACACAGCTAGGTTCTGATTTATCATTGGGCTTGGCAGATTATGATAATAATAGATTATCAAAAAAAAAAAATGGGGGTATGTTGTCAGGAGTCTGATGATCACATTTGAGTATAAATAAAATTCTTTCTAGACTGGTGCTCAAAAGCTCCTATCTCATATGCAGCAAAATGCTGAATAGGAAATAATGTGAAAAATGAAGATACTGGCTTCACAATACCAGTGTAAAAATCCTTTCAGCTGATCCCTTTGTTCCCTTTATTCTTCCTTACAAGAATTTATCATCAGTTCTCTACGGAAGTCCAGCCAGTGTTTCTATAATCAAATAGCAAATTTTTGGAAAATCCTAGCATGCAACACATCTGTAAAGAACTACTAAATCACAGCCAACTGATTTTTCACTCTTTTCTGTTTCACTGCTTTTGTGTTTTGCCACAATTCTGTTTTTCAATCTATGCCATTTCACTAGTAAAACAAAGGAAGTCTTTGTTCATATATAGCTCCTTTTGGAGAAAGACAAAAAATATCGCTAAACTTTTGTCATATCTTTTTGTTTAAATTACTAACAAAATTTATTGAATACTATATCTGTCCCATCTTTATATTCAGATAGGTGGGGAAATTTCTTCTGTAAGCGCTTATTCCATGACTGGGTAACATCCCCTTCCCCACTGAGGATGTATTTGTACAATGAGCAGCTAAAGTGAGACTTACAGAAACTGGTTTCTACTATAGATGCCCATTCATCATCCAATTACTCTTTCTAAATTTTGTCTCATTTCCAGAGATGAGAATTGTATTCATTCTTACTTCAAGTCTTTTCTAATAAGTTCATTTGCTTTTTGTGTTGCCATTTCTTAGAACATGTAAATGTTTTATAATTCCAGAAATTAACTTCTACACTCAAGAAAAAAACACTTAATAATTTTACCCTACCTCACTTTATCTGTGAAATGCTTGAAGACAAAAATACCTGCTTTCTAAGTGAAAGGGCATTTGTTCAGCATATTAAAGTGTTAAGATCAAAAGTTTTGAGCTACATAGGCCCTAAAAATGGATTTTACTCTTACTGTAACAGTTCTTATGGACTGGTGCTCAAAAGCTCCTATCTCATATGCAGCAAAATGCTGAATAGGAAGTAATGTGAAAAGCGAAGATACTGGCTTCACAATACCAGTGTAAATACTGGTCACAACCAGTAAGACACTAACATTTGCTTGATTGTCACAACGACAATAAAAAATTATTCCCAAAAGCATTGTTCATAAATTTTCATGAACCTAATCATTTGCCAAGGTTGTATAAAATTTTCAACTCCAAACTGAAATAATGCATAAATAAAGGATATTTAGCAAGGCACTTTTAGAAAAAGAGAAATCCTTCCTGTTAGACTCACTATAAAAGAAAAAAAGAGTTTTCTGTACATTTTCTACATTGGACTAAATTAAGAAGACGTGATTTTATACCAATTTAGGAAAAAAAACACCCTGTGAACACTACTGAATTATCATTTAAATTTGTCTACTAGTAAAAGTTGTTAACCAAAATAAGATGAGATTAGAATTCCTGTACAGTGTGTTGTACAGACTTCATTAAACTCTTTATTATAAAGTGTTAAGCCACAATAACTTCTGTATATAAATATGGCTATCAAATCATCTGTTGAGAAAAGGAATGTAAGTGTCCAATTTTATTCCCAAATTTGTCAAATGTTCCAAAAATTTACCTTACAGAAACATTACAGAAATTTAAAGAACTACTGGTATAACTTAATATTTGCTACTGGCACCTGATTCTGCTCTTCAAAGCTGTCACATACTTTGTGTCTGTAAAGCTAGTAACTGCAAAATATCAAAATCAATCATGACACGGACTGAACACAGAGAAAATCAGCAGCCATTTCACACTGACAGAAAGTCAAAGATTTGTGGGTACTGACTTCAATATGAAGAATGTTGCTATGATTTTTCTACTAAAGTAGACCATTTGTGGAATTGTAAAGTATACACACCCACAAGATGAGAAAAACCTCTCAGAACTTTAATTCTGAGCAGTCTTCATTTTCTGCCCCACCTAGAGCATGCTGCTTTTTTACTGACCTATAAGTGCTTTTTCTAACATTTACTCCAGTCCTGTCTAAAGTAAAACTCCCATTGATATGTATGCTAAAATAGCTAAAGCCAGATGAGGTAACTTTATCACAAGTTTTATTAGCTAGAAGTATTAACCTATAAGCTAATACTCGTTCCCTAACACAGTGTTCATTACCTCATGGGAGAAAGCCCAGAAAGTTATTTGATTAAATATATAATCGTGTTCTGCCAAAGAGGGATATTTGAGGATTGTCTTATCATTTTATCGCTTAAAAATCTATAAGCCTATTAAAGACACCCTGGAATAATTTCTTGGGTTTCTTCCTATAAAGGAAATTACAGGATCTGTTATACATATAATAAATGCATATTTTTTTGTTAAGGTTCAAACAAAATAAACAGGCTAATAATATTCTTAAAATGGGTAAAACTATAACCAAGGAGATTCTTCAAGGTGCTTACACTTCACCAGGTTTGGCTCTATTGGTCCTAGCAATGGAGTTACATCTCAAGAATAGAGATCACTGCATTCACTGAAGTTATAAGTCAAGCAAGCACAACTGAAATTCAAAACAGGCCTTTCCTTTAAGTCAAACAGTTAACTCAAAAAATGTTGTTTTCCTCTGTGCAGAGCACTTTGCTATATAAGTAGAGCACAGCAGCTTAGTGAGCTTTGCTATATAAGTAGAGCACAGCAGCTTAGTGAGAGGCATTTTTTCTAAACATATCTGGACAACAACATTGTCATGAAATACTGTATACTGTTTGATACATACAAGTTTGCACATAGAACGTGGCACATATAAGCAACAGTAACCTCCCAACTTTGCCCAAAATGTAATGAGACATTTGTCCAGGGTCTTATTTTTAGCTGCACCACTGGGAGCAAATTCATCATAAGTGAGGGCTAGTCAAGAAAAATTGTGTCCAGGAGGGCAAAGGTTTCTATCTAGCCAACCAGCAGCATGGTTCTGACAACCCCAGTGTCAATATGTGTATTTGTCTCCAAGGTAAATTACAGTGAATGTTAGGTGAACTGAGTCAGTGCTGAACTCTTAGCAAAGGAATATAGCCAAACAGCAATTGCCAGTAAGAGACAGAAGAACCTCTGGTACTTTCACCTTCAAGCGCTCCACAAATACCTAACTTCCTAATTAACAGAAGAGCCATTTAGATAAATAAGTTCTATTAGTTGTCTTTTACAGACAGAGAAAATACAAGTGGGGTGGCTATATTTCTGTTTCCTCATGACAGTTACTGTCGGGGCTCAGATCAGAAAGCAAGCCTCCCTGGATTCTAGCCACTGTAATTAGCTGTTTGCATTACGGCCTCTACCAGCGAGGATCACAGAGCTATTGTGCTCCATCTTGTACAAGCATTCAACAAAAAAAAGGCAACCTCTGCTTAAAGAGATTACAAATCAAAAAGAGGGAACGACACAGCTTTCGGTAGCTTTCAGTGGAGGTAACTTGTGCACACTGGACAAGAAAATGAACTCAAGCTGACAATACTCTGGCTATGCAGACACCCTGCAAATTTTCCCTTTGCTATTTAAATAAATACACAGTAAATGTGAGAAGTGAGTATGAAAAGGCTTCTTAGATTGAACTAGATCCAGGAGGTTTCTTCCAGTCCTATATTTTTATTCATTTTTAACAGGTCTCCTATCTATTTGTTCTTTTCTGGACATTTAAAACAGGTGGGTTCTGTGAGGCAACTTGAAGCCTCACAATTTTTCCATTTCATTATGATTTTGCAAAGGCATCCCACATTTTAATACGTAGCCTCAGGAAAGTATAAAGGCAGTGAGTTTTGCATCATTCTTTGATAGAAGAGAGAGACGTATGTCTCTATTATTCATAATAAGCACTGGCACAGAGAACTTAACACATCTGTGCACTTGCTAAATTGCATTAGAGATTTTAACCTTGGAGAGGGAGCAATCAAAACTACCAGGGTATCTCAAGCTTAGACAAAGAGGACTCTACTACATTGCAGAAAAAAATATTTAAATGGATTTGAGAAGCTTTCAGATGGACACTGGTCATAAGGAATATGTTTTATTATTTATATTATTCAACATGGAGTAGACATTATTTTAAGATAAGCAAACAAAATAAATCTATAGATAAAATTAAGAAGATTTACCACCACTGTGTCTTATATCTCAGACATAAAAACCTATCATTATTACTTGACTACATTAAGGACCATAGCATCCAGCCAAGGTGGGCATTTCAAAGACCTGAAAGCAATTGGCAAAGACACATAGTCCTGAGGAGTTCTTCCCATGAAGAGATGAAATAAGTGAGCCCTATGAGGAATATGAAATTTTCCTAAGGTTATACTTTGAACAAGTGTCAGTGAATAAAGCCTATTATTCCTAAGAAGATTATGAATTCTTCAACTTTTCAATAAGTTTCTTCCCCAAAAAAACTTGGCATTTTCTAACAAAGAAATTATCACTAAGAAATTAGAAGTTCCATTTAATGAGAAATAGCACGTTAGTCTGGATACATCTACATTAGTTTTCTGTCTGAAAATTTAGCCAACTTTAAAACTTGGTAATTGGAAACATATATTGATCTATGCAACAAACTTAGTAATTATCAAAGTACTTCTTAATGGAATAGTTCTTAAATTTTCCAAATAAAAAGGCAATGTACTTTCAGAACAATTCTTCTGCAGATTACATATATTGTATATGAATTCAAGCTACCTGAATTTGCTTCTAAAATGTGTGGAAATTTGATATTCTACCTCCTTTTCTTAATAGTCTGTTTATTTTTTGAATCTGTTTCTTCTGAAGCTAAAGCTTTTTGTAAATCTAGTTTAATTGTATTTCAGATGATAACAACCTTTCGAGTGGCTCTTCTTCAGGTAAATCTATCTTCTAAAATTCTATCTACTAAAGTCCTTTTATTGCTTTGTTCTGGTTCTATTATTTCAAGATCTCATTACATTTTATATAATTCTAGAAGAGTGCAAGTCAAAATATGGCTCTTGCTCGCACTCTCTGAATACTTAATTCTGCAAAACTATAGATATAACAGCTAAACTATTAAATCTAGTATAATTATATGACCTATTAAATCCAAACATAGCAATACTTTTCAGCTCATTATCACTGAAAGTTCTTGTATGCAGAGCATAAAAAAATTTCAATCAATATATGAGACAAAACACGCTGCAGAATTTGGTAGTGGTATATAAATTCAGTGTTAAAACATAAAGAGAACTTCTTCAGGCTTCCTGTCTCAGACAAAAGCAATATCTTTTATTCTATGAAGTCTGGCAACCAAGGTCATGAAGGGTCAAGAATTTCTTGATAACTTGATCTAATAGATGGAATTAATTCTTTTTTCCAGCTACCAAAAAACCCACCATATTCTTAGCAAGAAAGCAAAATATTGTTCTATTTGATGAATTCTTTACATATAGTGTTTGCTGTGATGCTTGCTATTCTATTTCACTGCAGTTATTTACTTTTTTCTTCTTTTCCACTTGTAATTATGTCTAAGAAATAGAAATGCAAGAAGTAAAGTCTCTTTCTGAGGGGAAAAAAGATTCTTGTGGCATTTTCCAAAAACACTGTTAACTCCTATAGTCTTAACATAATGAATAAGATCTAATAAAATTACATCTCTATCAACATACAGAAAGCAAAGCAGACAGGTAAATGTACAGGTTCATATTAACATCCAAAGTTATAATCATTCTGTCTTTTGAGAGAGACCCTCACAAAATTATTCAGACTAAATTCACTGGTCAGCCATACGCAGCATAGACCTACATGTAGCCGGAGACTTCAATCCCTTCCTTTCATGCTTTGACAGGCTACCTCCAAGGCCTGTGTGTAGACAGGAGGATCTGGAGCCAAATTATTCTCTTGGCCATTCTCAATAGTACCTTTTAGGAGAAGTGTAGCCTGAGGACAAAAATGTGCCATCACCAGCACAGAGATAAAACTTTCTCACTTAGAAGGAAACATAAAGAAGATTACTGTTACTAATACTGATAGGACTCAAGTGCAACCTTAAATTTTAGGGAAAACTAAAGGAAGAACTGAAGTGCCAAAATTAAAGTAGACCATGCTGGAGGATTAAAAAAAAAAGTGTGTATGCAGTATCTAAGAATTATAAATTTAAGCTTTTAAAGTTAATAACTGGGTATGCCTTCCTTTTCCTGTCTGAAAAGATATGAAGATTACTTAATGAGCAGAGCAAGAAAATGATCCACTTATGTATGCTTCTCTACATTTGGGGGAAAAGAAGTGAAAGAAAAACATAATTGGCTCTTGCTGTAATTCTCTGTCCTAAGGCTTGCTGAGCCCAGACCAAAAATAAGGTAGCATCACATGCCTCAGTGTTTGCATAGAGTACATTCAAGCATTTGCTGCTATTTCAGACGGTCAGTGTTTAGGGATTCCATTTCTCAAAAGAAATTGTTTCCTTCAGTCTGTTGCATGAGTTGTTAGATGGCATTTCCAAGCCTTTGAAAGGCAATTCAATAACTGACTGTGTCTTTATTTCTGATCCTGAAAATTCCTTGACAGTAGGCATTCAATTTTCAGAAAATCTTTCAGCAAAGAGCTGCCTTGTGTTCCTTTTGTGAAAGCAATTTTGCTCATTGTTTGGGGAAATTTCAGAACAAAAGTATTGATGAATTAACCCATGGGCTGGAGGATAAGCTGTCATAATCGATCTACCTTACCTGTCCTTATCAAAGAAATCTCTCTCTGGTTAGAATTGGTTGATCTTTGTGGATATCTGTGTTGTATTCTTTAACCTTATATACTGAAAAACTAACATATGTTTCATATTACAGCCAGACCAGTCATCCACTATGATAAAACTATACAGAACTTGATTTTCTCCAACACTCTACCACAGTTAACAAGTTGTACCTGAACGTGGGCAGCTCAGAGTTTGGTTTAGTTCTCAGACTAGGACAGGTGGTACGTCATACCAGGAAACAGTTCTGACAGTTTCTACATCTCCCTTAGTTTATCTTGTGTAAACTTTTTGTGCATGTAGCTCTTTTGGTTTGATTTTGTAAAGTCCAAATCTAGAGGAGGTAAATCTAGCTCCCAGCTAGGGAACCTGAGACCAGCTACCATTTCTTTTCCCTTTGGTTGACTTACTGAAAGCAGCTTCAGATATTGGTTTCTGGATAACTACTTCTCTGCATCAGCATGAAAGTAACAATGCTACTAGAGATGCTACAAAAACTGGCTGAGCAATTCTTTGAGGAGCCTTTATCACCTCCCAGCTGCTATCTCTTGGGGCTACCCTTCTGCAGTGACCAGGACAGGAAACCAGGAATCCCGTGTGCATTGACATCAGCTAAACAGACTTTGGGATAGCACATAGCATCTACCAGTAATGCTAAAACCACTGAAGAAATTGTAGTGAAAGTATAGCTCTCTCAGTTGTAGGCGTTTCTCTGATTTTGCCACTCTGTCTAGTATGTAAGTATAAATTTTCATCACTAGAAGTCTGAGTAGTACCTTCACTGTAGCAAGGCGATACTCAGGCCAAATATGATTTTCCTTCCTTGTTAGAGAAGGCTTACATAGAACAGACAGGGGAATTACTCGCCACATAAGTCTATTGTGTTACTAAAGAAATCCTTATTCAACTACATTTTTGCTAGAATACCCTATTTTCAAAATTAAGTTTGTATTCATGGAGCAGGAAATTTGCAACCATGACTGTCACTGTTAAGGTCTTTTCAGAACCAATTTTCATTCTCCCTTTTTTTTTTTTCCCTCGCCACAAAATTCTATATGATGGCATTTAGTGTTTAAGAATTGCAATTTTCCATTAATTTTAACATTTACCATTTCAATACTTATGGAAAAGCAAGGCTATTATTTTTTCTTATCAAGATAGGTTTTTTCCTACACTTTTTTCACAAAACTATTAACCAAAACATTTTATTTCCATGAATTCTAAATATCTTCTCCTTTGATCTCCCAAAATATGAGACAGCATTAAAAGAGGCTTTCAGAAGGCAAGAAAAATCCATTTGAATTTGGGACTTTGGAGATAACTACATCTGTGAATAATTTAGAAGTGTCCTGTCTTATCTGCAGTATATTTTTGGACTGAGTTCTACTATTTAGAAACTCTAAGGGTTAGCTGAGATAGCACAGAGAATAAATGCAACCAACAGCTTAACTCACTTGCAAATTACTTATTCAGTGAAGCAAGATTTGAAAGGAGGAGGTGGAACGTAAGCCTGGAATTGTGACTCAGACTCAACTGCTTTCTTCATTTGCTCTTAGCAAGCCACAATTACACAAATCTCTGACTCAGCATTAAGGAGAACTTGGCAATCTAGTCTTCAACTTCAATAAAACATAAGGAATTTAATGCAACATTATCTGTCTATTTATAGTAAATAGCTAGTTGCGTCTCAAAAATGTTTTAGTATTGTAAGCCAAGATTAATCTGCTCTGACACCATACCTACGCAAAGCAGGGGTTGCCCACTTTCAAACAAAAGATTTTACCCCATAAACAGTATGCCAGGAAAGCTTCCACTGACCCTTCCAGTCCCTACTGGGACACCAGGCCTGAGGTTATGAATTTTGCTTCATGAAAAATTGTATTATTACTGAGCTGAGTAAGGAAGTGTAATGTAAACTAGACAAATTCTGAATTGGTCTCTCGATAGCTTTAGCTGCAGTACTGCAGGACAGAGCTGAATGTCCAACACATCATATATCTCATTATCCATACACTGAAGAAGAATAACAATACTCCTCCTCCAAAGAATATATGGATTAAAATGCAGGAAATAGGGATTTTAACTTTGAGACCATTTATTACATTTTGTAGAAGAATAGCAAAAAGCTAATCATTTAAGTTTTCTATTTCATGCCCAAGAGTCTTAGCAAGAAGCAAAATTCTCACTGAGTATTCTTTCCAGCTGAACTGCAGTTAGACAGCTAAATCAGTAATGCAGTATAACATGGTCATATTAACTTGGTGAAGCAGAAAAGACCATCTGCACCACCATGAATATGACTAAAATAGAGTGCCAGCAAAAAGCCTTTAACAGTGTCTAATGCCAGAAACCTTATGAATGGTATTTTTAAGAAGGTCAATGTAATTGATGAAAAAAGAATTATAGTATTTGTTTCACTTTTGATGCAATAAGCTTTGAAAATTGAATTTTAAACTGCTTTGCAACTCAATTCTGCGTGCATCGATAATAATAATTTTTAATGTACTTCATTAATTTCAACTGTAAGCAATTTGTTCAAGTATACTTAGTAACTTAGAAGAAATATGCTTGTTCCCAAGGTGCACTCTGCTGAATATCACTGTGCAGATTGAAAATTGGCACCTGTATCTGCTGTTTAAAATATGCAAGACTCTGGTTTCATGTAATAGAGATTTCTGTCTACTGTACTGTTTTGTGAGTATATGAATTAGAGTAATAGATTCAATAATAAATATTTGGAATTCAACAAGATTTTCAGAAACTGTTGAGGAAAAAAAAGGAAGATTGTTACATGAATTTATATTTTAAAGTAAGGGGAAAAGCGTGGAAATAAATGGCCAGATTTCTAGATACTGAGACGTTATCAGTAGATTCTCACAGGTTCTTTATTATTAAATACATTTTCAAATACTTGGATAAAGAAGGTGCAAACAGCATGGTGAGAATGCTTGTGAATGCACAAAATTATTCAGAGCATGATATGAGATTTACAGACATATCCTGTAATACTGAGCGGCCAAGTGATAACACAGCAAACGAAATTTTTTACAGACATGATAATAGAGACTGAATTATCTGTTACCAATCAAGAAAGAAATCTCTCAGCTGTTGTGAAAATGTCTTAAATTAGCACAGGCTAGGAAGATAACTCAAAAAGGCAATCAAATATTAGGAATTATAAGGAAAGGATCTAAGATCAAAACAAAAAGCCGTTATGTTACTGTATTGATCCCTGAGTCTGGGAGTAGCTAAGGCCACTGTCAAAGATGATTACATTAGAAATGAAAAGAAACTGAGAAGAGTGAGGATGATCAGAGGTACACAATACAGCTACGCTAGAATTCTTCAGCTTGGAAAAGAGATACAAATAGGAATGCAACAGATGTAAGAAAAGCTATAAACATTATTGAGACTATAAAAAGGGATCAATTAGCTATTTTTCATCTCATAAGAACTAGCACCCTCCCCAGGGCAACAGGCTTATAGCAAGCAAAGTGAAGTACTTTTTCACAGAGGTATGCTAAAATTATGGAACCATTTCCTATAGGAAGTTTAGCAGATCAAAGTACAACTGTGTTTCAAAAGCACTGAGACAAATTCATGGAAGAAAGGTACACCAAGCATTCAGTTTATGGTTTGAACACAATCTCTGACTCAGAAATTTTCTGAACTGCAGACAGCCAGAAACTGGAGTAAATTTACCAGGAGAAATAACAGAATGTAGTGTTAACATTTCAGTAGGGGATGATAAATTTCAATGCTAAATATTAATGAATGTTAGCTAGCTACAAATGCTGGTGATTAAAACTGACTGAAAAAAATGAAATCTTATCCCAAACAGAATTTCTTATCCCAGTAAGAGGGAATAACAAGACATTTTGAGGTGTCCTCTGAGAAATCATTTCGTTATTGATTCACTGTGGAAAACACTCGTGTAGCAAAGTGATGAGTGACAAGAAGCTATTAAATAAGTCACACCATTTATGCAATGACATCTGATCATTTCAATTATTTCAATTATTGTATTTTCTTGGGGTTTTTTTAGCATTACTTTTTCTAAGCTGTTTACTGTGGTTTCTGTACATCAGAAGTCCCTGTGCCTTCATCTGTGAGTTGTATTATACAATACCTTAAAATAGTTACTATCTGGGTTTGGTTTTTTTTAGAGGGACAGTCTGTAGATTTTACAGTTTTCCCCTATATTTTCCTTATTTGCACCATATTTTACACTTCCTCTCAGCTACTGATATTTCTTATAATTACACAAAGTTGTTAGTTTTCCACACACTCAGAATAGCCCACCCTGCCATTCAATATACCAAGACCAACTAAGCCCACACCCATGCAAATGTACAAAAGATAATTGCATTGTATAGGTGCAACTGAGGCTTGAGAACTGTGTTGCTGTTTTTTCTTCCTGTGTGTTCCTTTTCATTTTACACTCATACAAAATAAGTGCTTCATTTAATTGTAAAATGTAAGTATTGGAAAGGATTGTGGCAAAACTGATACACAACTTATTTTTCTTTCCTGAAGGATTATCACTGGTATTTTCCTGTTTAATTAGTAGCCAATAAATCAATAAATCAGCAGTACACTTGTAAGCACATGGAGTTCCACTAATAATAGAATCCAAAAATACATATTTAGGACAAAAGCTACCAAGCAAAGTAGTTTCACATGTTCTAGCAGTCTTTTATAGATGCACAGATTTTTAATTTAGAAACCATCAGAACAGATAACCTTATCTCTTTTAAAACAGACTGTAGAATCAATGCTGCTATCCCTATTCTACGCTCAATAACTTAGGTCTGACTGAAGTATGAAATCTTTTAACACCATGACTATAACAAACTTACAGCTATATAATATTTCCATATTCACACATTCCATTGCTAAGTGTTGTAATTTATTAGGAATATGTCAATTCTTTATAGCTGTTATTATGCACTCTGTGTGAAAAAAGTGGATTTTCATGACAAGAAACTAATATCTAATATTTTCTTCTTTTGTATGTATTTACATACAGGCAGACTTTTTGGGTTCCGGTTACCTGGACTGAGACTTTTAACATACAGAAAGCAGTCCTTACCACAGGATGACCCTGATGCAGTGATAGTTGATTCATCTAAGCACAGCGATGACTCAGTGGCGATGAAGCACTTTAAATCACCGACAAAAGAAAGCTGTAGTCCTTCAGAAGTGGATGATACAAAAGCACTGATTCAGCCCAGTAAATGTTCACCTTTGGTTAATATATCAGGACCTCTTGACCATTCATCACCTAAACAGCAATGGGACAGACTTTACCCTGACATGATACAGACAAGCAATCCACTAACTCATTCCAGATCAAAGGAAAGTATTTGTAGTATACGGAGAGCATCTTCAGTACATGACATAGAAGGCTTTACCGTCCATCCCAAGAACATTTTTAGGGACCGTCACGCAAGCGAAGGTATGGTAGAAAGTCAATCAGTATTCTCTGATGTACTAAGAAAGGAATTATTGCAATTTTTCATAGTAATTATCATCACTTTGTAAGCAAAAATAAATATAATCAGCTCTATACATTCAAAGGCACACTAAAAATATTAAGGGCTTAAATATGCCAGGCTTATTTACACTTAATACTGCTGTTGATGTCTAAGCAGACCAATGAAATCATAGCGTTGTTGTCAGAGTACCATCTGCCTTCTGTATAGGGATATAGCAAAATTGGGCCCAACATTCTTAAAGCTAATATTGGTATTTGGAGGGGAAAAAATCAGGTGACTAAGTTAAAATTGCATGCATAGTTCTGTCCCATACTCACATATATTGGATTGTCTTTTACTGTATGAAACCCTGCTTCAGAGATTGATCAGTTCATTTTTCTTAAATCTGTAACGCATACATTGTATATTCACTGATCCAACACTGAGACGTGCTTTTTCTCTCATACTGGAGAAAATATCCTCAGCAACTCCATTGAAATGCTTTGTGCAATGCTTAGTGAAATACTTAATGAAATGGTGAAATGCTTAGTGTAAAATTAATGTAAGTGTGATTTTCTCTTTGTGTTGGTATATTCTTGCAACCAGCAAAACTCACAAAGATGTTTTCTCTGTCTTCTTTTTCTGCTGTCTCTCCTAATTACACGAAGTCATGGAGTGTGGTCCATGATTTCTTGTTGGAGACAGAGAGTTTGAGAAACTTGGGTAACAGCTTAGCAAACAGAGGTTTGAAAGCCTTGTGAATTGAGAGGCACCTTTGAAACTGGCTTTCACAGATAAGTGGCACATATACAATGCTTTTGCAGCTACTGATGGTCTAATGACTTGAATTGCATACTTTTTATTCAAGCCAGATGACAAGGAATGTATGGGGAATATTTTAAGATTTCAGAAACATATGTCATGGAAGGCTATGTACAGATTCATAAATCAGCAAGAAAATTAATTTTAATTTTTCAGTCATTGCCTGGTTTTCTCCTGTTCATTGACTGCAAGTGTAAAATTCCTTTAAGTTCTCCTGCCTTTTGGAAGGTCCACATCAAGGGCTCTTTGCTTCTGTACATCTCCTAAAATATAAGTCTGAATGCTCCTCTGCCACCCAGATTAACTCCTAGAATAACAGAACTAATTATTCCTTCAACTTACTCTTCCTGAATTAAATATGATGGGTAAATACGTCTTTTCTCATTTCTGTTTCTTTTGGACTCTGATTTTTTTAAGTTCAAACAAACCTGAAAATTCAATTAAATCCATTCTAAACCATACCATTTTTCTATGTGTAGGCAAAAATCACCAAGGTTGAACCTTGGCATGTCTTTTGGATCATTGCATGAGCTTCATCTTGGTTTCAACTTCCTCAGATATTTAACCTAACCTTTCAAATAAAACACATTTAAAGATATCTGTTTTGTCAATTTCTATTTTCAGAATTTATTTTCATTAAAACACTTCCCAATTGGTCATTCTTTATATAGTAATATGATGAAAATGTGTAAAAATCAATTTGAGTATTAAGTGTCTTTGGTTAGAGTTGTACAAAGCTCATGCACAAATTGTCACATAATTTAATACTTGCTGCGTGGAGGAGCAAAAATTTCTAGCTGCATTTCACTGAATAATATTTTTCAAATGTTAAATACTAAGGAAAATAGATTTTACTATAAGGAGTCAATAATCCATTTGAATTCCTATGGCCTCTCACATGATGTGATCATTTACTGTGTCAATAGGTAAAACACTGCCACTCAGATTTCGCTCTGCATAAGCTACAAAATAGTAGAGAATCTGAGCCTAAGTTTAGGTCACACATATGCATTCTAAAAACGTACAGCAGAACATAGGATGGCTCTCAGAATTGCATTAGAATTAGTAACCATCCTTGATGCCATCTGCTTCCAAGCATATTAGAATTTGGCACCTTATGCTGAAAAGATGTTTAAACTTAGCCAGCAAGTCCTGCTTGCCTTACTCAACAGTGAGCCATAAAACCCTATTGTTGCTACAAAACTATCCATGCAAGTTAGGCAACCAGGATTCAGCCTAAATCGTATTCTCCAGACTCATATATTCGGAGCAGAAGCTGTAGATACTGTACTGGAGAATGTAAAGCTCCAAGTAAAAGTAAAGTACAGTCCCAATGGGCTAAATTGTTACCCAAGAAGGATAAGGTTTAATATAGTTCCCATTCCATTTTTATTTTGTTTATTGATTCTAATCATTCTGAATTTTCCTGAATTCACTGAAAACTACTACTCTGTCTGAAAATGCAATTCAGGATTCAGATTTAGATTTTTTCCACCTCTTCCAATTCAAATAATATTAATTGAATTAGCATAACAGAATTCTGACAGAAGAGAATTCACAGTAATTCACCCATGGTGAAATTTATTTTCTTTGGAAGATAATGCAATTGAGAATATAAATTATTTCATGTGTTAAATTATGTAGCCTAGTTGCCTATCACTTAAAAATTATCATCACTGTGGCCATTATATGCTGAAAGGTATTACAGTAAAAATGACAATTTAGGATTTTAAATTCATTTGAGTGTACTCAATTGAATTCCATTCTAAATTTGCCTATTTGATAGCAAAAGCAGCAGGGCAGGAGCTGTGTCTTCCACCCACTACCCAAACTCCAGCCAAGCCCTTCTCACCTGAAATGCCAGCAATCCAGATTTTGCAGGCAGGTACAGGTTCACAGGGACTCTTCGGGAACTTTATTGTTTTCAGAAAGTGACCTCAGTAACATCCCTGTGGTCGTCTTTAAAAAACAGCAGGCTTTTGAGCCTAACTCAGCTGACAAAATCTGTATTACTGCTACAGATGCCTGGCAGATAAAGGCATCAGGCTGAGAGGAACAAAACACTCTCACAGACCCGTGGTCCAGAGGGCCCAGCTCGATGTCCCGTGCTCCCCAGTCTTCAGGAAGCTGAGGAAAAGCCAGAGAGGCAGCAGGCGTGACATGACGCAGGACACAAGGCCCAATGTCACCTCCGAGTCCCTCACAGGAGAAGGCCATAGCCTTTCTCCAGAGCGGGGCTGAAGCGGGGGCACAGCCACCTCAGCCCTCAGAGGCAGCCTGTCAGCGGGGGACAACAGCAGGTGAATATCAGCTTGAGCCCAATGCACCTTGGAAAGCTGGTAAGCTGGTCACGGTGAACAGCAGGGCTGCATCCTGCGCCTGGCCCCTCACTCTCTGCCAGCCCCGGGGCCCTCGCCCACCCTCACCCCCCCTGGGGCTGCCATAGCCAGGCAGGAGGCACGACACAAAGGGAGGGGGGCCTGTGGGCCACGTCGTACACCCAGGAATAGGGGTGGCATCTACCTATCCACCTGTGTAGCTTCTTTAAAATAATATTAAATAATGACAACAATAATAATAACAACAACAACAATAACATTCTCCCTGAAGAGGTCTGATCTCATGAGAGGATTCAGGGCTGGGTTTGCCTGTGAGGACAGAGAGCTTTGCCACTGTTACTTTGCGGAAAGGCACCTAAGAGCTGAAGAAGGGTTTAAGGTATATCTTTCTCCTCAGCGTTTCTCCCGTATTTATTTACTCAGAACGGCAGTGCTCAGGTTGCTGCCACGGTGAAAACTTCTCCTCCTGTGAGTGCCGGGCAGGCGCGGGGCCTGGGGGTCTGTGCAGCCCACCCCCATGCCGCCAGCCGGCCTGCACCCCCGCCCACAGCTGTAGTGCCTCAGCCTCGCTTAATTACATGTGACTAATTACCATTTCATGGGTTAGCACTTTTGACCTCCAACCCAGCGCTGGACTTGTGGGGAAACAATTTTATCGTGTTACTGTTAAGGCAAGTTAGCTACAGCCAGTCCTACTATCTGCTGAGGTACTCCAAACAGTTTCACAGATTCTCAGTTGTCTAAGTGACTTCATCTTGACTAAAAGTCTACATAATATAATCAAGGAGGTGCAAAAGTATTTCATTTCAAACCACGTACGTATTTTGAAGCAATATTTTCTGCTTTTTCTGATGTAGATTTTAGTTGTCTTTTTTTCTCTCTTTTTCTTCACTTTTATTATGCTGAAAACCAGACAATGGTCGCAATGTCAAAGGTAAAGTATACATCTAGACTGTACTTTCCAGTGTTTCAAACAGCCACACTTTTTGGCATGTTACTTTGCCTGCTGTATGAAATGTTCAAATGCAACATTCTCATGCTGACCTCTCTAGGGCCAAATGCATTATTTATATTATATTTTTCATGTAGTTTTTCCCTTAACTGTTGTCTCAAAGCACTAACTACCAATCCCTGGAAAAAGTGAAGGCATAATTAAACGGTCATTTGACTTAATTATCTGTTAATTCAAAAAAGGAAGGGAGGGAGATAGAACATATCATAGTTATTTAACTCAGTGCTGTTGTCCTTAAGCAGGCAAAACTTCTATTGAAGCTACCAGAAGTTTTACCTGTGAAAGGATGTATATTCAGGCAGGGCCGCTACCTATCTATTGTTATAAGGTGCTTAGTTTTAAGTTAACTATCTCAAAAATAAAATAATTGGTAATGAGGAGCCTTGTGGAAGTATCTTCACTTATTCCTCTTTTGTCTCCTTAAAAATAGTTTCACGTTCCTGGATGGCAGGGGGTATGGTTTCAAGCTTCCTGTAGTATTAAAATGTGCATGCATGAACTTCATTGCTGATTTCATGTTTAATTAATATTTAGTGCAATTACAAAAATTGTTTTTATTCACCAGCACTGAGCTACATCTTTTAGAAGCAATTTGAACATAATTCTTGAGTGAATTCCTCCATTTCTAGAAAACAATTACAACAGTGTTCAGTTTAATTTCAGTATTTGTAGCTATGTCTGAAAACTGGTTTGTGACTTCATGCATGATGCAAAAAGTGTGTGTACCTGGTAAAGTCTCCTCTCTAAACTGCATGCACTGCATGACCTAGATTCTGTGAAGCAATTTGTGGAGTACGAAATCATTGCATTTGCTTCATGTATATGTTGGCAAAATCTTGGGGGAAAAAAATGCAGTCTCTGTACTATAAAACAACTTTTATAAATGTGTTTACTGCTGGTGAAAGATGATGGATTGACAGCTCAGGAGAGTGAAAACATTTCTCAATGCATTGCGTAAGCAGAGGCAATGGAATCCTACCATAAAATGGGGAGATCAAACTTAAAGTATCTCCTTTCTAGGGTAGGCAGAAGCATGTCATTCTCCCTGCTTATTCAGTTCTTGTCTGCTCTGCTGAAACTGTCAATCAGGGTGCCAATTAGTGTCAATTGTGATTGTGATTTGTTATGGCCCTCTTTTTCTGCTTTGTGCTATGAGAGTATAGCAAAGGTCCACTAGCTGTCAAGTATCAGCTCAATTGCTGCCAGCCTGGGCTGTACTTAAGCTAGTGATGTCTTTCAATTAATTACCATTATCAATAAGGTACATATATACCTTTCACCACTTTCTAAAGCAAAAGAATGTGGATAAAAAAAGGAAGGATTTATTCTTGTGTGCAAAGTTAAGTCTAATATCACACACTAGGGCATCAGTCTTAGGTAGCGAAAGAAAGAGTAATTCCCTTTGCAATAGAAGCAATAAAAGATTTAAATCCCAGAAAGAAAAACTTCAATGCAATTTAAGCATTTATAAAGTTACTATAAAAAAAAAAATCTTATCTACTATCTAATCATGGATTTGGCTAAGCTCCCTTAGTTTCCTCTTACCTTTGAGTTCCTTAGGTACCAAGAATCTTGTTCACCTGAAAAATGGCCCCAACTTGATACCCTGCTCATGTCTAAGTCTACTCAGTGTTCAAAAACTATTAATTGCTACAACAATATAGGGAATTAGAGATGAAAAACTGCGGTCTCACCATACGCATGTAATACATGCCAGCCAGATTAGCCACTTCACTGATTTGTGAGGAGATTATGAGCACTGATTTGTTTTGAACACCATTTTAATACTCTACTCAAGTAGATGATGTGAAAGATCCTGAATGAGGAGATATTCAAGCACAATATTCCAATTCCTTGGTAGTGTCCTCAATACCAGGCTTTTCAGAATTCCTTGGGGGAGAAAGGTGGTGCTTTTTTCCTTTATCCAGTGAAGCTGTTCCACAAAGAATATGCTAGGTTCATTTGTCTAAGGAGAAAAAGGAGGACTGATTTTGTAGTTTAGTGGTTAGAGCACTCACAAATTTTTGTTTATCTTACATCAAATGATCTTTGGACAAAATACAGAAAGTCTTTAGAGCAGAACCACCGGATTGATCTCTCCTGGGGGAGCACTCAGACTGCTAGCCTACAGCACCATGCCCTCCTTTGTCATCTTGAATTCCTTTCTGCACAGTGGCACAATTTGAAATGGAATAGTAGAGGATTTCTGTCTCTGGCCCAGATTAACGTAAAATTAGCATGAATTTAGGAAGTCAGAAACATGTATAAATCCTTTTAAGCTAAGAAAGCAAATTAAAAATCTGGTTCTTCAGCACGCATTCTAAGCCAGGGAGGGAAGACCAGCCCTCACTTAAAGAACTTTACCAAAACCAGTATAGAATTCAGCACTGCCTGAAGCATTTGCCTACAGCTATCTCCAGGCAGCTGGTTGCTTTGAATTTCACTCATTCACACATTGCAAATACAATCCAGCTGCTCCGCTGCTGACTACAATTTACCCCATAGGCCTAATCCTGTCCCATTGGCTGTTCCTGAATTGTAGCACCCATTCTTGTTTCCCTCATAGGAAGACAAAAACCCCAAAAAACAGTAGAAGAAAATTCACATTGTTGCCCATAATGTAATTAGGATGCAGTATCATTCGCATGTGAATCTCAGAAATATCCTTCTAGCCACATTTTACGTTGTTACTTGTTACTGACTGCAAGACTTGGATTCTTTCTTAAATCCATAACTGGATCTAGCTTTCTCTGTCTAAAGATCTTTATAGTTCTTTTTTCCAGTATTACTCTCAAAAGCAGTTTTTCCTTGCTGTGAATATTTTTGGCTTCTGGACCAACTATAAGATCACAGTACAAAACAAGTATACTGATCAGTTACATTGCTTCTTGTTGAACAAAGAACTCTGGCCCATATTGAAAAGAATAATTATAATGGATATGTACCTCATGAAGTATACAAACTCTGTATTTTTTATCTATCATGATGCACTGAAGTAGTATAAGATGGTTTAAGTGTATATTAAATACTCCATTAATATTCTACATATGAGTATCCCTATTGTTTTCAATATTTTATTGGTAACGACAGTTGAAGAAATGCATTTTGTGAGTTTGTGATAGTTCAAAATTAAAGACTTTTAGGACAATGCTAGGTTAATATTTCCATTGATTAAATATGGAGTTACTTGATGAGTCAACAGAGGCAGAGCAGGGATCTACTCAATTTTCCATTTTACAAAAATGGTGTTCTTGAACTAACTATCGTGTAAACATGAGCAACCACACGGATGAGATAATAGAGCCTTTGCTCAGTCCAGACATTCTTATATAATTGTGTGTCCTTTTTCTGCTTTTATAAACAAATGAAAATGTAGTCTTTATATTAAGACAGAATTATAATGGAGCGTACCAGCATAACCAGTAACATGAAAACAAGTAAGGATGGATGAATTATGTACTTTGCAATCCATTGACTTAAAAAAACCATTTTTTTAAATCTAGATTTTTTTAAAAATGTAGATAATTTTTACTATTAACAAGTAGCATAGTGAAAAATGGTTTTTAACTACCCTTTTAACATATCCCACTTAAACATTAATGACAACTTATTTGTCTATATTTGCCAAATACTAAACATGTGTTCTGATTTTTCAGGGCCTTTTAATCATATCAAGTCAAGTCTGTTGGGATCCACATCGGATTCAAATCTCAACAAATACAGTGCAATCAACAAAATTCCTCAACTCACACTGAACTTTTCAGATATCAAAAGTGAAAAAAAATCTTCATCTCCTCCTTCTTCGGAGAAAGCAATTATTGCACCTAAGGTGAAAGACCGAACGCACAATGTAACAGAGAAGGTTACCCAGGTAAGGTAATACCCAATATTTTAGTTCCTTTGCAGTGCTGTGGAACCAGTTATCAGTGTATTCAATAGACTGTTACTCTTTTCATGAATGATTTGGATCTCTTCAAGACAATTTGAAGGGTTTCAGCCATTACTTGTTTTACCTCCAATTCAGTTGCACATGAGGTAGTTTACAACATTAGATGGTACTGCTAACAAACAAAACTTCTCAGCTCTCTATTTTTCAAAGAAAAAAAGCTGTACTATGCATCAAGTGCCCCAAAGAAGTCCACTAATTTCAGTGATTCCTGTCAGTCATAAATGTTGGTTTCATTCTTTTTTCTTTTTCTCAGCTTTATGAATTGCTGATTAGGCATAACACAATAAAAATGGGAGGTGATTGTGACACTGGTATAGGTATCATAGCTACGTCTTGTAATTTCTGTTCCAGCTCTTTGGCTTTTCATAATGTTCTTTCCTGTGGGTATCTTTTCCATATATGTATGTCAAAAGGCTGTTTAAACTCTTTAAATGAAAAGCAGATACTTTTGGACTGGATGCATGATATATTCTGTCATACTTGGGAATGAGGCATACAATTGAAACAAAACTGAAAACAATTCAAGATAGTATATTTCTTCACTCTAAGACAGACACAGTGCCCCCTGAAGGCAACAGAAATTTTCAGCTACATTCAGTATCATTATTACATTTGTGTTGTAATGATGTCATATGGAGATTGGCAAGGACATGCTACCAATATGCAACGTACTGAAAAAAAATTAAGACATGACAGTATCCCAAATAACTTTTATAGTCTTAGTAAGCAGCGGGTCAGCCTTTAAATGCCCATCGACTGACAGACTGAAAGAGCTTGGAAGTGCTTTGTATTAGAATGCAGATAGAGATTTTGTAAGGAAGATCTTGCCAAGAGTAGTTTTTGACTTACTGCTGACCTGCCTTCCATAGACCAGGCTGCAGCATCTCTACATTGGTACTATGCCAGATATTGTCCATGCTCCTCCTGCCTTTGACGGACATAAAAAGGAATGTATTGTACACCCTCCCAGAGAAGATAAAAGTTCTATCAGCTCTATCTTGAGATCAGTTAGTGCCTAAAAAGTAATTGGATTTTTATCTTTCATATATTTTGTCTTTGATAGCTAACTTGAATCTGCAACTATTGTACTTTCTTTCCTGGTCAGTTGTGAAAGATCTAATCTCTTCTGGATCCATTTTGATATTTTTTAAATTATTCATAGTAATTATACATAGAAATATTTTCACAGGTAATATGGAAAAAAAACAAGTTACATTAAAAAAACTAATTTTTATAAGTTATGTAAGCATAAATCAAGCTTGATTGATTGATTTTTTCAAAATTCTGACTGGCTAACTAGTGCCAGAGAGCCAAATTTCTATGTACTAATAACACTGTTACAGGGAAAAACTAAAAAAAAAAATAAAAATCTATGTTTATTCTCCAAACAGCTTAGATATTATGAAAAGGTCCAAGAGAAATGGCTTAGATCAGCTAAAACTTCCAGGTACATTGATACTAACTAAATTCAAAATTAAATATGAAATGCTCTATAAAATCTTTACACTTCACTGTTGCGTGAAACGGGGCCAAGCGGTTTTGGCAGAAGATAAACCCCCTTGCGTTCTAACACTCCTCACCGAGGTGGGAGGCTAGGTGCGGCTAGGTTTAAATTCTGAGTGATGCCCAATTCAGCACTATCAGTCCAATCGCGTTTAATATGTATTAAACTACTACGATTTGGATACACTAATAGTGGACTGCACCTTCAGTCTAGTCGTGCTCCTGAACTAGCACGGCCTCTCTCAAGTTTTGGTCGCGTTCAGTGAGAAAGCGAAACAACTAGCTACTTAAACAGTGCAGTTTATTTAAACAACAGATATACAGGTTCTTTAGGATTGCCGGTGATAAATACACTGTCTGCAAAGCACGTGCAAATAAATATATTGCTAAGTATACAAACACGCGACAAAATTATAAACGATACAGCCTGGCTATAAATGTAGGGTAGAGATTCTCTAGAGAAATTTCTAAGTCCCCGAGAAAGTGCTCGGTGTAATCGAAGTCTTACCCAAAGGCGTCCCTATGGGGGGGAAGAGAGGCTCAGCCCATCGACTGATCCCGGAAATCAGCGGTGGAATTCTTCGCGATGGTGTCTTCCCTGACATCCCCTCTCTCTTGGGCTATTTTTATATTATTTTTTTATCTTCAAAGTGGAGTTTGAGTGACTTTAGTCATAC
Organism: Rissa tridactyla; assembly: GCF_028500815.1. NCBI lineage: Eukaryota > Metazoa > Chordata > Aves > Charadriiformes > Laridae > Rissa > Rissa tridactyla. The sequence goes on along the minus strand of NC_071472.1, from coordinate 19,726,424 downwards.
GTACTTTTATTATGATTAATGTATTCAAGGAGGAGTGTTCACACCTCGGGGGCGGATAGCCTCCGGGATGGAGGTGTGTTTTGGTACATTGTGGTGAGCAAAGTTCGCACAAAAGGACAGCATTTCATCAACATTTGATGAAATGTTGGCTCGGGTAGCGTGTAGGCCGCTTATCAGTTCCGTAGTACCATCTCGTTCCCATATCTGCTATTCGTCACAAGGGAAGGCCACGGAACAAGCGCGTTCCGTTCCATCCCTCGTGTAGTTTCGCAAACAACCTTGTACAGGGAATCACAGATGTTGCATTCTTCATGTGCTAGCTGCGGCTGTATTCTACCTCAGAAGCCTCTTGATTTTATGACTTTCCTTAATGTGTGAACAATGCTGTATTTTTGTATTCTTGGCCAATTTAGTAATTATTCCACATTCACAAAAGACTTTCAATTTAATTTGACATTGGTTTATGTCCTTTCCTAGAACTATCTCAACCAATGTGCAGAGTACAATTTGTGTAGCAAACTTTGATAATATACCATTCATCATAATTGGAAAGAATTCCCCACAGCTGTTCCTTTTTCTCTTACTATATGCAGTTACCAATGTTTTTAGTTGCTACTGCAGCCTAAACTCTAGGATTAGATACAAGAAGAAATTCCTAGGAGGTATAAATAAATGTAGATCTACCGAATTTGATGGTCAAAGATCTAGTTAGCTAGTTACTAATGAATTTTATTAGAAATAGACAATTAGAAGCTGAAAGTGGCTAGTTTTAGTCCTGTTTATGTTTCTAATCCCCAGGGATTTCATATGTTTTATAAGAATCAGCATTTCAAAGGTTCCACTGCATGACTGCCTGTAAATCCCTTTGTAAAACTTTTCATAGGCCCATAGATCCTTTTTGTATCTGCAGAATAGTGCAAAAGTGGTTTTGGAAAGTTTGAGCACAATGTTGAGAATAGAATATGGCAGAAACATCAGATGAGATAATTAGGATACGCTTGTGCTGGCACAGTCCTCTGATATGTAAATCTGTGAAATAGCATCAAAACTGTACAGAGGGCAATATGACTTATTTAATCTATGGAACAATACCATTAAAAGAGCAAATGAGTATCAAATGGCCATGATAAGTTAAAAGGTCACCCTTAATCAGTGGTGACATTCTGAAATAGTCTTCTAATAAAAGAAGTTAGGGCAAGAATTACAAATGTCATCAGACAGAGCCTGAGAAATGTGATAAAGAGACAGATAACACAATGTGCTTTTCTGGGACTGAAGGACTTAGTGACACGGAGGGCCTCTTCCAGTCACATATTGCACCATTCAAACACCTGTCCATCTCTCTCTTTGTACTCCTTATTGTGTATCTCTCTCCTTTTCCTTTCCTCACCTTTGCGGAGAAATTTGGTCCTGCTGCTATAACCTGACATTTCTGCTACTGTGGCTCGTCTCACTGTGCAACTTAAAAATAGAGATATGGACTCTGGTATGCACCACAGTAAGGTATCAGTGAACATCACAGTTCAATCACTGCACTGTGGGTTCTCTCTCATGCATCAATAGTATCAAAACCAAATATCAGCATCACAGGACACAAGAACAAGTTATTCTTTACAGAGGCAACAGCTGTGTGACTTCTATCATATCCACAAGCTGAAGAAGTAATTCAGGCAGCAAAGACAGTGAAAAAGGAGGGAATGGCACATAGCTACCTCAGGAGGGAGAAAGAATAATGAATAAAATAAAGAGTCATGGACATTGTGTTTAGAGGAAGTGATGCACTTTCAGAAAGAGGAGTGAGATGCTTTAGCAGTAAATTTAGTGGTATAAGTTAGGAGCAGATGGGAGAATAAAGTTTAGAAAATAATTTCGGAAGGAACAGAAGATGTTGTGGGATAGCGGTTGATACTTGGAGTGAAAAATATGAACTTTGAAATGCAGCTGGAGAAAACAAGATTTCACTTCACAATTTAATAAATTAATAAATAAAATCCTCAGTATCTTACCTTTTAAGTAATACAAATAAATGAATCTTCACAAAGACGTAGGTTATAAATTCTGTTGCAAAGATCCTTTCAATAGTGTCTTACTACTTAACAGGAGTGCTCATGACTTTATGTAGAGATGAAAATTGCCTTAAGATACAGCTTGCAGTGAAGTGCCGCACATGTGATGGTCTTGAATAACTAGATAGTCCAATCTCTTGGCCCTTCACCTGGGTCTTCGTTGATCAAAACTCCTCGTGTAATGCAGAGTAGCTTAATGCCTTCTGGATGCCTGTTTATGCATAACATTGACTTTTACTTAAAGGAGTAGCCTGATAGTAGCTGCCAGATAGCCCTTATTGAAGAATTGGCATTGTCATATCCCAATGTAGATATTTGTCACTAAAATTAAATTTACATTTCTATTTCACTCTACTACACATTTTTGGGTTTTTTTTTAATGTTTCACATCATAATTTTCAGAGTTGTTAAGCTAGACTCTCTTCTAGAAGAGTCTCAACTTACTTTTTTTCATTATTCATTTTTTTGACAGTCTGTTAAGGGGGACAGCCCAATTTCTGCCCTCTTTTGCACCAACAGGTTCAGTTGGGGTCTAACTGATTGTTAGAAAGAGACAAGTCTTCCCAGAGGCACAAAAAGTAGACTTTTATTAAAGAAAGCAGTGGGGCAAAAATTTGACATCTGTCCCTTAACATTTTTGATGCATTCATAAAGGGGACTTCTGGCCTTAAAATTACAGTGTGTAGAGGCACAACAGTAAGCAATTTTATCTTTTGTTTAAATACCTATTTATTTTGAATCTTTTACCACATCCAGTTCCCACTGATGTATGACTCCAAAGCTGTGAACTCTTGTTGTGAACAGACTCCGAGCAGCCTTCCAGTACCTAAAGGGGGCTTACAGGAAAGATGGGGAGGGACTCTTTATCAGAGTGTAATGATAGGACACAGGGTAACGATTTCAAACTTAAAGATTTAGATTGGATATTAGGAAGACATTTTTTACTGTAAAGGTGGTGAGGCACTCGAACAGGTTACCCAGGAATGTTGTGGATGCCCCATCCCTGGAAGCGTTCAAGGCCAGGCTGGATAAGGCTTTGAGCAACCTGGTCTAGTGGGAGATGTCCCTGCCCATGGCAGGGGAGTTGGAACTAGATGATCTTTAAGGTCCCTTCCAACCCAAATCATTCTGTGATTCTATGATTCTATGGTTCTATGAAGATTAGAATAGTCAGTACCTATGCTTATTTTCAAAGAAAAGTGAGAATTACTGAGTAACCATAAATTAACACTGGCAACGAACAATAGCTGGCCCAGTTAATAAATTTATAAATTACTAGTGTCTTTATTGTGTTGTTTAAGAAAAACAATGTTCAGAAATTATTGATTCCCTTGAACTTCATCAGTCTGTTGAGATATAGCATGTGGTTGAAGACCCAATATGTATCTGTTATTTATGATTCATCCCAATAACTGACTTACAGAAAGGTAAAACTCTATGATCTTTAAACTTTTTTCAAATAATGCTTTTCAAAACAGTTTCATTATCCACCCACCTGTAGGAAATGTATATACCCAAACTGGTTATATGGCTGATCAAATGATAAATATATACCTTGACAGGCTACACAGTTGATTGTAAGATTGTAATCTGATTTGCAGACATGCTGAACACCCACAGTTCTTCTGAAAGTGGAGCTCTCAGTGAAGGGGGGGGTGTCACCTATGAAGTGATAGACCTTGCAGTTTCACTGCATGTTTTTGTAATCTGGCCAGACTCTATTCTGTCAGCCCCAAAAGATTAAGAAATAAGTAATAATATCCCCCAAGGCTAGTCTCAGCTGTTGATATAAAAAGAACTATTATATGATCATGACTTCAAACTGACCTTCAGGTTTTCAGGCTAAAAGAAGACTAGCAGCATCTAGGACAAAGAAGGGCAATATAAGACCTAAAAATAAAACAAATTATTGATCTATACATTTTCAGCAGTCTGATTCAGCTGACATACTGTGCTGTTTACAACATCATGCAATAATTCACACACAAACAACAGGCTGTTCATTTTGGAACGCAAGCTGACATAAAGCAGAAAATTCTGAATTAAGGGGAAACAATTTTGATATGTCTTCCAATTACACATCACAGCATACATGTAATAATGAAACTGGGGGGTAAGCAGAAACAGCATTCCTTAGTTACTGTATGGAAAGTTTAAATTACTGGTTTCTGCTGAAGTAAGAATCATCTTTTTTCTTATTATTTTCTATTCCAGTTCTCAATGATCAATTGACATAGCTTATACAGGAATTATTCCCTTTGTTTACAATCATACTTAGTATCCTCATACAAGAAAATTTCATCTTTTATTGTCATTATATAACTAGGCTTCATAATTACTATAGATATAGTCATAGAAATAGTATAACTGTGTAATTTCATTATCATTTAGAAGGTGTGACACACTGTGTGTGAAAAGAAAAGTAGAGAACATCATGGTTATTGCAAAACCAGTAAAAATACCCCAGTCTCAGGGTAGTCTTTTATACCTGTGCAAAGATATAACCAAAGCTGGGTAGTAGGCTCTTTTGTACTTTTTGAAAAAGTAGCTACACAAAGTCCACAGAAGTAGAAAAGAAACCCCGCTGTTTTGATCAGTTTCAGAAGAAAACATATCATTTTAATTGAAATTACTTGCTATTGCATCAACTAATAAAATGGCCAATATAGTTACAGATTCACAGCAATTGTGAAAGATAAAATATTCCTTCCTTCCAGTAGAGCCTCTTCTCTTTGTGACAGCTGAATAGGCTAAGGCGTCTGAACTGCTGCAGTGTTTTGAGAAGATTTCACAACATATGGTAGAAATGGAGCAGTCGGAAAGCCCAGCTGCTTTGAAACATGTAACCTGAATGCATCCTTAATTAGTCCATGTCCTTCCCCCAAGATCTACTCCTCTGAAAAAGGGATTGCCTGATTTTGCAGAGTTGGGAAAAAGTATCCAGTATCTTCTATGAATTACACTTTCAAGTAATCAATGTTTTGTGTGATCTCTCTGTTGTTACTGCCTTAAGTGTAGTCGGTGATCTGTTCTGTGATGCTAACATGGAATGGAGCATATGATTTTTTTTAATACTAGATTGCTTTCCAAGGCAACATTCTTCTTTTGATGCTAATAAGTGGGGGAAAATAGGCGGACACAGGCTTTCAGGCTGCAATGTAGTTTGTTCTGAAAAGAATTAATTTGATGAATATGTTGAGGGTATAAGAACTAATGCCCCACAAAGCAAGTAAAACTGATCAAAAGCCAAGGTGTAGGCAGGCTTAGGCAAACCTCATTTCTCTAGACTAGAGCTCTAAACCCCCAAGCTCCCATTTCATGGTGGACTGACCTTGGAAGTTTCTAAAATTTCTAGGTTACTCAGTTGAAACCAAGAGTTTTGAACCCCACCAGGACTGTTCCACCTTGAACTGAAAGTAGTCAAGGCCCTGCTTAGCCCCTGTCAAGCTCCACTGAGATCAACAGAACTGGCAGAGTCCTCTGATCCAGTTGGCATGCACAGCCCGAAATCATACCTTTCACACATGCAGTTAGAGTCACCTTAAAACAGCCATGAAAGGAGTCACAGCTTCTCTTTCATGTAACCTTAGAACCATACAAAAATGTAGTGTGGAAGAGACCTCTAGAGGCCACCTGGCCCAACCTCCTTCTCAAAACAGCTTAAGTTAGATCAGAATCAGGTGGTTACCATGTTAACTCAGGAAACGGTTTCTATGTTTAGGTCAGCATAAGCATATATTTTCCCAGAAAAAAATCAGCCAGTGATAGACTGCAATAGCAGCTGGTGTGCAGAAAGAAGGAGGGAGGAGGGCAGAAAGCCATGGATCTCACGGGCTAGAAAGAGCTGTCATTTTACAAGGAACATTGCTGGTTTAGCTAACATTTAGGTTACTCACTTAGAAAGAGGCAGTCCTGGGTTGTAGTCCCAGAGTATTTTGCCTGTTACTTATCTTACGTAAATGTCCATCTGTTAAAAAATCCACAGAAATAACCCTGGGCACCAGGGACTCAGACTCAGGACTCCCTGTCTGTCTGTGTGCTCTTACCCTCAAATGGTCTGGATTCTGAACTCCATTCTAGTGCCATACACCTCACTTGTATGCACTGTAGTACCATTGTTAGATCTAGCCACAAAATGCCATAACCTGGGCAGGCAATATTTAGCATTTACCTGAAATTACATATTCATCCCTTTTAAGAGTCATTTTCATCAGACAAATAATGCAGGTATGTTCAGCTAACAATGTAATATTCATTTCTTGCAAGTAATGAGTTTCCCTTTCAGCTAATACACGAAGCGGAGAACTGGTGGGTAATTTGAAAGATTAATTTTTTCAGTGAAATAGTTATGTTCACGCACATCACTAATGAGAGAAATTGATGAATAAACTAAATGCGAGAGGAGAAAGTTCCTGCAATTTGAAGCTAGTAAGGTTATGATATAACTGGTGATAATTATAAAGCAGTTATCTTCTGCAACTGGTTAGAAACCACGTGACCTTAAGCATATAAAGGAGAAACAGCAGCAAGGCCATTCTTTTGGCTTGGGCAGGGTGTAGGAGAGAAGCATGTGGATTGGTTGGTTTTGAGGTATTGGCAGCTGAGGAAAATATTTTATGGTTAGGGTTTGTTAGAGTTTGGAATTTTTTTCATAGGTTTAGAAATAGTAAAGAAAAAGCAAAGAAGACCATTAAGCTCAGTCAGCACAGTATGTTGTATGATGAATTCTGAATGCCCTTAAAATTAAGAAGCAAAAGGAGAAGGTCAATCTTCTGTTATCTGTCATGTGTTAGAACTTGGATAATGCTTTCAGCTTGTAACTGGCAACAGGATCAATAGGGAAGTGTGTACCCAGAATAGTTCAGAGATAATGCATTTCAAACAAAAAAAGGAGGAACACTCCTTAAATTATATTGAAATACCAATAAAATCACAGTAAGGAAAAAATCAGGAACCAGCTGCATGCAACAAAAATCAAAAAGTCATTGAATCCCAAATATTATGTTTATGAAATAACGTGCTAATCAGTGTGGTAACATGTAGTTGCAAAGCATTTATTGAGCTGTATGGGTGGTATGGGTGGTATAGGTGATACTGAGCATAAAATTAATGAACATAGCACAAGAAAAATCTCTAGAAAATATTTACTAAAAGTGGCTAGTTCAGGCCGTCTAGAGTGTAGAAATATACTATTAAATTCAAATCTATCTTTGATTTGATGATACAAATAAAGTACCTAAATTGCATGAATATTTAGTTGATATTCATAGTACACAGAGAACTGAAAGAATTTCTTCTTCCTGATACCAGAGTGGCCTTGTATTAGATTTATCTTAGGTAAGTCTGTTTTTCTTTGACAGTTTAATAAATCTTTCATTGTAGCACATGATGGAATTGTCTTTCAGGTATTTTAGGTGTATTTTCCAGCATAAGTATTTTATTCAAAGACTTGCCAATTTGACATTAAGTTGTTGCATCTTTTTAAATATGAAAATTGCAGTAACTACTTTTAATTTAATATCTTGGAAGCGGGCATAAGAAGGTATGTTCAGCTCCAGACAGCCTATTCAGAATACTACTACTAATCAATAAGAAACATTTATTAAGTACGAAGAAAAGTTCTTCATCTCACAGCTCTGCATTTTTTTTCTGATCTAAGTATCCATCTTCTTTGAAAATGTTCCACTTCCTAAATGAATTCTATTAATTATGGAGAAACCTACTCTCTTGAAACAGAAGAACTGCTGTATGGTGTGGTCTCACATCTGTACCAATCTGTTCTGTTCAGAGAAGTTTAGTTTCACTAGGTTTGTGGGTGGGTTAACAATGGAAGACTATAACTGACTATAATGAAAGGAGAGAACACCTTTTGCTGCAGCTTAGTCTCTAATAATGTTAGTTGCTGAGTTTGGAAGTGAGCAAGAAGTTAGTGCCTTCGGCTCATGGTCATCCTGTAGAACTTGTTAGAGGCCATCTAATTTATTTTGATGAATTTTGTTAGGGTAGCTCACAGACTGCACCCTCCTTCCAGGTGTTCAAACAAAGTTTGAAAAAGAATTTTGCATAGGATAATAATTTCCAGATATATTAAGCTGTCTATTTTCTCTCTTCTTTACGCCTATAGTACCAAGTAAGCTAAGGAAACTGGAATAGTGAATTACCCATTCTGCAGTTTACACAGCGTGATAAATTAGTCAATATATCTACAAACCAAAGAACACTAACAATAAAGCTTACCGTCAAGCTTCTATCCTAGGCATTTTTTTCACTGAATTGAGCTTTTGATGCCTGCAATCATACATGTCATCAGCAATAGTACAAAAAAGATTCCCATATCTCCCTGGTTAAATCCATAAATAAAAGGTCCTGTTCTCTCCTGACCGTGAGCTTCATTAAGCATAACACAGGTGAGGCAGAGCTTCTCAAGGAGTTATTTTTGCCTCACTGATACTGTGCTATCTTAACATTTTTGTTAGAGTACCAGAGTATCTAGTGAGGAATCATCATGAAGGTCCTATCATGTCTTGCCACAATTCCCCAAAACCAAAATATGTTTTTATGTTGGAAAAAAAAAAAAGAAAAATGTCTAATGTAAGATCCAGCTACTGACTGAAGAAAGGCAAGTTTGTCTGCTCAGTTCTCCATGGTCATCACCCTTTTTCTTTGCCTAATGAATATGAATTGAATTAATAGCTCCAGAAATCTGGATCATGCTTTATATGTTGGTTTTGCTAGTGAAATGTGATTTGTATCATCACATTGTGTGCACACATATATGCAGTCTGTTCCAGCTCCCCTTGCCAAATGGCTTTTCGGTTGGAATGTTACTGACCAAATTTGGTAAAAGGTTGGGTAATGCACTAAAGTTTCCTACAAGTGGTGTGAAGAGAGAAACCTGGGCAGAACGTTAAGACTAAATGTCTCCTTTAAGTGAACCAGGTTGGCATATGTTCATTAGGCGTAAACACTGGAGAGCCACAGGGGAGATGGACATTTCTAAATTTCACCAGCTACCAGAGAAGTTTGAATTGCAGTTCACACCTTCACACTAAGGGGTCTAATTACAAAATGCAAATTTTGTAGAAACTAAAGTTTGCTTATTTTGCCGATTGTGGGGAAAAAAATTACCGTGAAACTAAAAGTTAAACTTAAATATGACTGTATGCATAAGGGTCTTTTCTCCTTTACTCCTGACGGTTACATCAGTAAGTACTATAATCATAGAATCAGACTATGGATGTAGCTGCTTTATTTTCACTCCATGCACTTCAGATATTCTTACACCTTTTATGCTCTTCTTTAGCTGCATCAAAATGTTTGGCAGCTAGCAAACCAGTCTAAATGGATAATATATTTTTCATAAATATTGTGAAGAAGACAAGATAATATCAACAAGATCTACTTTGTTTTGTTGTCATGCTATGAACAAATGATAGAAAATATCTTTTAGGTGACTAAAAACCACTGCAATAATTTAAGCCCTTAATAATAATGTGACCTTGCTGTTTTGTTGTCAGACATATTAATGCTTGTCAACAGTGTAGTGTTGCCAGAAGAGCAACGAATAACTCACAAACTCCCGAGCATTTTGAAGGATAGCATTTTCTGTCCTCTGAAATAACACCTTGGAGTGAATTCTAAAGAAGAGGATTACACAACTTTTAATACATATTCTGGCATTAACATTTGCTAAAAATAGTCAGTTGTTAATATTTCCTTCTTCGATAATCTGCATATCACTAATTTAAGATTTAAAGTTCAGTAAAACACACTCAATAAATCAGTACGCCTCTAAGTGTTGCTCTGAGGATGCATTACCCAGTAATATAAAAGTAATTACATACTGACTGGCAGGAAGAGGCTCCGGAGGTTTAAGATCTATAAGACATTTCTTAATTTTTTCATGGAAAATAATGGATCAAAAATGAACTATAAAAATACTTTCTCTCTTTTACTATCTATCTTTATGAGAAAATAAATGATAGGTTACAGATAGTGAGTTTTCCGCATTATTACACGTATTCAAGTTTGGTGAAGCAATTTTTTTTGACACTAACAGCCACAGAACTGTGTTTTCCATGAAACCTGCACAATTTTATGACCATGAACACATGCGCAAACATGAGAAGGCGGCTGTTCTACTGCTTTAATCTCATGGCATACATAATTTTTCTTGACAATTTGAAGATTTTGGGTTACGGTGTATTTGAATATCTTTAGCTGAATTGGTTTACCTAATTATTTGATAGTCTTATGAAAATGTGGCACTTCATGGCCTCAGTCCTGTAATGCGTTCAGCACTTCCGGGAAGTCCCAGTCCTCTCAAATCCAAGTTGGATTTGAAAGTTTTCATCATTACTGAGGAAGGATGCTACTTTACCAAATGGAGCCTAATTGGATGACATTTCTTGAAAAATCTTTGTAAATCTTTAAGACCAAGAATAGTTTTGTAATTCTCTTCACATGGAAGGTCAAATTACTTGATAATAAGGCCTACCTCTTTGCTTTCTATTGTGATATTGGTTGAGCTCTCTGATGTACTATTATATTTCTGGAGATTTCAATGTTCATAGTTATCATTACATATATATAGTGAGTGCAGGCACTAGTGAGAGTCCAGTAGTTGTTCAGTACAGCTGCTATAATTTCAAGGCATCAGCCCAATCACTGTATACAAATAAGTCATGTCACTGAGGGATACGTGTACTGCGTGGGTGTGGGTTTCAGCCACACAGGGATCAGTTCTTAAATTTGTTCTCTGTTTCATCATATGTTTTAAACGACATGATGTAAAATATTATTATATCTTATCTAAACACCACATTCATGAGTATAATGACAGCCCTAAATAGAAAATATGGAAAGCAGAGGAGAAAGATATCCAGAAAGATCATTTTTAATCTAAAAATACTAAAATACAAATTGATGATACACAGAAGGAGAAACATCAAATAAAAGCTCTTTTGCTGTTCAGGCTGATCCTTATATATCTACTCCCTTTTACAATTACACACTTTAACTCATATATTTGTATCAATTTTTTAAAGCATCTTCTAAAAGACCATACATTTCCAGCTCAAACACAACTTTTTATCAGAGTGCCATTAACATGGAAGCTACAGAAGACTTAAAAGTTAAAACTTCAGTCCAGGGGACAGCAAAGAGCTATGAAAAACCCTGTGGCAGTGTATTATTTGCTCAGTGTTGTTTCCACCAGCTTTCCCAACAACAACTGGAAAACAGCGTTTCTCTCCTTTCTTGGAGGAAACAAGTGATTTGAAATGGGTGTTTTGAGGTAGACTTGAGATGACAGTCTTTCTGTCTGAAAAGGCTTGCAGCTTTGGCTACACAAATTGTACACATTACAGTGCAGGAGGAATCAGAGCACCAGTATGCAGGTATGTGGGCAGCAAAATATTCACCTGTACCAGTGAATCCATATCAAAAACCTCAAAGATGGAATTGTAACTGAACTACCTAAGGCAGAGATAGAACAATTCAGCCAATGTAATTTGAACAGTCACAGCAGCAGTGTTACACTCATAGGCGCACAAGCCCTTTTTAAGTCAATGTCCATCTCTATTCTTTGTGGATTTTCCAGTGTCAAATCAGCAAATTTTTTGGCAATAGATTAAGAGGTTATGTCTAGGTCTCAGTTAGAATTTGTCTTTTTCTTAAATTTTAACACCGCCAAACAGTATTAATGTTCAACTTCACTGAAATTTTTTGGACATTTATTATAAAAATTACTTAACACTAAATCAAATAGATTATACATACCATTTTAAAATTACCCATTTATTTCACCTACCATATTGCAGCTCTTCCAGAACAGTAATTTACTGAAAACCTTTCCAGTGTTTCTGCATTTCAGTTTGGTTGAGAATACCACAAAGTCTCTCTTCAACTAACTCAAAAAAGCCTTCTTTAGTGGCAGATTGACTTCTGAAACAAAAATGACCACAAGCTTTGAGTTTTTCAGGGTCAGTCATTAATAACAAAAGTGCTGTTTCAATGCCTACCTGAAATTACACTTGGTGAATATGTGGACATAGACAAAAAAAAATAAAAATCTATTGTGCTATTTCTAACCCTGCAAACAAAGAAATATTGAGCCCATTGTTTAAATAAGAAAGGTTTATATCCTCTTGTATCTGAAGTCCCAAATGGGAAACATATAGGACAGGCAAGGACAAGTCATATTTTCATACAGCAGCAGATTTTCTTTAACAAAAGCTTAACCTAAAAAATAAAAATCATTAAAACACTGTGTTATAAGACCTCATGGGTATACTTCAAACTGTCTGATAGAGAAAGTTAAGTATCAGTATTATATACAAATTTTCATACTACATAATTTTAAAGCACTTTATACAGACCACAGAGTAAAAGACGAAGACAAGTATTAACATTCCCCACCATTAGTATTTCTCGGTTAAGAAGATGTTCTTTATTAGCTATATTTTGAAAAACATGTACAAATATCTTTTACATGTAAAAATGCCTTTTAATGCTGATGTGTGAAAGCAGTATATAACGTTGTGTTTGGAGGGTGCGCTAAATCAAAAGCTTTCTTTCAGTCCTGGTGTTAATCTTATTAGTTGTTCATGTCAGCATCAAGGAAGACAATCATCAAGATGACTGAAATATTAAAGACCATTATAGTCTTCTGGGAAATTAGGTAATGTCTATCATCACGGAGCAAATGTTGATTTAATTTCCGTTTGCTCAGTAATACTTGTGTAATATTTATTTTTAGGTCTTTTTAGATTCAGAGATCTCTTTAGAAGGTCCAGTCTATAGGGGTCTCACAGTAATGGTATGAACAGAGAAGAAAAGCGAAGAGATGTCCTTGCTAGTTATAGCTTGGTAGCTTCAGTAGAACTAATACACAGGAGAACAGAGAGCCAGGAGAGGTTACATCAAGAGAAGAGAGCTCCACACATCTAATAAAATCTCCAATACAAAATCGTATCCTCTTTTAAAGCTGAAGTAATACTGCTTCATTTGTTGAACTGCATTATCATGCAGATTTAAGGTCTATGGTCATGATAAAAAGGGTTAATTATTACAGGAATATGGCTTTAGCTTCTGTGTCCCCTTCACATTTCTCATTTCTTTTGTTTTCCCAGTTTTTCCTGTTCAATACTGTTGTTAGCCTTGTTAATAAAGATCTGAAAATGAGTTCAAATTACCTACTAAAGGGAAGAGATCATACTTAAGATCTAAGGGGGTTTGGATAATATTGGCAGTGTTCATTCTGCACCATCACAGAATCACAGAATGGTAAGGGTTGGAAGGGACTGCTGGAGATCATCTAGTCCAAACCCCCTTCCAGAGCAGGGTCACCTAGAGCAGGTTGCACAGGAACATGTCCAGGCAGGTTTTGAATGTCTCCAGAGACGGAGACTCCACCACCTCTCTGGGCAGCCTGTTCCAGTGCTCTGCCACCCTCAAAGAAAAGAAGTTCCTTCTCATGTTTAGGTGGAACTTCCTATGTTCAAGTTTGTGCCCATTACGTCTTGTCCTATCACTGGGCACTGCTGAAAAGAGCCTGGCCCCATCCTCCTGACACCCACCCTTTAAGTATTTATAAGCGTTGATAAGATCCCCCCTCAGTGGTCTTTTTTCCAGACTGAAGAGATCCAAATCCTTCAGCCCTTCTTCATATGAGAGATGTTCCAGTGCCCTAATCATCTTCGTAGCCCTTTGCTGTCCCCTCTCCAGCAGTTCCCTGTCCTTCTGGAAGTGGGGAGCCCAGAACTCGACACAGTACTCCAGGTGCGGCCTCACCAGGGCAGAGTAGAGGGGGAGGATGACCTCCCTCAACCTGCTGGCCACACTCTTCTTGATGCACCCCAGGATGCCACTGGCCTTCTTGGCCATGAGGGCACATTGGAGGCTCATGGTCATCCTGTTGTCCACCAGGACTCCCAGGTCTCTTTCCACAGAGCTGCTCTCCATCACGTCATCCCCCAGCCTGTCCTGGTGCAGGGGGTTATTCCTCCCCAGGTGCAGCACCCCACAGTTCCCTTATTGAATTTCATAAGGTTTCTCTCTGCCCAACTCTTCAGTCTGTCTACGTTTCTCTGTATGGCGGCACAGTCTTCTGGTGTGTCAGCCACCGCCGCCCAGCTTTGTGTCATCGGCAAACTTGCCGAGGGCGTGCTCTATCCCTTCATCCAGGTCATCAATGAATATATTGAATGTGGACCCAGTACTGACCCCTGGGCGTCACCACTTTTCACTGACCTCCAACTAGACTCTTCGGTCTCTTCTCTTAATAAAGATATTCAAGTCTCTCAGCATACAAGGAGCTGACATTTTGCTAGATTTGCTACAGCTTCTCTGCTACAGCTTCTCTGACTTAAAGATGCAGGAGTGATCATCCATTCATCTATCAGGGCTGAGTGCCTAGTGTTGGATTAAGCCCAGCAAGATATTGGCAAAATAATATTTTTTCATGTCATATAGTATTTCCTAGAAATAAATCATTTTAACATTGTATTTCATTGAGTGGACTGGTAGCATCTTCCATAGTTTTACACAAGACGTTTCATGGGTGAGATAAATGGTTTTTTTAAAGTCCCTGAGTAATTTGGGACTATATTTATAGTTTGAGCTTTATTAAATGTTTGTGAAATTCTCTTAACACGATAGGTGCTATGCAAGAGCTAACCTTGTTCGTACAACTTTAATTCATCTGTGGGAAACGCAGCAGTGGCAAAAGAGTATTTAGTACTGACTATAACTACATCATTTAAATATACCGTTCCTATGAGACACACTTTGTCATGAGACATAGGAGAGTGCCTTTCTGAAAAGCTAATTTATTAAGCTTTGCACCCATCAAACTTCCACATCTAGCTTTTGCATAGATATACTCGGTATCCATCTACCTTACAACTGTTGCATTTCCCCCAACCCTGTATACCTCTTATTGTGCCACCTGTAAACATTGCTCTTTGTTCAGATTTTCCAGATGTGCATTAGTTCTGTCCGTGCTTAAAGGTTTTACCTAGATTATGAATATGCTACATATTGTTTGTGTGAGTGTACATTGATCATGTATCTGCCGTCTGTTTGGAAATATATGGCACAAAAATATTGTGAACTCTTAGCGAAGGTGCAAAAGGTCATAGGATCACAGAATGGTTTAGGTTGGAAGGGACTTTAAAGATCATCTAGTTCCAGTCCCTCTGCCATGGGCTGGGATACTTTCCATTAGACCAGGTTACTCAAATGCTTTTTAAATAACTTGCTTATAGCATCTGGTCCATGTGATCACAGTATGTCACAGAATGAATTCAGTGCTTCTTGAAAGCATCAGGCATGCTTTCTGGTTGTTGTCCATGTTCATGTGCTTTACCTCTACAGTTGCCTGAAGAGCCATGGTCCAGTATATAATAACCCTACCCCACACTTTCATGCAGTGGTAGAATAGCTAGGAAACCATACTATAAATCCATGCAGTGGTTCGTCAGAAGTATTTGTTTAACAGTTCATGATGGTATTCATAACAGATGGCTTATCATTTATTATTTCTGTTATAATTTATTAATATAATATTATCCTTCTTTACTTTGTTTTTAGTTCTTTGGTTTTTACTTTATGCATTTGCATTCTTTAATAAATTTGGATTGAAGATGCCTCAGAACAAAATTTATGAATATACATGTAATACATAGCAATATGGGTCTCTCAGAGTCTCTTGAAACTGTAGAGTTTGCATAATAGATAACAAAAAAAAATGTTTTCATGCAGGAAAAAAATAAACTGGAAAGTGTCCCCATTAAGTTATAAATTCAGAATTAAAAGGAGAAGACGACAAATATTTGTGTAAATTAATCTTAAAAATAAAAAGAATCAACTAAATTTAGAGGAGTAAGAACAATGATCACTCATTGCTGTTGCACAACAGCTTCTATGAATGCCATCCACTCATTATCCTTTGCAAGATGCTTTCAGTTTAGTAGGTAAATATTTTTCTGGCTACTTGACAGAGGTTAGAGAGGTTAAATGTCAGCTTGCCTAAGATCACTGAGAAACTCAATGGCAGAGACCAGAGTTTAATTCCCACATCATCCAATCTAGAGTTTTGCCTACATATTTAATTTTATAAAAGAAATTGTACAGGGAAGAACTTTAGTGTTTCTCCAAGAAGTGTCAAACTGTTCCTGCATGTGGTGCTGCAGAGCCTATATCAAGAGTCCCCAACATAAACCAGTTATCCAGTGAAGCATACAGCCAATGTGCTGCAAAGCACATCGGCCCATTTTGGCTCCTTGACACTTCACCAAGAAACACTATGCAAAACAAGGTCTTTTGAAGACAACACAGGGCAGAAATGTTACCCAGTACCAGGCAAGTTTTCTCGAGGGGAAAGACGTTAGAACTGTCAAAAAAAGAGATAACACCACAAACAGTGTATCCCAGTTTAAAGTGATAAAGGTTTACTGAATCTTTTTTTTTTTTTTTCAATTATTTGTCACCTGATAGTAGCTCTGGTACATACACTTGTTTTCTCCTTTTGCTTAACGGAACAGCAGCCATTAATAAATTTTCATTCTTAAGTATCTTTTCTTTCAATTTCAGTGAACTGCTGTTATCTTTGAGAAACTAAAAGCTACCAAAAAATTTAGAAAGATAAATCTGTCTAAAACTGTGTGAATTTATGACAGTTACTTTAATCTCACTCTGTATTTTTCTGGGTATCTGATTACAGCCGTTCTATAAGTGCCACCTTGAACCTGTGATCTTAGAAAGTGAACACATGCACCTAAAAAGAGCAAAAGATGTTCACCAGCCCTATCTGTGTGAAACACCTGAAGCAAGATTCTCAGAGTCAAAAAATCTGTTTGAATGAAGAGTCTTCTAACTTGCAGCAGCACTAGTTTAACAGTGAATGGCGTAAACAAGAACACACAGGAAAATTTTAATTTTAGATCGGGGTCTTTATTGAAAAACAAAATGCAATATAGTTTATTTAACTTTGACATTTTCTCATAATAAATAGAGAATAATAAATACTACTGCTTGTAAAACACACCAGTTATAAATCCATTCCTGCTTTCACTAGCAAAACCAGTGTGAGATGGTATTTCATCAAGGTTGAATACCCCTACGTTTTTTTAAGAGAAAAGCCATTCCAACTAATATGACTTTTGCTGCTTAGCATTATAGTCTTCTCTTTAATAAGATGCAAGGAAGCTTGGCTTTCTCATCACGTCATGTCCCAAGGTTCAGGGACTTTTTAACACTGCGGTACTTTAGTCTTGTCCCAGTGCTGCTCCTTCCTCTTGAAAACATTTAATTCCCTAAGCCACCTGTTTTACAATCCAAACTATAAGGAAAGTTTCAGTGTCCAGAAGAGGTAAGTTAATAAAAATTCTTTTCAATAACAGTGAATTAGTCAACATCTAGTTTAAGAAAGTGAATATAGTAAAGGTCTTTTGAGTGGATTGCTAAGTACACTGAAGGCTTCCATCTAGCCAAAATTGGACAACACCAGTACCCAAGCCTTTCAAAGATGTCACACAACCGCAAAATAATAAATTCACCTCATATGCAATCAGTCTCTATTGAAACTGCCAACATGAAACCCAATAATGTGTTTTCTCTTTTTTATGTATGTGCAACTGTTATTTTTTTGTTTGAGAAACGAAGTCTCATCTTCTCTCTCTCGATCCAGCAAACAAAAGGAGTTACATAATGAGTGCTTGCTTTCATTTCCCATTGCATGGGAGTAAGCAATGCAAAAATGTAAAGTTCTATATCACATTATGAATATGAAACTCACAACCATCAGTCACACTCTCCTGTTGTGTGTGTCTAAGAAAGTAGCATAAAAAAGTTGGGTCCATTTCTGCTATGATCACTTTTATATTGCTGTTGCCTCATTTTGCCCAATTGGTGGCTTTGGTTTTTGACTCTTCAGTTTCACCTAACTCAGTCTAAACCACCCTAGGAATAAATGTAACTAAAGAGAGAATAGGAGCCAGATTTCAGGGAAATAAGTCCAATTTATGTTATCTGTTGCTCTGAAGTGAAGCACACTGGCTGGAATTTTCAAGCAACTGCAAGAAGCATGTGAAGTAAGCTTTATTGTTCTTGTTGTCTAATCCATTTCCTTCATTGTCTGAAAATCCAGCAGGAGAACACTGATATAAATTTTATAAATAGCAGTTCCCTTGCCACATATACTCACACGGCTCTCAAATAACTAGGAAAACATTCTTGTCAACTCACCAGGTGGGGGTCTGAAAGTATTAAGACTGCTTAAGAGACCAAGCAATGCCTGTGCTTCAACTTGCTGTCAGCTAGTGTGTTTAATGCATAAAAAAATAGCTAGCACCATTAGTTAAGTGCAAGTCCTAGTTACAATATAAAAAATAGATGAACAGCCTCTGCCATCACCTCAGCATGGTGCTTAATGGTTGCTTGAAGGTACCATATAATCTTTGGGTGGCTTAATCGTTTCTTTCTTCACAGTTCAAAAAGAAGAGTGGTATTAAACCTGGTGTTCTCACAACATTTTCAGAGTAGAACTTCACTGAATAAGAAGTGCCACTTAGATTACTAAGGATAGGATCTAAGGTTTATACAACACTTGCTGTTGGAAAGTTAAACAGAAAAGAGTGTGCTGACCCTTATAATCTTATAAGATTATGTTTGAGGAGCATGAAAGTCCTCAATCTTGAACAAGCTGAAATCTCAAATCTCAAACTACTAAGTGCTAAACAAAGGCAAATAAAAGCGGACAATGTTGCTGACAAGGTATTTCTCCTTCCATTCATCATTTTATTTCAGTATAATTATTCATTTTAATTACTTTTGAAAGATCTGATTTTCTAAACAGCTTTGTTTTTAATTAGCAGGGGGATAAGGAATAAGTAGAAGTAACTGGTGGAAAATGGGTATAAGATTTCTTGAATATGTAACTTGCCCAAATGGGTAGTAACTGAAGGTTGTCACCATCTGATGTTTGTTCATTGGTCTGTGTAAAATGAAGTGGTGATCTGAGTCCCATAGGATTTGGAGAGCACTTGCAGCACAGAAGGCAATAATTAGCACCATTGCTGACAGTCTCTATAACTATGCCAAGCATTCAGTAGAGATGAAAACGTAATTTACCTTGTTATCCTTAAAGATTTTGTTCCTTCATGTCAGAGTTCAGTCATACTGGAGGAGCAGCCAAAGGAAATTTGTTTTATCTGGTGCCTACACTATGCTTGTTCTTTTCAACAAAGCAAACATTTCAGCTTCTAGAGCCAGCAAATCAAGCAGTGCTTACAAATATAATCCCTTCCAAATAAAATTGAAATCCAATTTAGGTAACACCAACAGATAACAAATCCATACTTTTAAAGGAATGATAACAAGCTTTAGGCATTGATGAAAGTAGAAATGAAGCAAAAGGCAATACTTCTGTGGTACCCTTCTTTGTCACACCTTTATGTGTACTGGAACCATAGCTTCAGTGAAATTTGTCCATGCGTGAAAGTTTTCCACACCACAAAAGTCAAAGTAGAGATAGTTGTCAAGGTGCAACCCCTTTACACTTTTCTGCTTCTGACTCTCCAACTTAGTACATGACAAAGTTAGCTGACCTTGGCTGTTATTGCAATATGTGTAAGCAAGAGCCTTTCTGCGTACCATTCCTTGGTATTAACTGTAAACACCAGACCTTATCTGCTAGAAGCAGGCACTGTCTGAAAAATATGCCATTAATTTCAGGGAGTTAGTTAGAATAGACTTAACTGAAAAGTAAAATTACTGAAAAGAAAAATGGTACTGTTCTACCTCAAACCAGGACAGACACGGATCTTTCTCTAATTTTTTTATTTCTGGTTGCCTAAATATTTTGTAATGAGAGTAGACTCTTTTGTAGTGAATTTAAGACACTGATAATAGATTTGCTTTGGGAGAAGAACACTGTCACTGCAAGAAAAGCCATTCACTGGCCATGCGCAGGCTGGCAAGGTTACCATGCAGTGGATAAATGAATTTGATGACATGCTTAATTATGCAGATTTTATGAACCAGATATGCCATTTAATGGTTGCTACAGGGAACAAGAATCAACCTACTGTGTAAAATTGTCAATGAATTTATTGGACCTGGCAGACATCATGAATTTTGCAGAAGTTTAGTTTGCCAAAACACCAAGTAATTGATGTTTAATCCTCAAAACTACAATAAAGTACTTTTTAAGTTTTTCTTGTATTTGCTAAGTATACTGAAAGTAGGAATAGATACACTGCCTGATTATTGACATGGTACATTTTTTATTCTAGGTTCTATCCTTAGGGGCTGACGTTCTACCAGAATATAAACTCCAGACACCTCGCATCAACAAGTTTACTATATTGCACTATAGTCCTTTCAAAGCCGTCTGGGACTGGCTCATTTTGTTGCTGGTAATATACACCGCCATATTCACCCCTTACTCTGCTGCCTTCCTTCTGAATGATAGTGAGGAACGGAAGAGGAGAGAGTGTGGATATTCTTGCAGCCCACTGAATGTTGTAGACTTAATTGTGGATATTATGTTTATCATTGACATTCTAATAAACTTCAGAACAACATATGTAAACCAGAATGAAGAGGTGGTAAGTGACCCAGCAAAAATAGCAATTCACTACTTCAAAGGCTGGTTCCTAATTGACATGGTTGCTGCAATACCTTTTGACCTGCTGATTTTTGGCTCTGGCTCTGAAGAGGTAAGCTTAAATGAATAAGAAATCTTCAATCTTAAATTTTTACTTTACCACAGTAATCTGTATATTCTTAACATGTTTTTTGCTTGTCAGTTAATAGACTGTTTAGTAGTTCTGCCCCATTTTTTAAAGTTAAACTAAAATTAAGTCTTCCTTGATAGAATAATGTGGAATATTAGCCTTCATTGTCAGGAGAACAAGTTGAACGATTCAGCTAGTATTTTTCAATTATACCATATTTGATAATGTCTTTACAAATAATTAGATATATCAAGTATGAAGGATTTCTTCAAATGCTTTTATTTAAGAACTGCTCCTTGATTTGCTGCTTGCTTTGTAAAAACTGCTCAAAATGCATCTAAGTGTTGTGTTGGCATTGAAGCATTAAAATACATTTTCTCTGTTCAAAATATTTAGATCACATATTTACTCAGTGTAAAACGGATTAGTTGTAGTGTAAACTATACCAGTTAACAAAAAGATTAGTCTGTTGTCTATTTTATCAAGAACATGAACTACCAAAGGAAAGAAAAAAAGATTATATGGGGTTAACCTTGCCAGACATAACTAATGTCCTCACCCTATCTGTACAGTAGGTTAAAAAAGTGTTCAATATATGCATATGAAAATTGCCCAAAGGAGTATAAAACATACGCTATGTTCTGGATGCCTGACCCAGTTCTGCCTCCTCCCAAAGAATTTTATTTAATTTATGAAGGGCTAAAGTTATAACATATTTTTTGATGAAAAGTGAACTGACAGGTAGAGAATTGGGGGTTTTTGTGATGCATAGAATACAGCAGTTTTTTTTTTAAAAAAAACAGCAAACCAAGCAAAATGTGATCCATTCACTTTTCAAAGGACACAAATCCATTTCTTAAAAAAACCATTTTGCACATATTGACATAAGGAAAACAAACAGTTTTGTCGACCATATGTGCATCTCATTAATTGAGAAGAGAAAGGTGAAGACTATAAATTAATCAGCAACCTTTAGCATGAAAATTTACTGATTTAACTGTATGCCTCCATGTCACAATACAGAGAATGCAAAAATGTTTTCATTTTAAAATTAATTCCTTTTTATGAAAGTCATTTGCTGTGGCAGCAAATATTTTTATGTCCACCGCAAAAGCCTGATCTGAATTCTGAGCATACCCTACTATCCTCACAAATTACATGTAAACTAAATTAAGTATGCCTTTAAGGGTCAGCATAAAACAACTGGCATATACCTACATGCACCTTGACAGTCTTGTCAGCATATTCAGTCTTAAAAATTTCAGAAGTAGGATGAATATCAGTCATGCTTTTCTTAAACTCATTTTCTTAAATTTTGTATAATGAGAATGTTTTCCTGTCTCCTGTGTTTCTGAAAAATCTTTATAAAAATGTGGTCTAATTCAGCAGTCATAGAAATCAATAGTAATGTTCCTAATCAATAGCGATATTCCTACTAATTTGAACACAAGTGTAGACACTCAAGGTAACAAACTTTGATAACTTTTTGCATTCGTTATCTGTGGTAGGTCCCAGTCTTTCTGCAGATTTTTTTTCTGTGGTTTTGATAGCACTGACACATGAAAGACAACATTCTGACAATGACATTACTTTTACCTTGGACCACATCATTCCCCTTCAGGTGTGGTCTGCAACCATTCCTGATCACTGACCGCTCATCACTGCCAAAAATTATGTTCAGTGACTGGAAGGGTAGAACATCAAGAATTACAACAGGGATCAGTTCCAAAGTTCATTGAAGAAGTGCTCTTTGGATTTATCATAGAATCATAGAATGGTTAAGGTTAGAAGGGACCTTAAAGATCATCTACTTCCAACCCCTCTGTCGTCTCCCCCCCCCGCACAGGGACACCTCCCACTAGACCAGGCTGCTCAAAGCCCCATCCAGCCTGGCCTTGAACACTTCCAGGGATGTGGCATCCACGACATTTCTGGGCAGCCTGTTCCAGTGCCTCACCACCCTCACAGTGAAAAATTTCTTCCTGATATCTACTCTATATCTACCCTCTTTTAGTTTGAAGCCATTACCTCTTGTACATGTCCTTGTAAAAAGTCCCTCTCCAGATTTCCTGTGGGCCCCCTTCAGGTACTGGAAGGTTGCTATAAGGTCTGGAGCCTTCTCTTCTCCAGGCTGAACAACCCCAACTCTCTCAGCCTGTCTTCACAGGAGGGGTGCTCCAGCCCTCTGATCCTCTTCATGGCCCTCCTCTGGACTCACTCCAACAGGTCCACGTCCTTCTCATGCTGAGGGCCCCAGAGCTGAACACCCTCCAGATGGGGTCTCACGAGAGCAGAGCAGAAGGGCAGAATCACCTCCCTTGACCTGCTTGCCATGGTTCTTTTGATGCGGCCCATGATATGGTTGGCCTTCTGGTCTGCAAGCACACATTGCTGGGTCATGTTGAGCTTCTCATCAACCAACACTCCCAAGTCCTTCTCCTCAGGGATGCTCTCAATCCATTTTCTGTCCAGCCTCTATTGGTGCTTGGGATTGCCCTGACCCACGTGCAGGACTTTGCACTTGGCCTGGTTGAACTTCATGAGGTTTGCATGGGCCCACCTCTCAAGCCTGTCAAGGTCCGTCTGTATGGCATCCTTTCCCTCCAGTATGTCAACCGCACCACACAGCTTAGTGTCGTCAGCAAACTTGCTGATGCACTCAGTTCCACTGTCCGTGTTGCCAACAAGGATGTTAAACAGCAGCGATCCCAATATTGACCCCTGAATTTCACTCTCTACAACTACTTGAAAGGCCACTGTAGAGAGGTTGGTGCTGGTCTCTTCTCACAGGTAATTAGCGATAGAACAAGAGGGAATGGGTTCAAGCTGCAGCAGGGTAGGTTTAGGCTGGACATTAGGAAAAAATTCTTCAGAGAAAGAGTGGTCAGACACTGGAATAGGCTGCCCAGGGAGGTGGTGGAGTCACCATCCCTGAAGGTGTTTAATACTCGTTTAGATGTGGTGTTAAGGGAAATGGTGTAAGGGAGAACTTTGTAGAGTGGAGTTGATGGTTGGACTCGATGATCCCAAGGGTCTCTTCCAACCTAAATGATTCTATGATTCTATGATTCTATGAATTAGCAAGTCTTATATTAGTAGATCTTATTTTAAGAATGGGGTGAGACACTGTTGACATATTTTGGATCACAATTTACCTTCTGATCTATTTAAGACACTTAAGAATTTAAGCTATTTAAGGCACTGTAAGAATATCTTGCATCTTGCATGGTGTAAAGATATGACTACATCTGTAATAGAATGGTTCCAACACCTCACTAAGAACAAATGTTAGTTTTTCTTAAGGTTACTCTTTTCCTTAAGGAATCATAAATATTTCAGCCTGATCTACAAAAAAAAGGGCAGTATTCACATGCTGAAGCTCAACCTAGACATAGCTTTTTGAAGTATATGGTCTTTCACACTGTTGAGGTCACAATCAATGAAACAGCCTTCTTTATGTGGCAATGAGAAATTCACACTGAAATTATTCTCTGTGATGTTAAGTTGAACCAAGGAGTGTTACCCAGTGTTACCCTACATTACCATCTTGCTCATTTACTCAGAAAACATGAAAAATATATTGAGCTGTCCACTGATAAATGCAGACAAAAAAGCCTCTTTTTTTTTGTTCCAAGGGCATTCGGATTCTACTCAGAAACATGGTAAATGCAAGGATTTAATAAAAGATAAAAACTAGTCTAGTCCTTGTTGAAAGAAAGCTTTAACATAACATATAGTACCATCAGAGTGGTTTGTAAGGCTCAGATATCTTTTCCAGTTAAGTGTTATGTAATATACCAGCATGTTAAAAAAGGCAAGAAAAAAATATTAAAAACTTATTCAGTCTTGACATTTACTGAATACTTTGATATGCATTCAGACTTAATGGAAGGGAAAAGGTAGCAATGTTGTCAATCTCTTTTAGAAGGAGTTAACAAGCATTGAAAATTATTTACTGATTGAAAATTGTAAATTTCCATTAGTAAACTTCAGATTCCTTTAAAAATAACAGAGCCTCACCTCAAAGAGGCTGCAATGAATCGTAGTGCAGGTCTGCACTAAAAAGCTTGGAATACATCCCTGGTTTATAACTGACCCATATTTTCTTTAATGGTATAGTACTTTTATTAGTGGTTTCTACCAGTACACCTGCAAGCTTCAGGATGAAAGATGCAAAAAAAAGAAGATTAATCTGGAGTCTGGCAACAGTAACTTTTCCATGATTTTCTATTCACAGTGGTTCATCTTGTTTTACCTGTATAGAGTGTTCTGACCATTACAAACAGGAAGAATATTTGCAGAATAAGATACTTACTCTTTGGGACATTTCTGTCCTATTGCTTCTCTCTTCTAGAACATCTGTGCCAGAGCATTGCAAGGAGTCTCTAAGTTAGGATCAAATATAGTGACATAGCTTTTTTCAAACATTATAAATACTTATTACCTATAAGGCCAGTCATATAATTATGAGTAGTTCCAATAACATACACACTTTATCATGCCAAAACATCATGAATCTAATGGATCATTTAAGTCCATTAGGGTGGATTGAAGAGTCCAGATCAAGAATTATATTCAAAATGAAGGAGTATTCAGCAGATAATGACAACTTCCATATATCTTAATTTAAAATGTTCATTTCTTACTGTTTTCCTCACTGTTTTTATAATAAAGTTGATAGTTTAAGGAAAATGAAATTAAGATTACATTGAAATGGGTTAATCTGCTGGTTTTGTTGATTCCCTGAAATAATGGAATTTGCACTGGTTTATTCATGCTGACTATTCATGAGAGTACATTTGTTAAAAGAGAAAATCAATTTCTATCTTATTTTTACAGACAACAACATTAATAGGTCTTCTGAAGACAGCTAGACTGCTGCGTTTGGTGAGGGTAGCACGGAAACTGGACAGATATTCAGAATATGGTGCTGCAGTTCTGATGCTCCTTATGTGCATATTTGCACTAATTGCACACTGGCTTGCTTGCATTTGGTATGCCATTGGAAATGTAGAAAGGCCTTACTTGGCTCACAAGATCGGTTGGTTGGATTCTTTAGGAGAACAATTAGGAAAGCATTACAATAAGAGTGATGCAAGCTCTGGACCATCCATCAAGGACAAATATGTTACAGCACTTTATTTTACCTTCAGCAGTCTGACAAGTGTAGGATTTGGAAATGTGTCTCCAAACACCAACTCAGAGAAAATCTTTTCCATCTGTGTCATGTTGATTGGCTGTAAGTAGTTTTACCTTATTAATTTTTTTTCTTTTTTTCCTCAGTGTTTGAGCAAATGACTTAGTCTAATCTAATAAGATTATAAGCATGCAGTTGGAAGGGCAAATTCCCAGCAGAAGCAATGTTATATGCGAAAATGTGTTGTGACTCATGCAGTGTCAGGAAGTAGTCAAGTTGCTTGACTACTCAAAATCTGTTATCCAAACTGTCAAAAGTTTTGTGTTGTGTATCAGTGTCTGTAAGCAAATCCTGTATAGGGTAGAAGGCTGACTTTTGAGTGGATTTAGGAAACTATTGCACATCATTTTTGGATAATCATAATTATATTTTATTTGCTGATTTAAATCCTGAATCTATAAATGTATGTGTACCTTATTAACTCTGCCTTTTGTTCTTAAGTGGTACTTAACCTTAGTTCCTAGTTCTTAGTTGTGCCCAAGTCCGTAAACTTAGATGAACCTAATTTATAACAGTAAATTCAGGACTACAAATCTCCAAAGATAAATATTACCAACTTGATTACAATTTAATATTTAAGCCTCATCTGCTAACTGAGTTAGTACTGATACAATCAGATCAATAAAAATCTTCAGGTAAATCTATTCCACATCTCTGAAAATGTTGCTAGTCTCATCTGAGCTGTTTTACATACAAAGTACATTATAAGGACTGTTGCATCATCTGCAAAACCCAATAATATGACTTAAGTAAGTTTTGTTTCTGTTTAATCCAGCATTAATGTATGCTAGCATTTTTGGAAATGTATCTGCAATAATCCAAAGACTCTACTCGGGAACTGCACGGTATCACATGCAGATGCTACGAGTAAAGGAGTTTATACGCTTTCATCAAATCCCCAACCCTCTGCGGCAGCGACTTGAGGAATACTTCCAGCACGCGTGGACATACACCAATGGCATTGACATGAACATGGTATGTTGTTCCGTTTTTCAGGCACGGATGCTGAGGAACAGATAAATGCATGAGAATTTAGAGATTGTAAATCTTCATTTTTTATGAGCTGTAAAAGTAAAAGCTTAAGAAGGTGAATATATAGCAATTATTGAAAACCAAGTCATTACAAGTTTTGGATGCCAAACATTTAACTGCCTGAATTATTACAAACCACATCAGAAATCTGAAGTGTCACTGTGCATAGAAATGCTTGAGAACAGTTGACTATTGCAGTTGACTGTTATAAGCTTAAGACAAGGAAAAAAAATCATAGGTTTCTTATTTCAGGCATAGCTATTCCAGAATTTTGTTTGTTCTTTGGCCTAATTTTCCACTTCCAGTATCAAGCAAGGGTACCTTTGTTGGCATCTACAGAGTTACTCTTCTACAAAACCTGTGGAGATCAATTCTTTTTCAAAATCCTATAGTGTAATCTACAACAGGTATACTGGGGGTGGGTGGAAGTGAGGAGCAGGCAGGTGGATTAGCTGCTCTTTTCAGAGTGAAATATTCTAATCATATAATAGTCTGAACAGTAGTTCACTTGCATTCATAACCGCATAATTCTGCACTGAAAGTCAACATAGTACTACTAACCATTTAGCAATCCACAGAATCTCATTTCTAGGAAGTGGCAAGGTATAACATTCAGATTTTCTGTTCTTGATAAAAAAACTGTAAACGCTGCTTATATAAAAATATACTATGATGTGGCCAGCTAAAAAAGAATAACAGTCTGCTAATGAGCAAAAGTAAGCATCTATATTTCTGGCTTATTTTCTGGAGACAGTAACATTTTTTCTGAACAGTTGACATAGGTTTGAAGACACTGACAGCATTGTGCATCTAAAAGATCTGTGAATCCGTGTCTCTAGCGGGATGCTTTCCAGAGCTTTTCTGAGTTATAGATTAGAGACTTTGCATAGCTCTCCATACAGTTGGGAAAAGCAAGAAAATCTATACATTTTTGTAACAATTTAACTAGAAATGAATCTCCAAAATTTTGACATAAATTCAAACAGCTTCCATGTGGTATCTATGCATACATTTGTGAATGACTGTCAGAGTGGTACACTTTTATGCAGTCAGTATAAATAATAGTCTTGATTAAAAGCTTTTATAAGCTGAATCATTGACAGCTTGACTTTATGGTTACCATTAAGTAAAGCAGATCTTAAAAGTAAGACAGCAAAGCAAATATCGGGCTTCACTTCCCACTTCCATTGAGTGTCCCATCCAGAGGGATATAATGCCCAGCACAGGACAAGGATACTTGTATAAACCTCTGCCGGGGATTACTGCAGTGGAAGGCAGCATCAGTAGCTTCATCCTGCGTGGCACTGAATGGCCTTAATCCCCTCTGATGGCAATGGGATTGTGGGGTACTCAGCACTTTGCAGGATCAGGCCCTTAAGCTGCAAGTGGGTGCAGCCTAAGCCCAAAGTAGCTCATTGAATTATTTCTGAAGATATTACAAAATCATGTATGCCTTAACTAATTCATTACCACTAATGGATGTACTAAGAACACCTGTTTCACTTGAAATAGTAACTAAATGTGGATGTTTTCAGGTTAAACTTTGCATAATGCAGGAACTGGTGTACTGGAATTAGCCTTGGATTTGTCATTAATGTGAAATACTAACTACATGGATTAAACAGCCCATATTCTGCAATATGATTGTGAGGCAGTATGGAGGCTTTGTTTTAAATAAAATGTGGAAAAAAAATCAAGTTTAGTATCTTTTTTTGTTACATTTTATTTCTTACTCTGTTCACAATTCTATCCCTCAAGTTTTATGGCAGTCACTTAATTTCTTAAAAAGTGAGCTTGAATATATTACACTTAGTGCAAGGATAATATAAGAATTGTGTGATTTATGCTGTACTTATGAAAGATTTATCTCTTTCCTGTCTGCTTCATACCTAAATACATGGAATAACACCACCCACTGGTAAGAGCAGGAGGTATTTATATCAAATTTAATTCCAGTATAAAGTGTGGAGAATATCCATGTTATCTGTCGGGTTTAGAGCTTGTTCAATGCTTTCTAATTTTAATTGTAACTTTTTGCATGATCAAGGGGTAGGTAGCAAAGGGAAGTAATCCAAACAGAATCAGATGTGGGGCAAAATGGTTACTAAAAATTAGACATTAAGAAATGCTAATGTAACCACATTTATTAATCACTGTTTTACCCCACAACTCAAATCATGCTTCTCTGCCCAAAAAAGGTCATGTGCATATCGGTTTGCATTAGATAGTTGCTCTGTAGGAATGTCACTCTGAAAAAAGTTGCCATGCTGATCATTCTGCATTTTCTTTTGCGTGAATGCTCTAAGTTCAAACCATATATGCATGTTAGCACAAGCACCAATTAAGTTTTCTTGGCTATAAGCCATGTGCATATGAGATGGACTTGCATGTGGTATTAACTTAATTTTGCATGAAATATTTGCATTTACACACCAAAGGGATAATACTGTCCTCAGACAAATGTGTTTGACTCCTGTCAATATTTACTGGGAGCTTTTTGCAAATATCTGAAGGCAGAATTTGATCCAATGTCTTTCTTTTTCATTTCATGACTGAAAACTGAATAAAATTCAGTCCTCTTTCTCCTTTGAAATATGAAATGCATTAATTATTTACATTTCATATATATATATGTACATGCAATGTATACACACACATACTCATATATATATAAATAATGGTAGAGAATATGTTTCAAAAGATGCTTTTAATTATCAATGTAATATACTTAAGAATTTAGGAAAAGTGGAAAAAAAATCACAACTTTTAACCTCAGGAATAACACTGCACTAAGATTAAATAAACTTGATTTCCTAAACAAAATCCTACACTCTAAATTGAAAACCAGAAAATAATACTTTATGCTCCTTTGAGATGGCTAAACTTAAAATTAGCTTTAAAGATCTGCAGGTGAAATATGCTGAGAACCTTGTTTATTTGTTTATTTGTTCCCCTCTGCTTCATTTCTACATTTCTTTGATTATGTTTCATTGCATAATGTATTTTGATAAGAACAGTTCCAAATAA
Source organism: Rissa tridactyla (assembly GCF_028500815.1). NCBI lineage: Eukaryota > Metazoa > Chordata > Aves > Charadriiformes > Laridae > Rissa > Rissa tridactyla. The sequence goes on along the minus strand of NC_071472.1, from coordinate 19,696,362 downwards.
GTATGCATGGACTGGATAAACAGGATTTGGGATTTGTTTTAATCTGGATAAGAATCTTGACTCCGTAGAATAAGCATAATTTAAATCATATCCCTGTGGTACACACTGGCAAAGTTAAATTACAAAAAAAAAATATTTACTGTGTATATTGTTTCATGAAAGATGTCACTAGTCCCAAAGATTCAAAGATATTTTTATTTTTCAGACTATCCTGTTCTGTTTTTCCTAAAATCTCTTTGCCTTCTTTTCCCCCTTTCATTCTGATGTTATCAGTCCAGCACTGATAACAGCATGCCTGTGATGCTTACCCTAAAAAGATGACATATTTAGTGTTTGAGATCCTTTTTTAAGTTATGCATGTATTTTTTACAATCCCCCCTCCTTTCTTTCCATGGATTTTCTGTGCATCTGAATAGCTTTACTGATTTATTTCACCTTTAAAAGGAGTTCAAAGTAAATAAGTGGGACAAGCTTTGGAAAGTGTTTAGCCAAATGTACATGTTAATTGAAATTTTGGATGTGGGGTAGATGCCATTTTATTATGGGTTTTACCCAGTACCATGAGAGAGCAAATAAAATTTTTTATTCATACATTTATCAAACCTTCTCCTGCAAGCATCCAAGCAAATGGTTGATTTTACACTTGTGATAAGTTATCTTGGCCACAGTGATCATGCAAGTCCAGCAGAGCACACACCTAATTTGAAGGTTCAGACCCAGCATTGCTACTGTATCAAAAAAAGGGCAGGTTCGCCGTTGCTTTGGTAAGCCTTTTTTTGTGAGAAATTGGCCACTGATCACTGGATAATGCTACTACATTTGTTATTGTTGCTTTTCCTCCTGCTGTGATCACTTCTTATGATGAAAACAATTCTATCAATAGAACTATTGCCAGTAGTACTTTGAACCAGAGAATTAGAAAAGTAAATTAAAATTTAAAAAATAGCAAGGAGGAGTTCCTTATATTATCAGAGGGGTAATCCAAATTAGAAGTGTTTGGAACAAAAACTAGTAGTAATTGGTTAAACAGAGGGAATATATAATCATGGTGGACAGTAGTACTGCTATTTGTCTATATGTCATAATGGAAATCATAAGACATATAAGCCTATCAGAAAGTACCTCGGATATGATTAGCTGTAAAATTGTTCTTTCATTTTCTATAACAAGACCACTTAAAAAACATGAATGCCTACGTGTAATGGAGTTACAGAAAAGAAGATCTCATTGAAAAAAGCACAGACTTTCAAGAATGTCAATCCATTTGCAAAGCGATCCTTTATCAGTTTCTCACTGCGTTATATTTTGTGATCTAACATCTCAAAAAGAAGAGCAATTAACAATTTTCCAGCTATCATTACATTTTTGGAACGACATGGATCTGGTCAGCTTCCAGCTTCTATAGACCTTAAACTTTCTGTTGATGAAGGAGTCAACAGTCTAAGAAACGGAAATGATTTTCTGTCCTCTCATTCAGCGGAGTATCATATCTCCTAGATCACCTTTCAGATGTATACAGAAACTGTAAGATTATAGACGAAGAATGATCCACTGCAGCTCCAGTAATTTCAACATTAAAATGTGTCATGGCAATGACTAAAAGCGAAAGATCGTAATTCTTGATAAGGTGGTTAGATTTCAAATCTCATTGGAAGGTGAATTAGCTCATCATCACACGTTACTTTGCTTTTCTCTCAACTGTTGTAAGGACCTCCTTCATATCCTGCAAAAAAAATAAAATAAAAAAAAGATATCTGACTCTGCAATATTTTCCGGTATGAAGAAGAGGGAACGTCAGAAATAATCCTTATTCTATGTGGAGCCCAAGAACTGTTGGAGCAGAATTATTGCCACTTGGGACCTTGTTCATTCTTTTCTAAATGGTGAAAGCCCTTGGAAATGTTTTGGCCTTCTGCTTATGGAAATATTGAGTTTCTGTACTTAACTATCACAGAAATAGTAAATTCTAAATACTTTCTAGAAATAGAAGTAGGTTGAATTACAGAAATGTTTAGCCTACATGAAGATATTAAAATCTGAGAGTCAAATATTTGAGACAGAACTAAATCCTGCATTACCCTTTCAATCAGAGGGAACAACTACTGGAGGACAGCGATCCTAATTCAAAATCTATGCAGCGTGATTTTTGCAGCTAAAGAGTCTCAGATTAGTGCTAAAATTAGGTGGCAGAAAGACAAAAAATAAAGACATAGGTTATTTCACCAAATATATGAATTACTATTAATTAATTTCACTCATTCTTGCAGAACAAAGACAGACAAAACATTATTTTTTAATATATATCCCCACTAGAGTGAACCCTCCAAGGCATGGGGTTTGCTCCCCGTAATCACTTCAAAATTTATTATTCAAATAGTTCAAGAACTTTATTCAGCATTTAGTGATGCTAATGCAAACATATCCTGAGATCTATATTCTGTAGATGAGATCCAGATAGAGATTAAGTATGCGTAGTCTATGACACAAAGTTTATTTATTGCTGCCTCTTTGTACCTTCAGCTGCTCGATTTTTTTGCTGGGTTAGTTTTTGCTTGGATCAATTTCTCAAACCATTTCACAAGGAAAGATCAAGGCAGGGCAGGAATAAACAGATAAGGTGGGGAAGGACCAGAATTCCTCTTTCATTTTATGGCAGCTTAAATTGTCAGATGAACTTGAGAGTCTATCTTTATCTTTCCCTCTATGTGCTGGATGCTCGCCACTCATAAATGAGTCTGACTGATTCTAAGACAAGAAAGTCTTCGTGAAAATGAGTTTCAACACACCCCAAAAAAACCCACAACACACAAGAGCCCTCTTGTTCTCTCTTCAACTGCTGCCTGGCATTTAATGTTTGACCCCACCTATATTTCAACAGAAAAAATGTATGACAGAAGACTATAAACAGAATTAAAGGAATATCTCTGACTGTCAGACTTTAGGGCCTGGAGCATCTCTCATACTGGGAAATGCTGAGAAAGCTGGGACTGTTCAGCCTGGAGCAGTGAAGGCTCATGCGGGATTCTCATCTATGTGAACAAATACCTGAAGGAGGGTGTAAAGAAGATGGAACCAGGTTCTTTTCAGTGACGCCCAGTGACAGAACCAGAGGCAGTGGGCACAAACTGCAACAGGAGGTTCCATCCAAACATCAGGAAACACTTTTTTACTGTGAGGATGACTGACCACTGGCACAAATTGCCCAGAGACCTTGAAAAGTCTCAGTCCTCGGAGATATTCAAAAGCCGTCTGGACATCGTCCTGGGCTACCAGCTCAAGGTAGCCCTGCTTGAGCAGGAAGGTTGGACAAGATGACCTCCAGAGGTCCCTTCCATCCTCTACCATTCTGTGATTCTGTTGGTATAGAATGTGATATTTCCATGTTTAATGACAATTATTGTAGCTAATACCGTGATTTGCTTCAGCTTGGATGCTTTCTATATATTTTCTTTGGGACAGATGTCAATACCTGTTCCAGAACTGAGGATAGAAAATCTAAAAATTGACATAAATCTTATCATTTATCCAAACAAAACAAAGTTATCATTGCCCCAAACATTTGCTAGTTGCCTGAGGTTAGGGCACATAGATATCTCCAATTCTGTTGTCACAAAGGTGTCTGATACATGTATGAGTGATACCTTGTTGTCACCTTCAAAAAGTGAGGTTAATGAAGCTGGGCTCCCTCTCCACTTATACAAGACCACATTCTTCAAGGCAATATGAATCACGTCCCTACTATCCTCACTAAACTTCAATCACTTATTCCACATAAAATGTTTTACTTCTTTTAAGTTGACACTTTCCTCCTCTCTATGCATGTCAAGTAGATAAACCAACATTATTTGATGTGGAATAGGTTTTATTCCAGACAGGAAAAGACGACGGAACTTGGACTTTATAACTATCAAGGAGAGACAACTGGAGCCTATGGTCACAGCATCATAACTGTTTTTCCTTCTTTTCTTCTTTTTTTTTTTTTTTTTTTTTGTGTTGGGGGGGATGGTTTAGGCTGATTTTATATCTTGTTAAATGTCTTTTTTAGAAGATCTGTATCTCTTGAATTATGCATGAGTTCTGATTCCATGAGAATGCAAGATTTTTCTCACCAGGGCCTGGTGGAATCACTATTGAGTGTAACAATAGAAATATGTCAGGAAAGACTGGAGCAATTGAAACCCAAACCTGTATTCAAATGATTTCTTCATTTTGGATTTGTAATTGAGAATAATGCTATTTAAAGATCAATTCTAACTTTATAATTTTCAAAAATTTTATTTTGAAAATGGTTTTATTTTTGCATTATCTAGTCCTGCCTTCATATAATTTCAAGATGCTGGCTGTTAGTTGTTTAGAAAAGTGTATTTTAAATGTTTCTTGTTACATTGGAGTGTGACTTAAATGTGTTTAAAGACTCCAAAAGCTCACAACAAATGAAATGAAATGCAATTTTTAGAGTTTTGTTATTTTTAAGGTAATCTCATGATTTTGAAGACTGTGTGGATGATTTTCTAAGATTTACATTGTCAGTATATGTACACATAATGTATTGTTGTTGATTGCCACATTATAAGAACATACATAATTTTCAATACAGTTGTTCCTGCTCTACACAGACAATCAAAGATATCTGTGAGAATCAGATACTTCCTTATTAACACAAGCTAAAAATTGATGAATAAGAAATATTTTCTCAAAGAAATTAAAATCTTTAGGAATGTACATGGAGGCTTGGGTTGGCAAGACTTTAGTTTGGAAACATCAAATTCTATATAGTGTCAGCTACTGGACTTGGATTAAATACCTCGCTACATACAATGTGCGCAATATGGTAAGCTCCTTTTAGTAATGTAATATATAACAATGTTTTAACAAATTTATCTTCAAATTAGCTTCGTTCTTGCATTTCTAAACTTGTGTTAGTGGAGTAATCTCCAAAACTCCATTGGAAATCAATGTTATTTGGGCATCTGTCTTCCTTCTAGACATTTGACAATTGTGGTATTAAAGAGTAAATGTTTTTCCTCTCTGACGTGTAACAACTATTTTAGAGTGTAAGCTCCATGGGGCAGGGCCTTTTTAATCACAGATATTTGAACAGAGGCTAGTATCTTTCAGATGTTATTGGCACATAAATAGCTATTAACTAACATGCAATGATTTTAGAACAGTTTCATGTTAAGTATAATTTAATTATCAAAACAATTGTTTCTTTAAAAAAATAACCAAAGTATCTTCAGAAATATAAATGAACACACATGGTCTGCATGGTTTTTGCTTAATGGTAAAGTACAATCCCTTGATAAATGAGATAAACAGAAGCTGATGTGAAAAATGAATACAATTTATTCTAAGGCTGTGCTCCTGACTTTCTAACTATTCAAATACCTTTTGGAAGTACCTCTGAATTTAAAATATATTTCCTACTTTGTAGCCTATAAAAAATGGAGCTCTTCTAAATTATATTCAGATAGACATGTAGCGAAAGAATTCATTCAAAACAGGTCTTTTTTACTCACGTTATTAGAGAAGAATTTAAAAATAAACACCTGCAATTTTTCTCCACCTGTATCATTGACCAGATGCATATGGTTACCGGTTTCTCAGTACCATTCAGTAAATAAGTTTCTACAACCCACAATGTTTTTATTTCAATATAATTACATTAAAATAAAAAGAGTAATTGGATACTAAGCTATTTCTAGTGGTGTGATAGATACTGAAAACAGAGTGGCACCATAGAATCTTTTCATTTATCATGTTTTCTTTTGCTTATTGTTGTTGAATGCTGGCTTTTTCTGAGGATATATAAATTTCATGTGGTAATGCCCTATAGCTCATAACATTTTTGTATATATTTGTGTTAAAACATTCTGCTTGTTATTTCACAGCATTGATTTCCATTAGCAATCACAGAAACATTTCAACTCAGTTAAAGGTACTAATATTTCATTTGTAAATCATAGCTTGGCTTGTGTGGACAGGAGCCTCATATCAGAAATGTGTTCATCTTCTCCGTTAGCAACGGATATGAGTTGTGAATATCTTTGTGCAATAAGAGTGAGTGCACAGACCTTTATTGTGCTGAAGTAAGAATTACTATAGCAGCAAGTGAATGCATTTTGTTTTGGGTTTTTTTCTGTGCAGGAATATTTATGTGTTTGTAGAAAAACACTGCAGAGGATAAATAGGAATGAATTAATAGACTAATAGCAAAAAGACACATTCTGTTCACATATTCATAAGACTGGTAGCATCAGTTCATGTTTTGACCTTAGAAATATGCAACAGATGATGCTGGTCCCAGGGAAAGCATATGACCCATTAACATCATTGACAGCAGATAACAGGATTTAACAGAAAGGGCGATGCATAATAACGTATCAGACCCATTCCTTAACACCGCGGGCAGAGTCACAAGGTGGACAGTACTCCCATAGACGTGAATAGCAGAAATGTTTATTGATTCTAAAAGAATCAGAGGTAATACCATCCTAGACCATTTAGAAAAGCTCACACATAATGACCATGTTGTAAGTAGCTCACTTTTTTAGTTCTAAACAAAATTAACATGTTACCATGGTACCCAAGAGGAATCCTGTGGTTCTACTTCAGGCAAACTCCCATTGTTCTGGGTAAGAGATGAGCAAGGACCATAGCAACTAACCCTGTGGTTTGCTGAACTAATCATCTGCCTATGTAAATCTGCACTACATCATTGTTTCAGTGGCACGTGTTGCTTTTTCTGATAAAAAGCTGTCTTACATTTACAAGCAGAATATATTTAACATGAAAATCCCATTAAAATACCCTCTCTCTGAAAAATATCTTATCTTGTTCAGATAGCTCTCATTTTACAAATATGATGGTTATTTCAGCAAAAACCTCTCATGTTAAATGTAGTACTTTTATAAAGGATAAAAAGGAAATAGACATATTCATCCAAACAGGTGAAATTCAGTTAAGACTCTCCCTTTAGCTGCCTTGCTTGTTATTTTACTGCAGTCATATTCAGTCATATTCCTTGATACCATTTCTTGCAATGAAAGAATTTTGTAACCACTACGTACATTAGTATGTGCATTAGTATTCACATTGTATAAGCTTTGCAGTATAGACTAAACTACACACTTGTTGACTTTTAATACTCTGACAGCTCTTAGGGCCACCTCTATTTTTATGTTACTTCTTTCTTTCTGTCCAGGAACAAAAAATTATATAAAGCAACTTTCATAGCATTCACATGAAATCCTTATGCTTGTCTTTCCAGGTCCTGAAGGGGTTTCCAGAATGCTTACAAGCTGACATTTGTCTGCACCTCAACCAAAATTTGCTTCAGAATTGCAAAGCTTTCCGGGGGGCCAGTAAAGGCTGTCTTCGAGCTTTGGCTATGAAATTTAAGACAACACACGCGCCCCCTGGGGACACTTTAGTGCACTGTGGAGATGTTCTCACTGCTCTTTACTTTGTGTCAAGAGGGTCCATTGAAATCCTTAAGAGTGACATTGTTGTAGCCATTCTTGGTAAGTAGATTACTACAAGGCATCTTAAAAGAGTCAGGGGATTGAAAAGAAATATCCATCGTTGTTCCTGAGGAAGGAAATTTGTAAATGTTTGCTTTACTGTTATTTAAAATCAAGCAGAAAAATAACTTGTTTAAGGTGCAGTCTACATTACTGCAATAATTCACGTGCACCAAGGAACCACATTCTTGGATATCTAAAATATAAAAGCAGTAGTGAGTCAGATTTATTCCTAGGTAAGTGGTAAGCTGCAAGTTGATGCAAGCAGATACCAAATTACTCCAGGTCTGATTATGCTGCAAGAACCAAAGTCAAGGATACCCTTTTCTTGAACAGTGTATGGGGATACTGAGACACATAGACCCCCTATATGCTAACTGGAGGAAAACATGTATCTACTGTAGGCATTAGGGCATTGGGGGTTTTCAGAAATGTCTGCTTCTACCCACTGAGCATATAGAAAAGGAAGAGAATAACAGATTAATTGGATCTAGGTTGATACTTAAGTGTAATAACACCAGTGTTTCCTCTATACTTCTTATTAACACATTCCTTTTGTGTTTGTATAGCATGTTTGTATAGCATGGGGAGTACAGCGTGGGGAGTTACTTGTTTTCTTTCTCAATGAACATGGCTCAGAGCAGAGTTCAGTCCAGCTGAGAGTTCACCTGCAGCTGGTGATGGCTCTTACGCGGAACCAATGAGACTTCTTCAGCTACATCAATTTTAAAAGTAAAATAATTGAAACCCTACCTAAACAAGACTACTGATTTGTTTCTCCAATTTAACATCTGGTAATAAGAATGCAAAGAATAATTGAGTAGATGAGTAAGGATTTTGCTGTATGGAAACCTACACCAGCTGTAAAATCATTCATATGTTCTCCTTTCTCTTTATCATCACTGTAGGAACTTACAGCCAGATAAGTAGCTGAAGCAAAACGTGGATAGGTAGCAATATGTTGCTATTAATCCACTTGTGGCTGATTATTCTGCTAGTACTTTGCAGGGTGGATAACCTCCCTCAGCTGCTGGCCATACTTTTTTTAATGCACCCCAGGAGACCATTTGCCTTCGTGGCCACAAGGGCACATTGCTGGCTCATGGTCAGCTTGTTGTCCACCAAGACTCCTAGGTCCCTCTCTGCAGAGCTGCTTTCCAGCAGGTTAAATGCTAACCTGTAGTGGTGCATGGGGTTATTCCTCCCTAGGTGCAGGACCCTACACTTGCCTTTGTTGGGCTTCTTTAGGTTCCTCTCTGCCCAACTTTCTAGCCTGTCTAGGTCTCTCTGTATGGCAGCACAGCCTTCTGGTGTGTCAGCCACCCCTCCCAGCTTTGTGTCGTCAGCAAACTTGCTGAGGGTACACTCTGTCCCCTCATCCAGGTCATTGATGAATATATTGAACAAGACTGGACCCAGTACTGACCCCTGGGGAACACCACTATTTGCAGGCCTCCAACTAGACTTTGTGCCACTGATCACAACCCTCTGAGCTTTGTCATTCAGCCAGTTTTCAATCTACCTCACTGTCCACTCATCTAACCCACACTTCCTAATCTTACCTATGAGGATGCTATGGGAGGCACTGTCAAAAGCCCTGCTAAAGTTGAGGTAGACGACATCCACTGCTCTCCCCTCATCTCCCCAGCCAGTCTTTCCATCATATAAGGCTATCAGATTGCTCAAGCATGATTTCCCCTTGGTGAATCCTTGGTGACCACTCACAGTAACCTTCTCTTCCTCTACATGCTTAGAGATGACATCCAGGATGAGCTGTTCCATCAGCTTTCCAGGGATGGAGGTGAGGCTGACTGGCCTGTAGTTTCTTGGGTCCTCCTTCTCGCCTGTTTTGAAGATGGCATGAAATTGGATTTCCTCCAGTCCTCAGGCACCTCTCCCACTCTCCATGATCTTTCAAAGATGATGGAGAGCTTAGCAATAACATCCGTCAGCTCCCTCGGCACTCGTGGGTGCATCCCATCGGAGCCCATGGATTTGTGGGTCTTGAGTTTGCCTAACCCAGTCCTCTGCAACCAAAGGAAAGTTCCTTTCTTCAGGCTCTCTGTCTTACCTCCAGGGTTTGGGATTCCTGAGGGCCAGCCTTAGCAATAAAGACTGAAGCAAAGAAGGCGTTCAGTAACTCTGCCTTCACTGCATCCTCCGTCACTAGGGAATCTACCTCAATCAGCAGCAGGCTCACATTTTCCCTAGTCTTCCTTTTCCTACTGATGTACTAATGTAGCCCTTCTTGTTCTTGACATCTCTTGCCAGATTTAATTCCAAGTGAGCCATAGCCTTCCTCATTGCATCTCTGCATACTCTGACAACGTTCCTATTTCTCCCAAGTGGCCAGTCTCTTTTTCCACATTCTGTAAACTTCCTTCTTCCACTTGAGTTTTTCCAGAAGCTCCTTGCTTATTCATGTAGGTCTCCTGCCTCCTTTGCCTGATTTCTTACTTATAGGGATACACCGATGTTGAGCTTGGAGGAAATGGTGCTTGAATATTAACCAGCTCTCTTGCATCCCTCTTCCTTCTAGAGCCTTAGCCCATGCAATTCCTTCAAGTAGGTCTTCGAAGATGCCAAAGGCAGCTCTCCTGAAGTCCAGGGTTGTAATTCTACTTTTTGCCCTGCTTCTTCCATACGGGATCCTGAACTCCACCATCTCATGGTCACTGCAGCCACGGCTACCTCCAACCTTCACATCCCTAACTATCTTTGTCAGCACAAGGTCCAGCAGTGCACCTCTTCTCATTGATTCCTCCACCACCTGTGTCAAAAAGTTATCAGTGCTCTGCAGAAATGTGTGCACCTGGCTGTGTTGCCTTTCCAGCAAATATCAGGGTGGTTGATGTCCCCCATGAGAACCAGGGCCTATGATCATAAGGCTACTTTCAGCTGTCTGTAGAAGGCCTCATCAACTTCCTCTTCCTGATCCAGTGGTCTGTAGTGAACACCCACAACAGTGTTACCCGTATTTCTTGCCCATAAGCTCTCAACACCTTCATCCACCCCTAGGTAGAGCTCAATACATTCCAGCTGCTCTCTTATGTAAAGAGCAACTCCACCACCTCACCCCACCGGCCTATCTTTCCTAAAAAGTACATAGCCATCCATGACAGCATTCCAGTCATGCGAGCTATGCTACCATGTCTCTGTAATTGCAATGAGATCACGTCCCTGCGACCGCACACAGATCTCCAGTTCTTCCTGCTGTGTGTGTTGGTGTACAGGCATTTCAGAGAAGTAATCGAGCATGCAGGTTTCCCTGGATGGGATTCACAACCAAGTAAAACTGACAAGTTTATGAGCTCATTAATTTCTTCCTGGACCATATATGCAGACAGGTTGAGTTTTGCATGTTATGCACATCAGATCCCTGTGCTCTCACACTGCAGCAGGAACCCAGGTATTTGCAGGGCAATACCACTGTATCTCTTCCAACCTACAGCTCCTCACACCAGGGGCACAGTCTAGAGCCCCACTCTCCCAGGGAGCAGTGGTCCAGCCAGAAAGAGAGACAGTTCTGCACAACTGTAGCCAAAAGGAACTTCTCTGCGGGCACACAACTGTTGCACAATCCATGAGGCTACAGCCTGCCTGATACCTGGCTCCAGTCAGTGTGTCTGTTGTATCTTGAAAAATCATCAAAAAAAAAATAAATAGAAAATGATACAACTGAAAATCACTCTTCAGTGAAATCACACAGAAATCTAACAAAGACTATCAATATTTAATCAAACATTTTTAGTTAATTCCTCTTTCTGAAAAACCTACGCACAGAAACAGACATAAAAAATATTCAATGCTTTGTCCTCTGGGGTTGAAAAGACTTCAGTCCAATGGAGGTAGCACGGATGAAGTTTCCACCATTAACAAGTATTGAAAATTCATCACAGAAATCAAAGAGTTCTGAGAAATGTTGGGTTTATGCCCCAGTTTTCCTCAGCTCATCAGCACTGTTTGATGCTGTTGAGTAAGGTCTGATCAGTACTGACCTGACAACAGTAATTCTGTACCGAATCCTTAGAAAATACAATGGCTGTGGACCTCATAGAATCTACCACTTCTTCCAGTTTTGCAGACAAGATATAAAAATACTGTGACCATGTCAGTAGTCACATTGCAGAGAAGGGATTATGTGCTTTGCGTAGGGACCTCTGCATTCATAAGCAGGCCAGAAGCACTATTAGATTATATTGGCTCTGTTATATCACTGACTCCTGTTACATTTCATACCTTTAACTCTGTTCTGTCTAATGAACTGTGTTTGATGAAAGAAAAGCAATGGGTTTTGATCTGAAGACATAACGAGATGAAAAACTGATCACTTTTCTTGGCAGTTTATTTCCATAGTTAATAATTTTTATTCATAAAAATGTCTGTTTTATTTGCAGTATAAAATTATCTTCCTTCAGTTTCTTTTCATTGATTCTTACTATGCTTTCCTTATTATATTCTAGAGGCATTTAGTACCAAGTAATTTTTCCACCTTATAAAGATATATGCAATATAATCAGATTACTTCTTAATCTTCCTGTTGATAAGCTAAAAAGACTGTGCTCTTTAAGATCGTCACTGTAAATCAGCCCTTCAATTATTATTTGCATCTTTTAGCTCCCCCAGCTGAAAGCTGCTCACTCAGTTTTCAGCTTCCTTTTTAGAAAATGGAGAAACCAGAACTACTTGTAGTAACCTAATATAAAAGCCACAAATGTTTAACAGAGAGGCAAAATCACCCCTGTATTCTTTTTTACCAGTCTACTGTTTCTCAGTTGCTATGAGCACTATTCTTTTCCACAAGTGTTTTCCTAGTTCCCCCCAGTCTCCATTTTGCAGGTAAGCCCTGCAACCCCTAGTTTAGAGCATGTTTTCATGGGTCTATGGCTGTGGTTGTTCTGCATTGATGGTTAGGCACAGATTTGGGGAAAATAAGCAATTAAATGGAGACGAAAATTTTAGCAAACAGGTGCCATGAATGTGTCAACATTGATTGAAAGAATTGTAATAGCATCAAAACAGAGGCAGCTATGTTCAAAGAGCTTCCTCAAAACAGCTTCTGCATCTTGAAAGTCTTGTATTCCCCCTGAAAAATATAAAAACTAAGTCATTTTCTGCTAAAATGTATTCCAAGTATGGTCTGTTTCTTCATGTAATTCTTAAAAAAATGAGATTCCAGGCCAGACAGGTCCTGAACTCTACCAAACAACAGAAATGACATCTGTGTCATCATAACAATATGATTTAAATCAGCAAAAAGTGTTTTAAAAAGACAATAACCTGCTCTAGTCATGCTGTTTTGATGGAACTGAAGAAAAAATATGATGAAACTAGATTTTCCTTTTACTTAGTCCAGTTATATGCCTATGTAATTTCATTGATTTAAATAATTTTACTTTTAATGTTTAATAGAAATACTTTTGATTTATAACAACATATGCACAATGGTAATCTGATTGTATCACTTCATGTAAAATCAAGTATTCTACAGCATTATCATAAAGAAATACATCATTCAATTTAATGGCTTATTCATGTTTTAAATAATAATCTCCATCTAATTTTCTTTCTGCAGGGAAAAATGATATTTTTGGAGAGATGGTACATCTTTATGCAAAACCAGGAAAGTCAAATGCAGATGTGAGAGCTTTAACTTACTGTGACTTACATAAGATCCAGCGAGAAGATCTACTAGAAGTTTTGGATATGTACCCTGAATTTTCTGATCTCTTCCTCACCAATCTAGAACTGACTTTTAATCTGAGAGACGAAACTGCAAAGGTACATGCAATGAGTTATTTTTTTTCTTAATGTTGGGCCAAATTTACCTCACAGTAACAAAGCTTGAAAATATAAATTGAAAACCCAAAGTTAGCAAAATTAAAAGCTAAAAGCCTGAGGCAAAATCCTATTTTAAAAAAATATACTCACCTGATTGCTCCTACTGAAGTCAGTTAAACTCAGCAGAAGCCAATGAAGTGATTCAGATGATGTTAATCTAACAGGATTTTGTTCTATATTTAAATAGTATTAAAGTTTCAGCCAGGGGGATTTTGGATATTTTGTTAAAGCCATGGAAAATATGGGGTTTTTTCAGATTACTATAGCCTGGGTCACCACAAGGGGAACTTTTGACACTAAATATAATTGTACAGCCATAAAATAAAGATAAATCAGATTATCTGGATTCATTCTGTGTCTAAAAATAGAAAATATTTAATTGCCTTTCAAACATGAATTGTTAATTCTCTTATCTTGGAGTGCACCCTACCTCCTAAGAGACTAAAAGCATACAAGGGGCTTCTCAAATTTCACTCAGTCTTCAGATTTGCAGGGATTTCTTGGTCTCTTTTTCCCCACAGTGTCTGCCCTGAGCGTCCCTTTTGCACAGATTGCATCTTCAGGAAAGTAGAAAAATTACCAATGTTTCCTCATTTTGGACTGCCGGGGTCAGTCTGAATTGGGAAAGAAAAGAGAGGTTTGGCCGGAAGGGGAGAGGGGAAAGGCTATTGCCCAGCTCGTGCTACTGGGGCTAAAGATTTCCCTGGAAGGTTGCAGGGTACACTAACACTGGCCACCAAACGTGAACTACATTGCCCACATAATGACTAGTTTACATTTCACAGTTTCTGATAATACCGTTTTGTAGCTTAAGACTATACTTTTAAGGAAAAACAGAAGTTCAGTGAGAAGGAATTAACACCATTTGGCCTCAAAGGCCTTCTGAGAAAAAAGGAGACAAAGAACACTGAGTTTTGGGTTGTAAACGATAGGGTCATCTTTGCTAATCACATGTGGATCTTTAGTTTAAAAAATTAAAACAAATATAACTTCCGACAAGAAATGTCACTTCTTTTTATGCTGAGCCCTTTTTTTTAATAAAAGATCATTTTGAAAATAAAAGAACAATTCTATCTTTATTTTAAAAGTCATCCTTTTGTGTTTATTGAAAAGGTCATCATTATTAATTACATGTGAAATGCAATACAGTAAACTTCAGTGATAAATTTAAGTTAAAACTGAAAGTCCACATATTTGAAAAATTCCTTGAGGATAAATTCACATTAACGATTTTAGTCTGAGCAATTATTTCCTGCAATTACATTGTCATCAATGTTTTATCATTATTTTTTCTTTAGATCTGAGAAAATTGAAATAAAATTCCATCTTCTGTGTTGTGGTGTAGAATATGCAAAGAAAGTTCTCACTGCTCATATTCCTTAGAAATGTTCCAGCCGTTACTTCTTACTGCTGTACCAGCCACTAAGAAAAAATGTCCAGTCTTCACAGTGACAGGGAAGGGAGGACAGGCTCACCCATGCCTCTGAGCTTGCAAAATCACTGTTTTCTCTAGCAATTCCACTTGCTTTCCACTGTCTATTGCAATCCAGAAAATCATCCTCCAAAAGAAGTGATGAGTACATCCTGACCTTCAAAACATCACTCAGATCCAGATTTGTTATCTGAATAATAGGTGCTTCTGCCTCAACTTTTGCTCCTGTCCTATTTATGTAAAAGTGCCTTTTTCTTCCTGCAGTTATTCTACCAGTGGGCCACCACTGAAGCACCTTACCCACCAGGTTTACAATGAAGGGAATAGAGAAAGATGTAAACACTTCCCACTTCTTTCCCTCTGCCCTTCTCCCACATGCAAATCTGCTTACTTGAGTGGTATGGGAAACCTCACTGCTCACTAGCACAGGGAAGGGAAGTAGGCTGAAGCCAATGCCATGGGTATGTACACAAAGAGCATATCTGGTGTTATATTTGCTTATTTGTAAATTTCTCAGTTTTAAATGAGTAGAACGAAGAGTTAAATGCATCTTGTATTTATTATGGCAAAAAAGCACATCTGTCTGTAAGATGGATAGAAAAAGACAACATTGTGTTCTGCAATGGAAATGAGTATCTGAATGAACTGAATCCGCTAGGGAGGAAGGGAGGGTCTAGAGAGATAAAATTATGAGGGGTAAAGTGTCTGGTGTTTGTCAGCCTTATATTTACTGTTGTAAAATGTAACCTTTATAATCATTACCATGTAGTTAAATATAAATCTAGTTACAATCAGTTACCACATTACTTATTGCAATAGTATACATTCTCTGTTAGAGGTTATTTAATTTTTTTTCATTAATTTTTCTAAGATTATTTGAACCACATCTGTGCAAGTTCAGGAAGCTAATAACACATGAACACAGGTCTTTCTATGTAAACTTATTATCAGGATACTTTTGTTTCACCATCAGTGAAACACCATGTCTGTGTTCACCACCAGTGAAACACCACCATGGTGACTGTTGGTTTTGCTCAACCTGCATGAACTTTTTAATGTTAGCAATGAGCAATACCATTAGCTGGGGATGGAGAGGTTGACGCAGACTGACTTGTGTAATATTGCCTTTCTTAAAGCTTGAACATGATTAACAGTCAATCACCTATTGAAAAACTACTCTCTTTAGATGGGACTAATCTGTCATTATGTTTCATATTTCATTAATCAAGTCCGACCTCGTAATAAGATCACAAACTACTAATGATACGGATGGAGATAACTGCAAACTACGAAGACGGAAATTGTCCTTTCAAAGTGAAATAGAGAAAGGTAATTAACTTCATTTCTTACATTAGACAGCACTGCTTCATTATTCATTGGTATTTCACTTGGTAATGCTGGGTACATTAGGGTCCCATGTTGGCTGTTACTGTAACAGCTCTTGAGAATCCAGCTGAGCAGCAAAAACACTCGGTGCACTGTCCCCTATATGGTTATATATAAACTAGAGGATATAAGTTTCACCCTTCCATGACTTCACACCTATCAGTGCAGACCTGTTTAAACACTAAGCTACCTTATTGCCTTTGAGATATACATATATATATATATGTATATTATCTCTAAACAATATCTATTTTCTGAGATACCATGTTTTAAACTGTTCAGAGAAGTTAGTCTATTATATTATTTATTAGCAGCATTGATTTTATTTCCTCAGCAAAGTGCTTTGTTCAACTTGATGCTAGGTAGTGTTTCTCCCTGGAATTACAATATTTTGTTTTCAGGACACAGTGGATTCATCTTAGTCAGATTTTGATGCATATGGTAATGTATAAATGGTTGTCCTGGCAAGAGTTCAGGTAACATTTTCTGTGCTTACGTTCACCTTAGAGGCTTTTGGGAGTAATCCTAATGAAGGAAAATTCAGTGAATTATTTAACTATGTCACCAGTATTCAGTACTGCTAAGTACCAGGAACTGTAGATAGTAGCTGGGGTCAGACAGCAACAGTCATGAAGACAGCTAAACTGATATTCACAGGATTTTCATTTTTATATAGGGAAAGTACAATTCCTTGAGTAACATTACATGTTCGTGGTCCAGTGGTTTGTCTGACAAATCAGTTTCTGGTATGCTTGTCTTTCACACTCCACAGTTAAACCCCAATCCTAAATGCAGCATAATGCCAATTTTAGAGTTGCAGAGTAGCTGATAATAAATGTGAGCACTTTAAACATACATAGCAGGTATAATGCTTGATGAAGGAAGACTTTAATCCAGACTGTGGCTACTCAGAACAATGACATTGCCGTTCGATCAAAGAAGCGTCTTTAGGGCAGGAAGCCAAGACTGACAACAAATCTGTCAGGAAAATGTCCCCATGAAATATTCAATCTGCTCTTCACAAAGAATCTGTTGACAGAGGTGCTTTGCCTGAATAACCTTCACATTTCTTATGAGAAAACATATGCTGCCACCTAAACAAGATGGAAGTAATCTTTCATGTTGTGCCTGCTGCAGAATTACAAATAGGATCCTCAGGTGTCAGTGTGGTACCAAGACCCCTAGACTTTTATGGTTCTTGCCCAGTAGATTACACTGAACATCCTCTTGGAGATATTTATTTGCATTACTTCTGAAAGAATATAATTTTCCACAGTTCTTTCTTTGAAAAAATCTTGTACCATTGGGGAAGAAGAGAAAAGATTGGCAACAAGCTCCCCAGTCCTGGTAATGACTATACGGTACCTGGTAATGTCTGAGTTAGACAGAAGTGTGGTACATTGGAAGTCCATCTGACAAGAAGATGCAATCATAAGAGTCCTTTGCCAGGAACTGAGTATAGTTTTGGCCCACTGGCTTACCGCCCCTCTCTGATCCCTGTTCACATTCTCTGTATGTTGCCATAGCTGCAGCAGACACCTCATAGTCACAGACCTTCAGTGTCACTTTTATGTGACCCATCCTACATCCTATATGAGGTTGTAAAGTATTAGAGGTTACTACTGGCTTGTAAAGTAATATTCTGTTGATTTCAACACTTTACATATAGGAGGGAGTGGCATCATATTTTGATCTAGCATAGTTAGTCTATAACGATAAATATTTGGGGATGATCCTGCAGAGTGCCTCAGAAGAACTGGAGTAGAGAAGACAGAGTTCCTGAACACACAGCTGGCAACCACATTTCTGGTCAAAATATGCTTACAGATAAAAAATACGTGTTGTATGATGACTTTTAACATTAAAGTAGTTTAGTTCCTTCTAAACTCGTATGTCTCTCTATCTCTCCTCCTCCTTTCCTTGGAGTGAGTGGTGCGGGGAGAGCATGTCATCCATCATTGGCCAATCCAGCCTAAACCACAACAATCATATTTTGATTTCAGGACTACACTTGGAACAGGATAGAGACACTCAGTATTCTCACTTTTATATTTTGATATTTCACATTGCACTAAATTTTTATTGATTTTCAATTATTTGGAGGGGTTGGGGGTGCGCGCTCATGAAACGGCCTTCTTGCTGGCATTCTTTACTTTCAGCTGTTGACCTACTAGTATGTTATGCAGCTTGAAATTTTATTGTTTCCATCTTTAGTGTGATCATCAGCAATTTTCTCCCTTTTGGAGTGCTAAAAATGGGATTGTGTTAGCTCAGCCTTTAGTTCACGCTAGCCTGATTTGGACCTTGTTGCCATGGTAACTCTTCCTGCACAAGTTTTATCAGAGGTTAAACAAAATCAACACAGCTCTCTGTTATGCATCTGCAGCTAGTACCACTACTTTTCCAATTCCACGCAAGACCTTCTCATTCCACCTATACATATTTCCACCATTTCTTGCCTGTGTCAACAAAAATTGATCTTAGCTAGTACATTGGGCTCTGCCATAATGTGATTTTAAAGGCTACAAGGCTACTTGTACCAGAAGGTACAAGGACCAGCTTGTTCTGTGGTCTGCATAAAGGGCTGCAATACTATGAGAGGTCCCCTGCAAAAATTAACACACACACTACATAGCAGCTTATTCTTGCCCTCACCCAAAATAAATTCATTGCAGGTCTTTCGGAATAATGGATGATATTCCTTGCACAGGTGCAGGTGCAGCCTTAGCCAGTTGCCATAGATGCTTGACAGTCAGCCAAGAAACTCTCCATGACTGCTTAAAATAAGCAGTATTCTTGCCTGGCAGTTCCAAACAAAGCTCTCAGCTGGGTTGGCAAGTTAGCCTCCTGCTAAAAACCAAGGGACAACGAGCTGTTCCATCTACATTCAGTTGTCTCTTTCAGCAGTGCAGAATACAATCCTTTCTTGCTCATTTCTCATTTTCCTCTAGTAGTTCTGTGGGAGTTAGCTAATTTCAAGGGAAATACATAGGGGCAAGATGTTTCTTTTGCTTTGCTAGTTCTGAGTGAAGATCTATTATCCCATGCTGAATGGGGCACCACTGGAGTTGATTACATCAATATGAAATCCAAACATACAGGTGAAAAATGCAAAAGTTACAGGCAGAGTGTAAGTAAATTCACTGAGAGCTTGAAAACTTGAGGCTTTGAAAAGACTTTTCTAGAGTTCAAGCATTATTACTTTTGCCAGCGTCTTGTTTAACTTTTTTGTTAATGTTGGCTCTAAAATCTTAACCTTCTTGGGACTGTTCCAGTGTCCAATTATTCTCATTAAAAGATATTCTTTGCATTTAACTTTAACTCATGTAGCTGAAGGCTATCAAAATTCTAGACCTGTTCTGGGCGCTCCCACATAATTTTCTAAGGCCTAGAAGCAATCAAGTATGAAATCCTTTCCATGCAGAAAACTGATTTTAGGCTAAAACCGCACTTATTACACAGCCAAATCATAGCCACCTTTTGTTCTTTTGACAGGGCATATAAAATCTTTCCATAATATCCAGGGTAATTAAAATACTGCATAAATAAATCAACATGGACATACTAACTGGGAATGTAAAGATGATCTCACTGAAATAAATCCTTATTCTGGATTTTTAGCTGTGATCCAAAACCAAGAACATATCCCATGGACTCTAGCGGAGAGGATGACAAGAACTCCAGTGGAGTTATGTTGTTAAATTAGTAACTAGAGAATCAGGTAGCTAGCGATACTTAATCTTTAACTTTTGTCACCTCACCCAGGGAACTCATAACAAGGAATTTTTATTTCCATGGATGTGATTTTAAAAGGACACAAAAGAAAATTTTTACAAAATCTTGTTACACAATTATCGTAGGTACTTGCCCATGTTGACACAGGCTGTAACAATCAAGTGGGATATAAAACACATTTTGCAGTGTTTCATTTTTAGCATATTGTTAACTAAGTAGACCTATATAGTACTTAATTTTAATTTGAAGGGTTATGCTTCTTGAACAGAATTTTCCAAAAGTATCTACTGATCTATTGGCAAAGTAAGCACAGAAACCAGAGCTCTAATAAACTTCTAATTAAATCTTGATTAGTATAGCTACCTTAAGCGTGCAGTGCTTGTAGGTACTATCCAGGCTAAAAACCCAAACCATATTAACATAGCTTTATTACACAAAGTATCCAGAGGCCATGGCTGGCAATATAGAAGACTAGGAAATCTTTCAGGAATTGATTCTTCTGCCTAAAAGTGTGAGGTGAAGCAGTACCAAGAGAATGGGGAAACACCCTCCTGTCCCTGCTTTCTCCCATTCTTGTCCCCTTCCCCCAGCTTGCTTATTTAAATGCTTACTTTATGAACAGATGACTCAGCCAAGCACTGTGCTGTGTCCCCAGCAAGAAAGTAGGGTAAGAATCTGGACAAATATTGAAGCTCTTACTTAACTGTGTTAAACTGTTAGTATTATGCTGATGAAGTTTGCTTGGGCTTAATTAGAAAAAGAGTTTCTAACATTCGGCCACAGTGTCAGGTGGTTAAATGACCAGGAAACAGCTACTATCTTGGCAGGCAGCATATGGCTTGAAACAAGACCTCACGTCCCCAGAACCTTACTTTCAGCATGAAACCCCTAACAAAAAGTATGTGGTCATCAGAGAGTCCATCACTGCAGTTTTCAATCTGCTCCTATTATTGTTATTGTTACTGCTGTTACCACAGTGCCTAGGAGCCACCTCGGGGAGCTTTCAAGAAGAGTCTTGTTTCCAGGAGTTGCTCACAGAGAGGCTGTTTCCAGAGGCCAAATCTGATCCAAATGTTGTATAGTCCCACATATCCACAGCCATCCTTTGAAAAAAAGTAATAATAGTACTACAGTGAAAGCTGAATTTCTTGTAAGAGAGAAGAGAATTCTAAACTTGATAAGAGGACTGCTTTGGCCTTTACCCTGAATCCCTTCTGAGGTGCATGTTTATAATTCTTTGTTTCTGATTTTTTAAATATAGTATTACTTCCTGAAGTATAAATGAAGAATTATCCTTCCATTATTATGGGATTAGCATTAAAGTTGATACAAAGCCAGACAGAGCAAAGAAAATTCAGAGATAAGGCTGTCACTCTGTCCCTAACTTATCTTATTGTACTAAAAATGGCACAAAAGAATAAATGAAGGATTGCATACTCATTCCAACTTCGAAATTCTTGGCTTTTTAAATGTGTCTCAAATTCAGTTATTCAAAATTAACTCCTTTCTTAGTTGATTTTAAAAAAGGAATATGGATCTTATGGAAAAGTTACACGGTCTTTAGTTCAGGATGGTGGGGGGAGGTTTCAGTATCTTTGCTGTTCCCTATTTCCAGAATCATTCAAGCCTTTGTAGCTCAGAGAGGAAACACAGCAAAGGACACATTAACTTACCAAACTGTCACAAGCAGCACTGAGACAGAACGGCTCTCTCCAGTACAGTTCATTTCCTCCACCATCACTATCCAACCGACTGGAACCTTCCAGCAAAATTGCCAGGACTTGCTATAATGATGGAATTTCACTAGTTTGTATCTTTAGGTTCCCCAGTGAAGATTTAGAAGCTCCCAAATTATGAATGAAATTGTAATTAAAGGAATCCTCTATCTGTTAAAAACAGTCACAGAAAAATAAGAACTTTAAACATTTTTACTACTGAAAGGAAAAAATGTTTTAACTTTCCTAAAATACCACCAGTAACTAACCTAACTTTTCCTAGGAATAGGAATCTTCCTGCATCAGTTTCTAGACAGACATCATTTTTCCTGGTGTTAGTCAAATACCACACACATATCTGACAGTACATTTTTTAAGTAGGGGGTCCTAAAGATAGGTGGCAAATTTGAAGGGAAATGTAATAAGTAGAAGTAAGGAGGAAGAAGGAAAACAAACGTGTGCTGAACAATATAAGGACTGTCAGGAGCCGTTGTAAGTCTTTGGCACTGTTTCAAATTTTGAGGTCTGGCAGGTCTACAGACACCTACAGTAATGGATAACACAAATCCAAGTGCCTGGTGGAACTTTAGATAAATTCTTTCTGCCAGCTAAAAGAAATGTCTCAAGAAATGTGTGCGCACCATTGAGAACTCTTGTCTCTGCCATGTTCTGAAAATGGCCAAGCTTTGATATAACTCTATCTGTTTCAAAAGAGCATTTTTAAGACAAAAATCTCTGATGGAAAGAATCTATTTTCACTTGTTCTTTCTTTCACCTGAGTTCTGCTGGGTATTATGCTGTAGAAGGGCATAACTGTATATGATGTTCACAGAAGGAAAAATTGTAGTAATACAGACAGTGCTCATCTTACCATAAAAATCTGGCACTTAACTTACATAAATGAAATTGTTAATGAATATGTGATGACTTCAGTGTTCACTACATTGCACTTTTTTATTTCTAAAATTTATAATCCAGTGATCCTCAAATGTGAAGAAATATCTTTATCACTGAGTAGGCACTGTGAGCTTTACTACTTCCTCTAATTATAACTAAAAAGCTGCAAATGTAACTTTCCACTTTTAAAAGTGAATTCTAATGTAACTAGCCATCAGAATACTATATGATTATTTAGATTAACAAAAGCAAATAAAGCGTATGTGAAAGGGGCCTTTATGTTAATTCTCTCACTGTACTAAGTTATTATATTATATTATATTATATTATATTATATTATATTATATGTGATATCTAAAGAGTTTTACTGTTCAGAGACCCTTGCTATACAAAGTGCACTGCAGATTTTCCCAGTACCGTTTGTTTTCAGAGCTTTAGGACCAACTACTTCTCCTGACTATACCAATTTCTGCTTTTTCAGCTGAGATCATTTGGAAAATATTTAGATCTGAACTTCTCAGGCTATCCAATAGACATTTTGAACAGCTTTCAAACTACTTTTCTTTTTTTCACACACACTAAGTTTGTGATTTTTTCCATACAGTTTTTATGCATTAAACTCCATCCAAAAAATAGGTATTTTTTCTAGTACTAATAATTAGACATTCTGTTAACTTGAGCAGTGCTATAATCACCAATGATGTTTCACAAAGGAGCAAGAAAATCCTCTGGAGGTACTAACTTATGCTTTCTTATCACTTCTAGTTATTAGTTATAAGGACTCTATGATCAAAATTTCCTTAAAAGTTTTTGCTTTTTTCTGTACTATTTTGTCCTAAGGGATGTATTGGTAATGTGCAGATGTTGGAGCAAGCTATGCTTTCAGCAGGCACTCAAAAATGTTTATGAAGGCAGCACTTCTTAGTTTCCCTGATCACCAGGCATGACCTGAGATGATCATGATGGCAATAGAAGACTGTCCTGACAACAGACAGATTCCTCTTCAGCTGAAAAACGGTAGGGTGCTTTGTTCAAGTTGTTCGTCTTCTGGAATGGACTTTCAGATGTGCTTTCCTGGGACGTGTTCCTTGTAAAGACATGAGTTGAGGCTGGTTTTGACAAACATCCAGATGTCACATGCATCAGGACTCTGAGGCTGAGTGTAGGCCAAGTTGATTCTGAGAGACAAGAGCTCAAGCACTAAAATTCAAGATTTATGAATGTCTTTTAGGTTTGTTTAATTGAATTCAGCGTAAGTTATAGTACTTTCTAATGTTTGATAAGGGTTAAATATCTCTATAGACAAGGCCAAAATGAGTTTTCAGACAAATTTTCTGGCAGCAAAGGTGGAGTAGCTCTCATTTCAAATGTGGCATACAAAATGAACTCCAGAATATTATCTATTGCTTTTCATGCATTTGTAAAGATTGTGGGGATCACATCCTTCTCCTATGGGAAAATAAATCCACTAAAGTTCTTCATATTGTTTCCCCTAAGACTGTTTGCAAATCGGTACAGTTTTCTCTCTGAAGATTTTAAATTCACTAAAATTAAGCGATAAGGCGTTATTAGAACTTGTGAATTCAAAATCCATTCTGAAGTCTGTCGTTCGGGCATCCAGTGTGAATGTAATTTTCCAGTAAAAACATTAACTGCAGATTGGGGTAAGAGATCCAATTTGAAAGACTGAAGCCTAAGAAAGGATGGCAACAGGAACAAGTGTGTCAGACATCTTGCCAATGGATTTCATTGTGATAATAATATATCTTAAAGGAATACAAATTACTTTAACATTTTTCTTTTATTCTTAGATATATATGAAAAATATGGCAAACAGGTATATTTTCACCATAGCAACAGTTATCTGCCAAATGACCAGACGCTGAGTTGCTTTTCATTTTCATGTTTCCAAGCAGTCAGCTTCCTCCTTTTAGATATTCTTCCTTTACCTAGTCTATCAGAAGACACTCAGCTGTATTTAGCAACGCACTCAATACCAGTCACATTCAACTAAGTATGAAGCAAACAGCAAGGAAAAATAATTAGGAGCATTTTAATTAGAAATTTAATAATCCTAAAGTCCCTGATTAGCATTCTATAGAGCAGTTTAGCCTGCATACTCTACTAGAGTAGACTTCTCTGGAATCACCCCTCATTATATTTTGGTCCTGCTCCACATTACCAGTAATTTTTGATATTACATAAATATTATGTATCAATTATCTTGTTCTTACACCACTAAGTGAAAAGCAGTGATTTCAGAAATCAGGATTACCGTTTTTCCTGACTGATTTTATGCTGCTCCCTGTCTATATGGTGGAAAACACAGGCATGGTTTGAACATCAATGTCCAAATTATGCATCAACAACTTTTGATTTTTTGACATCTTTGAGCTTTTGCACTTCTTCAACCCTGTTTGTGGTATTGTATTTATTTAACATACTATCTGACATGCTGCATCACTGACATCTCATTCCAAATATTTGCTGCTCATGGTGCATGTATGGGCACATAAGGCATTTTTCTGCTCTCTGGCAAGGTGACTGACATTTTTATATTAAAGAACAGATAACAAATAGTCATGATGACTAGCAAATATTCTCTTCGTATGTAGGAAATACAGATCGACCACCACAAGAATATTTGTGAATATCACATAAGAGCTAATCACAGTTAAACCAAAATACTTGCTGGGGATCTGAAGATCTGCAGACCTTTTGAACAATCAACCACCCCTCCTCCCAAGGCACAGTGTGCATTTCTCCTTACCAAGGAATGTACCTGGTGTAGCGTAAAATAATATGGTATGTTTTTTCAAAGGAAAGGGAAGATGTCATGACTGCTGAACAGATTTATAGTTATGCAGATCATGTTAACAGTAAGGATTATCTGTTTTATGGTTTGGGATATAAATTGCTTTCTGCAGGGAAGAGGAAGTCATACATGTAATTTCCTGCACAAAATTGAATTCGTCTAGGCATATTATGGGACTTTTTATTGGATGGCTGAAAAAGGGGGTAAAAATTTGCCACCTTCTGAAACACTAGGCAACTTAGCCTGATTAGGTGTGACAAATTCCAGTTAATGAAATTACAGTAATATTAAACAATGCTGCTCCACATGTAATATATTACTGACACTTTCATCAATATTGTTTGCAGCAGACTAATACGTTAAGAGAAAATATGTCTAGATCATGCAGACTGCCACTGTCTGAATAACGCAAAGCTTCAATGCTACAGGCTGACCATGGCACACAAAAGAAACCTGTATGACCTATGGTAACCATCCCACCAAGCTGGATTCTATGCCAGTATTTCTGTGAGTCTATGTCATAACTATATTTCATTGCGCTCATGACAACTCTGTTTCTTCTCTTCCTTTGCCAGTGCAAGCGCAAAAAGCAGGATACAAACCTTCTTGTAATTACTATGAAGATTTTGAAATTTCCAGGCAGAAAATGTCAGAGGACATAGCTTGTAAACTTGGCAGGCACCCAAAACACATAACAGGCTAAAACGAGTACCATAAAGAGTGTAAATGCTGTTTGTGCCTGTTTGGTAAAGCAGGAAATTACAAAATAATCATCTTCAGCAAAACATAGTTTCTAGCAATCCAAATCAGAGAGTGAAACTTCTCTTACTGGGAAAGGAAGGAGGAAGCACTAGGTTGAGGGGTTTTTTTTAACGATTACATTTATTTTGGAAACAGAAGAGAAAGGAGAAAAGAAACCTTTTGAAACCTGGAGTCTGTGCGATAGAAAGTGAACTTATCCATACATACACATACACAGAATTTTCTGGAAAATTCATTCCAAACCAGAAGGACAAACTGGAGAAATTCACATTCTGAATAAAGCACTACCTAGATATTATTTGTAATGTATTTTCACTGAGCTACAGAGGCACTGCTCAGCTGTGGAGCTGAGGTACAGAGCTTGCACCATCAGGTCCTAAAGAGCCAAATAAAACATGCAGTTTCCATTTTAATTCCTAGTCTAGGTGCAGAGTATCATAGGATTATTCTCCAGACAGAAGAATCTTTAGCATTAGACTCTTTTAAAAGGGAAGCAACTTCTGGTTCTCTGAATGTAGCCAGATGGCTAGCAGAGAAAGCAATGGTAGTAAAGCCAAAAACGCGTATTTTGAAATAGATGAGTAGATGAACAAATTTTCCCTGATTTCAATAGGCGGGACCCTACGTTAACAGATCTCTGCTTTCCTTCTAATGACAGTGAGTTCATTATACCTGGACAGCATTTGGAAGATAATATGTTCTGTTGTTCTGATATAGACAGAGACTAAATGCAGCTCTATCGATTGAATTACCCTAGGTTTACAGGAGTGTAATTGCTAGCAGAATCTGGCTTCTTATTTCTATATATTTTAGTATTCTATGAATATGACAGATAAGACAGTCTACTATACTTCAGCTGCTATACATTTTTTTTCATTAGTCTCAATGACCTCCTCTTAAAATTAGTCCACTGATTGATTTGTATTCCACAGGGTGCTCATTACAGCTACCGTTAGTGCACAAAATCCCATGAATATAAAAAATTACCCTTAAAAATGGTAATTTCAAGCTTTCATTAAAAGGTCTTTTTCAAAGGTTGAAGTCAGTCAAGCAGTAAGTAATTAAGACAATTTACTGTAGCATGACTGTATGTATTTCACCATATATTCCCAAAAGAAAAGCCATGGGAGATATCTGCATTAAAATTGTCTAATGAAGGTTTCTTTTGTTTTGTGCTGTTTTGGAGATGGGATTGCAGAGAACATGGTACTTGATTCTCCAGTCTGAGCATCCCCCAAGAGCTTCACACTGTCAGTCCATTTGCGTTTGTGTTGATGCCTTCACAGTACCTGGGTATCATCACCAGTATCACTTATAGCTAGAAATCCTGCTTAACAGAAGCCAAATAAAGTCACTTCAGTCCAGGGCTGTGTTAATTGCCCTTGGAGACTCTAGAGAGTACAGTTACAAGAGGCCTGCTTTGGTATTGGTTTTATTTTGTTCACTATTACCTGCCCTCACTGCTCACAGATGTTTGGACTCCTGCAGAGTGCTCTGTACAGATATTGCATTCTCTTTATGTGCAGATAAAGAGGATTAGATGGGGACACAGTTTCATTTCCTTATAGTGACCAGAAAACAGAGAAGAAACCTAGGGAATATACTAAGTGTTGTATTAACCACTGCTGTAGGCTGTAAAGACTACAGACATTCCAGAGCTATGTTGATTAGTAATTAGCACAAAGCAGATGGGAAATCATGCTGTCTCCCCAGGAAGTTAATGCAAACTAGTTACAGTATTTATATGTTGTTGAGACTACCCTGCTAAAATGTGTTTTAAATAAATAGCAGAACTGGAATTATCTTGACATTTCAGTTAAAAATAGGTAAAACCGAATATTGAATTGGAAATTAGCTTCAAGTTTATGCTGCAGAGAGATCAGGAGTTCTCTATATTCATAAATGATCGTTCTGGGGTTTAAATCCTATTTAATTTTTACAATGTGTTTTTTAAAGGCATCTGCTTTAAATCTAGTTTTATTTGTCACTTCTTAAGATGACTGAATCTGTTGTTCCTCACTACAGACCTTGAATGTGATTAATGAAAGATTCATTCTCAACTTGATTGGTACCCCGCTACCATATATATCACAGCATGTTGCATACTTTCTTATTCAAAAGACTGAATGTTCAGAGAATTGCAATTAATTCTAAAGGCTAAGGAATTTGGGCTACTTTGGAAAGTTGTTTTGAAAGACAGACAAGGAACTCCCTTCTTGTTTTACCAGTAGGGTTTCTCTCTACCATATCAATCCTAATTATAGATTTGACAGTAATGAGCGTGGAGAAACTTGCTTTCTCTTTAGGTGAGCGCAGGCATTTTGAGGCTGAGTGGTCGATTAATACATTTTCCTTTTCTGGGAAAAGAATAATCAGCAAAGATGCTCTTATATGGGCATAACTTAAATGGATAGTTCTGATACTGTTAGCCTGTCAAGACTATGAGAAATGCCCAAGGACGTAGAAATTGGAAGAGGGAATGAAATAATAAATTAATTTTTTAAAACTTTGGAATATAAAGCTTTCCCAAATCTCATTGTCACCTGGAAAAAACAGTGAGTAAACAGGAGGGCCGTGCTGGATAAAGCCTTTGCTGTTTTGAAATAAGCAACTTTTTGCATAATGAGTTATGGTTTAGGGACTACGAATCCTTACTACATACATGCAAATGTCTCCTAGGACTTCAAGAGAAGTATAAATCTCCTCTAATAAAGGAATCAAAAAAGGCTTTAAAGTAATTTGTTCTAATAGACAGTGAACTTCCTAACTGAGTTAATAATCATCCTCATCCTCAGACCAGAATAAACTAGAACACAATTTCATGAACTGCATATTATTGTACACAATTATTTCTATTTAACAGATTATTTCAAAGAGAATGATCAGAGTGATCCTGAGCCCTCAGGGGACACCACCAGATACTATCAATCTATTAAGAAACACTTTGAGGAGAAAAAAAGTGGGTCATCATCTTTTGTGTCCTCCATCGAAGATGAGCAAAAGCCCCTGTTCTCTGGGATAGCTGATTACCCATCTGTAACAGAGAAAACCACAGAGGTGGACTTTGAAGAAATGGTTCATGCCACAGAAGAAATTCTTATTGACAAAAGAAGCAATTCTTGTAAAGGTAATCTAGCTGTTGCTATTTTGTAAAGTTTGAGTAGACATCTTTTTTAGTCTGATTATCAAAAATCATTTTCTGAACGGCTCTATTGATTCTTTACATATATTTACTTTTGTGTTTCCTGACAGTTTAAGAATTAAAAATATTTTAGATCAAAAATTAGTATATCTCAGGAGGATTTATGTAGTTTAATACACTGGCTGTGGGATTGGATTACAGAACCTCCAAAAGGCTATTCCAGGCTTTGTTAATAAATCATCTTGTAACTGAACTGCCGTAGGAAAGTCACTTCAACAAACTCTTTAAAATTCTCAACTGGTACTGGACTTCACTGAGTGCACTCAAAGCAGTAAAGAATCTCTCAAAGTGTGTTTGATATGCCAGGGTTGAGTGACTGAAAAATCCTAGATAATGAGAGAGAGATAAACCTAGTGATGGCTGCACATGCACAAAAAAAAATGTTTTCAGGTAGCTAGTTTCATTCTCTGTATTGACAAGGCACAACAAAAATTAAGTAAAAAAAAAATCCTAATAGCTTGAAAGAATGCTATCCCATTTTCCTGCACATGTTGGTTGAAAGAGTGCCATTACATCACACAGAACAAATCCTGACTTCCATAAATTCCCCAAGAACAAAGATTTGAGCTTTTATATAAGACAAATGATCAGAAACTATTAAGCAATCTCAGCTACTTTTACATAGAGCTAAATCACATGATTAAAATTACATCTAAAACACTAAAATATTAATTTTCTCAGTGATGTGAAGGGAAATTAATGAAAAGCCCCAGATTAATATACAATTTAAGTATTGCTGAAAGTTTGTTTGTAATTGTTTCAGTCTGAAGGGAAGAATTAAATATTTACTGTTTAAAGCTGTTTTCCTCAGCGGTTTGTTTCCATTGAGGCAATTTAACCATTTAACCATCATTCAATTAACTTTAGGCTTTTAGGCTATAATTTTAAATGAACCTAATGATTAATCAGGCCAAACAATGTATTTTTTACATCTCAAAGGTATGAATATGTGAGGTCTGGTATCCTAAGGTTAAGGCTATATAAATCTGCACCACATAAACTTGTTGCATACATACTGCAATTTGAAAGCTTACCTTTCCCCTACCAATAGCCAGAAATGTGTCCTTGCAGCTATAGCAACATTTTCCAAGGCAACCTATTCCAGATTTTATTTGAGCTAAATTTAGCATGTCTAAAGGTTACATGTTTTGATTAAGACCACGTTCTTTTTTCCACTTTGTAATCTAGCACTTCTGGTAATGTGTGTGAAAGCTCATTACCTTTCTTGCAACTTTCATAAAAACTTCAAGGTCAATAAAATCAGAACAGCTTTGATTGATATGTGTTTTAAACTAAATTCTTACTCCTGCTATTAATTAAAGATTGATTATAACACTATAAAAGTAGTTATAAAGATAATGAAATTTTGAAATAAACTCTGCTTGCATGTCTGTAGGTTTGTAATCCTCATATAGTATCGTAATTTACAAATCTGGAATACAAATGCACTTGTATAAAGCTACTGCACTTCATTACCACGGTGACTGATACATATTTAATTATCTTTAGTTTTGTTTTAAGCTTTGGTCATTACTGTTGATGACTGGAAAGACTATTAATAATGTACTATAAAATGTAGGCAGAAACTGCACAAACGTCTCTCTCATAATCCTAAAATGCAACTTTTAACATTAAAACATACGGCTCTTTTGAGAAGACCTGATAATTTTTATGAAGCTGGTAATCTATACATTGCGGAAAAAATACTATTTTCTACTTTCACTTGGTCATTGTTTGGGTTATTAAACTGATTCTTAAATTGTTTGAGTGAACCTAGTTATACATTGGTTTATTTCTGAGTCTAGGATTCTTCAAGCCCTGGAAGACCATAATTGGTTATAAAGTTGTAACTGCTATTCGGGTTTTCTGGGGTTACTTGCGTACATGCAAGTACCTGAAAAGATGCTTAGAACAGTACAATACCGTATCGGACAGTGTATTAACTTGCTTATAGTGTATGAACTTATTTTGTAACTTGAGTACCAATTAATTTGCTTTCTCACAAATTAAATGTTTGTTGTAATAGTCTGTAATACGTAATACATATTCTGGGACAAAAACCAGCTGTGATTTCCCTGGGATAATCCACAACATTGAAAAATATCTGACTTTATTGAATGATTTATTGTGTAAAATAACCAACGGCTTGGTTTTTATAGGACGTTAAAAAGCAGTGAAACGTATGACCTATATATTTAATTTCTACTCCTGATATTAACTACTTAAAAGAAAGTACACTGGATTTACAACATCCATTGCACCCACACCCATAGTTTAAAATTTTACCCTGAATTTGTCATAGTCTGCTCCCTTCACTTTGCTCAGAGCTTTCCAACTTCCCTGGACACTGCAAATTGTGCCATGTGTGCCTGCTAAAACCAAATGACACGCTTCTGTGACACCATTTGCCTCTTTCCTTCTGTTGGCTTAAGTGGCTGAGCAACTAAACTGGTTTCTGTGTAGCCAAGATGAAATCTCTTTCCTCTTCCCTCTGCCCAGTACATAAAATCGGTTATAGGTCACGTCACATGAAATTCAAACACTCTCCACAGCTCCAGGAAACCTAGTACCACCTGCTAACCAAAGATCCGATAATGCAGCAAGGACCTTTCTCTGACAAAAAAAGATAAGAAAGTCTCCTCCTCCACTTGGAGTCGTGTAGTGAGAGCTCCCCTTCCTGGCTAAATCTACTTGAAATACTAAATCTGAGCAGGAATTCTTTAATTATTATTTTTAAAAATTTCTTTACTTAGAGCAACACTGCTAAAAGATGTGTTTTAAAAGGATTAGCTAATAGCATTTGGAAAAACCTCTCACATGTCACCCACACTGTGTTTTTTTCCTTTTTTCTTTGAAACATTTCACAAGTGTAAAATGAATGTAACCTATGCTGAGTTATCAGCATTCAGCACCAAGAGAAGTGTTAGGAGCAGCTCTGAGCAAACCATTCAGGGACTGCTGGGGGATGCGGGATTCAAATCCAACTGCTCATACAACAGAGGCTGATGCCTTATAAGCAGTCAAGGATTTTGTCCAGCTGTATGTTGAAGCAGCAGCCTGAGAGCAGTAAGAACTTTTAATACATTCTGTAACTTCACGTAGTTAAATAATTACAAATACAACCCTAATGGGAGTTGCATTGAGCAGGTGTTAACGTTTTAACAGCCTTTTTTATCACAGCAGAGGAGAATCTGAGTGGTACTGAGCAATTTTTGACTGTTTGCATGACAACAGATTCACTCAAAGTAACAAAGGCTTGGGGGGGATGGGGGTGTAGATGTAAAAAAAGCTCTGTTCAACGCAAGTATGGCACCTGTAGGCTCTGCAAAGCTCACAGTAAGATCTGCATTCTATATCTGCTAAGGATATGTGCAACTAGTATATCCCACGATAAATGATGTGTAAACTTTCACCAGCTTGGTGAACAGGAGAAACAGCCTAGAGCCAAGTATATAAATTAATTAATAAACCCACAATGGTGTAAATTAAGCAAATTGAAAGAGGAAAGAGAAATAACTCGACCCAGAAATCCGAGCAAAAGGAAGGAGCGCCCCTGTGTTCTGTTGGGGTGGTAAGGTGCAGTGTTTGATCACAGAGATCCAAGAATTGGGAGGGACAAGACGGGTGGAATTTGGGCACAGCAGGTACAGGATGAGACCCGGAGTAGTCATCCACTTGTTTTTTTACGAGGGCTAGAGACAAAGAAATAAATGTAAATGCCTCGTATAAAGAGCATTTTTAAATACTTAATATATTGTTTATACGATATATGAGGATTAGAAGGGTAACTAAATTCAGCAAGGGAGCTGAAACTCTGCAGTAAGATCCTAATAATGTAACTGGGCTTTTTTTAGCTTGAAAGAAATGTATTTTCTCTGTCTTAATCCACAATGTTATATGCAGTTCAAACAGAAAAAGAAAGAAAAAGAAAAAAAAAAGAAAAGAATATTTACCATAAAGCTTCATTTAATATTAAAGTGATCTCTGACTGACCCAGCAATGCTGAATTTTTCATTCTTTTAGGAGTCACAAATTACTAAACAAAATGAACTGGCACCTTTCACCCCACAGCATTGTAAGTGTCTCTGAGACATGCTTTACACAACGATGGGTTGGGTTGGAGACTAGCGATGCTAAAAGCTACACTGATGAAAATCAATTTCCTTTTTGAAAATAATAAGCAGTAGCCTTTTGCAAGCAGTATGGGCTGCATTAAATGCCCCCTGTCTCAGAGAAAACATATTACACTTGTTAAGAGAAGCAGTGTTACAATTATTGGCAAGAAAGGCAGCTATCTGAGGTCTGGCAACTTTCTCTAGAGGAGGCATTCCACTGCACCGTAATACATGCCCAGTGCTGTAAATGCAATGCAGCAAATCCCCCTTTTATGCCAAAAAACTAAACGGTAAATACACTTCAATAGCACATTCAAGGGCAAGAGAAGAGGTCTAAGCAAGGTCTCTGAAACACACAAAGACATTCAAGTACATAATTTAATGCATTTAGGTTAGAACAAATATTTCTAATTTCAATGAATAACGAATTGCTAAAAAAGCACCTTGAGAAAATTGGGGAATCATTGGTAAAATAATAGAAAACTAAAAAAATAGGAGCCATTCAGTGGCAGAACTCTGCTGATGCTGAGTAGAAAAAGCTGCTTGTTTATCTACGGCTTCATAACGTTAGCATGGATGTGACCACTTTTATCTTTCCTTAAATAGTAGTAAGGAACAAAGGGAGTTGTTCAGGCAATGTGCCAATGTACCAGTCTGAGAAACAAGAGTAAGTGGGATGCTTGAGGGGTGACAATCCCTCTCTAATGGCATGTATATATGTTGTGTTTTTCATCAGATATCACTGATAAAAGAAACTGGGAGCAGGAGAACATCCAGGAGTACCAGGACTCCCCAATCCAGTCAGCACTACCCCACGTTACGTGGGGGATCTGTGAAACTGAAAGTGACTTTATATATGGGGAAGTGGAGAATCGATTAGATTTACTTCAAGAACAACTCAACAGGTAAAAACAGAGATAAGACCAGAAAAAACACATATGTGAAAGAGTACATAATACAACTGATATTAATGACGCTACAGGAGGAATGAATTTGTGCAGGAAGTTTACAAAAGCATTCATATTTTCAGAAGCTCAAAAGTACAAAAATATGCCTGATGGGAATATAACTTTGTTGTCTATATGTATTCTGAGGAGCCTAAATATCACCTAAGTTCAGCCTTCCAGATTTTTGGAAAAACCTTTTCTGGGTACACAATTTTTAATTCATTGACAGGATATTCATGTCACTTACCTCTAGGTACCCACACTAGCTACTCTGACTTGCCTTGCGGAAGAACCTTTCTCCTCAATTGACTGTTTCGGAGACCAGCTTTTTAACCAAGAAGCTGTACTGAGGCACCTAAACTTTTTAAATTTAAATCTCACCTCACCCAGAATGCTGTTCCTAGATATTTACATGTCCCCAAAATGGCAGTTTTCAGTATCTTTAAGATCTGAAATACTTTTTCTTTCCTGGAGACCCAAAGTAAACCAGCTGCCTTCCTTTAAAAAAAGTACTGCAGACAAATTCCCTTTCTCATGCATTAATTTATTTTGTAACTGTCTATAATAAGTAAGACACGGGAGTATGCAACGGCAAAATACTTATACCTGTTAAAACAGAAAACAGATGCTTTCTATGTCAGAATCCATTATTACCTTTGCGTAATGTCTCTTCCTTCTCTCTTTTGCTCTCTGATATACTACTCTCTGCTGGCAGCTAAGCAGCATAGCTTACAGCATCTTAAAAATATGGTTACAGAATTTTGATCCATCCTACACTCTAATTTACCATGTAATTTCACTTAATTTTAAATTGCCCTATGCTCAGGTCTGTGGCTTTTTTATTATTTTCACTCTGCAATTCCATTACTTCCAATATTTTTCCATGACAAATACTATGACATGCACTCAGCCCTAATTATACTTCAGTAGCTCTTCATTGGCATTCTGTGCTGTATATTTTAGCAATCAGTTTAAAGCCAGGTTAACTGCATATTCCTTCCTTCGTCTACCACAAGCCAATCAAACCATACTATTTTTCATTTCTGAATACTATATAGTACATTAAAAAGACATTTTTAACATGTAAACCTAAATTGCTGTAATTTCTAATTGCAGTAAAGTCCAGTAATCTAAGTAACTGTAAATGTCACATAACTAAACAGCAGCAGGTTCCCCAGCAACAGTGCGTAGTCTTTCAGTTACATTTCTTTTCCTGAATTCTTAAGGTCTCGAAACTGAAGCTGTATCTCAAATTTACCCATAGTTTTATCAAATTCTCATGCAAGTTCTCAGTATTTTCTTGAGGGAGAAAATATCATTGTTGCTGATAAACTAAGATTTAAATTGTTATGGATTTTATTGAATCTCTTTTTTTTTAACTCTTCTCACGTTTTTAAAGCTTTTCATGCTTTTAGGATTTTGGGCCTTGCTGGGTCTTCTATGAATGTAACAGACAATATTCTTTCCTACTTATGTCAGATCTGACCTGCTGGGCTAAAAAGCATGGTCACTTCTTCCTGAACTTTTCCGTGCCAAGTTAGAGGCTTGGCATAACACTCAAGTTATTAAATGGATATAGAAGGCTGGAAAGCCACTGTACAAGGAATATGTCCCTAGAGCTATCTCTGTTTCTCCTCTTTAAGCAATTGGAACTTCATGGAGACTGTGGGCCAAGCATCTAAGGTTCTCTTGTTTGTTCATCTTTGGGTGGCGTGACATGGAGTTGTTTTAAATTTTGGAGAAAGGAGGGAAAAGTTATATATGCAACGATGATGAATAAAGATTACCAGCGGTACTCTTTGATTTGAAGTACCAGAAAACTCCCATCAAGGGCTTACAAAGTAAGAAGGGAGCAATTTTAGAGTAAATTCCAAGCCAAAGACAATCGTTGATTAGACAATGCTAAATCTCTTTTATTCACTGAAATGTTAAAGCCCAGGTTTAGCAGATGGAAGCTCTCTGGATGGCGGCAACAGCGTCATGCTTGTGTGAGATCAGCACATTTGCAAGTAGCAAAGAACCCAAGAAAGCTGAACAAGAGGGCAACTAGGGCATGATTGACTGTAATGTCCAGGTTTGGGCCTTTCTTTATGAGAGCTGACACTACAAAACCAGCTTCTCCCAATAAAGGAAGAACGAGCATCCTAAATATCCTTGGGGCATACCTTTTGGATTAATTTCATAGGTACTTTTATAAATAAATTGTACTTTTATAAATAAATAAAATGGACAACTCCAACATAATAAAAAATAATATCAGTGAAGCACCTGGTGAAAGCAAAAATCAGTCAGCACAGGATCAGTTCTGCGGCCGCAGGGAGCCCAAGTAGTAACATTCACAACATTAAAGGCTCCTCACAAAGATGTGTTTACTCTGTCAGAAGATGAGCTGCAATACAGAAGGCTGTATATCTCTGTTAGAGTCTGTCAGAGCATCTTGTGTAGCCTTCCAGCAGCTGGGGAGGCAGAACAGGCATTACCTATTGCTGAGTTTGTCACGGACCATTTGAAAATAATTTCAGTGCTATGGAGTTGTAAGTATGAACAACATAAGCAGCTCAAACATTTCAGAAGTCATATGCAAATTTATGAAAAGGGAAAAAAAGGAAAAAAGTTACTAAATTTGAAAATCAGAAATGCTGACATTCATTCTGAGGCCTGAATAAGTCTGAATAAATTTTCACAGTAAGGAGACTTGGGCTGTTGGGGTTTTTTTTAATGATCTTGAAATCGTCTTTCATTTTATAACTGGTTATTTCAGTGCATTGTATTAGCATTGGGCATGTAAAAATTAGTTGTCAGATGTATCAGAAAGAGCGTCCCATCCTCAGCCAGTACAAATCAACTTAGTTACAAGGAAGAGAGCACATTTATTGCAGTTAATTCAACGAAAGACCTGGTTCCCCGCGTAACTTTTTGTTGCAAATACAAGGGACAGTAGCGTACTCCTTCGAAATGTAGCAAAAAGATCAGAGAGAAGCACGCAGATACCTTCTGCACAGGAAAGGGAGAGCCAGCAAGCGTTGGAAGGGCTCAGTACTCCCTCTTCTGTTCTTTCCTGTTTAAGACACGGTCACGTCATCGCCAGCAATAGTTTGCTTTGTTAATAAGCTGCAGGTCCCTCTTGAATGCGTCTGCAATCAGTATGTACAAATATATCTATTCCTGACTACGAGCTAACTCTTTTTGTGCTGCTTCTCTAGGCTTGAATCCCAAATGACTGCTGATATCCAAACCATCCTGCAGCTTCTGCAAAGGCAGTCAACGCTCATTCCGCCGGCCTATAGCATGGTGACTGCAGGTGCGGAGTATCAACAGCCAGCAATCCGGGTGATACAAAAGCTTCAGCCTGCAGCATCAATTAAAACAGACAGAAGTTTCAGTCCTTCATCTCAGGTGCGTACAGGTACAATAAGATCAAAAGAGGTTTGTTAATCTTTTTAGCTTATGATGGAAGAAATGCATACCAATCTAGGTGCTTGTTCACTAGTTTAAGGGCAAAATTTGCAGATTTTCAAATTTGTTTGGGATTTCTGGAGTTTAACAACTTGGGCAGAAATGTGGCATATTATTTCCAAACAGGCTGCTGCATGTCTAGGAAAGCCAAATCAGTCATGTGGCATATGATTAGTAAATCCAGCGTGCTTGGCTGTGTCAGATTCCTCGTGCGTATGCTGGAACACATATGGGCGCAGTAAGTCCAACACATTCAGAAGGCATCGGTTTGCGCGCATAAAGATTATCAGGGAGCAAATGTGCAGCAGACGTTTTCAAAAGTGTAAACCCACCGTGCATATACCTGCACAAAACGTATACGTGTATCTCTGTCTGAACAGAAATACAGCCACTCTCTGCAAACATCAGCAGGCACGCTGCACACTTCACACAAATTCCAACTTTAAAAATGAAGAACTGAGTGCTGAGACTGGAATCCAAATGATTATGGTGTTCAGAATGATGCAATTCCGGAGTTACGTTATGAAACAAAACTGCAAATTCAAGAATATTAAAATCCGTACTCTTAGATAGGATGTCAAGAATATTCAGTCCTTCAGAAAGAGCTGTTCAGATGTGCATCTTGAGGTCGCATGAGCAAGTCTGAGGAGGGGACAAGATATCCAGGCTTCTACAATTAATCAACAGAATTGCATCCAATTACATTAAATCAAATGTAGTACCATGTAAAAATATTTACATACACTGCTTAATTTTCAAATGTGGTTTTCCAGCAACCATCTGACTGTGTTAATTTTGAGCAGAACAAGAGCCTGGAAGAGACCGATTTAATTATTACCATCTTGTTTCTTCTCCTCCCTTCCAGTGTCCTGAATTTCCAGACCTTGAAAAATCGAAACTTAAATCCAAAGAATCCCTCTCAAGTGGAGTGCATCTTAACACAGCCTCAGAAGACAACCTGGCTTCTTTTTTAGAGCAAGAACGTGACCAGTCTGCAGAGCGTCCCCCACAGCATTGTAAAACTTATCTCCAGCCAATAAGGCACCCTTCCTTGCCAGAATCTTCACTAAGCACTGTAGGAATCTTGAGTCTTCATAGGCATGTTTCTGATCCTGGTCTTCCTGGGAAATAATACTTTTATACTATTACTTCACATAAAAATGTAAGTGCTTTTAATGGCTGTTTTTCCTTTTTTTTTTTTTTTTTGTATTTAAATCCTCTATACTTGACTCAGGGGCTACAAGGAATATACCATTATATGCAAAAGTACTGTATATTTTCCTAAATCTGAAGCTTGTAAGGTAAAGTTGAGCAGTTCTGATGTAAATATATATATACACACACACTAACTGTATGTTCCAAATGTAAAACTGCCAGCATTCTCAAGGCACCTTATATTTTTATTTTTTTTTAATAACATGCATGTTCTGAAATTACGGTTTACGTTGCATGGAGATTACCATTTACTGCTGTCATGGAAATAATATTTTACTGTGGATATGTCTTCAGAGCAAATAGGAGACCAATAACAATAATTCACATGGAAAAAACTCCTACCTGACCAAGCTAAAATTCAAGCGAAATCTTCTTACAGCTCACTTTCGAAAATTGATTTATCTTTCTTGTAGTGAGCTTTTTATAATAAATCACAACGATTCTGAATCTAGAGAAAGAATAAGGTAACCAAGTCTTCTGGGTTTGAAACAATCAGGACAGAGAAACCAGCCTCCTTCCAAACCAGTTGGAGGTAAGGCAGGATTTTAACAGACAGGAAAACTCTGCCACATGCTGGAAAGTATCACCATAGGTCACATCCACAAAACGGCATTAATTGAATAATTTGTTTCCAATATGTTTGGTTTTTTTTAAAAAAATTGCATCATACAAGTTAGCTGTCATGAGCAGGCAGGTACTCTTCATCTGTCACACAAACATAATCAAATGCAATAAATCTAATTTCTATATAATACAGAAGACTGTGTTCCTTTTGTTCAATACAAATTATTAACAATCTGTTTAATTAAAAAATACTTTACACATTTTTGTTTTATAATTATTAGGGTGGTCGTTTGCAGTTATCTGTTTTTACGGACTGCCCCCTCTCCAAGGATCCTCGGTAGGGTATATATGTATGTGGACACACTCATACACCATGCACACATTCCCATGTGTGTGCATGTGTGTATTTTATATATGTACATATGTGTGTATGTATGTGTGTATATATTTATACACACACATACACGTAAGTGTGTGTATATACCTACACTTACATGTAGGAGTATAGATATAAAGAGAGAGAGAGATATATATATGTATATATGTAAAATCACCTTCAGGAACAATTGCAAACTTTCTTATTACAAAAGGAGTAAGCTTAGCTTGTGTCCAAAGCTGACGACATTAGAATAAAATGATTTAAGGTCCGTAGGCTTTAAATACAGTATGTACTGTATGTGCATAATGCTTTGTGAATACTTAGATTTAATTTTATTAAAATACTATTCTGTTTCAAACGTTGTGTTTATTTTAGAAGGAATTGACCTTTTTGTTACTGTTTTAAAATATTTTAAAAAGTTCATATTTTTTTCTAATCTTAAAGCTTTAATGTGAAATCCTCTAGGAAGAGAACTGGTTTCAGAAAAGCATGTAACCCAGTTAGCGGGGGAGCCGTTAAATTCCTTCTGTTCTAAACCAGTGCTACAGAATAATGCACTAGTGGTTGAGCCTCACGTGAATAGGTACGTATTTTGTACGTTGGGGTCAGTATGACACCTAACACTTTTAGTCATACACAGCCAGCAGATTAACCCAAGGTGGCTGAATCTTCTCTCATTTAAAATGAGCGTGAGCGTTCAGCTACTGAGCAAGTCTCTGCTTTACCTTTGCATATAAAGATAGAAAAATGAATTTGTAAGGGAAGAGACAAACCAACCCTTCCCATGCAAGATCATATTTTCTTCTGCCTCATGCTACTGTTGATTGTCGAAAGGTCCAAATGCTACCACGGGCTGACTGCTCTTACTTCTACAAGGACGACGGGAGGTCTGCACTGCTTAGTGCCTTCAGGATCAGACCCCAGGTGACAGCATCATTGGGCCAGTCAGAGTCTCTGCCTGGATGTACTCCGCTGAAACAGGAGCGTTGAACAACAAAGTGAAATAGCTTCTGCTTTTATTTTTTTTAATAGCAAGCGTTAAGAACTTCTGCTCTATCTCAGTCTAGCTACTAATATTAATGTCTGTTACAAAGAACGAGCTAGCACATTTCCTAAAAAAGTATTTGTGGTTATGCTACATTTAAAGAAGTCTGGTATAAATTAAAAATAAAACTAATGAAAAAAGTATAATGCATGAGCATTGCTTTACAAAATGCCTTTCATCACCTGGTACTTCACACTAATGCAGAGACTGAGCAAAACAGGTGGACTGGGGAAGGAGCGCTGGGGAAGAGGAAAAGCGACAACTGTTTCAATTAGTCCAAGTGAAGGAAAAGCTCCATCCCTTACTCCTTTTCTTAGCTCAAAGAGGCTTTGTTCCTTCCCTTCTCTTTGTCTGTATTTATCAAGAAGAAAAACCTCAAATGGGGGCAACTAAGGGAGACTTTGCAAAGTTATGGAGATTCTAAGCTCCCTAGACATCTGCCAGTGAATGAAGAAACAAAACATGAAAGATGGCAACTTGGTTGGCAATACTCCAGCTGCCCCTTCCCTGGCAAAGAAAGGTCTGCCTTCTCAGATATCTTATTTTCTTGTTGAGGTACAGTTAAGCACATGAAGACCTACTGCTTCAAGCTCTTTTCTTCTAGAGACAGGTACAAACAATTGGTTTTGGAAACGTGTTGATTTTCTAAACAGCAAACATTCTTTCTCTTATTATTGGCCTCGGTTTTTGTGGGGCAGGGCTCCCTTTAAGCTGTTTCTGGCTTGATAGAAATGGGTCTGTGTTATCCAAATCAAGCTGGGAATAACATACGGATTGTGTACCCACACATCACAACACACAGCTGTAACATATCCATAGAGACTTTCACGACTACGAGATGTTTTGGTCTTGCTTGAGCTTAGGAACACTCACCTTGGCTATTTACATTTAAAACCTGTGGCTAAAAATACGTATAAATTATAAGCTGTAGATACAGAGAAGTATCCTGGGAATCCAAGAATGTAGCTGAAGTATCAAAGCAATTGAGACAATCACTCCAAATGTGAGGTGAGATGGTACGAATCAGCAGAGCTCTTCATGAAGTTCATGAGCTTCCACCAGCTACGGGTCTAGTTCAATGTTTAAAGCAAACAACAGATTGTGATGCTTTTCAGTATTTAAGCTGTGCAGCAACCTGCACCATTTGCATGTGCATGTCCATCTGCACAAATTTACAGCAATACACAGAAGTCATGTGTCTTGACCCACCAAACTGCAGTTTCCACGTGGCACATGACCAATTGCGTGCCTTTCTCTCCGTTCACGTTCCCATTCTGTTCACGCAGTGAAAACGTGTTTTCTGCTCTCCCATCGCACAGCCGCTGCCTGTGGATGAACCTGGCTTCCCTTTTCCTGCTGCAGATCGTGTCCTAGCAATCTCCTCTCTCTGGTGAGCACAGGTCACTAATCAGAGCTTCTGCGTAACTCACCAACATTACAAATAACACCAAAAAAGCTGAAAAGCCCCTTTGTGTGGCCTCTGGCTGCCTGATAGGTGAAGCAACCTGAGTTTTGCCCACAGATGAATCGTGTGTCCTCCCCTTTGTGAGCTGCTGAGTGGCCTGGGCGCGACTAGAATAGTGGGAGACGGCAATAGCAGCATAGCAGAAGTCATGATTCCTTGGATGAAAGCTGCACGTAATACCACGCCTGCAGGTTAGGAGCCGTGATGTTTCCATACTCTTCTGTTACATATTCTTACACTGTGAACAGATGCCTACGCTAGCATTTAGGGCTGGACTCTTCATATGTTGGCTTAAATAATTAATTCCAGTGGAGCCAGTATGTTACCACATTTCTCATCAGATTGAGAACTGGGTCTGGTGGGCATCTCCTCTCCATTCACCTACAGGCTCTCTCTGTACTTACACACAGAATTATTTTCCCCCATATACTGAGCTCAGCCTTAAAAACAGCAATAGCTTGTTATTTTTAGCAATACTTCTACAGACCCAGAAACTGGCTTTTGGATGTTCATAAAACGGTTTTGTGGCATCACTAGTACAGTGGCATTTTCATTATCACTGAGATAGATAGTAGAAAAAATTGTCTTTTTTAAAGAAAACCTAAGAATTTTTCTCCATAAAAACATCCGCACAGCTTCCTCAAATGCCCCACATAAGCGTGATATATTCTGAGCTAGTTGTACCAAGAAATAACACGTAGCAGTTTGTAATTCATTGGTACATTGCCACCGTTAAATACTTGTCATTAAAGTATTACATTTTGGGGGGTAGTATTACAGACATTATTTTCCTCCCTCTTACATTTTTCAGAATCTCAAAGTGATGGTATTTTGCCACCGCAAAAGCAAATGGCTTCTAAAAGGCTGGAATTCCCAGAGTTCTTCATTCCTGTAGAGCAATATCATTATATCCAGTCACGTGGAACTGACTAAAATCCAGTAAAATTTTGACAATGAGAGAAATGATGGAAATGAACAGACAGTATTTTTGAAAGAGTATTATTAATTATGCTAACATTGTACACAACTTTAGCATCTTCTGACTGTGAAGTTCTGCTGCATTTTGTAAATTAAGAGATTGGGCACAATGAATTTCTAGGTAGCAAAGAC
Source organism: Rissa tridactyla (assembly GCF_028500815.1). Classification (NCBI taxonomy): domain Eukaryota; kingdom Metazoa; phylum Chordata; class Aves; order Charadriiformes; family Laridae; genus Rissa; species Rissa tridactyla. Next base: position 19,652,758 of record NC_071472.1, on the reverse strand, counting down.
TTAACTGATCAAAACCCCCACAATTGAAAGCTGCTGCTTCCAATGAATCTCACTGCTTCTAGCCAATGGCAAAGCGATTCTAAGACCGTCTCTGGAAAAACTGTTCGATTAACTTCATCTATGGACAATCCAAGCATGAATCGCAATTTCCAGTTAACTTAAGGTTAAAAAAACCCAACCCTGCATAGTTAAACTGGCATCAAATGTTGATGCATGAAGCAGAAAAATATGTTCTTCTCAATGCAACCAGTTTTTTAGTTTTTTCATTCAGACAGGCTTTTAGAACAGGGTAATTCTATTCTTTTCGCACTTTCAGCCAACCTGGAACCAAGCCATTAAAAAAGTTCTAGTCAAATGTAGGATATCCATAAGAGCTCAAGAATAAGCCTCATAGACAGAAGTAAACAGTAGATACAAAAATTTAGTACCTTTTAACATCCTCATCCTTCACAGAAAGTTAGTTAAGACATGAGACAAACCTAGCAGAAAATAACTGCACTTTGAACATTAGCATTTACTAATTAGCATTTTGAAACCTCTAGTTGTCAGGTATTTGCAAGAATGAGAAAGCGGTGCCCCACCAGCTGAGACATATGAACACACACAGCGTGTTTTACTTTCAAGGAGGCAGCTGGCAGCAACCAGCCACCCCTCTTCAGGTTGGATTCTCAGAGTTAATCTTCTCTTTCACCAAGACCGACGCTTTTGAGGCTCGGCACAGAGTAGAACTGAGCTCCTCTGAGAAGGAAGCAGCGCCTGCCACCGAGCCCTGGTACCACACAGGCTGTATAGGGTTACCGAGCCTTGGAACAGGCTGCCCAGGCAAGTGGTTGAGGCACCATCCCTGGAGGTGTTTAAAAGACAAATAGACACAGTGCTGAGAGATATGGTTCAGTGACGGTTGTTGTCAGTGTTAGGTTGATGGTTGGACTTGATGATCTGAAAGGTTCCTTCCAGAATAATGAACTTTGCTTGTAGGAAATTGCTGCCAAATTAATTTTATGCTATCCTTGGTCAAATCCAGATTAGAGATAGCTGCCCTGCACTTCTTGTCATCAGAGCATGCAGATTCGGTATGAGTTAACAGTGGTGTGCGATGGGCATTACAGTGACCGACAGAGCAGGAAACACTGGCCTGGGGCCCATATTCACGAACAGGAGCAACTACAAACTGAACTAAAAAGGGTTTGATAAGCAAGGGCTGTTGGGTTGGAGTTTTGTTTGGGGTTTTTAAAATTATTTTATTTTTTTTTAATTTTGATTAATTTGTAAACTGTGAGTAAACTGTGACACTTTATTCAAACCCACACCATTATTTGCAGCTGCTCCAAATGGTTGCAATCATGCATTGAATAAAGTTTCCAGAGTTGCGTGGGGTTTCCCCCCCCACCTCCTTCTCTGCACACAAATGAAAATGCAACATCGATGCTCCATTACTCTCTTAGTCTTACCTCATTATCACTAATGCAAACCCAGCTAAAACACGGGGCAGGGGGGTGGGGGGAGTGTGGCATTTGTTTGATCCCTAGTATCTGGCAGCCATGCACAAATAGCAAGGGACCTAGCGTCACTTTCAAATTTAACGTCAAATTTTTAATTAAAGTATTGGTAAATGATAAAATTGTTTGAGATTAGAGACAGACTTGGCATGCAGCCAAGTTTTGTCAATGATATTAAAGGTCCGTGTCCCAGAGCTTGGAATTGCATGAAGGCATCACTATGGCAAGCTTACTTTTTCTCACTGTACCTCTAGGTATGAGTAGTAGAGAGAACTCCATCATTAATAAAGAAACATTTTTCTTCATCTAGCTATTTGGGGTTTTTTTAGTGCCCACTTGGGAAGTTCTCTGATTATTAATGAACGCAGAACATGGCTATTCTCTTTGGAATGGAAATTAGATGGACCAAATTAAAGCCTCCCGTAGGAGGCATTTGCCCCTTTTATGCATTATTCACATTTTCTATACTGAAATTTTATTGTATTGTAAAATTGGAAATACAAAGAAAGTTTTGCAAATTTAATCTAAATAAACACTTCACAACTATGAGCTGTAGCAAATCCTCTTTGTATAACAGGTTTTTGTACCAATGCAATTCATGTAAGTTATTATTTTGCTTTCAGCAAAGATCTCCTGGAAGACTGTTTACTGTACAAATAAAAGCACTTCTACACTGCACATATATTCAGTAGTTTATATCACCATGAAGACTTATTTGCAAGATATCTAAATATGCACAAATAAATGCAATGCACTTATTTCGGTCAAAAACAACGGGATGTGAACATTTCATTTGTGACTGACTTGAATTCAGTTACTACAATGCAAACACCACTAACAGGGATCCCAAAAGACTGAATGTATCTCTGTATCAAAAACACTGAGCAAAAAAAATGTAATTATATTTAGTATACTCACACCACCGTGGGAATAAATGTAAAAGCACAGGATTACACAGGACACCACTCACTGGCTTGAAGTTCACAGAACAGACACAATAAATCAGACCTTTTCAGAAAATCCTAGCACACAGCCATCTCCATGTATCATACTGACCGCCATCCCTCAAGCAGAACTGGAAGTTCTATCCATGTCTACATGCCCTAACTTCACCAACTGAGGAATTAAAAAAATCTAAGGTAACTTCTAGTTACAAAATCTGGGTAATAAATCTGACAATTGCTATCCATTCAGGCCCAAATTTTCACAAAATTGTGAAAATTGTCTAAATAGCTAAACTGCCTAAATATCCATCTTCAAGCCAGACAGTTCTGTTGCTTGAATGATTTTATTTTACAGAATTTAGAGTGAATCATGGAAAGGGTTCAACATGGAAGACTTATTCAGCAAGTGAATTTACTGATCCAGATGAAAAGCCATTGAAAGCTTTTAAAATAAGCTGAGCTTTTAAAAACAAACAAACAAAAACCAAACAGAACAAAAAACAAACAAGCAAAAAAAAACCCAAACCCTACCACATTGACAGATCTCCTTGGGTAAAAGCCTTAGGGGGGATTAAAGTACAGTCAGTTGAAGGCCATTCCAGCTGCATTCAAATAGCAATATCCGAGCTTGCCTCACAAAACCACCACTGCATTGCAACAAGCTAGAGCAGTAGAAAGTTTTATCTAGAACATTTTGGTTTTTTAACGGAGTCCACAGATCTAGTTTCTCCAAACCAGCAGAATTTTTCAGAGTGTGCCATCTGAGACAGTATGCCACTACTAATGAAAGAAGTGCATAAAGCATTTAGGGTAGGTATCTCATGTTTTCTTTGTGTAAGCCAGCTACCCATTTATAAGACATGGCCTATTATGTATAATCATAAGCTTTTCATTAAGCTCTTGAGTTTAACACAGAAGTTTACTTGTCTGGAATTATACATGTACAGATAAAAAAAAGCCATGCTTCTACATACACTAAAATGCAAAAGGTACTCATTGCTGTGTATGCGCACTTAAAAATCGAAGTATTCATTCAAAGCGCATGTCCTATCAGGCAGGAAGATTACAACTCTACAACAGCTTCCATTCGCAGCAGTTCGTCTAAACATGAACTTTGAGAGGTTGGTGATCCTCTTTTCCTCCAACAGCTGAGCACTCAGAATGCCACGGTGCAACACGAGAACTAGAAGAGGAAGTAACAGGCAAGTCAGTGTTTGGAGGTTTTGGAAGTGTGACAAGTACAATTACACTCACCATCAGTGAGATTCAAAAGAAATGGCCTACTTCCATCCCAACAGATGGAGGGACCCACAAGTTTAAATATCAGAAATAACTTTTCTGCTAGATGAAAAGCATTCACAAAATTGGATGAAGAGATAGTCAAAGCTGTTTCTGCTTCTGGATTTTTAAGCAACAAAACTGATTCCTCAATCTCATTTCATAGAGCGTGTCGAAAGATTATTTAGTCAGCTGAACAGTTCACAACTTGCTACCTACACTCTACTGATAACTTCCACAATCTACTGTGTTGATTCAGCAATCACTTCCCATAGCAATAAAGTAGTTATACCACTAAAAAGCAGGACTATTCACAGTAATAATGTGGAGTAGAACAGTTGGTATTCACTGCTCTTCTAAAGAATTATGCTTTCAATATTATGATGCAAATTGAATTATACGTTAATACTAAGATAAATTGCTTTTACAAAAATGTTGATGATTTCATTCCAGTTGCATGCAGTAAGTTAAACACACCATCAGGAATGATGACCATACCTTTATCTTAATTTTCGAGAAACTGTGAAAGTTTAATGGAAGCTCTGATTTCTAATGCTCATACTGCTGGTGATCAGCTTAACATGAATGAAGCCACTCTGTAAAATTACAAGGTGCAAGACATGCAAATCAAATAAAGTAATTACTTTAGCAGTTAGAAATAATACACCTCCATAACCAGTAACTACAGCCCATGATAAATGCTCAAACAATACTAGTATTAAAAGTTATCAGTTTAGAGAATTTAAAATTCATGCTTCTAATAACCACCAACAGGTTCAAAGTGATATCAAGATTCCACTAAAGTCCTAATATGTGCAAGGATATATCCTACATGCATATCATAACTCTGCAAGTTTCTAATCTGAATGCTTAAAGGGCAATAAAAAAAAAATCAAAAGTTTGTAACTGGTATTATATTTAGTAGTTAGTTTCAGCAATGACAGTGACCATTAACTATTTTTTTAATCCAATTTAAAAAGGAAACAAAAAATATTCAAATAGCCTCATACTAAAAATATCTTTGTTTTTTTTAAGTCTGTCTACTATGGAACCAACCGATACATTACCTTACTATCTTGGAGTAGCCTCCTTAATATCATCATTTAATTTCGAAGGGTGACAGAATTAGATTAGGCATAAAAATCTAGTCTTCTCAAGTCTGCACCTTAGAAGGCAAGGCAGTGGTGGTAACCTCTCTTCAACACTGAGCTATACCCGCTGGCTGCCATAGCAAAACACTCAGTGTCTTAAAATAACAGCACCACTGATTCCAGACTGTTATTAGATATCTCTGGAGTTTTTCGGCATCTATTTCTCCCTCCTGTAGAACAAATACACAGATTTGTCACAGTTGACAATTCACATATAACTTGCAAAAACTATCAGTAATTTTTAATGAATTAGATTACCTGCAGTGATACCTAAAATGTTCTTACGTTGTTAAATAGTCACCATAAGAGAAGAGCACCTAATCTAACCCGGAAGCAGTAAGCGGAATTCTCTGCTTAAAGCATATCAATGGCAGTGAGCAGGTAAATAGGTAACTAAACGACATGTTCTAGCATCTCACCACCCTCACAGTAAAGAATTTCTTCCTAATACCTAATCTAAATCTGCCCTCTTTCAGTTTAAAACTGTTACCCCTTGACTTATCATTACACTCCCTGATAAAGAGTCCTTCCCCGTCTTTCCGGTGGGTCCCCTGGAAGGCCACAATAAGGTCTCCCCAGAGCCTTCTCCAGGTTCAACAACCCCAGCTCTCTCAGCCTGTCTTCATAGGAGAGGTGCTCCAGTCCTCTGATCATCTTCATGGCCCTCCTCTGGACTCACTCCAACGTGCCCATGTCCTTCTTATGTTGAGGGCCCCAGAGCTGGACACAGTACTCCAGGTGGGGTCTCATGAGAGCAGAGCAGAGGGGCAGAATCACCTCCCTCGACCTGCTGGCCACACTTCTTATGATGCAGACCAGGATGAAGCTGGCTTTCTGGACTGCAAGTGCACATTGACAGCTCATGTTGAGCTTCTCTCTCACCAACATCCCCAAGTCCTTCTCCTCAGGGCTGCTCTCAATATACTTTTGACTCCATTACCAAGGAAGCTTTCTAAGAAAAGAAAAAATAAGTTACTGTTATACTTCTAAGGTTTTTGTGTTTTGTTTTTTTTTTTTTTTTTTTGCTTTGGGGGTGTGCAGATGGTTTGTTTTGTTTTTAAACCTTATGGGCATTAGTGATATTGTTTGCAGGATACTGTAGTCATTATATTAGATATGCTAATAAAATCTAAAGAAACATGCAGTTCTGAACATGAAGTTGTTCAATAATTTTCACAATAATTTCCCCTGCATTTGCTATTGGATCAGTCTTTCCTTTTTAGTGTTAAGCTGTTTATTCAGTCCCTTATCTATGCCAGGATTTCATGTACTTTATGCAGTTACCACAATATGTGGCAGGGGATCCCTTCTTCAGGCTGGGACACATAGTTTGAAGTGGCTTCGAGCATCCAAGAACTATAATTTTAGGAGCAGCTCACAGATTTTACTGTGCTGATATGTTGCCCTTTCTTATAACAGCAAAGTAAACTTACCTATATTTAAACATGGGATGTTTTATCCAAGCACTGAAGTGTCATGAGAACGAAGCAACAAGCCTCTGCAGTAACTGTATTTACACTGAGCAGCTAAAGAATTTAGAAAAATATTTTCATCTCTTACGCAGCAACTAAAAGTAATTGAGCAGCTTTCCTTTTGCTGAAGGACACATAACAAACAGAATCCCATTCTTACACATATCTCTTCGTGCTGTAGTTGTTGTAAGCACTTTGTCACACATTTCTTTGTGCCGTAGTTGTTGTAAGCACTTTTGTCATTTTCTAACTACTACTACCAGTGTTTCCAGCTGTACTATCAATCCATCCTAAAATGGTATTTTTCCAAAAGGTCGTGTAGCATCCATAACTGCTGCAGCCCCGCACTGGGTACAAGAAACACCAAATACGGTCCGACTTTTTTTGCATCATAAGGACAATAAGCACCTCAAAACTGTACTCCAGGCCCCGGCAGTAAGTCAGCAGCGACCCCGGTCCCACATGGGTCCCGAGCCGTGTTGGGCTTATTCAGCGCACGGCGCCTGCTCTGCCCGCCGGCCCGGGGCCCACAGACAGCGCGGGTCGCCCAGCCGCCCGTCTCCCCTCAGACAACGCAACAGCGGCCGGAACGCTCCCCGCCAGCCGCCCCTCAGCGGGCGCGGAGCGCCGGACCCCTCCTCGGGGCCGCGGGGGCCCAGCCCGGCCCGGGGAGCGCGGCCCTGCCCAGTCGGAGGGCAGGGCAGGGCAGGGCACTGCGGCGGGAAGCGGCAGAGGCTCTGCCCAGGCCGCGTGGTCCCGGGAAGCGGCCGCGCCGACACCCCCGGCCCCCGCAGCTCGCGTCAGCGGCGACGGGCACGCGGCCGCCCCACCGGCCATAAACGCCGCAGCGGCCGAGCCCCAGCCGTACCGCGCCGGCCTCGGCCCTGCTATTGGCCAGCCGAAACCCCGCCCGCCGCAGGTCCCGCGAGCCCAGTGCGGCCGTTGGGGGCGTTCCCGCGGCGCTGCCTGAGGCGATTGCGCCGCTTCCGGCCGGTCCGGCGCCTTCTGTGCGGCACCGGTAACCCCGAGATGGAACTGGGGGCGCGTTGGCGCAGCCGTGTTGTTTTTGCGTGTGCTTCAGCCTGGGTGTCTGAGCCGTCTGCGGACTCTCGCCGTGCGGGGAAGGGAGGTGTTCCGTATGCGGCGGGGCCGGGAGCTGGCGCTGTGCAGCTTCTCTACCGAGACGGCCGGCGAGGGAGGCCTGGTGCTCCTCCCCTGCCTCAGCCCCGGCCTGTGAATCCTGCGACTAATTTCAGTCACGTCTGAAAGGGACAAAGGCCTCAAAACTCGTAGAGTTAATGAAGAGCGCAAGGGAGTCAGGATATTTGTGTCATCATGCCAGCAGTGTGCACTCGCAGCCCAAAACGCCAGCCATGTTCTGGGCTGCATCATAAGTGGGGCCAGCAGGTCAAGGGCGGTGATTCTGCCCCTCTACTCTGCTCTCATGAGACCCCACCCGGAGTACTGCATCCAGCTCTGGAGACCTCACTCAGCACAAGAAGGACATGGACCTGTTGGAGCGAATCCAGAGGAGGGCCACGAAGAGAATCATAGTACCTCTTCTATGAAAACAGGCTGAGAGGGTTGGGGTTGTTCAGCCTGGAGAAGGGAAGACTCTGGGGAGACCTTGTAAGGTCTTCCAGTACCTAAAGGGGGCCTACAGGAAAGACGGGGAGGGACTCTTTTATCAGGGACTGTAATGATAAGACAAGGGGAAATGGTTTTAAACTGAAAGAGGGTAGATTTAGATTAGCTATTAGGAAGAAATTCTTTACTGTGAGGCTGGTGAGACACCGGAACAAGTTGCCCAGAGAAGTTGTTGATGCCCCATCCCTGGAAGTGTTCAAGGACAGGCTGGATGGGGCTTTGGGCAGATGTCCCTGCCCATGGCAGGGGGGTTGGAGGTCCCTTCCAGCCCAGACCATTCTATGGACAGAGTAGGAGCTCAGCCATCATCCTATGCAACCTAGCAGTAGCTGGAATAACATCTAAGTAACATTTATTTTTTTTTTCCTCTCCAAGTTAGTCACAAGTGTCCTTTTAATGGCTACAAACTCTTTCAAGCTGCAAAGGTTATTTGTATAAATACACTGGTCCTGATTTACCACTGCTACATACACAACCTGAGAAACAAACAAATATGCAAACAATCTAGCTACACACACTGCACCCAAGTAACTCCTGCGGGCTCCTGAGGCCTTACAAGTAAGACTGACATGTCATTCAAATAAGATGCTGAAGACAGAAGAAAAAGTAGTGGGGGGAAAAAAGTGGCAAGACTTTCTTCAGAAGTCTTTCAAAGGAAACTTCTACAAAGCAGGAATAAAAAAGTAATGATGAAATAAGAGTGAAACCTGAGATAACAATGAAATGAAAGTAAAACAAATTAAGTTCTACACAAGAAGGCGCTAACTGAGGGAAGCTCCACTGAGAGCAGAATGCTGTAGCACATCTCAGAAAGACAAGCAGCTGAGGGCGCAATTTGAATTACGGGGAATTTTAGGCTGGGAAAGGACCTCTGGAGATATCTGGCTTCCGTTTAAAACAAAGCATTAAATCAAGGGCCCTGTCAGACCAAGTCTTGAATATTTGTATTAGGGAAACTCCCACTGCTTCTCTGGGCAATATATTTCAGTGTCTAATTGTTTTTACAGTGGAGAATTTTTTTTCTTATACCTGGACAGAATTTCCCCTGAAGAAACATGTTCCAATTGCCTCTTGTCCTGTGCGCCCCTGTGAAGAGGGATCCAACTTTTAGGAGTTGGAAAACTGTGATTGGATCTCCCCTGAGCTGCCTTTTCTCTAGGCTGAATAAACCCAGATCCTTCAAACATGTGCCAGGCTTTCCAATCTTGGAAGCATCGTGTTGGCCCTGCACTGGACTCTCTCTGGTTTTTCACTCTGTCTCTTGAACTGTCCTGGACCAAAACTGAACATGGCAGTCCAGGTGCTCTCTATTTACTCTACCATTTTGCTACAAAACATGAAATTGAGTCAAGGGTCTGTTGCCGTACCTTGGAATCACACTGAGGTTCCCTAAAACCCCTCGATGGAAACCAAGCCTGCTCCCGAAGCTCAATGACATCCACCATATGGGTGAAACCACATCTCAGGGAGAGACTGTCCCAACAATCTCAGACACTGTCCAACAAACTGCTCTATGAAGTTTATCACAGGCATCACAGCCTCCTGCTCTGCATGCAAGATGCAATTCTTCAAACTGGAAAAAAAGGCACAAAATCTTTAAGACACAGCCAAAGTAAACCATTACAAGTTGGCTTTACTTCCCCGATGGCCCTTTGTGGGCCTGTATTCTGCAAAAAGGCTTATCCTGCAAATGACTGCAGATCACTGGGATCACCTGGGGTTACCACCTCCGAAGCGCCGCATTTCCGGGTCGGTGCCTGGCTGGAAAGCCACAGTGCAGAAAGCCCCGACACACCTGTGACCGGCCCTAGAAACTCCTCAGCTGGAAAGTGCAAGGTGTACTTCAGTTCACGTTTGTTGTTTTTTTCTTAAGCTTACGGTTGCTGTTACAAGTTTCCCTTTAAATATTCAGGAATCGAAACCGAAAGCGGCGCTGGGGCTGGGATATAGCGGGTGCGGCCCGGCGGCAGCCTGCGGAGTTGCTGAGTGGGACGGGACGCGTTCCCCGCTGACAGCGAGCCCGACCCCCGCCTACGGAGCCCCTTCGGCCGCCCCCCGCCGTCCTCCCGCGGCCCCAGAGGCGTCCCGGAGCGCCCGGCGCCTTCATCCCAGCCATGGCAGAGGAGTGCCGAGACGAGCGGTTCCTCTACATGATCTCCTGCTTCAGGCCGCGGCTGAAGCAGTTCATCCGGGTGCAGCCGGTGCTGGACCGGCTTCCCTCGCTGAGCCCGGAGGACAGGGAGAGGGTGCGGGCGGCCGCCCTGCAGCGCGGCGACATGGAAGGGGCGGAGGAGCTGCTGCGGGCCGTGGAGCGGGGTCCCCGCGGCTGCGGCTGGTTCCACGAGTTCCTGCAGGCGCTGGAGCAGGGCGGCTGCAGGCTGGCTGCCTGCTATGTGAACCCCAGCCTCAGCCAGCTGCCCTCACCGACCGAGGAGGCTGACCATGACCTCTGCGTGCACTTGGTGCAGCTGCTCCACAGCACACTGGTGGATAAAATGCAGACCATGCAGGTGGCTGAGAAGTGCCTGCAGATGGGCATCTTCCAGGATGATGACCTAGATCGGGTAAGTGGCTCGCCTGTCAGGCCCAGCGCTAGTCAGTGCCACTGATGCTTGGCCACCCCCAGGAGCTGTGGGTAGATAGGAAGGAAGCCACAACTAGAAATGGCCTTGTAAGTGCAAAAATGAAAGGGGAGTACCCAAACTTGGGGGGAGGAAAGAGAAATGGTGCTCCAAATAAGCCAACAAAGACTATTGGCAATGGGCCAGCAGGTGGGATGCCAGCTAAGAACCAGGGAAAGAAAGATACCATGACCAGAGAGTTAGACTAAGCCAGTGTCAAAGTGGAGGGAATATGTCTGGCTTTACTGTTACTCGTCATCTGCCCGCTGAACCATACCAGGAAGTAGTGATGATGGCCTGTAAAGTCCTAGAGAATACCTGAGTTAAAATAAAGCACGATCTTCCCTCCCCTATTTTGCCATAGGTTTGCTAAGGAGTATCATACTATACAGTGAAGCTGAGCAGAAATACTAGTATGACAGGAAAGAGCAAGTGTTAACCTTTGATGAAAACATTTCCCAGTGTTTACCCCGCTTGGCTAAGAATGACTTGCCTGGACTATCTGTCATGCTACAGCTTAAGTTTGAGCTCTGGTAAGGTGTATGACATCACTTCTCCTTAGTTAAGGTTGACTAGTACCTAAACCAGTGTGAACGCCTATTTATTATTCCACAGTAATAATAATTACTATACAGTGGTTATTATTGTAACCGTTGTTGAGTACTACCAGTCTCTCCAATTAAATAAGTTTTATATATCCTACCTGAAACCATATGGGATAAACATGACGTTGGACAAAACTGCAGTAAGCCTCTTCTGATGAGTGGCAGGCCCACCCTATGCCTTTATTTTTAAGTATGTTTTAATGATGACAAGGAAATGCTTTTGTACCTATACTAACTAACTTCTCGGAACTATTTCCAAAGTCTCTCTCAAGATTGTTTGGGTTTTTTTGTTTTCACCAGATCCACACTGTTACTGACAATCGTGGGAATAGAGATGGTGCGAGGGAGCTATTGAGCAGAATAGTGCAGAAGAAAGACTGGTTCTCTCCTTTTTTGGTTGCTTTGCGTGAAACCCAACATGGAGACCTTGCAGATGACTTAAGCGGAAATACAGGAGGTAATCATCTTATTTCCTTAGCACTTGTGTGGCATTTTAATATCTCTTTTTTGTACTGTGACTTAGGAAACAAGGTTCTCACCATATTGATTTTGCTGTGACACTGAGACTAATGCTTTTACTTGTCCAGGGATTTCAAAATCATGTTATTTTGCAGTTTATTCAATAGATTCTTAAACACCAAAAATCCTTATTAAGCAATATCAGAAGTACAATAGTATGTACGTAGTTGTAATTAAACTGAATTATGCACCCTCAGCAAGTTTGCTGATGAGACAAAGCTGGGAGGGGTGACTGACACACCAGAAGGCTGTGCTGCCATACAGAGAGACCTAGACAGGCTGGAGAGTTGGGCAGAGAGGAATCTTATGAAATTTAATAAGGGTAAGTGTAGAGTGCTGCACCTGGGGAGGAATAACCCATGCACCAGTACAGGTTGGGGGCTGACCTGCTGGAGAGCAGCTCTGTGGAAAGAGACCTGGGAGTCCTGGTGGACAACAGGATGACCATGGGCCTGCAATGTGCCCTCGTGGCCAAGAAGGCCAGTGGCATCCTGGGGTGCATCAAGAAGAGTGTGGCCAGCAGGTTGAGGGAGGTCATCCTCCCCCTCTACTCTGCCCTGGTGAGGCCGCACCTGGAGTACTGTGTCGAGTTCTGGGCTCCCCACTTCCAGAAGGACAGGGAACTGCTGGAGAGGGGACAGCAAAGGGCTATGAAGATGATTAGGGCACTGGAACATCTCTCATATGAAGAAAGGCTGAAGGATTTGGATCTCTTCAGTCTGGAAAAAAGACCACTGAGGGGGGATCTTATCAACACTTAAGAATACTTAAAGGGTGGGTGTCAGGAGGATGGGGCCAGGCTCTTTTCAGCAGTGCCCAGTGATAGGACAAGACATAATGGGCACAAACTCGAACATAGGAAGTTCCACCTAAACATGAGAAGGAACTTCTTTTCTTTGAGGGTGGCAGAGCACTGGAAGAGGCTGCCCAGAGAAGTGGTGGAGTCTCCGTCTCTGGAGACATTCAAAACCTGCCTGGACGCGTTCCTGTGCAACCTGCTCTAGGTGACCCTGTTTTGGAAGGGGGCGTGGACTAGATGATCCCCAGAGGTCCCTTCCAACCCTATGGTTCTGTGATGATGTGAATCCTTACCTTTTGTAACCCGTTGGTTTTCAATGTGATGTTTTTATAATCATTCATAAAAAATATTTTGAAGATTAATTTGAACAAACAAAGCAAACCTTTTATGTATTTCTCCTTCAGCACAAGGATTAGTTTTTCCTTTATAGAATGGTTAACAAATATATGCGGCATTTTAAACTACACTGCAGTATGTCTCCTTGGGGAGAAGACGTAAGTCTCAAGACATTGTATAAAATTTACTACAAATAATAGAATAAGCTAGTAAATAGGTTATTTACAGAAATGAAACTAAAAGACCTGTAGGTTTTTGGCTACTACTTTTTATTCCTGTACTATGATTATGATATTATAAAATTACCCCAGTGCTCCCCTGGATTCTAAAATAAGAAAAAAGAAGCCCCCAAGTACTCCATTCCTCATTTTTTTACTGGGCTTCACATATGTTTTATAAGATTTTGAAACTAAAGTTTTTTTAATAGATTTCCCATTTACCAGCTTCAGTCTTTTTGCTTGAGGAGCTCACCAGAACTACGTCTCTCTACTTTTAGTTGCTGCATGTGGGACAATGCATTAAGATTGGGATAAGAGGGGTGTGAAGGTTTCTTTTCCAGTTGAGGACAGGAATCAACCTGTTTTCTGCCCAACACAGATAAGCAGCTGCCATATTTGAGCATGCTGTTCAAAGGTGGTTGACTGTTCCAGTCTGCAGGACAAGACCAACCAAGTTAGAGCCTCAGAAGACAGTTCTGAGTGAAAGTCAGATGCTGAGAGTAGTTCAGCAGCTACTATGGTCCTAGTTTTCATTTTGTGTTGCAGCTTTGTCAGACTTAAATTCTTGTCTTCGTTACTTTGCTGTCTGTCGTGGTTTTGGCCAAATTGGCCAATGGCCAGTGACAGATGCTCTCGCACACAGAGAGGAGGAGGAGAGGTAAAGAGATTTATGCGTTTAGAAGGAAGTAAACTACTTTAATGAATTATTAATAATAAAATAAAAAGGAAAATAATAAAAAAGATACAGTATATACAAAACCGTATTAAGCTCCCAGGATGACATCACTAGCAGGCACTGGGGAAGTCCCAGACTGGACTCAGTGATGGGTGGGAACTGGATTCCAGAGTTGGAGTCAGGAACACACAGATTGGGATCAAAGGCAGATGAAGAGGCTGGGTCCTCCTCGGAAGTCGGCCATTGAAGAAAAAGAGACTGACCTTTTGATCCCTCAGCTTTTATACTCAGCATGGGGCAGATGGGATGGAATACCCCTGTGGGTCAATTTTTGGTCACCTGTCCTGTCTGCTCCTCCCTGCAGGTGGGACCCCTCTATGCTTTTCCGTTTCTGACCCTCCAATGGGACAAATAACGAAATTAGCTGACCTTGGTTGTTATAGCAATAAGTATAAGCAAGAGCCTCTCTGCGTACCATTCCTTGGCACTAATTGTAAACATTGGTCTTATCAGTCTGAGAACGAAATGTTTTCAGCACAACGTGCTGTTAATTTCAGAGAGTTAGAAGAGGCCTAGCTAAGAAGTAAAATTACTGAACAGAAAGTTGGTTCTCTTTTACCTCAAACCAGGACATTCCACCCCTTATTCCATACCATTTGCATCATGCTCAGATCACTAATACTTTATCTATCAAACCTGTGCATACACATACATATATATAGAAATAGATACATGCAGGTTACTCAATTATGATTTATCTTTATACACAAAAGTTCACTAAGTCCATTTAGTTAATAACTGTAGGATTTCATCTCTCATAGCAGCATTTTCAGGGTAGGAAAGGTGAAAGAAATTTATGTGGTTCGTGCCCATGGGTAGCATGTCCATCTCAAACAGTTTTGCTGGACGCCACTTGATGAAGCTGACTCAGGGTTCATCACTACTATATTATCCTGAAAAACACCTGTAGAACACTGTTAGTATCATATAACAATTAATATCGTACAACTCAGAATTAAGTCTTCTCACCCAGGGTCAAATTCCCTTGAGGTACATATTGAGCTTCTCCATTCTTCAGCATCACCCACCAAGTACATCCAGGTCCTTGAGCAAAAACAGTCCCACAAATGGGTCTGCCTTTGCCTGAGGCAGGAAAAACCCAAACAGTTTTCCCCAGCATATTCCTTTCATGCACCACAGGGACTTTATCCCCTTCTACTGTACGTAAAAGGTCTGATTGAGCAGGACCAGCTCAATTGATGGATCCCCTGGTGTTAACTAACCAGGGAACTTGTGCTAAAATGTTTGTCCCAATTTTTAAAGGATCCACCACCCATTGCTTTCAGGCTAATTTTTAACAATCCATTGTATCACTCTATTTTCCTGGAAGCTGGTGCCTGATAGGGGATATGATATACCCACTCAATACCATGTTCTTTTGTCCAATTACTTACAAGATTGTTTTTGAAATGAGTCCCATTGTCTGACTCAATTCTTTCTGGAGTACCATGTCGCCACAAGACTTGCTTTTCAAGGCCTAGGATGGTACTCCAGGCAGTAGCATGGGGTACGGCATAGGTTTCCAACCATCCATTGCTTCCTTCCACCATTGTAAGCATGTAGCGTTTACCCTGGTGGGTTTGAGGGAGTGTGATGTAGTCAATTTGCCAAGCCTCCCCAAATTTATATTTCAGCCATCGTCCTCCATACCACAAAGGTTTTAACCTTTTAGCTTGCTTGATTTCAGCACGTTTCACAATTGTGGATAACCTGCGTGATAGTGTCCGTGGTTAAATCCACCCCTCAGTCGCGAGCCCATTTATGTGTTGCATCTCTTCCTTGATGACCTGAAGTATCATGAGCCCACCGAGCTAAATAGTTTACCTTTATGTTCCCAGTCCAAATCTGTCTGGAAAATCTTATCAGCCTGATCCACTTGCTGATTGTTTCGATGTTCCTCAGTGGCCTGACTCATGGGTACGTGGGCATTTACATGGCGTACTTTCACAACTAGTTTTCCTGGATGGTCAGCAATATCTTGACATAATTCATCAGCACAGATGGGTTTACCTTTACGCTGCCAGTTGCCCTGCTTCCACTGCTTTAACCACCGCCACAGAGCATTTGCCACCATCGATGAGTCAGGACAGAGATAGAGTATTGGCCACTTTTCTCGTTCAGCAATGCCTACGGCCAGCTGGATGGCTTTTACCTCTGCAAATTGACTCGATTCACCTTCTCCTTCAGTAGCTTCTGCGACTTGTCATGTAAGACTCCATACAGCAGCTTTCCACTTTCAATGTTTTCCTACAATACGACAAGATCCATCAGTGAACAAAGCATACTGTTTCTCATTATCTGAGAGTTCACTATATGGTGGGACTTCCTCACCACAAGTCACCACCTCCTCAGGTGGCATTGTGAAGTCTTTGCCTTCAGGCCAGTCTGTGATCACTCCTATGATTCCTGGACAATTGGGGTTTCCTGTTTGAGCTCGTTGTGTCATTAAGGCAACCCACTTACTCCAGGTAGCATTGGTGACATGATGAGTTTATAATTTAAACATATAATTAAAACAGCATTTTTTTGCCTTTGGAGCATGCACTATGTGAGTCTAATAAAAGAACAGAGAAGTCAGAGAGAAATTATTTCTGTATTTGAAATAAGACAAGTGGAAGGAGGGAAAACATTTTTTGAAAGCTCTCTCAGTCTTTCTGTTTTATGAGCGAGTTTTGAAGTCCTGCTCTAAGGTACCTCCATTTATGAGCTTACAGGACCAATGGAATTGAGGAGGTAAGAAAGACAGTCTAGTCCACAAGTTCAATTTTCAGATGTTTATAGTGACCGCAAATGTTTGAGATTTATGACGAACAACTTTCTCAATAAATATTTATAAAAACATCAAAATTCCAAACTATAAGTCAAGACCAAGACCCTATGTTATGCTGCTATATGCATGATGAATACAGGCTAGTTTTATGTTTTCTATGCTCCACACTAAAAGAAATTAAATGTTTTATAGTGCTGTGGAATTTCTATTTATTTTCTAGAAACAGAGAATAGACAAAATGGGATGAAGAACAGTACAAACGAAGAAACAGAAGTTACAAGCCAACCAGGACATGCTGTAGCAGAGGATATGAAACAGCAAGAGAATGTGAATGGTAGTTTCAGCAGCGAGAACAGTGTATCAGAAACATCTATTGGAAAGAATTCTCTAGTTCCAGGTATGTCCACTAACTGGTACTTAGTGCTGGTACCAGTTAAACTTTAGTAACTGTAAGTAACTGAAAGAATGTTCTTGGTGCATTAGCTCTTGTCTTGCTCAAAAATTCAGGAACATATGGTACTGTCGAGGTGAAGAGAATGAATGGAAAAAGTAAATCTTGGTTTTTTGGAAGCAGTAAATTCCATTTCTTGCTATGCATTAACAGCAGTAGGCATTTTAAGGGTCAGATCTACAAATTTGTTTAGTTCAAATTGTTGCTCTAGGACAAGAATATGTTGTCATACTTGAACTAATTAATCTGCAAGGTAAGAGCTGGTTCAGAAACCAATTTGATAGCACAGTACAGAATGGCTTAGGAGGACATGGTCAAAAAATCTGTAGCACATTATGTGCAGCCTCCATGTAGACATTTTTCTGTGTCCTGGTTGTAGTGATGATGTTTTTATCTACAGGCTGCCTAATTTTCTTATAATTAAGCAACATTAATGATCTTCCTTTCCTCTTATATAGCACTTTCAACAACTTTCTATTATTATTTTTTCACTTACTGTGTGAAGAAATGAGTAATCTTCAAACATATTTAATATTGTTAATTAAAATTGTTAATATTATTAAATGAATACTTTATTTCAGACCTATTCATGGTAGGTTTATATTATGAAATGAAAACATTAGGTTTACATTGACAATTCCTCCCAATGTTGACACAGTTTAAATCAAGAGGAATGTTTCTGTACCAGTATAACTGCAGCTGTATCAAGTACTTCTTTCTAGAAGGCTGGTAATTCTATATTGGAAAACATTTTTGGTTTTGCTAAGTCCTTTAATGCCATCCAGCAAGTACTTTTTCTATTTTAAGGATTTATATTTACAGAGCATCAAATCACCTTTGCCATTTACATCACATGGTCAGAAGTACATTTTTTAGTACAAATTTTTAGAAATTGTGGTGGCTTGTTGTTCATGTGGATCCACTTTTAAAATCATGCCTTGGGAGTTGATAGTGAGCAACAGCAATTACCAGCAACAATTCACAGACATAGGTGAGAACCAATGATTCAAACATACGCTGTATGATTAAGGAACCATTCATGTGGGTTACAAGTTCAGATGGAGCAGAGAATAGTTACAACTGAGATAAATCCTGCCTGAAATGATTTTAGTGGGCTTACTCAGCCAAAGGAGTAAGACAGCTAAGGCTGCTCTTTTTTATCAAACATGAATAAATAAATAAAAAAAATTGGCTCTGAAAACTGCAGCCTTTCAGTGTGCGACAGTAGTAGCCTATTTCTCATTTAGCATGATATTAACAGCATATCACAATGTTTTGTAGCAAGTAGTGAATTATTAACTACAGCAAAAATATCAACTTTGTTTTCCTTGTTTAGAACATAATTTGGCAGTATAAAGAAGAGGTGCCAGATATTTAATGATGATTCAGAATGGATCAGACTGAGTTATCCTCACTCTTTGGATCCTTTCAGGGCAAGGCTAAAGTTCTTAATTGTAGCCTCACTGAGGGTGGGTTTTCATTGCTGTTAGCTCGATATTTTACCTGACTCTTGTCAGGTTGAAGGTTACAGATAAGTAGATCTATTAGCTATTAACTAGCCTGCCACAAGCCAATTCTAGCCTGAAAGCTATGATCTCCTCAGCACTGAACTGTACTGAAATGAATAGACAGTGGGTGTTAGCAGTTTGTGCTGTTGGGCAGAAGTGGATCTGTTCAGTGGTATGGTGCTAAGGGTGTATGTTCTATGTGAATTCTGGCAATTTGGTTACGATTGACTTCAGTCTGGTGTGGACTCTATGCCTGCAGGTGGCTGGAAAAAAATCTCGTTTCAGCTGACAGAAGTTCATTTCTTGTGATCCAAACCAGCTCTGTGATATGAACCAAAGTAGTGTAAGTGGGGACAATTGACAGATTCACTGTAAACACGCACTTCTGAGTTGAACTAAACCAGCAAAGTAGATGCAGTGTAGCAAGGGGCCGACAAGAGACAGTGCTGCATGAGGATGGCTGTAGAGGAACTGGCTCACATTCAGCCATCTTGAAGTGCAGTAAGCTTTGATCACTATGCACTTGTACACACAGACTTAACTGCACTCAAGTCTTTTTCCATTTCCATCCTTTCCCATGATCTTATAAGACTGTATTTTTAGACCAGGCAGCTGAAAATACAACTGGAGCCCAGATTCTACTTCCAAGTAGGCTGGGAACCCACCTAATTTGCAATTTGATGCTGTCAAGTGTTGTCACTTTTGCAGTACGCTCCCACCATTCCTTCATACATTGAAAAGAATAAATTTCAAGGAGAAAGATGTAAGCTTTTTCAAGTCACTTGAATTTACTGCAATTTGCATTGTAAAGCATCTAGAGCATCCTCTGACCCCATTATTGGAGTAGCTGAGACAGAAGGAGTCAGAAGGTATGAGGGCAGTAGGGTCATGAAGACAGAGTAGAAATAGATAATTTAGCCTAAGAGAAAACTAGAGAGAAATTGTGCATGCAAAAACACAGATAAGAAACTGCACACGCAAAAAAACCCCAACAAAAGCAGTAAGTCTGCAAGGTCAGAAGTGAAACACTTGGATTACGGCTACAGTTACTTGCATAAACAACACTTTAAATAAATAACACCTCTGTTTTTCAAGGCCTGTTTCATTAAAAAAAAAAGTTGATTGGAACAAATAATTACACTGTAATTAACTGGAGAGTTCAATAATGTATTACAAAATGTCTCTTAATGCTTGAGATTAGAAAAAAACTGCCCATTAATTTGAAAGTAGGACCAATTTTAATAGCCTGTTTATATTTTGGTCCTTCATTTATATTTTCTGATGCTTGAAACTTATTCTATGACATAATGTAGCACAGGACAGGAAATAAATACTTTTTTTAATCCATTTTTTTTCATTACATTCCATTGTCTTTATACTTACTTACTAGTTGGTGCAAAGTGACTGAAAATCTTTCCGTGGAATCTGCTGCATTACAATGTGCAAGTAGCACTGCGAGGGAAGACTGGTGAAAGTGGTGGAAACAGCTGTTAGAAAATATTAAGTTTATTGTTTTGGAAAGGCTTACTTTTTTTTTTAATTTTATTTTAAAATAATTCAAGAAATTTGCCACAGTTGAAAAAGGAGAACATTATTCTCTTCACCTTTTATTTGGAAGATGAATACTTGCATTTTACTTCACCACTGACATTTTCTGTGAGAGATTATTTTGCAATGCATGCTGCACATTGTAATTCAGATAATTATGTACAAAACACTCTGTGAATGCATATTCTCTGCTGCATACACATCTTTCAATAGGTCATTTTAGATGGGAGACCACATAGAATAGACCCATAGAATTTTAATTTTGTCCTCTCCAATCTACACGGATTCTTAGAAAGTGAAATTGGGAGATCGCAGTGTCATCTTCATAGTTGGAATTACCACTAATGCTATGTAATAGTTTGTCACAGGTCTTTGAACTTGGATTATAACTGGTGAGGTTTTCTTTTTTCAGACAATGCTGTCTTTTAATGTGATATTAAATACATGCTAGTATATAATAATAGGGAAATTTTATATAAATCACGCTTCCACTGTGAATATATATTTTTTAAAGTGCCTTTGTGTTGATTGCATTGATTTCTAGGAGACTAGGCTTTTAATTTAGGTGCTTAAAGTCTTTAATGCCCTTTCCCATCCTAACACTTCCTACAGGTGGTGGTGATTCATAGTTGGATCAGATTCTGAGGTCTGTATGGAATAAATGATGAACGCTGTAGGACAGCAAGACAGATGGTTGCATCACTTTTCATGGTTATGTTAGAAAAACTAAAAATAGTTAAATACCTGACTCCTAGTGGTAGCTAAGGTAGCTTTGTGTCCGTTGTCTATACTTGTTCTGTGAAATAGCAGTTTTGTTTCTGTTACTCATTTACCTCTCAAGGACACCAAAACTTGCATAAAGGAAAAAGCTTCATATTTTTACTGAACGCAGGCTAGGTTTAATTTCCA
This sequence comes from Rissa tridactyla, assembly GCF_028500815.1. Taxonomy (NCBI): domain Eukaryota; kingdom Metazoa; phylum Chordata; class Aves; order Charadriiformes; family Laridae; genus Rissa; species Rissa tridactyla. The sequence continues at coordinate 19,631,747 of NC_071472.1, read as the reverse complement.
CCTCACCAAGATTTTACAGTTTATATTTAAAGAGTACCGTTCTAAGACACTACAACATCCACTTAGTTCTAAATTCTCATTCACAGCATGTGTTTTGCTTTATGAATTATTTATTGGGGACAATATGGATATGGACCATAATGGGATATTCACTGGAAAAAACTATGAAAAACTTGATAGGACACAAGTTCACAAGATAATTAAGCACGACTTGGTAAGACACAAATTCACTAGGTAATTAAGCAAAACATAGGTCAGTGCTATTATTCTGACTGATTTCTTGCGCAGACTATGAGCAGCTGACAGTGCAAGGTGAGGCTGTTTGCAGCAGGTTTTTCCAGAACAACTGTGTATCTCTTTAGATTTTAGAAGAGCTTTGGAAAATACAGCTATATAAATTACACTTGTGACTGAAAAAAAAGTTCGTGTAATACATTGATTGCCCAGCAGAGGGAGAGCGTAACATTAGAATATGTGCAGTAAACTTGCCAGACTTCTGTGGCAGTGTCCACGTCTTCTGTTGGGAGTAACAGAATTGTCCGTCCCTGCTTTTACTTGCAAAGTGTTTAGCAGATTTAGTAATTCCTCTCTGCTTTTATTTACCTGGGAACTATGGTTTACTCTTTTCATGTTACATGAAGAAACCCTTTTTTAAAAAAAACAAACCAAACAGTTCTGGTTTTGATTTTCTTCTACGACAGATATAACTGATACAGTTTATAGGGAGTAAAAGAGAATGTCTTCAGTTTTCCAGCAGTGCTGTGTATCCAGCAGACCAACATAGTTTGTTGGGGGTTTTGGGGGGTTTTTTTTGTTTGTTTTGGCTCTGCACCCCCCTCAGAAAAGATACAGTAAAATAGGACTAGAGGGGGGGATCATGCAGGCAGTCATGTCTGGACCCTTGCTTCAAAGCAAACAGAACATAGATGCCTGAGAATAATAAATCATGACCCACATTGCCTTACCTCTGCTATGTTTTGGATTTTCATCTTCCAATCCATATTTTTTTCCATAAAAAATGAACTATATTGTTCATAGTTTTTTCTTTATCTAAGAAAAAGTTTAATAAAGGAAATTATACCTCAGCCATCCCTGCCAGACATTTGTCTAGCCTATTTTAACAACTTAGGGAGAAAGCAAACAATATGCTTTTGCTATTTATATTTGTATAGCAAATATACTATGCTACATTTGTTTGTGTTTTTCATTTAGAGTCAGATGTCTCCATAGGAGATGAAAGTGTCAGTAACTTGAATGAAAACCTGGGACAGAGCTGCACAACCAGTGATTCAGGTATGTTTCCCTTCTGTTATTTAGTAATTGTAAAATAAGCTCTGGAGGGTAACCACTCTGTGAATAGCTTAGAACAAAAATCAGTGGAAGGCTTCCATTTATTTCGTTGGAAAACAGATGCCATTTTTTGGGTCTCGACTTAAGCCCCTGCCCCAAAAGAGTTGATTTGCTGATATCATCTGAATAGGTCTCTAGACATCATTGTCATTCAAAATGGTCAGTGATGTAGAATGATAGAATCCCATAGACTGGAAAGGGCTTCCAGAAGTTATCCAGTGCAGTCGCCTGTACAGATGCTCATAATGCTGGCACATATATGTGCTTCTTTTGCTCTCAGAGAGAAGCTAGACTGTGCCTGGCCTCTGCCCACGGTGAGAGGGAATAGGAAATGCTTTAGAGGCATCTAAGGGTGAGGAGAAGCATTTCCAGGGTACCTGCAGAACAGTAATGAAGGTCCACTTTGGACCTAAATAATTTAGTAGCCCTCTCTGTAAAAGGAACCTAATCAATGGAGGTTACTATCTGAAGACCTCTGCAAATCTCACATTTAAACGTATGTGCAAGTTCTAAATATAGTTTTAAGCTAAATATTGGACTGTGTTTACATAATACTTTGCAGACAGACACGAATTTGCTATTTATGTGCTCTGAGCCCAATTAAACATTGCTGTTGTAACAGACATCCCAATTTTTTTCTTTTTTTTAATCTTAGACTTCAGGCAGAACGATTTTGCAGGTGTCCACCATGGTGAACAGCCTGCATTTGCCTACACAGAATTCAAGAGGAACCAGATACCTTTTAGAATATAGCCTTTACAAAGTTTGTACTGGGACTGTATCTTGTGCAAGGGCTAGAAACAATCTGGGTACCTATCAGGCCAGCTCTGCCTAATAAAGCTAGTACTAGATCATTAAAGCCAATGTAAATGTTACACATCCTATGCCTGCAAAGTGTTTACTATAAATGCTTTAAAATAGTTTAAAGCTTTTTAAATATTAAAATCCAAGTATTTTGTACATACCCAGAAAATTCAGGATATCTCAGATCTAAATGGCTACCCTATAGCTAGGATTTTAGTCTACGTATTGCTAAGTCTGAAGAATATACTTTGCACTTCTGCATCAACTGAGGTGACTCATCAGTCACATTGTATTTCTTTCCTCACTGTGTCACATGAAATGTCTGGGCACAGAAACTTCTCTGTTCCGTGGACAGTCACACTGTAAGAGTTGTTCAGGCTGATATAGACTACCGGTATGTGGCAGCACATAAATATGTATGGCCTGATCCTTTAAGATTCCTGAAAAGTACATTGGACATTGGTTCTGCCCAGTAGTCCAGCAGAAAACAATAAATCACTACAGTAACGTGAAGAATGCAAAATTTTTTTTCCAATGGTTACTTGCTATATGTTCTGTTTACATGTGGGCTTTTAAAACAACTCGTTAAAATGTTTGAAAAAAAACATTCACGCTTTTTAATCATGCCTAGTAAACTCAGTGAGAGCAACTATGAGAAAAAAAGCTAAGGAGATACAGATGGACCTTGTGATATTTATGGATTTTATAATTTGAGATTTTGCAGTAAGGCTGTTACATTAACAGAGATGTTTGGATAGTGTCTTAATGCACTGACATGATTTGGATTTTAATGCAGAGAATCATGTAGATTTAGTCACAGCTTTCTGTGCAGGGATCATTTTACATGTAGAAAAATGGTGGAGTTAGGACAATAGAAGAATAATTATTATGTTTCTTTTATCCCAGAGCAGCAATTCATATGAGCCTTGTACAAAGACAGACAACTTCCCTAAAGTTATACTGTGCACAATGAAAATTTTTTAATGAAATCATATCCTGTGAAAAGATTCCTGTATTAGCCTTTATCTAAACAGGGGCTGAGGAAGCTAGGAGAGAGCAAGTTAAATATTTTTTAGGCCTGGACAGTTAATTGAGGATGTTAAGAAACTGAAATTTAACCAAACAGATGGGTGATAAAGTGCTAGTTTCAATATGATTGAACTATTGAATTTAGCCAACCAGAAAGCAAACAACGTTCTTCCTCAAAAGAGAGTAGTAGAAGTCAGATAAGTAACAGCAAGTACTCTCTGGTGTGAATTTCCCTGTGTTCCAGGTAGTACTGCACTCACACTAAAAGCCAAAACAAGCAAAAAACACTTAAGAATGGCATTTGGATGTTTCCATCAGCAGTATTTTATCAAGCTTCATTACTTTTTGTTAGTTTAATTTTTTTTAATGGAATCAGGGATAGTAGAAAAATACACTTATTTTCTGTGTAATGTATCAGTGATAATAAAATCCTCGTGATTCTTCATTTAATGATATCATCAGGAAATAAAACTAGAGGGCTTTTTCCCCTCATTTTTAGCCTAGTAGAATGAATTTGTGCCTTTTCTTCACTAAGGACAATTAATGCTTGGATGGTGATTTAAATAGATCTGTAGGGGAAAAAAAAAAAGCCCAAAACTCCGTTGAAATAAATCCTTCTGATATTAATATATATATCATTTCTGACTTCCTAAATAGATGTAAGCTCGAGAGATTTAATATGCTTCTCTTACTGCCTGAAATAATTTAACAACATTTTTCCACTTCTAGCTTTTGAATGTTGTTTCATCTGTGGCCTGTAGAACTGAAATCTCTGCCATTGCATTTTATATGATAGATGGAATGCTTTGGCCTTCAGATGGCAAATGTATATGGCTTCTTAGTGAACAGCTCGATTGCATTATGTATGAGTCAGTCTGGAAGCAGCGCAATCTACCATGAACAGGTGTGATACATTCTGCAGTTAGCTCTATCTTGTATGGGCAATTGAATTTTCTTATCTATATCTATCTTTATAACTCCATTCATCATTTTTTAAGTGGTCCCTACCTCTTTGTCTTTCTAGGGCTCCATCCTTTTTTTCATCCTCTGAGAAGCATTTAAAAAGGTAGCTCACTTGCAACCAAATAAATTTCAGTACTGATGAAAGAGAACTTCACATAAGATTGTCTAGATTACAAATACTGCAGCTCTGGACACAACCTTTGCTGGTCCCAGTGCTACTGAACTGTATCATTTGAATTCATACATAATAATAGTCATGTCAATATAGATGGGTGAAGACACACTGTGGCTCATTCCACCTGCCCTGGTTGGTGACTGCATGTAAGTGGTTCTGATCCAGGGCTGCACAGGTCCACAGAGCAGCACTGTCTATGCTAACATGCCCTGTTTCTCTTTATTCAGAAGATGCTTCTGATAAGAAATTAGTATTTTTCCCTTTGACATTTGTTCAATATTCTGATAAATGTTCTATGCCTCCTGTTTAATACTTGTATTTCTTTGTACCCTTAGAGGAAGATGAAGTGGCGAGCAGAGTTTCACCTGAGCCAGATCTGATCCTGAGAGATTACCAGATGGAAGTTGCAAAGCCAGCACTGAATGGGGAGAATATCATAATATGTCTGCCTACAGGCAGTGGTAAAACCAGAGTGGCTGTTTACATTACCAAAGATCACTTGGATAAGAAGAAAAGAGCATCTGAGCCTGGAAAAGTTATAGTACTTGTTAATAAGGTATGTTGGACTATTTCTAAAGAAATAGTATTTTTCAGACCTCATACGCTGTTAATACAGAACTTGTAAAATGAATATAAACACATTTCTCAGCTTCTCCAGATGTAGCTATGTTTAAAGGCATAGAGCTCTAGACTGCCATCTCCACTGCACCCCTCATCCTGGTGCAAGCATGAATGATTTTAGAATACCCTGCTGTGAGTGCAAATTTAGATCTGCCCCTAATAACCACATTATTGGAAAAAGTATAATTTCATGTTAGAATGAATAGAATTAAATAATTTTTTAAAAAATATTTTTCACATTCTGCATTTCAATTTGGTAATGAAGGCCACTTAATCAGTCTCACAGTAGTTAGGGAATATTCTGCCAGATTTTCTGATAATTACTGTAAGTTTTACAGTTAAATTTAGCACATAATAATACAATCTTCTGTAATTAGCACAATATAATATAATCTTCTATTGTAACATTAAAATATAGAAAAACATTTAAGAATTTTATTAAAAGAATAAAAGATATCCATATCCTCCTGTAAGAATAAAATTGATAGCATGTTATAAGCTCAGTTAAACAGCCAGAGCATGCATAGTTTGTTCGTTCTTTCTAAGGCACAGTTAAGCCAAAGTTCTTGGGACAAAAACGTTTCGTAGGAGCAGCTGGAGGGAAGGGGTTGGTTTGAGGATTTTTATTGCTTCGTTTTGTGTTTTGTGTTTGGTGGGGTTTTTTTAATCCTACACTGCAGTTAATAAGAGAATGTTTGCTTTTTTAAAAAAGTATATATTGCACAAAGTGTATGTTCACCTAACAACATTTCTGGCAGACGGGCATGTATTTTAATCCTATGTATGCTCTGGTTTAAATTCTTTGGAAATCTTTATTCAGGTACCGTTGGTAGAACAGCATTTACGAAAGGAGTTTAATCCATTCCTGAAGCGTTGGTATCAGGTTATTGGTTTAAGTGGTGATTCTCAGCTGAAAATCTCATTTCCTGAAGTTGTCAGAAGAAATGATGTCATCATCAGTACAGCACAGATCCTTGAGAATTCACTGTTAAGTGCAGCCAAAGAAGATGAAGAAGGTGTCCGCTTATCAGGCAAGTGTTTAATTCTGAGATTTTTACAAGAGTGCTAAAAGTATGTCTCTATTCTGGAAAATTGCAGAGTAAAAACGTGCCACGTTCAGTAGTTAATGTTTTTTCAGTTGACTGGTTTTATAAATGCAAGCTGTACTCAGAGTCAAAACCAGATCTTAGTTAATGAGCATGCAGTTTTTTCAAGCCAAATTAGACTCTTGCAGTTCATTTCTACTAAATATTTGTTATACTTCCTGTTTTATTTACCAGAAGCACAACTTTGTGCAAATGCAGCCGTACTGCAAGCTTGGTAGAACATTGAGTTACATCAGATAGAAGCCATAAACAGGATGAGAAAAAAATTATAAAAACTCAAATGTAGACAGTAGTTTGAGAAATACAATGGAACAATATAAAAGCCAATCCATTATAAATGTTTTATTCTTTAAACTCTTACCATTTTTCTAACATACAGAGATAGGATTACTTATAACTATCTCGGAGGCTGGCAGATATAATGGTCTCCTACAACAGTTGAGGAAAGTTGAAGAAAACAAAAGACATAAGATGAGATGAGATAAAATTCTTTGCCCAGAATCCTGAAGTGGCAGATATCGATGGGAGATCAGAAAGGAAATGATATTATCTGCCAGTTACATGCAAATAATGGAACAGCTCCTGACGTCAGCTCCAGGATTTGGGCTGCAGTGACCCTCCTCTGTGAGATGTTAACTTCTCCCTCTATCTGCAGGCAGTCAGGTCTTTTAGATGGGGCAGGATGAATATCAGAGCTATGATATTCAAAATAATGGATCTGTGATAAAAGAAGTACTTGTCTGGGTGTTACAGAGAGAGCAGAGAAACCTGAGGGTCAGTCTGTGTCTATCAGTGCCTAGTGCTGACTGAAGTACTGCTTGATCCAAACTAACTACTGCAGAGCTACTTGGATACCTCAGAATTGCCTCCCCTCCTTCAGAATGCCTTTCTATTAACCTAGGCAGAGTACCAGAGATTTTCTTGTATTTATTTCCTTTCCACTGCACCTAGGTTAATAAACCTTCCCAAACCTGAATCATTTGGGAACACCATACAGAGGCACCTGAACATTCTACAGAAACTCTGACGTGATCAGAGAATTGGGCTGAGTCCCAGCCAGTTTGTGTAAGGAAGTGGTTTTTTGAATGGGTTTCACACCTTGCAAAGCTTCCTTCATAAGGAGTTACATTTTTCCAAAAGTGAGGTGGCCTTGCAAACAGGACCATGTTTCCATGCTATAACACCTGTGCTATTAAGTTTAGCTGGACTGAAGCCAAGCAAGCCCGAACAGAGCCACCTTCATTTTTATGGCTATGGCTTGGTTAAGTTGCAGCCTATATAAACCATCCTAATTAGTTATATGGGTTTTATTCCTAATTTCTGTTCATACTTTCTTCATCTGTTTCCACGGAGGTCTGCATTACACGTAACACAGAATTCTAGCCTCATTGAAATGGAGGGGACTCTCTTAACTGCGTTTTCCCAAATGCTTACTCTCTTTACCAACGGCTGAAGTCACCCTGTGGACTTCCTAAAAGCTGTGTATCACTTTCTCAGTAGAAGCACATCTCTTCTGGTGGATTATGTCCGTCCTGAGTAATGATAGGAATATGCATTACAGAGATGATAGTCAAACATCAAAGGGAGTAATTTCACATTGGCAAAATATCTGAGAAACTGCCAGCACTGTTTCTGAAGTCTTGCAAGATGTAGAAATCTTAGAAATAAATATAAATTTAGGTTTGAAACCACATCACTCCAGTCCAAACTGGCTTCCTGAACCACTTGTGTAAAGACAATCAGATTTCCCCAGTGACGTAGAATCACAGAATAGGATTGGGAGGGTTGGGAGGGTCCTTTAAAGTTCATCGAGTCCAACACCCCTGCAATGAGCAGGTATATCTTCCACTAGATCAGGTTGCTCAGAGCCCCATCCAACCTGACCTTGAATGTTTCCAGGGATGGGGCATCTATCACCTCTCCGGACAACCTGTGCCAGTGTTTCACCAACCTCATTGAAAAAATTTCTTCCTTATATCTAGTCTAAATCTGCCCTCTTTCAGTTTAAAACTATTACCCCTTGTCCTATCACAACAGGCCCTGCTAAGAAAGCCCCCTTTAAGTACTGAAAGGCTTAAAGGTCACCCTGGAGCTGCCTCTTCTCTAGTTTGACCAGCCCCATGTGACATGGAGCACTAGTCTGCTTTCAAAGCAGTACTCTTTGGTTTAGCCTTTACATAAAATTTCTCTTGTTCAGTCTCCAGCTTTATTTAGGTTCTTCAAAGACAAAGTTACATGATATTTTCTCCAGCAGAAAGGCCAATTTAGAATGTTCCAGTTCTCTGTTAGTTTCCAACTTCTGCTACCAGTTGTTGCAAACTCATTTGCAGCGATGCAACAAATTGAGCACGCTAATGTGTAAACAAGACTGTGGAAATTGTCCAGATTTAAAAAAAAAAATTAACCCTGATCATTTCAGTGACCTGCTTTACTGTCATTTCCACAAATGTTTGTCAAACTGTAGGAAACAATGTTGAATTGTAGGGATTTCAACACGGAGAGTTATTGGCCAGCTAGGGGAAGAGTGGGAGCTCCATAAACCAGTTTTGCTGTTAGAGAAACATTCCTGAGTCTTTCAGATCTGAACCTGGAAATATATGTCTCTGTCTGCATATGCAAAAAGAGGGAGGAGATGTTTTCAGTGTTTGTTAGAAATGTAAAACAAACAAGAAATATTCTTAATTTTCCTTATTGTATAGTACTCTACCTGTTGCATGTAAATATGATCTGACTAAAAAAGCACATAATACCTGTCTGAATCTTCATCAATTACCTCAGCTACAAAAGAGAGATGGTAGTACTCTCACCATCTGTTTGTTCTTTCCAATGACACATCCATAAAGTAATATAAATCTTTCAATTGGACAGGAATAGGGAGGAAATCTCTGTGTTGCTACACAGCAGAAGCATATTTTGATCAGGACAGGCCTTTCTAAAATGTCTGAAAGGCCTCTAACGTGTTATGTATCTTGTCATAAACAAACTATGTATTTTCTCAGATACAGTTATGGATGTAAAAGATAGGATTGAGTTAAACTGTGGTATGCTCTTACCGCTGGTTATTAAAAATATCTCTCTAAACTTCTTTATACCATCAGATTGATTTTGCAAAAACAGAAAATGTAGAAGTCCTTGACGCCTCAGGAATGCAGCAATGATTACACGGTCTATTAAATAGGTAGAGTTTCCATCCACACCTTCCTCCAGCACCACAAATTTCCTAATATGTTAGGGCTCAGACAAACTGACTGGTTCACTTCAACAGTCTCCTTACCTGTAAGAAGATTTACTCACACAAATTCTACATTTGAAAGAAAATTAATCATTTTGGGGTTTGGTTGTTTTGTTTTTTCTTCAGATTTTTCACTCATCATTATCGATGAGTGTCATCACACGCAAAAGGAAGGTGTCTACAACAATATAATGCGACGTTACTTAAAAGAAAAGAGGAAGAACAGGAAGCTGGCAAAAGAAAACAAACCACTGATCCCACAGCCTCAGATTCTGGGACTTACAGCCTCACCTGGTGTAGGAGGTGCAACATCCAACTCAAAAGCTGAAGAACATATTCTGAAAGTAAATCGCCCTCACATTTGCAAATCACCAAAGGAATATTGTGTTGTTCAAGTAAAACTTTTAAAGTCAGTGTTCAGCTCCAAATATATAAGCTGATTTTTTTTTCATGCCTACATGGGAGTTCAGCTCACAGCCATTCAGCAACTACAAATTAATGGAAATCCATGTACAAATAAAGGTTACTTTACAGGGAAGTAGGGTTACTGAAAAGGGAAGTTAAATGACTGCCTCACTTGAAAAAAATTATCAAGTTAAGATCAGAGGCAAGAAATCCACAGAATAGTGAGTTTTCTTAATTAATAAAAATCTAATTTTCCATTGGTGGATTATAATTTACTGTGTATTCCTAAATCCTAGAGACATCACGGTATTTTATATCTGTATTTCTGGAGTGACTAAGCTGGGCTTTTTTGTGGATCCAGGCAAGTGAAGAACAAAGTTGAATACTTAAACAAGCAGAAACCATTTGTGAGATTCGTGTAGACTACAGATGTGTTTCTTTACAGCAGTTATAGTTACTTGTTAAGAGGGGAGAATTGCGTAGTTGCATAAATACCTGACTTGAGATAATTGGTTAAAATGTGTACTTAAACAGCTGTGACTCTAAAGAAACTCTGTTTTACTTGAAATTCAATGGATTTACATTAGTAATACAAAAGTAGAATTTAGCCCAGTATCCAGTGAAAACTCCTGACTAGGAAATTGCACAAGAGGATTTGCTATTGAATAGGTGAGGCTTGCAAGAAGCTTTTATGCTGTATTGAAATAGATAGAATCGCGAGATCTTTTGAGACAAAAATGTTCTGGCAGTAGAAGCAGAGAATTCCTTTTCATCAGCTCTGAAATCTTAATGATAGGATGATGGCGTTTGTATCTAAAGAAACGTAATCCAAATATGCAAGCTCAAATAGATAACTTCTGCTAGAGACATTAAAAAGGTTTCCTGCCAGGCTTCCTTTCCTATTTTCTCTGCTTATGAAACTTTTAAGGTTTCCCATTATTACTTTAGACTTAGTGACAGAAATGTACGTATTTTCTTCTTGGAAGGGATCAAAAGGAGAAAAGTCCAGTTCAACTGTGCAGTTAGCACAGAAATTTTCTCTATCTCTTCCTGTTCCAAGAAGCATAATTTCGTATTATGTTCTACACTCATGACCAGCTCTTACTTTTATAATTACTCCTTAACATTCATTTTCTTTTTTTCCTATTTCACTATTATTTTTGTTTATTTGTTTTGTGCTCCAAAATCTTCTCTTCCCAAGTATTGATGGTATATTTTCCTTTTCAAAATACCTATTTTGCACCCTGATCTGCAAGTTTTTTCCAGTGTGCAAGGATCACTCCTGGCCTAAAAAGTAACTTGTTCAGCTTATCTCAAATGCTTTTCAAAGATTTGGCCTTTCTTATGCTGATAGTGTCTGTATCCAATTTTTGTAGGAAGAAAATAAAATCATATAAAACCCAGTATCTGAATGAGAACCTCTGTTGCATTAATTCAAGTTTTCATGTGGAATAACTCATTAAACATTAAAAGAAATAACTTTGTTTTCTCCCAGATCTGTGCCAATCTTGATGCACGTAGAATCATGACTGTTAAAGAGCATGCCTCCCAACTGAAGAACCAGGTGAAGGAACCGTATAAGAAGACTGTGATTGCAGATGACAAAAGAAGGGTAGGTTTTTTCAAACAAATCAGCGTTTAAGTTATACTGCCCTTTAAAAGTGTGTTGTATGGTATCAAAAACTTTTGGCTAATGCTCTTTTTCTATAGATCTATTGTGATCTATAGTGCTAATTTAAATATGTGTGTATTTATCTGCTGCTTCCCTCTGTATGCAAAAGTATCAGTAGAGTCAAAAAGAACTAAATTTTTGCATATTCGAGTTATATTTTTGCTGTATCTGGTCAAAAGACCTTCTGAACCATAGTTAAAATGTTTGTATTGGAGTGACATTATATTCACTGAAGGTACGTTATTTCACAGCGTAATTCTTGTGATTTTCAGAACTATTTATTTCCATAATTCTAAATGCACTTAGCAACCTTACTTGTTTTTTAATTTAAGGTTTAACATATTTAAAAAATACTCAGTGTAGTACTAGCTAGAAGAGTTCAGGCCAATGTTTTCATTGCCACAAGATGCTGACTTACTTTGGTAATCAATTTATTTCTAGGATCCATTTAGAGAGAGAATTACTGAAATCATGAGTGAGATTCAAAACTATTGCCAGCTCTATCCAAAATCTGAGTTTGGAACTCAGCCATATGAACAGTGGGTGATTAGAGAAGAGAAAAAAGGTAACCACATAGCAAAAATATCCCACCTTTGGATCTGTTTGAGTTATTCTGTACGCAGTCAAGTTTTTGTACTTTTTGTTCTCTTTTAGCTGCAAAAGAAGAAAAACGCAAGGAACGTGTCTGTGCAGAACACCTGAAGAAATACAATGATGCTCTCCAGATAAATGATACCATCCGAATGGTGGATGCGTATAATCACCTAAATAACTTTTATAAGGAGGAGAAAAGTAAGAAGACAGTAACGAGTGATGATGATGATGATGAACCAGCAGTATCAAAACAGGATGAAACAGATGAATTTCTAATAGGTTTATTTCATGGTAAGTTTGAAATACAGTGGGATATTTAATATTTTAAATCCATATGATGCAACTATTATGCACTAACATGATTTGCATAGTCCCATTAATTATTACATCCTAGAGATTACCATGTTGTTTATTATGACAGTATCAGGATGTCCCAGTTCATATAGTATGGAGTACATTAAACAACATCGTAGTGTGATCACGTCTCAACATTTGGTAGAAGTTCTTCAGCTTTGGCCCAAGGGTACCTTATTTTTGCTGATAGTGAAAACTGTACTCTGCTCTTCTCCAGTGACGTGTCCCTGAGGACACTCTGACAGATAGACAGAATGTGTATTCCAGTAGATGCTCTTGAGAGGCAAAACGTGGACCAAATGAACTACAAAAGTAATGAAATGACAGGTTTTTAACCAACCCTTTCTACCAAATTTTGTTTGTCTATATACTAAGAGCTGGGAGTGATGACCTTGAGTAAGTTTCAGGTGAAGAGCAGATAGTGAGAGAATTAAACACAGGATCAAACTGCAAAGATCAAAGTTAGTTGCCTTTCTTTTGGATCATTCACCCTGGAACTGGGATTCATTCATGTGTGTCCTTGACACACAAATCTTTTTTGCATCTCTTTTTCCCGTACTGCCTTTACAATGAGGAAGAGGTAGACAAGTTTGCTCCCACTGCTTATGGCTCCTGCGTGGTGCAAAAGAAAATAGGTTTCACTGCAGCATGTATCCCAACTTCAAGTATCCTATGAATTGCAAATTTAGAATGCCATTGTTAAGAAATTCCAGAAGTGTTAAAAAAAACTTTTAGAAAAATAGATTAGGTTAGATAACATTGTTGTGTTTTTAATGACTCTTTATACCTGTCTTTATGCCCCCTTATATAAAGCTGTGATTTAGCTCTTTAATACGGTGCACTTAACTGTACCACTTCTGGTATGTAGACAGAGTTTTTTCTTTTGCTTATTCTTACCATGAAATATAAGCAAAGTGTATGTTAAAAAGCTAATGGTGATTTATTTTGATTGATTAGTGTGTTTGTAAACTCACTTGAAAAATAAATTGGTATGCCACAGCTCTTCAAACTGGATGTGAATTAGCCATGCTGGGAGAATTATATAGAAAGCTGCTCTTTGCTTTGTTTTTTTCTAGAGCTGTTATTTTACATCGTTACTTTTTCCTAATTTACATATGTTATTTTTAAAGCAAAAAAGAAACAGCTGAAAGAGTTGGCTAGAAAGCCAGAATATGAAAATGAGAAGCTAATACAGTTGCGAAACACTTTAATGGAGGAGTTCACGAAGACGGAAGAACCTAGAGGAATTATTTTCACCAAGACTCGGCTAAGCGCCTTTGCTCTATTCCAGTGGATTAAGGACAACCCAAAATTTGAAGAAGTGGGAATTAAGGCCCATTACCTTATTGGTGCTGGACATAACAGTGAAATGAAACCCATGACTCAGGTACAGAACTACACGCTACAGCATTCAACTCTCTTACATGTTTTGAGAAAACAGCTTGTTTTAGTACTAGAACAACGGACAGAAGTTTAGAGCCCAGAGTTCTGGTTTCATACCTGCCAGCAACTTACCATCATAAGCTGCAGGATAGGTGAATAACAATGTCAAAATAATTTTATTTGCACAATAAACAAGCTGGTTTGGTTTTGGATTCTATGGCAATAGGATTAACAGGCAGCCATTTCCTAGAGGAGTATCTAGTCAAAAGGGACACAAATTGTAGTGGAGCATAGGAAGAAAAAGTGAACAAAATAGCAATAGCAAAAATGTGATAGTTAAATGAGTTTATATTTGTCAGGACAACAGTAATTCAAATCATATTTTAGTTGCTGAATTGAAAAATAAAATTAATTACAATGTTGATTATGCCTGTCTTTTTGTGATATAATTGCTTAATCAACTTATACCAATTTATATGCATGCTTCACACTGACGCATAACCATTGAAAGAGAATTTGCCAAAATTTGCAATGAAAATTTCACAATTGATCACTCCACAGTCCGTCTCATACCATTGTGTTGACTTCATACACAACATCTCTCGGATGATTTATACCAACATTTTCAAAACAAAGTACCTCAAGTGTCCTAAAATCTCTCTTCTATTCTGCTTTTTACTCCCCATAAAATTGCCATTTAAGCAAAAATGGTGTGGTTTACTGCTGGCCAGAGTCCATTTCCTTCAGCTGCTCTCAGTTTCAAAAAGAAGTTCGGAATTACTCTCTCAAAAAGTTGCTTGTTTTCTATGAAAATTTGGCATTTAATCTGTACACCACATTGCACAAACAAAATAATAGCCTCTACATTTTGAAGCTGAATATAGCAAATCAGAAGTTTCTGTCCCTCTGCTTAAATTTGTCTGAAATATCCAGCTAATTCAGAACTCTATGTTTTGGGTGCTTTAGTTTTTTAAGTGTATCATTGCAGTGCTTTTTGGTGCTCCCCGGATCACCAAAATTGTGGTCCCCATTTATTATGGGAAATTTTAAGTGCTTTGGAACTTGACTTGGAAGTGCTGAAGTCTGTACTTTAAGCTGAAATTACTGAAGTAGTAGAAATTTTGAGTAAGTAGAACCTTTGAATAACTACTTAAAGAATTTGAAAATGATAGAACAACAACAACAAAACTATATTATCAAAACTCCTAGCATCTATGACATGGGCTACAAAGTTTTGATAATATAGTTTTAATAACCAAGATTGCTTACCTTAAAAGGCTGGCTTCTGCTCCCTCCTCCCTCAAAAAAGGTACTGAACACCTACTGTATTCAATAGGAACCCCTTGTTTGTAATCTTAAAGATGCTTAAACGCAATTATTGAAGCCACTGATGTTTGGCATTCCACTCTGAAATGATCTGACTGTAATTCCTTACACCTCTTAACTGGAATACCCTGATGACAGAAACTAATACTGAAAGTTAATATATTGATTTTTTTTAATTTACAGAATGAGCAAAGGGAAGTCATTGATAAATTCCGAGGTGGAAGTGTAAATTTACTTATTGCCACTACTGTAGCTGAGGAAGGCCTAGACATCAAAGAGTGTAACATCGTTATTCGCTATGGCCTCGTCACCAATGAAATTGCTATGCTGCAGGTATGAGTTTACTGCATACACAACTTATTTTTTAAAGTGCTTTTCTGTCTGGAAATAGTGAATCATATACCTGGGCTTTGGAGAAAATTTTGAAATAGCTCAATACTAAAAGAGAAAATGTCCTTGCAACAAGGTTAATTTCCAGTTGCCATCCTCAGTTTGCATGCAATATAAAATTTGCCTCCATGTGTAATGGTGTAACATCAATTTAAAGCTCTACACAAACAGCTCTCTTACAGAAAAGGTATAAGAATATGATCAACAGACTGGTTTATATAAAAGACATTTGTACCACCAACAGCTAAAAAGAGATAATTGCATATCAGAATACTGGTTTGTCCACGTTCTCACTTAATTTGTGAACACAAATATTTATATATTTAATATTTAAATGCGTGCTTATTTTTGGTGACAAAATATAGTTTTGCTTTGCAAAGTGTTAAACTAATCACAAGTCTCCCAAGTACTATTTCACAGGTATCTTCAATGATAATGCAGAAACAGTATATGGTATTCACTGATTCTTTATCTGCCTGAGCTAAGTGGGAAAAAATGCTCTGTGGGGACACTGCATAAGGAACAGTACATGTCTTCCATTGCAAAACTAGGAACAAATGTTGTGCAGTGTTGCAGAGAACATTGTGCTGTTTACATTGTACTCCTTGCAAATTGTAGGCTCGCGGTCGAGCTCGAGCTGATGAGAGCACCTATGCACTTGTGGCTTCAAGTGTCTCAGGAGCTGTTGAACGTGAAGATGTTAATATTTTCCGTGAGAAAATGATGTATAAGGCCATCGAGCGTGTCCAGAACATGCCACAGGAAGAGTATTTAGATAAGGTATTTACTACAACTCTACACTTTCCCTTTAAAGAAGACTGATTTATATTGTTAAGGAATACTTTCTATTTGAAATCTACTTAGGGAAGGAAAACTTACTACATATGGCCTTGAATATTTCTTCCAATATTTGTTTTATAATCTATGTTTTCTGGGCCCTTAGAAAATTCTGCTTTCTTTTTGGTAAGCAGGGAAACACACAAGTCAGGAAAATTGACTAGAAGTCATGTTGTCTGTGCACTCAGTAAAATAAGGGAAAAAGAAAGCTATTACTGTCATTCTACCAGAATGTTATGGTGCTCTTACTGATCTGCTTCTAGATTCAGAATTTGCAGTTGCAAAGTATCGTGGAAAAACAAATGAAGGCAAAGAGAGATCAGCAGAAGACATACAAGAAAACCCCTTCATTAGTAACTTTCCTATGCAAAAATTGCCACAAGCCGGTATGTTCTGGAGAAGACATACAAGTTATTGAAAACATGCATCATGTCAGTGTGAAAAAAGACTTCCAGTAAGTGTTTATGAACTACTTTATCTCTTTCAGGCAAAAAAAATATTTTCTTTTCAGTAGGGCTGCACATGGCCTGTAACGCTCTAGGTCCCGTGAGGGGAAAAAAAAAAAAAAAGATTATTTCAATATTGTCAAGTCCTAGGCTCTATGGAGTTTACAGTTAATGAGTTTAAAGGAAACGTTTTTTCTTACCCCTGATTTTGAGGTGACCAGAGTTTGACACTTTGGAAAAAGATAAAGGTCTGATGATAATATTAACTGTCACATATTATATAATACGGTATGTATTCCATAGTGTAACTGGAACCAAAGATGAATACGTTACCCACATACATACACACACCAGTAACAGACCCAGGATAAGAGTTTGACTCAAACAACATATGGGCCAGGAGCCGTGCATTGACAATTTTATATTTAGAGGATGTTCATACTGGTGACACATCCCTTTTAGTTCTCCCAGTGTTCTTGCTCCTTCTTGTCTCTTTATTGCAAGAGATGCCATCTAGTTTGGTAAACATTTGTCTTAAGCTGTGTTTTTCAGTGCCATGATGTCAGGAGGTGACTTTCTCTTCCCACTCATAATGGAAATTAAGAGACCAAGAAAATGTTTTAATTCAACTTCAATTCTATTACAGTAAATTTGTAATGTGTATTGCACATTACAGATCAGTCATGCTTTGCTAATTATACAGCAGACACTATCCAACCAAGTTATTGCCCTCCAAAGTTCTCGTTTCTTTGAGACATATCTCTGGTATAATTGTAAATACTTTTAAAAGATTTAATGAGAAATTAGTACCCATATGTTGAAAAAGTTAAAACTGAGCTGCAGCCCTAAATATTAAACTGCTTTTACTGTGAAATTGTCTTGTCAGCATAATGTTATCAGTCAATTCAAACCACAGGGTAATAATTCTTATAACCCCTCAGCACTTAGCTAATAGTACCCCTAGCACAGGCTAATAGTAACCTTCAAGATCAAGCACTTCCTAAACTAAAGGATGTAAGAACGTGCACATACTCTGCAGCTCTGGATAGTCAGAGCCAAAGGATTCTGTTAAGGGGTAAGGTTGAACTACAGGCAGCAAAAAGAAGACCTCTAAGTATCATTTATTTGACAGCTCCACGGCACCTGAAAAAAGCAAGCTAGATCTATCCCCTATTGTAACAGAGAGCCTGCTGCTCCTGCTTTAAGATGTGTGAGGGAGAATGCAGCTCCTGACATGCTACGAAAGGAGGCATGGAGTACAGTTTATTTCATCATTGCTTAGAACCATGAAATATCACCTCGCGTTTTCTCCAACTCCTGAACGTGCACAACAATCAGACAGTTTATGACCTTTTAGGTTTCATATCTGACTTCAGCAATTGTAGTCACTGTGTGTATAAGGCTATATGTAGCACTGAATGACCAGTGTATTCTGACGCACGCTTTCTGACTGTTTTTCAGAACTCTTTACCATACAAAAGAAAATAAGACACTGCAAGATAAGCATGCCGATTACCAGACAAATGGGGAAATTATATGTAAAGACTGTGGACAAGTGAGGAACAACTTATTTTCATACTTTTATGTTCTTGTTGTCTGTATTTATTTCCGTCTAATGATCTTGTCTATTTTATCTGAAACGTAATTTCCTTATACTTGCAGGCTTGGGGAAATATGATGGTTCACCGAGGCCTTGACCTGCCTTGTCTAAAGATAAGAAATTTTGTGGTTGTGTTTGAAGACAAGAAAACAACAAAGCACATTTTTAAGAAATGGGGAGAACTGCCCATCAGGTTCCCTAGTCTTGATTATGCAGCTCATTGTCCTTCAAGTGATGAAGATTAAGGACTCAGAATGAAAATAAAAGCCCTGTCAGCTTTTCTCTGACTGATTAGAAGCTCCTCTGTCCCATAGACAGTGCTGCGTCATAAACGCTGAGAAGGCTCCTGGGCATGAGAAAACTGTTTTGAAGAGGAAAAAAATCCAAAGAAGGAGAAGGACAAAGTCACATGGCTGCTCTCTGCGCTCAGATTTGCAGTGGTACTCTGGGACAAAGATGACGAAATACATTGCAGTCGTGTATCCATGGAACAAATTCCTGTCTCTACTCACTGCAGTCCATCATGGGGTGACAACAGCATGAAAAGTGTGTTAGGTGACTTGTCGTCAAGCACAGAACACAGGACAGACATCTTAAGACTTGCCATGGTGATTATTTTCTGGGTTTTTTTCCTGCTACAACCCTTTAGAAGATAAAGCGTCTCAAATGAGGAGCCATGTAAAGAGAACAGATTAGCTGAGTGTTGTTTCTGAATCGTCATTGCTTCATCAGTGTTTTCGTGACTGAGTTCTTCCCCTCTTATCTTTATCTGTAAGCTCATACATTTTGACAGACTAAAATTAAGTTTCCGTTAAAAGACGTTTCAAAAAATCAAGCCTTTAAACTGACTTGAAATTGGTTATTTTAATGTCCAAGCAGCACAATGCCAAGTGTCTTTCTGTGTGTTAATGTCATAGGATTGTTAAATTGGCTATATAATGAGGTATGTATTTTTTCCAATAAATTACTATAATGATTAACCTTTACCAACTGTGATACTGTTTATTCTCTTTCACTGTAAGTATTTTGACAATTTTGACCACGGTTTCACCCTAGAAATTTAAAGGATAGTGGTATTCTGACAGTAAAAATAGCATAATGTGTCTTCATATTTATCTCATTGACAGATTCTTGCCCCCCGCCCCTCCCCCGCCATTTGCAAGTAAGATATTGGAGAGTGGAAAGAAGGTCAGTTTGTTGTTGTAACAGTCAGCTTTGCAAATTCAGGATAAAGTGGTTACTGGCATGGATGTGTAAACACTTCAGTAGCCCCAGGTAAAATTTCGAAGTTGCAACCTATCTGAAAAGTATATACCAGCAAAAAATAATCTTATTATGGCTAGATGTGTAATTGCTTTACATTTTTAAAAGGAATATAAATACTGTGCACATTTTTAAAGTCAGATTTGATTTCAGGTTTATGTCAGGACCAGATTTGGGTGGGTTTTTTCATATTTCTGGCCTTGCTTCAGGGAGAAGGGAAAAAATCTAATTTCTGACTGAGAAGAGCAGCACATTTCAGATCTCACCAAACTGATATAGGCAATTTTGAGATTAGCTACTTACTTATAAATAAATTATAGCATTATGAAATAAATATGCACACTGGTAAATTTTTGGTATAGCAGTTTTGTAGATTAGAATGTGCTTAAACTACAGAAATTGTGATTTATTTATAGGTTGAAATTATTGCACAACAACGACTTACACCAATAAACTACTACCTTAGGGCTGTAAAAAAAATCAGGCCTATTGAGAATTAAGAGATTATATATGCAAAGATGTTTCAGGACACAGCAATTCCACAGGTATTTTTGAATGATATAACTAAAATAGAAAAGGCCAGGGGGAAACAGGGAGTGTAAATGGTTTGTAGTGTATGTGTTTTATATTTGTGTATATCTTTATATAATGTTACTTTTACCTTTATGTATCATGCAAGGCAGAACAAATGTGAAATCTTCACCAATTTCTTTATTCAGCATTAGATACTTCATTAGTTTAAAAAAGAAACACAAACCACCTCATCTATTGTCCTTAGAAACTCGGGGTTAATCTCTTTCTTGTATTGTAGTATTTTGCTTAGTACTGAAGCTTTTGGCTACTTCTAGAATCTGCTAATTTAGCATTAAGTGCAGGACAAATTTTATACTTTTTACACATTGTTTTGAGAATCTAAGTATTTGAAAATGTTGGAGATGATTGATAGATCACACCCATAACATGTATTTTGCTCATGTTCTCAGTATCTGAGGAGATGCTATGCAATATATTAAAAATCACTTATTAGAATTGTCTGTCTTGGTAAATAGTCGGCATCTCTGGATTTCTGTATTTCTGAGTCATTATAGTTATGTAAATGTAACATAATACACTGTACATGGCATTTTCAAGTGTCTGAAGTAATTTATTCAGTACTTTAAAGAAATGTAAAACCCTGGTAAAAAGATTATATCATTATGTAGATTGCTGCTGGGTCCTCAGTCAATTTTCTATGCTGAGTAGATTTTCTGAAATCTGAGCTTTTGATACTTCCCTTTATTGAAGCAACAAGAGCATATGTAGCAGGATTTCTTTGTTCTTTTATAGTTGAGTTCAACAGGGCCGTATCACAAACATGCCTGGGTTTCTTGTAGTTCACCTATGTGCTGCCGTTAAACTCCCAGCTCCTAGCGTGACTCAGCCACATTGTCACCAAAGCTTAAAGAGTGTTTGCACAATCTCACTTCAGCATAATGTGTAATGAACCTCAAATGAATCCTGCTGGCGTGTAGGATAAGGAATTTCCACTTCAAGTTATTGTCTCTGAATGGGGTTGTAAAACGTGCCTATATTGTTCATCCAGGAAGTGTGAAGTTGTAAAAAACAAGCTAAATTGCCATATTTTATCTGCTAGTTACTTCTGCATTTATTGCCTTTATGGACCCAAAGTCCTCCAGGGAGTGTGACAAATCCTGATTGTATTTTCTACTTACAGCTTTTATTTGTTCACAAATGTGGAAAGAAGAAAAAGCTATTAGTCACTGTGGATTTGTCTAGCTAATGGTGTGGCTACTTAAGAAATGGTTCAACTTTAGTTGCATTTTCATTAGTCTGTCTACTTTTGGTCTGATGTCATGCACAACCTACATCTGTAAATCTGCATTTCCTCATCTGGGAAATATAAATACTTTAGTAACCTTAGAGTAGCTGCGTAGTAGGTTGGATAGTTGCTTTACAAACTGAGTATGTTTTCTGTTCCATATTTTGTCCATTTCTTCAACTGATTCACCCTCTTTCTAGCTTCCTTACACTTTTATTTCTATCTGATGTTGCAGAAGTTCGGAAGTTCGGAAAAGCTTTGGCTGCTGAAAGAATTACTGTTTGTTTCTTCACTTGTACAAGTACAGTCCAGCGAAGAGAGTTCAGGTGTTAGGAGCAATAGATCTACAAAGCTTGTAAAGGTCATTCTCTGACAGGTAAATTTTGTTTTGCTTCTAATGCTGCAACCTTTGTGAATCTTACTACAGCACATGCTTAAATCATTAGACTTCCAAATTAGAAAAATACATAGTATGCAGCATATAGTCATTTTGCAAAGTCTTTTAGATCATGTGAGTTTGAATCATTTCCTTTGAGGCATTCTCTGAGTACGTATTCATTAGAGGAAGCTGCATATTTGGAAATGAAAACTAGCCTGATCAAACCCTGCATTTGCACTTTTGTGATGTTCTGGTTGTAAGGAATAACCAATGTTGGTAGGAAAAAAATTGATTTCTGAACTGCGTTATTGAAAATACATACAGCATTAACCACAGAATGCTAGGAAATAAGTAACAGTTTGGAAATAAGAAGCATGAGTTACATGGGGAAAAATTCTTTTGCCACAATCCTTTTCTGTTTTGGAAATTTTGAGTAGCTGCGGGTTGATCTTGTTAGGAAACACTATTGTTTTTGAGCTCAGTTCTGCCCTTCATCTACAGTGTATGAGGAACAATGTATTTTTGCCTTCTCAGCCTTTTTTTCCTGGATCTGATTCAGAAACTTTATCTTGTATAACTTATACTTCACTGTTGTGACAAGAACTTGGGAGACGGAGCAACAGAGTTGATGGGAAAATAAGGCATGATTCATATCGCTGTTTTTTCCAGACAATTAAGTTTAATACCTTTTAAAAAATCCCCCTCTAAAGACTAATGTAAGGAATGTTGCCAAAACACTGCCCAGATCAGCCACTGCCTCACCAAGGCTGGTGGAAGGGTTAGGGTTCAAATTCCAGCCCATACTGTTAGGCTAAGGTGGTAACTTGACTACCTTTGGTGGTAATACGTGAAGGGTTTTTTCTCTGTAAAACATTAGCCCAAGTTCTACTGGACAGTTTGGTGTGACAGGAAACCTACCTCATCTACCACATTTTCAATTTTCAAAGAAGCCAGAGGGAGTGATGCACACAGATACTACTGAATTTCAGTAAGATCTGGGTACTCAGTCCTTGTTAACCTCCTTTGAAAAATCATAGTCCCCATGCCTGACTTCCACATAGAAGCAGCACCATTCTGGACTCCTTTCCTCACCCTCTTACTTTTTCCTTTCTGGTGTTAAGCACAGGAGGGAAATACAAGGCTGGTTCAGGGAGAAAGATGAGGTGATTCAGCAGACTCCACACGCAAAATCAAGAACGCCTAAGCCCAACCTGCAACTTCCAGTCACTGGTTGCTAAGTTTCATGTCAAACCTAGTGAATATTCTGTCAGTTTGTGTCATTCTTGGGCAGCTGACATTTACCACGCGGGCTGAGGCGGCTGCAAGATGGAAGCTGAGCTGGGCCTGGGGCTGCGGCTGGGCCTGGCCGCCCCAAGCAGGCCAAGCAGAGGAAGGCCCAGTGCCAGCGCTGGCGTGAGCACCGAGTGGAATGGCTGGGAAGCTACAGGCAGTAAGTGGATGACAGGCTTCGTTTTGTAGCTCAGCTCAGCTGCCGCCATCCCTGCTACCTTTCTGTACATAACACAGACCCTGAACCCATGGCTGTGGGGTACAGCACTCTGCGCAAGTCTTTGGTTGTGTTTCCTCACAGCACACAGCACACTGGATGAATACTAGAAAGGGTGTTTGTTTTGGGGTTTATTTTTTTGTTGTTTTTTGCCTGAATCAGCCACATATGTGAAATGCTTGGCCCAGTCTCATGCTCAGGTTAATCATCTAGAAGAATGATTACTGGCTCTGCGGTAGGCCCACTGGAAGGATTTCCTTTTTGAGATCATCCGTCTTGAGACCTGACTATCGCTAACACACAGGGTGTGTGGAGGTGCTCTGAAGAGTGTGCAACCGCACCGAGCAACGCCGGGAAGGCTGAAAGCGCGGGGGGTGCTGGGAAAGAGCAACGAGCAGCGAACACGAGAGGCGACAGCGCAGAGCGCTCCTGAGGGGCCTGCGGGGTACCGGGCTGCGCAGGGGGCGGCTGAGCGGCGCTACCAGCCCACAGAACGTTGCCGTGTTTAGTTTCTGTCTCTTCTCAGCCCGGATTGCGCCGCTTGCGGGGCGCGCAGCCGCTAGGGGGCAGGGTGCCTGTTCACGGCCTACCGTTATCCCCCCGGCGCCGACCGTTATCCGCCCCCCCGCCTCCGCCCGCCGACCGTTGCTCCCCCCCCGGCTTTGCGCCGGTGGCCGCTGTGGGGACCCGCCTGAAGGGAACGGACGGGCTGCGGCCTGTCCTCGTCTCCCCCGCCTGCCCCAGCGCCCCCCACAGCGGCTCCGAGGCAGACCAGTAGTGAGAACATCGGGGAAACGTCAGTCGAAGGAGCACGGCATGCTTTTACTTCCCTTTTGGAGCATTTCTTCTCGCTGCTGAGGGCTCTCTTATGTAACTCGACACTGCGGTCTCAAGAGAAGTGTTCCCTGTTTTCAGTTGACCTCATTTCAGTGCGCTAAATAAAATACGTGCAATTGGTGGTTTAAGCGCTATTTCAGAATTTGCTGTGGGCCAGTAGATCTTTTACTTCTCTAAGGTCTGTTACATAGCCTATAGAAGTTTATAGTTTTCTGAGAAAATAAAGTAATTCTCCTCACATGTGGAAGACATTAAAAGATATCTGTTCCTGCTGCTTGC
Organism: Rissa tridactyla; assembly: GCF_028500815.1. Taxonomy (NCBI): domain Eukaryota; kingdom Metazoa; phylum Chordata; class Aves; order Charadriiformes; family Laridae; genus Rissa; species Rissa tridactyla. Next base: position 19,607,376 of record NC_071472.1, on the reverse strand, counting down.
TTTGCATTCTTATGCCATCATTTATTATTTCAGAAAGTAAACATACATGAATTCTATATAAACAATAAAGCTATTGGATTTTCTTTTTAATTTCTCTGTAGAGAGTAGAAATAAGGTCATGACTATGTCCTGAGAATGTGAGGATTGCCAAAATACACAGTAGACACTTTTCACAGAAAAACAGTACATATCAAGTAACTGTTGAGTCATAAAACCCTTAAGTTAGTATAAGCAGATGTTGGTTACTGCTCACATTGATGGGAAGTATATAATCACCACCCCTATAACCCCACACTGTCCATTTCTGGTTCAAGAACTTCCCCGAAAGCCTGTTTCTAATTTTATGGAAACCCTTTGAAATTTGGCAGAGTTTTCAGAAGTATGTAGGAAAAAAAAAAAAGTCTGCCAGAGGTTTGGCTCTAACTGTGAAAACAGACACTGCCTTTTCAAACTCTTCTAGATCCACTGACCAACACCCAGAAGAGAGAATTTACATTCTTTTAGAACACGGCACGAAAATGAAGGTCTGTATGCTGCTGAATTCAGCTTTTGGTAATGTTTACATCTGTTGTTTTAAGTGTCAGCTATTGCATAAGGCCAGGCTCTGATGTGTAAGTTTTTGTTTTAAAGAAAAAGGAAAGGGAAGTCTTTTCAAATGTACTGCAAGGACATTTTTGCTTGTTGCTTAGACGGATTGGAGAGAGTGGGAGGATTTAATTATTTACCAGCCATAGAAGTGTGCTTCAGGCAATATTAGAAATGTAATTATTGTTTGTTTCTGTTCTGCAGACCCGGCTAAAAATCATATTTGGCGTGGTTATATGCCTTTTGCTTTCCTTATTACTTATGTGTATTATACTGCTTCCATCAAGAGGTAAGGCATTCGTAATCTAATGTAGCGTGAAAACGCAGTATCTTTAGCTACTTTGGCTTCTAAAGTTCACAGAAGTTTGTCAAATCTTCTTTAGGATTGCCCTGTCAGAATTGTTATGGCTTTATAACTTTACAGAAATGTACTGACAACTGAAATATCCTGAAGGTGGGATTGAAATGCCAGCACATGTTGAAACAAGCAGCCCTTGAAGTGAAAAGCACATGAATTAACTTCATTGTGCAAGATATATAATGTTCTTGGATAGGACTGCAAAAATGATTCTCAGATCTTTTCATATTATGTTATTTTTTGTGTCAAGGGTTAGGAGACACTCACAAACTGTCAGTAATTTCCTTTAGCTTGGTGAACTTGTATTTGTTTTTAAATGGTGTAATAATTACAGAAGTTCTCTATCCAATTACAAGTTAAACATTTTGTTGTAGGTAGGGTATGATGAATTGTTTGTGAACGTATTTAAGATTGCATTTGAAAATTAAAGTCAGCATTGTATAAAATCAGGATGCATAGTTTGCTCTAGTATTATTATGCCAGCTGTAGGTAAATCAATACAGTGTGATTAGCTGAGTCTCTGGTAAAGCTTGAAGTGAGTGTGATTTGAAATTTAGAGCCTTTACTTAGTGGTAAATTTTTTTCTATAATGAGAGGTGTAGGTAAAGGCAGTATAAGTATTTACATGGCCCTCTCACTGTAACGGATTAATTGAATGCCTCTGAAATAATTAAAATAGTAGTAAAAAGCTTATAATCCAGTAACTGTGTCTATTTAAAGGAAAAAAAATTCTATTATTATTATTCTTTGTTCATGTGTTGGCAGGGTGCATGAGATGAAAAAATTAGTTTTGCATTTACAACTAGATGTTGCAAAGTTAGCTATCTCCCTGCTTAAGTCTTGTGAAAGTTAAGTCCTGTAGTTAATATGCAGGTTTTGCGAAAGGTGGAATCTCTTTTCTACCTGATATTTCTGTGGAATGTGGTTATCACAGATTGTTCTGTTGAGAGAGGGGTTGGAGGTTTCTGAAGCAGTTAGGGCTGATTCTGTTATGCAGCATGTGAATATGAGGATAGATTATATCAAGGTGGGAGGCAGTGCTGGAAAGAGGTATCAACTCAGAATGATAGGTTTGACTTTTACTGTCAATTATGGGGTGCCAGATTTTTTGGCTAGCTTAAGCATGGTCAAATCTGAGTTTTTGATACTAGATAAATGTATGGTATCAAGTCACACTTACTGAATTACCAAGCCTGTATGTTAACACAAGGCAGAATATTTTTATGAGATTTAAATAAAAAAGAGCAGTGAGCAAACAAAGAGGCTGGAGACCAAACATTAGTTTGGCAGCTTGAAGAAGTTGCTAAAGACCGTGGAAGGTACTGTAGGAGGAAGTGAATATATTTCTCCTTTCTGAAGTTATCACACACCTGCTCACTGGTTTTAGTCTGTGCCGCTTCAGTACTGGAACCATTATGAAGAACTCTTTTCGTCTCTATGGTTCCTTGAAATCGCGGCTTGGTAACCAGTCATATCAGAGATGACATTTAGATCCAGTAGAATGATAAAGAATTTATCTTGCTTTACAGAATGATTTGAAGGAGCATTTTAGAGAATTGTGGAATAAACAATTATGTTGAACACACAGTTACATTGAACACATCTCATTGTGTCTCTTGTTCTCAGTTGGAACTGCATGTGCTGCAGTTATCTGTTTAAATGCCTAAACCTTTTTGAATTCTTAGTAGTCTACTGATCACTTGTAAAAGGAAGAAATATAAGTTAATTTTGCAGTTATAAATTTTGCAAGTCGAAGACAGACAGGAAATAGCTACAGAGATGGAATGTTGTTTCCACATTCCACCTCACTACTGCTTAACTGGCAGGATGTGGCAATCTAGAAAGACAATTAATTACATATGAGAAATGCACAGACACAGACCAACTAAATTTCTGCTTAAGAAAACAGCAAAGAGAAATGTCATCTGTAATTCTGAAAGAACTGGAAGAAATATTTAGTTCTGGTTTCATCTGTTAAGTCTCTAGTAATTTCATGCTCTTCAGACTTCTCCAAATGTGATAGCTGGTTTTTGTTTACACATGGAGGATTATGAAAATGTGAAAAAATCTCAAAAGTTATCCTGGAAAATAATTTTCTGTTTGGAGAGGATAGTAAGGGGAAAATACTTAGTTGTGGTTGTTACACAATTTCTGTGGGGCTGAGAAGAGCAAGGCAGGTAATCTCCATATAGTGAATGGCATCTGTGCCTAAGAAATTAGTGACAGTTTTTTGACGTTTCTTTGCGTTAGGAATGTGCTGTGTGTTTTATCTTACTATGATAGCTCTGCTGTGATAACCCAACTCTAAACGGTTCAGAAAGGTTCTTTTCACTTGTACACTGTTGTACACAGTCCTGTTCTTCTGCAGCATAGACAAGAAAGAAATTACCTGTCTGCAGTTGAAAAGCGATAGTGGATCCGGAGGCAGAGTTACAATTAACTGAATGTATTGCTTAGGATCCAAATTAATCTTTTCTGCTATTTTTAATGAATATCCAGAATCCTGCCTGTCAGTATTTCTGTTCTGATTGTACGCTTGACCTAGGCCTGAGACTAAGACCTTGGTTCTCTAATGTTGCAGATGAGGTGATAGGGCATACTTCTCAGCCAGGAAGCGGTCAGCAGCCAGTTGCTTAGGAACTGGTGGTGTTCTTTGCTACACCCCAGCCAAATGCCTCCCCGGTTTCCGATGCAACGTCAAGCAGTGTGGTTTCCAACATTGTGGAGTGGAAGAAAAATGCTTCCAGTCAGGAATTCTGTTGCTGGCAGTGAATTCCGATAAAGATGATGCTGTTAATTGCTGCTTTCTAATTGAAATGTGTGCCTGGATATTTGACTTAAAACACAAGTAAAGTTAAAGGGAAATTCCCATCTTTTGGCCATCTATCAAAATTGGCAAGTGACAGTGAGAGATTATAAACTCTCAGCTGTTGCTGCGGTTTATTGTAACAGAATATCAATAGATTACTGTGACAGTGGGCTTCCACCAAAATCTGGTGGTTCAGTCTTAGCTACAAGCTCAGGCTCAGATCTAAGTAATAGTGTAAACCTAGCTACTGTGATCTGTATACTGGTGGCTGAGAGCTATCATAACATTATTAGAACAGAGTAATAAAAAACAATATTGAGATAGATTAGACTAATTCATACCTCTTCTGCTTGGTACTTTAGATTGTATAAAAATTGGTAGTAATTCATACTAAAATCTTTCTAGATAAATTTTCAAAAACTAATATGCTCTATTAGTTTATATTCCTTTAACAGGGTTCAGTCTGCTATACTTGTGCAGCTGTGGTCTATGACAATACTCCTAGGACTGTGGGGCTGGGTGGGCCTTTTCTTTCCAAATCTGACTAGTGCTTTGAAGAAACTCGTTGTCACTTAGATTCTTAAATCGGCATGAAGTCCTTAACCAAAACAGGCTCTATTAATCTATTAATTTTCTGTGCCTATTCACATGCTGGTGGCAAAATAAATACTCTGGTTTAGGACTAATTTAAAGGGGTTTCCGCAACAATCTTATCTCTCCAAGTCCATGATTAGAAATAATGTATGATGGATATGATCTAAGGTAAATTTTTATACTAGCTTTTCTTTATAGTTTCTGAAAACTTAAATTTCAACAACTGAAAGAGATTATAATGATTTTTTCTCAGTGTATAGTTAAAAGAGGCTTTTTTCTTTTCCTGGACCCTTATCACTATGAGAGTCACTAGTAACTAAGCCATTCCCATTCTAGTGTTCTCTGGCTTTCTACATACAGTGTCTGTTCCTAAGAGTAACAAGAGCTGGATCACGCTGCAGAACATGAATTGTTCAGACTTCATCTTTTCTTCTCATACCAAAGGGTGTTTTTGAAGTAACCTTCACTGTGAAAGCAGTGGCACACCTCACAAAAAATTACTGAATGTAATGTAGGTATAGAAAAGCAGATTCAGATGATGTGGAGCTCAGTGTGACCAGAAGTTCTGGAGCAGGGTCAGGAGTGTTGGAATTAGTTTCTGATGCTGAACGGGGCTGTGGTTTCCTCAGGTGGCAGGCTGTCTTCCTACGCATGTTGAAGGAGCTTGTGCTTTAGCTATTCAGCATCAGACCACAGAGATGAGAACGGACATTCCAGTCGGGAGCAGAATATAATGCCATCTGCAAGCTGGCTGTCCCTAGGTGCTAAGCAGTTTTATTTTGGCAAGTCATCTATTTGCTGTGTAGCAGTGGATGCTAAATAAAATACATATTAAAATGCATATATATTAAATATGTATAAGTACATATAAAATACTTATATAGAGCTAGATATATAAAAATAACAAATACAGAAACCAGAATAGTTTCTTATTATTACGTACGTTTGGTTCAATTTGGCAAGAGTAGACACAATTTATATGGATGCGCATTAGACCGTGTTGTGGAATGAGCCAGCAGGGCTTTGAAATCACAGAATCACAGAATCGTAGGGTTGGAAGGGACCTCTGGGGATCATCTAGTCCAGCCCCCCTGCCAGAGCAGGGTCACCTTAGAGCAGGTTGCGCAGCAACGCGTCCAGGTGGGTTTTGAATGTCTCCAGAGACGGAGACTCCACCACCTCTCTGGGCAGCCTGTTCCAGTGCTCTGCCACCCTCAAAGTAAAGAAGTTCCTCCTCATGTTTAGATGGAGCTTCCTATGTTCGAGTTTGTGCCCATTATGTCTTGTCCTATCACTGGGCACTGCTGAAAAGAGCCTGGCCCCATTCTCCTGGGGGAGTTCACAAGGACTGTGTTGGTCTACCCACATCCAGTCTTTGAAAGGGAATAATCCTTATCATAAAAGCAGAATTTCACAGTGATAGATTGGTGTGCATAAAGTTAATCTGAGTTTAATACAATTGATAGTTCTGCATTCTGTGTTTTATTAAGCTCTCTCACAACAATGAACTTAACAGTAAAGGAGAAGGTATCTGCATAAAGTCAGTGGCAATTAATAGATGCTTACTGTCTTTTATCACCAGAATTGTACATGTAAGTTGAATACACTCAAATATATGAGTGAGTAATTATAATCATGGAATATATAAATCAATTTACACTGTGAAGAAAAATAACCCAATTCAGTGCACAGAGAAATACAGAACTGCACCCTGTAAATGAATGTAAAGGACCACAAAAGATTAAAACCAAGACAGTGGGGTGGTGAAGGGAAAAGAGCAAAGATGAAATTTGGTAAGCTTTCATTTGTGTGGTTGGCTCTGCTATTTGCTTCCTTTTTGTCCCTTCAGATCTTTTTCATCTTTGTTATTTCATAGAGAAATGAAACACAATGAAAGAACTTACCAAGCATACCAACAACCATCCGAATCAATGTCTGTATAGTGCTGCAGACATGTACAGTACTTTTCGTGTTAGGGTTGATCTGTGAGCAGAGATTTTGAATACTATTATCAAACAAGTCTTTAGTTACAGAAGAAAGAATCAGCAGCAATTATAGGAAACAATCAAAGATGCTGTTTTTAATTAAAGCATTAAAATATATTTTCTGTTGCCTAGAAACAAGCATTTAAAATTATAAGTAATCAAGTAAGAAATAGTTGTGTTCATATTTTTTGCAGTCCACTGGTAGAAATTCAGATAGGAGTGGACACATTTTGAAAATCATTAGCAGTCATAATAAATTATCACAGAATATTAAGTATGTAAGGGTGAGATGGCTAACAGGGTAAAGATTTAAATTAGAGCTGTGAAAATTAAACCAGAGATGAGACATTTGTGATATTGCTTGTCTTTTTAGTAAAAAATTCTCTTAAGCTGAGAGAAGGAACCAGGAAATTTTACCAGATTAAGATATCAAACAGGACGGCAAAGTTAAGCCGCCTATACACACAACTATGGAAACAGATCTTAAGAGTGGATTTCTTTTGCTAATAGGCATATTCACTTAGAGAATTTAAACTGAAAGCTGGTGATAAGTACTTATCACTCAATGTAAATAGAAGTGAATTCTTCTTTGGAATTATTTTCTATGCATTTTTTAAGAGTTTGCCATCTTCTGTGCTCATCATTAGCGTATCAAGGATCTCTAATATACAGTCATGGTATTAGCAAGGGGAATTAACTTCTTATTGAACTTCTTGGGATATTTTCTGAACATACTGCTAGCTCAGAGTTTATCCGGATAGGTTTTTGCCTATGGATTGGCATTCAGTTTTATTTCTCATGACAGCTTTCTTCTGCATTAGTGCAGGCAAGGCTAGTGTCAACAGTCAACCTGACATGTGTATTCTACGGTAAGTAATAGTCACTTAGCAGAAGAAAACATGTATTATCATTACAAAGCACCATAGAAGAGAATATGAAGAAACATTTCCCAGGAAGTCAGTGTGATCTTAACAGAGAGGGCAGCTGTAATGAGGAAGTGATGGAGCATGATATGAAACCTGAGGGCAACGAGTCATCCTGATTATCTGTCTGTCATCTGAGAGCTCTGAAGGAACAAACAGAGGAAGTCACAGAGGTCTATTAGGCTGCAGAGTGACATTCCCACTACCTCTGAACACCATGGCAAAAGTCCCCTTATTTTTAAAGGAGAAAAGCACAGAATCCGTAATGCCTAGACTTAAAAGCTGCCATTATTATGGTACCGAACTTTAAAAACTGGCCTTTATCAGAAATGTTCCTATGTATTTTTAGGATTAAATATTTTAAGTACTCTTTCTCTTGTGAACTGCATAGTTGTTCTTACTGGCTTTTTATTACATTTTTATAATGGAATTTTTCATTTTCATGCACTTAGCAAGCCAGCATTTTCAGCATTACCCTCTTCTTATCCAGTTGATCGTCCTTAAATTTTGTTTTTAAAATCTGCCCTGGCTTAAGGTGCTTAGCTTTGGGAAGAAACATAGTCAGACAAGAACCACAAAACCAGCCACAATTTTGTCCATTATTTTTATGCAACTATCTGATCTGCTTAGAAGTCAAATATCAGAGTACTTGTTTGCTCTCCAGAATCATTGCCAATTTTCTTTTGCAGCATTAAATAAAAAATTGAAGTTTGGGTTCACTCCTTAATTTTCAGCATTATTTTTACCTGCATGCCTTCATCTATTTCTTTCATGTGGGTACTAAGAAACATGTGTGGATGGTGATTATTTTGCAAGCCCTATGGCCATCTTCTAACACTGGTTGATGAGGCATTTATGAAATTTGGCAGTAGGGATCTGCATGCACATCCTGTTGTTTGACTGTGTTGTCTGAATAGGTGCAGGTCCCCATTAAAATAGTTGGCTCTACATACTACACAAGTTCATGAAACGTGTGCTTTAAACAAAACTTTTAGTTGTCTTTTGTGTGGAAAATGCTTTTCGTGGACTCACAGGTTCTATAAGTAAATATGTCTGAGTGAATAAATGACTGGGTGAAATAAATTAGTTTATCTAGTTTCTAATTTTGTATTCCTAAAGGTCATTCCTTCAGAGGCTGAAGGACCTTATCAGAACAGTAACAGAGAACGTTCCTTTCTGCTGTGCCTACTTTGCATACCTCCAGGATTATGCTATCCTTGCTGTTCCCTGGTGCTAAATATAACAAAAAGGAAATATTGGACTAGTAATTACTTTTTTTTTTTTCCACTTCACAGCATTGCATTAACAGAAACTTTCTCTCTTATTCTTAGTTGTCAACACAGATGATGGTCCCAGAGCTCTTACATTAGAGGATTATTTGAATGGAAACTTCCAATATAAAACATTTTTTCCGTATTGGGTGTCAGGTAAGTAAAACCTTTTCTCAAACATACATAAGCCTTTCTAGAATGAATTTCCAGACTGGCTTACACAGACTCAGAAATGTATTTTTTCTTCCAGCTTTACTGTGAATGAATGCTAACTATGAAATTAAACAATCTGCTAGTCAAAACTTATGGTTGAAATTTACTCTTCTGTCAGTCATTCTAGAAATTCCAGGTATTTGGTGTTTCAACAGACATATTTGAGTCAAGCATAAGCTATAATTTTACAGAGGCCTTCAGTGTTTTATTTCCTTTACTGTCATATTCATTGCAGCAAGTGAAAGAAGTATGTCAATGTGTCAGTCATTTCTTAAGCAATCTCCTTTTTTGTGTTCATCACAGAACTTTTTCACTTTACCATTTGTAATAATTAAGGTAGCCTGTCTTACAGGCCCTGTTCTTTGTTGTCGGTAGTTCCTAGCCCTGCAGTGAGCTCAACTGTTGCTATTGCACTTAAGGAAATGCTGACACTGCTGAAATTCCTGAGTTCCAATGCATTGCATAGAAAATAAGGTTGAATTTCTAAGCGAGTTCCTTAAGGTGGAAGATAAAGACATGAAGTTAGTTGCTGCTGATGTATGTTTGTGTGTGGCTGAAATACTAGTCTTGTTATAATTGAATTGCAGCAGCACCAAAAGGTTTCAGCTAGGTTGGATTACCTTCTAGTCCACATACTACTACCACTCCCATTCACTGCCTCAAGCAATTATTATTCTTTCACTAGAGACAAGAAACATGCTACTGTTCACATGGAGTCTTACCAAGTTAGTTTTAACCCACAATTTTAGAACTGAACTGAAGCCTTCCAGGATATTGCTAGCAGCAGTTCAAGTTTTACACTTAGCAATTTGAAGTATGTTGATAGCACTTGTACAATTTAAAAATTCAGTCACCATTTGTTGGAATTCTGTCTGAAGTACTAGGCAGCATATTGCATAAACCTAATATTCTTCCTTCTTTATATCCTTCTCACTCAGACTTATCTTTCCTTTTAGCAGTCACAAAACTCACGCAAAATTCATGCCATAGTTTCCATAGATAGTCATGCCTACAACATTCTATATGCCTACTTTTCTTCTGAAAAAGGAGATAAAGTTGAGTATCTCTTCCTAAGGGGACCTGAGATCACCACAAATGATGTTATGCATATCACAGCAGCCTGCTCAAAAGATGCACAGGTGATCTAATTTCCTAAAGATGAACACCTTATGCAATGTTTCAGGTTGCTTTTAAACTTTTAAAGTCTCTCTCTCCCTCTCTCTCTAGCTACACCAATTCCTTCTCTCTGTTTATAGCAGTAAAAATAGTTATGTGAAACTAAAATTCTGATCTTCGTTCTCCTCCAAACTATGGCTCAGGTCTTGAGCACAGGTAGGGTTAAATTCTGTTCTCATTGAAGGCCACTCACCCTCGCTTTGTAGGACCTGTGTGAGTAAGGACAGTATCATTTATGTGGTGGAAGTTACATGGTACTGCTGTTACCTGCGGAATCTGTACAAATCAGAGCATTCTGGTGAAATTATGAGCAAAGATCTCGAATGTTTTCTTTAAAACATTTAAATTGTAATACTGACCTTCTAATGGGTCTGTCCCTGGTATTCTTGATCAGACATTACTGACAATAAAATCTACGCATTTAATTATTAACTAGCTGATTCTGTGTGCAGTGTGTAATCTTGAGAATGTACTCAGGAACCCTGAAGACAGTTTGTTGATAACTCTGTACCTTGGCGTCATTAGAAGAAAAAAAAATTTTATGTAGATGCCAAAAGATATTTGCTCAAAATCTATTCACTGACAGGAGTGTGAATACTTTGATAAACGGATCTGTTCTATAGTATCTTCTGTGCAAGGTAACAGCCCTTTTATCTTGTTTATAAAGATAATGAATATCTTCATCAGTCTGCAGAAGACGATATTATTCTTTACAATGTTGAAACAAACTACCCAACTACCATCATGACTAACAGCACAATGGTACGTACCATTTCAGTTAATAAAAAGGCAGTGAAATGCATTTGCATTTCAAGTAGTAGTTTAAGAGTGAGTGGATTAAAACCTGACTCATCAAATCCTTATTTAAAGTTTTTTTATTAGAATCTAATCTACCTCTTAATCTTTCAGAAACAAGTTAATGCTTCAAATTATGTGTTATCATCAGACAAATATTTCATAGCTCTGGAAAGCAATTATTCAAAGGTAATTATTTTAATATACGGCTTAATGAAATGTTTGATTTCATTTAGTATTTTGTTGATTGTGGTTGCCATGAATAAATGCTTCTTGTACTTTCTTGAGAAAGGGGTAGGCTTTGAAAAGGCAGCTGATCATTTTTGATTAGGTTTTATTTTTCCAAGTTAATAATATTATTTTCTTGATTAATTTTTGCAGCTGTGGAGATATTCTTATACAGCATCATACCACATTTATGATCTCATATATGGGTAAGGCCTGATAGTTCTTACAGAGAGCTATGGTGAATACTCTGTAGTGATGTGCTTGCAAGCGTTTCTACTGAAAAACTCCATAGTAATGTGACTACCACCTCTTTGCTTTTGCCTGAATCTGTCAGGTTACTTGTTTGCTTGAAAAAAATGGCCTCTAAGAAAGTCATACAGTCCTTTCATCTACTCATACAGGTATCTGGACTGGTTTGTATTTCATGCCCTAAAACTTCCACTGCTCAAGATTCTCATCTTTTTTTCTTCTTTGTATAATTTTCTCCCACCCTATCTTGGCTGCTTGAGTCCACTTTAGTCTCACACCTGATGTCTCCATGCCCTTCTGTTACCTAATTCATCCTTTTTATGGTCGATCTAATCTTTAGCTTTCCTCAAAAGTTTACAGCTTCTCCCATGGCATTTGGTCTCTTTCCCAAGATCTTCCCTGAACCACTTCTCTTTCCACCCAAGTTCAAAGGAGGCCATCTGTCTCCCCAGTCACCTTTTTATGCCTTAAGTAGCAGCATGACAAAATGCTTCTTAGTTCTGAGCAATAGTAACTGCACTGTGCTTCTCTATTCTTGGGAAACTGTTGGCTCAAGGTGACAGGAAAAGATTGCTGCAAGCTACTGTGAGTAGAGAGGTACTGCATGCCGGTCGTGATCCTTAACAAATGTAACTGCTGCTGTTACGCTTGCCTCAGCATGCTGTATTCTGAGTTCACGTTTCCAAATGACTTGCTGAGACTGTAATGCAGCCTGCAGATAGAGCAAATGACTGTAGATGCTTGTGCAGTATGTAGAACAGATAAAGGCTGGCTTCTTAGGCTGTTGAATATGTTTTCAAAGGGTTGAGTTGTAAGTCTTCACCAGCAGTGGTGCACATCATCACATTACTGCATGTCTCACTGCCTGCCTTAATTTTGCATTGCTCAAGAAGCAAAAAGCTGTTAGAAAATATAGTCCTTCATTAATTATATATGAATGTACAGTATAATGATCCATTTGCACTATACACAAAAAGCCATCTCAACTTTTTTTCCTTTTTAGTGGTTTTGTAACAGAAAATCAGCTTCCACATAAAATTCAGTATATATCCTGGTCACCCGTTGGACACAAATTGGTCAGTAAAGATAATGAAGCACTAGAGTGATTTTCCTTTGTGTGGCTAGAAGACATTTATTTGCCTTTGGTTATTATTTTGTTAGGCTGTATTTTTCACAGGCCTGTGTGTATTAACCGTGGTTGTGAGCAAGAATGACAAACAGTTTTAACTTGTTAAGTTCAACTTTTCTGTGTCTTAGTAGAAGAATCCATGTTCTCAGCTACGTTATGGGTTTCAGTTTGCTAGTCAGTCTCTTATCAAGAATTTACCATCATACTTGTGTATAGGATTAAGTGTAGTTTCAAGGCCTGAAAGCCAATGTGTTTTCCTTTGACACCGTACAACACATGAGTTTACTGTGGACATTTAGAGATAAAGTATTTAAAGCATTTTCTAAAATTTTTACTCCAGGAAATGGCTGCCAGATTCTTATCACAAAAAAACCCACGTTATTTAGTGGGGTTATTATAATAGTTAGTGGTTTTTTAACTACTTATCCAGTATTGACAAACTATTTGTGCAAAAAATTGTAATATGCTAATTTCAGAAAATAACCAGGGAGTGGGATAAATATGAATGGAAAACTTATTAGGAAATTTTTTCCATGTTCTAGGAGAGTATTAGTTGTCTCAATTAATTTAAATATTGTTATTTTCTTTACCACGGCTTCTGAAGACAGAACACAATGAAGATAGTTTCCTCTCTTCCTAGAAATAGTGGTCTGTGATGTTTTTATATAATAGTCCTTGTATTGTATCTGAGAGATTTAAGAGTTGCTTTGTTTTCCATTTAAAGCACAAAGTAGTTAAAATGTTATACTGATGATGCTAACTAATGCTTATGGCCTCAAAACGCATGATTTTCTGAGAAAGCAATGTTTCTGGTGCTTGTTTCTTAACCACATGTCCATTCATTTGATTGAAATTTAGAAATACCCAAGAAAGACCTGCAAGCATTTCTTGCAAGAACTCTCTTTTGATAACTAATTTACTAGAAAGGAACAAACCAGCCCAGACAGAGTAAAACCTTTTTTTTTTGTCTTGTTTCACGTCACCTAGGTCTTTTGACAGGTTTAGGAAAGTTAAATTATTTTCTTTTTAGTCATTGTATATTTGTTTTTATCTTCTACTTTTGATGGAAGCCGAAGGAAAAGTCACAAAACACTTTGTCTGAGGGTCTCTTAAAAAACACAACAATTTGAATAAGTTTCAAAGATTTTTTTTCATTCTTTTCCACACCAAGGCTAGACACAAAATCCTCTGAAGTTTATTAAAATCGAAGGAGTTGTTCAGGATTTATTCTGACATAGTTGAACATAGAATCTGGCGGGTAACGGATAATTTAGTTACTGAGGTACCTACTCTTGCAGAATCTGCAAGGGCTTTTAGCATAGCGTTTTATTTACCATTTTGTATTCATTATGTCTTCTTGTTGGTGTAATGTAAGAGCACTGGCTGCAGAAGATGTTACTCTAACCTCTGTTATTGGTGCCTATACTCATAAGAAACACTTTCTTGTCTTTAGGTATATGTATATCAGAATAATATCTATTTGAAACGAAGTCCAAGAGAGGCACCAATTAAAATAACTAGTGATGGAAAACAGAATGAAATATTTAATGGGATTCCTGATTGGGTCTACGAAGGTAAGTAAGTCTTGAAGGGCAACAACTAACCAGTTAAATGCTTTTTTTGTATTACCTGGTTCTCACAATCCATTCTAAAATATCTGTGATTATACATTATTTTTAGATCCCTAAGAATTACTTCATTTTCATACTTTATTTGCCATACAATGACTGCATTTTATGTTCATAGTGTGTAACCAAAATCCTGAGTCTTTTGTTAGTGCAGCTATATGAGAACTTTACAAACTGAGCTTTGTTCTGATGCACAGGCAATGATTGGGAATCAAGCTTTAATGAAAGTTTTAATTTTGGTGAAAATTTGGCACTCCAGTGTATTAAAAAAATATTTTAAAAAAAACCCACATGCACAGACAAGAAACCCAAGTGTGTTAAATAGGATCTGTGTGTCTGTTTTGAGAGTTCTTAAGGCTTTTCAGAATTGAGATGTGTTGCAATATGTTTGGTGTTATTTATTTAGTATAACTTTGTTTATATGTCTAGGTTGCTAAAAGTACAATGCTAAAATAGATTAGAGGATAGATTACAATGATAAACTATTATGAATAATATTTTTTTCCTCAGAGGAAATGCTAGCAACAAAATACGCACTGTGGTGGTCTCCAAGTGGAAGATATTTAGCATTCGTACAGTTTAATGATACTGACATACCAGTTATTGAATATTCGTATTTTGGTGAGGATCAATATCCTAGGAAAATAATTATCCCATACCCAAAGGTATGTTTTCTCATTCTTTTGACTTACTTTCTGTTGAGAAATGAGTTATTACAATGATAAAATTAACTGTGCTTAAAAATGGTTGTATTACAGTGGTTAAATCCATTTGGCCTAAATTGATGACAGAAAACAAACTTAGGCCAAGTTCTGAAAAGGTATAGGTACATTCAAAAGTGTGGATATTTAATAATATCAATGAAATAAATGGAATTACTCATATAAGTAAAAAGCATGTGCAAAAGGGCATGCTTGCATGATCAATCCTTGCTTTTTTCAATTGAGTTTACTTATTGTGATGCGTTAACTATGCAGTTGTTATTTTTCATTAAAGTAAATCAATTATGAGACATTTTTTATTTTGAAAAATAAAGGCTATGACAGCTTCAGTTTATTTGCACACTTCATAGAGCCTTTTGATCTCAAGGGGCCTTGGATTTTAACTGCTTTCAAGTACCAGATCTAAGGCAAGATCGTTTTGGGTTGGCATTTTTTCAGCATGTATTAGAGAGCTCTCTTGACTCTTGTGTTCATATGATTGCAAGTGATCATGTTAAAGTATCTTAAGAAGTTACCCACGTGTCAGCTGGGTTACAGTTCTAAAGTAAAGCAGGATGGTTGAGACCACACATGGAGGAGAATTAAAAAACTAATAATGTATGCAATGAATAAGCAAGCATGAAATCGGTTTAAGCTAAACCATTTTATTTCACAGCTGGGATGTCAAAGAGCACTTGCAATCATGTGAATATATTCCTGGAGTTTTATGCCAACGTAAGTGTAGTGTGCGCTGCAAATAGAACGCTGGTTCCCATCAAGCACGTTTTCCGTATAGAAAGGCACTAAATTTGACTGTTTAAAAGGTCATCTTCTGTATGTATGAAATGACGCAAAGTTAAGTAATGTACTACTGCTGTAGTGTCACTCTGAGATCTTGTATGACCTCTCTTGTCCTGTTATACTCAACTGAATACATAGTTTGTAACTCCTTTCCTACAAAACGTTTTGTGATTTTCCTTGATCTCAATTGTTCAGAGCCTGATTTGAATAACCTGATACATTTTCTTTGAAGGCTGGGGCTAAAAATCCTACTGTTAAAGTGTTTATTGTCGATACTATTTATGCTGAAGCATTTGGTCCTAAGGAAGTGCCCGTTCCTGCAGTCATAGCATCCAGGTAGCGTGCCTTCAAATATGTCTTCTCTTTTTTAAGAAAAGGTTTTGTCTATTTTTTTTAAATGCTTGAACCTCCGAGTTGTTTTCTGTTTTTAACAGCAGAGTGCCATATTCATCTTCTAGATAGAACAGAAGCTAACTAGAAATGTATTTTGATTCTCTCTGTCCATATGATACATTGTTACAAAGGACAAAAAAAACATCCCTAAGACATGGAAGACATATTGTCTTCCACAGAGCAATAGGGGGGGTACAATCTGTAGCAATGCTTCTATAACTCTGTTCTTTAATAACTACCATTTCTTTCTTTTTTCTTTTATTTTTTAGTGATCACTATTTTACTTGGCTTACTTGGGTAACAGATAGTCGAATCTGTGTGCAATGGCTAAAGAGAATCCAGAATTTTTCAGTCTTAGCTATTTGTGACTTCAAAGAGTATTCAAATACTTGGGAATGTCCAGAGGTAATAACGTTGGAAATAAGAATTTAACATTGCTGAAATTAGCATTTTCTAATCCAATATAGAATTTTAACACCTACTGGTTATGCACAGGTTGCTCTGACTGACTTGCAGACGTATATTTAATCTTGCCCTTAATTCTTTTAGAAAATAATTGTATGCCTGAATTTTCCAGTGTTTGATCACATTCATCTTTTAGCTACTAGTGATACTTTTTTCAATATTTCAATTGTGGAGGGAGGGAGGAAAAAATTTTAATTACATCAACAAGAAATAAAATCACAAAAATTTTTTTTTTTTAGTGAGACTTAAATAACAATCAAAGCAACAAAAATAAGAAGAATGCTACTGAGCAGCTTTTAATACTGTTGTTTAGTTCCTTCTTGCTTCCTCATCTTCAAAAGTGGAACCATAAAGGATCTTTATTTCTTTTTAAAGAAAATCTTATACTACGTTGAAATTTCATACCAAGTCTGACTGAATCATGTCCTTTATGATTAATGATAAATTGATTGAATGAACATACAGATTAAAAGTAAGGCAGGTTTTCAGGAGGGAGGAATTCTTCTGTTCTATCAGATCATACAGTTGGAGAAAGCAGCCAAGTTTTCAGAAACACAATCCCTTTTTCAGATCTGGAAAGAAAACTTCAGGCTAATTGCAATGGTAGCTCTACATTTTATTTAAATATGTCATTCTATCATTAAGAGAGTTTGGAGGGAAAACCACGCTCTGTTAAGCAGAAGGATAGCTTAGATGGCCTAGCTATCTATACCTATGTGTAGATAGTTACAGATCTTATGTACAGAAGCCTTTCTGAAAAAAATACTTCTTTTAAAAACCTTGTAAAATTTGAAGACTGTAGACACTGATAATTTCATAAAGATCTTGAAGGAAAGGATAAGTCGGAATTTCAGTAACTCTAGGACAGAAGTATCATTTATTGTCTTTAACACTGATGCTGTTTGCATGTCTTGTTTTTAGTTTGTGGTACAGAACACCTATAAAAACTAGCGTTCGGCTGAAACCTTGATCCAATGGGAAATGAAAAGCAAGAATACTTATGAAAGTGTTCTGTATAATTGATAAATTGTAAATTTCAGAGTTTATTGACACAGCCTTTCCAAGCTGAAAATAATTCTTATTCCTCTATGCTATGATAATTGTTGCAAAATTAAAAGGAAATTAAGGTCCTGTTCTTTCAAAAACATTATCATTGAAGTAATTTTCCACAGAGAAATATCTTAATATATTAGGACAAAATACATACTTACTGCAGCATTTGATGTGTTTCCTAAGTAATTGTTCCACTTTATATTAACGCTTAATCTCTGTCTTGCCTCAAATTAACCTGCTTTTTAATAACTAAATATTTTAATGTAAAAAAAAAAAAAGGGTTCTAGGGTTCTACCACAATCCGCCTAAGTACTTTAACACAAGCTTAACTTTAAGCATGTAAGCAGTTTTATTTATTTCAGTAGGTCTATTTATGTGTTTAAAATTAAGCATGTGCTTAATTGCTTTGCTGGAACCAGACCAGAACAATTAACATCTTGCAGGACTGTGTTCATGATCCTTGTTTAATTGCATTTCTCCGTGAAACCTTATTTATGGAGTCACTACTGACGTTTCTATAATTCTATATTTATACAGTGATACAATGCTTTTATCACATTAAAGCTTGCACAAATGGCCAATTGAAGGAGTGTGAACAGATGGGAGTGCTACATTAGCTCTATTTGCTGTTAGAAAGTGTATCTCTGTACGTTTCCATTGGCAAAAATAGTTCTCGTGTTGATTTCAGATTAAATTGAGACTCTAATGTACAATAAATATGCTAGGCTTTATGTACTTGAAAATAATAACAAAATATAATCTACAAGATGTTCCTGAAGTGTCAATTCATCAAAAATGTTCATTGTGTTCAAGTCTTGCTCATGTGAATAGACCACAGGAACCAATATGGTTTCAGTGGAACTATTCATGTGAGTAAAAGCTAGGCATGTGTTCGTGAAATCGGGATTTCCTATAAAGATGCCAGTTCTCTAATTAAATTCTGTAAGTACGTTACTACACAGAAAAATCCTATAGAAGTCAAGGGGACTACTCATGAGAGAAGTTAAATATATCCTTAATGTACTATGCCATCAAGATTTGAGCCTTAATTTAAAGAAATGAAAACAAATTTAGGATACAGATATAAAACAATACATGCTATTTTTCTTATCTTAAAAGAAATAAAGTCAATTTTCTGAGTTAATAGCTCAGTGGAGCCCTTGCAAAGTACTAAACAGTCTTCTAAGGGGCAAGTACCTGCAACTTTTGCTCAAATAAGTCACTTTGTAGGGACTAAGTTGAAAGGGAGAAAGCCTGATTCTGAATGCTAATGAGATTACATTGAGGATAACAAATACAAACCCTATTCTTCAGAAAGCAAATTAGTTGAATTTATTTAAAACTGTAAAGAAATACTGTATTAAATGAGCAGTATAAAGACATTTGCAAAATAAAAAAAGAAATACGTTGACTCAGTGCAGAATTGTTAAATCACTTGCTCCATCCAACAAGCGAAATATTACACTCTTCGATGAAAAAGTCTAAGGAGAGTTTTGAAAAAGCACTAGAAACTTTATAAATAAAACATAAATAAAAATGTAAAAGCACCTTTAGCGGCAGGAGGTACTGATCCATTTATGCTCAGATAAGTCTTTTTTAAAATTAGCTTTAAGAATGTTACAAGGAGTTAAAACCTGCCAAATTTATATTCATAGTCTCAGAATATGATAGTGTAGGTGAATTCTGTTGCCTATGTTATCTTTGCAAATCCTTAATTCTTCTTTCTAAATATGTTATTTGTGAGATTTTTTTCAAGTGCTGAAAATCAGGCCCTTTAATCTGAGCACCAAATATGTAGACCCTTGATTTCTATGTACTTTACTTAGTTAAAGTATTTGGCTTGTATTTATAAGGTTTTTAAGATTTACATTTAAAACATGTACCTCATAGGTACATTATCCATTGTTATAAATCAACATCACAGCTTTGAAATGAAAGGAAATATGTTAAATGAATCAGCTGAGAATCTAACACAGATTTTTAATGTTATTATTCCTGAAATTATTTTACTTGCATTTTTACTGAAAAATTAATGAGACTAAGTAGTTGTTAATTCTTGCTTTCATTGAAAATGTTGCATAAAGTTAAAAAAATTACTTTAGATTTTAATCACCTCTGATGAAAGCTGTTAAAAAATAGTATTTTAACTAATGTAATGGTATTAATACAGTAATACTATTTACCTTAGACAACCTTCAAGTCTCTGAACCTCCATAGCAAATATTCTAAAATTCTCTTTTATAGGCACCTACAGATTTTTTATTTGAGGATTTTGAATCTTCATAAACTCATTCTTGAACTTCTTAAAGAGTGCACATTTGATTTTGTTTTTCAGAACCAACAGCACATAGAAGAGAGTCAAACAGGATGGGCAGGCGGAGTAGGTTTGCTTTTGTACTCTATTTAATGAAAAGCTACAGCTTTCTGCGCCTTCACAGCAGCATTTTGAAACCTGAAGCACCATTCTGAGTCATACAACACTACTGCTTAAACCTGTTGCACTCTTGGATTGAGACTTCTAATGCTGTGTTAGGCATTGTACCTGGCTACCTACTTTCTGAGTTTAAAAACTCTTTTTCTGTCTCCTTCTGCAAATATTAGACCAATTGATTAGACACTATACTGAAGGGAGGGAAATAATGAAAAGAGGTGGATTCATACTGCAGTGTAATTCTTAGAAGCATCCTGGAGGCAAATAACAGATGTAAAATTCCTCTGGCGTCACTAGGGCAAGAGATCGGTCATAGCATTTTAAGAATAAAACCTCTCCATTCAGAACACAGTTTTAGTGACAAGTGCTGCATATCTTCTGCTAGGGAGGAACCTTCAAGGTAAGACACCCCTCTTAAAAGGGTAGTTGATACTTCTCTGCAGCTACCCTTAAGCAAAAGAAATTTTCTCTACCCAGTAACCTTTATCTTTGGAGAGACATAACACCTAACTTTGGGAACAAACAGTAAAAACAAACCTGCAAGGCAACTGTAAGAGCATGATATCAGTATTTACAATCATATATTCTAACAGTGAGTATGTATTATTGCTTATGTTTACTCCTCAGGCAGGTGAAGTTACCAGAATTAAATATGGGGAGCCTGACACTGTGCCTGAGTATCCTGCAGTGGATTTAACTGAGAGTTTCAATTTTCATTACACTGTCCTCTAAGAGACGTGTTTTTATTGAAGATTACACGTTTACAAAGATTAGTTATCTTACTTCATCCCTTCCGTTTTTCCTCACTTTTCTTGAGGTTGTGATGACAGGTTTTTATTAGAACTAAAGAAATTGCATACATGCATAAATCCCTGCTTTAGCCTTTATAGGATTTCAAGCATTCGGAAAATTAGAAGCAGGCTCCACAACAATTTAGGTTGTGGTCACAGGTTCTAGTCAAGCTTGGGTTAGTATTATTCAAAAGTCATACTCACTCAGGAATGTTTGGTGCTATGTTTGAAGTGTCATTCATTTCAGGTCATTCTTTTGTGTTCATGTTTTGAAAATAAAACTCAGAGTTGCAGTAACTCATCCTTGACTGACAATTTTAGTAAAGAGGTGATGGTTTGAAAGGAAGCAATAGTTGAGTGGCCTTATCTGGGATAATCTGTGCCTTAACATTACTGGAATAGTATGGGAAACTTCAGACACCCATTTACTTAGTGCTGTATTTGCTCAGTGAATTAGCAAAACCCTGTGGCCCACAGAATTTTCAGTCTGGCACCATTCATGAACTTTATTCAGAAACTTATTTTTTAAAAATCAACTATACCTATTCTTAAATAGCTAAAGAAATGGCATTCAGAATATACAAAAACATTATTCCACTTATAAATAGAGAGCTTGCATTTGTAATACTTGCATTTAGAGCTTGCATTTAGATACTTGAGGTATCCGTATTATCAGATTAAGAAATCTGACACGACAGGTTAGAAATTGTAATGTCTACCAACTGAGAGATTTAATATCACACATAAACACTTGTGTAAAGTACTTTCTCTCATCTGAACTGATTAAATAGTCTTGTTAATTTTTAGTATGTGTACTATAATCTGCCAAATAGCTTGGACACTCTTACTTAATGTCTCATCTACCATTTTTCTTCCATTGTTTCAGTTCTTTGTTTCTACACCATATTTTACATCAGACAGCAGTTCATACTACAAAATTTTTAGTGACAAAAATGGTTATAAGCATATTCATTACATCAATGGCTCTGTGGTAAGTCAAGTCAAGCGTTCTACATTTATATACTGTAAGTTCCTGAAATAATTCTACAATATTTAGTAACTTATATGTCTTGCTTCACAGGAGAATGCAATCCAAATTACAAGTGGAGAATGGGAGGCAATATATATTTTCAGAGTAACAAATGATGCAATGTAAGTATCACGAAGAAGAGAACAGGTTGTGAGTGTTGTCAGTAAAAGCAGCACTTAATCATCAGAACACCATTAGTTAACTCATCAAGTTATAGCTATGAATAATTTGTTTTGTATCTGGATGCATCCACAACAAATTTGTATGCAAAGGTACTGCACAGGTTTGCAAACTTTGTTTACTTACAGGAGATTATTTGCAAATTCTCCTACTTTTTCTACTTATTTTCAATCACCCATCTTAGAGTTATTTAGAAATAATTAAATTTAAGGATGTGGTTAACCATCATATAATTTGCAGTTACTTCAGTCGTCTCTTTTTATGGCCTTTCATTCAGGTTACTATACAGATAGATACATCTTTCATAGTTGGAGTGATTAGCTCATGAGAATTAAGATAGAACTATTTATATGTTTATTTGTCATCTAATCAGAGTTTGAGCAAAGATTTATTAAGACGAAAGGTATATGAGCTTAACTTACTGTTCCATCACATGCAGAAATCTCAAAAAGTCTAAGTTAACTTCCAAGACGGCTTTTCATCTTGATGCTGGTTCGTAGGTCATCACTTTATGGATTATTTATTAACATATAAATGAATTTACAGTTTCTATTCAAGCAATGAATTTGAAGGCTATCCAGGAAGAAGGAATATTTACAAGTAAGTGTTATCAACATTATCTTAATGATGCGAGATTGCTAGAATACGGGTCTGGATTTTTCAGTAACATAATTTAGTTTCAAGATGTTTAAAGTATACATTCACAAGCTATTTTAACTAAATCTTGACCTCTGATTATATCTGACAATTGGGGAGAAATAGCATTTAAAGTTCAAATATACTCTTGGGGAAAAAAATGATAAAACTGGAGAACATTTATTTTTAAATTGAACCATTCTGAAAGTACAGTGCCTATGTTCTAGAATGTGAGTTAGACACATGTGAAGTTAGTTGTAGCAAAATAAATATTGCTTTATTTTTCTCCTAGAATCAGTATTGGAAGTAAACCTGTCAGGAAACAATGCATTACTTGCAATTTAAGGAAAGAGAGATGCCAGTATTATACAGCAAGGTTCAGTGAACGTTCTAAGTATTATGCCTTGATCTGTTATGGTATGTATAGCCTGGGAGCAAACATATAATCAGTTGTTCTTTGAAGTTTGTCAGAGGCGTAAATTATACTAATTAACCCAAATGATAGCTAGATGAATCATAGAAATGTCACAAGAACCAGGAGAGATTTCCAGAAAGAAACTTTTCCATGTCCGAAAACCTTGGGAAGATGTTTCACAAAATACGAATACTTTTACTTTATATTTTTTTACTTTTTCAACAAAAATCTTGGGATTTTTCGAATTAAAACCAAATTTGTGAAAGTTCTTCATGGCACAAAACAGATTATAATCTGGCTTGTCAAAGTCATGCTTTTTCTTGCAGCAGCAAGAGCAGGATTTAGAAACACACATTGATTTCCAATTCATGTGATCAAAGTTAGCTATGAGAAACTACTACAATATGTTTCCCAACTGAAATTATTAAAACCTGTGTTAGCCCCAAAATGTTGGATATTTACTACCTGAGAACCTTTTTAATAACTGAACTAAGAAAAAGCCAATTCATCAAAATGTATGATCATTGAAACCACTTGTAACACAAAAGTACTAGATGAAGTCTTGGCTCTGTTGAAATAAGTTAGGTGATTTCAATGATCTGAGGTTTCATCTATTGGTAATCAAAGGACAGTGAGGTAACAATCTAACAAAAGGAAAGAAAAACATCCAAGGTTTTCCTTTTGCGTATTTCATATAAAGTTTACTGTTCTTCTGATTCTGCACTGACTGATCAGCTGAAGAGTTCCTTAAAACTTCCCTTGAGCAGAGAAGCAAATGTAGCAAATAATAACACCTTTCAATCATTCTTGCACAAAATAGTCAGTAAGGTCGTCACCATACGAAAGCCACTCACCTTCACAAATACGATGTGACGTGTTCTCAGAAGAATGTTTCACATTGTTAATTCTGCATTTGCCTTATGTAATCGCATCTCAGGTATTAACTAGATGTCACTTCATCTCTAGGGAGGAAGAGTTTGTTAGTAGATTTAAAGTTATTTCTGTTATGTTTGCTAAGCAATGTCTGTATGTATACAAGTCTGTGTACACACAGTACCTTATGTATTTCGTGCAGCAGGGACTAGAGGGTTGTACGGCAGAGAAGATTCAGATTTGTGTATCAACTTTGAGCTCTTCAACACCATCAGTTACCAATGTTAATGTAACACACACTTCACCACCAAATTCCCACTTCAAACTATAAACTGCCTTCTTACCATTCTTATGACAGGTCCTGGGATTCCCATTTCTACTCTTTTTGAGAACTACGGTGATAGAGGTACTGCAAATATCCTGCCTGTTTCTGAGTGATTGCTTTTCTCGTTGATCTTCACTATGCAGATCCTCTAATACAATATTTACAATTGTGATCAAGAACCCTTTCATCTTGTTTGTTATTAAAATATCTAGTGTGTTTCTAGATTTGCCAGTGAGTAAAATCCAAATATCAGTGAGCACACTGAGTCCTTTATTTTCATCCCTGAGTTCAGCACTTTTATAGCATCCTGATGTTTTTCCTGTTTACACACTATAGATGCAATGAATGTTGGCAACTCTTTGTCTACCCAATATTGAGTCAAACTTTGTAGAAAACATTATTGTGATTTCCAAAGTATTCCTTTTCACATTTTGATGAACACAAGACTTTCTGAGTTTTTCATTAAGCAACCCTACCCTACACAAAAGGCAAGAGTGTACTATTTAGAGTCTGCAGTTTGAGCTATTGTACCGTACTAATTAGAATTTGGATCAGTGACTGGCTTTGCAGCCATCGGTATGTCAAGGGAAGAGCAGAAGCCCTTTCAGATGGTCAGTTCAAATAACTGCTTCAGACAAGGTGTAATTATTTAATTATTCAGAGCCCTCATTCTTTAAGTAGCCTGTTAGTGAGCTCTCTTTGGAACCAGGCCAAGCAGGAATTCACTAACCATGAAAATATTAGTTACTCTGCAGTGAGTTTTCTCTCTGCGTCCCTTTTTTTTCTCCAAAAATTCTTCTCCAACTTCAAGCCCTCATTCCTGAAATGTTACGAAAACTAGCATGGTCCTGTAAAAAGCTTCAGTGATGTGGCATTTCCCCTTCCTTCCCCAATAATCAGCAAAAATGCACTGGTAGTTCTAATGTCAGGGTCCTTACAGTTCAGCCTGTATTGATAACCCACTATTAACTGAGTGTTGTGTAAACAGAAGACACATAAACATAAGGAAGACAAATGCTGCAATATTGCTCAGCTAAATTAATCAGTTTCATGTAGATTTCATGTAGAAGTCAATTAATTGCAACATAAGATTATTTTGACTCCAGTAGGATTTGGTACATCTTAGGTTTTAACCACTCAAAAATGTTTGCAGATGGAAAAGGTTGGTCAACATGTGTATTGCAATTGTGCTGTAAAAACACTGTGTTCTTCTCGTCTTTCTTTTGCAGAATGTTTAAATAGGTTTAAAGGTTTAAATACAGCTAATGCATGGATTTTTTAATATTTAATCCATTTTCATAGCTCTCTGTTTTCCATGATTCATTATGACTTTGTGTATCAAGGGCCCCTACTAATTTCTTATCAAAGTATGAATTGCATGAAATGCAGCTAAGTGCTCAACTACAAATACGTGTTTCCTAACCTCTGTGCAGGACAGACCAGTTTCATTTAATGGATCTTCACCACTGGTTTCATGATGCCTTGTTCTGCTGTGCTTTTATTCTTCAGGAATAAAAACAAATTCAGGCTTCTCTCTGACTTTTTCCTGACCTTTTTTTGGATTAATTTTCCTTAAGTCCCTTGCTTTCGTAATCTGTGGTGCAAAACTATTTTTAGTAGATCCATTTTCATTGCAGTTGGCAGCATTCTGAAAATAGATCACCCATGAATTTTAGTAGGAAGCACGCAGTTAAAGTAACATGCACCAGTTTGCAAGCTCCTTGCACCAGTTTGCAAGCTCCTTCCAGCATGCCTACAATTCATTTGTGGTAATGTGGAAGTTTCAGGAGTTTTGAGTTCGAAGTACAGAAAGAGTTCATCTGAGTTTGGGTGAGTATCCAAAGCCAGAATGATCTTTCAGCCATAAAAAGCCACTTGAATCTGCAAAACTTATCAAGAGTACTTTCAAAGAACAAATCCCAGTGTTATATTTCTGGCATATCCTGAGCACTATCTAGCTAAAGACGTGCTGAAAGAAGTACTTCTTGTATTTTTGGAGCATTTCCAGAAGTTGTTGCCATTAAAAAAAAAAAAAAAAAAAGGTAAACTAACAAAGAAAAGTCTCCTGCAGTATTAAAAGGTTCTTTTGTTTTGAAAGTCAAGCTAAAAGTTGCAGATTTCCATTATGTACAATATTCGTCATCCATCACGACTCATGGGAAAACACATAAATAAATAAATAATACCAGGTGGATTAATAATATATAGTTCTGCAGTCTATGCTAGAAATTAACTAACTTTTAAATAGGTTGGGTTTTTTTTAATTATATAACTGTAAATTGTGTCTAAAGCAAGTAAAACAAAATAAATACTTTTTAGATTAAAAAAAACAACAAAAGAGGTTCACTAAGTGTGCAGTAATATATTACTACGGACAGTTATATGGTAAGTCCTAGTATCTTTGTGTAGGACGATACTGTACAGTGGTTAAGTAAGGGTTTGCTGCAGCCCCTTAAGAAACTGGATTTCCCGCAATAGTCCAGAAATAAGATACTCCCAAACATCTGTGTGCTTAACCACACTGCCCAAGGGTCTCACAGGTTAAACTGATGTTACTGTGGTAACCAAGAGAGGAGATATAGGACCGTGTTTTGCGTGATGGGATGAATTTTGCATTTCCAGCTCCTACCATTTTACAAAACTGGGATGAGGGCTCTGCAAGAGAAAGGAGTTTCTTCATAACATCCGGGACTCATATTCAGAGGCAGCATGCAAAAGGATTTGCATTGCAAAATGTACATCCTATAAAAATCTAATGAATATTTGTGCATTATAATACCAGTGCCTTGTTTTTATTTAGCTATGTGATCAAGACCAATTAGAAGTGTCTGAGTTGATTGCGTTACTCTGCTTGTAAAATTTCACAGGTTTCCTTTCTGTTCTAATAACACAAAATAAAGGAATCTCAATTAATGATGAGGAACTAACAATGAATTAGTTAATAATTCAGGCATTTCTTTTACTTAGAGCTCAGAGTACTGGAAGACAATGGGGAATTGCAGGCTGCTTTGCAAGAAATCAAACTGCCAAAAGAAGAAATTAATAAACTTGAAGTGGATGGTATAAGTAAGAATTACACATCTTTAGTATACTTTTTATTCTTACCATTTTAATATTTTGCCTTCGTTTTGTTACAGTAAGTATCGTCTTTCTGTAGAACAAACTTGTTAGCCTTCAGGTTGGGAAAAAGAGGCCTGGTTCTGCCCTGTTTGACAACAACCAATTTGTCTGTGCCTCAGGGTATCTCTCAGTAAAATAGTAGTTAAAATACATCTCTGCTTCAGAAAGCATTTTTTTTTAAATTCTTTAATACTATTGGATAGAGTGTTTAAATATAATGTAAAAATATTATAGTATGGTGGTAATAAAATGTGAAATGTAAACTGCTGTTCATGTGTTACACATATTGACTTGCATACACTGTTGTTTTCACTAGTGACTTCACAAACAATATTCCATGGAAATGAATCAGTGTGAAGTTTCCAAAATTAATTTCTCATAATCTTAACAACAGTTATATTCCTAGTTGTGTTTTTCTAGACACCTGTAAAACTGAGAACCTAGAGTTATGTGAAATAATAATTTTATGCATAGCTATATTAAAAGTGGGCACTTTATTTCTTCAAAGTTTTCTTCAACAGCTCAATATAAAAAGTTACTTGCATCAGTTCTGTGATGCACAGTTTGTGCATTGTGTAGTTTGTGCTGATTGATTTTCATGTATGATGACACCAAACTCTGGATTATGCTTGAAAGAATCATTTTAACCATTAACAATATAGTTTTAATATGTCTTTTCTAGCTTTGTGGTACAAAATGCTTCTACCTCCACAATTTGATAGATCTAAGAAGTACCCTCTGCTTATTCAGGTGTATGTAACATTTTCTTTCTTTGAATGTTGTTGTTATGTCAGAAAACATAGTTCTTATAATTTAACAAAACCTAGGACATTTGCAACATTATGAAGCAAAAGAAAAACCACTTCCTTCCATTTTGTTTGTTGTGGTGGGTTTTTAAATATATTTCAGGAATAGAAATTCAACCCAATGGAAATCAATGGGGTTTTTAATGTTAATCTGAGCATGGCAAGGATTAGTTCCTCAGAGAAAGAAAAAGGATAAAAACATGTGGGCTTGGAGTTCTTAGCTCTCTTGCTGCTTCTGTTTATCATGAGGCAGTCTGAAATTACTGATTTTAGCTTTGCTAATATGAAAAATACAAGAGCTTTCTTCATTTTTTAAGAAAAAAACCCAAACACACCTAAACCATGTGGACCGGCTTCTTTGATCAAATGTTCCTTCTAAAGAGCATTTGACATGAGTTTAATTTATTGCAGGCAGGAAACACAACAAAAATTGCAGTGGTGCAAAAAAAATGAGAGGCAGAAAGGAAAGCTGAGTGGGTGGAATAAACCTTGCATCATTTTGTATTAACCAGTGATGATCCAAAGGTCCAAGAATGCTAAATATGTTTGAATGAAGTTTAGAGTAGAAGATTAAGTGGGTTGTATCCTTGAGGTCAAATGTGTAATTCGCATTAGGCCATTCTCATGAAGAGTGTCTCTCTGTATTGCTCAGCTGTGTGGGGTGCGTTCTGCCCACAACTCCAACAGCACATGATATTCCCTGCTGAAACAAAGAAGGTCTGGGGATGGCCAGAAAGTGTAGGGAACTTTTTTCTCCTCTTTTCTTTGTCATTGCTGACTGCAGGCATAGAGCAAATGCAGAAAAGCACCAAAAAAGGGCTACTACACCTGAGGAGTTTGGAGAGAGGAAAGAACTGAGTCTTTGAGGATGAGTCTTCCAATGATTCCCCTTAGGACAAGCACCTGATGCTGCACCCCTAGCCTGAACTAAAACTAATGATTTGCCTTAGGCATAAGACCTAAAGGATTAAAATGGATTTGGGATATCAAAATCGTACAAACATATGAAAATGGTAGTTGAATTGTTTGTCTATTAAGCTTTCTGAACCACAGACATATAGCAAAATACTTGTGGAGAAAATGTAAGAAGTACCTATAGCTAGAGTCCGGTATCCAGTAATTATTTATAAATTTATGAGATGAAAATGTGTGAATTTTTGTCCTCAGGTATGGAGGACCTTGCAGTCAGAATGTAAAGGAAACATTCAGCATTAGCTGGATAACCTATCTTGCAAGCAAAGAGGGAATTATTGTTGCTCTGGTGGATGGCAGAGGGACAGCTTATCAAGGTGACAAGATTTTGCATGCAGTATATCGAAGACTAGGAGTCTATGAAGTTGAGGACCAAATCTCGGCAGTGAAGTAAGTAGAATATCTCCTCGTATGACTGTTGTATTTACATACCAACAAGAAGTAATGTGGAAAAAAATATTAAATATACTTCTCAGCCTTTCTTCTGGAGCGCTGAGGTCTCCAGAGAATAAGACAAGAAGACTTGTAGAAATAAAATATTACTGAGGTGCTTGATGTCAGTGAGATTTTGTGTGGTGTATTAAGTCTATATGCTACTAAATCCACATTTGGACCTCACCAATTCCATTTTATAATACCATCATCAGAGGCTTCAATCCTAGGCCTACAGAAATTCAAGCATCAGTGGTGAGAGGTAAGCCAATGTATTATTCATTATTCTGAAGTTTTCCCTGTAGGGGAAACCTACCTCAGTGACCGTAGCAATTAGCCAAAGATCCATAATGATGTACCACAGTGGTTAGCTAAAGTTCAAATGTGAAATTTGTAGCTGAATCCTGACACAAGCCTTCTAGAGGTCGGTTAGTCATAAACTTGCCTTCCATGCTATTTTAGGATAGTAATGAACAACAGGAAGTGTCTGAGGTGCTCTGGTAGTTGTTCCCCAACGGTTGCTTCTTTGCATCAAAACACTTAAAGTGTTCCAAAGGAAGATAATGCCCTAAGAGGAGCTTTGGGGAGGGAGATAAAGCTGATGTTTTGTAAAGAAAGGCTGCCTGCTAACTTAGAGATGCAATAGCACTGCTAAAGTGAGCATTTAAAGAAGTATTAGTTTGAACCCCACAGAAATGAGTACAAGGCAGGAATAAGGAATTTAGTCTAGCCTTTGATCTGGAATTTGGCCCATCAGAGCATGGATAGATTTCCAGGTGCAATAGTAAATACCCTCTTTCCCCCAGTAATAGACCGGCCTCTGAGTAGCTTAGCTACAAATTGGATGTAGCAGTCCACATTTCCACAGCTTTCTCTACTTGTTTGAGAACACTGCCTGTATTTACAAGTGTGTGTGAGGAGGGTATCTGTTCCTTCCTCTTTCTGCTTTGTGATAATTCATTTGCTCTTCAATGATACAAGCACACCATTATCCTTTTCAGTGATAAATGAAACAGAATAGCTGTATATCATGTCAGGGTTTTCTATTAATGCATTATTTGATTTTCTATCTTGAAACTTTTAGCAGCAACGGCATGCTTTAAAATATCACAAAAGAGACAATGTTTTTTTATTGCTCTGAATCGTCACTCAGAGATAAAATGTCAGAGGCAGAGGGAACCTAAACTGATTCTGCAGTTGCAAAATCTGCTGAGACAGGCTGTGAAGAAATGACCTCAGACTTCACACTTCCCAGCTTTCTGTCAGCACCTAGGCTAAATTTTTATTCAGTTAAATGTATTGCATTCCATCTTCCTGATCTAACACATGGTTTAAGATGCATGATTTTTAGAGAGGATCCTATACTCTAGTGGGAAGTTCTTGGAGGGGCTTTTACTGTAGGAGGAACCTCGGGGATTAAGACAGCAATGTAACAAAAGTGAATAATTTTTTGGCTTTTCCAACATTGTCCCACCCAGATATTATCCTGCATTTTGGCTGTTGTCAGTCACTCGTGCTTGTCCTAGTAAAATTAGGCTAGTATGTGTCCTGGGATGTATCTGAACCTATTTTGTTTATCTGTCACTCTCAGACCTTTGTGGTCATTTGTCGTATCCCTTTGCTGTTGCTAATACAGCTCTGGAAATGCAGTCTTCAGACTCAGATGCAGCAGGATTTTTGTAGGAGACCTAATATTTATGATTCTCTTTGGCCTGTTTGACTACTGAGAGCATAAGAAAGGTGCACCTTTCCTCCATTGCAAGCTCATAGTTGGAGCATGAGAAAATGTTTTCCTCATTTTTTATTATTGTAGCAGTATGCACTCTTCACTTTTCAGGCACATAAAAAAGAAACTTTATTGCTCCAGGGAATCCTTAATCTCAGAAGTTGATACTGTGCCTTTTGAGACATCAGAGTATCAACTCGTAAAATGAGTATGTTGAACATCTTGCAGGATAAGGTCAGTTAATGGTAATCCAGCACCTTTGGCACTAAAACAATGAAAATTACACTAGCCTGTGGGAAGGTAGAGCTATGAGAAATGAAATATGGTTATTAGTAGGAGTACACATTTTTGAACTTTTTTCTCTGCATGTGTGTGAGTGTATGTCTGTGCATATATATATGTGCACGTGTACAACATGAGTATAATGTATCACAGAATCACAGAATCTTCAGAGTTGGAAGGGACCTCTAGAGATCATCTAGTCCAACTCCCCTGCTAAAGCAGGATTGCCTAGAGCACATTCCTCAGGACTGCATCCAGGCGAGTCTTGAAAATCTCCAGAGAAGGGGACTCCACACCCTCCCTGGGCAGCCTGTTCCACTGCTCTGTCACCCTCACCGTAAAGAAGTTTTTCCGTGTATGTGAACGGAACTTCCTATGTTCCAACTTGTGCCCATTGCCCCTCATCCTGTCACTGGGAACCATTGAAAAGAGTCTGGCCCCATCCTCCTTCAACCCACCCTTTAGGTACTTGTATGCCATAATGTCTCCCCTCGGCCTTCTCCAGGCTAAAGAGTCCCAACTCTTTCAGCCTTTCCTCATAAGGGAGGTGCTCCACTCCCTCAATCATCTTAGTTGCCCTTTGCTGGACTCGCTCCAGCAGTTCCCTTTCCCTCTTGAACTGGGGAGCCCAAAACTGGACGCGGTATTCCAGTTGTGGCCTCACCAGTGCAGAGTAGAGGGGGAGAATGACCTCCTTCGTCCTACTGGCCACAGTCTTCCCTATGCAGCCCAGGATTCCATTGGCCTTTTTGGCAACAAGGGCACATTGTTGGCTCATGGATAGTTTACTGTCTACCGGGACCCCCAGATCCTTCTCCTCAGAACTACTTCCCAGCAGGTCCACCCCTAACCTATACTGGTGCTTAGCATTCTTCCTCCCCAGGTGGAGGACCTTGCACTTGCTTTTGTTGAACCTCATTAGGTTCTTCTCTGCCCAGCTCTCCAACCTGTCCAGGTCACGCTGGATGGCAGCACGGCCCTCTGGAGTGTCAGCCACCCCTCCCAGCTTGGTATCATCAGTGAACTTGCTGTATGATGTTTAATCTAGTCTAATCAAGGTGGTTTCTAAGTATGAGAAAAAATAACTTTTTTTGCCAAGAAGCCAGTTGTGCAGAGTCCTCATACACTGGAACAAAAATTATTATGAAGAAAGTACTAATTTCAGCATTTTCTGTTCTTTCAAGAAAAAGTCTTCCTTTTCCTCTCAAATATCTATTAATTGAATAATTGATGCTTTGTAGAAATCAGACATGCTATGCTGATTGTCAGTTTGCTCAAATTGGTGGGATGTGTGAAGAAAGTGAAAGAAAAAAATTTTTTTGCTAATTTTTTATAGTATTAGAAATGTTTTGTAATAATGCATTTATATCTGCGATTTTCTTTTCCACAGAAAATTTATAGAAATGGGTTTTATTGATGAGAAACGAATAGCAATATGGGGCTGGGTAAGTGGTTGGGGTTTTTGTATCTATCTTCAAATAATCCTGCAGTATAATTTTTTCAGTTCTTCCTTATTCTGTCCTAAATCTGTATGAAGTTTTCTCTGCCAGTGTTTGATAGTATTGCCAAAGGGAATAATTCTTGTTTGTGCCTATATACATGCAGTTGCAACAGTCCAAGCCCCCGAAAAGGGATCTTTGGCAGCTCAAGAGGGAATTTTGAAAAGCTTATGTCATACATTGTTTGGACTTGAAGTTAAGCAAAACTGAGATGTTTTAATTGGCTTTACTTTTAACTTAGGGACTTACTGGCATGGTGTCAAAATTCAAGTATTGTCCTTTCTGATCTGAGATTAAAATAATGAGAAAAGTCCTATGAATATCTCTCATCAGACATGTGACGCGTGCATCATTCTGAATCACTGTATACTTGGCTGTCGTTGAAATGGTCAGCAGGGATAAACATGAGTCTGAGGTGTGGACAACATTGACAGCTTCACCAAGAAGTGGAAAAATTGGACAGTATAGGAGTCATTCCAAATAATTAGCCAGTCTATTTTTCATCTTTGATTTTTTCATGTACTTTGCTTTGTAAGTCTTTATTCTTAAATGGCCAAATTCCACTACCCTTAGGCACTGAGAAATAGAGTAGCCTACCTCAAGTACAAATTTTAGGATGGAACTGCCTTCTAATAGGAGAAAAATTATTATTGGAATAGTTTGGATTCTTTTACCTGTGCTGTCAGCTTCAAAGTAGGACGATTCATGGAAATGAGATGCAAACTTACTAGTGGTATGGGAGAGCTGAAGACAACTTCAGTGGCACAAATGCCACACAGCCCTTTTATAGAGATTTTTAAAGATGTTTAGGCCATCTGACTCAAATTCTTATGTTCATCGTGAATGACTGGATCAAGAATGCATAGACAGAACTGAAGCCCTGCTTCCTACCCAGCTTCAGCAGCTTTAGCATAACAGAATCATACTATGCAGCAGAATGAGCAGATAAGCAACACCTGAGGGTCTCGTGGATTAGGGACAGTACTGTAAGGAATGCTAAAGGCAGTTGGAGGCCAGACCTGTGTTAGCCACCCTTACTCTGTCTCTGAGTGAATCAGTATCAGCTATCCAGCAGTTACAGGCAGCACTAATTTTAAAAATTTACAGAATAAACCGGTATGTTAGCCACTCATTAACATTATACAATATTTTTCTCCTTATACATGTTCACTTTTCTCTGATTATCTTTCAGAAAGACCTTTTATTTCATTCCCTTTAACTGCCTGTCTTTGCCAGGAGAATTCTTCTGATCTGTCACTGTTTGTTTTGTTTATTTTTTTACTGGTTTTTGTTTGTTTGTTTGTTTTCATTGGCCCAGTTTCATTGTAAGAGGCCTGCCCAGAAACACACTAGAGGATGGACCTTATAAGATTCAGTTCAGTCGTAACTATAGAATTTGCCTGAGCAGGGTTGCTAAAATCTTTCTATGAAGATTTTACCAACTAATACTTAAATTACTTTGGTCAAACACTGCTATAACACCAGGATAAAATGGAGTACCATATGGTAAAATTAAGTGACAGAGACACTTACAAGTGAGTAATTCTAAAGTGACATTAAGTTAAGGCCACATGAAAATATTTTATTTTTTTTAATCACATCATATTTTATTTCACCACAGCGTTTTCAGAACTGATTAAAAGATTTCACACATCTAAAGCATTGTATCCCAGTAGCAGATGTAATATTCAAATAACAACACTATTGCCAAACCTGTCAGTCTTTTTTTCCATTTTTTTCTATTTATTATACCATTTCCTGGTCTATAACCTTTGCAAGGAGTTGAAAGGTGTCTCCTTATTTGTAGCCTACAGCTTGGCAGGTGTGCAGGGACTACGCAGCTCGTTGTACTTTCAGACTCACCAAACTCTTCTAGGTGTCAAAAGCTCTTAAATAAGCACTAAAGAAATTCAGGTTTTGAACTCTATCTCTCTGCCTGTTACAGTGTATAGATTCATCTGCCTGATCCTAATCCTTTACTTTTTAGCTTTGTGGACTGTTTTTTTTAAAAGATCAAATGAGTCAATCAAACGAGATGGAAAAATTGTACAAATTATTGTTTCCATTAGCATATCTCTCACTGTCATTTCAAGCTGGAATGTCAAGAGGAGGGAAGGACTAACTTTTGTAACAAAAAATATTTAATAGTTTGCTTGTTTCCCTTAGTCTTTCATACGCTACTGATGAGGTTGATAATCTTCAGAATTCTTCATGATACACCCCATTTTTTATCCCTCTCTCACTTCCAAAGTAAACAGTAACCCATTATTACCCAAAGACCTTATACAAGTATTTTCCAACCCCAGTTCCACATCCTATGGACAGCCAAACCAAATGCATTTTATTTACAGTATCTTCCTGTCTCAGCAACTAGCCTCGCACAGTTGCACACATCTATTTTGATATCCACGCTTACTTACTACTTTACCTAACTTTCAGCTGTGAACTTATTCTTCCTTGCTGGATCCCAGTTTGAGGAATCAGGCCAGAAAATAACAGGAACAGCGGCAGACAGTAGGGAGGAATTGCGCCAATCTCAAGTTCTCAAGTAGCTGAGCCTGTTGGTACCGATGATGGGGCAGGTTCAATATGCCGATCATTAGAAAAACCTAGGTAGTTTGTTAAGGGAGGAAAAAACCCTGTAACTCTTCTTGGAGGTGCAAACTGAAAGGATGAGAGGCAGCGAATCCAAATTGCCACAAGGGAAGTTTTGTTTAGGTGTTAGGAAAAAAATTTTACTTAACAGTGATCAGTGTTCAAACAGAGTGAGTAGGGAGCCGGTGTAGGGAACGTGACTCTGATCAACAGCATTTAAATCTGAAGTTAGCCCTGTTTTGAGATAGAGGTTGCACTAGATTACCTTGAAGGACCCTACCAACTTAGATTTTTCTATGATTCTAAGTGGTAATAAGAGTATACTGTGATAAGCATTGAAGAAGTAGTAAAAAAGAAGTGATTCAATAAAATTGTCTAATCTCTCTCACAAGAAATCACATCAGATCCATTTGAAATAAATTAATTTAAAAAAAAAAATTGAAAAACTTTTGTTGCTTTGTCCTCCATGCATTCAAAGCAAAATATTTACTTTGGAATTAATTTATATGAGTTTGATTCAGAAAACAAAATGATACTTCACCAATAATTTTAAACTGTCTGTGATTTCTCTCTAGTCCTATGGTGGGTACGTAACTTCTTTGGCTCTTGGATCTGGCAGTGGAGTATTTAAATGTGGTATGGCTGTGGCTCCTGTTTCCAGCTGGGAATATTACGGTATGGAAACTTGTCATAAATACTGACTTGGAAAGCAAGATGTAGCATTTAATGACTTTCTAAATGAAATCCTTGCAGGAGACTGGCGGTATGAAACTTACTTAAAGACATTGCAATTATCTAGACATAAAACTCTTTAAGTTTAGTGTTTTCCTTGGTGAAAGTAACTGCAACTGGCAGTTTGAAAGAGACTTTGTCACACAGAAGAAGGTATGCCCAGATAATTCCACATGCACATCTGTAACAGTAAGTGTGTAAAGTCCTCTTGATAAACAGCTATACTGAGGAGTGTTCTTCCTAAAAATCCTGTTAAAAGAGTATCACTGAATTCAGAAACAGCTGAAATTATTTTTCTGCCAGCAACGGAATCACAGTGCACTTCAACTTCAGATACTGCAGATGATCTCCGTCAGGAATCAGTATCTCTGATGATTGCAGTTATTTCCCGAAATAAAGAGAGGGACTCAGTTGTGCCTGATACAATTTTTTTAAAAAATATTTCAAAATATTTTTCCCTTTCGATGTTTCTCAGCCACACCTCCTGCGTTGTTGTGTTACAAGACATATTTTTATTTATGTTTATTGACTTAGACTCCAGACTGTTCAGAGGAAACAACTCCAGGAGTATACTCCTAGGGCCTTACTGTGTGAATAAAGCAGGCACATACTCATACTTACTTGCAGACCTGTTAAGCTTTTGGCATGGTGTAAAGGAACCTTAGTGTAAAAAAGAAGCATGGCATACATGTTTTCAGTGAGCAAAATGTAGCACTTTGAACACATTTACTTAGCATATGGTCGTTTGCTAAGAAGTCTTGGTTATGAGAAAATTTTTGGTTAAATGGGAAAGATTCCTTCCCTGACTGCTAGCACAGACATTCCTTGTAGTTATGGTGTTTTGCAAACAAAGGGGAAAACATTTGTATGATACAGGAAGCGTAATCTTCATGTTTTCACTGGCATCAAGATTTTTTAGAGACATTTTCACTCATGATCACAAAATTATTTCCAGAATGCAGGCATAAAGCACTATTTTTGAAAAAGTCCTTCAAAAAAAGAAGAGTCATAAACATTTGTCCAAGCCTTGAAAATTGAATTAAGTTTTTAAGATAAAGTAGATTAGACCCGCACCATTGAATTTTTACTTTAGCTGAATTTTCAGGAGGGAGTTAAAGAATCTTACTAAAAACACATTGTAAAATCCAAACAGGCAAAAGTACCTCCACTAAGGAAGGAAGGAAGGAAGGAAGGAAGGAAGGAAGGAAGGAAACAGAAGGAAGTCATGAGTCATAAGTTTTGGCAAACAGATCATGTTAACGTCAGGGTGAACTGTGTTAGGGGCAAAACTACAGGATGCTACATATTTGAATCTTTAAGTAGTATCAGTATGTCAGAGGATGTACTGTCCCCTAGAGCTTCCAGATTCTGTCCCACCCTCTTTTAATGCACAGATTAGAGTCTGGACTATAATCTTTTCTCTGAAATCCTCCCACTCACCTCCATTTTGTGTCAGAGTTAATAACAGTTGAACAGTTACAAGATGGCAAGGGAAATTGCATTCAGGGACGATGTATCATTAAAAGCATTAGATCTGTGATTGTTTTATTAAAATTCGCAATTTATCTCCTTTTTCTTCCTCAGTAATTGACAAGCCGAATCTTCCACTTAGTCATTATAATGTAATTCTGCTGACCTTTGTGGACTTGTTGTAGCTATACTGGTAGAAGAGAGTGGAGAATTTGGCTCAGAATACTGTAGAAATACCAGCCATTCAGAAAGAGTCTATTTTATTGAAAACTTAAGCCCAATATGGTTGTTTGACACTGTGTTGACAACAGATATTGCACATTTTCTGTTTTCATTGAATGATAAAGGATTTTGATAAAAGATAGGCTACTTCTTAGATTTTTTTGGTACTTAGTTTATTACAAATCATCATCAGGAGCCTTACTTGGCTGATCTGGGAGACATAATACATGTCTTTAGCACTCAGTGGTAACATATGTGAAGGATACATAATAAACCATGGTAACATGAGTACATTGAATCATTTTCCTTTCCTGGGAGGATTCTCATTTCTGCTTTTTAACAAAATTATTCTAATGCAGTGTACCAAACTGGACAACAAGGTAGACAATCCCAATTCTTTACTGATTACAGTGGCCATCACCTATCTTATGGGAGGGAAAGATGCCAGCTCTTCTTCGTCAGAAAGCCCTGACTCTGTTAAAAAAATAAAATTCTTGTAATACTGCAGCTTGACTGCTCAATATGTGTCAGTTACTCTTTCAAGGCAAGGTCATAAAGAAAGTAATGTTCTGGTAGTGACAGCTGCTGCGTCAGTTTTCCACAAATTTTCCTAACAGCTCTTAGTTAAATTACAAATACCCAGGCAGCTCAAAGATAGCTGTTCCTACTGATTTCTTGGTGATAGATAGTGTTCAGTTATTCACATTTTTTTTGTCAAATCTGCTAACAGTCTTTGTTGTAGTTAGAAAAAGGAATTGAACAGAGACCTCAACAGCAATTGCACCACTTTTTCAGTGCAAGCCTGTATCATTTCCTGCTCCCCTTAACTGCTGCATGTATGCATTCACTAGGAAAAGGACAACATATATATCCATATATATGTTATATATATACTGTATACACACATACACATCCCAGATTGGAATTCTGCTCAGCTTCTCTTACAGTTGTCAAAAATAGTCTGTCATCTTTCCACCATGCACCTTTACTGGCTCATTGGCTCATTTGCTGACTTCTGGAGTTCAAGCCAATAGCATAAAGCAGTACAAGTTGATTACCTTTATCCACAAAACTTCTGTTGGTTCCGCAGATGAGTATCAAACCATTGTTTCTGCAAGGACAGTTTGGAGGACTTTTATTAATTAACCTTCATAGTTCATTTTTTAAAATATGTCTAAATTTGGTGTATTGGGAGGAAACCAAGCAGAACAGATACAGTTAAAATAAACAACATCTAATTTGCCTCATGTCACTGGAGGCACAAAAATATCGGTACATTCTTTATCTATAGCTTTTTTCTTCTTTAATATCATAGCGTCTATCTACACAGAACGATTTATGGGTCTTCCTGTACAGTCCGATAATCTTGAGCACTACAAGGTGAGAATTCTCTTTCTATGTTGATCTGCCTTAAACTTGAATCACACTTCTTTGGACAAATAAAACTGTGAAGAAAGAAAATGACCCATTGTCTCTCATAGTGGCAGTCCAGTAGCAGCTAAACTACTGCTGTGAAATTTGTATCTCCATAGTTACTTGTGGGTTTGTATTTATCAATCCTAAGTAAGCTAAATTGAACGATCTTTATTTTCTTACATGGACAAGTGAGACAGTTCTTCCAGTGCAAACCATTAGCCTAGGAAAGGACTCACATGACAGGGGTTAAAATGTTGATGTTTATAATGTTTTGGTTGGTACTGTTAACTATGGTATGCAAACTGCTTCATGCCAATTTAGCTCTCTGATAATAACATCATAAGCATACTAAATGGCCAGAACAGCTTTCCCTACCTGGAACAGATTACCTTTCTTCTTTTCTTCACATTGATAGGAAGTCTGTAGCTTCTTCTAGCTGCACACATACCAGCTCTGGATACAGACAGGCCTGAATTAATGTCCAAAGAAGTTAGTGGAAAGACTCCTATTAAAGATTTTGGATCGTGGTCTCAGTACCTGTTCTCCATCCCAACTTAAAGAAAGAAATGTTCAATACCAAAGTGCCCTGGTAGAGCTGTTTGGGTAGCCAGGAATTATAGTGTTCAGGGAATGACATATGGCAAGTGCTGTGGTTTTCATGAACTGGCCCTTAGAATAGGCATTAAGTATATATGGCTTCTACTATAATCTCAGATTGATATGAAGTCACTGCTATCATTATTATGCCAGCCCAACTCTTTGATTGTTGTTCTAATAGGTAATGAAAGCCTTTCATCTCTGTGACTGAGTGGTTTAAATTGAAACTGCTGAACTGTTCATTTTTCCTCTCAACAGAATTCAACTGTGATGGCAAGAGCAAAGAATTTCCAAAACGTAGAGTATCTTCTCATCCATGGAACAGCAGATGGTGAGGTTTGCACATGGCAGTACAAATACAGAGCCAGAATCACTTTGTTTGAAAAACATTAGGCATCTTTCTGTGCCTTTGATTAGGGTCAGTACTTAGATCTTTGTTAGATTTCCATATGACATATTATAAGATGCCTACTCATTCTCAGTAATGTCAACTGTATCACTTGATAATTGGTGGACACAACTTAATGCACTATAACTTTATGCTTTGTGGTATTTACACGTTTCAACAGCTCAACAGCTAATCTTCTTTTTTTTCCCTTTTTCAGATAATGTACATTTTCAGAACTCAGCTCAAATCGCAAAAGCTCTGGTTAATGCACAGGTGGATTTCCAGGCAATGGTAAATAACAGACTATTTTTAATTTTGAACAGTGGTTTATAGCTTTATCAATAAGTTTATCTGACATGTGGCAATGTTTTCAAGAACCTAGTTCAACTGAACATGCTTCAAAATCTGGCAATTGTGAGTGCATTTGTTGCTCTTCATAAACAATTTCTTCCTCAGAGGATTTGTCTGCTCTTTTTTTTTTTTTTTTTTTCCCCCCTTCTTGCCCTTTGGATGCTAGCAGGATTTCTCAAGAATAACTTAGAGGCTTTTAAAATGAACCAGGGAGAATGAGAATCCAGCCTCCTTATGAAAGTTGCTGATAGCTAGTAAAAGAGAGAATAGATGAAGGAGCTGACTTCTGGGGCCAAAATCATCACTGGTTCTGATGGATTCTATCTTGAACTGGACATGCCTGCCACAGGCATGAGGTGAAACAAGCAAAAAGGGTACAAGTAGTATATTCAGGATCAGAAAAAAAACAAGTTCTCTGCAAAACTTGCTTGGGGTAGCAGGTGCAGGCAAAGAGAGAAACACATAGGCAAGAGGTTAGAGGATATAAATGAGGAATGCACAGGGGAAAAGTAGTTCTGAATTACATGCATAAGCCCCCTCTCCCCTTTTCTGGGGGGCTAATGACCAAAATATTTGCCTGCTATCAAATATACTGTCCTTCTGCCTGAGTCCACTTTCCCAGGGCCATGAACTCCCCCAAAAGGGATCACACAGGGATTCCCTTGTACTCAGGGTTTGTAGGCCCTTTTGCGTATTCCACATTTTCTGCCTCCTTCACTGATATTTAGCAAACGCGGGTTATTTCTCAAGTATCTGGAATACTGTATGCAGTTGTAGTCATTCTAGTTCAGCTACAGGGGAATGTCATTTATTTCCAAGAGTTAGCATAATCCATTTGTGTATTTTATTTGCAGTACACCATTCATAATGTTCATGGCCCTGCTGTAAGGCAAGATATTTTTAATAGAATTCCAAAACATTTAGCTGAAAGCTTGTTGCCTAGAGCCCAGTATTCCTAAGCAAGACTGTGACCCCTATTGCCAAGGCCATGCTGCAGGT
The DNA here is from genome assembly GCF_028500815.1 of Rissa tridactyla. Taxonomy (NCBI): domain Eukaryota; kingdom Metazoa; phylum Chordata; class Aves; order Charadriiformes; family Laridae; genus Rissa; species Rissa tridactyla. The sequence continues at coordinate 19,565,732 of NC_071472.1, read as the reverse complement.
CAAAGGCATTTCTTCCCTAAGGGAATCTCAAAGCTTCTTTGCCTGACTTGATACAACTGACTTGTCAGTACTCAGGCAGTAATGCTTACTCCTAGATTACAGGAGGTTTAGAAACTTTTTTTCAGCAAGAATATGAACATAGTGGAAACTGATGAAAAAAAAGATTAGCAAGTCATAGAATAGCAAGTCATACCTTCAGGTACGGTCACTCAGCCACTTCACCGGACAGACTGTTCCAATGTTTGATAACCCTTTTGGTGAAGAATTTTTTTTTCCTGATATCCAATCTAAACCTCCCCTGGCGCAACTTGAGGTGATTTCCTTTCATCCTATCGCTTGTTATTTGGAAGAAGTGACCAACACTCACCTCGCTACAACCTCCTTTCAGGTAGTTGTAGAGAGCAATGAGGTCTCCCCTCAGCCTCCTTTTCTCCAGATTAAACAACCCCAGTTCCCTCAGCTGCTCCTCATAAGACTTGTGCTCTACACCCCTCACCAGCTTTGTTGCCCTTCTCTGGACACAGTCCAGCACCTCAATGTCTTTCTTGCAGTGAGGGGCCCAAAACCAAACACAGTACTCAAGGTGGGACCTCACCAGTGCTGCCAACTACACTATTTCTGATACAAGCCGGGATGCTGCTGGTCTTCTTGGCCACCTGGGCACACTTCTGGTTCATAGTCAGCTGGCTATTGACCAAGTCCCTCTGTTTTCTTGATGCATCCCCTTTCTTCTATATGGTAGTAAAATAAAGTCCTTGTATTATTTTAACTATTGCAGAATTGAAAACATCACTATTTTTTTTCTTTTTCAGTGGTATACTGATCAGAACCATGGAATTCCAGGCCTTTCCAGCAAACATCTCTACACACATATGACCCACTTCCTCAAAAAATGTTTTTCTTTGTCAGAATAAGTAGGCTATTCAGAGCACACTAAGGCATCTGATACATCTCTGGGAGAATGCAATGGTAACAGTGCCCAGCTTATATAATTTTCAGGTGAATTGATAACAGGAACTTTGAAGTTTTAAACTTGATGTTTACATCCACTTTTGATATTGTATATTAGCAAATGTTATGCTAATACATGTTTTGGCACATTTAACACCTGTTTGATAGAAAAAATAAAGTCAGAATGTAAAATGCCATGTGGATTACTGCCATCTTGCTTAAACTAACATTCCGCAAACCAAAGATAGGTGGTCCATTGCAAAGGCACACTGCCAGTTGAATATGCTTGCATTTGTTAACTGCAACTGTAAAATGGGAAAGGACAAAGAAAGCAGTGCACATACCTAATTAGCATCCTAACAAGAACCAGTTTCTCAAAATTTATTTCCAGTTTCTTGGAAAGAATCCGAGCAGGGATAGGAACACACAATATTTAAAGCTGAAGTTTGGATAATTATCGAGAATATTGAATGCTGTGTTCAAATTTTATTCAACTCTTATTTGAAACCTTTATTCTGAAAAGCTCTCAGCGTTCAGGTTTAAATATGAAAGCAGGACATTTTAGCTATTTTATCTCAGTGTTTTTTCTCCCTGTATTCAGAATATGTGAGACATATTAGCCTGTTTTTAATCTCTAATCATCACCTGAGCATTCAAATTAATCTCGATGTCATTCATCCCAGACTGGAGAGGAAGGATCAAAGGATTATACAGGCTTTCTTTGCTTTGTTTCCAGTGAAACTATTTTAGGGGGTCTTTTAAAAATGCTAGAGGCTAATAATGATTGGAATACTTGTATTCTTTTGATTAGTAATTAAATCAGTCCTGTTGTAATACAAGAATATGAACAAGGTAATTGGCAAGGGATCCATTGTCATGAAATGATTCTCTGGTCATGTGTTTAAAAAATTCTGAGTTAGCCTACTGCATAAGAACCGTGATCTGTCTAACACAGTATCTCATCTCTGCTATTTAGCTGGTGAGAGTACAAAACAACCTGAAAAAGATTGTGGAGTAGTATTCCCACAAACAAGCTGTTTCCTAACTCTCAGTCAGAGATCAGTTGCTGCTTCTTTGTGGAGAAGCAAGGGGTTTCATTTGACCCTCTTGACAAAAACATGGGGTTTAGCCAAAATCATTAAAATGTGGAAGTGATTTGCTATGTAACAGCTTCCTTCGTTTAGTTAATGGCAATATCAAATCTGATTTTCCACACATGAGAACATTCCTCAGACACATCTTTATGTAAATGTAGTTGCCAAGCTGTTTGTAATGGTTAAATTATACTTTGATGGGAACTCTTCAGAAAATACTCAATTAGTTCAGGTTTTTTTGGAAACGCTGCCAATTACGTGACGTTAATGAGCTTTTTGTTGGTAATGTAATTAAAATTCAACTGCTATAATGGTTAAAGGAAAAAATTATAGCTCTAAGAAAGTTAACATTAAGCAAATATAACATGAAGTGGGGCTAATTAGATGTTGATTATATGGTCCTATGTGCATTTGTTGCACACAACAGTAGTCTCAATAATGTTGTTATTTTACAAATAAGGAATACAATTGAGTTGAATTTACTGAGATTTAACTCTCAGTTTCTTATATTGATACAACACCACAGAAACCATTGCAAAATTGTGGTAAAAGAGAGAAAAATCAAGCTCTTATCCCAGATGCTTATTAGATACCTGAATATGTCAATAGGAACCTAGCGCAATTTTCAAAAAAGCATGGTATCAATCTCACATAAATATCCATATATAAAATTCTTTTAAAATTTCTGTGCCTTTATTTTTATTTATACTTTTGGAAATCCTATAAGCTCTGAACATTTGGTGAGAGAAAGTGGTCCTTTGTGGATACCATAAGAAATAAAGTGATGCAATGTGTTGTTCACACCCTGCCCACAGGTCTGTAGTCAGAAGCTTCTGGAAGTATTTGGAATAAGGGACATTACAGGAAAATGTGTCAAATAAAATAACAGAAGGTACCTCTTTCCCAAGGGATGCATTAGGTGTTTTCATTATTAATCTGCTTTTATGTTTGTTTGTCTCCTAAGGCAATCAGAGTACACATCTTCCAAACTGTCCACCATTTACCTTGGCTTGTAGGAAGCAGGTGTGGGGATAAAACATGAAAAAAATAAGTGCATCATGCTGCTGCCAGTTTTGCTTCATTGTTTTTTATGTTGTTAATTTATTTGCCTTACACAGTGTTCTTGCCAAAGAATGGGAATATGTCTTCAGCAGAGTGTGACATTTACGCTGAGTTGATGGAATAATGTCTAACCTGAAAGCTTTATAATTGAGCAACTATGTATTTAGATGACCTGGGGGAACATGTCCTAGGATGCTGTGAGTGTCAAAAAAAAAACTCTTTAAAAACATACAGAACATCACATTGCTGGCCTGTGCTGATAACCGGTAACATTGTAGTCATTTATTAGAAATGGTGCAGAGCACTTCATACCTACCATCGCAGCACCACAGAATCATAGAATGATTGGGGTTGGAAGGGAACTTTGGAGGTCATCTTGTCCCACCTCTCTGTTCAAGCAGGGTCACCTACAGCCAGGAGCCCAGGACTATGTCCAGATGGCTTCTGAATATCTAAAAGGATGGAGACTCCACAACCTGTCTGGACCACCTTTGCCAGTGCTTAGTCACCCTCATAATAAAAAAGTGTTCAGACAGAACCTTCTGTGTTTCAGTTTGTTGCCTCTTGTTCTGTCACTGGGCACCGCTGAAAAGAGCCTGGCTGTCATCTTTACACCATCCCTTCAGATATTTATATACAGTGATAAGATCCTCCCAAGCCTTTTCTTCTCTAGAAAGCTTTTTTACATGCAAGTCTCAACAGTTGATAATCCTTCTTAACTGTATTTTTTCTTTTCCTAAAACACTATTCACAGAGCAAAGTCTTTCAGCTGTTGTAAGTACAGCTTAAAAATCTTAAGAAATAGTCAGTTAATGAAGTTCTGAAAGAGCTCTGCTTTTGTGGTCAGACAGACCATTGCCCAGAGCTTCTGTTCTGAGTATACCGAGCTGCTGAATAAGTGGCTTAAAGTATTGGAGCTTTGGCTCTGTCATCTGGCTTCTGCTTTTACCAGCTTGTTCTGGGCATCTGAGGCATGCTAGGACGCTCCTGAATATGGACTGGGCAGCTATCATACAGTGTCTTCCCAGCTTCATCTTACAGTACTTTCAGGATCATGCTTCTGTAGAGACCACGTTGGTCCCCCTCCCCATTAAAACCTAAATACTGGAGTTACTTAATGTCTAGTAGAACTTCAAGACTACACTGGAGTTTTTCTTAAAGTCAACAATAAAATCCATCCAGTTTTATGTGGGTCTTTGGTTTTATCCCCTTACAGGGTAGGCATCTGTCCAAAACAGAACTCGATCATCCAATTGGGTCTTTTCAGAGAAAGAAAAAAAGAGATCAGGTTAAATATTTGGTGATCATACCTAACCTTACGTCCTGAAGCATACAGACAGTCTGGTTCCTTTAAAAATTCATTATTTAAAAAAAAAAAAAAGATGTGACAACGATCTGGCTGCGACATCTGTTACCCCATTGAATCCCGAATCAGCCAGGGTTGATTCAGCTGATCTGGCTGGCTAGGCGGGTGTCCCCTTCCTCCCTCACCAATCCATGTGCGTCCCTCCCGAAGCTGCACGGTCGGTCGAAGAGGACAACCTTCCCCAATAGAGACGTACCGTTCATCGGTCAAGGGTATACGGTAGCTGGGCTCCCCTGCTAGAACCTCCAAACAAGCTCAAGGTCCATTTGTAGGAGAACGTAAGGTAGTCAAGCTTCCAAGACTGCAGACACATCCAAGTGAGGCACTGCATGGGGCAGTCTGCCATTGTTTTGCATGCTCTAGTGACAGAGATTGTAGGGTTTTTTTTGTGTATGGTTGGACTTGATGATCTCAAAGGTCCTTTCCAACCATGAAGATTCTGTGATTCTATGAAAGAGAACTTTTTTCCATTCTGCATTGCTGTCTGCAGTCACAATTCATGTTATAAGCATCACCACAGACATTCACTAGACAGTTATTTGCACCATTCCTTTTTAATCTGGCCTACAGTATAGGCTCTTCTGTAACAGAGCTTTAACACAGTTCAAGGTGAAAGGGCTTTTCCTGAGGAATCAAGCTGAAGCTAACAAAAATATGTTGAAGGGTTACCCTTACATATGAATAAAAAGTATATATATCTATATTGCAGACATAGAATATGGTATGTAAGAGCCAATGCTGGGACACAGCTTATTATGGAACTAAGAAATTACAGCTTTTATGACAAGATTTTCTAAGCCGATGAATGAACATCCTCAAAGTTTTGCTTCCCACCCTCAGATGTTTTAGAGGATCCAGTTTTCAGAAAATGCTGAGCACTTTCTGCCCCTCATTTCCCTTTTGAATAAGAACCTCACACTTCAGATACCAAAAAATACCACTTCAGACAATGAAACTTGGTCTTCAAATATCTCATATATACAAGGTATACAAGCCTTTGAAGATGGGACATAGTTGTTCTGAATTAAGTTGACAGGCCCTTGATAAACAGCCACAGATACAGTTGTTTACAAGTCAGTTTCCACTATGAATCCTGTTTAGCTTTTAGAAAATCAAGCTAGAGCTGCAAAGCAAAACCTGCTTTATTCTAGGAACTGAAGTGTACATAAATACTAGTGAAACCACTGGTTTCACTCAAAACCATTCGTTCCCCAACACCTGTTTTCATCATCTACCTCATTCATGCTGTGTGAATTGCACATATAAATGAACACGCAATCCTTATACCTCAAACGTGGAGCTACGTACTTTGCTTTACTTAGGATTACTGCAGCTGCAAAGAAGAAAAGGCCTGAAGAGAAAACAGCATTAGTAGGAAACCAAGTATAAACCCAGCCAGGCTCCAGAACATGGTTAGTGTTATACTCATTTTATTCAGATATCAAGTCAAATTCAGACTACGTTCAATACTTTCCAGTTTGCCAGGCAGTTCCAATTACAAGGCACAGCTGTTTAGAACATTTTATAGAGTCATTTGAAGGCTCTATATTTAATCTGAATAATTCATAGTATTTGCTAAGAGCATTTGGTATTACTTTCAATTATGAACATTGTCTTCTCAAAATGTAAAGTAACTAGTACGTACTTGGCCAGCTCTTCTGCTTGCGCAAATTGATGCAGCTCCATTGACTTCAAATGGAGCGATTCCAATTTATGTGAGCAGACAGTGTGGGCTACAGCACAGTTACAATAGCTGTCTTTCCCGATGTACAAACCCATTGACATCCACAGCAGTGAGCATGGAATTGCACGCTGCGGAAAGACTTAGAGACCCTAAACTAATCCTCTGTTTCAGAAAGCCATTCTTGCTCTCCAAAGTAGAGTTGTATACATACATATGCACACATTTGTGTGTGTTAGGTTTATGGACAAGTGTATGTATGTAACATGATGCATATGGTTTATGTATGTATGTGTTTACATATGTTCTTCCTATATATGTTGCACTAATTCCCAGAATGGGAATGCAGGGCTCTTTTGGCTGATTATCATGTAGCAAGGATAGGAAAATAAAAGGGGCTGCACAGCCCAGCCTCTGAACTCACGGCTGACAAGGTTACAGAGAGAATGCTTTCCATGCGACGTAAGAAAGAAAAGGGTGTGGGCCTGCAGTCATACCCCAAGATACATCCTCCTCCCTCCCATGATATGTAGATAAGTAATGGATAATAATACAATAACAATAAACACGTAATGAAGAAATACACAGAAGAATGTGGGGATTTCACTTTTTGAAAGCATTTGTTGGGGATTTTTTTATTTTTGGAAGTCATCAACTTCCTAATTCATTAAAATGTTCAAATCTTAACAATTTAACATTTTTTAATTATTATTTTCTTGTACCAGCAGTTAAAGAGTTGAGAGAAACATCCTAGAAAATTATGATATTCAGAGTATGCTAGCCAGTTATAACAAATACATCGGTCCTATTTTTCTGAAAAGTCATGCCAACTGGAATTGTCACTGCTTAGAGCATCAGGTTCAGTGTGCAGCTGGTAAGAATTCTGCTTCTTGTTTTACCTCTTCTGGAACTTTCCCAAGGAATTTTTGTCCAGTGAGTGCAGTACCCCGTCTTTAATAGCAGACATTACCTGGTGCTGAGATGATGGTACAGGAAGCTTTGATCAACTCCAAATACAGTGAACCCAAGATATAGATTTTTTAATGACTCCAAGTCAATCATGAAAAAGCATTAAGATGAAACTTTCCTGAAGGCAGGTTACCTTCAGGTTCTGTCTCTTAGTCTGACTCAGTTGAATTACTGTCTCATGTGAACTATAATATAGAGGAGAGAGAGGTTGCCCTTGACTTTTGCCAAAAGGTGCCATCTAACCGTTTTATTTTACAATGTGAGAGGAAAAAAACCTGAGTGCGTATGCATGTTTCATACACTTGTTACAGTTACCTACTTCTGTTTGGTAACTCTTGTTTGACATACATATTACTATAGATTCAGTTATGGCAACTGAAGGTTGCACGGCTCTTGATGGCAGTTCACTCCTTTCCTGTACTTTTTATTGTCTGTGTAGTACTTGAAAAGCAAATAATCAGTCACCTTGTAGATGCTAGATGACCCGCTAGTTGATATAGCCTGCATAACAATCTGCCCAACCCGGTGCATTGAGCTGCTCTGTCTCATATATTTTTTTCTGAAATCATCCTACTGTAAACAAGGAACTTTATCTGACATAAGAAAATAAACAGAGCTAAACAAAAAGAAAGGAACTGCCTGTTTCCTGGAGAAGATGATATTGTCTTACAGTCTGTATTGCCTGTTTAGAAAGCTATGTATCTTCAGCTCAACGTGGAGTGAGACAATTGTCTGTAGCAATCCATTTCAACAAGTGTGTACGTGTCATCGTGGTGTATGAAAGGTCTAAACGGCCCTTTGATCCCCATCTGCTGTCCTGTCTGGGTACTGCAGGGCTGGGCAGCCTCCTCCTGCAGGAGCCATAAAGCTGACCAGCTCCATGGAGGGACAGTGCCTTCTAATACTTAGTGCTGGACTTTTACTTACATTTAAACTGTGATTTTGCATCCCCGTATAACGCTTATAATGTTTAAATAGAAAGTAGATTAAAACATAATTCTGAGATAGAGACGACAAAGTATCTCAGTAAAATTGACTTCTAATGAAAATAAGTAGATTTGGGGTATAAGGTTGTTTCCAGGCTTATTTTGGCTCCTTTGGCACCATGTCTTAGACGTTACGCAATTGTTTGCCTATGAAAGGCTGGTATATGGAGATGGTAATTCGGGTCGTTTCAAACAAAAGAAAAGCCAAGCTTGATAAATATGTATGCAAGTTTGTATATCCTATGCCAATCAATGACTGGGAATCCATGATTTTGAATAGATGTGAAAATACAGTTAGGAGCAGGAAGAAAGAGGACATGGGGAAGAGGACATGGGGAAAAGAGGGGAAAATAAGTATTAATTAAAAAGGAGAGCAATAAAAAGGGAAAATGAGGCACTCAGAAATGACTGAAGGTACAAACAGAAGGCAATAATGAAAGGAACAGAAGCTGTGCTCTTAAGTTTTCAGCAGCAGCATTAGTAGTTGCTTGCACTGTAGCTAGAAATGACAAAAATTAATCTCAGTAGATGGATCCAAAAGCAGAGAGAATTATATTATTATACTAACAACAACAAAAAATATTTTAAAATGATTATGTGGATTGTGTAGTGAGACTTAATGTTTCCCTAAACCCATACTGTGGTACCACAGCAAGGTATTTAGGATAGAGCTCTAGGAAGGACACATTATATTTTGTTTGCCACTCTAACACCAGGGTTATTAAGTCTATACACTGTCTCAATTGTGTCATATGGGCTATCCCAATCTGGCTGTGGTAAACCAGCAGAAAATTACCTCACTGTGGAAGATTCTTTGCTGGCTTCACGAAGCAGTGTTAGGGGAAATAAGGGTGTTTGCTGTAATATGTGTGCTTTGTGCCACAAATTAGACCATGGGTCACTCCAGACCGGAGCACAGGCTGTCATGAATGTTCAGTGAGATACCCACAGTGATTCCAGACCCTTCCCTCTACTGAGCAGAACTGAAACTGAAGATGGAGTCCTTCATATTTAATGTCTCTTCTGGACTGCCTGGCACCTTACATATGTAATAATCATATTTAATTTTTGGTACACTACTGCATTTTACAAAGGATTATTGTGATGTATGAAAAAGTCTGTAAAAGAAAACTTCTCCAGGAATTTCTTGAAGGGAGGTATCTCGCTTGTTGCTTCATAGACAGGATAAAAGACCCATATTCTTGACTGGCAGGATTTTTCAGCTGCCAGAGCCAGTGACGAGCTTTGTGTCAGTCTCTCCTACCTGTGGTCACCAGATGGCTGAACATAGTATTCTTTGGCAATGCTGCCCCACCACAGCTACAAAATTGACCCTATTACTGAATGGTTTAGGACTTTGATAATAGTTGCATAGAACATACAGTTAAAAAGCTCAAATCTGTTTTGATTTTTGGGGAGTTTTCCCTTGTAGGGAATGGAGACATAAGCAAAAGCCTTATCTTGCATAAATCTGTAGGCTGCAGTGTGAAAATCAGTTTATAATGAATGTTTGGCATACAGTTCTCAAGTGAGTATGAATTTTCATACAGTACAATTTACAAAGTTGGCATTTTACATCTAAGGGTAATCAAATCTTTTTGTTAAATTTGACCTGTGCTAGGCTTTTGTCTTGGTTTGAGGTAAACCAGGACATAGTGTGGCATAGTGGGTAGCCATCACTGCAGTACTTCACATCTCTTCATTTTCATTATATTTGCACAAGATTACTTGAAGTATAATTCAAGGGCTTTGGGGAGTTGTGTTGGTTATTGTTAACAATGTATTAAATTTGTAAGCCTTAGTTTAAAACTGATAAGTGAAGTTGATGCTTTGATTTCAACAGGACTAGGATTTTGCTCAATACTAAATGTTAAATGTGGCAAGTCAGAATCTGGAGAAATTGCTGCCTTGATCCCAGGCACCTTTAGCCCACTGTTTGTCATCCTAATGCCCTTCTGTTTGATATTTACTTCTTTGGACATTGCTACCTCACTCCTTTTGCAAATCCATGTTAGCATTGATGTCATAAAGTAAGCAGAATGAATGTGTGAAATTGCTTGTAAAATTATCAAATGAAATGAATAGCAAATATGATGACTTTTTTTTTTTAAGTTGAACAAGGAAACTGTCAGCAATGATGCACTCTCGTAATGCTTACTAGAGCTGAACAGTATATATAAAAGTCTGCAAAAGAGGCAGCTAGGCAGATCTCAGGATCCTCAAGGCTTGCCATAGTTCCAGAAGAGAGAGTAGCAGCTCTTTCCGCAACTGCTACGTATCACTTCAAAGTATAAAAAGGTAAGATTTATATGAACTACCGGTACAATTTGTTTGAGAAAGCTGAGTGCGTGATCTGAATTGTGTTGCCCAAAGTTTGCAATAGAGGTGCAGGATCTTTCAGCAAATTGGTGTTTTCTTCTGTGGTTATACTCATTAATGTTTGGAGTTAATGAAATCATCATTTAAATCTTTTAATGTATTGAATTAGAGAGATGATCCGAAAAAGGGAAATCAACTGTTTGGGTTCCAGAAACAATTGAAAGAAGGAAGATTAACCATGAGACCATGAAAGACATGCCTTGTAGTAAGAACTTAAATATGAGATAGATAATTATTGATGTTTATATTTTTATCTCCTTTAGTATCTTCTCTAGAGATATTTAATGAACATGAGTTTAAAAATATTCACTCCTTATAGATACTGCCTAAATATGAATCAACGGGGATTAAATTCACAGAATGCAAACAAATTAAGTGGGTTTATACAGATACTGATTTAAAACTGTCCAAGACAGATTGTCACTCCATTGCCCTACAGATTGCCACTCTCTACATTTAGATTAGTTTGTCTTAAGTAACTATTATTTTCATATCACTGTAAGATCTGAAAATGAAATTTTATAGCACAAAGGTAAAAATTTAAGTCTTTCAATAATAATTGTGATTATTGTATAAAATTTAATTTACTCTTCCATCCTACTAAGGATTTCCTTTCACTAGAACTGTTATGTTTTACAGAACTTTCCACAAGGCATTATAGCGTGGTAGGTAAAGTACATCTACCTGAAAAAGTAATCTATTTATAATTAGAAATAATTGCTATTTGCAAACAGTTTTATGTCAGTAGAAATCTATTTTATTCATTCACACGTTTTCGTCTGAAAGTATTCCCTTTTTTACTACTGTAACCCCGTAATTTGTATTTTTAAACTGAAAATAGATACAAATCTGACTTTTGAAAGATTCTTTTCTGAAAACTCAATGAAATTAAGCTCGTTAAAATTGTACTTAGGGTACAAAAGACATCTGCAGTAAAATATATTGGAAAAACTAGCAAAATCAGGTCGATCGAGGAAATAATATTCAAATAGGTTTCTGACCAAGATTTGAGAGACATATTTGTTACATACTTTCTGGTGATTCAAACTGAGATGTGTCAAGTTTTTCATCTCCAATCAGAAAGAAATTAAAATATTTCCATTAGTCTAATATGCATAGGAACAAAAATGTTCTGTGTAAGATTAGCCTTACTTTTCCTGCACCTTGACAAGAAGATTGCATGGGTTTTAGCAGTATCTGCTGGTGACCTAAATAACTTAAAGCAATAAAACCTTTCTTCTGATTGGGAAATGAATTTATTAGCAGGAATAAACTAAATATATTATTTTGCCAATCATCTCTTTTTCTCTACAAATCATGTTTATATTCCCAAGAATAAAACAGCAATTTCTTCTTTGAAAACTGCAGCTTCTTTAATTTGTGAAAAACTGCTCTTGCTAGTTTGGGTTACCAATAGCAAGTACTAAACATTGAAGAAAGAAAACTGATTCTGAATTTTTTAAAGAACTTATCTGAAAGAAGCCTAATAACTTTTGAAAATATTTATTTTATTAATAAGGATTCTCTTACTTGAAAATTGTATTAATTTTAAAAATCTGCATTTATACATCTTTCTTTTTTGTAATCTCCCCAGATTTTGATTCTGAAAAAATTAGAAAGAAGCTAAACATGCATTTAACTTTAAACATATTCTTAAGGCATAAAGCAGGGACTCTTCACATCTGAAAGCTCTATAGAACTGAGGCATAAAAGTTAGATCCAAGATACATTGAAATCACTGAAAACCTGTTTAGTGACTGCAAGGGGCTTTGAATTTGTTGTGTTTTTTAACAAGTTTTATATAAAATAATAGCTTTTGGTGTTTGATATTACTGTTAGGAGGCTGGATTAGTGACTAGACTATTTCTTTCATTCCACCTCAGTGACTTAGTTTTATGTCTAATCTGTATCATGGTTTAACAAAGGTACAGGCAGCTGTAAAATATTTTTCTTTTTTATTTTTTCAGGTTAAGTAAAAGAATACCAAATTGCTAGCATACCATTAAGCAGGGCAAATTTACTTACGTATTGTGCAATATCCAGACTTTATTTGGTGTCTAAGTTAATTCGTTTACAGCTATACCAGCTAGCACTGGGGTCACTACATTACAATCAACCCATTTTTGTGACCACAGCAGAGTTGCCTCCCAAAGAATAGGCAGAGCTTTTGTTCCATTGTTGGAAGCCTATGAAATGTGAAATTATGCATTCTTTTGGATAAACATTGGGTGTCAGTGTTGCACCACCAAATTACAGCTTCAAATGAAACACTGAGTTCAGTGCTATAGTCAGGGTTATAATAGGACTGACTACATGGCCACTATGGTATTCGTTGCTACTATAGCAGGATATGTGCAAGTTTAGGAATCCAATCTCAGGACATTACAGAAGGCAGAAAAGATTGTCCACACACACTGATGAAAAAACGAGCATCACTGGCAGTGGCTTCTGGTGGAGAGAGGGAAATCAATTCCACTGCTTAATAGTAAAATCCACCAGAAAATCTTCTATTCCACAATTTATTTTCCTGGTTTTGATTAAGATTTGATTAAGATTTTGATTGACTTAAATATTTTGATACTGACACTGAGGTATTCTAGTAAAGTATTTATATTATTCATTAAGATTCTCTTAAGAAATAGGACTCACAAAGTACCAGAAGCAATATATTCTTCCTAACCATAGGTAAAATGCCTGCCAACAGTTAAGCTTTGTATCGCCAGCTATAAGTTTTTTTATAATAGATGGAAGAAATATATTTCATAAAAAAATCTGCTGGGCAGAGTACAAGTCTTAGAGCAGTAAGGTTTTGATGCAGGAGTTTACTTTTTCAGAAATGTTCATATAGCCCCCCATTTGCACTGCTCAGTGCAGTACCAACTCTAAATCTCAAAACAGAATAATCTGCACCTTCTCTACGCATCATTCCTTCAGAACTTTCCTGTAAAATTATGAATTTAAGTTATGAATAAAGTTCTGAAGTTAAGTTAACCTGGCTTCTCAAGGCTGTCTTATTTTATAAATCACTGAATTTCAATAAATAACTCCTCCAGTGGAGCTGGAGTTCAGTGCAGATTACATTTAGTGGGGAGGGTGTTTTTTGGCTGGGTCTTACTTTGCCGCCTACCATTTTACTTCAATGCGCTCATCTTTCCGATCTCCCTTTGTTTTTCAGAGTGTAACATAAACTTCCATAGGAAAGTGTCACGGATGGCAGAAGGGCTCTTTCAAATACACAAGTATCAGTCCAAGTACATGTTGAAATTATTTCCAGTGACATTTTGCTGATGTGAACTCATTGCAACTTCTGTTGCTTTACAGCAGATTAATATTGTGATCCATACTGATTTTTAAAGTTGGAATGAATGAGCATTTACTATTCATCATTCAATGAATAAGCATTTAGCCACTGAATGAATGGCATATCATTCTTTGTCAAGGTCAGAAGTATCTAACCAAATTTTAAATTAATTTCCTTTTCTTCTCCAAAATAATTAAAAACAAACAATATATACTAGTTGATTTTGTAAGTAGATTTCCTCTCATTTCCTGTTTCTGCAGAGCACGTTTGAGTCTATCAGCCATTAGCTGCTCAAAGTCCCTTTTGCACAGGGTTTTGTGAGCTTAAAATGAATAGCATTTCTTTGTTCAACAGAGTTTGCCCTATAGGGGATTGTGTGTCAACAGACTAATAATACTACATTAAATAATAACAATAGTAGCACATATAATTAGGGAATTAGAGAATTCCTTATTCCCATGGTGACTATTCACTAGAAGTTATAACTCTACTGCTTGCATGAGCAAACCAGTCACTAATGCAAGTAAGAGAATCACAGCTTGGCATTTGTACAGATTTTAATACTCTAGTTTACACTGAATAATCTCACATTAAAGTCAATGAGACTTCAATGAGACTGGTCGAGTTATTACAGTGTGCATGAGGAAGATACATATAATAATGTACCCATTTCTGTTACATGCTTGAAGCCAACAGATGACCTCTAACAATAAGAATTACATGTGTGAGACACTATTTTCTGCTTTGGTTTATTACCATTAATATGAGGTATATACTCCATATCTTGTATATCCCATATAGCCCCATAATGGAAGCTCTTAAGCAGAAAGAAAGTATTATGTCAATAGTGCAACAAGCAAAACTTGACATATGACATCATGAACTGAACACAAGCCAGCATGTGGTTTGGTGGTTGTTTTTTTCTGAGGAGTCACACCTATTAATATCTCATTATTTAAGTCCAGAGGTCTACTGCTGCAATATCTGTTATTTCAAAAAAAAAAAAAAAAAAAAAAAAAAAAACTTAAAAGGAGGATGGAGGGCCAGAAGGAAAGAATGGGGAGCTGCTAATGTCACAGTATTCTTGACAGAGATTTTCTTTGTTTTTTCTCTAGTGAATGAGCTGGAAAAAAAATAAAAGTCATGCCAATACCCAAGTTTTGCAATAAAATAATATTATAGAAACAGATCTAATGCTTTACATCAGCAGAACACAGCGCAAAGGAGATACAGACCTTTATCTTCTTATTACAGAAGAATGTGAGGATGCAGTTGCTCTCAGCTCACCTTGCATTCTAGAATAGAGACTAGAGCCTAAAGACTAGAACAGAGACTACGCCTTTTGAATGCCTACCCAAGGCAATACAGTCTCCCTCTCCTGCACACGGACCTCGTCCTCACAAGGTCTCAATATCTTTAAGTTTAGATCAGCATTAAGGATGTCTCTGTTTGAGGTAATTGATTCAGACGTATGTAAAGATGATTACATTTTTCTTTGTTGCCTTATTTCTGTTTTTTACAGGCAATGAAAATGAAAAGTGTTTATTTTGTTGCTGGGCTCCTTTTAATGATAGTTCAAGGCAGCTGGCAAAATCCTCTTCAGGAGACAGAGGAGAAATCAAGGTAAATTCTTTAGATCAAACTTCTAGAAACACTTGGCCTGAACTTTTTTTTTCTTATAGTTTGAAGCAAAATGCATTATGACTTAAAGATAGTTTTTTATATACTATTACACAGTACTTACTTAATCTACCATTGGAATTGGCAAAAGTTTTTAATACTGCAAAGTACAGCAGAGAAGTTTTTGGGATTACAAATAGCTGCCTTAGCTATCCAAGAAGACCTTGTAATTGTGCAGTATCCAATCTGTTGATTCATTTTACTAGGCAGCTAGTGATCAATACGCCACTTGCTTTTACTTTGTGAGCGTATAAAATAGTATTTTTAAAAGAAAAGACAATGCACCTGTAGAATGTACTTAACCCCTGCCAATTAATGAGTTTAAACTTTTCACAGATCATTCAAAGCTTCCCAGTCTGAACCATTAGATGAATCTAGACAGCTGAATGAAGTGAAACGTCACTCACAAGGCACATTCACCAGTGATTACAGCAAGTACTTGGACACTAGACGAGCTCAGGACTTTGTGCAATGGTTAATGAGCACTAAAAGAAATGGGTAAGCTTTTTGCTCACATTGCTATAGATCTTCATATACAGAAAGAGACAAAAATCTAGCTGAATTCAGTTTCTTGATTTCAGCTTCCCATCACAGACCATATATAATTCTTGAATAGGTAAATTACTTAAGGAAAATTTATATACAATGTGAATATGTTATTAGAAATGGGGAATACATGCAAAATCAGCCAACAGGATTTGAATAAATTAAGTGTAGTATTATTCTATCGAGTATATTACCTGATATGCCATCTAAAAGGACTGTCTCAGCCTCTTTCGTACAGATTGTTTCGGTGAATGAATTAAGTTCAATAGGAATAAGATATGTAAATATAATTTAAAGGTCTGGGCCATCAGTTTCTGGACCTGAAGTTTCATTTGTGAAAAGGGTGCTAATCTTTAAGTTCTCCTGACCACTGGATACTTTACCAGTATCACAAGTATATTGTTAAGGCATGAGTTGGCATGTTTTCTGAAACTATACTTTGATTAAACACAAGCTACCAAGCTGACAGCAAGAATAATGTAAAAGCATGTAAGTCTATGCCCTGAGTTCTAGTGAAGATCTGACCACAGAATCCAAAAATCTATGATATTAATGCTTTTAAATCCCTGTGGAAGTCTTTAAAGTGTGAAGTAACAATTTCTAGATACTGTATTAATTTAAAACCATAAGCCTGAAATTATTTATAATATTCATCTATCAGTCATGGTTGTTTATCATAATATTTAAATAATAACCAATAAAATCTTATCAGCTTATGCATGCTCTGCAATGTACTGGTAATAACGATCTAATGATTGTGGAATTCCACTACAGCCAACAAGGACAGGAGGACAAAGAAAATGACAAATTCCCGGACCAGCTCTCAAGGTATTCTAGTTGCCACAACTTGTCACTCAAAAACAGCTCAAGTTCCTTTTCTGTTAAACAAGAAAGAAAGAAAACAACTAGTATTCTTTACAATGTTACCATAATCCAAGAAATACCTATCAAAAGAAATTATCTTGCACCTGCTTTTTACAAGGAAAGAGGAAACGTCTCTATGTTACTTATTCGTGCACCTGTGTTCTGTAGCTATGTGCAATGGCTTCAAGGAATGCAACAGGATGAGAATAGATTTCAGAAAGGATATTTCCAGTAATAAAGGAGACTAGAGAATAAGATAAAAAGAAAAACTTGGTATAGAAAAAGGATAAAGCAAGAAAACCAGCGAGAAGACTAATGAAAGGGAAATGGCCAGGCACCAATTTGCAGAGAGCTGATAAAACACGATACAATCCTCAGCCCTAGCACTCAGTCCCACGTTACATAAACTGCTCATTACAGGAAAGGAGAACACAAGACCTGCTGGAGGCCAGAATTTTGTTTCTTAACAATGTTTTTGGAGGATGTTGGGCAAGTTGGAAATTTGAAACAAATAAAACAAAAACCCAGTAAGTGTTACTGCAAAACAGATTGAAATACCTATATTCCTTTTGTCAGAAATTCCAAAGAGGATAGCCCGGATCACAAAGATCCTTGCAAGCAAAACACGTCAATATGACTAAAAAATCTGTAATAATGTATCAGCTTAATTGAAACAGCATATCTCAACAAAATTAATGTTTCATTAAAAATGTTCCAAACAACTCTAGTTAGCATGCTGATGAAAAGTGCAGATGGTACTAAATTAGAAGGAATGGTGAAATCCCAAGAAGATAAAAAGTAATAGAAAGAGCTAGAGGCCCTGAAAATTGGGCGGAAATTAGCAAATTCTGAAATAGAAATGCTAGGGAACTTATTAGTGGAAAATATTCCATAATATGTCTACTTGTCAGTGCAGCTTGCCTTCCTAAGGGCCATTGTGACATAATTTTGTGGTGTATCAGAGAAAGAAGCACAATGAGGTGTAGGAAGAAAGGAGGCAATTGTTTTTTTCTATTAAGCTGGAGGTGATCAGGCTTGAAATTTTTCCAAGATTATCACTTGGTCAGAATGATGTTTAAAAGGGTGTTCACAAAACAATTCAAAATGTAAATTCAAAAGGAATTAAGTCTGAATAGTTTGGCTAAGAAATAATGAAGATGAAGGTAGAAGGAGTGGCTTAATGAAAATTTTTAGGCTAACACAAGAGGTAACAAAAAGCCTGTCTGTAGAATACAATATAGTTTGTTGTTCATAGCTAATTAATCTAGCAAAGACCATTCCAATGCAGCTATATTGGCTTTCAGCACCTGATTTGATTTGTTCAAAACTAGTTCAGGCATCTCTGCACAAAACTGTATTGCGTAGTACAGACAATGCCTTCAGAACTGAAAAATATCAAGAAAAAAAATATATCAAGTGGAATTTGAGATGTGAAAAAAAACCCTCTCCCTAAAACAAAAAATTATAGTCTGGTGGGTGGGAAATATAAATCAATAAAGGTTAAAAAAAAAAAAAGTCCTTATGCAGTCTGCTCCTAGAAGTATTGCTCTTCTTCTAGCAATGCGATCTCCAAGCGTCATGCTGAATTCGAGAGACACGCTGAAGGCACCTACACCAGTGATATCACCTCTTATTTGGAAGGTCAAGCTGCCAAAGAGTTCATTGCTTGGTTAGTGAATGGACGAGGAAGAAGAGAGTAAGAATCCATCCATTCTTACTATTAGATTTTTGCCTTGCTTTTGGAGTTAGAAATCAAGTCTGATGAAACCTTGATGTGTTTTTGATCATTCTTGCTGTACTTCATGTTTTTCTTTTGTAATAGAAAATATTCTGTGGGTGTTAGACTACCACTTTAAATTATTAAGTTCAAATACAGATTAAAACAAACCTGTTCAGTATGTTGTTACACCCTAAAAGGTCAAGTTATAGCTAAGGTCAACATATCTAAAACTAAACCAGACCTTCCTCTACCTACCACCTTTGCCCCTTCACATAACATTGCTTACAGTCTCCTTAACTATCATTGAGATGATTCAAGTCAGTGTCATCTTAAATTACTTTATCTTTTTTTCCCTTCACTGTCAATCTTTTCCTCTGCAATCTTTACAAGGTTAGGTTTTTACCAATGTCATTGGCTGTACTCCATACGCTGGTGATCATTCTCAGCAGTAACTGATGACTTCTTTTCCTCTTCCTATGCTCCACAAAGTCTCCTCAAGTTGCTGCTGTAAAAATAACTATAATTTCCTACAACTATGACTTATTTTCCTTTTTAAGACACCTCTACTTCTTTTGCAATGGTTCACAGTGTCCTGGACACAGTGCTCCACAATTCCGACCTACCTATGTCTCTGATTTCTTTCATTAATATCTTGTTCTCCACATACTCATTGCAGATTTCTCAAGCCTATTCACTTCATCTACTCACTCATGACATCTCTTTTCAGTATAGTCTTACACTTAGAATGGCCTTACCTTCAATCTCCTGCAGGCACCTTCTGTCTCATCATATTTCTAACTCTGCATGGGTAGGAGCTACCCCATGCACATGCCACTCCCCCCCTTTTAACCATTCTGTATTTATTTGTGCCTTTTGACTGTAAGCTCTTCGGGGCAGGGATTTCAGTTTCTCCTTTAATTATATATTCTAACAGATGTAAAGTACTATGTAAGTCTCTCGCACTATATAAAAATAATAAATAACAATAACAATAAAATATAATATGTAAGACAAGACTGTGTGTTGTAGTCAAGGAAGACTAAATAGATAAATTTTGTAAATAATGATTTCCTGAAAAAACAGAATTAAATAAATGAGGTCAGCTATATAGAGAAGGGAAAGGCTAGTGCCACTTCATAGCGATGTTCAGACTTGCAGTTGTTTTTCTGTCATGTTTTTTATTTTCATGAACAGAAATAGGGTATTTCAGTATTTGTAAGAGAGAGAGATTACAACCTAGCTGTGAGGAACTGAGATTAGAAACCTAGATGGACAATTAAACATAGACCAACCTTCTGCTTCCCAATAGTTAGTATTATTTGCGGTTAAACTTGTATATAGCCTTCCCTGAAATTATTGCATGAAAAGAACCAGTCTACCTGTCATTGGTCCCAGAGCACAGTGTGCTTCAGCATCAGCACACCTTAATGGAACCCATTAAAATCTTCCGATATTTGATGAGATGAAATGAGAAATGAAAGTTTTCTAAATCAGGCCCTGAGCATAATGGTTTTCCAGCAGTCAAAAAAGGACAGAGCAAGAATCAGGATCTGATTCCAAATATATAGTACAGCAAACAAGCACATAGATTCTATACAGGTGTTGTAATCGAGTTATTTTAACCCCCCCAAAAAGTTGCTGTTCTTAATATCTAAATACTTATGCAATATAATTGTAAGTATATAACTAGGACTTAAGTCCAATTAAAATGGAAAAAAAATGTATGAAAATTTGACCATAATGTTTTAGTAATGATATTTCTTAAATAACGATTCTTAGTAAATCTACTGTTTGTTTTACTGATGCCTGGTCTACTTGGCATAGACACTGCAGACCAGATATGGTTTTGCATCTATGGCTTTTCCAAAAAATGCTAGAGAGGAATTTAGACTCACCTGAAAGAACAGTCCTCATCTGGTAACGGGAGACTTACATGCTTTATTCTGTTGTTAAAATAATGCCTCAAAAGATGTTCTGATGTGTCGTGCTGTACTGAGCCATAACATCAGGCTCAACCCCTTAACTCCTTAAAATCACAGGAAATGTCCGGTGTATTAGAATCCTATAATGAAGCCCTTTTAAATGGTTTATTTTGATCTGCAAATTGTTTGATAATTTCTTCCCTTTGAAGTTTCCCAGAAAAAGCTCTTGTGGCTGAAGAAATGGGCCGAAGACATGCAGATGGCACTTTCACAAGTGATATCAACAAAGTCCTTGATGACATGGCTGCCAAAGAGTTCCTAAAATGGCTGATTAACACCAAAGTTACCCAAAGGTGCCTGAATTTGGATTGTCTTATTCTTAATATACTGGGGGTTTAAATGTATTTGTCACACATAGGCAAAACACTGCTAATTTTTCTCTTAACTATTGACATATCTGTAACTGTATTAGAAACTTTATTACAGACAGTGGTGAACAAGAAGCAGACACTAAACAGAACTCATTCCAAATATCATTTGTGTTTTGCATCAGCTATGAACCCATTTAATAGTTTCCTATTTGACTTGAGGAGTGTTTCACCACTGAATGTAACAAGAAGTAAGGTCATATTGAATTACTGAAAAATAAAACTCTCCTTTGCATGGGCATTATAAAATCAGAAATATTGGTAAAATTACACCAAATTGATAAATCTTTAAAGATCATGATATAAAACACTGCCTTAAACTGTGGCTTGTCATTAAGGGAATAGGGTACTGTAATCTGAGTTCCTGATGGCTAACTATTTAAGAACCCCGCTTTAGTTTGCATTTATATATGCAAATGCTGTTGGAAAAGCAACATTTTCTATCTGAGCTCTGTGAACAGGTTAATATTTAAGAATTACTTGTTAACATTAACATCAACAAAATGCCAACACAAGGCACATGTGAGTGGCCAGATTTTTTAAAATGTTGGATATGCACTCTGTAAAAATTAATTACGTTTAGTCTTTTGACTATTGAAGCACCCAAAACAACTAGTTGATCTTGGAAATCTGAAACAACCAATAATGTCTCAAAAAATTCAGAAGCTACAGTTAAAATACAGTTTTTATTAACATTTTAATATTTTGTGTTTGCAGCTCAGCGTTGAAACAAACAATTTAGGAAAAGAATATATCAGAAACTATTCAAGAGTTTTTCCTTTAGGAATACTTGTTTTCAATTTGTTATTAGAGAGAGGCATTGAGGGGTCTGTGGAACTAACATCTGCTAACTCTTTAACAGAAAAAATATGTTCCACACATATTTCATAAATCTTGGGAGATTTATAATATGTCCTAATTTCTGCTGCTTTTTTTTCCAGGGACCTTTTGGAAGAATACCAGTAAAAATGCAGAATAAAAATGGGATAGATGAAGATCTTCATTGCATCAACTGCCAGTTATTAAGAGATTCTGAAATCTGTATTCTGTCATTTACATTGGGTGTAACAAAGCTATGTCACCGTGCATGCCAGGAAATAATTGTACTATAGTTTAGTGTTGCCAAAGGTTTATATATGGAAAACTTATTGTCTAAGGGATGGTTACCTTAACAGCTTTAAGACTATGAAAGTTCCATATCTTCATATTTTCCATTTATTAAGACTGGAGTAACTCCATTTATATTTAATGATAAAATTATTTTTCTAAAAAGTTGACTGCTACACACAAAGGATTCAATCACTAATTATATGTATTATTTGTAAGGGGCTGGCAGTTACAAATGCCTGAGAAGTGAATATCCCTCTTAAAACCTTTGTTATAAAAAGGCTAAGCTTTAAGGATATTAAATGGTAGCCTTAAATAAATTTTTTCAAGCTTCTTTTCTGTTGACTTTTCATGTGTATAACCCTTGTGCCTCTTTGCACGCCATTTCATTTTATTCTAATATTTTAGTGTCACTGAGATTGTGGAAGTGGTTTGTTTGGAATGAACACAAACTCAACATTTAGTTTTGTCCCATTTTCTCCATAATGATTCTCGGAAAAGAGATGTGTGAACTTTGAATTATCTTTAGTTGAAATCACGTAAGATGAAGCTAGAGGGGAAACAAGACTGAACAGACAAGTATTCTTCATTAGCATGAATTCTTGTTTCTCAGCAAAAGCAGGACGACAGCTTTGCAAAATACTAAGTGCAGCATACTCCACTAGTAGTGGAAACTGCCACATAATTTCTTCTAATTTTATAAGATTGCCAAGTAAAGCCAACTTAAATGGCCCTAGGGTCACTCTAATCTGTGTTGTATTCTTTTCTTCCTTCTTCCTCTGAGAACTGCTTTGTCCATCATCTCCTGCATTTACCAACGTGGTACTATAACTTACAAGCACAACTGCCATTTCAGGAAGTTGTGCCTTCTGCATTATGGTGACAGAAAATTTTGCTTGCAGATGGCAGTGTTTCTAGCAATCCAAACTATTATACTCTCAGCTGACCAAGGCATGTTTTTCTAGGTATGGTATTAGCTGCAGCTCTCAAATAGCTTCAGGTGTACCTCTTTCTTCTGATGACTCCCCAAACCCCCATTCCTCCCCTTGCTATAATAGCAATAAGCCAGGTATCTGTATTAAAAGGGCACGCAGTTAAAGAGAAAGCCAAGAGGCTTAACAAATATCTAGCAGAAGTCAATATGAAGCAGGAGCATTGTTGAATTGGAATTAGAATCTATAACTTTTGCTAGGAATAATTAGTATTGTTTTGTGTCTCATTTGTTTTTTAAAGGCATCTGAAACTTTCACTGACAGTCTAGAATTTCTGGAAAAATAAGATTAGATTGTCCTCCCAAAGTGCTACAGGAACCAATATCTGTAATTTCATATCAGGACGACTGACCATACCCAACTTGGCATCTAGAAAAGCTTACTGACAGCAACAGAGAGCTTTTCTAACATAACACTTTAAACAATTAAACTCAATAGAATCTTGCACTAAAAAAATCCATCGTAGCATCCAAAATACCACTGGAGATTTAAAAAAGGGGAGGAAAAGGCATGTATACATATTTGTTGTTTATTTAATCCCATTTGTACACAGTGGTTTGGTTCCAAGAGTTTCTGGAACTGATAAAGATTCAATTACACACAGTTGGATCCATAGGGTCCAGGCTGAAACTGTACAAATAGTTAACTCTTCTATTTCCATAGACCGAGCAACTGTCTTTAAAATGTTTTATTCCACTATGCACACTACTTAGTGCTCTGACGGACAGGATTCCTAAGTTACAAATCCATTTTCCTGTGGTGTCTGTCAGCAGCGTATTTGAGCACCTCCTGATGATGGCTTTGTCAGCTATGAAAATACTGTTTTCCCACATTTTTACAAATTATATGCTTTTAGGAACAGAGGGGTATAAATTATTTTCTCAAAGTTATGCAGCTTGTCTGGAACACAGAAAAAATATTTAATCTCCAATTTTTTGAGTCCCAATCTAGAGCATGACTCAAAAGACACCCTTTCTTGAGAAGTCAGATGAAGTTGAGCATGTTCCAGAAGTTCCAAACATGTGTTTTAGCTCAACAGGGCTAGGACTTACATATCCTGAAATCACAGAGTAAGTCTATATGGGATCAAAAATGAGGTATGTGCTGGGTATTTTTTATACAAGCTAGACGAAATTCAGTGAATGGTACAAACACAGGGAGAAATAAGCAGCAGTCACTTTTCTAAAAGTATCTTTACTGGACAATAGCTACCCATGTCTGCAGGCTGAGAGATGGCAAAACAGCTACCACATTCAAGCCTAGAGAGAATTGCTATTTATGTTTTAATCTTAATTTTGTACTCTAGAAAGGGAGAGGGATAATTCTAGGCCTTACATGCTGTGAGCGGTACATTGTTAGAGAAATTTAGGAACAGAGTGGCCTGAAGATTCCTTTTAAATAATAGATGGTTTTCAAAGTCTTCAGGCAATGGAGCAACAGCTATCAGTTATTATGTTGACTGCATTGCCTGCTTGCATAAGGGGGCTTCAATTTGCTCTCAGCAATTAAAGGAAGGGAAGTGGAACTGCTTAAGGGAACCATGCTCAGGAGCATGTTTCAGCATT
Source organism: Rissa tridactyla (assembly GCF_028500815.1). Classification (NCBI taxonomy): domain Eukaryota; kingdom Metazoa; phylum Chordata; class Aves; order Charadriiformes; family Laridae; genus Rissa; species Rissa tridactyla. Next base: position 19,541,119 of record NC_071472.1, on the reverse strand, counting down.
ACCTACAGGGCTACGCCCTCATTCACTCTCACAAACATTAATTGTCCTTTGAGTCAAGGACCCAAACTGTGTTCAGCTTATTAAAATCACATGCCCTGGTGTGTGTGAGGGGCCTTGAGCGGCATGCTATAGAAGATGGCACTGCTGTGATGCCCCTCTGCACCTGATGTGAGTTTTAAGTTTACAAAAAAGTTAGCGTATGGGTCCCATTTTATTTGAAATATATTGTAAATGTATCATAGATGCAGTTTATGGTGCATAAACAATTATTTTATTGTTTTCATTCACTCCATGCTGACCTCTTCACCCTACTAGAAAACTGAACCTTATACCTTCAAGTTGTATGAAAACAGTACCACTGGCCCAGATGTTTTGACTGTATTGTGTATGTGCACCTTCTACAATTCCATATTCCATGAACTCATGTGTGTATCTAGAGTCCTCTGTGTATCTGCACATGTGCTGCCTAGAACTTCCAGGTGGCCTTATATTAAAAAGTGCTCCCGTTATTATTGCCTTCATTAACTCTAGTTTATATGCTGGGTGTGCAGGATCCTTCCTCTTCCCCCCTGTTTACTAAGTATCTGGAAAAGAAAGCATATTTAAGCAAAACAAGACAACTAATTGGAATTAATACAACAAAAATGAAGAGAAACCTGAGATACTCTAACCGTTCAACTGTGCTCTGAGGACGTGTGGAAAGAATCTTACATTGCCAGGAAATTAATTTCATTTTATAAAGAAAAATATATAAACTTGAAAGAACCGAATGACAGCTGCTACTGGCCACATTGAAATGGTTGTCCCGATGACATAACCACAGAAAACAGGTGGGTTTTTTTCTCATTTGCCTTCCTGATTTACTGTTAAGATTCTCTTCACAATCCTCTCAAACAGAACCAGTGTAATGATGAATTACAAAACTGTCCTTATGTCATTTGAGCCTCAAAATGCAAAGAAACAAAGAGAAGTTATTTCTGAAAAAAACCAGATACTAATATATTTAGTATCAAAAGACACACTTAGTCAAGTAGAACTTGAACCCTCCTCAGTTCTAATAGCACTTTTGCCTTCTCTTCCTCGCAGCACATTGGAAGCGAGCCACTCTACCAGTAAAAAACTTTCTCCAGCACGTATTTTGTCTCCCATCACCACACACTGAGACATCTGGAACACATTATTGCACCTGTAAAGTTGACTGTATACATTTTAGTCACAAACAATTTATTTTTTTTTGTTCTGCAGAGAGACCTTGTGTTTTCCATTTTTCCTGTTTGACTTCTCCAAATATTTCCGGAGGAAAGACTAAAATATATAAATAGACTTATAACAAAGTCTTGAGTTTCACTGAGGCTAGAAGTCTGAAGGAGACATCACACCTGGTAGGTCCACCAAGCGTTTGCGAAAGTCAACCTTCAGGCTGAAAGCTGTGGTTTGGTTCTTTCTAGTAAGTAGCTCTTCTTAATCATTTAACTTGTTTCTGAGAACTTTTGTGTTCAGCATACACTATGATGAACAGCTATGGCTTCTCAAATTTTATTGTGTAGCAGCCACTTTAATCTCTTGGCATCATACTAATACATACCTGTTTGCAAAAGAACACCATGGTATCAAGTAATTTGAAATACTTAGCTGGAGCAACTTTTTAAGTCTCAGGCTATCACAAAACAGATCGTGACAGAGCACCAGAAGCAAAACCATTACAATCATTTTTGGGACCATGAGTATTTTGATCAGACACGAGGAACCTGAGATTTTTCAAAGGTGTAGAGAATCACTGCTAGGAACTATCGCAACTAAATGGAAAATACATTCTGCTATATTGACTCTTACTGGATCATTCAGGTGGTTCTGAGTACAGAACCAGGCCCCATGACCAGAGTCAGAGGCACTGTAGATTATTAGACATTTTAGTCTAGATACATTAATCCAGATTTCCAGAGGTACTTAAAATTGTGTATCCACTAAAACTAGCAGAAGCTAGGTATATCCTTTGTCAGCGTAGGTCTTCTTGTCTTCTTAGAATTAACCATTGAGAAGCATTAAAACCTCGCTGATAATCTCGCAAAAAATTATTAAACTGCAATTTGGCTATGAAAAGCTTGGTAACATTGAGGTACATTTTATCACAGGACTGAGATTATAATTTGACTGTACTATACTTTGAGATACAGTGATGATCACTACTTAAATGTTTAGAAAACAAAGCACAGATTGGCTGAATTATATGTATGCTGTGATTCCTATTCACTGGGAAAAGGAAAATTCACCCTAGGGATGGGGGTTTTTTGTTGTTGTTTTTTATTGTTGTTGGTAAAATGAGCGAGTGCACAGTTTGATATTTAAGTGAAACTTTAAGACATTCTGAAACTCTGGTCACGTATCTCACCGTATATAGGATGCTAGTTTCAAAACTAATGTAAAAGATTGCCATTTCACTGTGATTTTACTTTATAAAAGTGGACTTACCTATACACAGAAATTAGTGTTAAGCAAGTTGTGAATTTGCAGCACGTTAGATCCTCCATTGTAAACTTGCACGGAACCACTGTCAGGGCACAGTAATGGTATTCTGCATATGACATATATTTTATCATAAAAGTTACCAATCCACTTCCAGATACAGATTACTTAAGAAACAGCAGCAAAATACTAAATGCTGTGCTCAATCTGCAGAAGTGGAATGAAGGAACAAGCAGCACAACTTTGCTGAAAGCTCTGACAAGTATTCTGAAGGCAAGACTAAGAACATTTGCTGTCTCCCTTGGCTTCAAGTCTCTTCCTCTTGCTTCAGTGGATCGCATAATTTTTGTGCTCCATTTCTCAAGTTGTAAATTACCAACATCCCTCTTACAACTGCTGGTGTTCTGCAAATAGAGGGGAAAAAAGCTAAGATGGACCAAACCAAAAGCACAAACCACACCACTCAGTAATTACTTTCTTGAGGCTAGAATTTTTCTCTTAAAATAATCTCAGAAATTCCCCCAGCTTTCTGACTACTTGGTGATGCTCTGCTTTTTATCAAATACTTTATAGTTTTGATTTACAGGTCTTTTCCACCAATTAGTCCTACTATCTCAACACATACTCAAAATTCTCCTTGGAAATAGAATTGTTTGATGTGATAAGCTCTGAAGAACGTGATCTTCAGAGCTAAATTTTAAACTTTTATCCTATACTTCCATTTTCTGGTCTTAATTTAAAATTCCATTTTGCAGACTTACACATCCATCTCTCTTCTATGCCAAGAACCAGTGCCAAAGAAATAAATACAAGCCCTTCCTGCAATTTTATCAGTCTTTCCATGACTTGATTGCCAGAGAAAGAAGTTCAAAGAGCAGAAACTTTACAAGAAACGCTGGCGTTATCAAAGCCTTCGGAGCTTTGCCATTAGCGTTTGGAGGCATTTCACCTCCGGGGCCTCCGTGTGGCCCTTATCAGATTTCCTACAGAAACCCTTTCAGTGTCAAAGGTCCCTCTCCTTTAACGTACAGCCATGTCACCGCGCTCCAACTCATTGAACTAAAAGGGAAACCGCAGCTCAAGAAAAAAAAAAAAAAAGAAAAGAAAAAAAAAAAAACCAACCACCACCACTACGCGAAGCTGCAAAGCCAGCAGGAAAACCGCGATCTTGCACAACCCCCCGCTGCCTGGCGGGACTTGCTTCCTGCAAGCGGCAGCCGCCCCCGGACCCCCCGCCCCGCCGCTCACGGGAAAGCCCCTGAGGCCAGCGGCAGCCTCGCAGAGCCGCCCGCCGCGCTCCGCTCCTGCCGCCCGCCCAGCGGCACCGACCCAGCGCCCGCCCGCCGCGCCCCGCTCCGCCGCGCCATGAAGGTGGGTTAGGGACAGCCGGGGGCTGGTGAGCGGGTGGGTGGGTGGGTGGGTGGACTGCCGGCTGACGAGACTTTCCTTGCAGACCTTCGTGAAGTGGCTGCTGGGCATCCTGGGGGTCGCCGTCGTCGTCACGGTCATCGCCGTGCCCCTGGCTCTGCTCACCGGCGGTAAGTCCGCGGGGGGGGGGGGGGCTGCCCTCCGCAGCGGGACGGGGGGGAAGGGGGGGGGGTTTGCGGAAAGTTTGTGCTTTAGGAAACCCGGTTGATAGAGCTGGAGCTCCTGGAAAACGGGAAGGAACTTCGTCAAGAAGGTGTCTCACCTGGGAGGATGGGGGCAAGTTAAAAAGTCCCATGTGAACTGAGAAAATCCTAGTTATAAGCATTATCGTTTTCGACATTTTCCTTTCCTATTGCAGCTGAAGGCTGTAGAACCAGTAGCAAAATGCCACTTAAGCAATTTTCTAGTGTGTATTGAAGACATAAGATTGTTTTCCCTCTAATTTGCTTTGTTTGCACAACTTTTGTTCACGTTATTGAGTGAAGTTATATACCCAGCACAGTTACAGAGGGCAGAAAAGTAGGAAAAGATTTGGAATGCATTTTTGGACTCTGATGGGTTTGTGCTTCCCAGGTTGTCATTGTAGCACTGGACGTTAATGTGAAACAGATTAAATCCTCATCAAGCAATGCATTGCTTCCAGCTGGTAGGACAGAGCTGCAGGTTAATCTCTCTATTTGTGTTCTTACGATTAACAGCTGAGCAGCTGTGATACTCAGCACTGCAAAATCTAAGGAAACAAAGTGTTTTCTAGGCTAGACCTTTGCTGGTCTTCTCTTTGTGAGGTGCACGCCAGAAGTGTGAAGACGTGTATGTTGATCTTCACAATGTGTTCAGAAATGAACACAGCAATTGCTTGTGTGCACAGAAAGGGTCTGGTGTTTTGTACATCAATTAAAGAGGCAATGCTTGTGTCTCTAGGGTTCATAAGGCATAATCTACATTAAACTTTTTTTTGTAATATCACAGTCCACATATCTGAATTACATACCTTCAGGACTAAGACTTGCATCGGTGGATGCTGACTCTCTTTTCTGTTATTTTTGGGCAGCTTTTTGCCACTTATCTCAAAAAAGCAGATTTTTGAGATGACAGAAAATACTGTTTGTTTCAGAAGTTGGGAAGAGCACGCGAAAGGGTCCCACCTAGAGTGCTGGGTCCAGTTTTGGGCCCCTCACCACAAAAAAGACGTTGAGGTGCTGGAGCGGGTCCAGAGAAGGGCAAAGAAACTGGTGAGGGGTCTGGAGAATAAGTATCATGAGGAGCGGCTGAGGGAGCTGGGGTTGTTCAACCTGGAGAAAAGGAGGCTGAGGGGAGACCTCATCGCTCTCTACAACTACCTGAAAGGAGGTTGTAGCGAGGTGGGGGTCGGTCTCTTCTCCCAAGTAACAGGCGACAGAACAAGAGGAAACGGCCTCAAGTTGCACCGGGGAGGTTTAGACTGGATATTAGGAAAAATTTGGACACTGAAAGGGTTATTAAGCATTGGAACAGGCTGCCCAGGGAAGTGGTTGAGTCACCATCCCTGGAGGTATTTAAAAGATGGGTAGGCACAGTGCTTAGACATATGGTTTAGTGATGTTTTTTGTCAGAGTTAGGTTGGTGGTTGGACTAGGTGATCTGAAAGGTCCCTTCAAACCTAGGCAATTCTATGATTCTATGATAGCTTATCAGATGAATGTGTACGGGCATAACACCTAGTGAAAGAATTCAGCATCCAGGCCTGAGCTCTGCTGAAGAGTTGGTGCCTGTCTGCCTTAATGCTGATGCTGTGTCTTACTGAAGATCAAATGGGGTTTCTTCTTTCATGAATTGTAGCATAGGAATCCTTTTGCTGGAGAAGTGCTTGCAATTTAGAATCAGTCACTGAGTATATAGTAAATAGATTTTACTTTAAAGAAAGGCTTCTGTTGGATGACATACAGAATATCACCATGCTGTCAGCCTTGGTTTGCATCATTTTACTTGTAAAAGAGTAAGGGCAATGTGTCATCCTTTTTCCTGTTGGCTCGCATTCATGCATGGGAAATTACCTAGCACAGCCAGGTAGTTCACGACGTCCCTCTGGAGAAAATAAGGACTGATATGGAGAGGTCTCAGTTCAAAAACTTCAATTCCTGTCTCTTCCCAAATCAGGCCAGCAGTAACATCTGAATAACAACTGTGGCTATTATAGTTCAGGAACTGCAGGGTGCTTTTTAATTTTTGACTGAAGGGTGCTAAACAAATGTTTTCTGTTAGGTGAGAGTGTACAGGTGGTGCACTTATAATTACCCCTTTGTAGATTAGAGCACTTAATCACTAACAATTTGACTATATGGCTTTTATGAATGACCTCAGGGCATGCGAGTCAGCTGAGGGTGCCTCCTGGGACAGCACGGGTGCTGGACTGAGTACAAAATGAAAGGTGGCAAAATGGAGGGGCGGTGGGGAGGAAGAGCAGCTCACGTGACTGTGACTATGTGAAATGAAAGTCTGTTCTGATAAAAGTCATTGTAATTGCAGTCAAGTCTTTATTTCATCCCAGTGGATCAAGCATTGTGCAGAGAGTGAAAACAGTGATTATTAATATACATAGATAATTTTGAGTTTGGATTTCTTACCTTTGGCCTGCTGCTCTTCTCCCCACCATGCTTCTCAATGTACTTTAGTTTCATAAGCTTAGTAGTCATGCAGCACAGAATTAGTTTGATGAATGGGCTCCAGTGCTGTGAAAGGTTGTGAAATTTTGCTACTCCCGAGGAGTTCTGGCTTGTTGGCTGGACTGTAGTCCTGGCAAGTGGAACTTCTGCTCCTTCTCTTGCAGCCATTTAGCATGAGGAAATACCGCAGACTGCAAAAAGGTTCCCTAATTTTGGGTGCAGCCCTTCAGTATTTACCTTGAGGGTCTTCAGCCAGAACCGTGTACAAAATTCGATACTTTTTGTTTATACCCACTGCCTATTTTGCCACCTTATTATGTATTTAGTAACCACATGGGGTTACTTGCATCAAACAGTTTAATCTCAAAACAGCCTTGGGGGTTGTATTTGAAGTCTGTTGATGAAAGCATTGTCGTGCTTTGAGGAGCTGTTCAAGAGGTGACTACAGTAGCAAGCGGTTACCTGTAAAGCATGAGTGTTTTCTAAAAAATTGTGCTCTTGTCTGCTCCTGATTCACCTATCCATTTATTTACGCGTCTCCCATTTTTTTCTCATGTAACTTCCCATGCAAAAGGCAGATGGAAGCATCCAGCGGCCATACACCATAACCCCTTCTCGAGCAGCAGCTCTTGTTATGGCCAGCTGGGCAGGAAGACCAGGAGTGAGAGGAAGGGTAGCCAATGCTGAGAGCAGAAAGGAGACGGTGCAATACCTAGTATCATTCTGCTGCTGTGAGCAACTCATAAACAGCCTTATAGTGGGGGGGTCCTATACAACTGTCAAGTCACAAACCAGGTTCCTTCACCCAGAGGTCGAATTCTCTAATGGCGAGATATTCACTAAATGAGAAGGCTCGTCACTGTCATGATTAGATGATAGTATGCGTGGGCTTCTGTGGTCTTTTGATAGAAATGTGCCTAGAAGAGGTTGGCAAAGCACAGCAGGTGCTGAGGGTTAATGACCTTAAGGTACCTGAGGGTACTCTGTGAGTCTGATGCCTGACTGATGTGTTGGGTATTACTGGTGGCTGGTAGAAAGCTACCATAAATAGAGATAAAGGTTACTGGCAGCAAAAGTCCAATAAGTTCATGTTGTCATCCTGGATTTGAAGTCGAAGAATGTCGGGATTGCTGAGACAGCTTTATGCTTCAAGGACTCAAGAGAGGTGAGGCTGCAGATGTTCCTTACAGCCGTGTTAATGTATAACTGAAAAGAAAAGAGAAGAAAAGTCTCCAAATAGCTCTTATCATTGTTCTGTTGGGGATGGTCGTTATCTACAGTCTTCCCCCGTTTATGCTATCTGCATTCTGTCCTGAAGTAAGCAATTTTGTGACTGGGTGGTGTGGAGGAGTATCTATTGCCAATGTCAACACCCTGCTTGCAACTGAACAGTATGTTTAAAATACAGAGAGACTTCTGGCTGATACACAGCACTCCAATTTGAAGGCCTGTGCCACAAGATGAATGACTATGGCAGCTGTGATTTGTCACGGTTTTCTTGGGAATAAGGGGTCCTCTATTATTGCAGTTTCTGAAAGGCATTACATTTAAGGGTATTTAGGGAGAAAGCTAGAAAATCTGTAAGGGAACTTAAATCTATGTGTCAGAAATTATCTTTGAAGTAGAATTGGAATCTCTTTGAATCTAGATTCAAAAATTAAGATTTAGATGAATCTTGACTCTGTGTGGGTTTTTTTGGAGATACAGCAGGTTAATTACCATGTTGTGAATATGCTGTAGCCTTGCCTGTCCAAATTTTGGCTTGAATCCGACTGTTCTATTTTGTTTTCGCCACGTGTTCATGCACCTTGCTCTGCATTGCAGGATCTTTGTAGTCTTCATGTTAGGTGTGGGTGTATTACTTTTCTAGCTAGTGAAGGAAAAGATAGAGAATGGAAGTGTTTTCCTGCTGTATATCTTTGACCTCTGTAACTGTCATTTAACTTGGTTATCTACCTTAATTCAAATGTTGAGTAATGTAATATAAAAAAAAAAAAATTAGCAGCAGTAGATTGCTATCTGTAGAACACTTCTGCTATTTTTATTTCCTTGCTTCACGTGAGATGGGACAAATTTGAGGGGAAGTCCAGAGCTGTTGATTACAAAGTTAATGATTACTTCCCTCTGGGGAGATGTCTACAGGCCGGGAGAGTGACGCCTGGGTGAACTTGCGCATTGGTTATGGTCTCTCCTGGATGCCCAGTATCAGCCACTGGGAATCAGATGGGATTCTCGCTTAAGCAAACCTTTGGCCTGACCCAGCGGAGTCATTTTTACTTTCTTCTTTGCTGTAAATCTGTTTCTGTGCTCTAATTGCCACATATCTCAGGCAGGTACTGGAGGCTTGAGTGTAGGGGGGAAGGTTTTTGAGTCCTTTTCTGCACACGTTGGAAGAGGGAAGGTTTGGAAAAAATAGCCTGAAATGTCACTTTTTTCTGACTAACTACTGAATCAGTCAGGTTTCCCTTCTTACATCTCTCATGCTGCTCCTAAATTACATTCTTAGATTGCAGATCATTCTTGCTCCTGTTCTGCTGTCACTTAAAAATGGTGATACTCATTCACCTTTTCTAATTTTTATCATTTCTCTGCCCCTTTCTTTCTCATTATTGCTGAGCATCATGCTTGCATTTGTCTTTCCCTTGTCGTTCCAGCGTCTCTTGCTAGTAGTGAACATGCAGTAAAGCTTCCATTATTACCGCTTTTATAGTTTTCCATCTCTTTGAAGTTGGTTATATAAATTCTTGCTCTTTTTTATTACATATGAAAATTAGTAAAATGTGCCTTGACACTGGGGAATAAACAATGCGTATACCCAAAGTAATTTGTCAACAACTTTAGATTTTGGTATGGTGATGTGTCATATCATAAACCTTTCACAATAGTTAACTTCTTGTTTACTTTACACCTTACACCTACAGAAACCAACTCAATTTTTCTCTTGAGAAAGGGTGACATTAAAAAAAAAAATCCAAAATTAAAACAAAACTGTTTATCAACTTCATGTGAGTACTACTTACATATAAGGTTAAGAGCCTTATTCCCAGAAGGACTTGTTTAAGTTTTTGCGGTTGTAATAGGGGTATTATGATGTAAATATTTCCACTATATCATTATGACAGTGGAAATATGTATGTGCTACTGGGGGTGAGCATAGGCTAGAGATGAAAAGCTAGTCATTTGGAATTCAGAAAAATAAGTCAGTATCTGAAATAGTCTAAAAGAAGAATAGCAAGAAAATTCAGCCTTCACAGCCTCTCTGAGGAACCCGAGTGAAAGAGGCTGTTTTGCTAAAATGTGAACATACATTGACCTGTATTCAATCTTCTAAGCCAATAAAATGCTCTTGACTGTCAATGACTACTTTATTTTGTCAAAATGAATCTGTTTGACACTTTCTTCCAATGGACTCTAAACAAATACCAAAATGCAGAATTCAATGTATGTTGAGTATCTGTGGTCGGTGGCATAATGTGGATAAATGAGAATATACCAATAGTGGTCTATCTCACAAGTTAAGAAAATACTTCAACTAGAAGTTTTATGACTATACCCTTACAGCTTGGCGTATGTTTTCATATTCAGTTACTATGTGGAAGGTGTTGACAGAAAATGAAATTTTAATTTTATACACAGCCAACAAATCTTAATAGTGGCCTGATTTTTAGTAATGAGACCTCAGCAAAATATGTATGTCACCAGGGGGAAAAACATTCATCAGTTTGGAAAAATCCCTAAACCTGTTCATCAGCCACCTGTCTTAAATTGCTCCTCCTTTTCCAAGAGAGAATTTTGTTGCTTTCTGAAGCCCCTCTAATTGAAAATGACACTTACTCAGTTAGGAAGGAGAGAAGTGATATTCCCAACTAGACAACTGTGCATGAATATCAAATGCACATTTGTTCATAATCCATCAAATTAAATATTCACTTAATATAGAATAATTAACCTGAGAAATTAATATTCTCACGGAAGCTTTGTGAGCAAGAAATCTAGACTAGTAATTTTTTAGAACAGTCAAATTTCAGATGGAATTGAGCAAGCAATTTTTTTTAACCTTTGCTGAGCATCTTAGACTAAAATCATTGTTTGTTTTGGCTGTTGACTTTTATTGCAGTGATGGCTGTACAGCCTGTGCTGTATATATGCAATGTGCTTATTGTTTGGAAATATGAGTAAAACTGTAATAGCTAATACAAATATCTTCCTGTTGTGTTCCAGATGTCACATGTATTTATTTAACCTGCAGAAAGATAACAGGCAAAAATTACTGTGAGGTGGTTTTTTGTGTGTGTGTCCCCAAGGACTTTGCACTCTTCTAATTCTGCGGCATAATGAAAGAAGAGGCTGGCTGTTTAAAAGTATCCCAAAGACTGGGACTCTCAGAACTGATATGGGCAGGTTGTTCTCTTGGCTGATCAGTCACCACGTCTGTACTTGAGTGTTTTTATCAATTGTTTTTATCCTAGGGCTTTTGATTTTTACTGGCAGTAACAAAAAAGGGATGGTTTAGCCAGTTGAAATAAAAATTGCTTCCCTTCTGGACTGTGTAGATTTGTATGAGGGTAGTTTTTATGTTTCCACTAAAAAAATATAAAATAAAAAAAAGCAGGGGAGGAAGCAGGGAGGGAATTGCACACCTGAATTGAAAAATTGACATCTTTTTTTTTTCAGAAGTAAAAGATCACAAAGACCCACAAACAGATTTTTTTAATGTTATTTTTATTATTATTTATTGTTATTTGAACCTTTTGCAGTTTTGAAAGAGCGGCTTGTGCACTGCAGCCAGTAAAAAAGAAATATTTTTCATCGAAGCTGACTGAAGTGCAGTGGAGCTGATGACCGAACTCATTAGATTAACTGGGTTCAAAGTTTCACTTAATCTTTTTATCATAACCCAGTTACTAGGGTTTAATTTTGCAGTCAAAATAATAATGTTGCAGTAAAAATAAAGATACCTTGGTGAAAACACATCGAGAGAGGGATACATATTTAACCAATTATTTTATTATAAGCTTATCAGTAAGTGTTTGTGATTTAATTTTTATTTTTTTTTAAATTAGACCTTCCCTGAAAATTTTACTGCTCATCAGATTTTTTTATCTGAGACATTTCTGAAATTTGAGTTTAATGTTAAGCAAATGATTCACAATTGAAGTTTTCATGAACGGGAAGAGCAGTATTATGGCATATGTGACAAAGTACAGCAGCCGCTTTAATTTTAGGATAACTTTCAAGGTCTGTAAATCTACTCACATGGATGCCACATTTCATTCATCTGGACAGCTTTGCCCATCCTCCACTCTCAAATATGAGCGTGTTCGTCTCTGCTTTGCGTGATCCACTCCACAACTGATGTCTCACGCTAATATTAGCAGTCAGGGTTTTGCAGCGAAGTTCCCAGGCTGAGCACAGGGGGGAAGGCACTAAGATCACTTCTTTTCCATTTTTGAGGAGTACAAGTTTCCTGAGATAAGAGGACCAGAGGTCTTCTGTTTATGTTTGTCAAAAAGGTATTTTCATTTACTCAAAAGATACCAGCTCTTGTGTACCTTAAAGTAAAACACCAGCAGAGAAAAGGCATCTGTAGTTTCTGCGTTTGTTGAGTGATCTCACCGATACTCCTTTATCTTATGCTTGCTGAATTTGTCTTGCAGTAAAGCTTTAGTGCCTTCTCACTGCTAGTACTTGAGAGCTGGTTAGCTAAAACACATCAATAACTGGCAACAAAAAACCACTTATTTTAGTAGTCAGATTAAGAAGTTGATGTGGAACACTTTGCAGCAACATCAAAATCTCTCTTTTGTCTCTTCCTTTCAGACAGTACCTCTGAGCCTGATCCACGAAGAACATATACTCTACAGAATTACTTGAACAATGACTATAAGTACAAAACACATAATTTACAGTGGATTTCAGGTAATTCATTTCTACATACAGCACAAATGCAAAGAAAATGTACTGCCTTCAGTTAACGTGTATCGTCATGTTGAGGTGATTACTGTATCCTGAAAAAAAAGTTAAAATATTAATTGGTGCCATTATAGAAAGGTCCGTAGCTCAGAGTTGTGATTTTTTTTTTTCCCCCTTAGATACATGTTGGTGTTCATGGCAAGCTATGTTCTCCTACTGCTAAAAGAGCATACTTGTATGCCTTTTTGTAGAAGCATGTTATACTCTGAAGTGTGTCAGCTTCCTGTGCATCAGGCTATCAGGGAGCAGAGGGATACGGGGTGCTTTTCATTTTGAATATCCCTGGTGCCCCAGGGGAAAGAGATGCCAGAAGGCAGAGGCTGTGAGCCCCAGGACTGCATTTTGTGAATGTTGTTGTGCTATAAGAATCCTTTCATTACAGAAATGGGAAACACAACATTGACCAGATTTTTGAATTGTATCTCCTGCTTAAAAACGTAAGGGGAAAAGAGAAGTAACTAAGGACCATTTTATTTATTGTTTATTAGCAGCTCTCTTCTCCTTCTAGGAAATCAGTATCTTCACAAAACAGCTAATGGGGACGTCCTACGTGTTGATGCTGCCACCGGAACATCCTCAGTAGTCTTGGCAAATACAACATTAGTACGTTGACTCATATATAATATATGCAGAGGTTGGGAAAGGTATTGAATTTAATATTTTGTTCTGCACGTTTCTGTGGAATCAGTGCTTTATGTGTTTCTTTTGCCCTTCGTTGACAGGATAAATACAAGGCAACCACAGTTATATTGTCTCCTGACCAAAAGTTTGCTCTTCTGCAGTACAGCTATACAAAGGTACAAGTGCACTTCACTTCTCTGAGGATGAAGCTAGGAAATAAAGGTTTGAGAGCAGCTAAATGAGAAGGTGGTCCTGAAAGCAGGGACGTCAGAGGCTGAGAGAATGTGAGGGAGATGCAAGAGGATGGATGAATGAGATGGATGTCTGCAGGGGAACAGTGAAGCTGAGCAGGCAGGAGGAGGAGAGAGAGTGGTGGTGTTCGTGAGCTTTGCGGAAGAGACAGGACTGCCTGAGGAAAGAAGCTGGATAAAAAGTGGATGGAGAGAGATCACAAGGAGAGTGAGGCTGGATGGTTCGTCTGGGGAGACAAGCTAGAAGAGTAGATAGGCATGTCTGTCTAAGAAGTTGTGTGGGTAAGGAGAAGTGATGGGTAGACACGCGTGTATACATATGCTTGTGTGTATATATATGTTATGTATATATATGGTGGTTACTTTGTGATGTTAGGACATAAGAATTTAAAACTGAGGTGAATGAAAAGCAGCATGTGCTTAGAAGAGAAGGCTGTCCTCTTGCGCTTGGAGTGGACTTGGGTGTCCTTGTTCCCTACTGCCAGCAAGCACATGAAGAACCTCCAGCACAATGCCCCGGTCTGGCTTGGTGCTGAACCGTGCAACAAAGGTCAACCTGTGCTTATGCCAGCTGGCATGAAAACCTGGCTCTGTCTGCCACATGAGGACAGTTACAGAAACCTAATGGAGGTGATAATTTGCCCAACAGTGTGTGCACTAAGAAGCCAGTAACTTTGTTGTTGTTTGGTTTTTTTTTGTTTTTGTTTTTTTTTTTTCTGGAGAGCTAGCTGCCTGTTTTGTTTGTAAGAAGCTCGGATCTGATTTGTGCAGCGTGCAGATGCATGAGCACGGCATCACTGAGCTCTGTCTACGTGTTCTGGCTTTGCAGTCCAAGAATGCCTCTCACACTGCGCCAGCCGCAATCCGTGTGCTCAATCGTCGCTTTTTTTTGCAGTTTTAACTTCCTTGCTAGCTACTGCTAGGCCAGTTACCTTTTGTCTTCCTGAATTGTTCAGGATTGTTTTGACTTTTCACTGCGTCATCAGTGGCCACAAAATGCCTTATATTTTTCCAGCCACCCTAGGCATCCCCTCTACTCATGATTTATTGCTCTATAGTATTTTATTTGTTGCAGTCATAAGAGATAATTTTATTTTAATGCTGAAGCAAGGTCTTTTAACCTTTATATAATAGTGTGATTGAAAGTTATGTTATTATTAATCTTTATTGCAAGAAAACAGAGTAACAAAATGAATCATGAGGATGTAGACACTTCTTATGTAATAGCCATCTGGTTGTGTAGTACTAAGTTATTGTTTTATATCTTCATACCAAGATGAAGATACCATCGTAGAAGGTAGCGTTATTGTAGCATGTCAATACCGTGGGCTAAATCAAACCCTCTATCAGCCCCACGTAGTGAACGTGTTTAAAAGTGTCTGCTTTATCATCATCATCTTTCTCTCTGTAAGTGTCCACAGAGTGATACAGACTTTCTGAGAGAAATGGTTTATTTCTGTGACAATATGAATGGGAATAGGTCACCCTGGAACTGGAGGAACTGCTGCAGAAATACTGCTGGGACTTGTAAGGACTACTAAACAATAAGATGCCAAGTTAAATAATACAGCATGGAAAATGAGACAGAAAACAGCAAGTGTGCCAGTAAGGCAGAAGGAGGAGGATTAACTGTGCATAGCTGTGATAGTCTGCCATGTAGCTACCAGGATTTCTGAAAATCTGCAGCATCTCTGGCCTCTGTGTCTCTGTCCTTAATCAGTCAGTGGCCTCCGTCATAGTATTTAAGTGATGACCCCAGAGGGGTGGCGATTCTTTAGTCTTTTCTTAAACCTTGCAAAACCCTTTGTAAGTTCGTTGTGTTTTGTCTGTCACACAAAAATGTGAGGAGGGTTTCAGAGGTAATTCAGACTGTAAGAGACATGAATTCTGGCAAAATTTATTTTCTTAATATTAAAATAATTCTTTTGCAGTTGTGGAGACATTCCTATACAGCTTCATATCACATCTATGATTTCAGTAGCAGGTCAGTAATTTTTGCACACAAGACATAGTTTTAACATTGTCTTGCAAGGAAATGGCATTTCACTGATTTATCTTAGCTGTGTTTTATTTTTGTTTTTCCAGTTCTATCTTAGATGACGGACTACTACCTAATGATACACAATATATATCCTGGTCACCTGTTGGTCACAAACTGGTTAGTAAAAATAAGTGAAACTTTTATATAAAGAGTTGTTTTTGTACACGTGGCATGTAAGATCACATTGTACGTACCCTTGAGGTGTGGGGACTTTCCTGCTACTTGATAAGTAGCTGAACTAGTTTCCGAATTGGCTACTGTTGCTGGAAAGACTCCAAAATCCCTCTGTGTGTTCTGTTTCATTCTTTAATGAAAAAGCATTCCTGAAAGTAGTAGTGACCCCAGTAGTCATATAATGCACAAGTGCACAGGAACTTTATGTTTTTACAGTTGCAGACAGTAGTTCATCCCTTTCAAAGGCAGCAGCATTACGTTGTCTACTTACTCATCACTGTGATTTTTATCTCCTAATTATGTCATAAGCAATGAAGTGTTCATGGATGCGTGTAACAGGGATTAGAGGATCAAAATCTCTCTTGTACTCTCTCCCACTGTCCTTTTCTTCCCCCTCTCCTCCTCAGTCCATGGCAATCATGACAGCCACGGTGTTCGCAAGGGCTTGTGTATTCCCTATGGTGCGCGTTGGGTCTGACTAAAGATCTATCACAGGAGAATGTGGTGTTTATTTATTCTTATTGTTTGTATATAGCAATTCTAGAGCTCAGCCACAGAAGCAGAGGATGTTGAAAAGAGCTTTCTGCATCTCAGAGCGAAGCTTTGGAATAGAACGGAGTTGTTCAGTTGTTGGAGAGGAAAAACAGGGGTGAGCAGAGAGGCAGGCAGGTGCCAAAAACTAGAGGAGTTCTGAGCACTACTGAAGAAATGCACCATCTTTGCAGATCTATTAGCAATGCTGAGACCCCCATCTATGTTTTACCAAAGTACTGGTAGTTTTCTTTGAAAGACAAATTATGGAAAAACAACTCCTAATGAAGGAAAATAAGCTTGTGCCTCAACAGAAAATGAATAGCAAGGTTTTAAAAACTTGATACATTAATCATGTCATTTATCATGGTTGATTGTTTTTTGCATCTAGGCCTGAAGTTCGGTTGCTACCCGTGATTTGTATTAGTAATTCAACTTTGTTAAGTATCAATGATGTTTGATGAAATGCAACTTTGAAAGACAGTTTTTGTCATCTGATGTAAAAGTAAATTTCCTGCTAGTTGTGGCAAAGGAAGGAAGTAGGGTTTACTCTTTACAGTAATTGTAATCACAGCAATGTTTTGCAGGCATTTGTTTGGCAGAATAATGTTTATATAAAAGCTTCACCAACAGCAAGTCCTGTGCGAATCACTGAAAATGGAGAAGAAAATAAAATTTTCAATGGAATACCAGATTGGGTTTATGAAGGTAACTATTTCAAGCATATTTTACTTTGCATTATGATATAAAAACTTTGGTTTATTGTAGTTATTTTATTATAACTGTTATCTCATTTCCTATTGAAAAGGTAAAAATAATCGAAGTCTGGATTTTAACAGAAGCATGCATCCTTACCCAAGCTTAATACCTGGCTAGTGTGAGGATCTAAGAATGGAAATGAGTTCACCTAACTTGCAGCGTGTCACTGGAGATCGTAGTGTGTGAATTAGCTTCTTATGGTAGATTATTAGCATTATCTAATGTCTCATTTCAGAACCCCCACAAACAGTCTGGACTTTGGTATCTGAACTTCAACTAAAAAAAAAAAATCCTATTAAAAACTAATGAGAACAGTACCTAGGATAGAAGAGCCAACTTATCAATTATAACTTAAATGCATTTGCATCTCTTGCAGAGGAAATGTTTGGCACCCATTCTGCTCTCTGGTGGTCTCCAAATGGCGATTTTGTGGCATATGCAGCATTTGATGATACACAAGTTCCCGTTATAGAGTATTCCTTTTATTCTGAGGACACCTTGCAGTATCCAAAGACCATTAGAATCCCATATCCCAAGGTCTGTGTTATTTATTAAACATGGTTGTTCTGCAGTTTCATTAAAAGAGTAGTCTCATTTAATCAGTTTCTGCTAATGAAAATATTGTCTGTCTCTCCTCAACAGCTTGCTGTGATTACTCTTTCTGAAGTCAACAGCATCTGGCAATGTTAAAGTATTTTATTATCTCCAGGGGAAAGCAAAAAGAAAAAAAAAAAAAAAAAGAAAAAAGTATGATTTAAGGTTTTGTTGTTTCACCAAAAGATTTTGAGGTAGCAAGTAGATGTTGAGAAAGAAAAGCTTTTAGGGAATTGAAGTTGGTACAAAGCATTTGGCAGATGTACATTGTGATAGGGTTGTATGTGGTATTGATACCAGAATCTTCTTCAACTAATGTAGCATTTTTAGTTGTTGGATGCTTCCTATATTGGGATGAAGGGGAGGAATCTGCTCATGGAGTTTCTTTGCCCACGCCAAAGCTCTTTCATTTTTATCTGTGAGAGTGAAGCCTTCAGTGCATGCAGCTGCTTCTCCTGCCCCCTCCTCTCCACATGACATTGTGCTCACTTCTCATGACACAGTAGCACTGGACTAAGTGGTGTGAGAGTCAGACTCCAATACGCCCCAAACAGGTTCTTTCGAATACTCCACATGTGGAGGGTTTAATGTTTAATACAGGAATTACCTGTGTTGAAGTTATTTGACATTACACGTGATTTTGATTTAGCAGAGCGATGCGGCGTGCGCTTAAGATACAATACAGGTATGAATTAGCCTTAGGGTGAAACAGTTGCATTATACCGCTGAATTGCAATACAAACATGGTTGTCGTTGCTGGTCTCTATAATACGCTCACCACCACAATACTGGGCATCCCCATTGCCGGGAAGGTACACATGGGTTGAAACCATCCCAAGCACGTTGTTTTCTTCAGTTCTTTTTGTTCATTGTTTGTTTTTTATACTCTGTGTTGGGCTGAGGCACCTACTTATCCCCCCACGCTGGTCTGGCCAGCTCAGGAAGATATTTTCACTCTTTTGATTAACTGGGGTAGGAGAGCTGATGCAGCCAGCTGATTGCTCAACAGATACAGCTGATTGTCTGGTGTAAAAGCCACCCTCTGGTCCTCTTTGTGCCAAGTTCACCTTTCTCTGCAGAAGCCGTGGTCACTCACTGCACTTGCCAGAGCTTCAGGAGCACATGGCCTTTGCCTGTCTCCTTGGAGCCTCTCCCAGAGAGAGGGTCACTGATGCTGATGGTGGGCCGCTGGGCTCACTGGCAGCTGCAGGGACTCTGCCCTGAGCCTGGCGCCTGTGGAGGGATGTAGGTGTGGAATGAACTGCCAATGTAAATTGTACCTTTTATTACAAACCCCTTTTGTTTGGAATATTGCTGACTTCTGGAGGTGGGTCAGCTACAGCTACCTAACCGTTACAATGAGGACTTGGCTAGTTAACTTCTAGAGCAGCTGTTACCGACACAGTTATATTGCTGTCAGTACCCAGGAGCTCTACATTAAAAATAGTGGGGTACATGCTGCAGTTACAGCTTTGGTGGTATAGGCAGCAATTACATGACCACTTAATGTAAGGTATCAGTTTCAATGAAGGACTTTTCTGTCTGGTAGCGATGGATTTGATTCACTGTTAGATACTGTATATGGTGTGTGGGATGAGATATGTTCAAGTGCCGCTTTGGGTACAGCAAGCCCTGTGTAGTTACGAATGTTTCTAAATGCAGTAGTCTTTCTTATCTAGAAATACATAACTAACACTTTCATATAAAAAAATTACAAAGGATAATTTATGTATCGATCTTAAGAACTGCATTTAGGAGCTTGCCTCTTCACATGTTTGAAGTTGGCTGGTTCTACCTGACCCTAGTAATTTCTTCGTTTATAGTTTCAAACACTTCCTTCACCAAGAATATTCTCTCTTCAAAAGTACAATGAAGAAATTTATTTTTAGGCGGGAGCTACAAATCCCACTGTGCGGTTCTTTATTGTGGATACCAGATCGCTTCCTGTTGTCCGCTCTGCTGAAATTTCTCCACCTGCAGAAATAGGATCAGGGTAAGAAATTTTGCTTAAATATTTGCTTCTTTTGGTGGGAGAGGAGGAGCTTTGATGTGTGGCCACCCTGTATTCAGTGTGTATGGCAGTTTTTTCCCAGTCATGCGGCTCTGGTAGCAACAAGATTTACCAGAGAAAATCTGCACAGAGATTATCCTCCTAGTGATTATATATAGATGGCATATTCCATGTATGTTATATTCAGAATGTGACAAGTTCTTGGCTCATCACATTCAGTGGAGTCTAACTATGGTGAAGTCATTTCACAGTACAACTTTAATATGAGCAAGTTTTGGTATAATCAAATTATAATATATGTATTCCAATTCACTGGGGGGAAAAAAACAAAACAAAACCTTAATGGTAAGTGAAGATTTGATTTCATTGGAAGCAGACTCCTTGCTAAGGCAAGGTATCATGGTTGTCTTCAGATTTATACTTAAAATGTTTGTTTTCTTTGGAAACGTGGTGAAAACCAGCACCTCTCACAGTAAATGGAAAATTGTATTTCTCAAAATGCCACTGGAAATGCACAACATGATATAAATGTATTTTGTAAAGAGCAGCTAAATTGATTTAAAATGCATGCACACAGAATTCGGTATCCCAGATCTTGGGTTTTGTTTTTTTCTTTTTAACAGTATTGTGGAATTTTTTTAGAGGTTTGCACTTACAAACATGATGGGTAGGGAAGCACAGGTTATGCTGATAAACTTCGGGGGCGGGGGGAAGAGGTCTGTTAGCTAGAGCATAAAACCAGCATTTTGTACATGGTGGCCAAAAATCTATAGCTGGAATATCAGTGCTATTCCGTTTCAGTCCTCACCACACTAACATCTCTGTGTGAACTGAGATACGCAAGTTTTTATGAATTTGTTGTTGTTTATCCTTTCTCTACAGTAACACTGCCGTAGCTAGATGTTATATAGGTGGTTTTCTCCAGAATTTCAATGCCTCAGAATTATAAATGCTTTATGTTTTGGTCAGTTCTGGTTAAGATCTCTGCTGTCGTAGAGTTATGTTTTATTTTTTGTTAACGCCTAATGAAAGCTGAACAACGCTGCTGTGTGACCTGGGGAGAATAACCATCGTCTCCCTTCCAGCCTTGTACCCATCTGGCTAACACAGGCCTGAGTTATATGAACTTAATCCATTTTTAAACGAATGTAACACTCTCTAAATCAGGCTTAATACAAAGATAAATCAGGTCTTGAATGATGAGTGCAAGGATTGAAACTTACTCTTTCTCCCAACGGCTGATCCAAATAATGGTTAAACCTCAACATGTGCGTCCTGCAGATGTTGAGGTGGCCAGAACAAGTCTTGGGGAATTTCGCAAGAGCAAAAGTACATGAGCAGGAAAAGGCAAGTGATGTACAACGTTGCTGTCGGGTAGTTTTGCTCCTGGAAGGACAAAGTAATGAATATTTGCACAATATGTGTATTTATACCACCGTATGACAGGAAAGGTTAACTTCTGTGGTGGAAAATTCTATTTTTGCTTCCTTGGAGCTAAATTCTGAGTGAAACTAAGTTTGAATTGGTGGCGTACTTCACCCCACTCGCCTGGATGGTGATTTCGAGGGGCAGTGCCCTGGTTGCGGGTTGCAACGCTCTCCAGAGCTTGCTGTATGCGCAGCAGTTGTACCCCCGCGTTTGAAGGGGACACGGAACACTTTTGTTTCAGAAGGAAACTTCTATTATTTGTCAAGGAAAGCTGCCAAAATCTGGCATGGCAGTGCTTTACCACATAAGATGGTAGATGAAACCTGACACATTTTCCATGAATGACCAGCATGAAATCCACACAGTGTTTAAACACCACTTTTAGCATCATGGGTACAGGGGACTCCTGTTGGCTAACAGGAGATGAAGGAAGTGGATGCTTCTTGTCTGCAATGATCTGTCCTAAAAATAAAGTAATTTTCCAAGTAGAGAGCTCCAGACAGTGATTGCAGGAATATCCTTTTACAGCAGCAAATGAGGAAGGGCAATGCAAAACTATACTGGAGTTAATTGCAGCTTAGTTAAAATTTCACAGGTTGTTGAAAACTGAAGGTGTATTCCTAGTCTCTATAAGAACTATAAAATATTTACTATGTTATAATAATAGCATAATAATTAACTTCTTTTTTGTTTTTTCCTTGTACCGTCCATCTTGTCTAATGGACGATTTATAGTCTCCAGAATTGTTAACTTCTCCCACTATGAAGGAACAAAAACTGTGGGGCTAATTCCACTTTTACAAAACACAGGAAACTACTATTATAGGTACATGCAGAACGGTAGTTTCATTGTTTTTCAAAACAAGTTCCTGCAGAGTCCTTCTATAATATTATTGGTCTGAAATAACTGTTTGAAGCCAGTGAGAGTAGCAATTAAATGACCTACCAACTTCCCAGGCAAATATGAATGTGAAAGTAGACCTTTTTTAAACATGATTTCTAAACTGCAATCTAGAAATAAACCTGAAAGTGGTCAGTAACCAGTTGGCATATATTTTGAATCCATCCACACTAATTGTAGTTTTTAATTTTTCTCCCCCCCGCCCCCCTCCCTCAATGATCACAAAGATATTCACTCTCATCATAAAACTTCCCACACATTTTTGTTAACTAACTTTGGGGGGAAAAAGGGAACGTGAACTTGGAACTAAGTCAAATGTGCAAATTCTGGTTAAAAATGTATGCTTGCCTTGGAGGGGAGGTTTGTTTTATTTTAGTTCATAAGGCTTCCAGGAGATAGAAATCTAAAATAAGAAAAGACAAGTACATCTAACAGATCATAATGGTAAACAAAACCACTAAAATTTAATTTATGTGGTGCGTTTTTAAAATTAATATACAGGAATATTCATGAAAAGGATATTTTTTTCAGATACCCCAGTTCTTCACATCAACTAGTTGGTATTCTGAAGATGAAAGTAAAATATTCAAATAGTAGTTCTTGTTCTTGGTACGATCTCTCCCTCCATTCTAACTAATGGATATAAATACTAAATTGGACAAAGATATATATCACTCAGAAAGTGCTTACAAGCAACCAACTGCATACAGATAAGGGTAGAACTCTAAAATATAAGGTCCAACTTGATATTCAGAAGAATTTCCTCTAGATGCACACGGTACAAGACTTCCGAACAGTCTGGAGTAGCTATTATTTTATGCATTAGAGGATAGTGATCTGGCTGTTAGAATTTAATTGCAGTCTTTCTGGAAGCGGGTACATACAAACTATCTAATTCTTTATTGTGTGAATGAAAATAACCAAGGCATCTACTAGCAGCAAAAACAATTGGCAAAAAATGGAGCAATTAGGTTTGCATCATTGTTTATTGTTGAAGAGTAGATTGAAATGAAAATAGCCAGATGAGTCTCATTCAGTGAATTGCTGAATGCTATTGTATAGTATGTTATTACAGAGAGGATTTTGAATGTCTAATGTTATTGCTTTTTTCAGGGATCATTATTTAAGTGTTGTAACGTGGGTGACAGATGAAAGGATCTGTCTGCAATGGCTCAGAAGAATTCAGAATTTTTCAGTCCTCACAGTCTGTGACTTTGAAAATGCTACTGGAAATTGGTCATGTCCACGGGTAAGAAAAATGAGACGGGAGAGTTACAGTGCTTGATAAATGAGACTAGAAAGGAGTAGAGTTTCTCTGTATTTGTTTATCTTTGTAGAAACATAACCTGATGTAAAATAAACATAATTGTTGTGGGATTGTTTGTTTTTTCTCTCTTAGGAAAAACAGTTTACGGAAGAAAGTACAACTGGCTGGATTGGCAGAGTGAGTGTTCAATTTCTAAAACTGCCACATGCTAAATAACACTGATAATTAAGAACATTTCATGGGAGCTTCGTGCCGGTTGCAGTGCCTCTTGTGCCCGGGTCTGATCCATTCACTTGTTGCAGTATACACATATAGGAAAAAATGGTCTCAAGTGGAGGCGCCGTGCCACCCCGCTCCTGCTTTTAGGCTTTTGTGGGTCTGGGGTTCTGACCTCCCAGGCTGGGCTGGCAGTGCAGCACGGGCTGGAGCTGTAACTGCATCCTCTGTGACCCGGGCACCGTGCTCAGCTTGCCAAAAAGCAGAGTGCTCCTGCCAGGCTCCTTTTTAATTCTGACCTACCGCTTTGGTAGCAGTAGGTGGGGGAGTGCAGGAGCGGGGATTCAGAATTCCCTTTGTTCTGGGGGAGTTGTCAGCTGTGCTGGTTTGGCAGCTCTCCAGCATTCCTGCCACCTCCAGCATGATCTAGGGGATAAAATGTATTAAGAAGTGTATCCTATAACCTTTGAATTGTGTTGGAGGAAAGGCATAGAGGACAAAAGTCATTTTTAGCCTTTCGGGCTGCAGCAGACCATTCCAGGTTCTCCTTGGGGTTTTATTTATTTATTTATCCCCGCCCCACCCTCCCCCCCAAAAAAAGATCCATTGGAAAGAACTAGGGACTAGGTGCATACAACTGACCAGATTAAAATTTTCATACACTTCTGCCAAACCAGTCACTACTGTCTGGATGGTGCTTTCCAAGCTGCCTCTCAGTCCTTTTGTACATGGTAGAGAGTAGGCACCTAATGAACTACACAGAAGATCTGGGGGAAGCGAAGCAGAGATGCAAAAGTTCAGACTTGGAGGGAGAAATGAGTTTCAGAGCTTTTGATGAGAACACAGAGTACACTTTCCACTCCCGCATTTTCCACACACTGATTATGCTTTAGTCACTAATTCACTTTTGAAGTCAAAAATGAAAGTTTAAAGAAATGCAAAGAGGGAGGCAACAGCAGGGATGAAATCATCCGCAGTATGAAGATGAGAGATCAACCCACCTGCTGTCAAATTTGATATGGAAAGGAAGGCCTTAACGCTGACACATTTTGCTTCTCTGCAGCAAAGGCTTCACAATTAGACAATGTGATGATCAAGCTGCAGACTTTGTAAACAGTTGTGCAAAATGAGAGGGCAAAATGCGAGTCTGTGCCATTAAACTAGGTTGTTGGTTTTTTGTTTCTTTTAAAGAGACAACCCACATCCTGGGAGCTGTTGGAAGAAAAAGATAATCTCGCTGTATGATTCTTGGGTTTGAGAAGGGAGTGGAAAGTAGGGAGGACTGAAGAGGGGATAGGAAAGGTATATTTATTCCTTCTGATCTACTTAGGGATGATAAAATGACACTTCACTGATAAAGGATATTTTTGTGTATGTATGAGATGTGTATATATACACATATGTATATACAATTCATAAGTGTATATACAAACTTAAGTAAACTATATATGTGTGTAAAATATAGACATATAGTTCTCTCTTTGTATATGTCTATAGTGTTTTTTTCTCTTTTTCAAAAATAGAGATGAAACTATACTTAATCTTAAGAATGCTCAGAACAGCCTGCGTTACTGCATAAGGCTTCCAGGTCATGAGCTAAGTTAGAGCTTGCCAGTTGAGGTGAAGGAAAGTCACACTTTGAAAAAGCAAGACTGCAATAAGGGAGAAGCTAGCAAAATATTTGCCAGGTTATTTTTTGCAAAAATATTGCTAGGGAAGAAGGAGAGATTATCTGGAGCACATGGGTTAGGAAGACTCAAGTTCTGTCATTGCATATTGAGTGACCGGAGGCGAGTCGCTTCATCTTTCTGTTTCACTTTCCATTTCAAAAATGGGTATGACATCTCAGAGGTAGTTGCATTGTGTCAATTGGCTAATTAACGTTTAGATGTTTTGGACACTTAGCGCAGATACAACTTTTATTTCATTGGGCTCAATTTCACTCCTCTGTTTTTCTCTCTGCTGTGTGGAGCACATCCAAATGACAGTCAGTAGAAGGAATCCATTCATTTCTGTCACTTGCAATTGATAAATGGATAGTTGCTTCATGAATATATCATTCCAGTTTGGGTTCTCTGGCATTCTGTAATCACCTACTTACTAGCAAAATTTCCTCCTGCAAAGCAGCTTGTTTTCTCTGAATAAAGGGGGGACATTTTTTACTGTCAAGCTAAAAAGAAAAATTAGAAGTTCAAAAATACATGTTTGGAAATGTTCATGAAAAACCTGTATTTGCAATGTTTACGTTGCTGTACATTACAGCTGCATGTTGGCATTGGACAGAATGCAACAGTGACTTTAAAGGTAGATGTACATATTGTTTCCTAAAATGGTAGGAAACTAGCAACACCTGTAGGACTTCAAATGCAAGGGGGATAGGAGGGGACGTGGATCATTACTAGGGATAATGCTCAGGAAATTCTACTGCTTAAGGAGCAAGAAAATATTTGAAGTGTGTTTACCTTTAGGGTAATGGCTACAGCTTCTACCTACTAAGTCAGTAGGCAAAATTTTAGCGATATGTTCAGTGATGCGTTGTTTTAAGTGTTGAAACTCCTGGTCAGAGATAGCAAAACCTAAATTTATCATTTTGCGTTTGGAGTTTTGTTGTTTGCTTTAATAGACATCTTTCTGGTGTTCAAGTTTCAGCCATCTGTCCCTCGCTTTGCACCCGACAATGCTACCTACTACAAAGTCTTCAGCAATGCAGACGGTTACAAGCACATCCATCGCATAAACGGCTCACAGGTGAGTGACAAGGTGCGGGACTGCTGACTCGTATTTCTCCTGGTGATCCAGGACCTTCACCTTCTACTTTTTGCCTTGCCTTTTCCCACCCCTCCAGGGTCCAGTGCCTATTACTGCAGGAAAATGGGAAGTAATCAGCATAGAAGCTGTAACCAATAACTTCTTGTAAGTATTGTAATTAAGCTCTTGATTCTTATCAGGAGGGCTTGTAACAAGGCTCTAAACAAGCAGGGAGGGAGGACAGGGAGGTGGCTTCGCTCAGCTCATCAAAAGTCTGGTCTAAACGTGTAAGATAAACCTTTTAATATTGTAATGTACTGTAAATATTTTGCCAAAACCAGTATGTTTTGCTTTTATAGATACTACATTAGTAATGAAAATGGTGGAAGGCCAGGAGGAAGAAATCTTTATAAGTAAGAATTTTTTTCTGCAGTATGAGTAAAATACTTGTTAATGAAAAAGAAACTTTAAGAAAAAGCATTGCAAAATAAAAGATTAGGATGTTCATAGTCTAACGTGGGATCCCGTATAGGATGTTTAATGAAAATCAGTGTAGGAGTATAAACTGTAAAAATAACAAAAATATTTTTCTGTAAATTTACTTAATAAAGGGAAATTGTGAAAAGAAACAAGCAATCCTCAAGCAACAAACCCTTAAAAAAAAAAACCCTCATGCTTTTTTTTGCTAAGATTGTAGTTCCAGTGTTAATTTAACTCAGAAGTTTAAAGTCAATTTTCTCTAATCTTTAAATCAGTAATGACTTTAATTCTGAATTTTAACATATTTCATTCAGTCATCTTATTTAAAACACATACACTTGTTTAGCATAGCTTAAAAGAAAAAAAAAGGTCCTTCATCTCTGAAATGACGCTCGTCTACTTTGCAGAGTGCTCTTGGAAAGCAGTCCAGATTCTACTAAATGTGTTAGCTGTGATCTGAATCAAGAAAGATGCCAGTATTATTCTGTGTCCTTCAGCAAAGACGCACAGTATTATCAGCTAGATTGTCTTGGTGAGTATATCCGGAATTAATTGACATAAACGTGACTCACTGATTAGTTGGGTGGGGAAGTTCACTTCGTCAAGATCTTGATAAGCACTGTGTAACAATGATATATGTTGATATCGTTGGATAAATGCATTGGCAGTGGAAAAACATACTCCCTCGTAAGCTCAAAAGCACCTTGACAAATTTGATAGTTCTATCTGTCGGTGGACCTGAAAGAGGTGCAAAACACTCCTGTCCGCTCTGCATCTCCTCATGAGCTGCGTGGGGAGCTCTGTCTGTAGAAGGAAATGGGAGGCTCTGGGAGCAAGATGAGCAACAAGCTGGGTAAAGAGAGGTGCTCTATGTGTGCGAATAAAATTAAGATAGGTAGTGCTATTCAAAAAATAATCCAATGAATATAATCCTAAATGAAGCAATGGGACGGTGGTCTGTCTCTGACGTGCAGGTGCTTGTGCTAGATCATACAAGAGATAAGTTAATCAAAGGGTGGTAAAAGTAAAATCTTCTCTAAAATTTCCTTAAATTGAAATGTATGCTTTTTTTTAAGATGACGAGATCTTGCTTGATCTGTGGGCAAGAAGGACAGACAGCAGAGAGGGAATTGTTCTGTCAGGTTGTAAAAATGGTTGTTAGAAGACGACTGCCGTGGTCTCCGTGACAAGGCTTGCTGATTTCCAAACTGTGGTCTACAACGGATGGGTAGACTTTGCAAAAGAGTGCGAGTTTAATTCTCCAGTACCTCACAACCATATGGTTGGCCTGTGAGACAGTCTGAATGTTTTACGGGATCTCGTGGCTTGAGTTTGGGCCCTACTAACTTAAAATCCAGCTTGTGCAGACTGGAGGGAAAAGAGTTCCGAGCTTTTATGATTCATCCACTTCCAATTACTTCACGAGGGTTGTGTTTTGAGACAGCATGCAAGCGTGAAGGTTTCGTGCTCTCTTAACAGGTCCTGGCCTGCCTGTATCTACTCTGCACAGAAGCAGCGATGATGGAGGTATGGCATTCTCTTAACGTATAATTTGTGCTGAGCCAGAAAACTGCAAATTTATTTTAATTTTGTTCTCATTGCTTAGTATAATAATTAAAATGTCACTTATAAGGAGTAAATTTAATTTCAGATAATTGCTCTAGTATAGTTAACCAGAAGAATAAATTATATAGCTTGGCATACATTCATTCATAGTTTATTTAGTATCGTTTTACATTGTGCTAGAAAACAGTGACTAATGTATGACATATTTACTGGATAATTGTTCAGTTTTTATGAAATTGCATTTAGATGAAAAATGGGGAAAACAGCTTTCTGGTTACTAAATTACTGAATGAAAACTACATCATAAACATTGAATCTGAGACAGAAACCAAAAACTGCAGTAAACTAAGACTGCAATGTAGGTTGCTATCATCTCAGATTGAATTTTTAAAGTAGTGCATAATTAAAGAGCAATGCATTTGAAAATAATGTATTTAATCTTTGACTCTTACTAACTCTGTTACTTAGTCCTCAGATACTTGGAAAATAATACTGAACTGGAAAATTCATTGAAAGATATTCAGATGCCGTCAAAAAAAATTGAAACCATTAGAGTAGGTGGATACAGTAAGTTCAAAAACACGTTTTACCTTTCTATGTCCCTTTCACCGAGTGCTTCAAGGTCTTCTGATGAAAAGTATGGCAGAAAAGATGGGTGTAGTGGGGATTATTGCAGTTATTCAGAACTTAAAGGCAAGACAAGAATTATTATTTTTTTTTTACATCCCCAAACATTATTTTTTACTCTGAAATCCCAAAATATTCATTTCTGAAATATGTTTTTTTCCCTAGTGTGGTATCTTCTTGTTTTCATGATGAAGTGGCTTAACCCTTTTTTCCTTGATAATTACCTGAAAAACAGAAGTCCCTAACACTACATTAAATAAATAAGAGTAGTGGGGAGGGGGCACAAAGCTCATAGGAATTGTTGAATTTAAATTAAATTGTAAATTCAAATAGGTCTTAATTTACAGGTACAAGTCACTTTGGTTTGTGTTAGCAGGTTGGGATAGTGGAGGAGAAGTTCAGTTATTATCAAAAAATGAACACAGAATCTAAATGGAAAAGCTTGCAAAATCCCTTAGGCTACAGTTCAACAAGATCACTTTGGACTTTGCGTAGGGGAATATTTGGATTGAATAGTCACCTTCTTAAAAGCACGTTCACGCTCCAAGACTACATAAACCTCTGAATACAGAGTATAACAAAATGCTAGAAAACGAAGTGTTAATGCTTTGCTAGTGGTGCTCCCCTGGTTTGTGGGTGTGCTCCTAGGCCCAGGTACGTCAGACAGACCGGCGGTGGCAGCCCTGGTATCCGAACTCTTCTTGCTCCAGCCTTTGCTACCAGCTTTTCTCTTCATGACAAACTTTCTCTTGATAAAATGAATGAATATTCTTAATGGAATTATATTTTACAAACTGTATTGAGTTCTGTCAGTCACTGTTAACTGTTCTTTTTGATGCCTCCCTCCTTTCGCTGTTACCTTATTGATATAATAACTTTCTTTATCTTTGTGTTTTCTGTCTGTTATTTCTGTCACGTTTTTACTAGGGCTAAAGATGAAATCTTCCAGGCAAGATGGAGGTTTAAAGATGTTCTTCGTGCTATCAGTTGTATATTCATCTTTTTATTCCTCTTTGTTCTTACTCCTTCATCTCTTCAGGGTAAAAGCTTGTGGGTAAGGGGAATCTATTTTTACTGTCACAAATAGGAGAAATAAATCCATTTATGTAGTCCTAATTCAGGTTCCAAGTGTGCTTACAAAATCCGCGTATGTTATCAAACAAGAAATCTGCTCCCGTGACTATAGAGTACACAAAAAATTAAAATTCTTATTTTCGTGTGTTCCATTTCGATTGTTAATTTTTTGTGTTTGTTTTAATGTTATGCATATATCTGGAGAAATTTCTGTAAGACTTGCGCTCTGGCTATTACTGCAGTGCAGTCCACCAGCGTTGCTTCAGGCTTCCTTTGCAGCATCAGTTCTTTTAAAATTTGTGAGCAAGCGATCGAGCCCATCGGTTTGCAAAACCCGCCGGTGTGCCTTTAAAGCGTTCAGCTAACTCGCAGTCAGCTTGGGTGGAAAGAGTAACACTGATGGAACTGGAATGAATGTTGCTTGAGAAATAATAGATGTTTGGGTGTTCCTGGGGTGCTTTACAAACTGTCATGCAAAGCCTGTCTGGCAGGTGCAAAATATTTAAAATTTCTTTTTAGTCCTGGGAGAGAAATTTGAGTAGAGAAACATTTTTGACCTAGTGTGAGCTTTACCACTGTGGAGACTTACCAAGTTTTACATGTAAGCTTATAATGTAGGATAATGCAACAAGACAGCATGTTGAGTCCCCCAATTTTATTATTATTGTAGAAATACCAGTTCCAGACTTTCTGCTAACTTAGCTGTAAAACATTTAAAAAAAAATAATTAGATCAGCTAGGAACTTCTACCCATATATATTAGGACAGTTCAGATGAAACTACCTTTTAATTTTTCAGGGGTGACTCAGATATGCTCTTGTATGAATTGCAATGCATGCCAAAATATCTCGCTGGAAAACTAACCTAAGTCAAACTCTCTTCACTTGTAGACCTGTGGTATCAAATGATATTGCCGCCCCATTTCGATTCATCAAAGAAGTACCCTCTGCTCCTTGATGTGTAAGTCTTCAAGTTGCATGGCAGTGTCGTGTTAATAATCACTTTCATCTACTTCAAATGTGTTTAATAAGATCGGGGAACACAAAACTGGCGCGTTTTCTAATTACTTCTTGAAGTAGTTTTAAGAAGGAATGAAAAAAAATGAGGTGTATCCCCATTCGTGATAGATTCCTGTACCATAAGATGATGTAATGCTTAACAAGCACGTATTCTGCTGGTGGCAGTGAGGCAGATACATTCTGTATCTGACTTAAAAGCCAGGACGAAGCGTCAGCTTACCTCCTTCTCTGCTCTTAGAGTTGATTAGGAATCACGTTCAATGAAATTGCGTTCCAGAATGAAACCTTGAATAAGCCGTGTATCCTAAAGCTGAAGTAGTGAGCGTGACGTTGTGTTTTGTTGGGGGTATTTGGGCGTCAGCAGGTGTTGGCAGACTGCATCCTGTGGTCAGGATTGCATTTGCTGTTTTTTCATAAATTCAAGACCATGAGCACATGCTATTTGGTCCGTTCTTCCTCAGGTACTTCTGTTTATGCTGGTATGTTTTCTTCTCACTGGAAATTACTGACATTTAGCTATTCGTTAAAATAGTAATGTTAACGTTTTCTTCTTTTTATGAAAAGCTGACTCCAGAAGGAAACTAGCTGTTAATTGTTAGATACATCTTTATATAATGTAATTCCGCAGCACTGTAACACTTTTTGACAAGACTATTGAACATTTTAATGAGCAGTCAGTGCTCTTTGCTTATTAAGACTTATTTTGGTTTTGATTCTATTTTATGGACTTACCTGGGCCTTTGTCAGGATTACCTCTGCTTCATCGTGATCTTGATACCAGAAGTTCCTTCAGAAGTGTACAGAAACAAAGCCGGATAGAGAGAATTCCTAATATTTTTTTCTTTACTTTTGAAAGTTGGAAAAATGGGTTAGAGAGCCATGGTTTGGATTTCTGATAAGCTGCTTAAAGTCCAAATAATGAAAGTTTCTCATTAGAGCAGAAAGCAATAAAACAAATAAAATCCAGCCTGCTTTCTTGATTAACAGTTGATGTTTTTAAAAAAGCATATTGCTTTTAGTGTCCAGGCAAAGCAGCAGCTGGAGTTAGTCAGTGACGCTTTTCTTGTTTGCTCAGTTTAATTTAAAAGTTCACCCTTCTTTAGTTGCTGAAAATTGTCGGCAATAATTGTATTTCAAATGCTTGATGCGAGAATGCCTGAATTCTGTGACACGTTTCACCCAGGTATGCAGGACCCTGTAGTCAGAAAGTAGATTTTACCTTCCGGATCAGCTG
Source organism: Rissa tridactyla (assembly GCF_028500815.1). Lineage (NCBI taxonomy): Eukaryota > Metazoa > Chordata > Aves > Charadriiformes > Laridae > Rissa > Rissa tridactyla. The sequence continues at coordinate 19,509,072 of NC_071472.1, read as the reverse complement.
GGCTACTTACCTTGCAAGCACCGAGCAGATCATTGTGGCCAGCTTCGACGGCAGAGGAAGTGGATACCAAGGGGATGAAATTATGCACGCAATAAACCGAAGGCTGGGAACGTATGAGGTGGAAGATCAGATAGAAGCAGCCAGGTGAGCTACAGTGAAATGGTCGAGGCCTGCTCCTTCTTTTCTGTGCTTATTGTGTGTGTGGGGGGGGAAATATGGAGGGTTTGAATGGTCATCTTGAATTTACTGGCAAAAACATAACTAAATTCTGCATTAATTTTGTATGCTGAAGTGTGTCATTTATGGGCCAGCCATCATTTTATGCTTAAAGAGAGAGAAGGTTAATGCTGTACTACAGGGTTGCCATATCTCTGGTTTTAGAGAGGCGATAGCTGTCACGTTGGTAGAAGAGCATGCTACCAAGGAACTTGGAGCTGAAGTTTTACTCCAAGCTCTTGCAAGTTCCTGTTGTGACAGAGTTTCTTATCTGAACTGCTCAGCCTTTATATCATAGTCTTCATCACTTGGTTCATGGTTGTAGAACCTCACTAAACCAAATGATGTCAATATGAATCTCTCAAAATCACAAATAAGTGATCTTACAGGGTTTACTTTCTTGGATTTTAAAATGTTAATGAGTTTAAACAAATAGCATTTGAGAATCTTTTTTTTTTTTTTTTAACCTTGACTGGATTTACAGGTGTCAGCCTGTCCTTTACTGCTGCAATTTGAGTGTTGCTCCTCTTCTTTTTTTAAAAAAAAAAAAAAAAAAAAAGCCGAGGCGGGTGGTGAAATCTCATGAAGTCCAACCTCATAAAGTACAAATGTCAGTGAGTGTGGTTTGAGGGCTTTTACAGAGAATCCAGGTTTTGGTTTTTCACATGCACAGATGTTTTTCTGAATTTCTTAAAGACACACGTGCCTGAAGTGTTGTCTGTTTTCATATGCAGACCCTGTGATGAAGTGGGAAATGCTTATTTGTACAATAGAAAGAGGCAGACGTGATGGAAAATAGACACGTCTGTATCGTGGCAGATACCTGCCGTCCATTAAGCTTTTAATTATTCTGTTTGCTTTCAGGAAATTTTCTGAAATGGGCTTTGTTGATAAGAACAGAATAGCTATTTGGGGTTGGGTAAGTACTCAAATAAGTTTGGCTAGCTTATTTTTTAATGGTAACAGTTGGGTTGGTTGTGCTGCTGGGTGTGTGAGGTGCTGGAGTGTTTAGTGTGAGGCACCTCTGGGGTCTCGGCACAGGCCAGTAACTGAACTGATGAAGTGCATCTTGCAAGCACCTGTATACATCATCCCTTTGCAGGCATTCAGGGGCCCTTGAAACAGGAATTAGGACTACTAGAGGGATTAAAAACAGTTTAAAGGGATACTGCCAAGTTCCTGTGTACAAGACGAACCAATATTTTTAAAAAAAAATCCCAGTGTATATTCACTAGTGTCTCTTCATGTTAGTTTGATGACTTTAATTTTTTAAAAAAGATGTAAAATTACATGTGAACCAGCTGCATGGCATGGTTGTCGTGCCTTTACTAGCAGCCTGAGAATATCTAAATCTGCTATATTGTTGTGCTTCGCTGTGTTTTATTTCAGCAGTATGTCCAACCAGAGGCCAGATTTCTCTGACTTTAAAACCTGTCATGGTAGAGGGGAGGGTTTAATAGCATTTACAGCCCCCCTCAGCTGCAAGGCTAGGTGTGTAGGTGGCGTTAGTGGTATCTATTTGATTCCAACTGAACACTTCTGTGTCCCAGGCTGCTGTTTCACTGATGCTTCTGGTGTCACAGGGAGTATTCTTGCACGCTCTGTTTAAGCATACTGTGCTTAAGTATATGCAGGATTGCACGCAGGATCTTGAATTAAATTGCGAGCTGAAATTTAGTCACTGTTGGTGACAGGCACCAGTGAATCATTTGCTTGGTGGCAAGATGATGACTGTGCCTTTAGTAGCTTTTCTTGTGGGGGTAAACATCTCTGTGTTGTACAAAGTCAAGTGTAGTAACTTTAGTGGGAGGGAAATTCTTTCTGCAGAAATGGAGAACTTGATGCATTCCCATCCTGCTCCTCATGAGCCTTGGGATGAACAGCTGCAGAGCAGTCCTCTTTGGAGCTAGGCTGGGGTTGTGCATCCTGGATACTGAACCTGTGGGCAAACAGATTTTCTTTATGAGTTTTCAGATCGTCAGCTGCTCATTGTCAGCCTGTCACCTATGTACATTCATTTTGTTTGCCATAGGTTCGTCAGTAATATCTTTATGGTGGCCAGGGTAGGCAACGTATTTATACGTGGGTTTAATTACTAAGTACATGCATTATTTTGCTGATCTCATTGGGAGGACCTAAGTATTGAAGTTGGAGCAAACATTTAAGGGCTCTGAACTAAGATACAGTTCCGTGTGCCTGTAATCTGGTTTCAAGACAGGAGTGAGATCCAAAAATTGCTCTTCTTTTTGACTGTGGGTGGGCAGATTTTCCTAAATAACCCCTTCAAACTATAGTGAGGGCAGTCGTTTGGGCGGTTGCTGACATTGTTTAGGTATCTTGCTGCCTGGATGCTCAAGTGTGTCAGATATTTACTCATCTGCGTATCGAGATAGACCGCAAGTGAGTTTTCTGTGCATAGCGAGGAGTGTGTTGCTGCACAGTTCCTCCCACAGACTCAGCAGAAGATCCTTCGCTCCCCAGTCACAGTCTTGCTCCTGACGCTTTGGAGGAGAGTTAGCAAGTGAGCTGCCGTAGGCCTGCTCTGAGGGAGTTGTAAATTTTCGGATGCCCTGGTGCAGCTACTCATCAGGCGCGTTGTGGGCCCCAGCTCTGCTTCCACCCACGCCCCCAGCACGGAGAGGGACACAGCGGTTCAGCAGTGTCTTGTTTCCTGTCTTTCGCTGCTGCCTACGGAGCTGCCACACACTGTCATCCTCAGCTGAGTCACAGTTCAGCGGCGTTTGCCCCCTTTTCCCCGGCAAGTTCTCATTCATCGGCGCCGCAGCTGCCATGCGCTGTTTGATGCCTCTTTCCCCCACTGAGCAGGCTGGGTGAGATCTGACCCAAATTCAGAATGGAGTTCATTAATATGAAAAACGCTGAGCCTATAAATGTCTGATGAACCGTTTAGCAGATGGGCCCCATCCTTTTCTTTCCGACTAAAATAACAGCAATGTTTTCTTCTCAGTCTTATGGGGGATATGTGACCTCCATGGTGCTTGGCTCTGGAAGCGGCGTGTTCAAGTGTGGAATAGCGGTTGCCCCCGTGTCACGTTGGCAATATTATGGTATGTGATGGCTTCCTCGTTACAAGGATTCCCATATGTCTTGCGGTGCACATGCTGCAAAGTGTTGATTCATAGCGCGGAACTTTGAGTATCTACTAGATGCCATGTAAATGCCACTTGGTCTGTTTTTATGAACTCCTGGGTACTGCATTTCAGAATTAAACCAATGCCCTAAATCTTATTTCCCATTTTAAGAAGTCAGATCCGCAATTCCAGGTAATCTCTATAACTTTAATGAAGGCTAAATTATTGTCATATTTGTGGAATTACTGTAACGTGTCTGTATTTGCTTTCCAAAGCTGCCGTGTGTTCTGAGACCAGTATTGTGTGTCAGAAATCCATTGCTATTAGGCTTTGCTTTTTCAAAATGCTATTTCACTTACAAGAACAAACTGTGAGGCTTAACATCAAACTTGTGTTGCAATTTACTGTTGAAAAGTAACAGAACAGGATTTGAATTGTCTTTGTTTGTTGGTTTTTTTTTTTTTTTAGAGTGTAAAATTGTGATTTTTATAAATCTAATTAATCTTAAGAATAGCTCGATGTGAGGAAAACCTGAATAAGCGGACAAGTCTGTACGTGCTTCGAGCTTATAGTCTATAAGGTTGTAGTTGCATGAGGCTATAAATAGTTATAAGGGCCCTCCTCCTAGATTAACAAAAATTATATACAGTTAAAAATATAATATGTGCTGGTACAGTGTGACCACATTCTGACATTTTTCTGGTTTTGTTTGTCCAAAAGCACTCAAGAGAGAGCTTTTCCTGGCAAACCTCTGCTAAATAGGCATAATTTATCATTCTGCAACTAGCACAGAGGCTGTGTAATAGTGTATTATGTGCTCCGGCTAATTCAACAGATCAAATCATACTCCCAGGTCTTAGCAGTAGTCCATTGCGGATGTAGGGATGTTTTCATAATGTTTTGGACATGAATATTACAGTACGGCAGGAGATTTTTTTTTTTAATGAAGATCAGGATCTCTAAAATGCCACTTTTAGTTGATTAGCTAAAAGAGGGTTATCAAAAAAACCCCAACAAACCTGCATGACCATGCCGATGAGAAGTCAAATGGGCATTAGAATATGGCAACAGCCCATTCATTGGTATGGCTTAAAATGAAGCAGCAAATCTGCAAAAAAATGTAATATGATACCATGCTGAAAAATCTGTGGAAAATCAGAGATACTTAATTTTTACTATATATAACATAAAGCCAAGCTGAGTCCTAGCCCACTGCTACATTTGCATCTTATAATTTTTAGTAGTAAACATTTAGATAAAATGTTTAAGATTTTTTTCAAATGCTAGTCATTTACTGCAAGATTTTCAGTAATTTTTTTAGGATTACTGAAAGAATAACAATAAGGTAACACTGACACAAAGTACTTTATTAATATTCAGCATTCAGGTGTCCATGGCAACAAGAAGATTAAATATTCTGAATATTGATGGTTACCTACACGCCTCATTGTGGAAAGCCTGTTTTTATCTTTTTTTCTTTATTTCCACACACACCCTCCCCCCTCCCCCAGTTTCCAGTATGCATTCTTATTGTTTGTATCAGTGGGTAACATTTCTGCTAGACAGACTGGAAATTAAGTAGCAGATTCTGGATTTGTTGTTTGTTTGTTTGTTTTTTTAATTACAGATTCAATATACACGGAGCGATACATGGGCCTTCCTATAGCAAGTGATAATCTGAACAACTATAATGTAAGAAAGAAATCACGTTATTTCATTTTTTGAAGTGTGCTGTTTGTTTTCTAAACCACTCTCGTTTTCTTTATACAGCCTAGATCCTTCCCCATGGGAAGAAATAAGTTTGTTTCTTCTTTCCAGCTACAGCTGTTAGACTCGGCTTCCAGAGGCCGCCGTCTCATGCGTGTGGATTTGCGTGAGGCGGTTACTCCTTGCTGTATGGGGTGGGGTTTCTGTTGTTTGTTTGGTGTGTTTGGCTTTTTTGGGTTTTTTGCATTCAGCTCCATTTGGCTACTTTGCAGACTGCGAAACAAGCTGTAAAAACTGTTTTATTTTAATCACCAAGAAACAAATTTGTTTTAAAATTTAATATGCTCGTGGGCAAACTATGCTTTATCTTAAACAACATGTGCACCAAAACAAATGTACTCCAGTTCTTTCTGAAATGTAATTTTAAAACAAATGGGTATTGTGTGAACTTTCTTGCTTTAGGAATCTGCAAGTTTTTTCAGGGAAAGCAAAATCTCCCAAATATTAGGAAACTTTGACAGGTAGGCAAGTCTGTACCGTGACCGTATCAAACGTTACAGACCAACTGAGAGGCAGCAGTGTTGGGGCTGGAATTTTGTCCCCACTTCCACGAATGCAGGGTGGCCAAGGTTTGGTCTAAAATGACTAATGCTTGCCCAGAAGTGAGGAATTTCCAGGTGTTCTAATGGGAGAAAAATACCTGTAGATTTTTTTTGTCTTGATGAATTGTTTGACTTGCTCTACTGTGTGCCAACTGCTTTTTGTTGCCTCAAGGGCTTTCTGAAGTCACGGGTAGCTGGGAGTAGGGCACGGCAGCCCAAGCCTTCTGTGAGGTTTTGATATTTCAGATCTAGGTGGAAATACAGTGGCTACTGGAGAAGAACTGTGAGGGATGTGAGGGGTATTTTGTGCCCTGGTTAGTGGGATGTTTCACAGAGGTGTTCAGACATGGTGATGCTGGAACCCAACATGGGAGTTAGAGGCAAAGAGGTGAGGCATTCTCTGTGTTTGGGTTGGTAAATAGGCTATAAGACGGTTTCGCACTGTGTCTTGATGCATTAAAAAAATAAGGGCCATGGGGGGAAAAAAAGGGTTCATTGATTTAAAAGTATGGTAAAACATATAAATGCATACATATATGGACTGAAACGTCGGTTTTGACACATCACTACAGTAATCTAGTTTTGTCAACTGCTGTATCAGATGTTCTGGTCAAAACTGAGAACCACAGTAGTGACTGCTGGAAGACTTGGTGCTGCATCTGCCGCTTCTGACCACGAGCTGCTCCGGCCTGCGGGGGACTGACCAGCAGCCCGCAGCAGCCCGCCTGCCTCTCTCCAAATGGGTTTCTTTAAGGCAGCGGGAACAGTAGGAGGTCTGCGAGGTAGCAGTGTAAATAGAAGTTACTGTCGTCGTGCAGAACGAACGTTAACGCTCTGGGTGCACAAAGTCATTCACCAGCTTCACGGCACAGATGGCAACAGAGGACTGTTTAATCCTTTCAAGCCAGGAGTCGGATTTTCTTGGCATAGTATCCATTGCTGGCAATGGCCACGTTGAAACTGCCAGTACCAAAGAGCTAAAGGTTTCAAATGTGTTACTCAGAGGACTAATTGGGGAGAATGGTGGCTAGATGGAGGAGGGGTAATTGCACAGATCAGATTGTCACACTTCACTGCTGCTTCTAGAGATAGGAAAATGCAACTTAAGTCCTCATTAGTTGTTAAAACCCCCAAATAACGTATTACTTGGAATTTACTTCTCCATATAAACCTGGAGGGCTAGGGTAGCTGGAGAAATGAGTTGGTTGTTTTTCACATAGCATCAATGGAAGGGTTGTGGGATTTTGTTGTTGCTGAAGACCCTTACTGACTTCAGCCCAGCATGTTCCTGGCTGGCAGCCCCTTTGTTCCATGTCCTAGTAGCCAGCCTCCTGGCCCCTTGTCGCTGATGAGAGCTGTTTGCTGAACTGAATGTTTTTTAGCAAGTAAATGCAAAACATGTCCTGAAAGCTCTCCTAGCTGAAGCTGTTAAAGCATTTCTGAACTGCTAACTTGGTACCGTCAGGTTTGCGTGCTGCATCGTATATTCTCTATCCTACTGCATGCGCTATAAAGCTGGCTTGAAAAGGGAAAGGTTGCATAAACTCTGTACGCTAATTTAAACTCTGCCCTAATTTAAAAGAAATGAGACTGTGTACACACCTACTTAGAAAAGATGAGTGCTGCCAGGCACCTTTCTAATGCACAGAGTATTACTAATGACTGAAAATAGAGTTTCAAGAAACTAGTTGTGGTAACCCTACCTTTGCATTACTGTAACATTAGGTTTTACATTTATTGAAGGAAGAGAATCGGAGGTGTTAAATACTCTTTGTCAAGAGTCAAGTCTGAGGGATGACTCGCACTCCTTTAAGTGGGCTAATTAGGTGCGATGGGTGCCTTTTAAGGTAGTTGTGAACTATTAAAAATTAGAGCTTTGTTAAAGAAAGGAGCAAGCGTGGGTGGAGCTCCCAGTGTAATTGTGTCGGGATGGTAGGCTGAATGGGAGCGGAGCTGTCTGCCCAGCAGGAACTGACCCTGATGTCTAAGACTTGAGACTAAATCAGGGCAGAGCTGTAGAGGTCAGATGCAGTAGCCACGCAGAGCATACCGAAGAGACTGTTCAACTTGCGAGAAGACTATTTTGCAGTTCACTCTGAATTTGATATGCTTTTGGCAAGTGTTTGAAACAGTCATAGATTTGGCAAGATTTTTTTCTAGCAGATTTGAAATGTTCAGTCCTTAAGAACTGCTGCATCATTAGGTTATGCAAAACAGGGTACAATTTTGTAAATATGCCATCTTGTACTGATTTGACATTTGTTCTATTATCTGAGAATATGCTAAAGGGAGAGAGACCTTCAGTTTCAGCCAAACCTTAACTTGTTTGTGGAGTGCTGGTAAAATGTTGACTGCTGTGTGAGCTGTAGAAAAGCAGTTACGCTCAGCAGGGCCTAATTCTCAGTACTTGTACACGTTACCTTTTCCGAACCTTTGTCCCGGCAGTATCACTATGACACGGAAAGTGTAAATTAAGTTGTATGTGCTTGCTGTCCACTTGAGGTTTGTTCGGCTGATGTAGCTGTTGCTTTGTGCTGTAACTGTGCCTAACTTGAGATTGCTCCCTATCTCGCAACCTTCTTTTTTGGCAGAAGTACTGTGTCCTTAAAGTACGTTTTAGGGAAGGGACTCTTCATGTTGAGTATGTGTACAGCAAGTGAGACATCACTGGCAAGTGAGGAAAAAAACTGAGAAAGTATCTCTTCTGTGCGTTCCTTCTTACTGAAGTATTTTACAAATAGCTTTATTTTGTTTAGTGCTTGGAGGGGGGGAAAAATAGTGACATCCTTTTGCTAAAACTGCTTTTGGAAAGTCGAGTTTCTCAGAAGTGTAGCTCAAGTCAGGCTTCCACTTGCAGAAGGTTTGCTGTCCCTTAAACCAGCACCAACTTGCTGGAATAAAGCTTATAAAGGCAATCTATTAAGTTTCCCTCTGCAAATGAGGAGAATGATGCACTGAAAGGATGCTGCTTTGTTCTGTTTCTTAATTCTTCTTCTTTGTATCACTGGGCCATTACTTTCTGAATTGTTCTTTTGGTTTGCTGCCGTACTAGTGCTCCTCACCGAATCAAAGTCCTCTCTCCAGCTTTTGGTGCTCTCGTAACTATCGGTTCTTACTGCATGATACCAGCTCATTTCAATGGATAGTGTCATGCTTCCAGTGTGCATGGACTTCCATAGATTAGATGGGATTTCTGCTGCTCTGCAGCCTTTCCCTATCAAAAGAGGGCGATTGCAGTGTTCCAGGCTGGAGGGAGGTTTTGTTCTCTCTGCTGAACTTTGTTTTTAAATTTGGTTGAATAACTACAAAGAACTCATTTCACTTCTGAGGGTTGTGGTACGCTATTCCGCCATGACATAGGGAATTTAATATTTATGCTTGTTTTAAAGATTCATGAGTGTACAAGAGACATCAGGAAATTAGAACCCTTCTGTGTCTTGGTAATACAATGTATTTAACTTTGGGGAGGTACTAAATGCAAATCCCAGTGCAAGGATACAGCTTTAGTACAAGGTGGGGAAGGGAAAACAAGAAAACCCCAAACCACCACATTGTTTTGTTCTTAATGTTTACTGGTTTTTTTCCTTGCCATAATGGATTTTACACTGCTGTAATATAGAGAAAACTTCTGCAGGGATTCAGCCATTTTCAGCAGAGAACCCCTATATGTTGCTAATAGAAGAAAATTTAATTCAGTGTATTTCTGCTCCATTACGCTGGTTGTCTTACCAAGCCTAAAACATCTTGTCTCTTGTCCCTTTCCTTCTTCCCACTCTGATGGCAGAGCACTATTCTATTCCCTTTTCTTGCACAAATTAAAGATATTACCACATCCTTACTTTCCTCATTCTTCAGTATCTAGCAACATTAGCAAGTCAGGTGGTCAGTGTGTTCTAGGGAGTATATTACTGTGTTTTAAGTTTCCCCATTAATCTTAGTTGCCAATTTTTTTTTTTTCATCAACGTAGTGTGTTTCAATTCCCAAAATGTAGCTTGACTTCTATTCATAGATTTTTTTGCCTAGTGGGTTTTTCCTTCAGGCATTTCTCTATCATATTTGGGGGGGAACATTGTTTTAAACTTGTCAGCCATTTTTACTTGAGACTGATGAAATATTAGCTCTGTTGACTTATCTAAAGGTAAACTAGTGTACATTTTGGTGGGGAAGATAACGCATGTAGTCTTTGCAATATCTGCTCCTCGCTATCATAGGGTGCACTGTTGCCATGGCAACATTTTTTAACTTGTCTGCAGTTGCACAGGAAACCTATGGCAAGTGGTGTGCTGCAGGCTAACAACATGTTAGCAATGCATTAAATGTGTATCATCTCACTTGCAAAACTCTTCCCCTCTGGAATTGCCCGTTACTTTGCAGACATAACCCTTGGTAATAACTACAGGCCCCGGGGCACAACGGTTTGAGAGTGAGCCCAGTGCAGTTGGGTATGTGAACATGCCGCTTGGGGGTGTGGGGGGGGAGCAGGGGTTGTTGGTTTTATCTGAAGGACCCCAGACTGTGTCAACAGGAATCAAAGTCAGTTGGTAGCAAATCGTCTTCTAATAAATAGCACCTTTTTTCTTTTTTTTTCCTTTTCTTTAATTTCAGAGTTCAACAGTAATGGCCAGAGCTGAAAAATTCAAGCAAGTTGAATATCTCCTTATTCATGGAACAGCAGATGGTGAGTTGCAGTTAATTAGACATTTTAGTATTACAGACAGGTTCGCAATTCTACTACTGACAAAACAAAAGCATGAAGGGGCAAGGCTGTTACATTTACGTCAATAAAATAATACTGCTTTCTGCAACTAATTTGTGTTTCAGTCAGCAGTGCTGGGGAGTCTGCTGTGTTCATTGCTTTGCTTTGCCCCCCAGAGTACTACAGAAGCAATTTTTTGTTTACCTTTTTCCTCCTCTTCTTCTTCCACTTTTCAGATAATGTTCACTTTCAGCAAGCAGCGCAGATTTCCAAAGCTCTTGTTGATGCTGAAGTGGATTTTCAGGCAATGGTATGGTTCTGTTTTGTTTATCATCATACAAATAGGTTTGTATTATGAGAATAATAGCAAAAGCTACCTGTTATTAGGTATAAATCAATTGCCATCTTAAACTAAGTTCACTTGCATTTCAGGTTCAGTAACTGAAATTTTAACATAATGCACTCGTGTATCTTCTGTACAAAAAAAAAAAAAAAAGCAGCTCCTTCTTGTATTTGACCCTGCTTACCTAATCTTTCATTTTGTTAATTTTTTTGTGTTCTCAGACAAACAGACAAGCCCGTCCCAATCTGTGATACAGCCAAAATCCAATGAATAGTACTTTACAGATAGGATATAAAGAAAGGTTAACTTTAGCTAAGTCCAAGATAACCTGTCTATCACGCTTGGGGTTTTCTCTGTTGAATTTTTAAGACAAGTAGTTATTTGCCCCTTCTGCTGCACGTGGAAATTCTCAGACTAAGGTGCAAGCTCTTCCTTTCCTACCTTCTCCCAGCCCTTGGGGAGCAGTGCTGACAAGGAAGCCAAGTGCATGGCTGTCCTTCAGCCAAACTTGCAGGGCTTACAGGGTGCTGAGATTAGGCACCTCTAAACTGAGGAGCTGCATCTGCCCTCCATGTGGACAAGCCCCGTATTCATTTTGTACTTTTAGCATGAATAGATGGTGTATCCCACACACAAAGCAGGGACAAAAGTATCATAGCAGCTTCTTACCACCATCATGTCTTTGCCTCCATGCTCTATTAGCCACATGCTGGGATAATTTTAAATGGCTGTCCATGATTTTATGTCTGTCGTGTTTGATCTATATACTTTAAATGTAGCTAGAACTAACCTTCTCTCTATTTTTCTTTCCCACAGTGGTATACCGACAAAGACCATGCCATCAGTGGTCAAGCGCATAAGCATATTTATACCCATATGAGCTACTTCATAAAGCAGTGTTTCTCACTGCACTAGCACTGTGGTTGTTCCTGATGGTATTTCTCCAGAAAACTCTCTAGCTGATGTACACTGAGCCAGTAAAAACTTTAATGAATCAAGATAAGATAAGGGTCAGCTCTTGGGATACCTGTGTAGACAATGAAATGATAATCATTATGATGATTCTTGTTGCCAAGCAACTATTGCATTTTTATTGATTGTGTTTAATCAGGTCTTAACATCACCAGAATGTAGGTGTGTTGCAGACTCCTAGAAAACCTGGTACTTGCTTGAATCAGTAGCTTTTGATATTTCAGCCTAAAAGAGAACCAGTCCAGTTTCCATATTAGGGTAGTGAATGGTAAAAATGTCACAGAGGAACCAACACGGAGATCAGTTGAGGAACAAAAACAATAACGTTTCAAACAAAAAAATAAAATTAAACCTGTGATCACTTCTGTGAAAATACTGATAGAATTTCAAACAGATTTTGCAGAAATTACCTAATGTTTGCTCAATTACTATTTTAGAAACAGTATCAGGAATACTGCAATGTTAATATTTTCTATGCAGAATGAAACACTTTGTTTACTGCAGTTCATTCAGTTAATACTTCCTCTGCAAGCTCTTGGATTACAGTTGTAGAAGTCTTGCAAGGAAAGCACATAAACAGCTTTCACCAAAGATTTTGAATGATACCTAGTCAAACCAGTGGCACTGAATTTCTTTGTTTCCTATCATAGTACTGTTATTTTTACTTACTTTATAGTCAAAAAAGGCTGCTACTGTGGGAATCTGCACTGGTAAAATCTTGCCTGGAAACTCTAGCAGCCCACCCTTGTTTCTCTACAGGATAGAAAATTTTTTTTTTAGAAGTTTACTGATAAATAGGATATATTCCTTGCACTCAAACGTAAAACATTACTATGCAAACTAGCAGTCACTTAAAGCAAGAGCTGGATGGTAACTTTCATGTGAACATGCTATTTAGCAAACCTGCTTTTCCTTGCAGCCTACCTGTAAACTCACGCTTTGACTTCAGCACTCCAGGTGGGCTTCTCCAGCTGAAGATAAGATTAGTTTTCTTAATTTCACATAGATAGAAAAGATGCAACCCACTTGTACTACAAACTGTGCTGCTTTGAAATAATAAAGACATTAAGTTATGAAAGGAGGTGTAGTCCCTATCATTGAAAATGCTGCGCAAGAAACAAACGCCTAGAATTTTACAAAAATCCACTAATTTTTAGAGGGACTTACGGTAAAGTTTCTGCTTGTGTTTAATGGTATCATGTAATGGAGTGTGACATGATTATCTAACACTTAGCTTCTAGATATTAGATACCAGCATGTGATTAATGTATGTGTTGTGGGTTATTAGTGACATTAGGTGTGAATGTAAAAGTACTCACACAGACAGATAAAGCATGGGGGAGAATGTCAAGACAGTTTGTGCAGCTTGTCCTTAAATGAGAAAGAGAAGGGGGCCTGAGGTGGAAAATAAGGTTTTTGGTTTCAAAAACAAACTTATTTTCACAAAATAAGCTTTCTTGGGAAACAAACTGGAGATGGGCATTACAGATATAATCTTGGGCTCAATATATTAGTGGTTCTAATGTAGACTGCCCCCACTATCAAAGTTCTATAGGATAGAGGCTGTTAGTTGTCTCTGAGAGGTAACAGAATCCATGTCTCTTGATTCTTTTGACTCAAGGGAAATAAACATAAATGAGTATAAAGGTAGGTCACAGCAATGCAGATAGATAGGTTATAATAAAGATGTTCATTATGAACTTCTGGATGACTTGTGCATGCAAGGAGTAAAGAGTTGGTTTGTTTGGGTGTTTTTAAAATGTTGCCACTCACACTGTCATACAGACAGAAAAAGTATTTCTGTAATCCCAAAACTACATTAACTAGGCTTTCATGCATATTAAAGAAATGCAAGTATTCCCTTAGTGTAATCAGAGAAGCATTAAAAAAAAAAAAAGGCCTTTTAAATAAAACTAAAAATCATATGGTCTGGTAAAGATGCAGTTCTTTCTATCTGACCTACCTTACTGATGCTAGCATCTCACTGGGAAACTTCTGTACTGTCAATATGCAGTCCTGTTTAACTCTCTTATCTGTGAGGCATAACAAAGTCCAATGCTAATTATCTTGTATTTCTTTGTCTGGAAAGCAACTTCTAAGATATGCTGCGAAGAGAGCATGACGAACCTTTTGAAATAAAAAAAAAAATACGCTTTTTTGCTATAGTAACTGTCCTAATAAACATCAGTTTAGTGTGTAACTTTCTCTCTGGTAGGTCTCGCTCAGCTCCAAAAATAACGCAGACAGTAGGACAATAGAGCTGTCTTAGAGAACTTACAACTTACTTGAAATGCATGAGCACAAGTAAATTCCTACAGCTGAGGCAAAAGAAAAAAGCCAGCTCATTTCATTGAGGTACAAAGCCAGCACTCAGAACCAGTTGTGCCTGAAGTAGTGCCACATGCTAGAGTTAGGCACCTACCAATTACTTTTTTTCCTCTGTATTTTTTTTCCATGTGAAATGGCTACTTAAGTTCGTTGTACATTACACTTTGTGTAAAAGCCCAACAGAAGGAGCTGATGCCTGAGGCTTCCAGTCTTTGGTTTAAAAAAAATGGTGAAGAATCTCAAAGGGATTAAATACGATGGAGTCAATACTGTAAGTACTGGGTTTTGGCAGTAGTACTGGGCTTTAAGGCCTCTAAGTTTTTCAGTAGCAGAAATACAGGGTCCTGAGAATAGCAGAAGCTCCCACAATAGGAGTAGGCTAAGCTGCTGCTGTTAGACACTTTAAATATTGTAGCATTGAGGGATTTTAAATTGTATGACCTTACCTCTGAAAAAGACTGTAAAAGTTAATCCGTAAAAAAGACGCAACTACTGCTGTCTGGTCCACATCATCTCTCATAGGAGCAAGGGGAACCAACTCATGACCAGTAAACCAGAATTTAATTCCCACTGTCTTCCTGGTACAGCTCAGTTATGTGCCATCCCTGATGACGCACTTACTTACTTACTCTTAGAGTCACACCAAGTATACTGCCATCAACTACACCCTGCAAGCCAACACTGATAGCACGGCATGTTTCAATGAGATTCCACTTGGAAATGGAGCAGGACTGGGCTCTACAATTCATTGATTTGTGAAGCATATTCAAGTATCAGGTAGACATTTAAAATCCTGTACCATATTGCATACTTGTTCTGGGTGTAAAAATAAAATTGAAGATTAGTTAGGATAAATATTTATTTTCACATAACATTTCTTAATTGTGAAAAACACAATAGTCTATTCACATGTACACATAAACTTTTGTAATAAATTACATCCAAGAAATTGAGTATTTTTGACCAGGAATATGAAATTAGAAGTAAATACAGCACTACATTTGCTTTATATCGTGTGTGATTTCAGAATGTTAAGATTAACACTGGAATAGCATTTAAATTCACACAAGAACAGAGTGACTGTTTTAAAATAAAACCACTCTGAAATACTGAACAGAAATACAGAATGCCATTGAAAACACTGATTTCTTAATATTCTAAGAGTTGGTCGAGTGAAACTAATACATTTTGATTGTATAATTATCTGTAACAAAGTCAGCAACATATTAAAACACCACCAGGCTGCTTTCGCGACAAACCAGTGTTGAAATTCTATACTAACCTTAAAACAATTGGAATCTTACAATTTATCATCAAGTACACAAAACAAAGCAATTTAACCTTAATGCATCGGCATTTTTTTTCCTAAATTTACAAATACAAACATTGAATTAAATGTAAATCCTTCTTGGTGTCCATTAGATTATTGGGTTTTTTTCCTCCATAAAAATGGCCTTTAATGGGCTTTGATAATGCCAAGTCAAATTCAGAACAGTGACCCTATTAGTTTGCAGCAAAATGCAGTTATCATTTATGGCTAAAGTAGTAAAACATACACTCTCACACGCACAAAAATATTAGAAGGAATACTTTAAATACGCTGGATATGAAAAGTTGTTCACATGAGATCTATGGGAAGTTTATCCTATTTTGGAAAGCTGGGGAATGTTACAGCCCTGTAGATCAGTTGTTATAAAGATTACAAAACTGTAATTCTTTTTTGTAGGATTCAAACTAATAGCATAATAACGAGAGTTAGCCTTCATTTAATAATTTAAAAATTTATCTTAAAAAAAAACCAACTCAGTGAATTCCAAATAACGCAATAAAACTTTTGCTCCACATCTCTTATTAATTCAATACCTAATCTTGCAGTCCTTGTTTTACACAAAAGAACAGGTTAAAGGATCAGGCAGTAACAAAACCCATTACGAAAAAAGTCTTTGTAATGGCTTTAAAGCCACATTTTACTTTGCAATGTTGTTTTTATCTTTTAATCAATATGTACTTGATGGAATAGTGAAGAGCTGTAACAAAACCACCAGCAGGATACCGATTTAAGTATTATACACAATTAATCTCTGAAATTAAGAGGTTTACTGTTGCTAGTAGAGAGAGGGCAATATAAATATGCCCTTTATGTTGCTGTATTTTAGGCAATAAAGGAGGAAAATTATTGGGCAGGTGATATAACACCATGTGAAGTATAGTTTGTATCTACAAAATTTTCCCTATTATAAAATAATGGCTTGATTAATGACATAATGCAGTTGTTTGGCCTACCACAGCAACATTCATACAATGCAAGATAAGATACCATAATCACAGATTGCATTTTAAGAAATACTGTACCCATGTTTAACATCAAAGGTGTTTTTCAACTAAGGTGAGAGAATGTTTTAATATATATTTTAATATATATTTTATATATATATGAGACTATGTTCCAGTTACATACAAATCTGAATATTAAATACACTGTATTAAATCAATGAAAACTTCACAAATACAGAATCTGACCCTGCAATCCTCATTGCAAGAGTAATCCATGACTTCAAAAGGACAGCTTGAGGAGGAAAGGATTATCCTTGTTAGTTTGTTCACAGGGTCAGATCAGTTGTTACTTTAAAAACTTTAATGTTTGCTTGTCAGTTTGGGTCTCCTGAAATCATTTACTTGAGTTAGGTGATTTAAAAAAAAAAAATTGGAACAAGTGTTTTCAAGTTCATCTTGAATGAAGATTATTAAGTATTCTCACACAGAAAAAGTAGCAAAATACAGTACAAACGTATTAACAGGATAGTTGAATTTGAAAGAAACCTTGCATGTTAAATTTATGATATGAATACTGATAAATGGCCAATATCAGCAAGGAACATGAAGATTTTTTGCATTGGCTACTGCAGACTTTTACACATATACTAGACAATGTAGACATTTAGACAAGGTGAAATGAGACAAATATTGCACTACATTACCTGTGCTAGTTTGAGATGAAAGACAAAAGTTACAAGGTCAAATCATTTGTATTTAGTGGTTGTGGCACTCCTTTCATTCATTTGTAAAAAAATTAATTGAAGAACAAGTCATAGACAAGTCTCCCGGTCAACGCCTTTCCCTGAGTCAGCTTTCTTCTCTGGTCTGATTTCAGCACTAGGAAAAGACGGGGGGAAAAAAAAAGAGTTACAGCAGCACTATCATATATATTAATGATCCACCTGAAAACCAACACTGCACGGATATTTTAATTTATTTTTCATGCTGCATAGCACAAACTGGGAAGCAAGTGAAAGTTTCTGTGCTGAATGGTACAGACGACATCAGCCAGCATTTCAGTGATGAGGTAGGTAGAGAACTTAAGATGTACAGACAGACAAGTCAGCCAGCATGCAAGCAAAGATAGCTACCTTTTTTTTTTTTTTTTGGCAAATACAGCTGTTAATTGATTAAAAAATGGTAATGGTACAGTTCTCAGACAATACCGGCATTTTCTTAAATGGCACAAACAAGAGGTCACAGTAATTATTTCTTGTCTTTAAAATGTATTCCGTTGCTCAATGTACATTTAGAAGGAATGTTTCTGAACTACAGCAGTGCAAGCCAATTTCCAACTGTAATATTTGGCTTTCAGTCCTGATTGGGGAGAGCAGAAGGCAGCTAGCGGGGTGGTGAGTAACAATATTCCCCATTTGGAGCTTAATACATACTTCCTCATGTATACATTATACGGAAATAACTTCTTTTCTTAAGAAAAAAAAAAAGCCTCAAAGATCATACAAAAGCCCTATCACTAAGAACTCTGAAATGGAGTTCAAATTTGGATTCAGCTTTTTTCCAGTTAAAACACTGTTGATTTGCCTACAGAAAGCAACGTATGTGCAAAGCAGATGACTTTTTTTTTATGAATGGGGTCCTAATTTACAACAGCGTAAATAAATAAAAAGTCACGTTCTTGCAATGAGTTTCAGTCACACTACAAAAAAATGCAAAGAGGCTTCCACAACACAGGCAAACCAAGCCTTCAACAAAGAGTGGCAGGGTATCTAAAAAATAAGATGGTTCTGAGAACAAACCTGTATCAAGCACATAACCTACCAGGTTTCATGGGAATAATTCCTTAACTAGAATGAATGAGAAACAGGCTGAGTTACACAAGGCTTAAAGAAAGCAAGATCAATTCTCAAATTCTTAAGGTGATTCATGCACAATTTTACAATCATCTGACATTTTTCTTCACATAAAAATTGCTTTAAGGATACAATTCAGTTCAGCCAAAGCTTACTTCTATGCCTACGGCAGCTTCCAGAGGTGTTAATGGAAATAGCTAAAGAATACCAACTTCAGCCACTTCAACTGCCAAATCTGTCACCTTCTGTAGAACAGTGGTAGAATTGGGTATGTTACACTTTCTGCACACAAAGGTATGCAAACAAATTCCTGGGGGGGTGAATTTAAAGTGCAGCAGGACAGCAGGCAGAGCGTTACCTGTGCTTAGTAAAATCAAACACTGAGGATGTGTTGTGTGCCTTACAGTCTATAATATTTCCACGTTTTAGGTGCCTCTGTGATACCAGGAAAGTCTTCCTTCTACTTAGGATTCACATCTCTGAGCATCTCCTGCAGATGTGGGCTTTAATGCCTTGAGAAATTTGGGAAAAAAAAAAAAAAAAAGGACAAGTCCAGTCTTTTACCAGGAAAACACTTAACTAGTGGATCTGTAAGGGACTTAGAGCTCTCTTCCTCCCTACCAAGTAAGTAGTCTAACAGGCCTGAGAAGCAATGTTTGAGGTGCGAGATTTGCGTATCTTCAGGTAGAGAAGGGAACTCACACCATCTACGAAGTGATAGATGCCTCTTTCTCCAATACTTTAAAAGACCAGCTAGGACTACCTTCTCTCTTGGTCAGATCTTCTGCATACATTTTGAAATTGCTTTGTGAAGGGCTTGATATTATAAGGAAAGACAGAGGAATATTTAATTATGTGTACCAAAGAGGTCTGTGTTTCAGATGGGTGCCTTGGTGGTCAATTCTACCAAGACAGGCTCAAAAGCAGACCTTTGGGTCCCTAGGAATTTCAATAATAAATAATGAAAAATTAAGGTTGGAAAATTGTAAAGTTCAGGTGCCTCTACAGTTAGGCAATAGTTGACTAAAAAGAAATCTCATTTAAGTCCCCTCTTTAGACACTTAAATATTGTTAAGAGTCTGGGATGTAAGAACTGTCACGCACTATACTACTACACAGAGGCAGGGCAGGGCAGAGCTTATGATAGCTATTATCCATGCATCAGGCTGAGAAGTCGTTTGTATAAACCTCTCCTGCCTAAAATCTCTTAGCTTATTACTGGCCAGTCTTTCATCGGCCAAGTCAACTCAGTATTTAATCAGTACAAAGAACTTCCAGATTTTATGTATTCCAGAAATCACCCTATGTTGTTAATTGATCAGTGCCTTATGTAAAAGGCATTACATGAAAACATAGTACAGTATCATAATTTAATTATCCCCATTTAATAATATTTTGGGATATTAGTATAAAAAAGCAGACCTGACAACAGGAAAAGGAGTACTAAACACTTCTGTACTGAACTTCAAAAGGCATCAGTAAAATTAATTTCAAAACAACGTGATTTTTTTCCACTATGGTAAGATATCCTTCACTGAAGGGAACTGTGTAATGTAATACTGGTGATCTTGATCATTTGCAAAAATTATCCTTACAACTGCTACCATTCCAAGCTTTCTTTTTTCTCAGTACTTACCTATGAATTATATCTTCATGTAATGATACATGCATTTAGGAACATGTTTCTTTAGCTCTGTCTCTAATATGATTTAAGATTAATGTTGTCTATGGTTTTGCTTATCAGAAAGCAAACCTTCCAGGTTTAAAGCTTCTTGAATCTACTTCTTCCTGGGAATCTGAGACAAGCTAGAGCGCATGAAAAAGCGGGATTCCAGATTCTGTAAGAGGTTGTTCCCTTACAACAGGACGCTCATACCTAAAACCATAAAATCTGTGATTCCTTAGTTCCTTTTCACCTGAGTCTTTGTTTTCACGAGCGAAGAATATATTGAAAATGAACTCATTAGAAAATGAGTTTCTATTTTACTGCAGTGGAAAAGTCAAATCATCTTTTACCAGTCTTGTCTGAGCCACAGCCTATATGGATGCTCTTTGCTCAAAGGATCTTTGAAAATTTCAGGTAAAAACAGTACATGTTTACATAATCTGTCATACCATCAAAGAAAGCAACATCCAACAGAAAAATTACAACTACTGCATACCCAGTGGCTGCAAAGGTACCACATCAGTTTCTTCTCTTTTCTCCAGGCTTTCAGAGCCTGGACAGCAGAGGCACATAAGGTAAAAAAACCCTACTGTACATCCTTCTCCCATGCCCCACAGTGATTTCACTGTGACAGGATCCTTTTCAGCCCATGTGTACGGTGGAAGGCAAATCAGAACTACACTGCTATTCTGTCTGTCAGTGAAATAGCATTAAAATCATCACATTAGTGGGCTGCTCCACGGGTGTCTGAAATGAAGATTCTCTGGTCATCAACTGTTCATCTTGTTTATGCTGTTTAGGGAAAGTAACAACACTGAAAGGCAGCATGCCATTTTGGGGTGACAAAATTAAAAAAAAAAAAAATGTATTTCACTACTATTTTTTTTCCTCTTACTGCATCTTTTCACCATAAAATAATGACCAGCTGTTTCACACACGGAGCTTGTTTTGAAAACTAGATTTAGAAATGGGCAGAATATAATTTTTTATTTTAAAAAAGTCAAACAACTAATGAAAAAAAATCTACGAATAAATTCAATTTAACATTTAAATGCAATACATCTACAGTTTCTATTTTTAATACACAATAAATTTAAAATTTTAATATTAAGGACTTTGATGAAGACATTTTACGTTCCTATTTGAAATTTCTTTTCATTCTGTCCCCCCAAAAATTAGACAAAGTCAAATCATTTGGGTTCCTAGGTGACACCACTTTAAACTGGAAGATACAATCAAGGAAAAGGTTGAGGGACAGGGTCTTACCTTTGGGGAATCAGCATCTAGAGTGATTAGGAAGGGGAGCTTATGACAGAAATGTGATATAAAACAATTAAGTAGAAAATAGTTGAATTTAAAATTTGTGTAAACACAGGAAAATCTCTCTTGTATTTGATATTTTCTTATTCCCATAATAACTCTGTAGCACAGATAAAACATCACTGGCTTCATTTTACATTTGTCTGGACTATAATTTAAAAGTATTTAACTGTTTTGTGTATAAGTGAAGTGGGCAGAAAAATGAAAAGAAGTCACGGAATCTTAAAATTATTTTCACTCCCAATATTAGTAGATCACACTCAGAGTACTGGGCTCTTCATACAGACATCTCCAGGGCAGTGACGACCACTTCTTTTCAAGAGGAAAGAACAAAAGCATGCAGAACAAAGAACAGCTGTTGTGCACTATCCAGGTGTAGGCTGGTGGTTCATTACACAAGCATCAGGCATGCTCAACTTCATTTTCCACTGTAGCATAACTAAGTAGCATGCAAATATTTGGTTTTTTTGTTGTTTTTTTTTTTTAAAAATAAATGTACATAGTGAATTTGTGTTTTGAGCTCAGAATATTATGACTGGACAGAAATAAAAGGAAGCCTCAAGAAATAAAACTGCAAGATGCTAGAAATCTTTCTAATCCCTAGCAAAATATTCTAGTATTTGTTTGACACTAATATATGAAGTATAATGTAGTAAAAAAAATTAAAACCTTTTAGAAGGAAAGCTTGACTCCTTATCTTTTGCATTCTCCGAGGATATCAACAATGTCTTCCAAACAGCAGTTTTTGCCATTTCATCAGAAATGTTTATCACAGATGGGTCATCTCTAGGCAAGAATAAAAGTAAATACAATAAAAGAATGATCAAACAGTCTTTGTTACTTATTAAATCTAAAAAAGTTCTTGAAAACTGATAGTGACAACAATAAGTAAGTGCAATGTAAGTTAAGAAATTATGTTAAGCTTCAAAAATCCTGAACAATGAGCTAAGTATTCTCTTAAAACATCTTAGCACTTTTTTAGCATTTTCCTCCTCCAACAGCAATTAACCACAGTAACATCAATAAAATATATTGTTTCACTTCCAAATAATAGACAGAGAAAAATGAGGAACTGTGAAATTAAATATTGCCCAAGATGTCACAGCATGCTGTTGGCATAGCTGGATTAAACAAGAATCCTGAGAGTTCCTAACAGTTCTCAAAGTACTTACGCTCTGAAACTCTACCTGCTTTGAAAATGATTTTCAAAGCAATCAGAAACCTTGACAAAGTCAAAGCTTTAAGAGATCTAATAAAAATGCCCCAATTAAACAAACTAGTCAGTAGCTTTAGGCAGCACTTCATAGCCATTATGCCCTTAGCTTTACCTGGACCGCTCCAAATATGTATTTATACACTGACAAATACTAAAGTCTTAAACATTTTAAGGGCCTGCCTGTATATTATTCCTGACTTCATGGTTTTACGTATGAAGTCTTTATGGTTTGACATTCAGTAAGCCTTCAGTAAACTTGTTTTCACAGTATTTTGGGGAACCACTTTATCAACCAATGTCTTGACTCTTCTTTTTAGCTGTAGGACTCCTACCCTTACAGTACAGAAATTCAGATATTATCCAGGCAACTACCTAAATAAACACCTCAAAATAAATTAAGCTAAGTATTGCTAATTTAAAATAAAACAAAAAGGTATGGACAAAAGAAGAAAAAAACAGAGCATTAGAAGTGTGATGAATCAAAAGTAAGAAATACGCTTAATAACACAGTTAGTTATTTGCCTTAGGAGATATTAGGGTAACTTCATGTTAAAATATAAGAGGAGCCCACTCTGAGATAGTGTTCCTATGAACTCAACATTAATGCAGAGGTTGCTATCAGCAGATATTTCAAATCTTCATTAAGAACGAACTTACTGAAAACTGCCAATGACAGTCCTTATGCTCTGGCCACATGTATTATTACTACCTATAACATAGGCTTTCATATTTAAGTTGTGCCAACCCTGCATTATGCCTTATCTACCCTGGACAACTCTTGGGTCACTTCTTATCTCATAAAGATAGGATCTTAAATAGAATATTTTAAAATGTGATTCTGTAAGAACCCAGTTTTTCTGGGCTGTGTTCAAAACCCTTCCTGGCTCCCTACTAGCATCAGGATGAACAGTTTGACCTGGTCTACATCTTCCTTTTGTACTGTGCATGTCAGAGGCCAAGGTTCACTATGAATGGCCTGATCCTGCAGTCCAGCCCAAGGGAAAACTTCAACTACTGTGTCCTTTTCCCAGGGACTGTGAGATCAAGTGGGAAGACTAGAAAAGGGCTGAGCTTTTAAATGCTGCAGTATACGGTTCAGTTCACCTCTCTGTACTCTACTACCAGACAAACATCCTCCTGACGTTCAGTAAGTGTTAAGAATAAATATTGTTGCATGTTTATTTTATTTGTGTAATTGCAACTCACCTAAAAGAGGAAAGGTATATTTTACCTGTAATGTCCTTCTAGTGGTAACTGAACAGTCCCTTCCTCTTCCATTGCTAACATACTTTGCTCTTCCTAGAAAGAAGGAATTTAGACGTGAGATAGGATATGTTGTTGTGAAAAGTGAAATTTATATACTTTAATCCTTTTTCCCCTTTTAAGTGTTTACTTGAAGTTCTTAAAGATACTTTTCAACTCAATTTAAATATTTGTCATTTAAACTCTCCATTTCAAAAGATGTATCTTCACTTAATGTTATTTTCCAATGCCAAGTAGAGGAGACTTTTGTAATAATAAAGAAAAAGAAAAATTAGTAATGCTGAATGAACAACTGTATGGTAGGTTTTAAATATCATGCGTAACAGGATATATACATTGCAATGTTAACATGCAAAAATTAGGGAAGCCAAATTTAAGTTTGCACACACAGTTTTAATACTGATAAAGTTTTACTGCAATAAAAGGTAGTGAAACAAGACACCAAAATTAGTTTTCACTTCAACAGGTAAAAAACTTCTGTGAGTAACAGGAAGTGAGGAGAACTATTTACAAATTTAGAAAATCTATCTTAGGGGGAGGGGAGAAGAAAACAACACCCCCCAAGCACCACATCCTGCCTGCAAGAACAAAGGAAAACAAGTCTCTGTCTTTCAGACATCAGCTCAAGGCTCCATGGGAGGATTCTCAAGGCTCACACCCCTGTTAGGTCAGAAGAACCACAGCCAGGAGGTTAATGTGCCTTCACATGAACGTAACCATCGAATCCTGCCCTAGACTGTTGCACTGTGTGTATGAGCATAACAGACACCCAGAGACCTCCACATCTTCCTTCCCTTTATTCAATGGCTTCGTAACAGTTTACCTTGGTGCCTGTTTGAAAGTGTGAGTTGGCTCTCCCAGAAAGAGCTTACCATTTTCTGACAGATCCAAATCCCCACAGGCATCACACACATTGATAAGTTGGTATTAGCTGGAAGAGCCAGTACAGTTTTCCAAAACAGTAGAATTTAAGTCCTCTCTGCACAGAAAATGCTTTCTTCTATGTTTTAGTATTACAACTATTTTAGAAGTTACAACATTTTTTCTCCAAATGGGAGAAGCCACTTTGTTCATTCCTGCCTCAGAAAGACTTAATTGATTAACATCAAAGTGGCTTCCAAAGGAGGTCTGTGAGAAGGCATATATAATATCCACTATAAATGTACAAAGCCTTGGAAAAACATGGCCTAAAAATATAAAAACAACTTAAGTGATGAAATTAGGATCCAATCAAATAAGTTTCAGATCTTGTCAACTATATTTCTGAATATTCTTGTGGGTAGAATACTTCTATTTTTAAAAGCCGTGTGATAGCAACTCTCCAATTAATTCCTTAGGCTACATGTCAGAAGTTTTATTACTAGTTAATTTTGTCATTTCCAGGCTTCACAGCTTCATAAGTTTTTGACAGTTGAACAGTTTTAATAATAGCTCCAAATATTTAGAAATGCCAAAATATGTAAAAATAACCTCTCAAAATAGACAGTGAATGAAATAAAGTAACACCAGTAGATTTTCCCAGTTTTGTTTTCTGATGCCATCCTATCAAGCATGGGAAGGAAAGTGACATATAAGCAAAACATAAGGATAACAAGGAATTCTTTCCAATAACCAGACCCACAAGAAGAGAGCTACCTTGGTTACTTTTGGTTACTCTGAATTGCGATGACAACAGATACTGCGATGAAACAACTCTCTGGTCTGCTTCAATTCAAGGGCGAAAACAATGACTCATATATTTTAATTTCAGCCTGGTAGTTTTACAGGCACATAGTAAGTAGTAAATCATCATCTTTATCACATAGGTAAAACCTTTCCCTCAAAACATGAAAAGTTTGTTGAATGTATCAGAGAGAAGAAAATTACAGTTCTCCATATTACAGCTGAGGCAGTGAGTTGCCAAAGGTCACAGAAGAATCCTAAAGGCAGAGAAATCTAGTTTTCATAGTTATATGTTCACATTATTAGCTCATGTCCTATTTCTGCAAATAGACTTACTAATGGGAATCCTTGCACACACCGTTTCACTGGTCTCAGATCACACCCCAGGGCATCCCTAAGGATAAACTGCTGATTTATGCATTCACATTGTATAGTTTTTGCAGTATCCTTGCACCACCAAAAGGTTACGTCTCACAGGTTACGGCCTTTTGCAGAAGTCTTCAGGGCATCTTAGAGGTCATATGTACAACTGTCCCCAAAGCACTCCTGCCTAGAAGTGACCACAGCCTGCCAACACAAGGTGGCATCGTCTGCACCTTCACCTCCCGCTGCCACCACAGCCTCACACCATGCTACTATTCAAAAGTGCTGCCACAGGACGCGACTCCCATTTAAAATAAACTGGCACCAACATATTCTACCTATTGCTCCTGCAGCTAGTGTTTCTCCAATGAGACTTGTCCCTTGTTTATTTGGGCCCAGTACTGACGCTCTGATGTTCGTTAACAGCTGACGTTGACAAAGACCTTCATCCTTTACACATAAAGTTACTCTATATATTCCCACAGTTTTATATGATAGTCAAACAAGCGATTCATGAAGTAGCAGCTAGATGAAAATGCTATCAAACAGATGCAAAAACGGTTAGAAATCTACATTCAGAAAGATATGTGTTTCACTGTCAAAATACAGGAACATTCTGAGTGGAAATGTCTAAGAATCTGTCCTGTATTGAGTTTGTAAGAAATGATCTGAAATGCATATTCTTTGAAAGGAGACAAGGAGTCCAGATCTGAAAGAGTCAACTGGGTGGTGATGCCACAGGCTGTAAGTAAAGTCTGAGGATTCGGTTAAGAGGGGTAGGCAGTGTCATTGACCTTTTCATTAGAAAGTGGAAGTAAATTTTTTCTGCAGTAGCGGGAACCACTCTGCTGGCCCAGAGTGTAACAGGGACACCGCACAGGCTTATGACACTGCTGAAAAGGAAGGGCACAGGGTGACTGCGTGTGACCTATGTATGGCTCAGGTGCAGCTGGGACATGCCATGCCCCTTAAATTCTGCAGTGTTCTCCTCAGCTTGTCCAGCAGGGATGAGACCAGTCCCAACGCAGCATCAAATCGTCCCAGGCATCCGAGAGCTTTCCTACAGACAAAGGTTGATCCCTGCACATCATCCAAGTGGGTCTCAGAAGCAATCCCACGAGCACTGCAGATACTATGTTATATGACAGTATGGCAGCATAAGAATCTACATCTAATAGAAATCCCCACCTAAGCCTATGAGATTTGTAACCTTAAAAGGACTTATGTAAAATATTGAAAATATTACAGTTTGGATACTGTTAACAAGTCTGCCTGTTGCATGGAATATGCTTTATTTAAAGAATTTTCTCTAAATGTCTGAAGGAGAAATTGATAGAGTGCTACACACCAAAAAGAACTGAAACCATGACCCACCTCTTTCTCAGCATCTTCCAGTTTCTTTTTCTTGCTCTCAGGCATCAAATCATCTAACCAACTGAGCTCCCGCTTAGTAAAAAAGAAATCCATGAGTTTTCGGACAAATACCAAAGCTAGGACCTGCAAACATATTAATTCAAAGAATTAGGAATTTAAGCAAGTAAAAATGACAAATATACTTTGTAGAGGAATACTTTAAAAAGTGACCACAGTTTACAGCTAGAATTTTATCCTTTAATTTGGATAGGCCAACAGCTGGTCTTCCTTTGTTCGGATGAGGTATGGCTTGAAGCATTTATCACTGAGGTCAACAGGTATCTTTCATTTTCCACTAGTGAAACAATCACAGAGAAATCACTTAAGCAGCAGAATAGATTTTTCTTTTATTTCCAGCAAAGCACAAATCTATCAGTAAAGTTCGTCAGTGCAATGAACAATCTTCCTTAATGAGTCAATGTTCTTTCTGTAAAATGATTAAGCACTACTCCCTTAAATAAAAACATCAAATAATTTAATTTTTTTTTTAAGAGAAGAATTTTCCCTAAGAGAATACACAGTTGGGTTACACATGTAGAGCGCAAACTAGACTCAAACTAGAAGTTGTATGTAGATTTTTTCCTTACTTAATACAGTATGAATTGTCCTTGAACATTGAATCAAAGCAATATTGTAATTACCTGCCCACAATTATCTTTTTCTTCAATAATAATTATCCACAAGTGAAAAGAAGAGAGATTTTTAGAAGAAATAAAAAATATTTCGTACCATCATAGGAAAGACAATGGCAGCTCTTGAAACCTTTATAATCCACAGAAGCACAAGACAACTCAGCTGAATTATAGTGAAGAGATGGACCTTTCTAAGAGGAACATGCCTCAGATATATAAAATCTGGTTGATGCTTTGCAGGCATCCAGAATAACTTTATCCTGTCAAAAAGCTGAAAGAGAAATTTTTAAAAGTTTGCATCAAAATGAGCTGTAGGATCATCTATGCTGACATTCACACACTGCTTAAGAGATCCTGAATATTCTAAGAATCTGGCTTGTTATTCTAAAGGCAAAAACTGTGCAGAAATTCAGGAGCACAGAAAAAGACTACTTCAGTTACAATCATAAGCCGTGATTCTATACTAGTCCAACAGTACAGTGCAACAGGTAAAGGACTCATCTTCTGTCTGGCTGAGCCACCAGAGTAAGAATGAGAATCATGTTATTTAAGTAAAGTTTAATTATCTGGTTAGACATACTTAAGTTCCTTTCAATTTTAATACACATATGTCTCCCTAGGTATTTCTACTGCAGATGTGCTGAGATACTGAATTCTGCTGAATTACATTCTGTATAGTCATACTCCAGGAAATATCCTGCTCATAACTGCATAATATGCTATACACAAAGAAAAGAGTTACTTTAAAATAGTACTGCT
Source organism: Rissa tridactyla (assembly GCF_028500815.1). Classification (NCBI taxonomy): domain Eukaryota; kingdom Metazoa; phylum Chordata; class Aves; order Charadriiformes; family Laridae; genus Rissa; species Rissa tridactyla. Next base: position 19,480,694 of record NC_071472.1, on the reverse strand, counting down.
AGGATTTCAAATCAAGAACTGTTTAAGTTAGGCAAAGTCAGACTTCAAAGTAGAAGTGAATAAACTGTGAATCAAACTGAATGGAAGCTGGTTGCTCCTGTTGGACATACACACTATTACACGGCCTTTTTAATACATTATAAATTTTTGTTTTCCAATAACTGAGCTCTGCTTCCTTTAGCACACAAGAAGCTGATCATGGGGGCATCTCTTCAGTCTTTTATCTCCTGTGGATAAAACTTTTTTTTCCCATCAGATACTTTATCCCAGGCTGTTTTCTTTTCCCTCTTGCACTTTCTTTATAAAACCACAAACAAAAAAAACCATTAAAACCAAAACAAAGGAATGCCAGAAAGCCAACTGCCATGCCATTAGGAATGTACATGAGAGGTTCTTGTTTTTCAGACCTATTTGGCTCCATACTGACCTGAGACTTTGTGTCAGCTGCTACGGCACAGTGATGACGGTGATGCCCCATTTCTGCCTGCATGGATGAGCCATGCTATCTATGTTCACATAGTCTTCAGAATTTCAAGTTTCAGGAATTTTTATTGAGCATGTGCAAAATGCATTTTTTAAAGGCTTATAATTTGGCCAGATTTGAGCAGATTTCTTTTTCACAGAAACAGCAAAAAGCACATCCTCCCACAAAAGCCATCTTATCAAATCTCAATTCCTTGTCCCAGGCTGGGGGAGGGAGAAAGGAAGGGGGATGCTATCCCTTTTCCAAGTAAAGATAGCCAGATTTTAGCATGCCTTAAAAACACACTTCAATAGTGCACTTTCTCATACCCTTGTTCTGAGAAACAGCTGAACCATATTAAGCTGAAATTATCTAAACTTCAGGAAAAGCCAAACTACACTTCTTAGAATATCAAAGCAAATGATAAGAGCTAAGCAAAGTTATAAAAGAGAAGTCTCTAAATAGAAAATACCAGTCAAAAAAGGAGCGATGTTGCCAACTCTGCCTATGAATAATAGAGAGTTAAAAAAACCAAGATATTTTTAATTTGCAATCAAAAAATTTAAATATAATGAAAGAAAAAATCAGGCATTTTCTTTGCTCTTTGTATTTGACAACCTTTTGCACAGTATAATTCATGTTTTCATCATGTGATTATTCTCTCTCAATTGTCTTGGAAGGAGTATCAATACCTGAACTTTCAATAACAAAGGTGCACTTGAAAATTTGAGCGTTTATGTCAGATGGACTAAAAGATTTGACACCATGCCATTTAACCCTGCAGTCATCCGGGAGAAATGGTACATAGGATACTATTACCAACCCTGACCTGAATGCTGGAGTGCCTGGCTCCTGCCAGGGGCTCCTACTTCAGGCCACTGCAGGAATGCTGCCCCTCCACTACACTTGCCCTTCATCCCTGAGACCAAAAATCAAGTAGCGTGGGACTTGCGACAGTTCCACTTCCATGCCTGGGGCATTTATTTGCACGAGAAATATCTTCAAAATCTCACCTATGTTAGTTTTGGGGCAAGCTAGCCAAAAGCCTCATCCGGGCAAAGTACAAGGTCAGGCATACCACTACAAAGGCGCTAACGTGGAAGCTGAAAAGGCAGCAGGCAAGCAAATGAATGGGGAGGCAGGGGAGAGGGAAGAGCTCCTGATAGTTGTTACTCAGTTTTTAGGCTCAGCCAAAATTCCCTTGATAACGAGGGAGAACAGAAAAACTGGCACCTAAAAAATAAAAAATTGGAGCACATTACCTAAAGGGAATACTCTATTTAGAGAGAATCCATTTTCCTTTTTAAGTGAGTCACTTTCAAGAATTTAAGGTTGGCAACATTCCTTTAAGATTATACACAAAATATAATAAAATAATATAATAACAGCTACGGATTTTATAGAAAGCATCATCAGTAACACACTCTTCATAAATCCATTTTACCTGAATTCCCTTTAGAGATGAAGCACCCATGTAAAGAAATACTCCATAAAGTACTGGCATAGGAATAAACTGCACAAACAAGCAGAGAAAGGGAAGAGCATATTAAATACCACTTAACAATTTTAAATGCTTCTAGAAAGACATTCTAAACAGTTGAAATTCAAAATGCCATATGCCTGCATTAATCAGACAAGTTGTAAATTCAGAGTCACTCAATTACAAATTAATAATGTTTCTCAGAGTATAAAGCAAAAGAAGAATCTGGGTCTCTAGTTTTATTTTCCTCTCACGGCCAGTTATTACAATATACTTTATTCACTATTAATAAAATAAACAGAACTACATGAAAAAATGAAAGCGTTTGTTACATACTTAAATTCTTTACTTGCGAGACTGCTCAGGAGAGCATCTGAATAGTAAAGCTATAATCCTCTGAAAAATGTTCAAGACACACACAAAATACTTCATAGTGCTAAAAGAAGTGTTCTTTGCTGTAAGCATTTAAAAATGGGTGAATGACTTTTATGGAATGATTTTGTAAGAGACTATTTTCAATGTTCAGTCTCTCAGTATATAGTGTGTAGGTAAAGGAATACTTCCATAGATAAGTATCTGTTTTAAATACTAAATACACAAAAGGCATGTTCTGTGTGTTTTCAAAGTGAAGGTTTTGTGATATACTTAATAAAATACCACTGTGAAGTACAAGTTCTCAGGGCTTAGTGCCTTCACTGTGACAACATGCAAGTCTAAATTCTGGTCCTACTGAAGCCAGTGGCAAAACTCTCACTGATTTCACACAGGCCAGATAATTCTTAAAACCATAGAACTTCTCTTGCAAATGTCAAAAAAAATTTAAATTATCCAGAAATCACAAAATGTTTTTGAATTTTCTAGATAAATTTACTCATTGGTATAACTTAGCAAGACTGTTTCATGATAATTTGCCGCGGGCCCAAAGTACAGACCAAGGGTGAATCTTCATATGCTATAGGTCAATGTCAGAACTCCCTTTAACTTCAGTCACGCCAGATTTTCATTACAAGGTTTTTGTTTTAAAAATATTAGATGTCCTTAGCCATTTTATTATGGAAAATTAGAATTCCACTTTAGATTATCATTGGGTAACATTATGCTAGTTAGTAATGTGCCTGGAAAGGGCACTCATTAAATAATACAGTAACAACGGTGAAATGTTCAGTGCAGTGCAGCATTCTTTAGCTTTTCCTTACTGCCCCAAATTACCTTCAGGATACTTGTCAAAAAGACAGATGAGCCCATAAGGACAAAGATCATGAGCCCTGTGACTCTTTGCTCCCGGATTCCAAGAAATTTTGGCTGCTCCCCTGGAGCGGAGCACTCTGATTCCAGTTTTAAGCTATTCACATGGGAAATAGAGAGGACGGTGGCTGCAACAAACCACGGCAATCCCATAATAGAGCACACTCCAAGCATGACTGCCACCATGAGTAGGTCGAGATGGTATCCACATCCTTTCTGTTAAAAAAAGTAATGACAGCAAGGAGATATAAAATAACATCTGAATTAAGGAGAACACTCCTCGCAGGCACTCCTAACAGCTAGAGACTATTACAAAATTTGTGATTTGTAGGAAAAAATGCTTTCTTCTACGTGTTATCAAGGTTGGGTCAGTAGTGATAGCAAACTGGTTATCTAAGGGGAATTCCTTCTAGTTCACAAGAAATGCTTTCTGTTATTTGACTCATCCCAGTTATGATTTAAGTGTACATATCATAAATCCACTTTACAACAGGCACCAAATACCTTTTCTGCTTATAAAAGAGATGCTAGTAAGACAAGGGAAAACACATACATTTTCTGTTTTAACTCAGTCTCTTCTGTGGATAACTTTAAGCAGAACATCCAGCTGCACTGCCAACTTTCCACCACACTACTCTTAATAGACCCCCCCATCCATCCCTACACAAGAGGCAGAAAAATAAGTACTTTGATTCTTTCCTACACAAAAATTCTTAATTTAACATCTGCAAAGTCAGTTTATGTTATAAAGGGCCATAAAACCACATTGATCCTTTTAAAGTTTTTATAGATGATAAGCACGTGATAGCAGTTAGTTTTCACTGACATACTTTCATCTTATCTAAGAACAGATAGCTAGAAATTGAGAAAATAACTATAATTAAGCTATACATTAAATTCAGCTATAAAGTAATATTCATCATCAGGTACTGTTTTACTGGTTTCCCTATTCAATACTAAAAAGTATTATCATAAACATTCATATGAGAAGTCAGTACAAAACCTTTGGTTTTGGACCATCTCGGTAATAGTCAAATACTCCGTACATTTACCAACAGGAGGATGTTGCTTTGCCTTTGTCACAGTGGATAAAACTCTTTGGTCAAATCTTAGATACATTTAAAAACCTCCAAATACAACCTGCCCTTGAAAATGACCAACGATCTGCATCAAGCTTGGTTGTATAGATAATCTGTTACCATAGCTGAAAGGGGTATTTCCTTTCAGTTTTAGTAAGTACCCAGGACCACCATGCAGCTGCAAGCAGGAGCTCAAGTTATTTTCCTTTAAAAAGTCAGGTAGGTAGTTATCGCCACAAAATTTTGCAATATGGCAACAAATCCAGTGTCATGGTCTGATGAAACAGTGATGTTCATGCAAACAATGTGAATATGTTGAACCATAATTTTGCCTGTAAACCCATGCAAATGCCTTTTGACATAAAAAAAGTAACTAAACTAAACTTGGAAGGGTTTGCTACAGAGACTGCCAAAAGCTGAAATGTGCACTATTCAGAATTTGCTATGGGAAGTATAAAAAAAGAGGGGAAAACGAGTTGGAAGCAAACAAATCATTTCTTTCTGAAGACAACTTTTACTTCTAAAATGGGAAGCGTCTGGGTTTATGAAAATGTAAGCCACATATCAAAATGAAAATGCCATCTTATTTGCTTACATTATTTAAAAAGGGTAATTCATATAAAGTAAAGAAAACTAAAAGAATCAACTCTAGTAACCATCCCTCACGCCGCAAAAGTGCGTGAGTCTTATCTCCAAGACGCATCTTGACAAACTCAGAGATGTGTCAAACACAGATATTAGTTACACGCACAATGCACTCAGAGGAAGAGTTTAATTCTAAATCCTAACAGAGACACCTTTTTTTACCTTCTGACACATTTATGAGGAATGTATCTGCTAATGCATACAGAATACGAAAGCATTTCCTCACATTCATACATGATCTGAGGAACCTGACATATGGGAAGAAAAGGAAGCATAGCAACAGGTGATGCTACACCAGACCCCAGCAAAACTAAAACGCAGCAAGACAAGGGGGCAGCCAGGAGGACCATCTGACTCCCAGATGCCAGTGCTGAAAAAACACATTCCAAAGCTTGGCAGCAAATTCCTGCATCTGTCAAGTTAACCACATGCAATGCTATGGATTGACATGAAGAGCCAGGCTGACAAAGAGGGCAAAAAAAGAACATATCAAATGTCACAATCATCCAAGAAGAGGCAGTGCAAAGTGAAGGTTGCAAATGCATTTGCTAAAGCAACTTGAGATTGGATTGCTGCTTATTAAAAGCATGTCAAAAAAAGCCTAAGCTCACTGCATATACATGTACAGAAACCTGCTGCTAGATTTTGCCCAACAGTTTTTCAGAGGGGTGATGTCCCTTTTTCTCTCTCCATCTGTAGGCAACTAAAGTGTTAGAGAACAGAGCAGGAAGTTGTCCTATGTTGTTTTAAGAACCCATTGTGCCTCTAAAGCTCAGTTTTATTCTTCTCCCTTCTTTAAGATAGGAAGGGCATAAAAAAAAAAGGATGGCTAGAACCACAAAGAAAGATGAACAGAGGAAGAAAAAATATCTTGTATTACAAAATAACCCCTGAATAGTTTTTCAAAATCCAATCCGGTAGAACAACACTGGCAATATCTGAAGTGGCAATCGATATTATGGTACTTAAGGAAATTATTCACTTCCAGATTTTTTTTTTAGGTGAATGGGCACCATACTTCTAATAAAGCATAGATGATAGTACTTTCTTGATTCACAACCTTGTTCCAAATTACATTCATAAAGACTTCTGTAAGGCCACAAATCACTAACACAAGGCACAGGTACTGCACAGACCAACAGCAAAAAGGCGTAACAACTTAAAGGGGTGCTATGTAACATATAATAAACTAGCATACTAAGTAGATTAAGGTACATTACATAATCTGAAGCAGAAAATGACAGTGAAAATGTAACTTTTTGTCTGAATACCTTTAGCTTGTGTTCTTTTCTATTGATAATGACAGCTGTGATCTGCTGGTCCATAAAGATAAGGATAGTACAAAGCAGGGCTGGAATTACAGCAGCTATCACTGTCCACCAAGGATTAGGCCCCAAAGGAGTAATAAACCAGCCACGATCATCTCTGGTGGGCTATAAAAAGAGAGTCATGCACGACCAGTCAGAACTCTAAGGATTATTTACATTTCAACTTCATAAGAATACATACAAAAACATTACTAAAAATGCTAAACTTCCTATGATACCAAAAAGAGAAATTACATATAATAAAATCATCTGGGTTATTGTAGACTTGGTTGTATTTGATACAATGAGCCCAGAATTTGGAAGAAAACTCAGAACATTACAGCAGTCTAGGATTTGGGTAATTTGAGCCAGGTTGATCCTCAGACAGAAAACATTAGGAAGCATGAAGGGGCCTGATGGGAGAAGCTCATTTACATGGGCCACTAATTAGAAAAGTTGCATAGTACCTGGTGAACACAAAAAATTCAGAATAGTACCACTACTCCCTAATGATAAAAAAATATAATAAATCCACTATAACACACTAATTTTTCAAAATAATAAGGCAGTGCAATTTATCAACAAATTACCTTAAAAGCGTTTGGAACCTGAAGTTTTGGTGATGGAATCCCAATGGCATAGTCAATTAAAACCATGGATAAAATAGTGAGAAAGACAGCAAAGTCGCTGACAACAGATCGTACCTACGATAATTGAGAGAAACGATAATTTTAACTAAAACATTCATGTGTGATTTAGGATTTATTTTTCTTCACTGTTTTAAGCCATTTTGTGCTTACAGCTAAACCATGCTTATTCTGATACAATTTTGTAACGGAGAAATGATGCAGTGTCCACTACACCACCAGTTAATTGAATTTGCAATGCAGATGGCATTCATGCTCACACGTGACTAATGACAACTTTTGAATTAAAAAAATGGCACCCACCTTTGTTGGGAAGTATCGGCTAGTTTTGAACTGCTTCAGTGTGGATGACAGCGTTACTGTAGAAAAGAATAAGATGACAGACCAGAAGAGGACATCTGGAACATAAGGGCCATGATGACCACAGGCTCGTCCAACAAACTCTCCATGAAACTTTTTACATTCCTATCAGGGAGAGCAAAGTAGTATTGTTCCAAAAAATATCCATGCTTACACTGATATTTTCTTTCCAATTACTTTCCTAAATTGCAAGCAGCTTGTATTACTGAAAATAGTAGAATCATTTTTAGGTATTTATTCTTTTAAAAATTAAAACTCCTAACATTTGTATCTAGTCTGCACAGAAAACTGTCAAACCTCAAAAGAATCTCTTTTTTAACTGGTATTAAATGAAGAAGTCACTAAGACATACCATAAAGTCATTAATATAAAATCAATTTGTTTCAAACTGAACAAGTACGCTTATATATTTTTTGTTTACAAAGGTTTGCACTTCCTAATTCCTTCCAAGAGAGGAAAGTGAATTTCAAAAGCTACCAAAAGAAAGGCTGCACCTAGTGCATTCTCAAGAACTAATTTTTTGTTTTAACTTCACAGGCCAAGCAATTCAAGAAAAAGCTACTTAGAATGTACAGTATTAGCCTGAAAGGAGAACAATACATTTAATACCACATGGGGGCAGCATATTCCACAAATTATCTTTTTCTTTGAAAAAGCAATCTGCTCAAATGCAGCAAAACCCAAAATCTGTAACATTAATTCTATCCAGTATACTATATGATTAAATATGCAGCTACAGTAGAAAACATGCCTAGTAATTCTCCAATACCGCTGTTTAAAATCATAACTTGTTTCAAGGTAACAAGCAGAGAAATAAAGAGCAGCTCTAAAAACGTGAGCCACAAGCTCTGTATGCAGAATCCTTTCCTCCTCCTTCCCAAATCCCTCCACACTTATTAAACAAAAAAAAAAAAATGCAGCACCCAGAATCAGAGATTCCAGGCAGCAATATCCTGCCAGATCAGTATCTTTTAGTACCAAATGAGCTGGGTCATTGGCTCATCAGATTCATGTCACAATACTGTGGCTTGCCATGTTATTAGAAACTTTGGCTTTGAACAAAGGCTGGCTTGGAGAAAAACAGAGGTGCTATTCCACGACTGTAAGACAAAGGAGTGCAATACTTTTTATACTAGTATAGCAGTAAACCTGGGATAAATATGATGCATTTCTGACTGACAAAATAAAGGTTTCAGGTGGTGAAAAAAAATTTCAGGAAATCCAGAAGAAATTTTCAAGATTCTGGGACATCACATAGAAAACTTATGATGCCTGAGCTAGACCTTGATGTTGGTGCAGCACAGGGATGAATTTCATCACATACCTACTGAAAAGGAAATTGTCACCATCAGAATAAACACTTTGCTCACACTCATTTTGTCCTAGATAGCAAAAAAAATTGTTGGTCCTACTGTTATTTTTAAGAGTATGGTGAGTATTTTAAGAGTATGGTTTCTAGAACCTCAGAAACTTGAAACTTTTAACTCAGACACATGAAACAACAGGAAGAAATGAGGAGTAAAAAAAGACAGTGGGGTGAGACTGATCAAATATTTATAGACAACTAGGTCTAATCTTTTACTGCAATTCTCTAGACTAGGAGAACTGAAGTTTCCTGATGATGCTTGCAAGAAATAAATACATGAAATATGAAAAATTTCAGTTATTTCTTCGACAACTATAGGGACTCATGGGAAAAGTCAGTCAGTTATAGTGCTACCCATGTAAACTCAAGTTTCGGTAATAAGCTTTTACAGAAGTTTTAAAGGGTTTTATATAATGCAGCCAGTCTTTTACATTTATAGTTAAAACAAAATCTGTTATTTTAAATCTCCTCAGCTGCAAATGTACTCTGAAAAACACTGTCAGAGATCTGAGAAAGTGAGAGGAGGAGTCTGCCCCTGCACAGATGCTCTTAGTGTGTGCTGCAATTTTGAGAATATTCATTCTGGATTGCTGGAATCCCTCAGGCCAGCAGTTCTCAACTTTCTCTCTGCTGTTACCACACCAACAGAGTTGAGGAGCAGTCCTCCCTATCGAGACAGAGCAGCCACGGAAGGCAGCTCTATCTGAAGTCATGATAGGAGGACACCAGAAAAAGCAGTTATCTACTGCAGACGGTCCATTGGATTGGCTTTTAAGCTTTTCATTTGGTCATGCCTATGATGGGGTTAATTCAGTTATATTTTTGAGAGAATCCTTCAGTTTGGTGTCTTGTGCACTCAATTCCTTTTAACTGTGAAATGAAATGATCCATTTGTGAGAAAAGGTGATGGCCTGATCTCAACGTAACATTTTGATCAAGTTGCAAATGTTGCTTTAAAGAAGGCAAAGCTGAAGTAAATTCCTTAAAGCCTAGAAAAGGGTACCACTTAGAACCAAGTTACATATGCATGCAAGCTCCCCACTCTTTGTAGCCTCTTCCCCCACTCCCACCCCCCGGAAAAAAAATTACACAACGAAGACGTATGTAACTGAAGGCCTACATAACAGAGAAATCTGGTCGCCGAATAGAAATGTTACAAAATTTCTCCCCTTCCTCTCCTTTATAGACCTAACAGCTGTAAGAATGTTTTAGGGGAAATAAATGCTTCTAGAGTCTTTCTACACAAGGGAACTTTGGTTTTGCCATCTGGCAGAATTTAGGACAAATCCGTTGTCATTTGACATGTTTAGACTTAATCTCAGTTAAACTCTTGTGCTAATGTCTCAAGTTTCCAAAGCAGGGCACAAAATGCACATACTTTCTTTAATGTGTACTATGGAAGGCTGCAAAATGCTTACAAAACGAGATAATGCTACAAAGTCTATGTTAATCTTTGTTCAGTTAAGTATATTTTATGCTTCATTTGAACAAATATGGGTTTTTTCAATATATTTGCTGCAGTAGGAGAGACAAAATTATTTATGCTTATGCCTTTATTAAGTTACAGTATTTCACTTACTGACACAGTTAGGTTCCCCCATGGCACATCAGATGCAGATATATTGTAGTCCAGCCAGTATTGTAAGGTTTTATTGCTAGGATGTTCTGGTTCCACACAATTACATCTGAAAAGACAAAATAGTACTTTTTTCCTTCATAATAACAGTTGTATCAGATACTAATCCAGATTATCAACAGTAAGACATACTGAAATTGTGCTCTACTTTGCCAGAGTAGTTCAAATTAATTCAGTAAACGCATGCTTTGAAGCGGTTTGTAGTTCAGTAGCTAGCGCTATTACTACAGTATAATTTGCCGTGAGGTGAATATGCATATATAGTACGTAATGTGACATATTTAAACCACTGTCCACAGCAAGTTTTTCCACCGATTTTCCTCCTATTCTATTGATACTTCCGAGCATAGTTTGTAATACTGAGAACGTGCCAATCCTGTTCCACCCCCTTATACCTAACACTTCCCTACATGGGGATTAGATGCTATCTATGCACAGTTCCAGGCTGATCCATTTCTCAAATGCAAACTGTCCGAATCCTCTTTCTTTCTCTTTAACAGAATGACTTTGCGTGCAAAACTGCCACACTGCTCAGTCAACTGTCAGGGCTCTGCAAGATCACCCGCACCAAAGGCCTCTGAACTTCTGTGCCCATTGTTTTTCCTTTCCCCACAGCTGCTTTCAAAGCATGCTTTCCATTTTAAATTGTGTATTTTAACACACAAAACGTGACAAGGCAGTGTGGGAGGACAACACTGCAAATAGGCAATTTAAAGTCAAAATTAAGTCTTTAAAGCCTCTAAAGCAACTGTGGGAGGCTTTTTCTTTGACAAAGCCTTCAAAATATGCAGGATACTCTGTAGGTTCCAAGATGTCAAGTGTGCTTTGCAGTTTTCTCTAAATTAATCCTATTTTAAAAATCTATAGTACTATCTATCCTACTAGTATTTTAATATGCTTATGGTGGCTGTAAATAAATCCTGTAGTCTTCTTTCTGATAAAGTTCTCAGGAGTAGCTGGGGACTGGATAACATCTGACTGTAAATGGAGATCCATTAAGCATACATTTGCGTTCCAGTTCTAGCGGAGTATCAGTTTATTCACTTAGCTACAACATCTATTTTCTCTGTGGCTGTATATCTTTCCACAAAATGACAATTCTCATCTAGATTTGTATTATTTTCTACGTAAGAAATTCTACCATCTACATTATGAGTCCAGAAGAGTGCCACTGTATTTCGATTACAATACTATACATGTGACAACGGCTGCATTTACTGTATATATCGAAAGATATGCAGGTTGTCGTTGTGCAACTCCTTGCTTTTATTTTAAATGCAGCTATTTATAAAAGAAAGAAAAAACCCTTACAGCTCATGAACAAAAAGAAAAAAAAAAAAAAAGAAAAAAAAAAAGCGCAACAGCATTCAGGAATAGAGGGCCTGAGCCAAAAGTCATTGAAGTAGGCTGGATCTTTCAAACATATTTAATAAGCTTTGGATCAGGCCCCAAGTGCAGAATGAATGCGTGTCCAATGCGTAGTTTAATATATTAAAAAATGGGTTAAATGAAGCACATCACTACTAGTGAGCTACAGCAGCATAATAAAGTCAACAAACGGTACGTCTATGTTATTGCAATGGAGTACTTGGTGTTCATGCAACAATCCAGAGGTGGCTATTTCAGGTTACTACTGTTTCCTGTGAGCACAGGAGCTCCCTGCCCCTGTTGTCCATCGCTGATCGCAGACTGGCCAGACGCTGGGCGATGGCCCATTGGGGTTTGATTACAGTAGGCCACGGTGACGTGGGCTGTTCAGTCATAGTCACTTTCTCACTAGAAGGGAAGACTGTGCATATCACCAACACTACATGGTACAGCTACGCTTGCTGCAAACTGCAAAATTACACTTGAAAGTTAGAGAAGCCAAAATTTCTATTTCCTTAGTCAGAAATGTGACAATTGAAGCTATAGTTTAATACAGCTCAAGTAATTCACCTTCAGTGGAGATCATCACCCTGTTTATTTCTGTATCAATACCACCTTCCTCCTTCACAGCATTCCAGTCTGGCTTTTACCAAGTTTCACAGGCATTTACCGATGGCAGATTGTTCATCATCAACTAAGTGACTTGTGCAAGCTCCACCCACGCAGACCAAAATCACCCTGCACCCAGCTTTTGTCACTGACTGGGTGCAGAATTAAGCCCTAATTGTAAAGATCAGATCCTGCTTTCTCCGGAGATCATTATATAACATTATATTGTTTTCTATATTGTATGTCTTTCGGCAACGCCGACATTTTGATGTATAATTGTTTTCCAGCATCTCACTGATTGCTTAACATTATAGAAATGTGAGATAGTAAAATACTCCTTGTCCATCCCAGAAAACACAACTGGAAGTACCATTCAGTGCCAGAACATAAAAGATTATCTACCAAAACGTGACATTTCATTACAGATGTAATTTGCTTCAATGATGAATATTTCCCAACTCAACTGACCTGCAAGGAGAAACTCACATTAGTGAAACAAGGCTTTCTACTTTAATCTTTTAAAACTTTTAGTCTCTTTCATTGTCATCTTTTACTCTGAGAGGTCAGCTCTCAGGAGAAAAGGTGAAATACACTGAATTGTCAACCACCAACTCATCTTTCTATTTTCTTGATAAAGTATTACTCAGAAGGCTGGAATAAGTAAAAACGTGTTGCCTGTTGGAGGTTCAAATGCTCTTAAAATTCTTGTAAAGATGTTTAAATTGCTGAGCACTTGCCCACTACAAGAGATCTGTGTGGAGTTTATGCTATTACCAATGAGCAAGAGACTATATATACACCTGTAAGTATATTTTCTAAGCAACATACTCAGCTCCAAATACAGTACCAACTTAGCAACGTACTCCCATGCCTTTTAGCAATAAGGAGTCAGCAACCTTCTTTGTTATGCTAGAAGAGAGAGAATGATTCATTTGATTCTTTCATCATGGCTAGGAAGAAACTGCTTTTTTCATGGCTAGAATACAGGCAGGGAAGACTCTGACAGTGGTTGTGGTATCAAAAGTAAAGGTGTCACTAAAGTGAAAATAAAATTAAAAAAATCTCTGCTGCCGATCTCACAACATACCCATTTCATCACACTGACGACAGAACAATTCTCTTTGCATCTTTACACTTCTGGTTACTGCAAGATGTTCTGGTCTCCTGGGAGCAATTCACATGTCTAAACATGGGTGCCTATATACCCCATGGTTATCTGTGACATCCATGATGGGTTGGCACATATGTGAGAGTGTGTACGGTGACTTATGCCTTTGTTTTCACAGCAGCTGCAGGCTAGGAGATCTAAAAGGGCACTAGATACCCAGTCACAAGTCACTCCCTTCTGCATTTAAAATGTCTGTATTTTGCAACTAGGCAGAAATCAGTGAAGCTTGCTTTCTTCTAGGGTATTTAAACCTCTAATACAGCCTATTACAAAGTGGCTTATAAATCTGAGGTAGAATAATAAAGCATTTCAGACAAGACAGTCTTCAGGAAACTGCAGGAGAACTGTCAGAAGAGCAGAACTGGCAAAAGAAGAAAGTAACAGAAAAATAATGCCCCGAACCTGCTAGCTAGAAAAACAACCAAAGCAAGGAGTCTTTATTGTCTTCACATCTTGCAAGATGCTCAAGAAGTCTCCGGCAAATCAGGATGGGGAACAAAGGTTGATTAGAAATAATGAATTTTAGGACTGGCTGACAAACTGGTATCCTCTGGAGCCTGTACCTCTCTCCCTTTTACAGGAAGATCAAGACTTCAGCTAAATCTTCAACACCAATCCGACTGTAACAGCATTGCCACTATAGGTCACTGACGGCACCCCCTTCCCTTCTTTGTCCTCCCAACTTCCTCACATTTTTCCTCGCTCTTTTTGCCTTTGTTTCATAAGTGTCAATTTCATAAGCTTCATTAACTTGAAGCAGCCATCATAACTTCACTGCATGCAACATTTCCTACAACTTGTCCTGTTTTCAAAGAACAGAGCTAGGATTTGACAACAGCAGCTTTGGGACATCTCAGACAACTAGCAGTGTTCTTTGTGCCCCAAAACAGCTGTTCCTATCCTTAATAGCACCAAAAAGACTGTCTGTATGATCCCTCTTTATTTGGACAGTGGGAAAGGGAGTATAAGTTAGTAAATCAGAAACCTATTATTTTATATGTAAAGTTGGGGAATATTTCCCCCCTCCTTTGTAGATCAGAAATAAAAGATAAACATTGTTGCTGCTCAATGACTAATCAGGTAAAAGGTTCTGTACTAAAAACTCTTTAATCCTGACTGTAATTTTATGTTTACTGCAAAAGAAGAAACTTATGCCCTAGGCCTATTTATTCAATTGAAATTAACTTGGGTCTGGTGGGGGAATCCCTCTAATTTCCACCTCTCTCCCTCGCGTCTTCAGGTTCATTCTTCACCATTTTCTTCTCATCAACCTGTCATGCACGCTGTCCTCCCTACACAGACTTTAAACAAGCAGCATGGTCCTAGTCCATTCTGCTGCCATTACAGCCAGCTTAAGAACTTTGAACAAAAGCCTCGCACAGTGTTTTTGTGAGTAAATAAAACACACTTAAATGGTGCAGCTCCTTCAAAAGCCTCATGGCCATTCTTCCCTAGGCAGTTGCCATTTCTCAGTATGTTGTTTTCAAGACTAGGAGGCACTTACTATTCATGATTTTATCCAATTCATAAGGCACTGTTTTGGAGCTCCTATTTTTCCAGCATGTACATAATGCAAGCTACACCTATTTATACTAGACGAGGAACCGACCTATAAAAGATGTAACTGCAGTTTCTTCATGATTAGCCAACATACCACTTCCCATTCCTAGAAGGGTAAAATCTCTTTCTGGCTCACTTAAGATAAAGAATGAGATTTGCTCAATATGAATACTTATGTTATTAAAAAAACAACAGGCAAGTATGACAAATAAGTGACAAAATGTGCTTGTTTAAACAATATGTCTCACTGAGTATCAGAGCACGTATTTGGTAATATGAGTAGGAAATTCTTCTCCTAAGACACAGAGTACACTCTACGAGTGTGCTGTGCACGGATCACGTAACAAAGAAGATGGTATGAAATGGAAGGTAACATCAATAATTTTGTTTTAAAAGTAAGGTATTAGAATACATGCATAAGTATTCTTTATGTTGCATTTACAAGGTTGAAGGAAAGCACATTAACAGCAGAATGCTATTCATGTTTAGGTTGTCTCCAAATAAACCATTTTCATTCGAATTATGGGCACTTGCAGAGTCCTTCTGTTTGTCTAACAACTGCTAAGGGAAGGGGACAACAACAATATCATAGACAATGACTTCTCTGCTGTCCCACACCTACAATACCTGTATATGCCTGGCATTATATTTACCATATTCCTTCTCCTATCAACATTCATAACAATGAAAGCAAAGTCTCAATGGAGAAGAGTCTGGAAACAAAATAATTAATACTGATGGGAAATGGACTTGTCAGTTAAGTTATATTCTCAGTATCACAAAACCCTTTCAAAGCACAGTTGTCACATGGCAAGACAAGATTTTTTCTTCATTTATTCATGAGATCTGCCATCCTGAATTAGACCATTGAGTCATTAAGTCGCCCATCTCTGACAATCACAAACATCAGCAGGCATCCATCTATATTCTCTAAAGTTGGAAGTCTTTATATTTTAGTTGGTGACGTTGAGGAGGAAAGAAGAAAAGCCTATAAAAGCACCTAGACAATGCACTCAGCAGCACAATTTCACACAGTATAGAGAGAGATAAATTGGAGGGGTAGGTAGGAACTGATGTTAGAGTGAAGAAATCTCAAAAAACAGGTTTCTTTGGATAGCACATCAGGAGAACATTGTTCTGTCAAGGGGGAAAGTCTGGAAAACAGATTTATAATCACACTGTAGTTTTGTTAACCTTGACTGTCACTCATAAAGGTTGGTCTTTATTAGCTGCTTGGTGCGGTATGCCATTGTCCATGCACTCTTAGCAGTACTACGGTATGTAACTGCCATACATAGAAGCTAATGCGGAGAAAAGTAGTTTAATTACAAGGGACATTGACAATTCATCTGAAAGCTTTCACCGAGAAATAGTTCTAGGATGTCACTTCACCCTGCTTCCAAAGTCAAAAAAACATACACCTGAGGAGAAGAGATTCAGTATAATGCTCATTCAGAAATAATATACTGTAATATACTATAATGCTATACGGTCAGCTTAAGTTTCGATTGTTCAGGTGTAGTGTATCCATACATATAAATATACTGCAACAAAACCACCCCAGGATTTTATATAAGCCTTTCTAGGTTTTGAAGGCATTGTGCAGACCAACTATCAACTACAAACTGAATGCTGTGGAGAATTGTGGATGGGATGAGTATGAGGAAAGAATGAAGCAAGGTGGCTACTCCCTGGGCTCAAAAGAGCGAGAAAGAGAAAAATGAGCCAATTGGGTTGGGCAGACGTAGGCAAGTCCTAGAATAAACGGAATAAAGAAAAACCATTTCTGGATTCAAGGGTTTGTCAAGAAGCAAAAGGGAAGCAGCAGTTAAACCCAATGATGGCAGTTGCATGGTTCTGGGAAGAGGGACATTCTTAGGGAAAGACACACATTCCATTCTTAGGATACGACACAGTAACTTAACTGTAGTAAAAAACCAAAAACTATAAAGAAGGGAAAAAGAAAATCTATATTCATATCTAAGTTCAAAGAAATCATTAGAGGAATTGGAATTCAATTACATGCTCAGGATCCTAATGAGAAATTCCATGCTTATCATCACTAACTCTTCTCATTCCACCTGCAGCTTAAGGAATACAGGGTATAAAACAACATAATTTGCATCCAATAATAATGTATTTAGATTAAATCATGTAGCTAATGAAAGATTTAAAACTTGCTTGTGTAAACAGCGGTAAGCACAAAACTAATCTTCACAATGCCTTCTAGAAGCAATGGTTTCTATAGCCTGCAAGAGATACTGAGATTGACATGATCTTGGCTCCTTAATTACAGGATCAGAGTGGGATTTTCTACTCCTAATGCTTAAGTGCATGTCAATACCAAGACAGATTGCAATATGCATATTACTATGCCAAGAAATCACTTTAAAATTATTCAATGTAATCTGTTAATAATTGAGTAACTTCTGGTAAAGAATTATTAAAAACAACACGAATTCATCGCTCTGCAAAAAGAATTAATAAAACCCAAAAGGTATATTAAGTCCCAAGATCTAAGCAACCTCATACTGAGAAATAATTGATCTTCCATACTCTAAGATAACTATCTTAAAATGCCTGTGTTTTAAAGAAAACTGGATTGCTTTCTAAATCACATCTTTTCATCCACAATGCTAATTTTGTTTTCCTTTTGCGACCCTCTGCTTTTAATCCACCCAGTTGTAGGGTTCTCCTTTCTAAGCAAACAATTGTATCCTAATAGTTGATATACACAATGAAACTGATGTGCATCAGTGTTCCAGACAGGATTTACCAACTAGAGATATATTTGCTACAGGGGTAGGAAAAAGCAGGAGGAGGAGAGTGCAGAAATAAGAGAGTTGCTATGCCAACCTACAAATGCTAATGGCATGACAAATACAAAAAGGTCACAGTAAAAAAAAAAAAAAAAAGAAGAAAAGAAGAGCTCAGATCAAAAAGCATGTGTATTTTATTTAATAAACAATGCAGCTTCTGTATTTAAATTCCTTCAAAACAACGCAGTTCAAAAAGAAAAGAAAAAATTGCAGCACAGTAGCACACTGAAAATCAGGTTGTCTTTGTCCTTCTTTTGATTTAGCCCTTAAATGCCTTATTCTTTATCATCCATATCATAAAGATGGTGTTTTAAGAAAAAGTTACATATGAATGCTGAATGGATTTGCCTGCAAGCAGATGACTTGATGATTAGGGCCAATATTTCAACACAGAGTAACAAACAAGTATAATAAAGAAAATGAGTAAAAAGTGCATTAGGACTAGTTCTACATTAAATAGATCATGCAAAAAAAGATATTTTTGTATCTTCTACATAAAATGGTAAATATGAATTTTTAAGAAATCGTTTTTGAGGACTTTCAGCTGATTTTCAAATATTTGGTTCTGCTTGATTAAAAAAAAAACAAAACAAAAAACAAATAAAATGCCAACTGTTCTGAATGTTCTTTCTATAGTCTTCTAAGGTTTGTTATGGGAGATACTAGTCATGACTCTCATGCACCTCCTCTTATATTTAAGAGTATGCAGTACAGTCTTCTACATCAAACTCCTGCAACAGAGACTGTTTATGACAGAATTCAAACCCACCCAAAATACAGAATAGGTTTTCTTTCTCACTTAAAATATGTTTCCAATCTGGTTGAAATACCATTTTAAATTACTATTTTCTTTGTCTTTCTAGTACTTCTAAGGACAGTACTAGCAGCATGCCGATGACTTTTCCTGGGTCATACTCATGTCTTCACCAGGCCAAAGGCAACAGTACTAGGATGTAAACAGACTACCTGTGGACATCAGGGCATCCTTGGAAAGCCCACAGGAGAAGACAGAAGAGCTGGGCCACAGCATACACGGAAAGCTTCAAATATATACAGTGTCCTGACTTATTTAGCATCAACTTTTTGAATGGGCAGCAGGCAGAATACAGAAAATGCTGAAATTTTACAGGATAACCTGAGTTTTCTAGCATAGAATTGCAGATCCAAGATAAAGTTTTACATAAGCTTTGGCTGAGCATTCAAAGAGAAATGAGTTGCTCAACCTTTTGAAGTTCACCCATTGCTAATTAAAGAACTGCCAAGGCTTTACTAACAATTAAAAACTTGTCTTTAAAATCCCCAAAGAGGAAAATGCAAACAGCTGTTTTAATTAGCAAAACAGCAGATACTAATTAGCTTCTGTAACAGAGTATGCTGGTCCTTTAAGGACAGGACCAGTTTCAGCCGAAGTTTGTCACCCATTTAAACTACAAGTAGAAGGACTGGAGTCAGCAGCTACAGAAAAAGCTTCTAATTCCTTGTGAAAGCAATATTACTCAACTTAAAGTTCACAAAAATTACATTTTTATTTCAAGTAAGCTTTTATACTTATGCGTCTTCTAGTTTATGATCTTTATGGAACTGAGACGTGTACAGACGTTTGAGCAGGGACCGAGTGTTATTTCAAATTCTTGTCTTCTGATGATCCTGTGGGGATGATAATTGTGATACCTCCAAGTTCTGGGCAAATGGCCACTGTGTCTGGACAGAGTAATACCTGCCCAGGAAACCCAAGGAGTTCAGTTCGCACCAAACCTGCTGTGAAAGCACTGGTCATTTGGGCAGCTGATGTAGAGTTGCTCCAACAGAGCACATCTTTCTGTTCTCACAACCTGTCAAGGCTGGTTCTGAAGAACTAAGAAAAATGCAGATGAGGGAGAAGGGAGGGAAGAGGACAGAAGAGGCTGGAATTACCGCTTTGCTGTGTTCAGGGCGCAGACCCTTGGAATTGGCAGATGTGCTCTTACAAGATAAACAATATGCATACTGCTGTTTCCAACAATTAGTCAGAAGGTTAAAAATATATAAGCCACATCCCATAAGAACTATGCTGCCTATAACTACGTGTAACAGCTAGTCATTTTGGTATTAGTGGGGTCAGTTGCCATAGACATGGTATCAATAAAAAGAGGATATTGCTGCAAGTAGAAGATACGACATAAATGCTGGAACTGAAATGCAGTGCAAGAGTTCAGAAGTCCATTTATTTTTACTATCTACAGAGTGAGAGAATAACTGAAAACATAGGTTTGAAATGATGGCCCCATAACTAACTACCATATTAAAAACTATTATATCAATTAATTTTCATAGCTATTTATGCGTTTGAAACCACCAGGCAGCAGTCAAAACTTTCTTCCAAACATCTAAATGACACCTGTCCTTCAGGAACTGTGTTTGGAAAATCTAAAACTGTTGTGCTGGTATTCCAACACTGTAGGACAGGACAGGTCAACAGCTGTAACTGGAGGGTGACAATCGCTGCTCTTTTACCTTTCTGCGTGCTCTGCACATTCTACGTTCAGTGAAGACAGTTACCAAGGGCAGTCAGTGAGTAAAGACTACCCTTCAAAAATCAGTTTGGGATTCTGATTAACGAATGAAATTTTAAATAAAACGAATAACATTTATTTGTAAATATAGAGACTATGATGATAAAACACTTTCACAAAATATACCTATCATCATGTGCCTATACAACCAAGACTGTTAATCCTATTTCTCTGAAATCTCAAGCAACATCACAGGATTCAGCTAACCACAAATAAAGCCAGCTACCCAGGAATCCATATTTCTGTTTGTGTTTATGATTTTCATTACATATTTTAACATCTCAGCTCCGCCTGCTAAATGGTTTCTGAATAATTTTTTCTTTGTATAGTATTTCAACATCTGTTTTTCAAAACCGTATGAGAACATCATATTCTTTTTCCCTTTGAGACAACTACTTTGAAGTAGTAAAGGAAAAAAAAAATCCAATAACACTGTGCTATATAAGGCTCTTTAGGATAAAATAGCAACTTCATAGAAATTACGTGAAGTTAAATTAAGACCAGGATATAACCTCAACTGCATGCGTGATCTATTCTTGATGTTTATTTCTTTCTCTTCAAATTAATTTTCCTTTGCCTACTGATTAAAATATTAGAGAGAAATATTATTTTTTCAGCATGATGAGAGACTATTTCACAGCAGAACTACAGTTCCTACAGTTTAACTTGTTCTGTGTATTAAGGTATATAATGTACGTTCAGAATCAGGATTTGCTATTTTCCTAGTGATAACGTACACAAAGCTCAAATGTTTTCTCTGTTGCTGTGGTTTGCTTTTCAGAGCTTAAAAATGCAAATGAGACATTTGGTTGAGACACTCCTGTTTTTCCAGTGAACAGAAGATGTGGCACACTTCAAGCATTGTTCCTTTTGGGCCCCACCCTGCCCATGCAGAGGGTTCAAACGGGTTCAGTGAAATAATAAAGACATTTCTGGAGGGGGATCTCCTCTGAAAATGCTTTTTAATGACATTTAAGTTGCTGAGGTGACCAGGCTTAATTGGCCTCAGGACAGACTAGGATCTTGTCCTTTACTAGAAGAACATTTTTGTTCTCGTATCACAGAAAACAGTCTATGATTTTTTACTGCTAAATGAAATTATATTGATTAAAGCCATTCACTTTTTTATTCCCCAAGCAGAATACTACCTGTCAAAGCTCCACAATAAAGTAAAGCTGCTTGAATGGAGTCATATTAAAAATCTTGTTATTAAGAACAAATTGATTATGACAAAATCAATCATCACTGAGAAGCACCTAACAATTCCATACCCACTTCAGTTCTTGGAGCTTGAACCTTAACTGCCAGAGAAGTTAAAATAAAGGAGGTACATCAAATTATATCCTTTTTAGATAGGTCAATATTTCAATTTGGAAAAAAACCCCATACAGATAAATATGATATAAAAATGTTGTCTGAACACTCAAGAAAATATTATAAATCATCAGTATAAGGTTATAGTAAGAGATCACTGAGTTACACCTCATTAAATAAAAATGTGTATAAAGACCTAAAGCTGAGGTTCCTCCAAGTCCTGCTTTTTATTCTAGGACTTCCAAGTTGCGTGTGTGTAAGCTTTTCCAAACTCCAAGTCAAGATAGTTTTTACTTATCTTAAGTAAATGTGCACTGCTTGTATGCATACCTCCAGTAACTACTACTTCCATATGCCAGCATCATGCCTAATTCAAATAGCTTCCACATGTTAAGTCTGCAACTACTGCAAACTTCTACTGCACACTGGTTTGCATTCTTCACAGAGAAAACATAACCTATGAACCAAAACCCCTGTGTTAACAGAAGAAATCTTACTTACGAGTACTTGGTCAGCAGATCCAAATCGTTATGCATGTTGATTGGATATGTCTCACTGAGATGAAACAGCTTCTCTAAGGCCTCATAAATGAAAATGATGCAGATAAGAGAAGCAAAAGCTTCTTCAGTAAACCGGGTAATGTAGCAAACTAGGGAGCTTGCATCAGTTGCAACAAGGATGATGCACAGGATTGCAGTCCACAGTCCAATGCTAGCTCTCAGAGAAAGGTACGACAACCCATACTCTCTAAAAAAAAGAAAAAAAATTGAACGCAGTTTATCTTTTGTCCAGCCATAGTAAATGGAGAAGAGGCAGCTCCAAATTTTCCTTTGCCTATGGATGTCCAATTCTGGGGACAGTCTGAATCAGAAATGACCTACCTATTGTGAACTGAAGATACTGTCAAGTCACCTCTTGACCTGAGCTCTCCTCCCAATCAACAGGACAGAAAGAGCTCTATCTCTACTAAAGTGAGCGAGCTGCTTTGAGAGTAGTCACAGCCATTAAGTGTATAAGGTCCACCCACTTCTTATCCCATATCCTGCCCTGTGAACAGCCAACACCTGCCAATTTCTTCTTAAGCTGCATGAGTAGCAATAGTAACAACTTTCATCAAAATCCTGTATGCTTATTGCATATGATAATATTGCTCCAAGCACGTTGGGTGACATTAGCACAGAGAACTGAAAGGTCTACCTGAAGGTAATAAAGAGTTTCTGGGGTGCTAAGAGGGGTCTCCTACTCTGTGTTGTTCAGGAGGTTCAGGAGATCTTGTTGCAGAAGTCTCTGTCACAGCAATGAGGCAGAAAAGCAGAGAGGATCACAGAGAAGCATGATGGTTGCGAAGATGCAGATACTATTTTTACCCACGCTGTGGCAGAGGTATGTCATGACGCTTCAGCCCTTCTCTGTTCAGGGGGAGGAAGGGGCAGGGTCTATATTTGTGATTATTGCAAGGTGGCACCACTGCCACTGCACTTACTTTCTGGGTGAGAGGTAACACCTTTCACGTGAGTTAGGAATGAGATAAACGACTGATTTAAATGTATTGTTTCAGAGTAGAAAATGATACAATTAAAAAACCCCAACATCCTGAAGCTTTCATTCCCTTCAAAACAGCTTTTTTCAACAAACAAACAAACAAATAAAAAACAACAATAAAATTCCCACCAACCTTTCTGCATTACCACCAGTTCACTTGTCTCAGTCACTGCATAATATTCATACTTTGAAACTTAAGCAGTGCACTCCAAAACAGAGTGTTGATCTTATTCTGCAGATCTTGGAACTTTGGGATCAGTGTCTCTACTTTTACCTAACAATACCCAAGGGATGATGCACATCATGATCTTTACTTACTTGCAAAATTTGAATAAGATCTTCTCAAATACTAAAACTGGTCCGGTGCTGCCAAGTATAGTGAGAGGCTGTCCACCAAAGAGAGAGTAGGCAATTCCAGTCATGGATGCTCCAAACAGCGATTCTATTGCACTCTGAATATGATACAGAGAGAAGTGTCCATAAATTTTCAAACAGGTTCTTTTTTACAACGTCTTAGTCTGTAGCCTTCTAAACACCAAAACAACCAGTATTTGAAGGTGATTCATGCAACAGTAAGAAAATACTAACCGCAAACCTAGGAATGTAAGTTTGTTTTAAAAGTTCAGATTTAACACATACTATACGACCTTCAGTTGCTTCTCCCAGCAGACCACCAAATGTGATGACAGGAGACATGCAAGCACAGTAGAGAAACAAAAATGATGCCAGACACTGCAGACTGAGAGCATCCCTGAAGTCACTCCAGAAGAAGGGAGCTTTTCTTTTTATATCTAAAATCAATCCTCCAAAAAATCTAAAAAAAAATACAAGATACCAAATTAATGAAAAAGGCATACCAAACTTTCTTCCACAGTATTGCTTTAAATATACTGCAGAGGAGTTATTGTTCCGTGATCAAATGATGCATACTTGTACAATTCATCCTTCCCAGAAAAAAGTTTCTGGAAACCCTGTTCTGATAACTTTAATCAGGAAATTGTGTTTTTAAAACAAACCAATTAGCATGTTTCTTCTATAAAATCTTCATCTAATCATCCAGACCCAAAACTTCGGAACAGGTGTTAGCTCCCACACATTAAACTCTATTATTTATTATGTGAAATAATTCTTTGCATTTGTTTAATCAGAGAGCTACCACAGTGTCCATTTGCCTGCACGTCTACATATAGAGCTTCACATTCTTTATTTGAGAACCTGTTCCTAAATACACCTGATGATAGAACTGAAAGTAGGCCACAGTTTTCCAAGGACAAGAACTGTCATCTTTTGTCATTTACACTACGCTAAGTATAATCAAATATTTAGGAACAGATGCTCCCTTACAGTTAAAGTAAATATCCCCACAATGCTCTCTCTGTCACAGGCACCCAACGTATTGGATGCTGCTGGGCTAAAGAGGAAGACAAAGTGCCACCATCTCCTAAATATCAGGACAATCCTTTGAGCTGTCAATTACCAGGTTCATGAGTGAAAGAATGGCTTACAGCCAGATGACCACCATCTCCTCTTCCCTACTGTGTACACCAACACTGCAGCCGAATCTTTAGCCTTATACAGGTAGGAATGATATTTAAATATCAAGAGGCAGCAAGGTAAAAGAAAAGTCTATCGCACGACTACACTGCACTAAGGCAACCACTGATGGCTGATGCACTTACATCACACCATATTAGGCAAGAGAGCATAAGTATTCCTTAGGGCAAATTTTTCCTTCCAACGTGTCTATATTGCAGCCACCGTGGTAATCATAGCTTCATGTACCAGGAGATATCATGGCTAACTGAGGTAAAAAAAAAAATGCTAGAGCTGCATAACCCGGGAACTTCAACTACAAAATAGTTGTAACCATTCATAATATATGGCACAAGACTATTCCCAACTTTTCCTTCATGCTGTACAAAAATAAGAAATGTTAGTCAAGTTTAACAGAGGTCTGACTTTTATAAATAATAGAGAAAGGAGCTTGCAATAAATACAATGTGAAAACTCAAATCTTCTTGCCCTCTCCCCCTCTCTGGAAATTAGCAGGTATTGTCCTTTTCAGCTATGGTATGCAAATCAGGAAAAATGCCTGAAAGAAATCATATGCCAAGCCAGTCATTTGAGAGAGAACCAGACCATTATGATTCCCTCGGAACGGCATCACTGAGAACACTTAAATTTGCATATGTTTTCACTAACTTTCCAGTGCGTTGCAGTTCTGGTCCAGAGTGTCCTCCAGAATGTTCTGCGTCCCCATGGGCTGCAGTCCCATTTGGCACTCCTGGGATCTTACGCTTCTCCTACCAGAAGGAAAAAATACTTCTCATGGGTCTTAGCAACCAAAACATAATTTTAGCAGAGGAAACGGGCTTTGAGAGCTGAAAGACTAAACATGTAAAATTTATTGTAAGATTCATCAATGTAACCTCTTCATAAGCTGTAGAGGAGTTCTATAACAGAAAATAGTAGAATGAATTGTGGTCTAAGAAATTTAAAGAAATTATCACAGAAAATCCTGTGTAAGAGTAGCAAGCCAGGCTGCTTTGATCAATTCTTGCAATACGCTTAGAACAAAAGCAAACCATGTCTGTTCAGAATAGTCTAAGGTGCTTATGACCAATTACCCCTGAATTTAAAATCTTTAGATATAACTATCTGTCTTTATTCAGGAGAGAACTAGTACTGAACTACAAGAAACATCATCACTATACTGTATGCTTGCAAGACAAGGGTTCTCTTAAAAAAAAAAAAGAGAATGCACAATGTCTCTATAGTGACTCTGCTAAATGCTAAATTAATGAGACTTAATTCTACCTAGCAAAAATTCATCACAACGTTTAAAAAAGTTTGAATTTTACAGCGTACAAACCTGAGAGGGAACATTTTTAGGTGGTTCTATTCGAATTGTTGGGTCCCACTCTCCAGGAGGGAGAACAGTAACCTGATCAAGAAACTCATCGATACCGGACACTAAGTCATTGCGGTCTTTTGCTTTGTAAGCAACATCATGGAACACCTGGAGAAGCGTATGCGGGAGGAAAATGAGATAGAGAAAGGAATACTCTTATTTTTCACAATAGCCCCTTTTCTCCGAAACAGAATGCACTTCATGCAGTTCCCACCAAACAAACAATCTCAGCTTCAACTGATTAGCATCTCTGGTACATAGTTTTCATACAAGTTCCAGCTGCTATGGAAAACATCCTTATGTGTGCTAAACATTCTAGAGATTTTACAGCTTAAAACACAATCAATTCCACAGGAACTTAACTGTCTAAAATGGAATCTTCTCAGTGAAGATATCCTTGCATGTGAATATTGTTTCTTATTTTGTTATCTCCTTATGGTAGCATAATCTGGGCTGTTACAGGATCATGAAATGAACTAGAATGCTATTTGTGCATGATCAGAGTGATTAGCCACATCTCATCTGAACAATTCCACACTGGAGATTCCCTATTACACGTCTACAGTCAGTACAAAATGACTAAAACCAAGCCATAAATTAAAATACCTCATCTGTCATTAGTGTTGCAATTGATCTTCCAATCTCATGGTATTGTTGCCCTTTACCCAAAGGTCCAAGAAGAATAAATAAAAATCTGTAAATAGAAGATAAATAAATAAATTGTCAATGATAGATGATTGAAAATAATTATACATACTACAGAAAAAACTTATTTAAAAATTGGACTAGAAGAACCTCCAAGACAAATATTATATATAATCTCCTTCAAGATCCTCACATGAATTTAAACATGAAGCTCTGGTTAAAAAAAATAACTTCCAAAAATAAGCTTCACAGTCAGACTTGATTGAAACTATCAAAACCTCCTTACATAACAAACCTTATATTATATAATGAATATATGCAATTGCAATCTATGTACAGAACACATTAATTTACTTAATTCAGTTAATTCAACAAAATCAACTATTTTATGGTAGTAGTCTTATTGCAATATTGGGGAAGTGAAAGTATCCCTGAATAAAAATAATTTTTAAATCGTTCTTACTCCCACTGAGGTTCTAGACAGCCTCTAATCTAGGCTTGGGGCTAGTAAGGTTCTATAAAATGCAGAGGACAGGTTCAAATTAAATAATTGAAGTTTTTGGTTTTGCTAAAATGCAAACCACAATTTTTTGTTAACATTCTTAAAGTCTTCTAAAATAAACATTTTTGCATAAATTCTTAATTGTCTTAACTTTTAATTATTTAATTTTCTTTTGGCCAAAAATCACGAAAACTTTTTCTTTTGGTGCTTTTTTTTGTTGGAAGTCGGGGGAGGTTAAGAGCAAAGGCTTCAGAAGTGTTTTTTTAAAGCCAGCTCAGTCCCTCAATGTCCTTTATACACACGCAAAAATTAGAAAAGACAAAAAAGTCATATCCAAAGTAACTACAACTTAAAGAAAATTTTATACTGTTTATCTGACTAGGTGCACAGATCTGAGTCCCAGCACTGCAATTCATCACATAACACTCCTCCTGAGTGTCACAAACAACTGGAATACACTACTGCCTTCTGTCAGAACTCTACTTCTGTAGAAACTAAAAGAGGGAAGGGCAGAGAGAGAGACAGAATCTGTGTACAAACATATGCACAAATACCAAAAAAAAGGTGAGAGACTGCAATAACAGTTAACTCAATGAACTCAGATATGGGAGAATCACTTTGGAGTTTTGATCTGAATCAACCCCAGCAGGAAACTACGAATCTGCAGATCTATTTAAATGCTTTCTATTTGACTACGAAGTCTATTTTAAACACTTTCTAAAAATTCCTCGCAATTTGTTCACAGAACCGAAGTACTTCATCAGACAAAGTTTCACCTTAGAAAAAATGACTCTAATAAAAATTTATGGTTAAAAGTCACATTTACTACCATGTAAATATCTGCAAAGTAACTTTCAGAGAAGCATGATATTTACAGCGTGTTCTTCATCCTTTCGCTATCCCTAGTCATTCAAATAATATAGTTAGGTTTTGCCCTTTACTCAATTCCTTCTTCATTTTTTTCTTCTGGACATAATTATGCAGTATCACACAAGTATTTTCAGTTCTAGATGAAATGTTCTAAGCAGCTGAATATTTCACCTTAGTATTTCATCTGCAGTATTACAAGTTTGAATAGAATAAACTGTGTTGTAACCTAACAAGCTATCATTTCTCCTTCTCCAAAGAATGATTATCTGCACACACAAATGGCATGTTTCTTAATATACCCACACATCATTTAAAGGATGAATGGAAAGATGTCTCTAAGAGATGTCTTTGTTAAAGAAAGAACCAAACTCAATAAATGACAAAGTTGAAAGTCACACCACCCTGCCTCCACAAGGTACTCAGAAAAACAAGAAGAGAAATAAATCCAACTGTACCTTGTTGGAATTGGAACTTCAGCTAGTCCCGTAAGCAGCACTGCAGGAGATAACCTAACAAAAGCAACAACCGCACGGTCCAGGAACTCCAGTTCACCAACTAAGATGTTCGACGCTTCAGCTCCAGGTGGTATCTTTTTCATGAAGTGTAGGTCAACCTGGGAAAGGTATATTAAATTGCAATCTAAAAGCTATTCATGGGGATTTTTTCCCCGTTATGTTGACAGAGGCTTTCTGTTCATTGCACTATAATCTTAGTTATTTCAATTATACAGTTTCTACTATTCTTGTCTGTTGAATAATTTTTTTTAAAATAAAAATGTTTCTCAAAACCAAACAACTCATCTTTCATTACTTGACTAATTTTTCTCGGAAACATGGTTAAAGTACTGCAGAATTAATTTATAAAGACAACAAACCACATTCATAATCTTGTTAAGAATAGAGTAATAATTTCCTATTAGTAAATTTTATCAATAATCATAACAGCATCAATAATTCATAACAGAATGAATAAGTCATAACAGTAGAAGAAATGAAGACACCTTATTTTTCCATAATTAACAATTCTGCAAATCATGAATTCATAGTTGCTGTACAATAATCTCAATTAGAAGAACAAGTTGCACTACATGTAATTTTCCTTCTACTACTTTAAGTGAGATGTAATTTTGCTTTTGGATTTAATGGAAGACAGTTGTCTTCCTGCTGAAAATGACAGAAAATAACCTATGACCACAATTGTCTCAAGAGTAAACCGAAAGAGCAAAGCAGAACAAAAACTTCAGAGTTTTAAGGCAGTGACATTGACTTTTATGGGAAGGTAGGAAAAGGTAGAGAAACAGCTTCATCATGGCACTGCTATATAAGCTCACGGTATTTGCCAAGGAATGTGTTCACTTGTATTTATTTCCTCAGTATCAGTCTAGAGTTTACTCTGTAACAAAGATTGACATGGAGTAATAGAGTATATAATGTATGTTTGATTTCATTATGCACCAGTATTATCTACATCTCAAAATGCATGAATTTTGTCATTTGCTTTCCTTTTATTAATCTAAACACAACAACAGCAACCAAATCCAATATAAACTGTTAAAGTGGACCATTTTAATGTCTATCTTACAGCCATCTGTCAGCACTAGTTTGCATAGTTTTTGGTAATATTTAGAAAATTGTTTTCTTGCAAATGGCTCTGGCACTAAATCAGAA
Organism: Rissa tridactyla; assembly: GCF_028500815.1. NCBI lineage: Eukaryota > Metazoa > Chordata > Aves > Charadriiformes > Laridae > Rissa > Rissa tridactyla. The sequence goes on along the minus strand of NC_071472.1, from coordinate 19,450,939 downwards.
TTCAGATATAACACAGTTGCCTGTGTAATGAAATCTTCTTTCCCTTAGATCACAGAGAGATGCCTAATGCTACCCTAAGCTAATCTAGAATGACAACCAAACACCTCAGGAAGTTAAACAAGCATCGAATCAACGTGGAAGGTTGGAGTCCAAGGACTTTTTCAAGGTAAAGTATCAGTGAGGTAAATTCTATTCCCCACTCAAATCATAAAACAACTCTTCAGGGTTAAATACAAAACCCAAACAGATTTACTCTGCGCTGAATTTTGATGTCATAGGTCATTTACAGTTGACAGAAAGGAAGTGGTCTTTCAGGCATGTAGCAGTGTGCATTCTGTACCAATTTTACCTTGTGAATGGATTTAACATTTAATAAATAACGTCTCATGTACAACGTAATACAGTTGTCACCTTAAGGTCCTAAATATACAGATCACAGGATCAAGTTTCAAATCTGAAATAAACATTCAGTCTCCTGTCTACCAGAAAGTACTTCCAGATATGTTTCCTGTACTATTTATCAGCTTGAGATTCTGAAATCTTTAGGTAGTGAACAGAACCCCAGTCAAAACGAAAGTACTTGGCAGAGAAGCATCCAACTGGGAAAATACACCGGAACCCTGGGTGTTGCTTCCATTACATAACGAGAGCAGAGGTGGCTCTGGAGTGAGTTTGGGGCAATGGCAAAAGCTACATCCTTCAAATGCTTCATCTAACCTGTCCATCATACATCTCTTATCACAAGAGGTCTTCAGCTAGATAGACCTCACGTGCATCTTACTCTGCACCCTAACCTGAGCAACATTCGTGACCTGGCACTAAACAGTATCAGCAAGCTCTGATTAAACATAAGACTAAATAATGTGAAGGCCATTCCCCTTCAGGACAATCAAGGACTGAAAATGGCGGTGAGGGCCTCCCCCAGAACCAAACATAAATTGACATAAGACAAACAGAAAATACCCAACATAATTTCTTGGGAAAGCCCTGACACACAGTAATCAAATTTATTTATAAGCAGGGCCAACCACTATTCAAAAGCAAGTCAATTATTTCACATGGTATTTGAAAGACCAAACTCCACCAGTATGGGACCAGGGTTTGATACAGAAATACCGTGGTCCATGTGGAGCATAGGAATGTTGCCATGAGAAGGGACACGGGTGCAGTCTCTTTGTGCATTTTGTATTTCAGGACAACTAGGGTTCCCTTCAGCCTCTGGCATAAGAAACAGAGAGAAGCCAAGTGCAGTTGTTGAACTGCCATCCCCATCCCGCTCAGAGACAGGATAAAGTGGTGCTGTGACAGATCACCTCCACATCACCCTGGGAATACAAAGTCCTCATGGTGTCCCCAGAGGAAGAGAAGTGACAACATTTACAAGCACAAATATCAGAAACTATGTCTTCCTCTCTGTGCTACTAAAGTAACATTAAAGACAGCTTTTAGTGCCATGTCTCACATCATTCGTTAAGTAGATACCAATACAATCAACACAGCCTCAGTGCTGTATTCAGATTAAGTCAACTTCTTGAATCAACTCCAAAATTTGGAATATTAGAAGTAGCCCAAGGGAGACAGATTAGCAAGCAGAGAATATGCGAGGTAGTCAAAGGTGCTTTTTTGCAGAAGATAAATGAAATTAATATGTGGAATAAAATTAGAGCAAGAAATCACAATACTCAAGAGAAAATTAGTGCACTGCTCTACTTTCCTCTCAATCTGTGCATATAATTCCAATTATAACCGTTGGGAGTTATTGCAATAGCACATTTCAAGGGGAAATTGTACTTTACTTATGCATCTTCAAAAGGATAAATGGATCTATTTAAAGGCAGTCAAAAAAGGTATTTAGATTACAATCCTTTACTGTTACTTCATTCCTGCAAACAAAAGTTGTTCCTTTCATATTCCTGACACCCTTGTTGGTATCTAACACTGCTGAGGCTAGCCAAAAGATGACATGTCAATCTCCTCTCAGGCCAGTTTAAATAGGAACAGCTCTTTTGATCAGCAAAGCTGCAGCACTACAAAGATAGTGAGTGAAGGATCAAACGACACAGCCTCCACTCTTGTTTAATACGAATATCATTGCAGCTAGATAACAGACTGGGATTTTGATCCTACAGCACTTAAAGCAATTGGGAAAACATACAAGAAAAGCACTACTGGATGTCTTGTCGTTCCCTTTGGATTGTTATGAGCTTCACCTCTGCACAGCTTAATTTTGAATAGACAGCTTTATTTCTATTTGATATCCTTTACAAAATTTTACATCTTGTTATTACAAAACCTGCCAAAACAATTAGTTTTAGTTAACACTTTTAATGGAAGTATCAGGAAACCAAAATCATACTTGACTTTTTAAAGCATTATAATTTTGGTTTTAAATATTTTTAAAGTATTAGCATAAAATTTTTAAGAACTTGTCACTGTTTATAGATTTCCTTGCTACCTCTGTAGAAATGTGGTCCATAATACATCACCAGCCAGCCTCCTTTCTTCTCACTGTCTTTGACAAAAAGATCTGTTTCCCGTCTTTATTTCAGCCATACACCATTCCTAGTCTGGCATGTTCAGTCAAGAATTCAAATGGTGAAAATAGCTACTGCTGCTAGGAAATAAGTCTGGCACCAGATGGAGCAATCACATAACTGTACTTTTAGCTCAGCTGCACTAACATTAAGATTCAACAGACTCAAAGTGCTGTTCTTTAGAATTTTGGTTTAAATCACCTTTCTTCGCTTACTCAACCTTTGTTGTATTAACGTGTCAGCTGAAGTCATCTACCCCTGTCAGGTCTGTCATCTGTATCTACCGTGACAGTTTGTTTTAGGTACATACAGACTTCTTAAACAAATTAGGATTCTCCTTTACATTAAAGCTGAGAGGCTGTTTGCTTTTCTTTGCTATCTAACATTGAACTGTCATTGCAATCTCCACTACTGAACAGTTAACATCTTTTGTGAAGTGTACTGAAATATCTTGGCTTGCCAAAAGAATTAAGTTATAGGTTTACAGAAACACATTCTGTTTGAGACATCTGGAATCCACGAGTTCAGGTTATAAAAAGCGTTCATGCATTACTTCTACAAAAAGTAAAAATCTGAGAGGTAAATCTGAATTTTAAGAATTCTGAATTACTTTCCTACTTAGATAATTTTCTGTTAATTTTTAAAAATTCCCCTTACAGATATACACTTATGATATTTTCAGGCAATAAATTTATCTCTGTTCCTAAACTCTGATTTCCTTTTACCAGTAATTTAGTAATAAATTTTAGTTTCATTTTTAAATTTTAATTTCAATTTTTAGCAATTAAAAAAATTCTTTTTTGTTATATACAAACTATGTTGCAGTGCACATGAAACTTTAATACTGAAGTAAAATTTGCACTTGCTTTTCCTGATTCACATGGATTCATTTTATTTAATTTAAAAGATGTATTTGGTAGTCATAAAGCTATCTTCACCGTCAGCGAACACTTACCTTGCTGAAGTCAACAGTGCTATTTTCTCTGCTCACATCATTTTTGTTTTCAATACAGGCTGGAGCAGACTGTGGGGAAACAATCTGACCTGCTAAAAAAAGTACCATTATTACAGAATACTAACAATTACCTCTATAAACAAAGTAACATCTAATGAAATAGTTGTTAAAGAACTAGGTACATTTCATATCAAATGTATATAAAGCATTCGAACATGGCATTTTAATTAAAGTCTTATTTAGAATAACATATTCTCGAAAGACAGAACATTTATCATGTGCAGTTAGGAATGGGAGAACATAATTTAGAAAATGTAAAAGATACTCTTGAATATTGGAAGACAAACTTTCTATGCTAATTAAAGCTTATGATTTTTAAGATATTACATTTGAGGAATGTCCTGCATTCATATAGTTTTTGTAATTAACTTGAGGAGCTGCCAATTCTGAGCAATGTCTGTCTACAAGAATACTCCTCCCTGAATAAAACATGTCCTGATTATAACAACTACAAAACCAAGCGTAAAAGCAGGCTGCTATAAAAATAGATGTATTGGAAATTAAGATGATTTAAAAACTCAGCATTGAACAATGTGATTATTGACATGTATAAAACAAATGTTTCAGCAAACACATTTTCAAAAAATTCCAGTGAGGATTTAGTAAAAGTATTTTATAGAAGTTTTAAAAATGTCTTAAGATGAGAAGAAGTGTTTAAACAGGCCTCAGTCTCATGTAAGCAAACAGTACGCCTTGTGATCAACAAAATTTTGCCAACAAAAGCTCAAGAGGAAAAACAGGATTAAGTAACAAGTATATGTCTCATAAAGCATATTTTTTACTTAATGCCAGCATTGCCCCTGTGCACGGCCAGAGGGTGTGGGGCTGGAACAGGGCAGCATGCAAGCCCCACAGGGTGATGGGCTGCTCCCTGCTTGCCTTCACTCTTCCTCCCTCCCTAGCATGGCAGGAGCCGCGCGCAGCTCTGAACACCACAACAAAGTACAAGAAAGAGTACCAAATATATGAGCCAACTATCTCTTACTGCCCTAACACATACCCAGGAATAACTACAGAGTCCAACTGGCCCAGAGTCAGCATCTCGTGCCCAGCATATATTTGTTTCCATAGCAAATAAAGTCTCTCATATGACTGAGAAATGATGATGTGAAAACATTGGTTCTGGTGAAAATCAACCTAAATTTGCACAGTAACAAAGACCATATGTTCATGATACTTGAAGATGAAGACAGTCAGAAAGTCCTAGGCTAGGCACATTGTCTGGGCCATTCAAAAAGCCACGGCGTGTCCCCTCACACGGCTGTTACACACGCTTGCAGGCCAAGCACGTCCTCAGCCACAGCCACGAAACAGAGCGCTTCACAGGATCCAGTCTGAACAGGACAGGAGACTTTCAAGAGTATCTCGGTCATTGCCAAAATACTGAAGTATCCAGCTTCTGTCACAGCTGAGCACTACAGTATCCCTAAATCTGGTCATGAATTCCCAGTTGAAACATTTACTGAAGGAAAAGGTTGGTTTTCATGAAAATCAACATCTCACTTTCCACTAGGCAAATCTCCCATGACGCAAAACGGGTTTTAGACTCTTGTGCTGCATCCTGGCAGCATAGCCAGAGAGATCTCAATTTGATTAGGAAGTACAGGAACAGAATGTTTTAAAATATATTGCTAGAAATCTTATTATTAAATGTATCAATCTTTAAAATGTAAATATTTTCTCTCTGATTCAGGACAGGGGGAGATCAAAACAAGAATAGAAGTTAGGGCTTTTGTTCAGCACTACAGTGAAATAAACAGAGAATGGCAAAAAACCAGACATGACAAGCATGTTAATCTATCCAAGTAGACAAAAATAAGTCAGGGTTAGAATTTACATATAACAAGAAGAAAGGATTGATTTCAGAAAACAACATATTAATGTAACTTAAAGGAGTCCACATGTAAAAACAATATTAATTCCTAAATGTCACAAGAGACAACTTTTGCAAACTGGAAGCTAGAAATTATTAAATATGCAAGATGCTTATAAATGGTCATTCAAGTTGTCTTAGTTAGACCTTAAAGAAAAAACACTGAGTTCCATCACTGTTACACCATCACCTTTACACTACGTATTGCCATACACTACTTCACACTGTAATTATTTTCTTTATTGTTTATTTAACAGTCTTAGAATTATTTTTACAGGAATCATCTTGTCATATTATAACTATTAAAAATAATATATACATTTTATTTCTGTACTATTTTGGAGATTTTAATAACACAACAAAAAAGCCTTTCACTAGGAAGGGAAAATTTCTGCCCTACCTTACTCCTAGAAAACTTTAAATCTAGTAACATTAGACCTTCTGCACTTTTAATTTCTTCCTTTTAGACATTCATCTATATTCTAGGATTTACATAAAGGGCAATACTTGTAATAATTATTCATACTAAGGTATATACTACTTTACAAAGATGTTACAGGAAAGCAGTTCATTATCTTTTGGTTGCTAATTGGGGATTTACATCTATACTTTTTTTTTTTTTGGACCCAAAAATTTAAGAAAGTGAGCGCACGGATATCTGCCAGGGAGATAACAATATTGACCAACAAAGGAGCCAGAACATGGACCACCTGTTATAACTACTGAAGTTTTAATATCACAACTGGAGGTGTCAAAAGCCTCTAAGCAATTAACTTAACAGTCCAAAGGCTAACTTTTAAACGTTGTGTCCACTTTTCTTTTAGGAGAAAATTATGTAAAAATATACACAGTAGGAAATAAAAGCCACAACGAGTAAGTATGTGAAGTTTATAAGAATAGCATATGTTCTTTTTCTGTGCCAATGGAAGACCTCAAACTTTGATTTACCCATATGCTGGAGTAATCTGAAAGAACACAAGTTTTACCTTGAGGCAGTAAGAGATGTTTAAATAGCTCTGTAACTTAAGACAGCTTTCTGGATCTTGGAACAAGAAGTTTGGGGTTTTTTACTGTGTTGAACAACAATCAAGAATACAAGGTAGAGAAGACAGGTAATTTCACTTTTCACATGATAGTCATGGGGAAAGTTTTTTAAAGAGCATCTTAAACACACTGCAGGAACACGTTTCTTATGCAACAATACAGTCAGTAAAATGCAAATGTGCAAATCTGGAACTTGGTCTCTGTGTGTCCCTTCAACAGAAAAGTAAGACAAAAAGTACTGGGTTTTGGAGAGATTTTTGCTCCTACACACATTTAGTTTGTTAAATGCCTGGGTATTTTGTACGCAAGAGCAGGTAGATGTCGTGCTGTGGTGGCCCTCTCCCTAGGAACAGGACTGTAACACTACATGGTTATTTTCATGTTTGGTAGCTTCCTCTGCTTCTGAGCTATGAAGCCACAAAAATTTCTAAATTAATTTAATTTTGTGTATAATTTCATGTTGACTTCAAGTAAATGTCTTTGGGGTGAATACCATTAAGCACATGAGTAATCCCCAGTGGGGTAGGACCAAAAGCATACTGATGGCACCCTAGTGAACACTGGCATCACCAGCGTCACCACTGGTTTTCCAACGCCATTACTCAGTTTGCAAAGCATGTTGGCAACTATATACGTGCTTTATCCTCAAGCCATTTTTAATTTCAAAAACTGATTGTTTTCTCTGAATGAAGGAAACAGTTATTGGCACCACGATGGTCCCATGAAGCAACAATCAATTAAAGAATTATGTGAACGAAGAGGGAAGCTGTCACATCATACCTAGACTAAACCAAAAGTAAACAAAAAAAAAGGCACTTCCTGTCTGATTTCCACCAAAACGTCAACAGTCACCACTGCATCACACCATCTCTGGGACACAGGTACACTAAATCCAAGTTTTCTCCAAAGTTTATCTTTACAATATGGAAGCTTTCAAAGCACTATGTGCAAAACAAAACAAAACAAAACAAAACAAACCCAAAACCAAAAAACCCCAAAATCCGAACTAACCCCAAACTCTAGCCAGGCTTTAAACATCTGCTCTGAAAAAAAACACTTGTGATGGTTTATTACTTCTTTGAGTTGGCAATATGGGGTTTAGGTTGGTAAGTATGGCGAAGGCATAAACCATCGACTCCCTATAAGAGGGAATAAGAGCAGCAAGATTTATTCAGATCTTCCATGCCCTGTCCTTGCCAGTTCCATTCCAGCGATCTCAAGCAAAATGTTTATTTACACATTGTATGGAGTAAATACAGTATTTTATTTTTTAAGAGTGCAATGCAGTACTTTCAGTCCTTATAAATCTAAAGTTTAAAAGCCTTGATTTATCCTATAGTCCACCTACATAAAGCATCTGAAGAGCTGCATTCTTTGAGAATTCATCAGAGAGCCATTCGGGTATTTTAAAGTATCAATCAAACAAATGCACAATGGGGTATCATTGAAAGATCCAGCCTACATACAAAGGAACTTAATACCTAACAGATAACACCACACTAAAATGGGTGTGAAGGCTTATCTGTGTATTAAAAAGCCAATATCAGCACAGTTTCTAAAATTATATTTTAAATTGGTGTACATAAAAAAGAGCAGTTTTTTCAGATAACGTGAAATTGCCAGAGCTTTGAACAGAGCAAGATTCACATAAAAAATATTGTCATGCAAAGCTAAGCCACTTAAAAATCAAAATCCATCAAAATAAGGTTCATATTTGTTACACTAACAGAAGTTTGCATTTGCAGATAGAGGTCAGCATTTTGAGACTATTAGTCCTGCCAAAAGAAAAAAAAATAATAATCCCAGTAAATTAATGTCACATGCAACATACTCTTACTCCCTAAAATTTAAAGCTCAAGACATTTAACTATGTGTATTGTATTTATTAATCAAAATCCAAGACTATGACAAAAACCAAGAACAATGTGTTCAGATACAAATCACAGTTAATGGAAACAAACTGGATGCAACTGACACATCAAAGGAAACTGAATCAGAAAAGAAGTTGTTTATTTTTCTAGACCATACAGATTTCTTCCCATTCAGAAAAAAAAAAGCTGTGATTTGCAAACCAGCTATAACAATTTTCAGGCTTTTCACCGCAACTAGTCACCAATTTTCCAAATCTAAATAGACACACTGTCCAGATCAAAAATCAAGGACTGAAAACCAGGAAGTTTTCCTAAGTATATGGTAAAATTCTAACAGAGCAGTGATACCATCTTTGCAGGCTGAATTTGTATGACTTTTAGTCCTCTTGATGCATAACATTTTAAATCGGTGGAGAACCATTTTACTCTCATTGTACCTGCGTAACCACAAGCGTATTTGGTGCTCGCTAATGATACATAACTTAAGAGGATGAGGAAAAAGTCACTTTACCTGTTTTTCTAATGCTAGGCCTGAATCTCAAGCATAATTCACGTGAAGTCATGCAGTTTTAACTAAAATGCTATGGTTTGCGGTTTTACAAATTGCGGTAAGAAAATGAACTTATAAAGAAATGGCACTTTTTTTCCCCAAAAAACATCATTCCACACAAGCTTCTCTTAAGTGTGCCACAGCTGCTGACAAAGGCCTGAGGTATTTTTTAATCACTATAGCAAGAAGTTGCATGCTGTCAAGAAACTGAGATGAAGACATGGGTGTACATTTGAAATGATCTGAAGCCCAAGCAAGAATAGGTATTTATACTACCTCTGAACCTTCAGGGAGTTTACAGAACCCAAAGGATAGGAGATGAGGAAGATACAGAGATGAGATGAGCCTGTTAGAGACAGACACAACAAAGACAGAGCAAAATAAAGAAATACAAAGATGAATGATACAGTTTTATACATATAGATTACACATTTTATCATGGGTACAAGGAAATGTGGAGAAAGAAAGAATAAATATCAGATGAAAATGTTCATAAATTCAAGTTACATTTTAGTAATATAAAAACCTGTGGATAATACAAGTTGATTAAAATATACACATTTGAGAAGAATATAAACCAAGAAATGGAGCATTAGCTAATTTAAGCTAGAATTAACTATCTTTGAGTTTGCCTTCTCTTCAAGTAAAGCTGAAGCAATACACCTGATCCAGATCCATACTGACAGAAAACTTGGGCATATATATGGCATTCGTTGTGACTTATTCCAAAAACGTAGGAACACGGTCACATACCTAGGAACCCATCCCTACCCTTTTCACATGGCCCCAAGTAAAGTCCATCTCTCTCCACGTGGTAGTACTGACATCAGAGTTTCACATGCTGTAAACTAACTCTGAGTTATGGCATAAATGCTTGAACTGATGTTTAGGAGAGATTAGGAAACTGAGGAAAGTAAAAAACACAGTCACATAACTGGTCATTTAGACTTACTGGGATACTAAAGCATACTGTCCTAAATTAGGTAGCCAAGCATAGTCTTAAACACCTCTGCGTGTGCTCGTAACTGCCATAAAACAATGAAGAAGTCCAAACCAGCCGACCTTGCTAACTGAAATAACTGGAAAAAGGCTTGAAAAAGAATATGTCAAAATTAACTGCTCTAACAGGTCATGCTGTTAACTCTGAAGATCCCTAATTTAATATGCCATTGCTTCCTTCAAGCTCTTTGGCATATCAATAAACCTCTCCTTCGAATTTCAGAATTTCCCAAACTCAGACATGATGTGTGGCACAATTTTTACATTAATAACATGTCTGCTCTGACATCAAGGGAGAAGAAGCAGTTATAAATGGCATATGTATGGAACACAAAACAGGCACAAGATCATGTTATTATGGATAAAGAACACTTTAGCAAGGTGCATGGAAATACAATTTACAAGTCACTTATCCTGCCATGCTCCTCACCCCTAGTTCCTTCCTCTTTGGCTTTAATCAGTAAAAGGTCTGTTAGATCTCATTACATATATACACACACGCGCTCTGAAGTCCAGATTAAAAGTGAAATAGCCAGTCAAAAGAACTGAAATGTTTAGTTGATGAAAACTTATTTTCCTAACCACCTTTTCATCAAATCAGCTACTATTCTGTGGCACGCACGATTCAATTCTTAATTGCAGAACCCTTTATAAAAGGGGAGGGGCTTATGACAATATTTTAGCATTCCCCTATCAATAGAAAGTTGTTATATATTTGCAATTGTCTTTGGCTTTTTAGACCATGTCATAGGAATTTACAGACACAGGCATCAGGGTGAAAAACCCACCGATCTCAATAAAAACAAGTTAAATTGCTTTACAAACCAAGCTTTCTAAAGATGATTTACTAATGACAAAGATTCATATTTCTACCTGCCTTTTACAGTATTTATGCTAAAATTACTTGCCATCCTCTATTTTGGGTATTTGGTGTCAAATTAGACTTTAAAAAAAAAAAATCATTTTTCTTACTCTTATGCCAAATTTGACTGTCGGGTTTTATTGGAACATCAAAAGCAGGCTTTTAATTCTCACAGTTTTGATGCTTAATGAAAAGTGAAAGTTAAACACAGCATGGCAGCATTAAAAATGCATGGTAAATCCATAGCACCCTGACATCTTAGCCCTCCAGAGGATGTGAAGAACAGCCATTGTAAACAAAAGATAATACTACTAAATACAAAGCAAATTAATTAGATGGTCTGACAGACTTTTAAACAAAGAAAAAGTGGAGGGAGAACATATGTGCAACTATCTTCCAGCAAAGATATCACAGTGGTCTGTCAGCAGCAGAGCCATATATTACATTTAAGTTTATGTCTTCATTTTCAGACTTTGCTCTTGAATACCTGGAAATTGATACATTGATAAGCTAGCATAGTCAAGAACTTGGACAAAGAAGGGATTTGTACCACGTAACCCAGATGGCAAGGACTGATGGCTCTGAACCACCTATTTAATAAATTACAGACTGCTAAGGACTGTTATCAATTAAACTGTCTACACTAAACCCAAATTTAACCAAACGGAGAACTTCCTTTTGTGCAGAAGCGTCAAAGTTCCCCCGCCTCATTTCAACGGGTACGACTAAGTGGCCCTTCTAAAGCTCCCGGCACTTGTTGTTTCTGCCAACTCTGATCGGGGTGAACTGAGCTGTAGGCTCATCAGTAGTACCGGAGATGATCTGCTTTTCTCCCTGCAGTTTCCTAAGAACTCAGCTTCTCATCCAGAAAGTAAAAGCAATAATAAAATATTTTACTATTTTAATGTATTTTTTTGTATTAAAGAGAGAGAACAATACTGCTCCTGTTGGCAATATATGGAACATTTTATGTTCATACATTCTACACAGTATTTGTGCAGTAATGGGAATAAGCAGACTAAAATGATGCCTTGATTGCATTTTACCAGTTTATCCTCAGGAAATAAAGATGTGCCTCATAGCACACTCTTGACAATAATGCAAGGTGTTTATATCCCTTAATTTTGCTTTCTTTTACACATATTCAGCTGTTTTTTCCTTTGCTTTCATCTGATCCGAAGTTACATTTTAACAACTCATTTTTATATTATTACGAGAAGCTTGTACAGGTGCTCCATGGCAATCTGAAAAGAAATATATAACACTGTAGCTGAATTCTAGCATTTGGGTCATGAGGCAGCAGCAGAAGAAAATTACCAGAAACCTCGTTACTACCTCTGGTCAAGTTGCTAAGGACAGCAGAGTTCCTAAAGCTGAGCATTTCAGTGTAGATTCCTGCATGATTTACACACCACATACCATGGCAAGTTACCCAGGGTAAAGAAATACCTAAGAGTAAGCCAGAAGAGGTAGTGGTCAGTGTGCCTGAGATTAGGCAGCTCTGCAGAATCATCGCTTTCCGCACTCCTTTAATCCTGGAATATTGGGGCAATAGTTCCTACTATGCCCAATGAGCTGCTTTATTTGCTGTTGTCTTGAAAAGGGAAAAAACTGTGATTCCTTTTAAAACCAAAAATCCAGATGGAATTTTCTTCTTCTAAAAAAAAAAAATACTGATTTTATTCCAATTCATGCAATAAAATAAGATTCAGACTTTTTAATGTAACAGGGTAATGGATGGTAAGAGAGAAACTCAAAAATAAACCAACCCCTCTTTGCTTTATCACAGGGCCATCATCCATTTTGATGAGGTCAATGCAGAAGACTGCCAAATATGCATTAGCACTTAAAGGATGCACGTAGAAAAGCAATGCTTCAAACTGAATAAAAGACATCTGTGTCCAAAAAGACTGGGTTTGGAACTCTTCACTGTAATTTAGAGAAAAAGATGATTTACCTTCGTATAAATGTTCCTAAAATTATTAAGATTTGTATTGTTTATGGTGCATTGAACTTAGTTTAAATTAACATAGTCAAAGTGACTAAGTGATTTTTTTAACCAGGGGATAGAGTGCTCTGAGGTATCTCTGCATAAGCACGTGAACTGGAATTCAGTAATCTTGCAGAATTATGTGTCTTCCTGCTTACAGAATCACTTAACCACCAAGTATATAAAATTAGTGTGTTTAATATGGACTTAGGTGCTGTCCTGATCAGAATCTATTTTTGGGGCGAATTAGATAGACAGATGAAGGTTCCCAGAAGAAACTTACACAAAAGTGAGATGTTTCTGGAGTGAATTACTGCATCAGTTCCACTAACTGTAACAGTAACAGAAAGTTACTGAAATTGCACTTTCACAGCTTGCCCTGTGGGGTCTTCTTAAGGAGGCCTACTGCTTATAGGTTATATAAAATCTAGTGCAAAAAGCTTACAGAATGCAAGCTGCTAACTTGTGTCCTGTGGAAACTGAGAAATAGGAACATTATAGCATTAACTTTCCTAAGCGTCTCCTGAATATTTGTTTAAAGTCATCAGCAAGAGTTGCACAAATCAACAGGAACGTTGCCTTACAAAGGGTGGACAATCATTCTACATACTTTTACTCTTGTGCATCCACATGTATAATCACACACACCTTAAATATTATTTTTCCTTACTCTTAAAATGATATTTTGGCATAATTACTATGTTTCTATTTAATATCCTCTTCAGATGAAATTATACATTGCCTTTTAGGTCTGAAAGTCTTCCCCAGGGAATTGTCTAGATTTAGAAGTACCTATTAAAACTTTACACGGCAATGATTGAAACAAAAGGTCCTTCCTTGAAACCAAACTTAATCTTTATATCAACGGCCCCATCTTTCCAGATCACCCGCACTACTACTCTTTCCTCTTCTGCCCTGTGCCTCACGGCACACAGCTGCCTCTTGCACCCTGCACCTTCCCAGTGCTACTCCCCACTCCCCAGGGTGACAGGGGAGCTCAGTAGGGCCCTGAACCAAAGAGACAGCAGAAGGCACTGAGATTTCACTAAAGCTAAGGTGATTTCTGGAAAAAGAGTCAGTATAGTCCAACGGTGTTCAGACAAAAATGTTGCGGCTATTGTTATGATACTGGATACAGAGGCTCAGTAATTGTGCAATGTATAGTTCTTGTGAATTAATTGTAAATACTCGCATAATTTGGCTGCAATTTTCATAACACGGGCCTGTGTTTATGTAAATAAGGAAGGGGCAACAAGGAATGATCTTTAATTATGTTTAAACTATAACAACAGCACAGCTTATAAAGGCTTCTGTAAAAGCAAGAAAGAAAAGAGTTAAGCCAATATTTTAGTGCAGAACTACTCTGAAAACGTGCTCTCATATTTTCATGAATGTGATTTTCCAAAAAGTGATTTTCTGAAAGAATAAGGCACAGTTCTTGCAGCATTTCTCCAATAGTGTCATCTTGAAAATGTTTTTCTCATTCTCCAACCCCTCAAACCGAACTATGAAATCTGAAGCATGAGTTGAACGCTAGCTAATGCATACGCTGTCATAGACTAAGAAACTAAATCAGCCCTGGGTAGTCAACAGAAGTCAAAAATAGTCAAATCACATTTCTGGCACTAATGGAGCACGTCCACAGTTCAGAGCAACACTGTGCAAAGATGGTCAAGCTCAATCTGAAGAATCGCACAGGGTGCCTAAAGCACCACAAGTGTACGCAAGCTGTGCTGCAGCGGGGATAATGTGCCATGCCAATTACCCAGCACAGAATGGCACACTAACACAGCTAGCCTGTTTCCAACACCTGAGCTAGTTCCCTTGAATAACCCTGCACAGCCCTGAACTGTGCCAGATATCTGAATTTCAAATTTAAACAGGTGTGTTCCTGAATGCAAAAGAGGAACCACTCTCATGTAAAAGGTACCACTTTTACACAGTGGCTTTTCAGAGCAGAATCACACTGAGTTCAAGCTGTGGGTACAAAGCACATGCAATATCGAACAGGCAGATGTTACTGAAAGCTCAAAATGCAAAATGAAGCAACACATTACCATTTTTATCCATGGAATGGGGCTCAGACTGCTTCTTTCCAATATCAGCAAAGGATCTCACAATTGGGATCCTGTTGCTCAGCTTCTTCTGGTTCTGATGGTGATGCTGTTTCAGTAATGCCTCATGCACTCTGTGACGAACATCCTCACTGAGCTGCCCAGAACTCACCTGCTGGTCCAGAATCATATCTGAAAATACATACATAAACATAATAAAAGAGGGGAAAAAGGAAATATTTATTTTTAAATTGCAATCATAAGAATTAGTACCATACAAGATTACAAATTAAAGGTATCAGTTCCTTTAACATAACAGAATTAAACAGTAAGTTTTATCTAGAAGTGTTTCAGTCTCAGGAAAAAAAAAAATAAAACAAAAAGGATGCTATTAATGTAAAAAAGTCAATCCCTCAAAAGATACGCAGTTCCCAAATTAAGGTAACCTATGTAACTTTGAAGTCAGTCCCTAGGCAACCCCATACATAATGCTTTTAAACCCAAGATAATAATGCGTATAACTCCCTTTTTATAACCCCCACCCTATTTGCTACAAAGGACTGGAATGCTGTGAGGAAACACCTTTTGTATTCCCTTTATACTTACCACAGGAGATCACAGTCTAGTGCTTTATTTCTTATAACCATAATTACAATACTTTCACTAAAATATAAAGAAATTTCAGATAAAGCAATACAGGAAAATTTGCTGTATTATTTGCAAATACTTAATCTCATTCTATGGCCTGATGTACATGTCCCTGCAAGAGAATCATTGCATGGAGGTGTGAGTGAATCTGATCCCCCTGCTAAGAAATTACAACCATTTTTGCAGTCCACTGGCAGAAAATATTCTTACATATTCATATTCAAAACTATTTGTAAATATATGCATTATGTATTTCAAATGGGAAAGAACTGTTGAGAATTTTGTGGGGTTTTTTTTTAATTATTATTTGGGAAATCCTGCTAGCAACAGTAATTACACTTAACAGAAAAAGAAAGGAAAAAAAGAAATTCTGTACGATACACACTGTCCTTGTATATCCATTGGAAGAAACTGTACTGCACAAAAATAGTGATATAATAAGCTGAGTCAAAAACTCCTTGTACTGAAAATTCAGACAGCTCATGATTCTGTCGTGGAGTCAGATTCGTATCTACCAGTAAACTCAGTGGAAAAGCAAGCACAACAGAAAAAATAAAAAGCAGATGCATCATAGTAGAAACATATTTGTCAGGTCTTTGATAATTCCCAAAAGCAAGAGAAAAGAAGAGAGATAATAAAAGGCATTAAATAATTATGCTGGTTAAAAGCAGAGTTTAATTGCTAACAGTCAACTATGCATTGTATATACATTTAAAAAACACAGCAGTTTTTCTGGAATTCTCAATATCCACATAACAAGCCAACGTATCATACATATAGCTGCTTTAAAAGCTGAACAACAAACTACCTGAATGTTTCAGTTACTATGAAGAGGATACCAACAAATTTACATCTCTGTGACCACACACACACAAAAAGACAAGGTTAGGTCCACAGAAAAACGCAGCCGCCAACAGATGTAAACATGAGACGTAACCACATCTCACAATGAAGAGTGATGCAGAGGTTTTCCATGTTGCCTTTGACCCTCTCCCACAATTACATTCTGTGCAGTATTAACAACGGTGTTGACTGAATGGCTCATGCCAAAGAGTAATACTGCCTGGTGGTGTGCCTAAACTAATAAAACCTGTCTTTGGGTGCGTCACCTGACTCTGAAGGGCACTTTTATCTCCAGGGTTAACTCAGACACCACCAGGTCAGTTATCACTGTACTCCCAGCCTAGACAAACACAGTTTTTCTATTACTCTAGACTCTCATGGAAGAAATAAAGAGGCACAGCAGCAAGATGAGTTACAGAAAGGCAAAAGAGAAGGTAACGAACACAAGTTCAAGAGAAAGCCTTCAGCAGATTTTTTTCAGATGGAGCCAAGAATTTGCAACCCACAAGAAAAAGAAAAGAAAGCTCCAGCTCCAAGAAACCTATTAATTTTCCTGCTCAACTCCACTGCCTTTTGAGGAACTGCCTCTGCCCTGAGGATAAGACTATCTTCCCTTTATATAGCCTTAGTACATGAATTTGCATGTCATGTTTCCCAAAACAGGCCAGTACTTTCTGTAACATGACAGTGGATCTTCAGAGGAAAAAAATAACATAGAGTGTCTGTGCTAAAGCACAATTGAAATGATCCTCTCCCTGCTCCTTTTTAATTCTGATGACCAAAAGACAAATTGTAGAAGATGCAAAAACAAATATTACCTTCCTTGAGTTGCTCTAAGACAGAAATAAAAAGGAAGAGCTGAAAAAGAGGACTCCTCTAGAACACACAAATTTAGAGTTGTGGTCATCAGCTTGCTTACAGATCAGTGGAACTCCACTTGTATGGTGTCATTCCTAGAATTGCAGTATTTTCCATATCAAATATTAAAACATATTAACTGCTGAGAATGATGTCAACATTTGAGATGATCCACTTGAGGAGGAAAAATGCCAGGAAAAAGAAAATGCCAGGAAAAAGACAACCATATCCCTATCCTCTTCCTTGCCTAGATGTTCTGCTAGACTCGTTAACAGTCAACACAAGCCATAGGGTTAGTGCCAGTGTGGTGACTAACAATTTTTATTTCCTGCCAAACTGAGAAGAAAGTGGCTTACCTTTAGTTTTCTTTTTTTACAAGTTCCGTTTTACTGTAGCACCGCTACCACATGTAAAAAGAGAAGACACATTCAGATTTGGAAAGAGTGAAGACGCGTTTTCTTGCCTTGACACTCCTCTCCAGTTCCTTTACTACAGACCCACTTGCAGTAGCAGCTGTAGGAGTTTAAATCCAGTCAAATTACTGCCAGATTGCTGTATTTTGACTATTTTTTCAAGACCTGAACTGAACAGATTTGAATAGTAAGACTGTCTCCATCAGCACCTATGGGTTTCCACTTCAGTTTCTTCCTAAGTTTTTCAACATACCCTTTAAAAACCCAAGCTTCTGCAATGTCAGTGATAACACTCTTGATTGCAAAGACAAGCTTGAAAGTAAGAGCAACATGGTTGAAGTCTGAGAGTAAACGGCAGGAGCATTTTAAACATCTCATTTTCAAAACAGGCTCTATTTTCTTAATCCTGTGAGAAGATCCTACATGCTCCCACCAGTTGAAGATGCACCTGCTTTTCAAAGCCTTGTTTTTCACTTTTGTATTTAGAGCACATGGCCATTTCTCCAAACTCCAAATGACAAAACAAAGTAAACAATACAGACCTGAAACTTCACAGCACTATATCTCAGGTACATTCCTGTCTAACAACAGAGACTCTTCAGGGTTTCTATACTTGACAACAAAGGTTTGGGGATTTCTTGTTTGTTTGTTTTAAAGGATTTTCCTCTTAAATGACCTTTTAAATTCTGCAGACCCCCTTTTGAACCAGAGACACAGGTTAATTTTCAAGGATGCTTCAGAACCATATGGATCTTCCAGCAAGATGCAATGTGTGGAATATCCACCAGCACAGTGTTACCCATCCTATTAATTGCTCATACCATACCATTTCTGCTGATATCAGGAACACTGAAGTAGGGTGTTTCTTCAGTAAGGAATCTTGATTCATACTGGAACCATGAAATAACTTTTCAAGCTGTTAAAGACAGACATTCTTCCTGCCCTGGTCATTCAAAAGGATTCAAAGAAACTTGGGTTTTCATATAATTTCAAGAATGCTTTCTCCATTCAGACTCAGTTACAATACATCACTTATATAAAATTGATTTTGTGAGTAAATGTGAGCAATGCGAGTACTTAAACAAGCTACTGTAGTAACTCAAATGTAACTCCTCATCACCTGTGAACAATTTACCCAGGCTGTGAATTAAGAGCATCAGGACAGCAAACACTTCAAAGCAGTTCAAATGCATCTGTCCCACCTCTAGGGTCAGCAAGGATGCAAAAGCAGGTTGGATGCTTCCACTCACTCTGGAGACATCTGTTACACGCTGCAGCTTTGTACAGGGGCATGCAGCCAGATCCACGTGGAGCCATCCCAGGTCCAAGCAAATGAGCAGTAAGGAGACAGTCAAATGTGGCCACAGCTCATTCCCCATTGTTCCAGGTTCACAGTGTGCCCCTCACCTCACATACAATACTACACAAAACTCACAGGTGAAACATAGAATAAATTTATAGAAGGTATACTGTATTTGCACCAAAATACCTGTGAAGTCCAGAAAGACATTACTAACAAATAAAGAGTCTAAACTGGGCCTGACTTTTGCAGTGGTGAGTAAAAAAACAAGACCCGGAGCTTTTTTTTTTTTTTCCCATCTGCGTACAAGATGAAATACAAGTTGTGAATTTCTGGGCTCATATTCTCCTGATATAGGTCAGCACTGACAGTTTACAGCAGAAGAAACTGAACTCAGTATATACGAGCCAAGGTGCCAGTATTTACACCTCTCAATCTTACAAATTTTATAACTATGCCATTGCAGGACAAAATGAGAGATTAATGATAAAAAATAGAATGCACAGGCTTTTGTGTGTGTCATGAATGCAGTGATAGCTGACTACAAAACCTAATTTAAAAGCCATGATTTATTTGGTTTCTGATTGTTTCCTTTCCCTTAAAGACAGGGAAGAAGAAAACACAAGCAACCCTAAAGCAGTGCTTTATGGAAGACACTCACTTGAAATGACATCCTTTATCTCACCCTGTCTCTAACAGGAATCCAAATATACGGTTCCCTAGGGAGTTAGGCACTAGGAGCAATAGAAAACTAAGAATTAGGATTCCTGGGCTGCATTTGTGAACCAAGACCTGTTTACAGTGTTTACAACAGTGATTATAAATAAGCTATCTAAGCCAGCGGATTTAGCCCACTCATCCAAGGAGGCAGAGCGTTCCAGCACACCGAGAAACAGATTCTATTTCCAGCTCTACCTGAAATTACTTTGTTCACCATTTCAGCTGAATTACTTGAAAAGGAAAGATGAAGAGTGAAAAATGTCTGCTTTTTAAAGTTACAACAGGCAATTTTACTGAAGAACAAGAGCAAGCATTTCACAAAACTGTAAATAGTAGAGAAGAGACTAAAATTCCCAGCTTGCAGCTCAGACAGCAAGCAGTTGTAAGTCAGAGCTATGCTAACATGGCACAGTGGATGCTACAAAAGAACAATGGAGACCTCATAAACCAATTTATTTTGCATCTCTATACAAAACAAGAGCCATGAGTGACATTGGTTCTGTCTTTTACACACAAAATGAAAGCTGAGATTGACTTGCACAATCTAAAAAATTCCCAGATTTGTGGTTAACACGGGAAAATACAGAACAAAAACCAAAAAATGCCATGCTACTTAGAAGTTGGTACGAGGTTTACAATTTATCTGCAGACAAGAGAAGAAAGGTTTCTCTGTAATCACCACATGGTAAGCTGCAAATAAGGCAAACAAACACAAAAAACCTGGCTAAGTGAGAGGGTGAAAGCTGAACAAAAGGCAGGTGTAGGGTCAAACAGAGAAGCAGATTGCTCACAAGGAATCCCATGCTTTGTCACTGTGACCAAAAACTTGTAATAAAAGTTAAATTTACCATAAAAACACTGTCAGAAACACAACACAACCAGAGTGTTGCAGCTGAAACAAAAGGCTCCAGTGAAATAAAATCTAAACTGGAGCCAGTTTAAATTGTTATTATTATGATGTGATATAGCTTAAAGTAAACAAAGGCAAAAAAAGACTTGTTCAGATTGAAAGCTTAACATGATATTACTGAAGTCAATAAAATGGCACACTTGGGATGTAATGCCCTGAGTTGTTGAGCACAGAGTCCAGTGACCTCAATCACAAGATTAAGCTGTTACACTGATTGAAAATTTGATCGTGAGGAACACACAAAAGACTGCTTGGGAAAAAAACAGTCAGATCTCTGGATTGGAAAGCATAGGAATGTTTAAAATTGAATTTAAAAAATAAACCATTATTACATTTAAGCTATTTAAAATAAATGGGACTATCTAATATTTCAAACATGTGCAAGTTGCCAAAGCACCACTGTGCAATGCTGAGGCCACAGTTTGTATTTGACAAGGTTTGACATTTGTTCACAGTACACTCTGCACAACTACAAGAAAACGCGAGATCTGTGATTCATGTTGTAAAGAAAGTATTGCCATTAAAGGCTGGACCGAACAGTTTTTGAACCAAACGACAGAAAATGGCATCATATGTTAAGTAGAAGAACCTTTGGGGTTCATTCAGTGGTTACAATCAAAAAACCAGATGGTAATCTGAGAATCTACATGGTTTCAAAGGAACTAAATGAAAATATCAAAAGAGAACATTTTCATCTGCCAACTTGAACAACACAGTGAAGCTGCTCTCTAATGGTGCAGCCAGATTCTGGCAAATACCTCCTCAAGAGACAAGTTCCAAAATAAATTGTTTTGATTACATAGATTTTTCAGACTTCCTTTTAGCATATGTTCTATACAGAAGTGATCGATAAAATATTACTACATCAAATGTTCAAAGGAATTCCTTGTGCATGGAGTGCTAGCATACCGATATAGGAGCCACTGCAAAGACGTACAAAAAAAGAATGTCACGTATTAAAAATAGTAATTAAAAAAAATCCTAAAATACGTTTAATAAAAATGCATTTTTAAACAGGCTGAAGTTCAGCAGAGGAATTTCAAGGGAAAAATAAAATTCATCCTAAAAAATTTAAGAACTATTTGAGAAATTTCAGGAATGAACATGCTATTTCACTGCATGATGACTATGTTGGGAATTCATCCCAGAAGTCTTTATTATAATTAGATATTGTCTGTGAATTCAGCATCATAGGTATGAATAAGCTCTTTATCAACAAAGAAAATTGGGTGCCTGTCCAAAGAAATTTAGTCTTGTAGATCAAGTCATTTTTTTAATAAGACAGAATTGGAATGAAAAAGAAACTAATAAAGAATGGACATGCTGGAAGACAGGATGATTTAAAAATTCTCACCACATCACTGGTGCCAAAATATTTTTATGTGGAACTATCAGAGTTTCCAGAGATGAAAAACAAAATGTTCTCAAAGCCATGCAAACAGTATAAAAGATGGTTTTAATCTGTAGATTTTACTACAAGCCCATTAAGGTTTTAAAATATATACTTTAATAAAAGACATTTTCAAGGACTAAGTGCTAAGAGTTTAATGCCTTAGTGAATAAGTGTTTTTAGATTAAAAGCCTTGACTAAAACAAATAGGAATTCTTTGTCTCAATTTAGCAACGAAGATTAAGTATACCTCTTTCAAGGATACGAAGACTGGCACTGCATTTACAGACATATAATTTGATATAGAAATATAGTCCAGATAGCAAGACATTACCAACAAACACACAACACACATTTCTCCCTAACAAAGTGTTAAGGCAAGTAAAAAGAAAGTACATGTGCACAATTAGTTTATTTGTTCTCAAAAGATATGATGCGATATAGTTATGCAGCAAAATTTTCAACAGGTTGCATTAAAAAACAAAACCCATAGTAATAAAATGTTAATCAGAAGTACAAGTTAATTTAGGAGTACAACTTAAGACCACAGCGTACAATCTATTTTTGCAAATTCTCCTACATGTGGTATATACAGTGGCATTGAAAAGAACAATCGAAAGTGACCATCAGGATCACTGGATGAGCCTAGCCTGAGCATGGCTAGCAAGCAAAATAAGAAGAATTAAGTGTTGAAAGAAAGTGAAGCCAACAAGTGAGAGCAACCATTTCTTTAAATTCTAAAGTGTCAGGACTGTCAGATACAACTGGAATACATACCAACTCCAGGGTGAAAACAATGTTTGCAATGTATAGCACACGCTAAGTAGGATTATAACTACTGACGGTGAATAGCAACTGAACAGAACAGACAAGAAAGGATTTTCGGAGAGATACAAGTTTTGTCTAATCTTCATGTCCAGCAGTCATTTATATGGAAAAAGGCCTGTCATATTCTTTGGAAATATTAAATTTCTAACAAACCTAGCACACATATCTTGGTGGTGTGTTTGGCACCACTACTATGAAAAGTCTTTCCTCCTCTCAGCACTGCCTAATGTGTGCCGCACTCACTGTAACATTTTGGAAGTACTGGAGAGCTGGAACTACATATGTAGTATTAGAGTACCAAATTACAAAGGAATTCGATTGAGGAAGAGGAAAACAACATTACTACAACACTAATGATAATAATAATATTAATATTAATAATAACAATAATAATAATAACAATAATACAGGAAAGCAAATGGAATAGCAACTTTATTTATTGGGGGGGGCGGCAAATCTTTTCAAAGAAACATGACACAGAACGTGGGTAATTTACAGAATGATAGAATGATTCACTTGCCAGAAGAACCCACCACAAAGTTGTTTAAAAAAAAAAAAAATTTACACTATTGGTTATTGAGTGTGCAGAGGGGAAAAGAAAATCCTCTCTGAAAGACAAAGCGAGACCCAAGAAAACCTTATCATGTGTCAGATCCCATTATCAGAAAGAGATGCCTACCAGTTCGACCAAAATAACCCAAGGAATAAAATACACCCACATCTGCCACAACAATAGGTACTTTTAAAGTGAAAGCCAATTCATGAAAGTCATCCTAAAGCCTTGTCTCAGAAGAAACAAGTTTTCCTAGTCAACAAATGAAGATATCCCAGAAGCAGGACTGATTCAAAATAGCATTACAGTAACTCATCAAATTCTCTACTGAAGGACAACTTACATCTGTGATGAGTTTCAAAACAAAATTATCTGGAATTCTTGGACGCTTTAACTAAACAAACAAAATGACTACAACTAACTAAGGATTAAGAGATTATAAACGTGAATTCATTGTGGTCTTACTATACAATAACTTCTAGAAACAGAAAAAAAAGGAAGTTGTCTGAAGTTATTTTGATTGTGTTAATCCTTACTTTTTTACCTACTTAAATGAAAACAATTCTGGAAGAGATCTCTTAGCCGACTACAGAAGGAGGTGAGTGATTTTTGCATTAAAAATGTAAAGCTCATGCTTCAAAACTCCTAGTGTACTATTTAAGCAAAAAAGCAATAAAAGAACATCAAGTAACTGATCTAAGTACTTCTTGATTTTTTTTAATTAAATAAATAATAAAGCAGCATACTGATGAATACCTTTGTTCTTTCAAATCAGCTGCTTTTTATTCTTCATGTTTATCTTTTATCATTATCAAGACAAATTTTGAAGCTCTGATTCAGACCATGATTCATGGGAGAATCAGATCTCGGCACACAGTAGAAACCCACGCAAGTTTCTGCAGATCGGGATTAATAATACCTTACATCAGTTTGACATAAACAATTTAGGAAAGGTAAAGCAAAAAGCAGCTACCACTAGCTGCACCAATTTTAATTCCACTGTTAAATATAGCCCACTGAACAGCATCTCCCTTACCTGATAATGTAAATAATTAATATCGATTTTATCTGGCCCTTACATAAATTTACATATCACCCATAAAGTAGTTTTCTTGATAATCTTAAGTGTTAGAAAACGTTCTTGCTCTCTCTGTCTTTTGTACCTTTACCTAAACAAAAGGTTTGTATTTTTATTTGTGTATTTTACATTTTCTGTTAACGTGCTACTTTGCGTCTGTGACTAGGCAATAAAAAGGCCCCAGCAACCACTCAGGCACCATTTCTCTGTGCACGTGCTCTTCTCCCAATTTACATCTGTTGCATCATGTTAGATCTTCAAGCAAAGTTTGCAATATGGAGAATACCATAAATCTAATATGATATTTGTATAAAATAGCAATATACTGTATAATACATTAATTAAAAGAGGACAGATTTAGACTCGAGATAAGAAAGATATTTTTTTACAATGAGGGTGGTAAAACACTGGCACAGGTTGCCCAGAGAGGTGGTAGATGCCCCATCCCTGGAAACACCCACGGTCAGGTTGGACGGGGCTCTGAGCAACCTGATCTAGTTGAAGAAGTTGTCCCTGCTCGTTGCAGGAGGGGTGGATTAGATGACCTTCAAAGGCCCTTCCAATCCAAACTATTCTATGATTCTATGATTTTTATAAAATATCAAATGTATGATTTACAGACATAGCACCATTTTCAGAAATGGTGTGAAATACAGTAAGGTAGAAGCAATCAAATCCATTGCTTCTAATTCAAATTAGCTGATTGCTTGATCTAATTAAATTAGCTGCTATATTTGGGAAGGGAAATAAACATTCCAGACTGTACTGCATGATTGTAGCACAGCCATGCAACCTTTGTAGTCTTAGGACTCCTCGAGGCCATGCATTTCAGGTCCATACATACAGCCACTAACAACCTTCTTTATTATAGTAAAAAATGCACTACAAAAAAAGAGGCCCCTGCAGTAACTAGTTATAGCCTTCATGGGAAACACCAGCAATGCAGAAAATGGCATTCAGTCTCAATTTCACTTATACTTTTGGGAGACAAGGCTCATCTATTATGTTCTCTTGCTTTCTGCTACTGCTGTTCTCAAAAGCTCTAGAATTGCAACTGCCAAATACACCTTCATTGGAAAAAATGCACTCAACTTTAGTTAAAGTTAAGGCATCTTAAAATGTTTTAAAAACTTACACTTAATATTATTGTTCTTGATTTCATTCTCAACTCAGAGATATGGTTTTGAAACTGTTTTCATGATACGTAATTATGATGAATACTTCATCATAAGTTGGGATGCTTATGGTAGAGATGCTCATAGGGATCTTCTTGGTAGAGTACCGTGGGATAAAGCCCTGCAGGGAAGAGGGGCCCAAGAAAGCTGGTTAATATACAAGGATCACCTCCTTCAAGCTCAGGAGCGATGCACCCCAACAAAGAGGAAGTCGGGCAAAAATGCCAGGAGGTCTGCATAGATGAACAAGGAGGTCCTCGACAAACTCAAACAGAAAAAGGAAGCCTACAGAGGGTGGAAGCAAGGACAGGTAGCCTGGGGGGAATACAGAGAAATTGTCTGAACAGCCAGGGTTCAGGTTAGCAAAGCTAAAGCCCAAATAGAGTTAAATCTGGCCAGGGATGCCAAGGGCAACAAGAAAAGCTTCTATAGGTATGTCAGTGATAAAAGGAAGACTACTGAAAATGTGGGCCCTCTCCGGAAGGAAACAGGAGACCTGGCCACCCAGGATATGGAGAAGGCTGAGGTAACTCAATGACTTTTTTGCCTCAGCCTTCACCGGCACAGGCTCTAACCACACCCCTCAAGTTGCAGAAGGCAAAGGCAGGGACCAGGAAAAGGAGGAACTGCCCACTGTAGGAGAAGATCAGGTTTGAGACCATTTGAGGAACCTGAAGGTGCACAAGTCCATGGGACCTGATGAAATTCATCTGTGGCACCTGAGGGGAACTGGCGAATGAAGTTGCAAGCCAGTATCCATCATATTTGAGAAGTTGTGGCAGTCCAGTGAAGTTCCCACTGACTATAAAAGGGGAAACATAACCCCCATTTTCAAAAAGGAAAAAAAGGAAGACTCAGGGAACTACAGGCTGGACAGTCTCACCTCTGTGCCCAGCATGATCATGGAGCAGATCCTCCTGCAAACTCTACTAATGCACACAGAAAATAGAGAGGTGACTGGTGACAGCCAACATGGCTTCACCAAGGGCATGCCTGACAAATTTTGTGGCCTCCTATGATGGCATTACAGCATTGGTGGATAGGGGAAGAGCAACTGACGTCATCTACCTGGGCCTATGCAAAGCATTTGACAGTCCTGCATGACATCCTTATCTCTAAATTGGAGAGACATGGATTTTATGGATGGACCACTTGGTGGACAAAGAATTGGCTGGATGGCCGCACTCAAAGGGTTACGGTCAACGGCTCGATGTCCAAGTGGAAACTGGTGACGAGTGGCATTCCTCAGGGGTCGGGATTGGGACCAGTGCTGTCAGTGACATGGACAGCCGGACTGAGTGCACCTTCAGCAAGTTTGCCGATAACACCAAGCCATCCAGAGGGACCTTGACGGGCTTAAGAGGTGGGCCTATGCAAACTTCATGAAATTCAAGCAGGCCAAGTGCAAGGTGCTGCACCTGGGTCATGGCAATCCCAGGCATAAATACAGTCTGGGTGGAGAATGGCTTGAGAGCAGCCCTGAGGAGAAGGACTTGGAGGTCCTGGTGGACAAGAAGCTCAACATGAGCCGGCAATGTTCACTCACAGCCCAGAAGGCCAACCACATCCTGGGCTGCTCAAAAGAAGTATGGCCAACAGGTCGAGGGAGGGGATTCTCCCTCTCCACTCTGCTCTCGTGAGACTCCATCTGGAATACTGCGTCCATTTCTGGGGCCCCCAGCATAAGAAGGACATGGGCCTGTTGGAGGGAGTCCAGAGGAGGGCCATGAAGAGGATCAGAGGGCTGGAGCACCTCTGCTATGAGGACAGTCTGAGAGAGTTGGGGTTGTTCAGCCTGGAGAAGAGAAGGCTCTGGGGAGACCTTATAGCAGCCTTCCAGTACCTAAAGGGGGCCTACAGGAAAGATGGGGAGGGAGGCTTTATGAGGAGGTGTAGCAATAGGACAAGAGGTTTAAACTGAAAGAGGGAGATTTAGATTAGATACTAGGAAGAAATTCTTTACTGTGAGGGTGGTGAGACACTGGAACAGGCTGTCCAGAGAAGTTGTGGAGGCCCCATCCCTGGAAGTGTCCAAGGCCAGGCTGGATGGGGCTTTGAGCAGCCTGGTCTAGTGGGAGGTGTCCCTGCCCATGGCAGGGGGGTTGGAACTAGATGATCTTTAAGGTCGCTTCCAACTCTAACCATTCTATGATTCTGTAATTTAAATTGTTTTAAGCTAGACTGTCTGCAATTAGCATAGCAGCAGATTCAGTTTGTGGAAGTTAGCACAGGCATCGTTCACAATGTGAGGTGGCACAGCAGGAGCAGAGAACATGCCAGATCTAATGAAACAAATCCAACCTGTCCTCTCAACTCCATTTTAATTTTGCCTTTACATAAAAATTGATTGTGAAAGAAGTCTATTAAAAAATAAAATAAATAAAATATTTATCAGTTGTGTCAAACATTAGATTCTTTTCTAATATATTGAGAAAAATATTTCACAGGAGTTTCTAAATTGAACTGATTGTTATACAATAGCTTTCTTGTAAGCAATATTGTAAGCACTTGATTTTTATGATTACTTTTCAGAACTAATAAATGGAACATCGATACATACCTGCAATTTCTTCTATGGAGTTAGCTCTCATGTCCAAAAGAACTGTGCCATTTAGGATACAGCTTCTCAGCTCAAACAAGCTATGAAGTGACAGTGTGGCAACATATGGTTTACTCCACCTCTCTCCACCATCTTCTACATCTTCTTCAAACTTCAACCACCTGTGCAAACAACAATTTTATAACTCTGTCCGTAAGAAATGAAAAGTAAATTACTTCAATGGATACTGAAAGATCACTGTTAAACATGTCTTTGGATTTCACTTTATTCTTTCTTTCTAGGAAATATGAGAAACTTCCCTTGCCTGCTTCTTCCCATATAATGCTGTATTATACCATTTTTGAAGATAAATTCTGACCACAGAGATGAAAAAAGAAGCATATTAAGTAATCATTATTGTATTTTACAGAAACTCAAGAGTAAATCTTTGGCATACAATGATATTTCTACGATAAAACAACCAGTAGTATGAAAAGGAGAGAGAAGAAGAATTTGTGGTAGAGAAAAAGAAAAGCTATATATAATAAAAACACAGCAGAACTTTCTCCATTTAGTCTTCACTTTGAACTAAACACGACAAAGAAAAGACATTTTTCATTTAAAGTAAATATACTGACATAGTCAGGCTTTACAGAATCTATCCATTATCACCACCATAATCTTTTCACAAAAGACACTGTTACAAACTAACTTTGTCAGTTTAAGTTGTTAGTTACTTAACTCCATTAAGCTAATCATAAAGGCAGTAAAACATTATGCAAAATTTGGATATTTTCCATTTAAAAGTTCAGTCAGTTAAAATGAAAAACCTCACAGGCACATACATGCACACACAAGCAATGCGGCAACATGTAAACACTTGTGAACAATCTTTCAAGCCCCAAAATATGGGCTTTACTCAGGCAAAACAGCCATGTGGATGACAAGAAATACAACTTAGAATCCAGTAGCACCATCATATCTCACTATTTTGAATCTCATTTGCCTGTTCTCAGGTTCAGTGTAAATCTGGAGACTTCAGTGAAGTAAAAGGACACATGAAACCATCATGAGAGGATCAAGTCTTTTGTTACTAACCAGCTGGATGAACTTTCTCGCACAATTTTTAATTGTTTACTGATAAAAATTACACTAAAAATGTTAAAAGAATAATCATAATAATAATAATAAAAAAAAGCAAAAACAAAAAAAGAGGAGTCTGTTGACGTATGCAAAAGCATTTTAAATTAAAGTTATTAAGTTTTTCAAGCATACGCAGATGTTGCTGTGTGGAGCCATGCAGCCTGCCAGCTTGACAAGGTTTGAACAGCTGCAGCCACAGCAAAAGCATTTATCACTTGACCCAACAGCACTCAGCTATTTTATATGGACCACACAGCAGAGAAGTCAAGCCGAGCCTCACACCTTGACAGCACCTTCACACTTATTTCTAGACAGCAGGGAACCGTAGAGCCTTAAGACCTCTAAAGTTGATCAATTTCCAGTTTTACCAAACCTCACAGCCCAGTAACACAGCTGTCTTCTGTTCGTGGCCCACCTGCCTAGCTCTGCTCCTACCTGTAAAATATGCATGTGTACCCATATTTTAGATACTTTCCTCCTTTCGGTCCCTGCACACCAGATTCTTCCCCTTCTGACGCCAGCCTGTGAGCAGCCACCTCATCAGTGACCATATATATCACAAGTATATCTGCTCCCTTCCTGATGCATTCCATTTCTTCTATCGGTACCAGCTGCATCCTAATCACTCTCCCATTACTTCCATATACAATTTGCCCCCACTCAGCTCCTCCAAAATTTCCAATCTCCTGGGTCTAGCCTCCTGCTCCTCTTTGTATTTAAACATTTTTCCCTCCATTTCCTCTGTGCTGGCCAGCTTCTGTATCTCATCTTTTCCCATGAGACCTCTTCTCCATCAGACTTTGTTCTCCACTCCCTTCATTGCAATCCCTCTTCTCTTCCCGGCCCAGGCCGACTTTCTCCTTTACCTTTTCATTCTTCCAGAGAAGGAGAAAGAAGGACACGGCACACATAAAAATCTGCTTCCACAGAGCGGAACCATGAAATTTAATTTGCATATGCACATGATGTTTTCCAAATAGATTTTCAAAACAATGTCCAAATGGACATCAAATACGAATTAATAGATCCCACCCCCACCAAATTCAAAGCCATGGTTTGAAAAGATGAGCTACAACAACTCAAGAAAGTTACCAAGAAGCATATGAGAAGGATAAAAAAAAGATCATCTTCATTTTCGTCATTTTGCAGTTGCGCTTAACTCCATAAGTAGAGGCTTCTCCTAGCTTACTCATGGCGCTCATGTTTCCACGCTAAAAATATGCCAGACCTATTTGTGGCCATAACATCACAAACATGGTGCATTAACTGTCCTGCTTAAACTATTGCCTCCTAGGGCACTGCAAAATATCTTCATTTTTATCTTCTCATAACTCTGTTTTTGTGCATGTTTCTAATCTCTTTAGGAGTTTTATAAGATTATGATATTTGTACTTGGGTATTCCAAATTATTTCTGATGTAACATCATCCTGTTTTATGCTGATCCAAAAAAAGATTTAAAATCATGCTACATATATCCTAAAAACAATGATCCAAGCATAGATTCTTACAGAATCTCATCAGAAACCTCATACTGTCATTACTTTCTGTTCATGTAAAGTCTTCAACATTGCTTAGATGATTATACTGCTGCAGTCTGTCCTTGATCTTACCTATTTTGAATATAATGACCAATTCTAAACAGATTATAAATGAGTGATAAAAGACACGTTCTTAAAGATTTTGTTATGAAAGATGACTGGACAGAGGCAGGCTCATAACCAGAGCTCGTAACTTACAAGGGAGACATAAGACAAGAAATCATGAAAACAGCTTTAATTAGAGTTTATAGTGTCAATCAGACATCAAAGCCTACACACCACATAAAAATCCATAGGACATTATTGTTACTGCTCAAATAATCACACTTGCCATCAAGATCACCTCCATCTGAATGTCAATCAATTTGAATAGTGTAATTCTATGGTTTGCATCAAATTTCCTGCTGTTACTAAAACTTACGTGTTTAAACACATTAACGTACATTGTTACTTAATGAGACAAAAGGCTAGTACATAAACATAAATCATACCCAGCTGAGAGAATTTGACATTTTGAATAAACTTCTATTTTGATTTTAATAAGCATTACCTGAGTTTACTCATGTCATCAAGGGCAAATCATGTTTATGACCTTTTATCTTTTCAGAACAATTCCTCTATTATGTCAGATAATGCTTATAACATATCAAATAAGAAACAGAAGCAGGAAATGTAAAACAAATAAATCTCTAATCTTGCACATAGTCATTCAATTCTAAGTGTTCAAGTAGTTTTAAGTATCATAATACCATTTTAACACCCCTCTGAATTCACGTATAGGATTCAAGGATAGAAATGGCTTTGAAATCCAAATTCAGGCATGGATCCCAAGTTTGCCAATTTTCTACTCTTATTAGTTTCTCAGAGAAAAAGACAAATTTCAATATATTTACTTTTGCAGTTTAACCCCTTAAATTGATATGGTTGATAAATAAAAGCCTTTTGTAACTTCCAAGAAAACACCACCAACCCTATTTGTGTATTGTCATGTATCCCATCTGCTTGGAATATATTTAGAGCTATCTTAGTTGTGTCTGCTCACATAGAAGATCAGCTTCATTCATAGTTCTCTTTTACTGGTAAAGACTAGCACAGGTATATCAATCATACAGGTAGCTCCTCTGATAGCATACTTGCTGGAACAAAACATGGGAACAGGAGTTTCAGGAAGGTATGTCACTATAGGAAAAATACTCAGATGTGTGTCTGTACATACACACACACGTCACATCTTCTCAAGTCATCTCCACTGATGTTTCAGAAGTCAATAAAAGAGTGCGCACACTTCATTGTAGACTCAGTTACATTTTGATGCACAATATGAAGTGGGTGAGTTGAACATGATCTATTTTATAGTCTGTCGTGTCTGCAGCAGAGACCTGGCGTATGTATTCACTTAGAGCCTGCTCAAGAGTCAATGTTCCTAATGTAATCTTATAATCTGTGTAAATTTCCACGAGCTTTGGCCTGCCTACGCTGATTAGAAAATGAACTAAAGTAAACAAGCACGTCAGAAACAAAGCAGAAGTGACAAAACCTAAGGTTTTTGCTATCTAGTTTCTTCGGAAGAAGAATTTTGATCCAGGGGAGATGCATTTTCACTTCATAATTTTTCCTACTACATCCATTTTCTAGTCACTATTAACTATTTACTTTCTAAACTATGGACAGAGGTTTATTTTCTTAACTGTGCTGTTTCATTAAAATTCAAGCCTAAACACTTTCCTGTTGGTTGCAAAGCATCTTTCTATTTTCCTACTTATTACATATTCTTTTCTGTTCCAGAAACATCATGATATTCTCCCAAAATTTTCTTTTTATATTAGCAGATAAATGAGACCCAACAGTTTGGGTAAAACCTGTTACAAATCAGGGACTACTTTCCAGCCGTGACCACAAGAGGCTATTAGACTGGATTTGAACATGAACTGCTTTCCTAATAGCTGCAATTTGCAATTATGCTATTGTGTGTATAAAATAAACCGAATTGTTATGCCTCAGTGTGTTTCTCCACAATCTTAATGGAAATATTTTTTCAGTATAGGAACTATACATCATGCATTCTCTACACAATTGTACAGCTGGGCCACATAAAAACATATATTAATAAAGACTGACTATTGATTTTAAAAGGTATGTGTTTCTTCTGGCTTGAAATCAATTAATGGTAAAAATTAGTTTATTTTATCATTATATCAACATAATTAAGTTATTCCATTCTGCTCACTAATTCCATGGATGGGACATCAGACCTTTCAATGGAGTACACTGTAACACGTACGCAAGAAAGCGTACTTTCTTGCTCCTACTCATTAATCTGCAGGAATGCTTTTGCTCATGAGAAATGTTACAGAAAGTAGAGAATGGCAAACCTTGGAGTCTCCTAACTGCTGAGGAAAAAGAAAAATAGCAATTAAAAAAAAAGTCTAGAAAAGGTCTTATTTACTCTTCCAAACAAATGAAATAGGAATAGAGGCTTACCTAAAGAACACCAAGCTTCAGTCAAATCTTATCCATGGTTCCCTTTGATACGTTACTATTTTGATCAACGAAGAATAAAATGTCTCAAACAGTTTTACACAGTTTCCTCAAGGTATTTTCAAAAAATTTTAAGGCTGAACTGTGCATGAAATTTCAATCAAACTGAGAACAAGGAGATACAGATTTACTGCATCAGAGTCAACTCAACCCTTCAGCCCATGCAGAGCTTGGGGAAATGAATACAGAACCACTTAGTGCCACCATTATCATTAAAGGCAATTAATGTGCGAGCTTCACTCTGTCACTTGCATTTAAATTCACCTATCTGGAACTATGTCCAAAGCCAGACAGTACGATTAACAGATACTTCCAGTGGCATTTTCCACACAAATGGAAAACATATAATAAGGAACAGCAACAAACCCATGGTGTATCCTCTCCATACCATGCTTTTAGTATTTCTGAAGTCCTGAATCAACCACCAGTATTGAAAATGATCCATTGTATTACTATGTAAGGATATGATCTTGCATGTTAAACACCATCCCATTTCTATTACTCTACTCAAAGACACCTTGTTCTTTGTGTTTTGTCCTTATCTATTTCTAGAGTAACAATACCTTCTACTTTCTTATCATCAAGTTTCATTACTATAATCCTATTTTTTGTCATTCCATAAAGCCATTTAATAAGACTAATTCTTCAGAAGTTAGTTGTCACTACCTTCCACGCTAAGTTTAATCTTTCAGCACGACCTGCTGCACCTCTTGAATGAGTTCCTTACCTGCTAATATAATTTTTACACTTAAACAGAGTTTAAGTAACAAAAAAAAAATTAGATCCACTGTTTCTTCTTTGTCAGAAAAACAAAAATCAAGCATCTGATTAAATAGCGTTATTAAGTTAGTCTGACATGATACACCATTGTATTGCATTTTATCCAATTTTCCACTTAGCTCCAAGTCTAAAATTATTCTTTCATTGAAATATTGTTCTACGCCTTGCTTAGCTCTGAAATCTGACTATCAGGCCTCTGTTTGTTCCAACCATTTTTATGCTTTCTTGGATAGTATTGCTATGTTTGCTATAGTACAACAACCCACCTAATAGATTCACAGAAAGACAGGATTTACCATACTCAGGAAATACACGTTCTTTCGGCTTTCTGGCATGGAAATTGCTGCACCTTCTTATTTACATGGATAAAGCACTTCAACTCTTGCCTTCATTTTGAATTTGGTCATTTTACTGCCATCTCTTCCTTTTCTAACAGTCAACCAACCCACGTCAAATGCTGTCTGAAATTTTTGGATCCAAACTCAAAAAGATCATTTATCTTTACCAGTTCGTTCTGCATGGTAGCTTCACTCTTTCTTTGTTTTCATCTTATTTCTAAAGCTAAAGAAATTTTTACTATTAGCTATTATACTTCACTCTTGTATTTTCTGAGCTCAGAAAATATAGTTTTCTTGCCTGTTTTTTCCTGTCCTTTTTCAACAACTACAGCTTGTTTCTGTTAGACATTTTTGATTCTTTAGTTCCCAAATGACAACTGGAAAGGCTGTACATACAGACAGATTGATCTAAATAAATTTTTTTTTGCTTTGCCTATTTATTTCAAATTCAATCTTGCTTAACTATTTATTTTAATAAAAATTGTTACAGTTTTTCACAAACATAATTCTTCGATGATTTGCAAAGGGATTTTTTTTTTAGTTGAACTAAAGAAGCTGCTATTTCCCTGCTCAAAAATAACATAAGCCACAGTGATTTTTATTTTTAATCACAATAGAAGCTGATATCCTTCCTAGAAGAGGTCCTATATTTTCCTAATCAGTATGAGAACACTGCAGACGATTAACTTGATTAGATTTTCTCTCTCTGAATATTAATAAGATTATTTAGGAACACTACTACACTCATTCTGCAGCACAATCCCCATATGAGCATTTTCTACATGTAAAGATCTATATTTAGCATCTATCTATGCCTCCTCCTATGGACACATAAAGGAAGGGAAGGTCACAGAAAATTCTGTGGCCCTCTGGGAAAGCAGGAATTTGCAGTAAATTTAAAGGGAAAGCTAACAGCCATATTCATGCCAAACAGCCCACATACGTAGTTTGCCACAAAATCCTTTCAGGAATTCCACAATTTTTATCCTACTGACACCAAAGATTTGGTCCATAGACTTCTGGGCACCATTGAGGAACACTGTCAACAAATACTAGCAGGGAAAGAGAGCATTAAGGTTCTGGAAAATGTAGTGTCTTAATGAAACTAAGCAAGTTATCTCCTATTTAGATGCTCAAGGAAACAAACATGAAAAACATGTTCCTTTCCAGCTGCACAAATCCAGGTGGATTTGGCTGTTCCAGGAGCCCCAAACTGGGTAATTTTTTTTCCCAAAAATTTGGGGTTTTTTCCCCAGCACAGACCCAGAATCAAGGGTATATTTGTGCCATGGTGGCAGCTCCTCCTCTGTGTGGACAGCCCTGCAGGGGAAAGGCCCCGCTTGGGGGAATCTGCCCCAAATTGGGTTGGGAAAACGGGGAAAGGGGAAGGGGGAAGGGGCAGCTTTTGAAAGAGCTTTTACGTCTTCAGTAGAGATTAGAGGGAGGTCGAGTTTATAAATCCTTTCTATAAATAGGCTTTCTTTGCATTTTAAAAACCTTAAATAGCATGTTTGATAGTTAGAATATGTAAAAGTGTTATTGCTCCAAAAGTATTCTCATTCCTTGCTTTCATCTTTTTATATCAGTTCCTTGAGGATTCAAACACAGTATGAAGTTTGAAAGTTTCTTAAAATCATGATCTAAAATATTAATAAAACCAGTAAATTTTAATTCATATATATGATATGTTTACTTTGATTTTTTCCCCTGATATTCATTATATGACCTATATTTCATAAATCCAGATGAAAACATTTGGCTCTGGGAAACGCAAATGCTGTAGTAATACTAGCAGTCTAAGGATTAAAATTGTGGTTTTATTTAAGCTTTATATCCAAAATCTGCTCCTGAGCTTGCCACAGCTTTGAAATCATTCCTCAATATACCAACAAACAGAACAGATGACTTTTAAAAACTTACAAAAACACTCACCTTGCTGTCTCCCTCCACTCCGCGTCCTCTCCTTCACGCCAACAAATTTCATCAAGCTCGGTAAAGAGATCATGAGGAATGTGTTCCTCGTCATCATCTTCTGTTCCAAGAATAAACTGCACCCTTTGTGATGGGGTATCTGGGAAAAAATGAAAATATCAAGTCCAGAACACCAAGTTTTTTGCCCTGAGCAAGCAAGTATCTAAAATTTCATGAGATTATCCAGACTCTTTCATCCGTATCACTTACTGACACACTGAAAACATGATTGTAGTTATGCTGTAAGAACATTTATACACAAACACTTTCAGATTGAGACCTCTATTTACTGTAGTTGTCTAGTCTGCTAATTAAACTCATCTAAAGATAGAATGTGATGTACAGAAGCAGAGACTACTGGAAGCTGGAATGGCATCTCACAGAAAAAAGGCAGCACAGACAGCAGCATAGATAGAGCTGATAAAAGTCTTTTACACCAGTGTTACAAAAACTACTTTGCCACATCCTAAATCTAAATCTACAGATCTAGCGCAGCTCACAAAGCTGGTGTACTAAATGTGCCTTCTTTGTTTTACCTATCAGGAGAAAGAAAGCAAAATAAACCTCTCTAATGTCAATATACACCTGGGAACTTCAAAAAGAATGGATCACTATCTCCACCTACCATCCCCTGCCCCTTCGTAAACTGTTCCTACATGGTTAGGCTGTTTCAGATTAACAAGTTGTTTATCTGTCCCAATTTCCCTATTTTATTCTTCCTGTCTCTGTCTTCCCTTTACATTCCTACTACCAGTTATTTTTCTTCATAACCTTTCAGTGCAGACCACTAAACCTATTTTGGAGTCATATGATTCTTTTTTCATATCACTTAGAAAATTTCCAGAGCTCATGGATCACCTTAACATAGATGTATATTCAGTGTTCATAGCTCAAATGTAGTAAGTCATTAAAAAAAATCCTATCCTTATTTAAATGCAAATCTCAAATGAACAAACTAGATGAAACCCAGTCTCTCTAGAAATACCTAGTTATTTTTTCTGCTAATGCATTTTAGATTTCTGAGAGGAACGAAAAGTCCTTTGTGAGAGCTGATAGGGGCCAGGCTGTCAGTCAACCGAAAAATTGATTATCCAGCAGAACAGCTCAGCGATTCCTTGAACATTGTCTAAATGAAGTTCTGTTCTACAACCATATTTGTAAGACAAGCAACAGTATTTTCCATCTAGCAGTGAAGAGCATCACTGCATAGGATCCTCAAGGTCTCTGAATTTTGGAAAAACTGAGGTGATAACACTCATTGAATGCTAGTTAAAGAGCAAACACAGCACTGATCAAAAAAAAATTAAACGGGCCACTGATACAGGAGAATAAATGCAGCAGTAAAGACACCTTTTTTGGTAGTAGCAGTAAACTTGCTATAGCAATGAAACACAAACAATACATGACAGTTTTCACCTGAGGTCTATTTGCTTAATCAGAGTGTAAAGATATAGCACGGTCAAGCCTACTTATTTCTTCACAAAGCAAGGAAATGAAACCCAGGAAGAAGTACAGGAGAGCAGGGAGAGAGAGATGGGCTCAGGTACTACTAAGCTGTCAAGAATGAATCTGCAGGGGGACAGCTAAGGGGACAGAAATTACTTTTGGTGAACAGTAACAACCTCCTCCACTTTACCTTTTCTTCTATTACTCTTCTCTCTCACTGTTCAGTCCTCTTTTTCTTTTCAATCTCTATTCTAGACCCCCTTCCAGACTCTCTCTATGTTTATTTAAAAAAAAAATTCTCTATGTTCCTCATATCCACATGTTGGTACATTCTAGAGAAGGAAAAAGTAAATACAAGCATCAAGATTTAATCTGAGACTAGAAAGTACACTCTGGTCAAGAAGCGTGCAACTTTTTAAGACTGTTTCCCAGAAGGACAAAATTCAGCGAGATATGAACTTGCAAAGGACAAGCGCATATGACTAGTGATAGAACATGGAAAACAAGCCACTTTGGTAGAGAGCTGGACTGCCACGAAAATCTGAGAATAAGCATTTCCAAGAACATCCTGTACTCTTGACAAAATCAGCACTAGAACTGATTTACAGCAACAGCTACTGTTAAGTAATAAATGTAGTGTTGTACAGCAGAGCTGCAGTTTTATGACAGTTTGATACTCATGCAAATGCACACTTTCAGCGTGGGAAGGAAAGCAGAGGATCAGAAATCCCTTGAGGTGAGCAGAAGCAAGGAAACACCTTACTGCTGTGATTTGCTCTTATTGGGTCTTCTGTGTAACATACAGCTACTTGACTGACAACAGTGAATAATCTATATCAATGACGAAATATGCAATAAACTCTCTTCTTCCCAGTAAAAGTAGCTGCTGGATTCTGGCTATCTTTTTCTGCTGCTGTAATTTGTATTGGTGTCTGAAACCTGCAAGCCGCAGACTGATTTTCAGACACCAAGCTGGAAACTGGAAATAAAAAAGTTATTATTTGCTTTATAGTATAATAATTTTATTTCAAGTACAAAACCCTAAGAGAATTAAACAATAGAAACACAATAAAATGTAAAAAAAAAAAAAAAAAATCTGTTGGTGCTACTTATAAAACTGAGTTAACAGCATTACTCATGTGAGCAATGCCAGATGGCTTTGGCTCTTATTCATAGCAGTAATAAATACCAAATATGTCATTAATGTGTTATATGGAAAATGAGTAATATGTGATTCAAAAACAGTATGAAAGAATACTTCAATTGCTGACTGTCAAACTGTGATAACTTAATCCTCAGTGTAGAAGCATAATATTTGCAAACTAGGACACTCAAATTTTTTTGAAGTCTAGGAAAACAGAAATTGGCTTGAATATTATCTGTGCCTATCCCTACTTCAAGCAGTACAGCCAGCGTAAAAAAAAATCCTTCATATTATTATTGCTATTTCCAAAAAGTAATGAAAGTAATCTAGATTAAGCTAAAAAAAATAAATTAACGTGACTAATTTGTTACTAGTATTTCTAACATTGCAGTTGTTTTATATCAGACCACAGAGCATTAGACGCAATGTGATTTTAAAGTTCCACAAGATGCAGCTGATGATTCTACCAAGTAAATGGCTCACCACTAGTTCAGGAAATCCTCCAGGACCAGCTGGGACTGGGCAGAAAGTCTGGTACACGACAGGAGGAGGAGTACCATCAACAACCACCCATGCTCAAATAAGAGCCATCTCAGTCAGGAAAATTTGAAGCAGCTTTCTGTTTGCTGTGGCTCCACCAGCCCATGGGAGCCTCCTGCCAGACTCTGTGTTATAGCTGGGTCTCTGGGCTTGTGTTCACATCATCCGTGCAGGACTCACACAGACACCCAAACTACATCTGATACCTCAAATTCATTGCAAGCATGGAAAACCTGAGTATTCCAGGTTTAAAAATCTGTACAACTCCACCACACTGTTAAAAGGGTAAAAATTAAGACCTAGTGGATATGGTATGGGGGGATCTTATCAATGCTTATAAATAATTAAAGGGTGGGTGTCAGGAGGATGGGGTCAGTCTGGTTTTGGTGGTGCCCAGTGACAGGACAAGAGGTAACGGGCACAAACTTGAACATAGGAAGTTCCATCTAAACACGAGGAAGAACTTCTTTACTTTGAGGGTGGCAGAGCACTGGAACAGGCTGCCCAGAGAGGTGGTGGAGTCTCCGTCTCTGGAGACATTCAAAACCCACCTGGACGTGTTCCTGTGCAATCTGCTCTAAGGTGACCCTGCTCTGGCAGGGGGGTTGGACTAGATGATCTCCAGAGGTCCCTTCCAACCCCTATCATTCTGTGATTCTGTGTATTATTGAAAGCACAAATTCACACTGGGATTCAGTGCTGCAGAAAGGAAGTGACTCTGCAGCAACCTGACATACTGTTCACTACTATGACTCTTTGTAAAGTCATTAACATCCCTAAATCAAAAGCAATATATGGGCACAGACATGCCAAAACAGCAGAACTTAAAGCTAGAATTGATAATAACCTAATTCCCAGAGGGCAACACGAAAAGCTGCTCCCTGGAACACCGCTGAGTGCAGGCAGGGGGGAACGGTGGCATACGGAACACATGTGGGAAGGAACCATAACTGGCATTTCCCCCATTTAAAACATCCCCAAGTGCAACCACAATTCCGGGTTAGAACTGCTCCCTCCTGCCTAAGGGAACAAGGTGAAATCAGGCCAAGGTAAGAAAGCAGGATCATTCTCAGTCCCTCCACATAAATTCAGCCCAGCAAACAACCTGCTCCACTGCGTCACTCACAGCGATACACATCTCCTCCTCAGTGCATGCCAGGATTTCTCCTGAGACAACCCGCCCTGCCATCAGGCAGAACTGCACGCAATCTGCCCAAGCCATACCACAAGCAGAAACGCAGCCTCAGCTACATATAAAATGTATTCCAAATTTTGTCCTCTGCTCTTAATAAACTCTAGAAAGGGTGCAAAAATGTACTTCTGGTAACACTCTATTAGCTCAATTGTCAGAACAGGTTTATGTATTT
This sequence comes from Rissa tridactyla, assembly GCF_028500815.1. Lineage (NCBI taxonomy): Eukaryota > Metazoa > Chordata > Aves > Charadriiformes > Laridae > Rissa > Rissa tridactyla. The sequence goes on along the minus strand of NC_071472.1, from coordinate 19,410,086 downwards.
CCAAGCCTTTTGAGAACCTGCATTTCAGGGTAGTATTAGTAGGCTCATGTTTCTTATTGGGGTCAGTAGATCTAAGGGTGAAAAAATTACTTTTTCTAGATTAGAAAACAGGCCAAAAATTAAAATAAAATTTACATTACAGAAGTTCACATAAGATAGTAAACATCATAGACAAGATTTAATCCATCCCTCATACTATTGTACATTCACATTAAAGTAATATTAAATATACAATTATTTTTTTTTTTGATTGCTCACTGCACAGGATGGGCTGCAGACAGGGAGTGAACTGGTGTAACATAGTTGACATCCATAACAACTCCTTTCAAAGGGGAAATGGTGTGAAAAAGTCAAAGGATCACAGAAAAGAAAGGATCATTTCACACACAAACAACATTCATCATCCTCCTGCTTGCGCTCACCAAGGAAGTGGTGGACAGGGGCTCTTCCCCCACCTCCTTCCCGTGCAGATTGGACTCTGTGCTTCAGCTCAGCAATCAGTAAAGGTAAGGATCATAAATTACATTTTTTTTAATGAGAAAACATGGTAAAACTTAAATCAAAATTTACACATAAAATAGTAAACAGCCACGTAGCACATTTCTGAAAATCTCTTCACAGACCTTAGAAACCATTTATTACGCTGGGAGAAAGTATTCCCTTGCTTGCTCCTCTGGCACTCTATCCCTATACGTATAATCTTGTTTTCAGGAAGCGCTCTCTACATTTTTTTCACCTGAATTGTTTCTGTCCCTTCAGGGCTATGACAAATAATCTTGTTTTGGATCTGACAATGTGGACAATTCCCAAGCTTCAATTCTCTTTGCTAGACTGTTAAAACTGCAGTTATGATGCATTATTTTAATCCAGATTTGCTGCAATCTGTTCCACAGCTGCCCAGAGATTCAAATTTCCAAGTTCATCCTTCAGCAGCCAGAGCCTATAGCTAAGGGTAGGAGAATTCTCTTAACAGCCATACATTTTACAAATAATTAAATCTGCCCCATTAATACCCCTTCAAGGTTTGAGTTTAGCTACCAAATACAGTCAGCTGAGTCCTTTCATTAAACTTTCTTCGAGCCCCTCTAGTAACCAAGAGAAGTCCCCCTCTGCAATTCACTTTTTCGCTTGCATTACCTTCAGAGAGTCTTTCCTGAACCGCGCGTAGAGTTCTGTTAGGCTCACCTCCAGGGCTGCTCAGCTTCCCTTGCCACATCCAATATCATGAATTACAAATTTAAGCCTCTTTAAAACTAGAGATTATTAAAGCCAGATTTCTTAAAAGAACAAACCAAACCTTGCACAAGCCCAACAGCGTCTAGTCCTAGAAGACACCACAGGAGGCTGAAATCAAATCCCAGTCCTCACAGCTGTGTTCACTTCACCCTCACAAAAGCTGTCCTTAAAGACACACTGCTGAGATCTAAAGTCTTCTTATTCCACCCCATTTTAAAACAGAAACATAAATATCTTTAGCTCCTAAGTGCAAGTGCAAGACAGCTGTTTCACAGGTTACAGGCAAAAAACAGACATTAAAAACCACTGGAAATTGCCACTAAAATCCCCAGATGTACCAAGCAAGTGCAACCCTACCAGCCAAAGGGAAATCTGCCCCAGATTTTAAGTGCCCCCAGGACCCCCAGCGCTGATGTGGCAGTCCCGGACAGCTTGTGGCCCTGCAGCCCACTGGGGCTGGCACCCATCACACTCGCAGCAAACAGCAACAAGGACCTGCTGTAGGCTAGAAACAGCTTTTTTGCCAAACTAGTTTTTATTTGCATCAATTCCCTAATGTAGGTCACAGAGTAGCCACGATACTTGCCCCACAAGGAAAGCTGTGGAGGAGGGGAGCTTAAAGTGGGCATGAAACTGGAGCATTCATTACAGCAGCGGCATTTCAGCTGGGAACAGTAAACCTCTTCAATAAAGCAAGTAGCATTACTGCATTTTTAACTTGAGTGGATAATTTCATTGGATTTCTCCTTTTCTTCCAAAAAATTATGAGGCAAGATGGTGGAAATCTAGATCTTGAAACCACTTAGCTTACAATTTTTACTACCTAAAAAAGCCTCTCCGTGAGCAAGCCATGTAATCTGCAAATCATGGAATTCAAAGGCACACCGTTACGGCAAAGTGGAAACATCTTGTACAGCCTCATCTCATCAAGAGGCAACAGACAGACAGCGAGAATCAGGTGTGGGGAGAACAAAAATAAAACTTCAGTAAGTGATCTGTGCCCCCAAATGGCAGGACTCTACCTTTTTTTATTTTACTAACTACATAATCTACATATTATTTGTCTAGAAGCTCTGAATCTGCACACTGAGAACATTCAGGTTATTTTTGAAAAGTGACAGTAGGAGATTAAAAAAAAAAAAAGCTTATGAGCTGCGACCAGGATATTCTAAAAAAATCTAATTCTCTGCAGAAACATTCCCTCAGAAAGTAGCTGGTACATCTTTCCCAGCCAGGGTTCAAAGGCATTACCAGGAAGCTTACAGCCATGGGCATTACATTGAATACAGGTGTTTTCTAGCCATGTTGATACAAAGAAAACTGTTGAAGAAATTGTTTTTCACTGGATAGGAACCTGTCCACTCTAAGTGGGGCCTGCACAGCCCCACAGCACTATATGCACCGTGCAGCTCCCTGAAGCAGTGACAGCAGAGCAAGATCTGCACCTAATGGTACTTCACAGATGAAGTTATACATTATACCACTATAAATTATGACAAAAAATAATGCTTCATCCCATGCTTGGTTAACTGAGCAGTCTGGAGCACTTCATGTCTGAGTATTTCAGGCCTTTACTTGTTCCAGCATCTCTATTTTTCTGTTGTTGCATCTTTGGCTTTTATTATACCTCCTTTCATACTTCACTGCTCCAAAACACTGCTAATTTATTCTCTTGTATCATAAAAATCCTAATGTATTTTTCTGACTTACTTCAAAGCACTGTGTTCTATCGGCTGGTCTCACAGCGCTTATTTTCTCTATCTTTCTTCTTGCACCTGCTCATTGAAATGTTTTTTTCTTTCCCCTCCTCGTCCCCAGTTCCCATGAATACAGCCTCCTACTACTCAGCAGAAATGCATTAAAAAGAGTATATGGTGAGAGGGTGCTAAGCATTTCTGCATGTTAAATTAAATCAGAATGATTCATAAATTAAGGGACCATTTTGGATCTGCTCTCTTAGGTAGCACAGTCCCTCATATTAAGTTATGCATCAAGAGTAGGAAGTGCATTTGTCTTCCTTGCAACTTTCTTCAGCCTCTGGGTACTATTATAACCTTGTGGTCATGGGGAACAAGAGCTAAGATGCGTTACTGAGGTTAAGTGGCTTCAGATTTAGTGCCACAAGTATCTGTTGCTCCCCCTGTGTAAATAAGGCATAGAAAAACTATGCATATATTCTCTCTAACGGCAATACTTCTCCCCAGGTAGCACAACCTGTCTGAAACTCCTGTAAGGAAAATGCATAGTAAAAGCAAGGATGCGGATATAGACTACGATTAATCCCTGTATAATTTTGTCTGCCTGCTCTGACTGTGCTTCACCCCTTCATCACTGTATAATTTTCAGATTTACCAACTTACAAACGCACTTCAAAACTATCTTTTTCATATTACCCCTATTCCACTGTTAGAGCAATCTTGAACATTTTCACTTAGCGCAGAATTGTGTTAACAGTGCATTTTATTGTATGCACAACTGTCAAAGACTATTAAGGACAGATTCAGTCAGATAATTTCAGGTTTTTTACTTCTGACATTAGGAAGGACACAAGCCTAGGTCTCCAGAAGTTGAAAGAACAAAGCTAAGTTCTCAGCCAAAATGTGTCATATACTGGCACTTAAATAAAACCAGATGACTCAACAGAAGACACTGCTTCATAGTTTAAAATAATCTCACTTCTTGGCTAATGTAACTTTCAATTGTTTCTTTTTAATCTGACATTATATGCATATATGCACATTCTTTTTGAAAACTATTTTAATAATTTATGAACTCTGTTGTTTTCCAAGAAACCAGTTTCAATATAGTATTGGGTCTTCGTACATTTGAAATACATTCCAGACAGAACAACCACAGCCAATTTTTTCTTCACTGTTCAGTCTTCAAAACATAACACATATCTACTAAGTTTGAAAAAGTCTTGACTTTGTTTCATTCTCCATACAATTCATTGTGAAAGATTTGAGTATTTTAAGCTCTTTACAATATACTTAGCCATCAGCACTTAAAATCTACTTCCTCCAAAGCTTTCTACATACATAATACAAACTTCAGATTAAAAGAAAGTCTTATAATTAGTATTCTGTAACCTGAAATTACATTGGCACATTTTCCTAATGATTTAAAAACATTCTTCCGTTGCACACTGACAAACTGATTTCTATACATGCTTCCATTATATTTTCAACACTTACTACAGCCTTGGACATTTCAGCTCATGCACTTTTTATTTGTGAACAGCAAATATTCTGATGTGTTTTGAGACAAAGATTGACTAATTTATTCATTACTACCTTTATCTGTTCTCTGTAATGTTTTTTTTAATTTAAAATGTTGAGAATTTTAGAAGTTTTGTATCAGGTTTGTTTAGTGAAAGGTATTTTTTCCCATTTGCTCTTAAGTCCTCAGTTAGCAGACTCATCTTACAATGGATATTACAGGGCCATGTATGGAAAAGGCAAACAAAATCTGGATTGCAGTTAATATCTGATATAACACTGTAGCTTCAGTAACATCAACATTATTACAAAACTAATTGTAAAGAACCAGAACTCCTCTATGTTACGTTTTAGGGGCAAATACTCCAGAGCCTTCAGTGAGGGCAGCTGGTGCCATAAAAGCACTTACCTCTCCCAGTGGTGGTAGCAGCCCACCATTATGAGAACACTCCTGGACAGTCTCCTACAGTGGCAGAAATTACTGAGATTTTTCATGTATTGACTGCCACTGGCTGCTGCCCTTCATCAGAAGTACAAATCTTGGCTCTCCAGCAGAGACTGGAGAGGCTCTGGTGGGTTCTCCAAAACCCCACTGCTAATCACGTCCAAGCCGTAACAGGACAGAGCACGCATAATCATACTGATGTTTATTATTAAAAGATCTATGCAAATATATAAAATTTATCTTACCAAAAGGAGGAGACTCTCTCCCATCTTCTAATCCCGAATCTCGCTCTCTGTCTCTCTTTCTGTGTTTATGTCCACGGTGCCTATGGCGTCGGTGACTTTTTCTTCCACCCAGTGGCACATGAACTCCAATGAACAATGTTCGATGGCCTATAGTTAAAAAAAAAGTTACCTTTTAAAAAGGGGGTGTGGCAACACAATAACAATATTAATAACCATAACAGTATTAATGGTATAGTAATTATTATAATCAGGTAATTATAGAATATCGGTTATTCTAACGTTAATTGTCGTAACGTTATTGATTACAATAATGATGATGTAGCGTCACAGATAAACAAGCCCTTCATACAAGGCAAAATCCCAGTATTGAAATCCTTAAAATGCAGTGCCAGATTACTTTTTTTTTCTTCAAATTTGCATCTCTGTGTGTGAACTTTCATTAAAGCCAGACAGGTGTTCTGTAAAATGTCTTTCAAAACAGTCGCATGAAGAGACACATGGATCTCTTCGCATTGAACATTTGGTAAAGTTGCTGTTTGCTTTATCTGTACAGGAACTTTACAAAACTCATTGCTATTTATGAGCCAAACCTTGACAGAATTCTTGTGGGAAATTCACTGAAGGGAAAAGAAGCAGGGGGGGAGGGGGGAAGAAGAGACCGAAAAAACAATACAACACTATGGACTGCAAAATCCATATCCAACTTTATGTACTCACATCACAAATACATTGCTGATAGCTTAGGGTCCTTTTATTTCTTCTATTTTATTTTTTAAAATACATACAAAGGTAAACATTGCCATGCCTGCCACCATCTTTGAACCTTTGAACCTGAGGAATTTTATGTTGCTGATCAAGCCCAAAAGATTTAGCTCTCTTAGCTAACAGGATCAGAGCACAGTAAAACATTTAGAAGGGAGAGAGCACAGGGCAAATGTGTAGAAAGTACCACAACAGAATAAATGGGAAAGGAATCATGACTCACTCCAGGCAAGTCTCCTACATTTACTCAGCAGAAAGACAGTGTCCAGATTACTCATCTCAAATAACATTTATTTTCTCCTTGAAATGAGCATAACACAGCTAGTGGATAATTGCTGCTTTGCTGCAATCATTCAGCAGCGTCAATCATCTGAAAAAGGTCAAGAACATTAAACTAAGGTGGCACGTGATCTCTAATCCCATGGAGACTCCAGCGGGGGCAGAAAACACAACAAGGTAGCATTTGTCACAATACATCAAAGAAATTCAAGGCTGACAGGAATTCTCTGCAGAAGCAAAGCTAAAACAGCTGGAGAAAAGGCTCTGGACACCACACTTGTTACTTCCTCAACTTTGATTCACGTTAAGGAGACTAGAAAGAAGAGACATCAATTTTTGGGAGACTATTCTTGTAGAACCAGGAGATTTTTCTGAAACAAAAGCCACAAGTTGAAAATTATTTTTTTATTATTTATTTTTTAGATACCTCTTTCTTCTTGCTTATTACATTTAACACAAGAAATTATTTAAAGGGAACTGCTGCTTTTGGTGTATTTCAAACGTACTGCAATCAGTGGTGCACGAAACAAGAAAAAATGTATTCCATAAAAAGAATTCATTAAAAAGATATTGAAGGACAGCAGTAATGTAGTACTCAACATTTCCTTGTCCCCTTCCTTGGGGAGAAAAAAAACAAAACAACATTTTAAAATGAATGGGGTTACCCTTCCTAAGACTTTTAATCATTTCCAGAGGTGCAAACGGATTGCTTTTTTTAATTTAGTAATTTAATGCATTCCTGCTGCTTTGTGATAGAAGTGGGCACGCTTATCCTAGTTTTGTGCTACTTCAATGCTGAGGTTGAACCTGCACCAGGAAATGCAGATTCAGGTTTACACTTCAACTAATTTCCAGGGCTGAATCCAGGACTTGAGTCCAGACTGTTCTTTATTCAGTTAACTGGGAAACAGGCCCTAAAATGCCACTATATTCATGCGCGTCTGAATACCACAACAATTCTCCCTATAGAGACAGTTTCAGTTCACACTGAAAAGAAAATAGGAACCTGGAAACTGAAATGGATAACCAAAAAAAGCAAAATAGATTGTATTCCGTGTGTGTGAATCAACTGAGGCAGACCGAGTTTTACCAAGAAAAAACTTCAATAAACATAGAGAGGAATCTAGGTCCTTGTAATGAGGTCCAGGCAAACAAGAGGTAAAAAAAGAAACTGATGGGAGAAAAGGAATAGCTTTCTACAGAAAAATGATAAAGCAAAAAGCAAAAGAAAAAAAACTGCATAAAGACTTAAGGAGTTCTGGTTTATTAAAAGAACACAACTGTGGAGCAAAAAAAGACCAGCCAGGAACAAAAGAAAAATTAATGAATTCTCCATTGCTGGCAAAATGACAGTGAATGATAGAAGCAGGGGGGGGAAAAAAGAGGAAAGATTAAATCCAATGAGTAGAGTGACCTTACTTCAGGTAACTTTTTGATGGTAAAGATTATAAACTGGTGCCCAGAATGCAAGGTATTTTTTCCTGTTCAAGTTGACTGAGACATTACTGAAGAAGAGTTCCCAGTGAGCTCTCTGAATTTCCCAAGCCCAGAATGCCAAACACGAGGCTGCCCTGCAGCCTCCAGGACAAAGCAGGGCAGAAACACCAACCTTTCTCTGACAGACAATTTCTTGCTACCTTACACTACAGAAGAGCATCCACACCTGTTCCAATGAAGTTCTTCAACAGATTTCTTTTTTCCCCTAAAGACTTACATTATTTAAACATGAGAATAATTTGAAGATGAGAACAAACAAGAACTCTGCTTAATATAAAACCAATATAAATATAAATAATATAAAACCAAATACCAAATGAACCTTTATGCTACAATTCTAAAACAAGGATTTTTCCAAAAGAACATTTTTCAAAAAAATCTTCATTTCAAGAGGATCAAAAGAGGATTTGCTTTTATTCTTGTTGCCATAAGCAAGTCCCAAGAATCAGCTAGACTCTGTCATTTTAATGTTGTGCACAAAAGCAGTTACTAGAAGATTTCTGTCCCACCATAATACAAATACGGGCTGCAGATAGCTCCTGAACATCACTGACATCAGTGGTAAAATTCCAAAGGACATAAACAGAAGCACATTTCCTCCCCAAATATGCAAAACTGGGTAGACGATCTTTTTTTCTTTTTTTTTTTATACCTTCAGCACCTACATTTACTATAAGGTCTCAGTTAATCTGACGAAATTTTCTGAAGAAAGAACAGCTATAATTTCAATTTGGCTGAAGTAAATTGCAGGATATCCAAAAGGATTCAGATTTGTTCCCTATAGTTTATGACTAATTGTATAAGGGCATTCCTTTCATTTACCTTTAAGAGCTTTTTTGTGTGTTTTATTATTTACTTCATCAGGATGCCATCTAAAAATGCCTGAATTTTGCTTAAATACTGTAAAATAATTCTGCTCTGCCATACGTTCGCACAGTGTCTAGCTCAATTGGATCATAATTTCCCATTCTTTTGTCAAGGCTACAAAGGCATTAAAGTATAGGAAATAGTAACAACTGTAAGTTACATCAGGGTACATACTGTCGCCAACAGGTACAACCCAACTAGCATTGTCACACAAATTTACACACAGTTTTAAGAGGTGAGCATAACAATGGATTTATAACTATTGAAAGCGAAGTCTTCAAAAATACCATGCTGGGCATCACTTTTTTATCACCTTCACTGTGCACCATGTGCTGTACAGTCCCATCACCTGAGAAAAGGCCAAAGTTGTTAGTCAAAAATCTACAAATGGATGAATGTTTTATGTTTTGCTTCATTTTTGCTTCATGTTTTTTTCAATTGCAGTTTTCCAATGGTTGTGTTTTCTTGAAAAAAAAAAACAAAAACAAAAAAAAACAAAAACAAACAAACAAAAAAAACCCATTAATAGCTGATGTGGTAAATTACAGTTTATTTTAATATTACTATATTTAGTCTGTTAGCTTGCTTTGCTTCTTGCCTCTTCCAAGGAAGCATCCTGTAATGGGAAAAATCCTACTTGAAACATTTCTTTATTCTGTACCTCTCAGCCAAGGACTATGGTGGATTCGTTGTACAATATTTTGTGCACGAATGCACAGATAGCCACATGTAATCAGGTCCATGGAAACATATACAGATAAAATGAACTCAGGTACACACATGCAGATTTGTGGTTCTGGACACACTTAAGAGTTTTGCCTCTTGTCCTTTCTCAGAAAACAAAGTACATCTAATAGATCAAAAAGGATCTAATAGATCAAAAAGGATTTCTCCTGCTAATTCTTATTTCAAAATAAATGAAAGAATTTCTGTGCTGAGAGAGGTTTATTCCTCTCCACGGTTTACACTCTGTTTATGTTATAATTTTAAAAATCTGAATTAATTTAATTATCAGGGAGCCATAGGATTTATCTGGTCTTCCTGAGCTTTTTCAACAAAACTTACATTAACATCAATAGAGTTTTATCATGGAAAGACTATAATTTTGTTTCTGCAAAAACACACTCTGAATTAAAATGTTGATTTATGATTTATTCCAGATGTGCTGCTAGGAAAGCTAAACATCAGCACATGCATAAATATTTTCAGTATTAGGATTTAGGAGGGAATAATTTTCAAAAACTTAACCTCTGAGAAAATACATTAATATATGAAGATTATTTACAATCTGAGAGTTTATTAAAGAAATGCAATACACTGAGTTGATCTGTCCTGCAATGTCACCTTTATACAAAGCTACACATCCACTGTTAAATTTTATAAATACTGTTTTTAAAAAGAGACTATTCTTAATCAAATTGCACGTAGCTGGAGAACAAAACCCAGAATATAAAGTCAGTTCAAATCTATGCATTTATATCATAAGTGGCTTTGGCCCCTTGTGGTTTACTTTCAAAGGATTAAAACACTTAAGTAAAAATATTTTAAGGATTAAAGAAATAATGAAATGACACTTGTTATAAAGTGTTCTTTTTAATTTTTACAGGATTACATTAATAAATCCAAATTATATTATAAAAGATTGAAAAGGGATCCTGTTAATTATGTTTAATTTTCAGACAGATGAAAGTACGTATAAGCTTATGTAAAAATCAGGATTTCCCCTAACCTTTTGAAGAAAAAGTGTATTGTGCTGTAAATATCTGCACTTTGTGGAGGTATGAATTCTTTGCCCTAGAAAAGACAGATACAAAATATACATTATTAATATCAACACATCTTGCAGACACATTTCTCAGAACAAAAATGTAAGTAGAAGGGTTGTTTCGGGTTACTGTATCCCAAAGAAGAAATTCTTCCTTACACCTAGATTTTATTTTAAGAACCCAATAGGAAATTAACCATCTAAAAAGGCAACCACAGAAAAGCAAATATTTTCTGCATAGCTCTTGAAAATGACAGATGTCACATTTAAAAATGGCTTTCAGAACATGGCATTCTAGGTCTTTAAAATGGAAGTTTGTCCTAGCTACCTATCTTATTAAATAAACGGAAAGGAAAAGAAATGTTGTGGTATTTGTAAAGCTTTGAAAAATGTGTATCCCATTATAATTTATTCTGCTTAATGACTTAACTTAGGAACTTCTGGAAATCTCATTACAGTTATCTGAATGGGTGAGACGTGGCAAGGGAAAATGGAGATGGAGAGAAAGGGATTGTAAATGTTCCCCTTAATTTAGAGAAATTAAGATCTTTTTAATAGAACAGTAAGAGTACAGACATTTTTGCCCTAGTGCCTCCCACTCTCCTTCCAAACACAATTTTAACACAGAAAACACACGCCCATTTGGTAGGAAGAACACACATATGAAGCATGTTCACCTCCGCACTTCCCCATCAGTAGAGGCTCCGCAGGCCTCCATGTTACACCAGGCATGTGGGACTCAAGCAAGTACTTTAAGAGCTCCTTAGTGAACCAGCCAAGTTCGTGCCTATTCCATAAAAAGTGACTATCCTGGATCTGAACATCCGTGAACGCCAAGTGCTTGTGGTACCTGTGCTGCCTTCCACCAGGAATGATCCAAATCTGCCTTAGGCACCTGCTGAGACCAAGGCTTTCAGATCCCTGCCTCACGGGCATGACGGATGGGGGCAAATAAGGGAACAGATGCGTCTTGAAACATCTCCAGAAAGAGCAAAGGCAGGCTTCTGTGACCTACTAAGGAAACACACTGTAAAGTCAAGATGCCTTGAGAAAGAATGTTTTACCAGTGGTTCGAGCCAAGTCTCAAATGGCTGCTGACCTCAGCAGGACTGGAGGGCTTTCTCCCTCCTCTGGAAAACACTCAGTGCCTTGAGGCCTCTTTTATGTATTGCCAGCTAGAGCTGAACCAAATGCAATTTTCCATCCGCTCAAAAATGAACAGTGAGGTAGAGACAGAAAACCAGCAGTCCATGTAGAGTTAAAAAAAATTGCCTCTTTCCTTATAGGAGAAAAAGTGATTATGGTGAATTGTGTAGGAGTAGAGAGTACATGACTCACGATTCATTACTGTAGTGCAGCAGGGAGGCAGAGCTAAAGAGAAAGCAGAAAGGACAAAAGCAATGCTTCCTAAACCAACAGTTTACATTGCTGTTTGTGGTTATGGTTCGCTCAAGGGACATTTTTTACCTTTTTGCCATGCTATAATTTGGAGGAACTGACAAGAGAGACTTCACAAATTTTTTAGATCATACATGTAACTTATGTTCTAGGTTAAAGTACAATAGAAATTATAAAAAAAAAAAAATTAAAACAATATCCTTGGCCCAAGAAAGCATTAAGGACATAGGCATATATGGAGGATAAGAGCATCTCACTGAAGTCATTAAAATTAAGGACCTTTTAAAGAGCCCCGATCAATCACTGCCCTCCCAACAAATCCCTTCTTTTAACAAAACATTTTTCCAGGTTGAGGCTGGGCTAAAAAGTCTTTGTAACTGCACTTATGTTCATTCCCTATTTCACTACATTGCTCCAGAGGAGTCCACAGGTGTCATGTGCATGGTCCTATCACAAAATGAGGTCTCAGACCTTGCCAGACAATAGCAAGAAAAAAAAAAAAAAGTAAGCAGACACAGAATGTAAAAGGACCCTCTCAGACAGACACACACACTTTCCACTGATGGAAAGTGAAGCTGTGGTTATCAGAGGGAATAATTTGACCTATATTTCTAAATTAGCAACAAGCAAAAAAAAAAAAAAAAAAATGCAAACTCAGTACTAGCACAACTGTATGTTAAAAATTGTTTCTGTCTTCTGATGCTGCAATTTTATAGCTTTCACCAATAACGGCAAGTTGGTTTATGCCAATTTCATTTATCAGAATTTCACAAGGTGAAATATTTGGAAATACTAGTCTCCACAAATATTGAAAAGGTTTCTTGTCAGCAAAGCTCAAAGCAAAGTCAAACTTCAAAACCCAAAACTTATGATCAAGAAAAGACTCTGGCATTCAGCCAACGCTATGTGATAACTTGTTTGCTTTCATTATTTCATTGTTCTTCATGTGAACTTTCAAAGAGATTTTGTGAAAACGTCCTGCAGAGTTATTCATGAATCTTCAAGGTGAACCACCTTCCCACAAACATGGGAACACCTGGGAACGGACAAGAGACCCGTGCGAAGCGACCAAACCAGGTGATTGCTAAGGCAAGAGTGCAAGCACAGCTCAGGAGAGAAGTGAGATCTCAAGGAATACTGAGAGACATAGGAAAAAGGAGACAAAACCAGGTGAGAGGCACTACAGAAAGAAGTGGCTTAGAAATGACAAATGGAACAAGCTAGAGGATGTAATACCTGGTAGGCAACAAAATGAAAGAATTCTGTACTTGTAAAGCCAAAATCGTTCTTTGTAAGAGACCTTTTTGTAGAGAGCTACAGCTATACAACCACATCTGACATTGCTGGCATAGACTAACCAAAATCTCTCTCCAACTCTGTACTTCCACAGCTTATATTCTACCCCTCTGAGTCTAACAAACATTGCTGCAAGGAGCGTGAGGTCAGTCAGAGTGAACATCAGCATGAATGGGGCACCCAAGGGAAGCAGAGGCAAGGCACCTTGGAGCAGGGGATCTGTACCAATGGGGTAACAAAGTATTTGCAACAGGCTGTAGTGTCCTGGCAGCCAAAGGGAGGGGAGACCTTGGTCAACATTCCAGTCTGGCCAAGCAGAATTAGTAGCGCACTTGCTCCTATGTAGGGGCAAGGATGAATCAAGGCCAGCAGGTTAATATGATTTATATTCTTTTAGTCCTGTGACCTGCTATGTCCTATTAATTTTCAGGTAAATAATGTCAGTGGCAGACAGGTCCACTATTATGTTATTTCTATGAAAAATGTCCAGTCTCTGAGAATAAAAACCTACTTCAATATCTGGAGCCACTCAGATTTTTACTAAATAATATGTGGAGATTAGAGTGTAATCACACTGAGTTTTTCATGTATTAACCCTAACTGTATCTAATCAAAATTTCATTAAAATAATTTTTAAATTACTGTCACAAGCTAGAACAAATCTAAAAAGAAATAATAACTAAAAATAACCATTTTTAAAAGAGAATAAATAAATATTCTGGATTTCTCCTTTTTCGGTCAGCAGGACATCTACTATCAAAATTAATCTTAATTAATTAATTAATGCAGGTTGTAAAATACAAAACATCTCTACAAGCACACCAAGATTTCAAATTAATTTTTGGTTTATTAAGTTTAAATCCTCAGCTTCTGCATCCTATTCAGTGTTGTACTAGCGATGTTTATTTCCTAGTTTAGTTTGAAGTCTTCTGTGACTTTCAGTAATCAGTCCACATAACCTAAATTTTGTCAAAAGTGTCAGAATGCATATTCTGATGTACAGAATATAAATCCAGTGATTTATATACTGGATACGGTGTTTTATGTGTCCTGAGAGATGTGAAAGACAGCAAACTTGATTTCCCATGAGACAAATTTTTCCCATGCGACTTAGGCACTTAAAATGTCTGAACTATAAAAAGCTTAAGCAAAATCTTGTCTTTTTTGAATCAAGGATCATTTTGCAGTTTCCTCCAACAAAGCCAGGATTCATCCCTGATTCATGCCTGGACCTCCATCTAATCCTATCTCCAGCCATTTCCCTATTGAAGCTGCATCTCAAACCAGGCCACAGTAACACAGCAATTCTGAAATCCTGCCACAGATATCCAGGATTTGAAGCTGACCACCTCTAGCAAGGACAGCCATGGAACAGTCATTTCTCTCTCCGCTGATATGGTGGGCATAAGCAAAAGACCTTAGTCAGAGCGCATTTAGTGCCAATCCTTTTGCATATTTATATAGTCCAAGGGTCTCAGCATGTGATCTGAGAGAATCTGAGATCTCCAGACATGTACGGATCAATACTAATCTTTTTAATCTATGACAGGAAAAGAAGGTATATCCATTTTGTCAGAAAACTGTTACTACTGAACATGCACTGAAGCAATGGCAGACAGCCAGAGACAACAACAGGGAGTAAGCGAGTGCAACTGTTTGTTTATGCGCACATCTGTTTATGAAAACTTGCCTACCTGCTCCCAGTACAGGTACATGTAAAATCTGTCTTTTTGCAATTAAGTACTTTAGTACCCAGAATCAGGGCCCAATTCTCATTTAGGAATTCCACCACTGATAAAAATAAGAGCATATTTATTTCAGCAGGAATTTTATCTGTACACACATTGAAAGATAACATGCAAAATATGTGATTATAACCAGGGGAGAGAGGCTCTTTGTTTTACTTTTAAAAATGCTTTCTCTATCCCTTCATTAATGCAACAGTCAGACAAATGACCTGTTCGGTATTAGTGACTGATCTTGACCTTTAAACTCAGGAAAAATGAATTATGTGGAAAAATCATTCATGCTGAAAATCTGACTGCCAAAGCTCTGCAAACAATCCACTTCTGAAGCACGACAAAGCTTAAGTAAAAAGACACAATTTGAAATACAGATAGCAAGTACTATTACTGGCACTAAGATGAGCACCGCATCTCTTGTGTTCCCGTAAGTACTGCAGTTCCTGTCCTATCTCCCCAATTTTTTATTATACAGCTCAGGGAAAGAAAACACTGATCTAGAGAGACTGAAGCAAAATTCTGGTGTTGTGGATGTTCTTCCAGGCAGCATTAATCACCATGATGTTTTCATGCTTTCAGGGAGATACGTACTTGCAATATATTTGCACAATAGCTGCCCCAAAATATGCAAATACAAGTATTTGCTGGGCCAAGAAATTTGAGATGGGAACTTTAGTACACATTTAAATCAGTATTTCTGACATTTGAATGCTGACAGTTTACAATTTAAAAAATAGCAAAATACTTACAATTTTCAGATTTAACCAGAAGAAATTGAATACTGATTTTCGGATTTAAGCATTTAGTTCTTCATGTGAATTGCAGTTTTTGAAATGTTGCTGATATGATGCTATGCTATTGAAACTTAAAACCTGTCAAAACTAGTCTTTGCTAGAATATTCAGTAACTAGCTATTTACATTTTTGAACCATAAACCCAATTAAATGACTGTCAAAGAGCTAATTACATAATACATATTAATTATCTAATTATATGATTTTTACTAAGCTATGCAATTAGCACCTGATTATATAATTTTATATTTTATATTTGTTATGTCGTTAGGAAAAAGGTAAGTTTTCAGCAAAACCCAACACAATATACATTGGATAAGAATAAGACAGTGACATTTGTGAGTCACATGCACTGTTTCCAGATGGAAAAGTGCCTAGATGTGCTGCGAAACAAATGGACATGCTATTAACAGCAACTGGATATTAAAATTTACAATCTCTTCAAATCTTTTTATGTCACTTGGTATTTCTGGATGCAGTGATTATATATTTAAAGATGTACCGATCTCATCTTAGAGTGGACATGAAATCAGAGAAATATAACTGCATTATGAAGGATTCTACATTGAATAATTGTTTTTTTAGAACGTTATGAAGCAGTATGATTTTTATTTTAAAGAAAAGAAGACTCATTGGCTAACTACAGAATTTTTCAAGCCTAAACAATTTAAATTGATGGAAAGAAAAACCACTGTCATGGTTTTTGATGTTATTGATAACATCCTAGGAGCAGATTTTTTAAAGAATATTTTCACTGATATCTCACAGGAGCATCTCTACACCTATAGGATGGTGGGGGAAAATAGTAATTAACTACAGTTTTTAAATTACGTACTTGTTCAAATTTTGAGATGGGGCTTTATGTTCCATGTAGTCACATGTGGAACACCAAAGTAATTCTGATTGCCTTAACACTTGAGTCTACTCATGGAACCGAGCTTAAAGATGTGATTCACAACAGAAAGTTGTCAGTTTTTAAAACGCCACCTTACCATCATCAGTAACATGAATCAGCAAAAGGACGTTTTTTGGGGTAGATTCACCACACCAAAAAACTCTGTGAGTCAGTACTATGGAGAAGGGAAGGCGGGAAGCCCCCATTCCTCTGTCAGGTGTTTCTCTAAGGACACCAGATACAATAGTTTCACTTTGTCCACGGAAGACCGCAGAACACGAAGTGCGAGATCCAAAAACGGCAGTTGTGTACCGAAGTCCAAAATTGTCATTCCCAGCCTGATCCACTGGCAGACACTTGCCCTGGAGACTCCAAAACCCTAAATGCCACCCCGTAAACATCTTACCTGACATCTACCCTTGATTGTCCTCAGTCTTGCCCCAGACTGAGCAGAGAGCTATGTACCTCATACATGCCACACTGCATGACATTTTAAATCCTTCTGTGAGAGACTACCACATACAAACTAACACAGCCAGGCCCCTTTCAAAAGGTAGCCATGTCTGCTTTTTGAGGTGCTGCTGAGGGAAGCAGTAACTGGGAGTTGCTGTGTATCATGTTGACATTCACATGAAATCATCAATATCGCCATCACACAGTACAGAGAATGCAAAATTCATACAGGCAGAGAGAAAAGGGGGAAAAAAAATAGATGGTGAAGTAATCAAGGGTAGGCATTTAGAAAGCTCACATTCATGCACAGATGGAGAAACCTCTCTTTAGACCTGAGGCAGGTAACTTTTCAGATGTAGGATATTGAAATATGCCCCAGATCTTAGTATTTCATTTTGGCTAGTTCCCGTGGCTCCAGGTGACTAAGGCAAGAATCTTCCACGTCCCACCAGAATAAGCTAACAATTAAAATCAGCAAGTTCCAGCCTCAGGGATGGGATATCATATGTGCAACAGAAATTCAGTTTCATCCAATAATTATGACTTGGGTGGCGGGGGTGTCACACACCTCAATACAAGAGTGTAAGTACAGTAGTAACCAGAATGTTTTTGGGATCCACTAAACAAACTGAAATGTGATTCTTTCAAAGACTATCTGAATTATTGTGCCAATATCATAAGACAGTTCTCACAACTTCTCACTTTCCTCTACATAGTGATGTTAGGTGGTTTCAGCAGTCTATACTATGAAGTATCTGTCCAATTTGTGACACTCCAAAATGATTTTGTTCAGCTGAAGATGTGGCTAGGCAACTACAGAAGGACTGTAAAGCAAGCGTAGAAGACATTATAAGTACTATGTCATCAGTCCTGCTTGCATTAATATATTTGGAAACTGAAAGGTAGAAAGACTTATCTGAAGTCATACAGGCATGTTTACAGGTCTTGATTATAGATTGCTGAAAACTAGCAAACTCCTTTCCACCCTCATCTGTATCTGAGCACCGCTGTGAGAAATTAGTAGTATTTCTCTTTTTAAAATAAATTATGAGATTCTACTGTCCTGTTCACTTTTGCATCCCTGCTCAAATCAGTAAGTTTGCACATTGGAACTGCATTTCACTACTTTCAGAAGAAAGAGACAATGAAATTCACAGAAAAATAACCTCTCACCTTCTAGGTCTTCCTTCTCAAAATGTGTTTTGAGAATGGAGCGAGTTCCACCTCTATCCACAACAGCCTCTTCATCATTTCTCTGCAAAACAGAAAAAAGGACAGGTAAGCTGCTTCTCATTTGGAAACTATTGGCAGGACTGTATAGTACTATGAAACAAAGATGCTTTTTAAATAGATTTATTTACCTACTCAGGAAAAAAAAGTTTTTAAGAATTTAATTTTCCTTATTAAAATCTGTTCTTTATGGATCAGAGTTTATTGAGGTATAATTAAAGCTAACTTTGACATGAAGAACTTCCCCTGTTAAAACCTGAAAGATAATGAGCAAACACTGGTTACTGAGAACTACGAAAAACATAAGTCAATAGGACAATGAGAGAGAAGAGAGAAGAAACGTCTGGTTGAGGCAGCTTTATTCTTGTACTCTTGAAGAAAGGGACTGCAGTTAGAATCATAGAATGTGTTGAGTTGGAAGGGACCTTTAAAGGTCATCTAGTCCAACCCCCCTGCAGTAAGCAGGGACACCTTTAACTAGATCAGGTTGCTCAGAGCCTCATCAAGCCTGACCTTGAATGTTTCCAGGGATGGGGCCTCCACCACCTCTCTGGGCAACCTGGGCCAGTGTCTCACCACCCTCGTTGTAAAGAACTTCTTCCTAAAGAGGAAGTATTTTTTTTATATTTTTATCTTTACACCAGGATCCTGAGCCACATGCAGAATTACCAAATTCTTAGCACTAACAGTCTTTACACTTTGCCAAAACTAGAGAATGATACTCAGTGACAATATGCTAAGAAAAAAAAACTTTAATACCATGAAAACAACTGGCTTCACTTACTGGTGAACTGCTTTTACTTTTCTTTATGAACACCAAACTGTAATTACAACAGAAGCAGACAGCACACACTAATAGCAGAAAACTGAAAAGATGTTCTTCCTCAGGAACATATAATTCATGTTTAATTTTATACTGTAGTCATATATGCATTTAACTGTATTCTCTATTGCACTGCAAATTTATTATGTCAGGCACTACTGGATTGTGCTCAGGCTAAAAAAGCTGCAGAAATTAGCGATTTTAGTCACTTCTGACATGAAAAAAAAAAATCGCATTTCCTTAAGTAAAGAAATCTTTTGGCAGTTCAGCAGCAGGGCACTGGACGCTGTGCTAGAACGAGTGTTGGCTTCAGTATGAGTTTGACATCACCAGATGTAATTGTTAAATACAACCTCTATTTCACAACATGATTTAGAGTGGTTTCCAGTAAAAGACAATGAAGAAAAAAGGATGAGTTATACAAAAACATCAATTAATATATCATGAATATATATTTACTTGTCATTAGTGCAATGGGTTTAGTAAGTGATATTAGAACGAGAACTGCTTGATCTCAACATATAAAATTGGTATCTATATGGAAGTCTGAAGCAAAGGGATCTGAATACCAGCCTTACATGCTAAATATGTATCTATATATAGAATGCAATAGAATATAACAAGAAATTAAACTACATGAGCACCTCTCCTTAAAGAGCAGATGCCCCAGGCAAAAAGATTCACGTCTAGAGCTGGATGTCGTGCATGCTGGATATAAGTTTTTGTTTCAGGCTCCTCTCTTTTTTTAAAAATAGCTGTCATGCTGTAGCTATCTTATATAGAAAAATCCTAGGAACGTGTCAGCACCAAGCATCTGGGCTGTTAGAGAGACTGAGAGTGTTACAGTGTCTTTATTAGAGCTTTCCCCACAGATAATACTAAAATCTGACAATGAGAAAAGGCCTTCTATTGAAACTGGTTTGTGTTTTAATAATTTAGAATTAGCTAATAATCTATTAAGACGTACCAGGGCAGTATAATTTTGCACAAACCATTTGATCATCTTAGGTAAAATGAATCCATTAACGTAAGCAGTTAGACATAACCGGGCATGTTTGTCATGCTGGCATGACGCCATGGCCCTGGGTGAATGGTTAGGCAGGATGCCAAAGGCCAAGTATTAGAGCCACATTAGAAGTGTTATTCTAGCATAAGACACAGCCATCAGGATTTTACTGATCCTGAAAAGGCCTTACAGAAGCAATGTAAGGGGAAATTCTACAATGGGGAAACTATTACATTGCTGGACAGTTTAAAGCCTTTACAGATCATCTAAGTAAACTAAATACAAATTAATTCATTAGTATTTATCAAAATATGCTCATACACTTTGACTTCTCCTTTCCCATGTGTTCAATTTTCAGCTTCTGGCAATCTTTCTCTTCCCTGCCTCCTCTTCCTGTAATGTCACAGCAAGTCTCGGCCTCGCCTCATTCTCAGAAGTGGGTTTATTCCATTAATATTACAGGGGGAAACAGCTTAATTGGGAGTATTGTATTGTTGCCAATTCACTTGTCAAACTGAGCAAAGTCCAATTAAGCAGGCCTTGCACTGTACACTCTCACTTCCTAGGGAGTGGTTTGAAAGCCACCTTGCATTTACCAGTACAAGAGTCACACTGCATTTAGTCTAGAAGTAATTTCCGTGATTCCTGTACTGCCTCCTTGGAGGAAGGGAGAAGGGAGGGAAGGGCTCGCTAATAGTGTAGTGCAATTAGGTCTTAATCTCATTTGGAGGTAAGCACTATTGCAATACAAGTAAAAATAGTGGCAGATCTGCTCCACTTTCCCATGACTAGAGACTAGAAACTTAATTTCAGTTGCTAATGCTTTGCTTTTTATTAGCATGTCAGGAAAAGTATGGAATTATTATTTTTAAGTGTTGCAATAAATGACAGTTTGAAACTGGAAATATAGGCAAGACTAACCATAAAACAGTCATGGAAGACAGAATTCATGCTCTGGATGACTTTTAACGTACGAAGCAGCCGCCAAACTCCACACTAACATCCTCAAAGCCTTGAATCCACTACGCTTGTGCCCATCAGTTTCAGCAGGATTAGAATAAGGCATGAAAACTAAATGTTTTTCACAGCCATGCCATGTGTATGTCAGAATTCTACTGCTTCTTCCTTTCGGCACATTTGAAGATGATAAAGGTCAGAAATTTTACATAGTGCACAAATCTGCTAGGACTGAGGTATTCAAACCATACTGACATACTGCAGCAGTCTGCAAACGAATGTGTGGACACACTGACCAGGTACGAGTCCTTGGAACTGTCCATAATTGCAATGAGTTGCTTGCTGAGTCCAGTGAACACTGTGGTCTACTGCTTAAAGCATGGGAGAGGGATCCAGGAAGTCCCCGAGTGCTAATCCTGGATCTGCCACTGACTTGCTGTGTGGCCTTGGGAAAGTCACTTAATCTCTGTGCCTCAGCTTCCCCATCTGTAAAATAGGGATAATAATATTTACTTATCTACCTTCCTCACCAGGCTGCTCTGTGCCATAATTAATATTCACACAGCATTTCAGAACTGTAAAGCACTACAGAAGTGCTAAGTCACTCAATTCAGGAAAGTGTGCAGTTTACCCATGTGAAAAGATGATTGACCAAACATCAAATCAACGTATATTAATACCTTGTAATAGTTTTACACTGCACAACTCTGACAACTTAACTGGACAAAGTTTACATTAAAATGAATACACTGGGCTCCTTTCTGAGCTAATTCAAGAGCAATGCTACAGAAGCCAGTGGAATTACATTTCAGTAAAGCTGTAATCAGAGCACAACAAACTTGTCATATATTTATAAACAACCTAACATTTCTCTCTCTTTTTAATTATATTTGTTAATATTTTATGGGTTTATATAGTTATCACACAATGGTTTACCTAAAATGTAGGCACAAAACTATTTCCCCAAAGCAATAAAATACCAGCAAACACACAGTAGAAGAAATAATGTATCTGGGATCAAAAGAGTAAGAAAAAGCTGAGGCTTTCGCATGGAAACCACAAGCTCCTTAGAGACCAGGGCTCAGCAACTCTACTCAGTCCAGGATTTCATCTCTTATATTTTCCAAATGAATGCTGAAATGACCTTCACCACACAGCAGTATCTGCTGCACATATTTCACAGGAAAAATCTATTTTAATGAAAGAGTCCTATAAATACAGTTGTAACTATTTTTGTCGCTTCATACAAGAATTTTAAACACAGTCGTGAGTTTAGAAAAGCAGACAGTAGAGTCGTCCTCTGCATCCTTCACAGTGCAACCACCCGTTATAACACCACCGAAATGTGTATTTAAAGTTCAACAAAATCACAGGGAAATATACTGCCTTCAAAGACATCTGGCTTCTACTTTTTGGTATGCAGTCATGAAGGAAGAAGGTTGTATGAGTGCTAGGAGTACTGATTTTCAACCCTTAGATAAACAACCTACTTATCAGAGTATAAAGCGAGGCCGCAGCTGTTGTCAGGAATTGTAAGTGTATTGGTTAGAAGGAATAAAAATATCCATGGTTTAGAAGTCGACAATAAATGTCTGAATGCCCTTTCCACCCATGTATTGATAAAGCTCACTACCCAGGATATTCCAAAGCTAGATAAATATCCTCCTAGAAAGCTTCCCAAATTGATCCTCTTTAGCTATGATACAACCCTAACTGCAATTCGTAACGTGTTGCAAAGAGGTTGATCCTTAAACCTGTCACCTCCCAGAACTGTGCACTGCTCTTCCACAACTCAAATCAATTTAATTAACAGAGAAACTACACATTTAGAAAAGCTGAGAAACGTTATTTTATGACAGATGTTTTCAGGCGGTTTTGGTTATAGCTCTTATAAACTGTCTGTGCTTTCATCATATAGTAGATGATTGAGTGGAAAGAAGAGAAAAGTAGGGTGGATCTATACAAAGGCATACGACACATTTTTAAATATGTATGTGCTAAGATAGACACATACACTTGTAGAACTTCAGAACATTTCTGGATGATGGAATTAGGACATATTTGTCATATGCTGCTTGACAAGAAAGCAGATAAAAGTCCAGGTGACAATACACAGATATGAAGTCACCTATGCATTCATTATATGTATTTACAAAAAAAAGAAAAGCAATACATTATATTAAAAGATAGCTACCTGAATATTGCACATTTACTGAATATCATCTCTGCTGATCGCCACAGTAAATGAAATAATAGTATAACAATAAATATACATTAGGAAACAGGACATTGTTAGGACAATAGGAAATTATTAAAAAGTTGCAATGAATAAGTCTCGCTGTCTTTCCCTTAGTCGGTACTCTGCTCCACTGGTATGATACTTAGTGGTAATACATGTTGAACAGACAAGTCAAAATGGATAACGCTAAAATTTTCATTTTACATGGAAAACTAGAAATTATTTCTTTTCTTAATCCTTCTTTCTATCTGATTTTCTTCATATTTGGCTACTTTTATTTTCTGTCTCTGATATCTGGTCAGAGTTTTCAATAAACTGGCTTATTGCTTTTCTTTGAAATACAGCATAAAAATCAGCTACAAAGAGTATTAGTATTCCAGAAAATTTTTCAGGGTTTTTAAACTTTCAGGTAAAATCCTTCTCCTTTTTAATTACACTCTTTATACACCCACAGCACAAATCACAACCTAACCAAAAAGAATCCTTTTCAGCATCTTCCTTTCTGTAAAATATATAGCAGAGCAGAAGCCATTTTGATTTTTTCCACACAAGAAATTATGCGTATGACACACCTGCTGACTCAGAAGGAAAATACTCATGGTATTAATTACTTCTTCATATAAGCCACTTATTGATGATTAGACAACCTACATAATTCTCAAACGCCATCTGGAACTAAGGAATGGCTGTCAGTGTAAAACATTAAATAGTGCATTCCTATAAACAATAAAAAGCTGTAATATGAAATTGGTTTAGTTATTTTATATTATCAATAATTACATATACTTAAAAGATTAAATTCTGTAATATATTAATTTCAGTTTATATATTTTATCATAAAGTTAGTGGCATAAACCCTGTGTATTCACCATTCAAATGGTCTGTAACGAAATTCTAAACATTTATCCAGACATCACATATACACCATGGTTGCCTTCTCAGTCTGAAGATATTCCATCGTTATCGCTTTGCGGTGTATTTATTTCACAGACCCATTACACGACATTTGTATTTTTAACATCATTTTGGTTAAATTCAGCTTGATATTTCATAAAGATGGCATTATTAAAGATACAGAAAAGTGAGTTATTTGAACTCAGGAGGTGCCAAGAGCATATTGGAAATATCTAGTAAAGACAATTAACCTAAATGGCTAAAAAGCTATTATATGTAGATGGATGCCTCCCTGTTGTAGGAGGCAAATCACTGGTGACTGCCATGTTCAGCCTTGTCCTTTAAACTGTCCTTGAGCAGACACAGTCACACAAAAGTGATTTAATGCTCAATGTGTACGCTCACAATTTAGATACTACAATTCTTCTTTCTTTCCAAAGACAAGCAGAGAGGGGAAAAAAACCCAAACTTTTAAAAATATTATTGTGTTTAATTGTTTATATTACATATAATCATATTTTGCAATCTTTTGAGGTGGAAAGTACAGTGAATTTTATCTTTCTGATTAAATATAATTGCTTTTCCATTCCACTAGCTACACTGTATCATTCTTTTCCCCTCTATTCACTTATCAAGGAAGACCCATCAAAACACATTTATAATGTGATAAAGTCTGTTCTGTAAGGTCTGAAGAATTATTTTTAAAAGTGTCCCTTTTAATTGTACCGGTTTTGTGTCAGCTTTCTGCAGTAATCACTACTAGTTAACATAAAGCACATACTCCTTTTGGTCAGCTCTACTGCATATAGTTCAGGCTATGCAACAAAGTAGAAGGCAATTAGTTTTCATTCCAGATTTGCATCTTCCCCAGGGCTGCATGTCATATGCATAAAAGCGTCCTTCTCTGTCTCTTTTTCTCTTCTCTATTTTTATAGCAAAAGCCAAGATACTGTTTAGCATGACTCAATAAAGAAATACCATCTTCTGCAATGCTGCTAAAAATTGCACTAATCAGCATTGGCTCCAAAGAATTGATTTGCTACTGACCTGAGACTAAACACACGTTTAATGTAATAACATAATTCCTGTAAAATATAAACATACATAATCATTACAAACATTAAATCTAAGCACCTACTATAGTTACAAATGTAATGAGATGAAACACAAGCAGAAAATACACACACAAATACAACAAAGCGGTTTTACAGGCAAGTAAATGTTCACATGCAATTCCTGTGTTTATCTACACTGAAGCATACTGTGCTGGTTATACACCATTATGCACAATACAGCCACTATGAACTGATGCATAAATGAATATATAATCACTAAAATATTTCCTTATCCTTTGATAAGGAATCTTCTTCCTTAGAATAGCCATTTTAGGTAGAAACAATACATTTCTTACATTTGCAAGGTGAATATGTTACTTTATCTCTTCTTCATACACCTATACAACAGAAGACAAGATTTCTATTTAAAGATGATAAAACAAAAAATCAAGGCAAAATAGTAACTTAATTTGTTACAGTACCTAGATGCCCCACTTTCTCTGTCTGCACTCTCCCACCAGAGAAGGACTCTGTTATACTAATAGCTGCAGCAACAAAAGGGGGGGGGGAACAGAAAAAAAACCCAATATTCCCACTCAAAAGTCTTGATAAACCTATTGGAGCATTGGATATAATAACGAAATAATGAACTATTAAATTCTTTCTGGATTCTGGTACCTGTTTCAAGTACCTGCATTTAACTGCAGCTGTTCTTGCCATGTATTGTGTGTCTCGGAGTGAAATGATCACGAATGCCTAAATGATATGAGCGCCTTACAAAACCTGAACAAGGCACTTAGGTTGTCGTGTTCCTTTGAATATTTTTAGTTGTGTTAGGATTCTCATAACTTCACCCCTTCCTTCCTATCCTACTACATCTGCTGGATTTGTAAACTAATCCTTATTCAATTGCTAGTCTCAGCCAAGCCTCCGAATAAATAAAAGACAGTGCTCCTTCCTGCTAGTTAAGGCACGTAGAAGTTGGGTCACATCTGTACGACTGAGATTTTATTCCCTTTGCTTCGTATTTTTCTTTACTACGTTGTCAAATACTTAAAAATCACGGATGTGAGAACAGCACAGGTTTCAAGCTAAGGCATGGTTATTTTTTCCTCTGTGGTTATTATTCCAATGATTTACGTCATCCTAGTACAGCCCCATTAGCTGAAATCCTCTTTTCTCACTTCATAGCAATGGCTACGTGAACTACTACAGAGAAGTCCAACAGCATGAAGATGGATGTGAAGACTTTATCCAAAGCCCAAATGAGATTTACTTTTAGCTTGTCTGGGCTCCCTCTTGGCCCAGTGCCAGGTAAGGATAGATCCAGGATAACAGCATTATTTAGGTGTAGTTAGAAGGTAAATGCGATGAGTTTAGCCAACTATGCAGTAGGATATTAGCTGCTGGGCGGCAAACAGAAAAAAGAAAATTACGTTAATTGCTAATTTCTTAATCAGCAGTAGGATATATTGGGTTTTAAGTTGGATACACTTCCCATCTCAAAGGATCTGCTTTCAGCCTCAGAAAAGATGACATGTTTTCAGATTTCTCTACCTAGAAATAAGGTCAGGGAGAAGAATCATAGAAGGCAGTCTTGCAGCAGCTACTCATGTGGAAGTAGCAAATCCAGGGAAGAAAAGAGGTCATGACCAACTTCTCAGAACCTGTTTTAACAGCAGCTACAACACAGGCGAGAGGACTTTTACTCTTCCTTCACAGACACAAAAATGGTGTAAGTCTGGAGTCTGCATCCTTTACATAAAAATGTATGCCAGCTCTAGTTCAAAATAACACCTTTTGCTGACACTGCGAGCCAGCATGATCAATAATAAATTAACTCCCTCTCTCTGAAACACCAATACAGCGTTCAGTGATTCTTCTGTTTCTCAGACCTACCCACAAATTTCGGTTGTATTTGACAAACATTCTCTACAAGCACAATCCAAAGCTTAATCAAGGCAGAAGGGAAGATGTTCCATGACAGAGGTATTCTAAACTCAGATTAATTCCATAAAACTTTTGGCACCTAACTGAAGTTGCCTTACTAGACATGACATCACCATCAACTTTTCAAATAGTTAATGCAAAGAGATGGGCAATTCTACACGATAAGCAAGATCTTAGGTAGGCTGACTGTCACTAAAGATGGGCTGAAAATTGTTGAGACTTAGGAGAGTCCGATTAGAACTACCTGGAGAGACAGGATAGTAAACTAGATAGACTGCTGGTTTGATTGAATGTGATCATTGCTACGTAGCCAAACTCACTGCTAACCTTCCAAATAAGTTTGCCGACACAAGTAACATTGTTGCTCTACTAGCAGTGAGGGTAGCTTGACTGAACCAAATCTAGATGAAATGTTAAAAAATAATATGGCCCTTTTGTTATCCATTGTCAGGAAAAAATAACTTAGAATACCACACAATTTTCTGTTGCATGCCTAAAGACTAAATTGGATTCCTTGTGTTCCTTCAGAGTTGTCTTCTATATGATCTATTATCCTCCAGAAGAGAAAAGAAGATTGTGTTTGGTTTGTTTGGTTTTTTTTAAACTGAAACTTGTAAATAACATCCTTGAAGACAACTGACAAATCTTTCTTGGCCAAAGTGTATAAATTCAAATATAGGGTTTAGTCTGATGAGTTCCCAAATCACCTCTATCTTCAGGGAGTAACTTCAGCAGAAACTCCAGAATGGATAACCCAGTACTTCTTATCTCCAAAGATTTAGGTTGATCTACGTGATTTTGTTGTCATGAGTGATTTTGTTATCAAGGCAACTGTAATTGATGTGATTGAAAAATACAGATTGTATCACGCAGAAATGTTTTGCTGCATGTGAATGAACAGTTACCCTAACGGAAATGAAGAGACCTTTTGCACTGTCTATATAGTCACAGCATAAGACAAGAAAAACTCTTCATCTCATCATTAGACAATGACATTCTGATTATCTTTGCTCTCACTCTTTATCTGTGTCAGGTCATCAAGTAAGCCATGGTGATCAGGGAGGGCAATGCCAGAGAAAACAGCAAGGAGCCATTCTATTCACAAAGAAGATAAAAAATAATTATGTCCTCCAAGGCACTGATGATATGATCTGCTATCTGAAAGTTCAGGTATTTTAATTAATTCACACAGGGATTAAGAAAAGCAGTAAACAGTGCAAAAACTTGGGGGGGGGGGGTGTAGAAATAAGTGAGATAATGAAGCTGATAATGTGTACTTGTGCATCACTTCTGCCCAGGGAAGGAAATACTGCACTGTAAAGAGAATTTCCATATCAAAGATTCACTCAAAATATATGGGGAAAGTGATCATGACAGTGGACTAGATAACAAAGGATATGTATAGTTTAAAAGTCTAGACAGCACAAGCCCACCAGATATACATTCAGGAATTTGAAATGTGGTGCCAAAGAATCAAAGGTAAATATGAACTATGAACAGTGGTTCAGCTGGTCTTCCTGCTTCTCAGAGACTTGCAACAAATTGCTTGTCTGCTGTAATCTGGGAGCTTTAAACATCATCACTTCCATGACTTTGTTGTTCTAGACTAGTCAAGATATTTGACAATAAAAACAAGCTAAAAGTTACAAACAATTGATATGACTCAAACAGTGTGCTTTATATTGAAATTACAGAACATAACTTTTGGAAAGGAAAGGGGACAAGTATTACTATAGAGTAGAAAGTAAATGTGAACATGGCATTACCAGTTTATATATGTTTTGTCAGTGCTTCTATGTGAAATGATTTTTTATTGTTAGAAAAGTGTTATTTTCTTTATTGTCTATTTTCTCATAATGTCACTAAATTGATAGACCTGTATGCAGCCACAGAGAACAGCAAAGGAGGGTACAATGATCTCCATCAGAGTTTTGAAGGATATTAGCTAACCTTTAGCTATTGTCTACTTCAGGAATTTGAATTCTGTTTGGCGGTGGTAGCTATGATATTTGAAGTAAAAAGGCTGTCAGGATTGCATTCCTGTTTTGGTTGGGAAACTTCCAAAGCAATTTTTTTTTTCAACCCTTCTCACAGGCCTATTTATTTATGTATTTACTAGACAACTAGTACCACATTAAATTTCACCTTTCAAACTCCATCGCCTTGATCTAAACATCCCCAGTGTTCAGTATTTTGAGAAAATGGCAGAAATTACTAGATATCAAGTTTTACCAGCACAAGTAATGACATTTTTAAATTACACACCATTACTTGTATTTCACTATACTCCTCTAAAGTGAAAACAATTACCAACACAATGCTGAAGAATAATATCCAGCAGATGCTCTTCATACCCTTCCTTGCCAAGACAACACACCTCCTTTTATTAAAAAATTGATTATTTTTTTTGTGGTGAACGCAAAAAAAGAAAATTTTTCTCATTTAAACATTATGCCATAAGCTACTTGGATCAGTCTTTCATTTATTACAAGTTTGTACCAGGCTTAGTACAATAGGCTCCTCTTCTTGGCATGATCTCAATGTAGGTACTAAACAAATAAAAATAATCCGCTCATCTCTATTTGGTCTTATAAACATCCTTCCTTATACCTGCAAATTCTGCCTACCTTTTCATTAACTAGCATTGTTACTAAATACGTATTATATGAGAAAGAAAAACAGTGTCTGTGGGCTCCACTGACATGCATGCTGAAAATATATACGTGATGTGGTAGTCAATAATTCAAATAAATGACTTTATTTATAACTATTTTAATAGCCATATAATTCAAAAGACACATTATAGCTTGTAGGTATACAAACAATAAATAGCCTCAGGTTAAGAATACTTGGCAACTGAAGTATAATAAGATGCACACAACTGAACAAACCTGCCCAATCATTAACAGGTTATACTTAACTTTAAAATACAGAAGGAGCTTTGAGGAGGAGCTTCAACAAAGTTTGGGCACAGTAAGAAAAAGTGCACTAATGACTGTAAGATGAATAGCAATTGGGAAACTGAAATAGATATGCCCGTGCAGCAAACACAAAATTCAACTTTGTGGTAAAATCTCCCTCTTGGAAGGGAAAGGAGAAGGCAAGTTGTAAAGCTTTTAAAAGAAAGACCAGAAGGTTTTTTTAAGAAGATCAGTAAATAGACTTTAAAAAGCAAGTGACGTAGGCAGAGCAGTAAGTGAAGATGATATTAACACCAGTAATCAAGTGAAGCAAAACTGTAAGTATTAACGTCAGACCAGCAGATGAGATCATAACAGTGTTGAGATGAGCAGGCATTCAATCTGATTTATGGCTACATGGACAAACAGGAACTGTCAGACCTCAGAGCTGCATAGAGCAAGAAGAGCACGTATGAAAGAAAAGAAAACCCAGGAATTGTTTCTGACATGATTATATTCAGATGACCGCTGAAGACCAAAACAATTTTCAGAGATAGATAGAGTTTATCTGGAGTGGGGGAAAATCACTGAAGAATAGTGATGCCTTCACAAAAATTATGGCTTATGGCTACATTATCTGAAGTAAGGTGTGGAGGAGGATGCAAAGGCTGAGGACGAATTCCTGAGAGATCTAAACACACACCTACATACAGAAAGAGTAGGGGGAGAGGAAGACCCACCCAACAAGAAACTGAGTCTGAAAAGAGAGAGAATCAACAAGGACAAAATGACAAATGTCTGAGAGCAACAAAATGTAGTGAAGACTATAACACAGCATCGCAGAGAGATAACAGATGGAGTGGAGGAGAATCAAGGACTAGTCTGGAATTCCTCCAGGAAGAAGTCAAGTGGAATGTTAGTGAGATAAATTTCGGTGCAAGAGTCAGAAACCAGAAGTGAGCAGTTCTAGAAAGGCATCAGAAGACAAGAAATGAAGACAATTGTACAAAGCATACTAAGGGGGCAGGGAAATGAAGTAGGTCTAGGGACAGGACAGTAGTCTGGTGAATAGAAACTTCTGAAGTTGAGGATTGTTTTGTGTTGGTTTTTTCTAATATGAAGAGACTTGGACATATTTCTTGTGTATGGGAAGAAGAGAAACAAATAAAAAAAAAACAGCAGAAGGTCAGAAGGTAGATAGGGACAGGGATAGGTTTGTTGGAATAGGTTCAAAAACTACAAAACAAAATCTTAATGTTTGTTTTAGTAAACAAGGAGGAAGCTTGAATTTTGACCTTAGTTGGTTTGTTATTTTTAAGAAGTTGATGAATAAAAAACAGAACAGGCAAAACTGCAAGCAAAGACACTCATAACAGATGATAAAAATCCCAGAGATTAAGAAATACAGAAAGTCAGCAGAATCAAAAGATTTTCACCAGAGATAGTCAGCAGTATCTCTGAAGCATGGCAGATGGCATTAGGAACTGAGAAAGTGGATACTGGGAGTCAGCCAGGACCATGAATTGTCCGAAGGGTTTGGAAGTGTATGAGAACAACAAAAGAAAAATAGAGCCTAAAGGGAACTGATAAGCTTAGAGAGGAAAAGACAGTACAGAGGAATAAAGGAAATAAGAGCAAAAACAAAGTCATCAAGATCAACAAAACAGACGTGTCCTGGTTTGAGGTAAAACAGAACCAATGTTCTTTTCAGTAATTTTACTTTTCAGTTAAGCCTCTTCTAACTCTCTGAAATTAATAGCATATTTTTCAGACAGTATCTGCTTCTAGCAGATAAGGTCTGGTATTTATAGTGAATACCAAGGCATGGTATGCATAGACACTCTTGCTTATACTTATTGCTATAACAACCACAGTCAGTTAACTTTTTTATGCTCCAAATTGGAGGGCCAGAAGTGGAAGAGCATAGAGGGGTCACACCTGTGGGGAGGTGCGGACAGGACAGGTGACCCAAAACTGACCAACAGGGTATTCCATCCCATCTGCCCCATGCCCAATATAAAAGTTGAGGGATTAAAGGGGTCAGCCTCTTTCTTCAATGGCCAGAGTCCGAGGAGGACTCTCTCTATTCATCTGCCTTTGATCCCAATCTGCATTCCTGAATCCAGTTTTGAGTTCAGTTCCCATCCATCACTGAGTCCAGTCTGGGACTTTCCCAGTGCCGGCTGGTGACGTGACTGTCATCCTTATTTCCTTTTTTTTAATTAATATTATTATATTTTCTTTTTACTATTAATATTTCATTAGTTTCTTTTCAACTCATAAGTCTCTCTCTCTCATTCTTTTCTCACTTGGCAAAGAAGTTAGAGAGCATCTATGATTCTTTTTAGAGGCCAGCCCAGCCCAAACCACAACACAGAAGTTTTACAAAGTCCCATTCTTGAAAAGAGAGAGAATAAAAATGTTGAAAAAGGTCAAATAGAAAAGGAACTCAGAGAACACAGTGCTTAGAGAAGACCAACTCAAGTGTGTAGCTGGTTTGGCACATGGGATACAACTCAAATGACAAACAGCAGCACCAGTGCAGCTACAGAGTTGTTAGTTATCCATACGGAAACTGAAGGGTGAGAAATTATGAATGGAAGAAAGCTGCAAGTCAAAGTCAGACAGAGCGTGCATGCAGACCATAAAAACTTTAGAAAGGCAAGCAGAAAGCTTATTGTTTAAAAGTTTATTGTTAAAAAAGGAAAAGGGGGGGGGGGGGAGAGAAAAGGTAAAGAGCCAGGAGCAGGCAGAGCTTAAGAACAAGAGCACAGAAGTATCAACTACTTTGACTAAAATTCAGAGCAGATATTGTTGGAGGTAACAGTCTCCACAGAAAGGACCATAGATGAGGCAGTGTTAATAAAAAAGGAAACAAAGTTCTGTGGGCTGGAGGGAACAGCAGGAGGTAAAAAGACAACCTCCAGGTTCTTTGAGACCAGTAACATTCCAGAAACATCAAGAAAATAAAAGGAAGACCAGACAATAAAGGAGATGAGGAGTTTTGCACCTAAATGAAAAAAGGAAGTGACAGGAATGACACAGAGTGGAGGATGAACCAGAGGCAAATGTAATTTAAGGAGAGAAGGAAAGGACAGAGAATACCAAAAGGAATGAAAAGCATCAGAAAGCACACAGAGAAGCAAGCACCAATAAAGCAATGAAAAATAACAAGAGAAAGGAAACAGTACCATCCTGATTGTTATCTGAAGCCGTTACATATACTCTCTCTGACATACATAGTTTTTTTAACAAATTACATGGTGATTTAAAATACTAGTTGATAAGGATGATTTGCTATGACATACTTATACTAGGAAAAGATTTAATCCACTGAAGCTTATATTGCATGCCAAGTCCATAGAAGCGGTATTGATCAAGGCATTTTATACTTGTACAGTCTGTAACTATCTTAGAAGTTCATGCCAACATATGCTAATAAATCTTTCGTAATGTAGAACTGGACTAATCTGAGCCCTATTCTCCCGGGAATTTTAATCATATTTACGGATCATTTGCCAGAATAGCATACTGATTGCTTAATTCTTCTCAAGATATAGTACACAAGAGAGTAAATAACATCACTGGTTAAGTCTTCTTCTGCATCCTTGGACGTACAGATGTCTGGGTTCTAGGGGAGGGTGTCTTTGGGGGTTTTTTTAAGGAGCTTGTTTTGTTATTTTAAGCCTACTTATTCTTTTCCAAGCCCAGCATCACAGCTAGTATGTCTGATACTTAACTTTACCAATGATTGTTTTAAAGTAGATTTGTGAAGGCAAAGGACTGTAAGCAGAACAAGGACAGATAATGTATTTCAAACCATACCTATGCCAGGAAGTTACACAGAGCTTTTGGCCCCCAAATAAGGGTGCAATCAGGTCTCCTATATATGGGAATCACAGATTTCAGCTAACACATTAAAGCTTTAGGAGTTGATCTGCCTGAGAAGAAAAAAAAAATTAATTGAAATTCACTCCTTCCCTGTAACTCTGTTATGCTATTAAAGTCACAAATAAGCACACTTAAAAAAACAAAGGGACACCAACACTTAGAAAAGGATTAAGTTACATGTAATAATTTTATTTTGTTTGAAACATTTATGCTCTAGTATAATTTCATCTCCTGACGTAAACATGACAGAATTCAAAACTCAAGGAAGCAGGTTTTAATCCATCAGGATTACAAATCCATGCCCAAATTGTGCAGTTCTCAGTAGGCTTGATCATGACAAAGATGTTACTCCCCAAAAGTATGTGAAATCCCACACTAACCTGCACCTTCCACAACTCCTATGCAGTCAATGGGAACCCAGCAGGATGGGAGCTATATAAGATTCCAGATAATTTTTATTTTAAACTATAGCATTGCCACAGACTGCAACAGAACACTTTAAAACGTGCATATCATAAGAGCTTTCTTCTGCTTAGAAACAGAAAGAGCATACTTTAAACTGGGACAGAGCACAGAAAAAGTCAACAAGCAACTAGAAGTAATAATAGGAAGTCAGAACAACAGAACTGAAATCTCCCTTGAACCTTTGTCTATCCTTCAAACAAAAAAGACCCAAATCTTTTATAAGACCATGGAAGACAGAAACTGCATGTCCCCATACAGCTTACATTTAAAACAAAGAATTTTTAATAGAGGGGAAAAAAGAAGAGAGAGACAGAAAAAAGCAAATGCCCCCACTTCTCCCTTTAGCAGTAGATACGACTTGCACAGGGCAGTCAGGAAGCCTCACAATCACTGGAGCAGCCAGTTTAGCTTAACTAGCACTCTGTCTATGCCTGCTTATTATTCACCTACTAAAAAAATAATGAGGAGGGGAGGGAAGTAGCAAGTGACATTTAATTAGTAAGTAAAAGATAAGAAATGTCTCCTTTTCAATAGCATAAAGATCAAGTCAATAAATCCCGTGCATAGTTCCATTAATACTAATGGATATACTAATATTATTCCCTTGAAAATGTTATTCATTATTCTCATTCTTGTTCATTTTTCAACACCCTGAAT
Organism: Rissa tridactyla; assembly: GCF_028500815.1. Classification (NCBI taxonomy): domain Eukaryota; kingdom Metazoa; phylum Chordata; class Aves; order Charadriiformes; family Laridae; genus Rissa; species Rissa tridactyla. The sequence goes on along the minus strand of NC_071472.1, from coordinate 19,375,127 downwards.
CACAAAAGCAATGCTCATGCCAAAGAATGATAAAAGATTAGCAAAGGTGTGATGACCTTTTTAATCTGTCCGTGAAGAAATGGAAACTCTATGTGACATTATTATCTTGTATTTGTCTGTCCTGTGTTTTAAACACTTTCTGAATGTTCCTGCTCCCTCAGTTTTCTTGTTACTGTTACACTGCACTACATTTCTCTGGAGATCCAGCCAGCCTAGAAGTGAAGAGGTATTAAATTTGCATACCCTTCCAACAGAATTACTCTCAAGATATTTTAGTCGACATAACCCAGTTTATAATCCCAAATTCTACAGGTGAGACGCTGAGTGTGGTGTGTAACATCCTTGCTTGAAATTTCTTCTAGTGACTTTGAACTGGATTACCTGAACTCACCTCTAGTACCTTTGAACTGGAAACCCACACATATGATGTCAACTTCTAAAAAGATTTCCAAACAGTGTTTGTAAACAATCAATTTATAAGCCTGTTGCTGGTAACGGCCAGATTTAGAGAAACAACTACTTAGAAAGAATAAAATTACAGGGCACACGAGTAAGTGTGATATACTTGAAAACAATTGATCCTGTGGAATCATGCCTCACAAACCTACTGTAATTCCTTGAAGGAGTAAAGAAGCCTGTGAATAAAGGAAATTGGTTAATAAAGTCTACTTTGACTGTCAAAAAGTTTTGAGCATACATCTTCACCAAAAGCAACCGAAAGAACCTAAGCAGCAATGTGATTAGAAGAAGGGTCTTTGCTGGGCTAAGAAATGATAAAATGTAGAAAACAGAAACTAAAGGGAAACTGTAATTTCTTTTGGCAGAGGGAAGTCACCAGTGCAGAAGTCACCACTGGAATTCTGGTGAGATCTGCACTGGTACAAATGTATAGATGATATTGGATGTGCAACAAGGTGACAAAGTTTGCTAACGACAGATAATTTCCTAATCAGATTCATAAAGATAAAGCTTGAATATGAAGAGCTGCAGAAGGCCCTTAGCATACTAAGTGTGTTAAGGATCACAGAATTGTAGGAGTTGGAAGGGACCTTTGGAGATTATCTAGTCTAACCCCGCTGCCAAAGCAAGTTCACCTCGAGCAGGCTGGACAGGAACACACCCAGGCAGGTTTTAAATATCCCCAGAGAAGGAGACTCCACAACCTCTCCAGGCAGCCTGTTCCAGTGCTCTGTTATCCTTAAAGTAAAGAAGTTTTTCCTCATGTTGAGATGGAATTTCCTGTGTTCCAATTTGTGCCCATTTCCCCTTGTCCCATCATCAGGCACCACTGAGAAGAGTGTCCTCTTGATACCCGCCATTTAGATATTTAATAAGCATTGATAAAACCCCCTCTCAGCCTTCGCTAGGCTAAACAGATCCGGGTTGCTCAGCCTTTCCTCATAAGAGACGTGCTCCACCAGTCCCTTGATCGTCTCTGTAGCCCTCTGCTGGACTCCGTCCAGTGGAGAGAGTCCTTCTTGAACTGGGGAGCCCAGAACTGGGTACAGTTCTCCAGATGTGGCCTCACTAGGACCGAGTAGAGGGGATGGATAACCTCCCTCAACCTGCTGGCCACAGTCTTTTTAATGCACCCCAAGAGACCACTGGCCTTCTTGGCCACAAGAGCACATTGCTGCCTCGTGGTCAACTTGTTGATGATAATGTTGGATGGAATTCAGTGGGAGAGTTGCAAACTGATGTACAAGAGGGAAAAACAATCCTAGTTTCATATATATAGTGAAACTTTCCGAACACCACCACTTAGCAGTGGGGTCTTAAGAGTTTTGGTTAAAATTTCCATGAAAATATTGTATCAAAGTTCCATAGCTGTGAGGGAAAAAGCAAAGAAAACACTACTAATTAGAAAACACAAAGGGACCAAAACAAGGATATCCTTATGCCCGCTGTATAGATCTTAAGTTTACCTGCAGCTTGAATATCAAGTGTAATTGGTTCCTACTTGACAAAAAGGATATAGCTGAAGTGGAAAAGATTCAGAGGTAGAGAAGAATATCCACTGTAGAAGTCTATAAAAACATGACGGGTATTCAGAGGCTAAATATGGAAATTACTGTTCACTGTTTTCCCAACATAGTACTGAGGACGATAGTATTAAATGGCTGCAGCCAGGTTCAAAACAAAAAGACATAGTTCTTCACACAGCATATTGGCAAGCTACGGAACTCCAGTGGATACTGAAAGTTTACTTGAGTTCAAGAAATGTGTGGACGTGTTCAGGCAAGAGAAATCTATCCAAGGTACCAAATCCAAAAGCACAGTTTCTGGAACAGAAAGTCCTCGAGCCATGAACTGTGAGGTTCTCAGACAGTACCCAGGAGATGTATCATAGAATGTGTTGGGTTGGAAGGGACCTTTAAAGGCCATCTAGTCCAACCCCCCTGCAGTAAGCAGGGACATCTTCAACTAGATCAGGTTGCTCAGAGCCTCATCAAGCCTGACCTTGAATGTCTCCAGGGATGGGGCCTCCACCACCTCTCTGGGCAACCTGGGCCAGTGTCTCACCACCCTCATTGTAAAGAGCTTCTTCCTAAGGTCTAATCTATCATTGTGCACCTGCCCCACTATCACACATTTCCATAGGTTTTTGACCTGTATCAGAGAGACAAGATACTGAGCTAGTACCTTTAGTTTCACCCAGCACAACCATTTTTATATTCCTATGTTCCAGGGAAAGACATGGCAACTGAGGTATCTGAAGGAGATCTGCAGTCCCGTACTGAGACTGATCAAAAGGTCCTCTGACAAGAGGCTAGGAAGTTATACACTTAAGTTCAAACGGAGCAGAACTGCACTAGAAACCTGATGAAGCAAAGAAAACCCTGCCTTCCTTAACACAATCTCCCAAAGTGAGGGTTACTAAGCATGGGGTGCTTCTCGTCTTGGAATGTTTTCTGAGAAGAGCAGTGTTGTTCCATAATTGTCTGCTATGTCAGCATACATCACTATATCTATCCCAAATTGGTAAACTGTAAACCAAGAGAGGAAGATATATGGTGATGAACCTGCTGGGAGGGCAGGAGCATCCACTATGGGAACAGCATCAGCTGCAGGGCTTAACCAATTTACTTCATAGGATCCCTGCTGCCCATCTCTGTATAGAAGCAGGTGCCAAAAGTGTCCAAAGTCAAAGAGCCCAAATCTTGTTTGCTATGACTGAATAAACAGCATACGGGATGCTTCAGTTCACTCAACGAAATTTTACGCTGTGCATAGTGGAAGATAAAGGTGCTATTCTTTACATTCCTATATTAAATTAGAGATCTACAGGTGTGTATAGTGTAGCCAAGCAAAGACAGAAAATTAAAAGGAAATTAAAGTAGAAATTGATAATGACATTTTTATGGACATAAAAAGAGGCCCGTGACAGAAATAAAGTCTAAGCGATTACCAGGAAAATTTGTTTATAGCTGACGAAACAGACATCGCTAAAATTGTAAATTTAATCCCTGTCTCAGCAATTGCAAAGGATACTAAAAAGGAAACAATTTAACACTTCATATCTGTTGAAGCAGGCAAGAAAAGGACCTAGAGCACATCTCAGATCTGTGCTGAGGTTGCTGCTACTGTAGATGTTCACGACGCAAGGCAGTGCTAGTAACTACTTTTGACAGCACAGATTACATCTCTCACTGACATCTACAGCAAATACGCATCTTTGCATTAGAAGTTAGACGGCTGAGAAATTTCAGCACATCCGCACCCTACAAAATAAGAAAACACTCAGGAAAGAGGAGGAGGACAGCAGAAGGCAGACTGGGCAATAACTAAGCCCAGTGAGTCACTGCAAGACGCTCACTAGCGGTAATGAGGAATTCACTCATGACTACGCACAGAAGGATTGGTGACAGTACACTAAGATCTAGCAGAGGGGACAAGTCTGGTGAAGGCAACAAGGCGATCAAGTTCCTGGAGAAAGAGGTCATCACATCCTTCTGGAACAAAAGAAGAATGCCAAGACAGCTTTTCATTTTCCAATGTTTCATATTTCATATGTTAGGTAAACTTTACTGGCAATATCCAGGCACCTCCATTAAATCCTGTGCCCTGGTGATGTAAGAAGTCGTATTTTTGACATGTATTAGCACAACTACCACAACTGATACTCTAAAGATAAGATCCAGTCACAGTTACCAGACACTGACCTTCATCCTTAGCAGCACGCACAGAACTAGGCCTACACTTGCCATGTGGAATCTAAGCACTTAGGAATAATTGTCATCAGAATATACCATGCCATAAGAAATCACTATATTGCTGTCATTGTTACAAAACTATAATTTTTTATTTTCCACATGTATTAGACTTTTCTAATGATTATTCAGTGTGCTCCATTAAAAATGTTATGTGGCAGTCAATGTTGAGGTAACACCAGCCAACCTCCACTTTCTTATATACTAAGAGTTACCTAAATTTAAAGTTGTGATATGCACAACTGCTGTTTAAGACATACATACACGCATGAAGTCTAAAATTTTATATTCACCAAAATTTATTCCTGGAACAGGACTAGAAAAGTTAGACGAAAAATTGGGAGAAGAGAAGGGGAAAAAGGAGTCTGATTTTATCCCCCCCCCCCAGTTTTAAAGTATTGCAGATAACCTTAGCAGGAAAGTAGAAAATAAACACTTCAATAACTTTAAAAATTGAACTAAAGAGTGGTATAGGCTCGTACAACTGACCTGCATGGATAACTTTCAGATAGAAACCCCCTAAAGCACAGTTAACTCCCTCACCCAATTAGCTTGGCATCAGGTCTCCACCATACAAATTCCTATCTCCAAACAGACTCCACACCTGAAAGGAATTGCTCAATTGCAGCTCCCGTCACTAACGCAAGGACAAAGTATTTCTCTGCTGTTCCACTTGAAGGATTCAGGCATAAAAGTGACACTGCTTTTCCTGGAAAATTTTAATCGCAGGATTGAGATATAAAACTGATATTGCTTTTGTCAGAATAGTTTTAATTGCATTAAATGTGGATGCAAACCACATGGGTATGATTTCTTGCACGTATTCTAATGACTTTTTGTGCCTGCATAAAATCTTTAATAAAAAGAATTTAAACAAGTGAACTCCTTATGTTATCAGGAGAGAAACGGATGAATCTTGAATCACTGAAGACTCCCATATACATTTTTGTTTTATTTAAGCAGCCTAGGGGGAAAGGGGGAAGCTATTATAAAAATGAGCCAATTTTTACAATACCTCAACAATCTCTCATGACATTTAATGCCTGTTTTACATTTTTATTCAATGCACCAAACTTGAGTATTTTCTATCAGCTGATGTTTGCTGCATCAGTTGAGAACATTTGAGAGCTCTGTGCAAGCTCTGAGTTTCCACCAGAAATTAACAAATCCTTTTTGGCAAGTTGACTAAAAACACAACTTCTGAATCCCTGGAGTTCATGTTCCACATAGTTTACTTTTTTTATTATTATTATTATTAGTGATACTATACTAGATGATATCTTTTTATTCAGTTATTTTAAAATTTGCTTGGCTCAAAATATTGAAGCTTAACCTTTCCTTTTAGGAGTTATTTGCTTATATCAATGGCATTGGGGGACATAGATTCCATATAAGACATCCCAAAACAGGAGGTTTCATTAGTAAAAGAACTGCTATGACTTAAGCAAAGCTATTTTCAAAGCTCTTCTTCTCCATAAGATTACCAAACATTACTATTTATAATTTTCAGTGCATTCAGTCCTCATTTTTCAAGGATTCCTGTCCAAAGTTTCCCAGATTTGTTTGACGAGTTAATAGAGAATCTGAACATCCTTCCAGATAATGTGATTCTGCGCTTCTACTCAGAGACATAACTAGAGCGCTCTGTCCAGTTCTGGGCACCCTTCTTACAGGAGAGACATGGACATACTGGAGTAAGTCCAGTAAAGGGCCACAAAGGTCACAGAAGGAGAGGCTGAGAGTGCTGGGACTGTTTCAGCCGAAGAGAAGGCACAGAGGGGTCTCACCAGAGCATACAAATACCTGATTGGGGGCAAGTAGCGAAGGCTTAGCTAGACTCTCCTCAGTGGTGCCCAGCAACAGGGGAGGAGGAAATGGGCACAAATTAAAATGTGAGAAATACCACTTAAACATAAGAAAAAACTTGATCCCCTTAATAAAATGGGAATAGCAGTATTTCCCCACCCCATCAGTCACATCTTTTAATCACTTACTGGTATTTACATTTTTTAAATGATTAAATCAGCTTTTACTTATACTTAGCTTCTGCTGAAAGACCCTGAACACAGTAGTGTAACAGCACTCATGTTGATGTGTTTTTATTAATAACTTTTATTGAAAAGTTAAGTAAGGCAAAATAAATATAGTCTTGCAAGTAAACAAGAAACAATATGAACAAGTCATATTATTTATGAGGCTCATTATGAGAGAGAGAGGAGGAAAGGAGAGAGAATGAACCATAGTTAAGATTGCTTCTTTTCTCCACAATGCCATTCTAAGTTATGCATTTACTGCATTAATACGATCACCTTCCTTACTACTCCCTCCTAGGTGGTCCCACTTCTGCAGGAATTGGTTGGGACTAACTATGACTATTTCAAATGTTTTCAACAAACAGATTACTGTGGCATTATTGTTGTGATTTATTCACATTTTCATATTGCATCCCTGCAATAATCCTTCAAATAGTTTTTATTCAGAATGACCATGTGGCGATATTCTTGGAACACTAAATGGAACAGAGCATTTTTGGAACACTAGTCATTTAGCTATACATTCTGTGACCCTGCAGTTAGCTATTACATATTTATGCTATATTACTTTATGTTTTAGACCTTTCTGACATGTTTATACTAAACCTTCCCTGGTTCAGGTCATTAGGCCCAATGACTAGGTATATGAATTAAAGTACTAAACAAGGAGAATCTGACCAGAGAACAGGACCATCTCTTGGGAAAGGAGGCCAATGTAGGACAAAAGGACTTGAATTCCTTCAACTCACTCAAAGTAGTTTTTGCTTCTAGCGTTGTATTGCTATTCATGAATATTTGGTCACAATCTCCTATTTGTTCCAGTGTTGCCATTTCCTTAAAAACTGGCACTATAACACATGAAAAAAGTTAGCAGTGTGGAATTAGAATGGCAATCAGTAATAAGTAAAAGCACAACACAACCGAGTATGTGCATGAGCGTGAGCATTCATGTTTAGAATTAGTAAATGACAAAAATATTGGGCTTCTTGCCCAAGGTGCTACTTAATGCTGTTCCTAAAATATCCATACAGAGCTTTGTTTCTTTATAAGATCTGTATCATCACGTTCTGCAAATAGGAATGTTTAAAGACAGGGAAACATATACTCATGGATGTGTATTCATTATGCACAGTCAAGGGGAAAGAATTCTTTAGTGAGAGAGATCCCTCTTTACACAGCATTCTTCAAAAACTGACAGTTGCAATCAACTTGTTTTGAAGAGGGATGGTATAGTTTTAAAGAAGGCATAAAAAACCTTCTTGTTAAGTTGATACTACACACTGCAATTACTCCAAGTTTGTGCAATATGTCCAAATATCAGCAAGTGTATTTTAAACCTTTCTTTTTTGGGTGGCAGGGAGTGGGGAGGTGTGAAACAAGCAAAATAGTTTGTAGTTTTAAATTTTCAGATCACTTCAGTCCCTGCTCTCATATGTGTATCTCTACCTTGCTGCAACTCCTTCACTTACAAAAGAACTTCACCTCCTTAATATATTCCTTTGGGGTATTATTCTCTAGTGCCTCCAAATGAAAAAGGACCTATAATGGGACTATGTCCTTTGAGTGAAAAAACATATTCAGCCTCACTTGCAATAGTCAGTAATACTATTGTTTCAAAATGGAATGACCCAAACATACACTTCCTCAAGCAAGCATTCTTCACCAATTTATTTTCCTCTGTAGATATAGTTTCTATCCTAAATAGGCTACAACTGATGTCTATTGTACTATTTGTAGGTTATCATCAATGTTACATTTCAAAAACATCCACAGAATGCAGTTTGCAGAATTAATACAAATGATGAAACAGGAGTGCAGGATAAGCACATGGCATACTGCTACAGCTTCCAGTTACACAAAATTCCATGGAGATCTAATTATTTTAAATGAGCAAAGGAAAGTTCAGGAACAGCTTCAAAATACAGGTAGGTCAAGATTTTAAATTATACTTGAATAAGGAAAACAAAGAAGCTGGGGAGAGTGTTGGTCCTATTAAAAAGTCCATGAATACCCTGCAAAGCACCAAAATACCATGAAACCAATACTTTCAGGAATTTCATTCCAATGCCAAGAAACGGAATGTACTCATTGTGACTAATACATCAAAATACTGAAAATAAATTCTAACAGATTAAAAAGATCTTGTAGCAAGTGAAAGGTATAGTTAAATCATTCCAAACCTAATCAAGCTTAAAAGCAGGGCAGTCTTTCCCCATTATTAATAAGAATGTAAGCTGGATAAGTAGACAGGGAAACTATAAATTATGGCCAGTAAAAGTAATACAACATTTTTTACAAATATGTTTTTAATTAAAAATGAAGAGACAGTCATTTTTACTGAAGCAATTTGTTGCACATTCTTAAATTTGGTCTTCTGTGGTCTCTCACACACATACATTTCCAACAAAATGTTATTAAATGGGAGTGAAACCAGAATACAGTTCTAAATGCAAAATCAATTCCATGTTTTACATGTTTACATTTCTAGGTAGAAATATGAAAATATTTTTAAATCTCGATCACTTAATCCTGTGTGTGGGGTCAGGAAATACCGCTCACCCCTGCCAATCTGCAGTCCAATTATATGTGAAAATTGTTGTTTCACAAGGGTAAAGCAAGAGACAGAAAAATTGCACACTACTTTCAGGCTTCAGCTGAGCTTTTAAAACACATGGCCAAACACGTTGCCATGGTAATCTTCTGCAAATACATCTATAATTTCTTAAGATGGAGCTGAATATCGTCTTTTAAAATAAACTTCTCTCACAATTTCAAATATAATTGCTCTATGCTGTATTCACGGGAAACAATGGCTATTATCTAGCATTTATATCACCTAAAGTGATAACAGTATCTCCCATTCCATTTTGTGCTCTATACATTAAATTAGGCCACTATCTTCCTATGTGAAATACCCATATACTTTTTTTTCTTTTATGTACTCTGAGTTTCCTATCCATCACCACAATACATTAGCAGATACAAAAGCATCAGCCTTGCAATGAAGTTGGCAACAGTTGAAAACAAAAAGGATGAGACATACTTCAGTAAAATGAATCTGGTTTTAAACAACATTCTAAATACTTAAGTTATTAATCTTCTCTTTTACAACCCATTAGTATTAATATGTGTCACTGAGCGTGATAATTAAAAAGGGGAGAGTTATCTTGCCAAACTTTTACTGTTATGTTCAGTAAGCTATTTTTAAAACTGATTTGAAATGAAGCAAAAAAAAAAAAATTTACTACTGCAAAATGAAGCAAGAGCTGTGCCTGCAGAATAGCTCAGTCCTGTTACACAATGTGATACGTTGTTTAAAATGACCTGCCACTGTAGGTAAACAGTTGCCTTATAATGCATTTCATAGGACAAGCACACATATTCACACAATAGCTTTGTGTGCCATGTAAAGATAAAGCAAAATAAAAATGCAATACAATCTTGTCATTTTCCTTTACAGCAAAAGTATAACCTTTGACCATGAATTAGTTAAAAGAAACCATATTCACAATAAAAGCAGGTTGAAAATATGCAATAACCTTACATTGCTCAAATAGCAATGAACAACACATTAGATTTCCAAGACAGACATTGTTCTGCTTATGTAAACAGTCTACCCTATAAATCCTGTAGCAAATCCAACATGAAGCAATTACACAGACAAAGAGATTGTAAATGACCTAAAACTGTAAAACAAACCCTTGTGGTGTTAGAAATATTAGTATAAACTATGAGGTCGTACCTGATGACTTAGAGACTGTAACGTCTCACCGGTTCCGAGCTGCATGACCTTCCTATTTCCAGAGACCCCCAAAAATTGCATTTCCTGTCTTACAAAAGTGCATCACAGACCCATCTATCTCTCAAAATCTTCTGGGCTAGTGAAGAAAGCATTAACAGCCATTCTGTCCATCAGTAAGTGCTGGAGTCATTACCCTCAAGATATCAGATCTTAAATATAGTTTCCTCCGTGCGATTACAGACATCCAGTAGTCAAGGAGGCTGACACAGCTAGATCACTGATGCTGCTAATGCCATCTGAAAACAGTAAGCTTACTGCTTAAAGCAATCCTGCATCATCCAAACAGAACAAGCCACATCCTTCAACTCCTCACTTGCGTTTTTTATAAAACCTAGCGCTGCCATTATAGATTTTGTTTTCATCTGTGGTCAGCTAAAGGAGAAACTGGATATTATGCAACCAGCTTTGCATTAACAAAAGAAAAACGGCAGATGAAGTGACTTATCGAGGTTATCAAATTTTGCTTGCATGACCACTCCTCAACAAGCACTATCACCATTCAGAAGAAGCGTCACAATCTGATCCAAAGGAAAATTACCAGAAAGAAATTACAAACAATTCATAGGCAGCAAGGCATTTAAATACCCCTGTGGTACTGAAACAGCTATTTTATGCAACCTTATGAATCCCAGTCCCTATTAAATTAAAAATGTTGCTTGCCTAAGTATTTTTAGTGTTTATTTTCAATAAATTGCATGATCACTGCATTGTTTCCATTACTCCCTGCTAGCAGCCAGAAAACAGCATGCCTTGAAAATGTGCCAGTATTATGACAGCAAAAATGTGTTTTGATATCAAACAAAACAATCGTGCATGGTTTTTTTCTGATAGGAGAGACCTTTCAAGCTAACACATGTACAGTATCCTCCTTAGTAATTTTTAAATTATTACGACTACAAAGTAATAGCCGGACTTATTAAAACACATACTTGATGCAAGTGAAATTGATTATTATAAATCATTATTTATATTTACTGTTGCTATCATTACGGCAACAAACGTAGGCAAATGAAAAAATCACTTCACAGAATTAAGACAAAACAGTGCCACCAACAAACTGGAAAAAGTTATCATCTAATAATTCCTCTGAATTCTAGACCCACAGAAAAATTACTCGTGTCCACACAGTGAGAAAGTCCTATTTAGGCACTCAGTCCATATCCTTAAACACACAGGAACACCCTCTCAACACATATTGAAAATACATTGCTACCAGTAGAATTTTACACACAAATACAACTTGAAGGAAAAAATCTTCCCTAATTTCACTACAGCTTGCATGTTATTCAAATTAATTTGGATGTCCTTCTTTACTTTGAAATATAAGCAGAAGCTGAAACTAGAAGTAAATGGTTCTAAATTAATTCACCCAGATCCTATTCTGTTAGTTTAACATTATTATTATACAGTTGTAGTAATTGCTGTTTTGAGTAATCAAGTTTGGCTTATAGTCATTCACATTATGGCACTGATAATAGCAAACTGGTCTCATCCATGAATACCACATATTTCCCTTTAGAGAGGGAAACTGCCTGCTACCAGTTTTTAACTGATTGACTTTATACAGTGTGTAACTGCCTCAAGGTAAGGACGCTTTATCTACTCACAGTTAGCCAGCCATTTGTACAGGGTCTCAGGTGAGGTGTTCAGTAGCCTGGCAGAGGCTATAGTCAGTGAAGCCCTAGGAGGCTTTGAAGTGCAGTAGGGAACCAGATCAGGCCAGACCTGACGCTGCTTTTTAATATTCTCAAGAGATTTAATCTTAAGGCCCAACAACCTGACACCGTCTTTTTCCTGCTGATGACAGTGGCAGTCAGGGTGCCACTTTGAACATTGTGAATGTTCTTGAAAGCCACCACTTTTAAAGTTTTTCCAGAATAACTCATGAATTCACTTTCAATCAAGAAAATACTACTAAATCTATGCACACAGAATATAACTGCATACACACAAGGAGACAAAAGGCCCTTCAAAAAACAGACAAGAGTGATTCAGCAATAAAAAGAAGAAAATAGCTTTCCTCACATCAGTATGAAATGGGAATATCTCCCAAGGGGATATTTTTATTTCCAAAGGTAATTTAAAAAGTGATAATAATACACTATTACTAAATATTAAGTTATTTACTCCTATGCAGACACTCAGTTCTGCAATACTATGTTCTGATCAGTAGCTACGTACAGCTACATAAGGGAGCACAACCTTGCATCTGGGAGCTGCTGGGAACTACTTCCAAATTCCCACAAGCCACCTAGTGAGAATATAGAGGCCAGCAACATGATAAGTGACCAAATAAGAAGTGTATGTTGCCAAGCCAACTTTTATAAATATTATGTAGGCTCTCTCTGTACAAATCTTGTCTTACATGATGATCTCCACTCAAAAAGTGAAAAACGCAGAGCTAGGAGCTATAACCACAGATGACAGAAATATCAATTAAGAGTTTCTGCTCACAAAGGGTACATAATCTCTCCTCCAGCTGGACATCTGAAGAATTCAGGAGCTAGCAAAAGACAAGATAGAAGACTATTTTCCTGAGTTAGATTAAGATCTCAATAGAAATTATAAATGCATTCAGAAATATGCATGAAGAAATACTGTGTATTACCCCAGCTACTGGAATCTTTTCCCAGAAGTTATTCCATGTTTTCCCTCATGACAATACAATTACTATTTTGCAAAAGTGAAAACTTTAAAATTTCATTAGCAATGTTAAAACAGAAAGAGGGTATGCATACAGTTCCACTTTATAGATATTTATTCTCAGAAATGTTAAAGCAAAAATCTGGTAAGTCATTCCCTTTAGAATATCAACAGGTTTCACTTTATACCATACAGAAGCGTTACCCACAAATATAGTTTGCTTTTATTTAATTTTCCTTCAGAGGAAAAAAAGAAAGAACAATAACCAAAAAAAAGCAAACTCGGATTTCCTGTGGATTATGCAAGGTGAAATAATGGTCACTTTCAATCTATCACAACCAGCTTCATATCAAAAAGACCTGACCTAAGCAGTTAATAAGCAAACACCACCAGCTCTGTCACTCAACTTTTTAAATTAAATTCAAGACATGTTTGCTAGTACTAACGATCATGATAGAGAATATTTGAGATCAGCGAAAGGTATTGCAGATTGTGAAAGTAAGGTGAGATAATGTAGCATTGTACCAAAATAGCTGGAAGAACAATACTAACCATATTCCTCAGCAACACTGAGGGATGAATTTTACTATATATTTTTATTAACGACGAGAACATAAGTAGTATGAATGATACCAAAAGGCACAGTTTGGCTTTGTTCAACAAAATTCTGGTATCAGGAAGCACTGCTAATATATGAGGAATGGAACATCACCAGGAAGACTTGGATTATCTTTAGGACCACAAGAATAAAATTGGGGTAAAATTCAATAATGTAAAATGCAAAGATGTGAATTTATGGATTATTAAATTTCTGCCAAGAATTGAGAGCTCAGCAGTTGAAAATTACAGTGGATAAAACTGTGGGGACAAAGCTGATCACAGTAATTATGAGCTACCAACATGATTCCCTATGGGAATGAAATTTTAAAATTACCAGGGACGATATTTCTAGTACATAGACATCAACATTAATGCAACAACATGAAGCTCTATTAAAATCTTATTGTTCTTGATTCTGATCATCTGTGCCTAAAAAAGGAATTCAAACTACAAAATATAAAGGCTTCTACAATCATCAGGAAATTTTGAGAAGAAACTGAAAACATTTGCTTTGTTTAGCTTAACAAACAAAAGACAAAGGGGAGATCTGTGTAGGTGTCACGATAGAATTGCCAAGGAAAAAGAAAAAATATTCAAGTAAAAGAACAATTTTGGAACAAGCACAGATCCATACAAAGTTGTAATTAATGTCTGGGGATTTTTACCTGTCAGAGCTTAAAGGTCTACAAGAGCAAGAAATCAAAGACCAAGAGTGTGCCTTTCACTCCTCCATTTCTACAAGTGATGATCATGAAATCGCAGACAAGTGAAGAAAAAGCAGAAACAGAAGGTACAGCAGAATTGGTACCAAGAGCAGGACCTAAGGAAAATCAGGAGATTGCCCTGGGGCTCAACAATTGGAAATAACTTTAGAAACCTGAATCAAAAAACAGTAAACACAAAAATGACTCAGTAACAGTTGGTTTCTCCTGTACTGAAGACACTGAGCCTTTATCTCAATGTAGAGTGGTATTAACAATATAAATAGCTCAGCAATTTCTCTTAATCAAAATAATTCATCAGTTCTTAAGTTTCAGCTGATTGCTCAGATCAACACAGATTAAAAAATATCTTTGTACTTGAGTGGAATAAGCTCAAAAGTAATTAATGATAGCCCATTCCCCTTTAATCCTGAAAGGATTGTTTCTATTACCTTTTTCTAGTCTACATATATATCTCTAAATTAGTTCTCCCATAAAATTATTGGGGTTTTTTTTGGTTATAAAGTGTAAGTATCCTTCTCTAGGCAAAAAGGAAAACCATTTAGAAAATATAAGTTGAAATTCTTAACTCAGTGAAAACTTGTTATATTCTATGGACATACTTACTTCGTTCTCTCAAATGAGATACTGTTCAAACACTCTCCTTTTGTGATTATTTCAACAGGGGTTACGTAAGGCTAATCAGTACATCTGTGGATAACCACGACTGTGGTTAAAGGAAACGCTAAACATTTATAAACAAAATAGGAAAAAAGCACAGGCAGACCTGAACCATGGCCGGAACCACGGCCACACAGTCAAAATTTGCAAATGAACTGCTTGGTTCCAATTCTGCCTAATCCTTAATGTAGCTGTATCAAAGCCTGCCTTTCCAAACACCCCACTGTACGTGTTGCTGTATCCTACCACTAAAACTCAAGCTTCGATCTCAGGCTGGTCCCTGACGATCCAGATCAGTGCACTACATGTTGCTGATAAATTAGAATAAATGTATAATAAACAGGTTTAAAACGATTAAAAGAAAGGAAGATTCCTATCCAGTATTTTATCTTCAAAAACAACTTTAAAACGTCTGTCATCCCATTTCCCACAAGATAACATAGCAGAAAGCAGACTGCTGAGGAGCAATCCAATACTTAGAGTGTATATGAGAGATGATTGTTTATATTTGTTCTTCAAAAAATACAGATAACAAAGAGTACAAAATCACCTCAAAGTCTGCAATCGTACATTCATTTTCTTAGCAAAATTATATTTCCATAAATCATGTATTCCAGAAAATTATTTGTAAAATCAGATTGAAATGGTACATTTTAAATGTGTGTGTAGAAGGTGAATAGGTTATATTTAAAATGACCATGCCTTGCTTTTCTGAATTTAAAGAAAGCAAAGCTTTCCAGCTTTTTAAGCATCTCAACGGTACTGTAACTTGTGCCGTGGCCTTGGAAAACCTCTCTCCTTTTATTAACTGACTAAGGACATGGCTGACTAATGGCTTAACTTGCAAGCACTGGGGATGCTAGAATTGATTACAGGAAAACATTTTCTCCTCCTCAAAAAGGTGATGATGGAATTTCGACTCCATACTGTACAGCAGAATAGAAATTTATTTGCATGATAAACAAAGAATTACCAATTCAATCAAAAATGCTGGAGCCTGCTAGCAAATCAAGTGCTACCGGCCTTTCCACAGATGGAACAGCAGGACAGGCAATGCTGCCCTGGGTATCCCCCAAATACTACACAATACTGAAGTTGCAGCCTAGTTATATTTCACGCCTCATACCTTCCTTTCTTTTGATCCTTTTCATCTCTCCCTTGTCCCTGAAGAGACAGAAAAACTCCTTTTTCTTAAGAAAAATTTGTCAGTTCACTAATCCTAGCTTCTTATCCACCTCAGAATAGAACTGACTTTTCTAAATATTTTGCATTAAAAAGTTCTCTTTCAAAGAAGAGAAATGTTAAATTTTGACATATAATTACCATTATCCTCTCTGCTAGCAGAAAATTATGGCAAAATGCCAACTTGCTTGTCTGCTACAGATAAGACATTTCCAAGCTTCATCCTTCCCTTTAGAGAAAACAGAAGGGGAAGACCAGCCAGGAGAAAGCCTACCCTGTCAGCTGATCCAGTAAGAAATAAAATTAATATTCTCCTAGCAGAAATCATTTTCCTCCGAGCCTGAGGTAAATGATATGCCTTACCATATGTTATGATGGTCCTTTCAAGAATGACAAATTTGATGAATTTTTCCTGGATGGTCTTTCTCTCAACCAATCGCTTCTCATCACCTCCAGCTTCTGCTGCAGGCAGACTCTCAAGAGGCATAAATCAGCATAGCATCACCAAATTATGTAACTTCTACCCACTGGGGATTTAACCCCCTTCTATTTCAGACTTAGCACAAAAAAGTGCCTGTGCATTCTTCAATAATCTTTTCAATCTGTGTAGAGGTTTAGAGAATTACCCTGACACTGCTGAGCTTCAACACTGATAAACCCCTTGTGAGCAGAGAACCCAGACATTTTTCTTAAAGGAAGAACTTTAAAAAGGTTGTGTCCAATTACAACATATTCAAAACTAACTCTAAATCAGATAAAACTCTGCTTCAGTTCAAACGAGGGGAAAAAGAGGCAAAAGACGGGTTCAGGCAATTTTCTTCACTGTATATAAAAATATCGGCATATTGTTACTTTGAATACAAACTAGCTAGCTGTGCACTCCTCATTAGTTTACCTATAATTCTAAGCAATCAGAATGTCTGAATACCTTTGAGAATCCACAGATACCAGCTTATTTGCACATCATTTGTGCATCACAGTCTTTGAAAATTTTACTTTTATCAATAAAATATAGACAGGCAAGATGGATATAAATACAGATATTTTAAAAATACATCTACCTATAGACAGACTTAAAATGTTCTCATTTGCTATAAAATATACTGATTCTAAATGAGAATGATAATAAATAAAGATCAGTTTTAGCCAATACTACTCAGTCAAAGCCCTTCCAAAAAGAAAACTGCTGGACACATCAGTTACCCAAAATTTTCCAAGCTGTTTTAAATGCTAATTTCAGTCACGTTAAACAAGTGCTTTTCTGTGCTTAAATATCAGAGTACAAACCTAACATTGGTCCTATGCAAAATACCCTTCGGAGTCTTAGAAGATTGTAATGTGCAATGAGAATTCCCAAGGTTGGGAGGGAAAGCCACTGCTTTGAAGGGAGGCATTTGGCTAAAGAGCTGTTAGAAGAGTATAACTTTAGGATTAGGTTAGTAGTCTTGACAAAAACCATATGATGGGAAGAAAGTAGGACAGTAGAAAGTGCTTTATAAATGCAATTTATAAATATGTAACATATCAGATAGATTAGTACCTGATTTTATCACCCCTACAGCTACAAAAGCAAATAATAAATACAATGATCAAGTACTTTATTCCAAAATGGATTCTGAAATGTGAGCTCAGAAACAAACATTTGCTTTCTTGCAAAGTTAACAAAATGGTGCAAACGGGCTAAGATTAACTGCACCAGCTCTGTCTTGCCATCTTTTCTCTGGGAGTGGACATAGGAAAGCTATTCATTCAAACAGCACACACTTCACTAAAAGCTAAATCTTATTTATGACTGTGCAAGGCCAGGCATCCACAGCCTAAACAGGCACTGGGTTGGGGACAGCCCCCCTCTAGTTGACATAGGGAAGAACACAGAAAGGGGAGAAGAAAGAAAAGTCCGTTATCCCCCTGCCCCGGCAAACTGGGAGCAGATCCCAAAGCTGATGCTGGGATATTCTGGATTAAATTAAAATTAGAGATACAAACTATAGAAACTAGACAAACTCAGAGATATTTATGGATAAAAACGGGGAAGAAGATAGCACTTCCTAGAACAATTCAAAATGCTTTGAAAAGTTATTTGCCCATATATTTTTTTAAATATTTAAAACAATTCTACACCCAATAATGCAAGGACATAGATAAAAATGTTAAGTTTTTAAGAAAAAAAATAGCCAATGATTGCTTCGAAGATAGAAAACTAGGACAAAATGCCCACTGGAACACACAGCGTCTCCCACAGGAACTTCAAAAGTCAGACACTGCCTGCTTTTATATTCAAACTGCCTTTCAGCTAACTACTTCAGTACGAGACACCTGTGAAAGAGTAAAGTGTAAAGGACAGAGAAAGATAAAAGAACACCAAAATGAAGAAAATTTAATACATAGAAACGTTCCAATCATGGGGACTTTCCTGGTTTTGAAGAAGGTTTGGGGATTTTATATATGTTTGTCTTATAGTGATAGCAACAGTAAAAAACAAACAAACAAAATTAGTGAATTCTTCTGTATACTGGTTCTATTAAGCACTGCTTCCCACTGTTAAGTAAGGAGAATACTGCAAACACCAGAGTGAAATTATAATACCTGGAGTGCAACAGCAGGTACTCTGGAATAGCCCCATCGTAAAGACTCTTCACCCTTAAATAAAAATATGAACTGTGTTGCTGTGTAACTTAACTTTTTTATTTTTTTGCTACAGATGAAACGACTTTTCTTTCCATGATTCTTCATAGTCATTCTCTCTTAGGTGTATATATATATATACACACCATATACATACACATGAAGAAAGTAGCATTTCTCATCCTAAACTACTGCATAAACTTGGACAGATTGTTTTGTGCAATACACACAAAATGTAGCTATCATTTGACAGTCTAAAACCTAAATGATCAGATCTATCATGGCTAAATATACCCAGGATAATAAACCTCCCCCTTTGTCCTGAAAGAGAAATTCAGCAGCAGCTAATTTCACCTTTTCTTTTTCCTCTCCCTCAGAGAGGGAGAAAAACAGCAGTGGGACCACCTCCCCAGGGAGTGACAACGGCAGACACAAGTTTCCTGAATTAGACAATTTCTATCCTACTCTCATATCCCTCCAATGATCATCAGCGGGACCACCACACACCCAGCACCAGCACAGCCCTGTTTCAGGCCTTCCTGCTCTCTTAAAGACTGACTGTTTTCTAAGTTGGTGAGAAAAAAAGCAGATGAGTTTGGAAGGAAATCCAAGACTAAGTGAGAAAGAAAGGATGTCAGTCTGCTTCTGCAAGCAAGCAGTCACTACATTCCTTCATAATCTCTCCTGCTCAAAACCCTTTTTAAAACCTCTCAGGTTACAGCTGTGAGCCAATTTCCATACAAATTTCAGAGAAAAGGTTAACTATAAAGCAAGGGCATTCTCACCACAGGACAGTTGTCTAGCAACCCCATAATACTCCTCAGAGGGTACATCGCTTCAGCCTGTGCTATCTCCAATGTTTTGAAAGACATTACCATATGTACTTGAACTAAAACCTGACCACTGAGTTCTCAAACCAGGCTCAGGAACTAAATGAAGGCTGACAGTAATGCTAAATTTGTATTGATAAAAAGAGGTGACATCAATCCATCAGAGAAATATTCAGTGACAGGGTTTTCCATTCTCTCCCTCATTCTCCAACTTCCTCTTTAAAATACGTATCACTGAGGCACAAATGCTCTCATTGTTCACAAAAATGTTTCCAAATTTGATACAAAAATGTTATGCTGTTTTCTCTTTGTTAGGAGAAATATTGACATTTAATACTGTGAAATTCACAAAAGTACATGATATGGTGTAGGGGAGAACTTTGTAGAGTGGGGTTGATGGTTAGACTCGATGATCCCAAGGGTCTTTTCCAACCTGAATGATTCTATGATAAAAATGGACTTTGAACTATGTCACCTGTAGAACAGTCTTGCATGGGAAACATTCAAAACTCAGATGGATAAAATGCTGTACATCTCCTGCACAAAGCAATCTTTTGTTATCAACGCCCTAAAAAAATTGTACTTAGTGTCACACTTTATGACTTGTTTAGCCATATCATGCCATACATCGAAGTCTCAAGTACCAGGTAACTTAAATACCTTACATGAATACAGGACCACATCACTGTAACACCACCAACATAGATAACAATTTAAATTATTTTGGTTCTTGGATTGGGCTAAGGTAAAAAGTCTTTTAGGTAAAAGTAATAAATGCTGTCTACTATGAAAAAACTTTAGGAAACTAATGCAAATTGTAACTGCCTGCTGTTTGTAATTAGATGATAACATCATGAAGACATTAGTCACAGTAGCATTGAATATTGTAATTATCAAGCTTGTTTTATATAAGTTATTTGAATTCTAACAGATGACCTCCAAGTGTTGGATTTATTTCTACTTTTATTACGTAAAAACAAAAAGTAATGAAACGTTAAAGGACACGCTCATTAATATGAAGAGCTTTCAGGTAAATTACTAAAAGCTAGAGTTTTCAGAAGTGAAGAGCTGAGTTAGTTTTAAATAATTGGTATTCTAACTTCATTAACTACATGTAAGGAATAATATTTTTCTTAGTTGCTCACAAACCTATTTTTCAAGAAGTTCTTGACTGCCTTTCAAGATAATATATGACACCACAAATTCCACCTCAGATACAATCCAGGAACACCTGTATTATTTCAATAGTCCGATTATTCTCAAATCCCTCTATAGTACTTCTACATAATGATTCTTCATCAAGTCACCAACCCCATTTTTGTTTTTATGGACAAGTCCTACAGTTTAACATGCTCAGTATTGTGTGCAAACTCAAAGGAGAATAGCATGCAAAAGGAGAATCGTGAAAAGAGTCATTCAAATATGGTACCTGACACACACTACTAGTAAAAGTTTTAAACACTTAACTATCTCCAGCAGTTTCCAGTTGCTGGCCAGAGACAATGTAAATCTCAATTGTAGCCTCCTCCCTATCCTACAAAGAAAACAAACTTACTTTGAAAACAAATATATGGCAGCCAGCACCCACTTGGTGGCAAGGTGATGAGAAATGTTTATCTATTATTTCATAAATTCTTCCTCATTATTAATGTTCTTACTCACACAACTCATGCAAAAGCCAGTTTACCATAAATCCCACAGCTATAACATGAATCCCTATAACTCATTCAAGAAAGTAATTAGCAATAAAAGATTACAAAATTCACTCAATGACAGCAGAAGTATTTAGAATAAACGCAATAGAAATAATTCATGCTAATGTAAAAGACAGTGCTTTGCATCATGAGCCAAGAAAAGCAGTTCAGACCATATCATAAAAAGAAAATTCTCATAAATATTTCATTTTTTTTAAATTACTTTCTTACTTCACTTAGCCTCCAGCAGTTGATAGACCGTAGGCTTATATATAGTCTATTCTAACTCATCAGAAACCACTCATTCACTTGACAAGGAAGAGAGAAAGGTGACTAGGGAAGCCAAATCACAACTTGAATTTAAGGCAGTATTATATCTGGGCCTGTTGCCTCTTTCTTACCTTGAAAACCAAAAAAATATCTTCTGCCATCAAGAGAAACAGAATTAGTCTGATTAGAAGAAATGAGTTCTCTATTCAAACAGATGCTCCATGTACTCACCTCATTACCTCTCACAATAATACAATGCCTAAAAGTGCACTGTAAGTAAAAATCTAAATCTCTCATTCCTAGCACCGTCATAACCTATTTCAAGAAAAATGCATTGCTTTCCCTTGCTCATGCTCTCAAGCTCCTCTACCAACTTGACATTCCGAAGTCTAAGCTTATTTTCCAGGTCATCAGTACGACCTTTGTGCAAAGCCTTACAGCCACTGATAGATGGCATTATTCCCACATGGAAACTTACACTGTCCATCACTTGCTACTGGTAAGGTAAGCAAAGCCTTTGGGTCTGCTAAAAAGAAGTTCAAGATGATTTCAAGCTTTGTAGAGACATCTTCGTGTCTTAATCGTACAGGATATTTTGGAGCACTGGGCACTCCACCCAGATGGTGCACAAGGCAATGCCAAAGGCTGACTGACCACCAGCCTCTCACATGTTCAGGAAGCCAAAAATTCTCATACACTACCAAGCACAACAGGCCATTCTGGTCAGAGAAAACAGAAAACGCATTGACATGACAAGAGAAAGGCCTATTTCCACTCAGCTCAACCTTTTTTGCAGTTCTGTAGTTTTTCTTGTACAAAATTCCATTTCTCATAACCCAAGGCATACTGCAATTCAGGCAGCTATCAGAAGTATTAAAATAGCAGGTTCTTTCTAAAATTCAAGCAGCTTAAAAAATTAGTATTCTACAATTATCTTCCCAATTTTAATAGCCCAAGTGCAGGGTGGTTTTTTTTTTTAAAGAAATACATGTATTGCATTTTATATTAATTATTATTAAGCACTTCTGGTTTGAACCAGTGCTACTGATGAAGCAATGAGAGGAGATGAAAAGGCACAAAAAGAAGATGACAGAGCCAAGGATTTCTTTTGCTTCCTCCCAGGCAGGGGACCCTGGACAGGCTCAGGGACACCTGGCGTCAGCAGGGTCCCGATTTCTGTTTGGGTTCATCCTTTCTTTTCCGCCCAGGAAGAGCCCTCCCAGGGTGCTCCTCCTGCTCCTTTCCCAGCAGGCTGCTGCCTGACCCCCCACCTTGAGCACCACCCCTTTATTCAATGTGTCAAGCTAGTCCATATATTAAATTAATAAATATAGACTGTATTAATTATTCATACAGTCCAGTCTGACACATTAGATTGAATGTCATAGTTGTCCTGAAGGTAGAAAATGCTGAGTTTTACATAACATGTTCATTAAATGTAGTGAACTAATTAAAGTATGTTAATTAGGTAATAGACAAAATGAACTTAGTATTTGGTAGGGACTGGTCACCGTTAATACCTTGTATTGTGTTAATACCTTGGCCATATTTTTATGCTTAATGAGCAAAAGGAAAAGCTGATTATTCAGAAAGCAGAAAAAAAAAAAATCACGTGTTATGTGTTGGAAAAATAGCCTCAGGTGACGGAGGAAATACATACCAAAGGAACTGGCACTCTAACAAAGAAAGTATCATTTCAAAGCCCATAAACAACGTGCTGTCACTGGGAATTTTACATATCAGATTCTAAGAAACAATACTTAATTGTTGGTGTTGTTAATAAAGTGGCAAAAATTTGATTGTATTTGCACAAGTTATCTCTTCGCCCTGTACTATGCAAACATTTTTCCCAGTTTTTTTACAATTACTTTATGAAAATTAAGATTAAGACTTTCATATCAAATGCTTTAGTTAGAAAAGCAACTGAGAAGCAAGAAATGATTAATTAAACTCCTACTCACACAGGGCAAACATTGGTGGGAAATACACATACATATGCATGGCACTGGAAATACAGTCCATGTAATGCTCTGCATACAATTAAAACATACTCCAGGGTTATGTTAAAAGATTTCTTTTTTTTCCATTACATATCCTATCCCCCTTCCTTTTCACTTGATTTGAAACGGCATGACCAAACCTAGAAAGCATTTTGACATACATGTTGTTAGAAAGAAAAAAAATCCAGCCAGCGCGCTCAGTAAAACAAAGGCCTGTACTTCCTTCAGAAGACAATTGGAATAATTACAGTAACAAAGACAACAGATGTTGGTGAGAGTAAACTACTCAGGACAAAAGCAAACTACTTAATTTCTTTCTTAAACTCAGTACTGAACTATTAAAAAGTGAATCCTAATATAGAAGACTAAGAAAGACAGATTCAGAAAGGGAACCTTGTACTCACAATGAAATTTGGATAGAATTTAGATAAATTCAAAACCAGTCTTAAGCTTAAAAAAAACCCACACAAACATACAAAGAGAAACAAAGCAATCCAGTCGGACTGGCAGCCACCCAGGCCTAGGGGGCCCTCTTTTTTTATATAGATGTTAAAGTTCCATTTGTAGCTAAAATTCTGCTGTGAGACATCTTGGTCTCAACTGCGCAAAGAAACTCAATGCCCAAACAGAGCCTAAACCCAGCCAGGGCCTGGGCTCAGATGTTGCTCTCACCGCACACGTCTCTGCTTACCTTTCTCTGTTGTTCTCTGAAAAATGCACGTCCAGTGCCACCCAGAATGACCACTGCTTTGCTTCCTAGCAACACAGTAATGCCATCCACCCTTGTTTGTTCCACTTTAACATGGGAGATATTGGTCTGCTTCTCTTCTCCGCCTGAAAGGATTTGGGCACTTTCTTCCCACACCTCTAGAAAATGGCCCCGATGGGAGAGGGGGGTGAAAGCTGCTTCACAGTTGCGACACTTTTCAGGGACGACAGAAACAGGGTTTTATCCTTTTAAAAAAGGGAAAGGAGTTGAACCCAGGTCTCCCTATGTCCTGAATAATTATATCAACCACTGATAACAAGGAAAGCCATGAGCATGGCCCCATTTTCCCACAGGAGAGGGTGAGGGTGCTGTGGGAGGAGGCCAACACTTGGGCACCCTTCCAAGGCACTGAACCCAGGCCCTCACACTGAGCACCAACACCTGCACCGAGTTCAGGAGTCTGCACCTGACAATGAAGCCCAAAACCTTCATAAATGCCCAGGAAGCTTTAGCCCTGTCAAATGTCAGGCACCTGGGTGATCTGGGATGAGCTGGTGCACCGGTACAACGCTGTGTCAGCTGCCAGCCCAGGAGCTGTGCAGCTCCACGCATGTCCCGGTGTGCTTGGGCTAACTGGATAATCCCCTGCGTGAACATAGTTAGCAGAGGCACAGTGTCTGCCTACAATTCTGGGTTTATTTTATCCACACACAGTCAAAACCATGCAAATCACATTAGCAAATTCTGCCCTAGCGCATTTTTCCACACCAAGATGGCGGCTGTCCTTCAGGCAAGGCCTGAAGAGAACTGCTGGAACCTGCTCAAACTCACAACAGGCTCCGAGGTTCACAAACATTATTATCCCTAATGCTCACCGCTTAAGTGTAAGCTTATTAACGCCAACTTCTGAGCGCTCAGTTGCAAGGTCTTTCCCCTCTCACTACTTATGACCTTTCTGAGAAAATTTAGTCTCAAGTAAACTTCCTTCAAGAACATACCACGCTACTGCCCAGCACTAACAAACACCTACTTAGAGAGGATAACACAGTAAGTATGCAGGGCAGACCATATTAGCATGAATTACACTTAAATTCCCAAGAACTGTCATACAGTTTCTTACCCTAAAAATTAACCGAGATGTCTAAAGAAACAGCTTTTTTTGGTTATAGTTTGTCCTCCAGAAGAATTCACAGCATTGGAACTGCAAAGCTTTTGTCAGGAGAAACTTGCAACATTTCCTGTAACACATTTCTGTAACACATGAATAGCACCAAATGCAATTAATGCTCTACCAAGGATTCATGTATCTCTACTGGCCATTTCCCTCGGCAAACGCACCCTTTCCAGTCCTTTCTCTCTGCACTTCAGTGCACTCCTCAACATAGTTACCTGCAAAGGATATATTATAAGTGAGTCCAATTACGCATGTATTTCTTTTCAAACAAGGACGTTGATTTAATGAAGTCCTGTAGGTACACAAAAAGCAGAATTTGAACCAATTCCACGGAATGTATTTCCCTGATGCATCTTCCACGATATATAAACTAAAACGCAGTGAGTGACTGTTTTACTGCTCAGCTGTGCAAAATAACTGCAAGGTTTTAATTTTCAAAAATCACTTAAATAAGAACACAGGAAATCCAACAAGGAGTCTCTCATCACCATTACATAGCATACTTTCTGGAATAAGTTAAATAGATGAAAGAATAATGAAGGTTCTGCTTTTGAGAGACAATGATGTAAAAACATCCTTGTGAGGAGCCCAGGTACTAAGATGATAAGCATTGCAATATTTCTTTAAAAATTTAAAATGTAGTAAAAAATCTTTTAGGGAAAGAACGGATCATTCCCACTTCCATTTCCATTCATATTTTACCAATGCCTGTGCTTTGACAGCTAACTGTTTTTAAGTGTCCTGAAAGTATTTTACAAATCTGAATAATTTATGCTGTAGGCCAGGATTTAATTTCTTAAAAATCACCTTTTGAATTTTGTTTAAAGAGTCTAAGCAGGTAAAGACAGGTGTATCGAAATGCTCCCCAAAAGTTTCATGAAATCCAGACAGTTAAGCAATCAACAGATGTGTTCATTTACAAAAGACAAACATAAAGCTTAAATTGTTTAAAAGAGAAACGATAACAAAGTACTATTTAAACTGAGGATTGAGGAGGATGATTTAGGATTGTTTAAGCAGGTATAATTCAAAACAACATGAATAAATTTTCCATTGTAAAATCCAAGTTAAGCTTCAACAAGAAGTTTCAAACAACAAGATGATTAAAGACTGTGGAACTCAACAAATTAAATGAAACTGAAAACCCAACTTTCCAGACACCCAGAAGTGCTAGACTGAACAAAATATAAGGTAACAGCCAGCTCTTTCCTAGTACAATTGCTAGAAACAATAAAGAAATCCTCTGCATTGTCAGGAAGTAAATATCCTCACTAATCTTATCCATTTCCCAGACAATGGCTCACAGCTAAATTTGCTTTTAATTGTAAAGGGTAAGAACATTTCTGGCCTAAAGGAATCAGGTAGAGACTCAATGAAATAATAATCAAGCAGACGTTTCTTTGTTCATTCCTTAGCAGGAGATAACCACATAAGGAGTGAAAAACTTCCTCGATAGGTGACACGATTTAGAAAACCAACCTAATCTTGTCAGCAAGACAAGAAAACATAAATCCAAAAAAAAACTGCTGCAAGGATTTATATGACGCTCTAAAACTTCAGGAAGAAAATTAAATTGCGAAGTATTTTTGAACGGTCATAAATAAAATTTTAAAGTAAGGGGATAAAGCTCCATATTCAGGAGATTTTCAGATGTCATTAAAAATTAATAAGCATCAAAATCACTTAGGCAACATTAAAAAAAAAATCTCCATCTTTGTATTTTATCATCTGAATTTTATAACGGGGTGCTGGAGAATAAGCCAAAATCTCTGTCACTAGTTTATCAGAACAATTACTGCTGTGATTCTTCTACTGAAAAATTACAACTGTGATATTTATAACACAGAGACTAAATATAAGTAAGCCTCCAAGCAAAAATACATTATTCAGATGATAAATGTCTTTCACTACATTTTTTGTCATTTATTCTAATAACAGTTGCCCTATTTTCAGAAACTTTATATCATTTAGCCTTAACAAGTCTTTTCCAGAGGGAGAAAGACTATTAAATCCATTTGCCAATCATAACTAGTTGGAGAAAATTCTAGCTCCTTAAGTGAACATAATTCTTTGGTATGTGAAGACTTTTTCTTTTAAAGCATTGGTATTTATGCTAGAAAAATGACCGTATTTTCCCTATGCAAATAATAATTAAGCCAATGTTTCATTCCTATTTTGAAACTACAGTCAATAAACTGGTGTGAAATTATGAACAGCAAAAAAACTATATCAGTATCAAAAAAAAAAAAACTCTGAACATGATAAGCATGTAAAAAGTATGTGCTAGTAATCTGAAAATGCTGCCCCTTCCTTCCATTTCAAATTTTGACATGCATCGCTACAGGCTTGGGGAAGTGTGACTGGAGAGCTGCCTGGCAGAAAAGGACCTGGGGGTTCTAATTGACAAGTGGCTGAACATGAGCCAGCAGTGTGCCCAGGTGGCCAAGAAACTGGCCCAGGGCTGCCCAGTGTGCCCACGTGGCCAATGGCATCCTGGCTTGTATTAGAAATAGTGTGACCAGCAGAAGTAGGGAGGTGATTGTCCCCCTGTACTCAGCACTGGTGAGGCCACACCCTGAGTATTGTGTCCAGTTCTGGGCACCTCAATGAGAGAGGTATCGAGGTGCTGGAGCGAGTGCAGAGGAGGGCAACGAAGCTGGTGAAGGGCCTGCAGAATAAATCTTATGAGGAGTGATTGAAGGAGCTGGGACTGTTTAGTCTGAGGAAGAGGAGGCTGAGGGGAGACCTCATCACTCTCTACAACTACTTGAAAGGCCATTGTAGAGAGGTTGGTGCTGGTCTCTTCTCACAGGTAATTAGTGATAGAACAAGAGGGAATGGCTTCAAGCTGCAGCAGGGTAGGTTTAGGCTGGACATTAGGAAAAAATTCTTCAGAGAAAGAGTGGTCAGACACTGGAACAGGCTGCCCAGGGAGGTGGTGGAGTCACCATCCCTGGATGTGTTTAAGACTCGTTTAGATGTGGTGTTAGGGGATATGGTGTAGGGGAGAACTTTGTCGAGCGGGGTTGACGGTTGGACTCGATGATCCCAAGGGTCTTTTCCAACCTAAATAATTCTATGATTCTATTACATTTTCTCTATCTAGATAGGTTACTGTAATTTAATGCAACTGATGCATGGGTGCTATCCCCTTTTTTTACCCGCTGTCTCTGACTATCCTCATTTAGGCCATCCTGAGCATCCCTGGCCCAGGATCAAGTTCTTCAAACTATTTACAGTCAATTTTAAGTGAAGACAGTGATCCTAATCGAAACAACTATATGTAAATCACTGACTGAGAGGCAGTCTATGAACAGTGCGAAGGCTTCACCATGGTCTCCTAACGCAGATCACTAAGTATTTGAGGAAGGGGCGGAAAAATAATTGTTGCTGGAGAAAATCTCGTGCTAGAACAAACTCCCACATTAGATCAGACAAATCATGCACCATTAGGAACTGCTGCAAAGTGGTCTTGTTTAGCTAAAGCTCTCCTCTGTTATAACACTACACCTCCCTTATGTAATAAAATCCTGCCAACAAGAAACACACTAAAAAATTGTTCTTAAAAAAACACACCAAAAAATAAAAAAAAAATAAAAAAAAAACAAACCAACAACACAAAACAACCTTACAAGCAGATATGTAGAGAAAGCACTCAATTATGGTCTAAGACTTCAGTGCAGGAAGATTCCGTTAATTACTATAGTAACTGGATGAAGTTCCATGAATTAAAAAGAAACTAATTAGGCAAATTAACAAAAAAAAACCCTCAACTCTCATGTAATACATTATGCAACTTTTTCAATGCATTATGCAACAACATGAAACCTCTGCAATGCACCAGTAATCCCCATCTTCTGCGTGGTATTGTAAAGGTCCACTAGCAGGTCCAGCTGCGATTCACTGGGGTGGATCAGGTATTCACCCTGGAAGTGGAAGATACATGTTCAAGTGCTCTCACAGCTGCTGGAGAGAAACTGCAACTAGATCACCCATGCCTTAAGGGAATACCTTGAGCTAAAAAAATAGTCTCTCTCTACCTTTTTTCCCCTGTTTGTTTTAGAAGTCCCCAAAATAAGACATTTTGGAAACACCAGTACAAATTATAGCAGCAATTCAGATAGATACTATATTTCACTGATCTGACCTGAAATTTCCCTACACTCTGTAAAGAATAAGAATTATGAAATACAGATGCTAATTATCTAGAATTTTACTATTCTGGTTATAGTGATCCAGAAGATGTTCTCAAACAACAAATGGACAGTCGAGAGTGCACTCCTATTTTAGTCTATGGTGATCTTTGCTACCTCTGACTTACACCTCTTAATATACAAAGTAGTAAATGAGAGAACAGTAATTCTTTTTTTTTTCCCCCCAAATGAAAACCAGTCAGCAGAAAGTATCCCATTAGAGCGATGACAAAGAAAACACAGTTTGAGAACAGACTCATCATTGCTGAAGGGGATGAAAGCTAAAAGGTACCTAGAGAAACAAGCATCTTTAAGCATTTGACTAACGAAATATACAGCAGACTTTGCCACAGGCATCTTGCCTGCATAGCTCGCTCTCTCCAGGTTCTGCCCTTTTGTGCTGTGCCCTAGGCAAAGCAGATCAATTTAAAACAAAATCGATACAAACATTATTTAAATGAGCTTGTAGGTCATTTTAGTTAAATAGTTTATTTTAATCTTGTTTTGCAGTTAGATTTTTAGGTATTTTCCAAAAGAGAGATCTATTCTCATTCATTAGTATAACACTGCAAGTATACTGAAGTGGAAACCAAGATCTAATATATCTAGTCAGTTTTTAAAAGCCAGGAGGATTCAATGTATGTTTACATAGTTCCTTAGGCGACTGTATATTTATTAACATATCATTTGTTCAGTATAACTTTGCATTGTTTTGTCAGAAAATTATGGCATTTAATTGCTAAGGTTTTTTGTTGTTGTTTTGTTGGGGTTTTTTATTCAGGTAAGTTGCCCAAGTGTCTCATTCAGTGAAAATACTATGCCAAATCTAGTTACACTTTTTTTTTTTTTTTAAATCTGAGGAGAAACTTCCATATAATTTTGATGTCTAAATGTCTTTGAAAATTTGTGTACATATCCTTTAAATTTCAAGAGTTAGATCTCATCTTCTCCAATATATTCCACGTACATATGTGGAAGAAAGGCTTTCTTGCCTTTTCAACTCCCAGCTGGATTCTCAACTTTGAATGAATCCTGAATTGACCCATCAATCAGCTCTATCACACTTACACATCTGCAAGTAATACAGGCTTGGTTTAGTTGGCTGGAAGTGCAGACAGCTGAAGCAGCACAAAACCCAATGATTAGGATCCTGAGTTTCTAAGTTAATTTCAGACGGCTGCCATTGTAGCTCTCAGCTGTCAGGATTAGAAAACCTATATTGTACAGAACCATATGCACAACCACGCCAAGTGACAATCTACTCCTGATGGCGGGGCACAATGGACAAAGAGAGAACCAAAGAAGAGCAGAAAAACAGAAAACAAAATGAAAAGGATGAAAATGTTGGCATATGAAAACAGGATGCTATTACATGTTTGTGTAAACTGTGAAACTACTACAGAAACAGCCTGAGAGAGAGAAACACCATTTTCAGCTTTTAATATTAATGTTGGATAACTCCATTGGTTTCAATCAAGGTACACTGCACGACACCTTCCTGAATAAAATTTGGCCAAGTCTTATCACCCAAATAAACAAAAAATACATATGGAAAAACTTCTGTATCTGGGTATTTCTTTATCATAGATCAGATCCAAACCTAGAGACTGAGATTGGAATAATGGTTAAAAACTTTGAGATTTTTTTAAGCCCAAACTTCTAAATCTGAGCATTAACCTTTAAAATACAATTCAAGCTTGGTTTCTCAGCAAAACACAATCCAAAACTGAGAACTTAATTCCTTAATCCTGAAACAGAGAATATTTTCCTAGATTTCCTTCTTACAAAGCATCTAGTCTTACCCAGTCCTGCAAGGAAAATGTTTCATAAACATGTCTTCTCTACAGATCTTTGCATTCAATTTTTATTCTAGCATCCCTGAATACTGTTTTAAATGTTATTTTTAAATACTTGCAGTGGTTTCAGTTATAAACCTGGGTTTGCGTCTCTCCTGATCCACCTGAAGATACATGTGAAACAACAACCATGAATTTTGCATGCAGTGGTACTGTCAAAACAATCAGAAAAAAAATTGCTGATCTTCCAACATACTGAGTGGTTATGCATCTGAAAAACAAATCTTAGTAACAGTGTGCGTGACTATATTGCTTGATTCCAGAGACCAGGATTCTCTTATGTAAAACTGCACAGTGAATGGAGACCAAAAACTTACCTCAATTTCGGTATCCAAAGACTGAAGCAGGGAAACTTGTGGGGACCTTTGAAACTAACAAATTTTGTAACTCCCAGAAATGCTACAATGTTGTTTTCCCATTACAAGAGCCATGTGTACTATCACCCAGGCAATGAGCTCCCTTTGCTCGCCAGCAAAAAGCGCACGATAAAGATGCTAAGGCAGTGTGCAGAGCAGCAGCAAAGAGACAGACTAGATGCCATCTAGGGCCCATCAGTTGGATCACACGCAGCTGGTAACCAAATGAATCAACTAAGCAAAATCCAATATAGTAGTCTGTCATTAATACAATTAAAGTGAAAGCACTTGGCAGCCATCATCAGGTCCTTCAATGACTTTCCCTGGCTCAGTGGCAGCCTTGTGCCCTCCTTTGAAGTTCATAATTGAAACTGTAAACGAATATACAACTATTTGTCCATTGTAAAAAGCAAGTATTTGGCATGTCCTGCCAAGCTCTAGCCTATAAATTGCTGGGCAACGCACTCAAAATGATTGTCAAAACTGCCTGAAAGCAATCTGGATTTAAAAAAAAATCAGTTCTGTGATGACAGCCAGAGCAATGACATTAACAAAACTCCAAAAATTCAGCAAAGGGAGGTGCTTTGGGGAAGAAGGACAGCAGTTCACCAGCCTGTGAATGTCCACATTTAGATGGTTCATTTGCTTGCAAGAAAACAAGAATGCACGGGCAGAGCAGAACAAGACTCCTCTTCCTTTGCTACTGAATTCAGCAAGAACATAGTCTTGACAGACCTCTCCCAGGCTACTGCTGCCCACTGCTAAAACAGCAAACGTTTGACAATTGCTACATTTTCCTACATTTGAGACCCCTCAATCAGGAACATCTTTCTCCTGAAATATCCAATCCAACAAAAAAACGTAACTGAACACAAAGAAAACAACTCTGGCCCAAGAAAGTTATGACACTGCATGGGCAATCCCAACTCATTTTGGATCAGCTGCTATTTTTAAATTATCTAATCTACAGATGAACAAGTCATTGGTAAAACCAAAGAGAATTATTTCTCTTTCCACAAAAACATCTGAGACATAACCCGACACTGCCAAGCTAACAATGACAAACCTGATTTCACGGACCCCAGGAAGGAAAGCAAAAGCAGAACTGCAGAAAACTTGGAAATACAGTATCTTGTCTCAGGCTGCCCTGCTATGGGGTTCTTAGAGTACAAGAAAAAAAAGGAAAACAGCAAATGGTCATGGTCCTTCCTCTGGTATTCAGTCACAGTTTCTGGTAGTCAGCACTTTAAGGTTTTCCTAAGCTGGTGATTGCATCTGTTGAATTAGGATCATTATGCTTAATTACCTAATTCCTTTTTAACCTATTTACACTGATGGCCACCACAATATCCCACATCACTAAGTTGTCCACTTGAACTCTACACTTTGTGGAAAAAGTGCTTCTCGTTTTTAACTTAGTGATCGATAATTTTATTGAAATTCACTTTTTCTGCTACAATGAAACAGTTAGGATTTATTCTGTATTGACCTTTTCTTTATTTTTCATGGTATCATATTCTCTGCTTCCTGAATTGCCGCATTTCCAGAACAACTCCTAATCTACATAGCTTCAACTTGAACAGAAACTATTTCCCCATTAGTCAAGAAATGCTGAATGACACAACCTCAAAATATGATCCAGGTTTTGCAGTCCTGAAATTGAAAGCTCAGGGAAAGCCCAGTCTCAGGTTGCCAGCACTCAGGGCCATCATCAATGACATTACCCAAGACCATTCCAGATGGTGACTGTCAGTACCACATGAAAGCTGCGGACAGGTCAGACAACATTTAGCATTCCTCCTTTTTTCTTGAAGAAAAAAAAAAAATACACAGAAGGTGCTCTGGAAGGTTTTTTTTTTATATATTGTGTCCACATCAGCAGCCACTTAACTCTCACCTCCCCTTGAACATAAACTTGTGTGAAGCAGGAGAAAATGCCTGAGTAGAGCACAGAATCAAAAAGGAGCACAACCTGGACAACGAGCACCCTAAACAGCTGAGAGAAAACCATCCTAGGGAGAGATGGAATTCGTTACAGAAAAAGGATACTTAGACCCAGCAGTAGCACCTAAAACTCAAGGGATGGGCTCAGAAGATGAGATTTAAAAAGAAGCACACATAGGATGATTTTTGCCTTCTGGATTATCAAGACTGATGTTTTCACATTTTCTATCTCTACCATGAGAGCTAAAATCTTGCCCATTATATTTTTACCTTTTAAATAAAAATCTAGAATGTAGGAGTTTTCTTGGTGTTGAAGCTACAAGATTGCAAGATTATAGCAGAAACATAAAAGTTGACAACAATGATTTGACAACCTGTTCCAGTGTCTCACCACCCTCACAGTGAAGAATTTCTTCCTGATGTCCAATCTAAATCTACCCTCTTCCAGTTTGAAACCGTTACCCTATGTCCTATCATTACACTCCCTGATAAAGAGTCCCTCCCCAAACTTCCTGTAGGCCCCCTTTAGGTACTGGAAGGCTGCTATAAGGTCTCCCTGGAGCCTTCTCTTCTCCAGGCTGAACAACCCCAACTCTCTCAGCCTGTCCTCATAGCACAGGTGCTCCAGCCCTCTGATCCTCTTCGTGGCCCTCCTCTGGACCTGCTCCAACAGGTCCATGTCCTTCATGTGCTGAGGACTCCAGAGCTGCACACAGTACTCCAGGTGGGGTCTCACCAGAGCAGAGTAGAAGGGGAGAATCACCTACCTCCACCTGCTGGCAATACTTCTTTTGATGCAGCCCAGAATGTGGTTGGCTTTCTGGGCTGCAAGTACGCATTGCCTGCACATTCCACCCGGACCCCCAAGTCCTTCTCCTCAGGGCTGCTCTCAAGCCATTCTCCGCCCAACCTGTATTTATGCCTGGGATTGCCATGACCCAGGTGCAGGACCTTGCACTTGGCCTGCTTGAACTTCATGAGGTTCGCGCAGGCCCACCTCTCAAGCCTGTCAAGGTCCCTCTGGATGGCATCCCTTCCCTCCAGCATGTCGATCACACCACACAGCTTGGTGTGTCGGCAAACCTGCTGAGGGTGCACTCAATCCCACTGCCCATGTCATCAACAAAGTTGTTAAACAGCACTGGTCCCAGTACTGACTCCTGAGGAACACCACTGATCACCGGTTTCTATGGGGACATTGAGCCATTGACTGCAACCCTTTGAGTGCGGCCATCTAGCCAGTTCCTTATCCACTGAGTGGTCCATCCATCAAATCCATGCTTTGCCAATGCTTGTGTTTCCAAACACACTCTTACTAATAAAATGAGTTATTAAAACCTGTGCTATAACTGTAAAGCATTAACAGTACTGTATTACAGTTTGCACAGACCATTTATCCATTCTTTTTGTTTTCCTCAAGACAATCTTGCCAGACTTATTTTAATGACATTTTTAACTTTTTAATGAATATTCATAATGGAAGTACTACACAAACAGTTATTTCTGCAATCACTATGAAACGAAAAATTTGAGACTCAAAGATTAAAGCACAGCAGATAGCAAAATAACAATCTCTGCATTACAGTATTTGAATGAGATTAATCATAACCCTCTAGAATTTTTTAATTTTATATCCATAAAACAGCACTTCTCCTAATCAATAAAATTTGCTATTTGCTGTGTCAAGAAAATTTAAAGTTTCATAAGTCTAAAAAAAAAGCAACCAAAAGCAAATATAGAAATAAAAGCACAAACTAAGAGGTATTTTTAATTCTGTCCATTCACAATTTATAACTATTATTATTATTTGCACTCTTACAGCAAGCACTTTATGTGATTACAGTCATAATAGTTATGCTGCAACAGCGCAGTAATTTCCGTGAGCAAACAGGAGAATAACAAACTAGCAAAAAAAAGTAGATTCTATTATTTTTACATCGCCAGAAATCTATTTGTTTGCATTCAAGCCAAAAAGCAATTTTATTAATCATATGTGTATTGTCCTCGCTCCTGATGACTACCTGGTCATGGGCCAGGACCCCTTCGTGACAGACCCTGCATCCACCCAGAACAAAGATGCGATCCTCATCCCAAAAGGTTCACACAATTTTTTGCCTAAAGAAAAAAAATGCAACCACCCAAACTTGGTGGCTCATTTACAGTATCTTATCCATGCTATAACAAACTACTGTTTATTCCTATGTGAGGCCAAGCACAAAGCAGATTACCTCAATTTTATCAAGTGTAAACCTACCTTGCATTTATGTAAGTTCTACAGCCATCCTTTGTGTGCAAGTCAAGGGAGAATAGACAGACACAAACAAATAAACATGAAATAATGAATAACTTCTGATGAGTGCCAGTTAGCAATTTTAATAGCCCAAGAGTCACCAAGAACTGGTTTTGTAGAGATTACCTTTTTCTAACATTGTCATTGAAATACTACTCAGAATTTTTATATGACGAGTTGCTCTAAGTACCAGGAATCGAAGACTTTCAGATTAAAAAAAACGGCTTCAGAACAAGAACACTATTTTCCCGCCAGACTTTCTCAGATCCTGCATTGGATACTTCATCAAAGCCTACATTCCTTGTGTTGAACTACCCAAAACATGCCAAGTGGTATGAACGTGCACACGACTGGATTGTACAGATCTGAGTCATTCACACAAGAAGAAACAAAAGTCAAACAAAAGAAATATTTAGTTAAGTTTTACACATGTACATGTTGTGGTAATAACTTTCATTAGATGTCTTCCCTTTAATATTTCCATGTTTTTCTTTGAAAGATTCTTTTAAGAAGTTCTATCTGTTCTCTCCATCTTAACTTTTTTTCATAGACACTAACATATTTCATAGACACTAACATACACTAACAAGTTTCATATTTATGGAGAAATTTAGGGGAAGGAGGCAGGGCAAGGCAGCTTCCGGATTTGTTTTTTTTGGGGGCTTGTGAGCTATAATCCTGTTACCATGCACATCTCATTGTAACTGCTAATAGGAACATGGTTTCTGCGGCAGAAGCTAGCCTGAGGCAAATCCTTCATCATGGGTACAGTCAAGACATTCAGTTCTCAAAACCAACTCTTTTCCTTCACAGATCTGCTTCTGTCAGCTGCATGCCTTGTTAATACATGTGCAGTCTTTAGCGACTTTTGGAAGGCAAAAAAGTTTTTTCTGCTTCCATTATTTTTGCCCAAATTTGGCCAATACAGAAGCACTGGCCAGAGAAGTGGAAAAAAAAAATCATAGTTCACAAATACTCAGCAGAAAACTACTAGGTTTTTGCATATTTATTTCTTAGGTTACTCTTCAATGGGTCTTCTCCACTCCAGAGGTAACTACAGTTTTCTGTTGCTCTGGACAATACTGGCTTGCATTTAGAAACCTCTCCTCTACTCTTAGTTATGGCTGCGCAAACAGGAAAAAAAATTCCATGTGTTTGGTAGCCAAAGCAAATCAATTCTGATATAGCAGACATAGAGTCCTAAACTTTTAGGCAAGATGAAGTGAAACAAACACAATCAAACTATGCAAGCTACAGATCATTGAAAAAACATTTCATCCTCTCTAAAACTGAATGTGGCTTTTTCTTTAAAAGTTACTTTAAAGTCTGTAACCTTTTCTTCCAACGTCATTTTAGAGCAAAGCCCTGTGAGTTAACGTGAGGTTTCAGTGGGTACTCCATAGCAGGGTTCTTCTCAATTCATTCTCCTACAAGATGAGGGTGGTGGGTGGTTATTCCAAACACAAGAGGCACATTTGATTTTAATGAAGAAAGCCAGTTGGATGGCTACAGAAAAAACTCCTGTCTACGAAACTGGTGAAGACAAGCATGAAGGTTTCTGGACTGCTTAATACTATTTTTGAGACCGTGATCACCTATTCTCGATTTATCCAGATACTTCTTTCAAAAAAAGATATGGGATTCGCCTATTATTACAATTTTCACATGAGAAGACTCTTGGATGAGTATGAAACACAGCTTTATGAGTGCTTTTACAGCTCATTGCCACATTTAATTTCAGAAGCTATTATAACGTTGCAATAAAAACAAGTGGACATAGTTAAGTATTTCACTAAAACACAATCATTAAGAAGAAAAACAGAATAAAGTAGAAGCTTTCTAAAAGATAATTATATAGTCAGTCAAGTCTTATGTTTGAGCATTTCTGTCTTCTCTTCAAATAAAGGGAAAGGATGACAGTAATTGAAGGAGATGGGAAATATGGGTTACAACCTAAGTTATGAAACTCCTGCAAAAAAGTGAAGTACGTTAAAGTCTCAGAATACAGCAGACTTGCAGAAACTGCATGAACACTTGTATTGATGCTGATACTTTTGGAACTCATACGAGTCTCAAACAAAGTAGCAGTAGCCTCAAATGAACTGGAAACTGTAGGTTGTTTCCGAGGACAGTATTAAGATGGTTGGCAGCAACTGCTGCATAGATTTAGGGGTGAGGGGGTGGAAGGAAACACTACTTTTATTCTATAAATTCATTTAAAACACCAATACATATAATATCCCTTCTGTCAGCACAATAATGTACTGTTCTGGGACACTGTGGTTCTATTTCAGTACTTACCTAAATAGGTCACAAGAATGATTAAAAGAAATTCTTAAAGCACGCCAATTTTTCCGAAAAAGGATACAGGTTACCCGTATTTTCATAAAATCAAAGGCAGAAGAATGCCCACTCTTCCACAGGTAATATGAAATTCTAATTTTTGTTACATGTCATACTACAGAGCATAACAGGAAAACACATCCTCTTCGTTACAAATTTTCAGATCATAAGCTTCCAATCTTTTCAATTTTGCATCAATATACTTGAGATACCAGCAGTGCAATCACATAAAAAACTGTTCTGCATTCTTAAGAGATGATATAAAACTTTATCCATTTCCCACTTGGGCAGAACAAGGGAGAATTTTTTTGTTAACAGGGACAATAGTGGTTCAACCACTTCTGCACGGCTATTTAGCAGTCCTTGGGAACAGTGTTATGTATAAATTCAACCTTGAACCCCAAGATAAAGAACAAATCTCCAGAGCAAATGAGGGGCTAATACCTGCCATTCAAATGCTCATCTTATCGTTATAATCACTTAGCTGCAGTTCAAATGAAAAATATCAACTTCCTACTTTTAGCAGAGCATATAATTTATGGATTTAGCTAAAAGCTCAAGATTCACTTTTGTTTTACAGCTGTTGCAATAGGCTTTGTCTTACAAGATAAGCAGATGAAATAATTAAACAAGAATGAGAATGACGTCTTCAACTCTACTGAGTCTTGCCTTGAAAAAAGATGCACATTTCTAGAACTGCAATTAGACTTTATTGATCGTCACATGGGAATTTTGGCAACCTCCTCAAGCTGATTTTAGACATCATTATGCTGCTTAATTCCAAACAGAAAGCTTCCCTACTTTTCTGCATGTTTTCAGTATACATTTAAATAAAAAAAAAAAAAAAAAAAAATCAACATCTTAATTTGTGAGGAAAGACATCGATATTTTTCTTTAGTTGAACTTTAACAGTATGACTGATAGGCTGTTTGGTTATTGTCAAAGATACAGATAGGTAGGTAGATAGACAGACGATGGATGGATGTTGAAAGCAAAATCCTCTTTCTAGAAGAAATACACTCTAGCACAAATTTATCGCTTGCATCTTTGGTCCAACCAGATTTAGGAAAGACTGGAGGAATTATCCTGGAATTACTTTTTCTTTTTTTCTGCTTCATTTTACAACAGAAATATAGCTTTACAGAATGAATAAGTTGCATCTTAGTATTCAGAAGCTTGATACTTCATCCCACTAACAAAAAACAAAACTGAAAATTTTACTGAATCTTACAAATACTGAGCACATCAATATAATGCAACCCCTTTTTATTTCTAGCTTGTATTCTACAATCATAAATTCAATTATTCAAATCTACCAGTAGCATTTTCCTGAACCCCAAAATTAAAATGCTTGAGAAGAAAAAACAATCCTGCAATCCTGAAGTTATATTTATTCCCCTGACTTATATTTCTTCCTATTGATTCTATAACAAAAAAATATGAAAACTACTAGTCAGTAAAAGTACTTATGATTTGATACACAATCTCCCGATTGTACCTTTATTTCCTATTGATGTTTACAACGCTATATAAACATCCTTAACACCACATAACCACCGCAGAGTTTTCAGTGTTTCCCTGGGAAAGATGTGACACGAAATCACATTCTTGCTGATGGCTGCTTACTTCTAAAATAAAACCCTTGTACATACTCATATGTTGAAAAGGAAGTTTACGTGTACATATGATCTTCCTCTCCAGAAATCACATGGCATTTTGCTATTGAATTTAATGACATAGTTTTCCAGACTAATCACAGTTTAAGTATCTATTTTCTATTTGTGCCAGAATCTAATAGCACGGTTTGGGTTTTTCCTACCTTTACATAGTTTCAGTGACTACAAATGCCTCTAGAGAGAATCCAGCACAATCGTTAGTGACTGTTATCTGGACCAATTCCTCACAACAGTGGCTTCAGATCAATTTTTCTTAATTTATAACATTTTGACTACTTTTAATACAAGTTTCCAGAAAAAGTTGCAAAACTATCCCAGCTGGCATTTTTGAGTGTGACAGCTAGAAATTGACTGCTCCCAGTGAAACTTGTCCTGGAACTTCTTGCAGCTCCACTGATGCAGACAGACTCCTATGCTCTTTAAAAAGTCAACAGGACTCCACAAAGGCTTAAAAATCTACATTTAAGCTTAACATTTCACAGATACAAATTCACTAATTTTTTTTTTTTTTGGTACAGTTTTAAGACCTGCTTGCAATCACAAAATTGGATGAATGGTATGCATCTATCTTCTTAATATACTCTTTGGTTGTATTTATAGTAAAAGTTTATAGTAAATTCAAGATTCAGGTGGACTTAACTGATGGTACCAACATTTATAATTCAGATAAACTGCTCCTTTCTCCTCAGCTTGCACATAATATATCATCCATCTACAAAACAGTCTTTTTCAAAAAGACAAGAGCGAGCCCCTGCCACAGAATGACAGGATTGGAAGAGTTCTCATGTGGTCTTCTAGTCCATAACTCAGGCCTATAGCAGCAATAACTATATATGCATCTTTCCTGTCAGATATTCATCTTTCTTGTACTTAGATGGATAATGGAGATTCCACAAATGTACTAGACAATTGGTTCCACTGCTTCATTATCCATAGCATTATACAGGTGTTTTTAACATCCTTTTAATATTGTCCCGTGACCTCTTCTTTTCCTATTCAGTAGCGATATAAGAAAGAAACTGGTCTTTTTTGCAGCAGCAGCCTTTTACATACTACACGTGCACATCTCCATGGTCAGGCTAAGGAATCCCAGTTTCTTCAAATGTTCCTTCATATTTTTTAGGCCCATACTGATTTTTGCTGTCCTTCCTGAATTGCTCTACAATTGCTCTTCTTTTCTTGAAACACAGCACGTAGTACTGTACTAATCAGCTAATACTCCAAAAATGCCAAATATTACCTCAGGTACCTTGAAGACTTCACTTCTCCTAAATACGCTTAAGTGGCTATTTCTTTGCAGTTAAGTTCCTGCTCTGTTTGATTAAAATTGCAAACTTGCAAATCTTGAAATATCTTTCACATCTCCACTGACTTCCAAAACCTATGTACAATCAATTTCTCAATGTCTCGTAAATAGCTAATTAAACACAGTGAAAAGGGTCCAGGAGGTGGCCAGGGAAATCAGCAAAGACATGTAATAATTCAAGATCCTGTTTTGCCCCAACTGGACAAGGGCATGAGCTGACCTTCCTGCTTCTGTTCCTCCGTTCCTTTCCCTATGCCATGACCAAATCAAGTCTTCCCCCTGCAACTTAATCAGCTCCCTCCTTCCTCCCATACCACAGTCAGCCATAATGTCCTCAATTCTCCATGTTTGCACAATCTCTCCACGGTCTCCATTTTACCCTTATTTCACCCTGCACCTTCTCCCCCGCCCCAGACACCTTCTTCCTTTTATTTTTAGCAATTGCCTTTACCATCTATTCAAACTTTCACCTTGCCTATCCTAATCTACAACCTTGCAGAAGTGGGGAAGATTTTAATCATCTTTAAATATGCAAAGCTTATTTTTCATTTCATTATAACTTCTCCAACACTGAAAACTGTGTTGAATGCATCCAGTTCTACATTAATTTGGATGACATAAAAATGGCATTATTATTGTAAAGGAAGTCACAATCACATAATTCTTCAAAAATTTGGGGTTTTTACAATGCAGACCTGAACACACATGTTACAGTGTGTTACAAAAATGAAAGGAACATGCTATGCTTATGGCTTTCTCTTCTCATATCAGATATGCAACTAATTGTTCAAGACGATTTACAGTGGATTAAGTTTTCCCTCACCTGCTTAAATCCTCTCATCCACTGAGGTTGTAAACATTACTTATTTAAGAAGCATTAAAAGATGTCAGTGGAAGTATTTTGTTTTAGAATTGATTCTATTATTTTTTTCCACGGGAAAAAGTAGGAAGTGAAGATGCAATTATTAGCAGAGGAAATTGAAAGGGCATATTTAACAAGTAGAAATAGTGGGAAGACCTCAAACGAGACACAGATGCATTAAAGCGGGATGACTTCCACAAAGTATTCATACTTTTTCTTACTTTTGCACAAATATATATCAGGCTGCCAATTATTCTTAAACAGAAACACCACAGCATACCATGTGATCTAGAGAAATCTCTTTTAATAATGACATTGGTAAATATAAAGGGGAGGGGGTTGTTTTGTTTTAAAAGAAATATGTATTCCTGATTGTTACTCCACTTCATTCTCGCATTTTCCTGGAAAAAAGACTTCTTTTTTTCTTTTCAGTCAGAACTTGGAATCAGGCAGCAAAAAAGAAAATACCCAAAGCAGCAGTTCAATCCTAAATTTATACTTCTAATTAGGTTTTGGGGTTTTATTTTCACTGGTGCCATTATCTCAGTGCTCGTGTCTTGAAAATATAATACTGCCTCTGTATTTTTCCAAGAGAATCACAACATTCCTGTAGTCTCTATAAACTTGCCTTAACTGTTGCTATAATGCTAAATTTTGGTGAAGTGAACTGGGAATGAGTACTGTTATACAAGCCGTGGGGTCAGACTCTGCCATCCATTCTCATAATGAGCAATACATTTCATCTGCAAGTCTCGCCGGAGGTCCCACTCAGCATTAACAAAAGCAAAAGAATTTGGCCTGTTACTGTGAGCAGCTTCCCACACTCACCTGCTACACTAAAAATAGTTACTACCCAAGATCTCGCTATACCGTTCTCCCACATACAGAGGCCTAAAGTAGTAATAACTGCGTGCCACTTACAGCAGCAACGAGAGTACTCCATACAAACAATATCTACCTAGTGCATACGTATCATATCATACCATAGTGCATGCATTGCATTATAGGTATCTGTCGACATATATCAGCAATGGCAGCCTTTAAGGTCTTGTATCTACCAGATTTTAAAAATAAAGAAAGAAACACATAAATAAATCAAAACCGCTTTTGAATTATAAGACTGAACGAGGAAGGCGAGGGAATACAAACTTAGAAAGGAAGAGTCAATTTGGCTTTACAGACATGGGTTTTACTGTTACCTTCAGAAAACACAGGAAAAAAACACGCCAAGCATGTTTCTGTCTGTACATGCTCCTTCCATCTGAAGCATCAAAACTCTGTCAGGTAACAACCCTGTTTCGAAAGCCAATTTTAACTTTTGTATGCAAGAGAGATCCAGAACAGACAGAAACAAACACCCTACGAA
This sequence comes from Rissa tridactyla, assembly GCF_028500815.1. Taxonomy (NCBI): domain Eukaryota; kingdom Metazoa; phylum Chordata; class Aves; order Charadriiformes; family Laridae; genus Rissa; species Rissa tridactyla. Next base: position 19,331,780 of record NC_071472.1, on the reverse strand, counting down.
TAACTTTTGCTATGAATATACTGCCTTAAGTGACAATTTGCAAAATAATCTACATGTAATAAGGTATGTGTGTGTACAGACAAACTAACAATATCTGGACCTTTGATTAGAAATCAATAAAACATCTTTGTAGAGAAGATCTGCAGATTGTTTCTCCCATTCTGTAAACAAATGATGACTCCTCATCAATCTTTCAATTACTCATGACTATTTTAAAGCACCCTGAATAATCATACTGAAAAAATATACTTGATGACTGATAAACAAAACATTAGATGATAGAGAAAGCATACAAGTCTGTATTTTGTTACCATATTACCGTATGTATTGAACAATAAGAAGACTGTGTTTCCAAGAGCACTTTGAACAAATTGTTTCCAGGTGAAGAATTTCCTTTTTCATTTATTTCTACAATATTGGACTTATAGACAATTTGCAATAGATTTCTAATAATTTTCATAGAAATTTGCCCACGCTGCAAAAAAATTGAGAAGCAGTAGCCTAACTGCTAACAAAGGTGCTGTCGCTGATCTTTGCAAAAGGAGTTTGTGAAAAGAGACTGGTAAGGAAGTTATTTAACTCCTCAAAACCACAGGCAACAATGTGTTTTATCATTTTGCAAATTGCTAGGGATTGGGTTTTTTAATTAGAAGCTTGTATAATAAATCATTAACAACGTATGACATACACTACAATAAAAAGATTCCACTTTGTACAGACTGGGGGATTTCGGTGAGAAATTATATAGAGGCTTCACAATCTCCGAGCACCATTAGAAGATGAAGTTAATCAAGGACTACATTTGCTACCTTTTTACTACAAATAACAATTAAAACATATCATATGTTACAGTTTCACAAAAAAAAGATTAACTCTGTTGCATACACCAAAGCCATTAGACTAAGCCCTTGAAGGGAGCAAGGTCTTTCATCTAAGGAGCCTTTTTCTTCATATCCAGAATCCACTGAACCAGGACAACACTTGGGAAAAGAACGGTATCCATTTTACAGCTTGCGTTCTTGTTCCATTCGCTTCCAGTCAAGATGAAGATTGATCCCTAAAACAGAAGTACTCTAAAGGTACTGCTACGTCACGGCGTTACCTCCCAGGCTAACAGCACTGAAGTTAGCACCAATTGCTGCTCCTTAATCTCTGCCATGACTCCAGGTACAAGACTCCCACCATGCAAAAGCCATTTCAGCCTTACCACATGCAGGGCTCTAGACATCAGCCAGGCTGAGACTGCCAGAGCACATACACACGCTTTATTGCTTGACACACAGAGACAATGCTGCCAGGACAGAGAAATTGTTAAGACTGAAGGAGCTGTGCCTTTACCACCATCGTGGCAGGAAAGCAACGATGCCTTGTCGATTTACAGAGGCCCTCTCAGAAACAGCAACAGTAATAAAGGACCGAGGAAGAGGACGGGCCACAATAAACATTCCATGGACTACAGAAGTCTCCCTTCCCTACTGGAAGAAACCACAACAGCTGGTGAAGTACTTAACTGTAGTAAACAAGGTGGGAACTAGGCCACGAACTTCACAAGCAGCAGCACTGATGGGGACCTGCAGCTCTGCAGACAGGTATGGCATCAGGGCAGGACTCTGCCAGTCGGGGCTGCAGAAGGAAGCAGGGACAATTCTTCCCTCATCAGCACACAAGAAATACTATCTTCTTTGGTCCTCTCAACTACAGCAACAGACCTTTTTTCTGTGCACAGCCCTGGAGGAGCAAAACTTAAAGCCAGACAGCACAAGGCAATCCTGTAGGTTGCCCCTTCTGAAAGCTGACTCCTCTGACTCCCTGCACAGCGAACGTCACCCGACCAAGGACAACACACACTGACAATGCGACTCCAGCATGTAGGCTAGCAAGGTATGAGGAAGAGCGAGACTGCTACTGACTGCAGACTACGGCACTGGTGTGAAACACTGAGGACTATGTCTTTCACACAATCGGTGATCATGAACTACAGATGGAAACTGGCTTTACACCGTATTATCCCTCTAAGGAACAGAACTGGGCAACCAGTCTGTTGGTGAAAAAGACGGGATCTTCTTCTACTCCACTGCCAGAAACTGCAAGAGCAGCAAGCAACAGGAATTAGGATTCATAAAAGGTATCTAGAGAGCAACAGGAAAACCTGTCCCCGCCACAAGGAGAAAGGAGAAGCCAGAGATAACCTCACACTGTGTAGCAACCTGCCACCTGATTGCAAAACAGACCACATGAACAGACGGGAACAGACCCTACGAAAAATGGGAACAGACCCTACGAAAAACAGGCTTGCCATGAGTACACCTCATCAACCTGCGGCAGCTGAGACTTGTCTCTTTCAAGCTTTGTCAACGTCGTGAGGCTTGCCGTGCTACCACAGAGATGTTTCAGGAGCCAGTGAAGCCTCCACAGACCCATGCGGTGTGTTCACAGGGATGTGGATGCAGTCAGACACTCAACTATGCACATAAGGGACTTCCCCCTGCCCCAGACAGGCTGATCTCCAGTGCGAGGCAGGAACCTCCATTCACAAACAGAGTCTCGGTAGGAGATCAAGATCGACACCCACACTTACACCTTGCATGTATCTGCAAACCCCGTGTTTGGGGGAGACCTGGCAGGAAGAGGGTCCCCACTGATCCAACAGCGTAAAAAGTCCTCCACCAACTGACCCTTTCGTACTTGCCGGGGAAACGCTGCCCAGCCGCAGCTGTGCAACCACGCTGTGCTCAGAGGCAAGGGCGCACCGTGCAGCCCCCAGGCGACAATGACCCCACGGATTCCCGGCTCCACGTCTGAGCAGAAAAAACTGCGACACCGCGTCACGAAGCAGAGAGCGGGATCCGGAGGGAGCGAGCCCCTGCCGTGCTGGTGCCGGAGCTCAGCAGATTCCCCTGCCGTCCACAAGCAGGGAGGGCCGGGGACCTGCGGAGACAGACCGAGCCCCGCGGCTGGATCCCCACGGAGCTGCTCACAGGTGCAGTCTCCCCAGCGCTGCCCCACCGCCGGGGAGCAGGGAGAGCCTGAGAAAGGAGATGTCGGAGGCCGGGTGATGCGGAGAGAGGGGATGCCGAGGGGAAGGGGGTGCCCGAGGCGGGGGGAGCCGGAGGGCAGGGTGCTTGCCCCGGCGGGACACACGGACACACACGCACAGGCACACACCGCTCCAGCCCCGAGCGCCCAGACACCCCCCCGCCGCCGCATCGCCCGGCACCGGAGCCAGCCAACCTGTTTCCCCACGCACCGAGAAACCGGCGCCGACACCACCACCCCCACCCGGCGCAGGCGGGCGGGCAGGCGGCCCCCCGCGCCCCCTTCCCCGCGGGGGCGCGTCGCAACCCCTCCGCGGACGGGGGCCGCGCTGCGGCAGCCGTACCGTGGGCAGCAGCGGCTCCATCTGCGCCCCTTGGTCCTGGGTCTCCATGCGGCGGCGGAGGGGCCGCGGCGGCGGCGGCAGCGCCCTCCCCGCCGCCCGCCTGCCCGCGCTGCCGGGGCGCTGCGGGGCCGCTGAGGCTGCGCCGGGCTCCGCGCGCCTCCGCCGGGCTCCGCGCTCCGCCGCGGATCAGAGGTGGCGCGGAGGCAGGAAGCGCGCGCCAGTCACATGGCTCGGCGCGCACCGCCGGCCCCAGCGCGCGGGGGGGAGGCAGGAGCCGGATCCACCTGCCCGCGGGATGAGGCCGGATCCCGCCGCCGCCCCCGGCCGGGCGGGAATAGGCGGGCCGACCGCGGCCCTGCGCGCCCCTGGCATCAGCTCCTCCGCACCGTCCCCGCGGGCAAAAGGGGAGCGGGCTCCACGGCCGGAGAGGAAGGAGCGGAGGGACCAGACCCCCAGCACAGTCCGGCCCCCAAAGACTGTTGCTTCAGTGCGGTCTTGGGGCAGGATGCGTTTTGATTTGATGAGCGCCAGGAGGACGCTCAGCAGCAGCGATCCTCTGCTCGGTCCTGCCAGGCTTCGACCCTTACAACACAGACAGCACCTTCAAAATAGAGGTCTGTCCCATTCTCCACCAAAATAACCCCACCATCCCCTCTTGCCTGCAAGTCGCTAACACGTACCCGACTACCATATCCCTTCTGGACACAGTTAGTTTAGCAGGAGTCTAACCCCCTCTTTCACCCAATTTTATCATTCAAGCCTGCTACACACTTAGCTTCTCCTAGTCTACCTGCTGCTGCAACTCAATGGTTACATTCAGCCATCCCAAAACCCCAACAAGCTACACAAAGGATTGTCAAAGCCTAAATTTGGCTATCCAAGTGAGCATAAGGATAACTGAGCACCCACTCAATAAATGCATTATTAATGACACAAGTGCGATGCTGCCTAACAAGACAGCAGAGACAGAAAACTTCTGGTATTCACCACTTCCCAGCGTATATTCCAAAAAACCCCATGCCCATCCAAATCTGTGCACGTAAGACTCAAAATTAACCGAGACTCGGCTAGGAAAAATAAGCTAACAACTAAACCTCTATCTCCCAGTTAACACTGATTTCCTTGCCAAAGCAACAGGCCATTCCCTACATTTTGGATGTCCTTTGCAGTCTAAAAGTAGATCAATAAATAGTTTGCTAAATCTGATTTAATATCATCCGCCATGAGGCATGTTCTTCAAGTCTCCTGAAGATCTTCCAGGTCGATTTATTTGTACATGAGCCAGGCAAGACACAGAGCTGAGGAGGGAGTGTAAAGGAAAGGGGAGTCAAAGTTGGTTTGAGTCACAACTGAGAATTTGGTCTTGGTACAAAGTGATACATACATGTAACACTATACAGAAAGACAGACAACAGCGTGGTCCAGATTCTGGGACAGAAGCCAGATGCATATTTTTATAACATGATTACTGATCTACAGTAATTAACACAGGAGGCCATTCAGGTCACTAGAGGTAAGGCTGTGTCAGCATTTGCGCAGTAAAACCCTATTTGCAGGAGCTTATAATTAATCTATAAAAGTCATGATGAAGCTGGGAAAGGAATGTGTTTAAAAGTGTTTTTCCTTCTTTAAAGAAAAAAGACTTCGAGTGAATATACCACTTGTGAAGCAGGAAGACCAAAAACCTTCAGTCTACAGGCAGCTATTTCATGTAATTAGTATAAGCATTCTTAGACTTCTCTGCCTAAATATCTCAAACTTGTCCCAGAGCAATTTTTTTAATAAGGTACTGCAATACATGAAGCTCAATGGTATTTCCGCATCTTTCACTCCCCAAAAGATCCCCCCAAAACACATTAATTCACACGCACACATCTAAAAGCAAAGACTAAGAACAAATCAGATTTTATGAAGACCATGAGGAAGGGTATCAGCTTATTGTGTACATGAGGCTACTCCCCAATGTTTCACCACGAGAAACAGGATCAAGACCATGAGCACCATTTGCACCAGCTACAAATGAGTTACTGAATGGGCCATCAAAAGAGAGTTAGCATCGGTCACGTAAGTGTTTTTCCAAAGGTTCTTTGTCAGAGTGTTTTACAGTCAGGAGTTCACCATTACTGAACAATAGATGAAATAAGGAAAAACTCGGTTAAACAGCAAACCTCCCCAAATCATTCTGTATCATCCTGTTCCGCTCATACAGAAATATCACAGACCTCCATAGCTACAAAGCCACAAATTAACAGCCGAAGTCAAAGTGCAAGTCATTCTTTTGACAGCCGTAACAAACATCCTTCAATACGAAGATCCACAATGTTGAATCCAAAAGCTCCAAAGCCCAACGGTTTTCACATACAGAAGTAGAACAACATAAAGGACTGAGCTGAAAGTTTTATTTCTAATCAAACATAACTAAGATACTAAAATTTTTTTAGTAACGTTCTCGTAGTATACCACACCAAAGACAGAACGAAGACAAAAAAAAATATATTTATTCTCTAATCGCTTGATAATCGAATTCGAATTCTGTTTTCCCTTTCTTCAAGTTGTCTCCTTTGACTATTGCATCCAATGTGAGCCATACTCCCAGGCATGTCCAGCAATTTTCTGGTTTGCAGTACTGCTCTAATACAGTAGCAATGCCACTTCTCATCACAAATGTATTAGCTTTAAAATCATGAGATAAAGTAGTCTTCAGTATCAAGTTTGTACTTTTAGTACACAACTCGGTGATATTTTCAAGCTTGTGTACATGAAGTCTAAGGAAAAAAGTAAAAGGAGGTTCTCGAGACACCAATAATTTGAGAAACTTGAACACAAGAAGAGCAGGTGTGAAATCGTGACATGCAGATACACTGAAGTTTTAAGATTTTAAGAATACCTAGGATATGCTATTGAAATAAATACTTTTGTTACATATTTATGCCAGACTTGAATTTTGTCTTTATATATATTTCTAGTGCATTACATAAATGAAATAGCAAGGGCTTCTACATTTAGTTTTACAATGATAAACCCCCTAGAGCAAACTTCAAGGGGAAAATGGGGAAATATTTTTCTTGTTCAATAATGTTTTGAATTTAGGTCAGAAACTGACCTGATCCCTGCCTGCTGTCATCTTTCAGAATAAAGACAGCGAAAGTTGACTTCTATTCTTCTCCTTCCTAAAATTGCCTCTTACGCCTTTGGCCTGCAGCAAGCCAGTAACTCAGATGTTCTCCTGAATCATGGTCAATGTTTTTAAACACCAATGAACAGAAGTTTCATTCCTTAAAATCTGTTCACAAGGGGTATGTATTATATATAAGGGAAAATACATTCAGAGGGCTCAGACCATTCTCAAAGTACTTTGGAGGTATAGAGCATAGATTTTGGAAGCGTATGGCATATACCTACCTATCTGGGTTGGACATAAAAATGATCAGGGATGTAAATAATTCCCACTGGCTTGAACTTCACTAGCAAAAATAGGCGCTTGATAAGATGCAGCTCCAAAACGAAGAGCTAAAAATCACAGAGTTCAAGTTCATGAGAGGTCTTGCAATACTTCTCTTATTATGTCTTTGTATAAAAGTTCTGGTTTGTATACCTACATTATCTCCCTAATTATGAAGAGTGACAGGTCCTTCCTCCACGTAAGTCCCAAGAAGGTATTCTGATAAAAATAAGCAATGCTATTTGTATATGTATCTGGTTATATACACATAAAAGCTGTCACAGAAGCCTAGTAGCACTTGCTGGCCCAGTACCACTTCCATTTTTACTGTCATACCTTTCTGTCAGTTTTCATTTTGTGATCAAAATACAGCTATAATTTAAAAGAAATGCTATATTTAAACCGTTTCTCTGAATACAATTCCTGTTCTAGGAAGACATCCTGGGTGCATTGGCTCTTCTCCCAGTTTAGCCATAAAATACGTGACTCTACCAGGATCGAGGGGGAGAATTGCTACCAAGGAAGAGTGAATTTTTGATTTCCACACAGTTGTTAGTTACAAAACTGAACATGAGAACTACTTACTTTAAAATGTCCGCATCGCAGAAATATGCTTGAAACCTAATTCACTCATTTACATCTATGTCCAATAATAATAATTCCAAAAAGAACGTGCATTCTGTCAAACCTAACAAGGTTGCCTTGTTGCAAGGTTGCCAGTAGATTTTAGCAATGCAGTGAACAATTTCACACAATATTCAAAATCAGAAAGGACTCGGGTTAGATCAGTTAGATCAAGCTCTCTTGGTTCCTGCCTAAGCTCGAGCCGCAAATACACTTGTAAATAAAATGTACACACAATACACATTGCTACAAATGCTCATATTGTGCGTATTTATCATAAAAATATTTCTTAAGTGAAACCTCTTTTAAAAATTGCAGGTTATTTTCAGCTTGTTACAGGTATTTCTATTCCAAGTAAAACTGCAAATTAATTTCTAAGCTTCAGGGGCAGAAGAAATCACTACCAAGCAGCCAAAATCCTTTTCATTCTATTTTTGTCTTGTTGACGGTACAAGATGAAATGGTTACAGGTGGACCCCTCAAACTGCATTTCATGCTACTGGAAAAAAAGTGAACTACTTCTGGGTGCCGAAAGGAACATCCCATCGATATAACCTATTCCTAAGAAAAAAAAATTCTCTGTAATTAGAGAAACTATTCTGACAAAAAGGTAACAAAGGGGAGGGAAAAAAAAACACATAAATTCTGGCAGCAGTTTTTCCTCTCTCCATTCTTCCTCCCTATCTGAAAATAAATATCCATCTGGATCATTGTACCGCCTTTGTGACAGGTGGTACTCAGTTATGTTTCTCATTTCATTGGAAAGCGGTAATAATGGCTCTTTCTTTTCTAACACACTCTGTCTGAAATCATTTGACTCTAAGTTAGTTCATTTGAAATACGATCTAAAAAGGTTCAACGCTGATTGGGATGTATTCTTCGATTGCAAGATAATCTTTTTTTCTATTGGCGTCAGAACTGCAAAAAGTATTCTAATAATTGTCTCACTAATATAACTTCTCACATTCTTCAGCCAAAAAAAGTAATGCCAATGAAATATGTCTGTATCCACAAGCCCAATCCTACAACTCCTGTAACACAGTGAAACAATCTGTGTTGGTAAAGAGCACCGACTCTTTGCCACTTCCTTAATTTTCTCCAAAATGGATCATCTACTAAAGGTTATGAATTTTATGGTATTCTGATTCTAAGATGGGCCTTTGATTTTTGCTATTTGCTAAGTTAATATTAAAGAATACTATTTTGAAATATAAAATAAAATTAAGAGTTGTTAAAGACTTTATCTAATAAAATAAAATAATACATAAAATTAATCAATACATTAGCTTGCTAATTATTAAGATAGCTACCCTTTCTTGCGTTATTTTTCAAGTGAAATTCCTCAGATATATCATCCATTTAATCCGACTTTCTAAATAAAATATGTTGAATCAGGCCCCGATTAATCACTGACCTAAACAATCCTTCAGAAAGATTAAGCTATCTTAATTTAAAACCTGCAAGAAGGGGATAATATACTGTTTCTTGCTCAGTTATTTTAACAGCAAACTATAACTAGAGATGTATCTTACAGATGTAAGACAACATTTGTCTAGATTGAGCTTCAAGTCATTGGATCTTGCTGCTTCTTTTACTTCTAGGCCACGAAGTCCTCTAACAGTAGGAACATTTTCTTTATATAGGTAGGTACTCTGCTAATATTTCTCTTCCATTATAGCGCTTCTAATTCCTTACTTCAACAGAAGACTTCGCACCATCGTCATAGCTCCTCTGACCTATTCGAATTTGCACAGGAACACCACAATATTCCAAAACTTGCCTTAACAATGCAGCATTCAGAAGCCAGACTATATGCCTTTGACCCCTAGATCATCCTGTTTTCCACATCACGGAACACGATCGTTCCCTTAAGCATTGTGCCAAACGGAGAGTTCCTAACAAGGGCATCTACAGGGTCAGATGATGGTTACTGGGAACGATGGATGAAGCTGGCTGTGGTTTTATTTATTTGCAATATTTCAAGTTTGTAAATACATACTAAAGTAAATATTATGAAGTACATGTACCTACTTTCACCTTTTAAAGCCTAGTCATAGCCTTTGTCTATCACTTGCCTTAGACTATAAGCACTTCAGCAGGGGATCTACCAGCCTCTATAGCAGACCACAATGGTCACGGGGCTTTACTGTGGTCGAGCAAAAGGCACAAAACTTCAGCCAATAGCTATTCCATAGGTACTCATGTAACTATAAAAAAACACTGTGCCTTGAAATCTGTACAATTTATGAACAGTAATATTTTGCCCATAGATCTAAGACGCCAAAGCTGTCTGTGTTAATCCCAGAAACAGAAGCACTAAGCCATGAGAACTAGACTCATCTGTACCCAGGCCACGTGGGTTCTTGAAGCAGTGCAGGGTTTGCACGGCATCACGCCTGAGCCGTTAGGTTTGGACAGGGAATTTACACAGATATTTGGCTTTATCTCAGCCAGATAGAAAGTTAAGATTGCATATGGAAGGAATACCAGAATAGTATTTAGTTCATGTGGTGTCATTGTCATCACGCCTTCAGGGAGACTCGAGAATGGGCTCTTCTGACCCTTCCTAACACGTACACCTAGGGTCACTTACTGCAACTTAGCATGGTCCCAGGCCAGGGTCTCCACTACTTGCTCCAAAATCAGATTAGCATGGAATTAACAATGAGATTCACACCAAAAGCACACTTAATATCTTCTGTACACAAGAGTAAACTCTAGATTTCCACAGTTTCAGCACAAAAAGTACCCGAATTAACTCTTGTGCTTGAGACCCAGTTCCCAACAATTCATCAGATATTCAGAGCTAAGCTTTCTTAGTTACAAAACTAAACAAAGGAATGGCCTACACATTTTAATGTGTCCCCACAGTAGAAATGTTTGAAGTCTACCTAATTCAGTCCTTTATGTCTCTCTGATGCTCTCACTACCTTAGTAATTCAAAATCCAAAATGCATTCACAAGGCTGCCAGCAGTTTTTAGCAGCAGAGTGAACAATTTCACACAATATTCAAAATTGGACAATGAGAGGACTAGGATTAGTGTAAATTCATCTGAAAAATACACCTTTAATAAAGAGAAACCTTTAAAAGATGGTTTATTTGCAACATTTTACTGGTATTTGTATTTCAAGTAAAACCGTAAATTAATTTCCGAGCTTTAGGAACAAGAAAACAATGAAAGAAAATATTTCTGTAGGATGTACTTAAGTTGATGTAAACCCAGGCAAGCCTAACAATACCAACCAAAAGATGAAGTCTTGACTCTATGGACTCTAGAGAAATTCTGCTATCAACTTCTGTGGCGGCAAGATCTCACCTCCAAATTTTTATCTTTTTAGGTTTGTACCACTTACATTTTCCTGTTACATTAAAAAAAATAAAATCAGTATGATATGTGCTTTGGTACAGAAAACAATTAAAGTTGGAATAATTTTTTGTTTCCTTGCAATGTTGATGAATGAACGAAACTCTCATTTAATCAAAAGGCTGCTGGCATGAAGCTTTTGTAGGCTGGCCGCATATTAAGGAAGGTACTTTTTCACCCAGGTGTAGAAGATTAGACTGAAACTCAGGAAACTTGTGTTTTATTTCTGATTATGCCACTGATGAGCCTAGAACCTCATGTACTAATACAGTATTTCCCCAAATCATCAAGTAACTTTCCAATATATTCCCATTGTCAGACACTGAACAGGCTCCACCGGGGGGGGAAATATTGTTGGACAAAAGAAAAATCTGTTTCTCATTACAGCTTGGGTAAGAAGCATTATCCCAACTGCTGGGATTCTCAGCCTTGTCTTGATTTGCAGGCAACCCAGGGGTTTGTTTGCAACCCCACTTTGGCTAAATCAGTTATTCCTGGCAGAAAAAGCACCCACCTCCTCCTAAAGTTTTCAGAATAAAAAATTCATTCAACGCAGGTCAAATCTAAACACGGGGTGGGGGAGAGAGGAAAAGGGAAAAAAAAACCGCACAGAAAGACATTTTGTAATTAAAATTTTGAAAACAAAGCTGCTAAAGTTTAAAATATTCCAGTAAAAATCCCACTCTAGATTGTACATAACACTGAAATTCCTTAAACCAGTGCTACAGGTAATTTATGGAGTTGGCGATCTAGTTCCTTCCCTACCCATCACCCTTGGTGGGAACCTGGGCCTAGTATCATGGAGTTCTTTTAGCAGATGTGGTTATTTTCACCTCCGCTGGGAGCATACTCTGAGATACCAAATAAAAATGAATGAACACAACTCTTACTGTATTTTCTAATCACACATTCCTTCCAGCCTGAGCAGCCTTCTTGCCATACAAAAGATTTTTATAACAAATACTTTAGAAATTGTATAACACGAGAACTGTTCATTGTAAGCATGTTTTACTAGTTTCCTAATCTCTCTCTCTCTACTGGCTTTTCACAAAAACTATATCCACATGTAGCACATTATTGACAAAGATGACCATGTTGGCTTTAAAAACTGCTTCCTATGTTTCAAAATACCACCTTTTTCAGCTTTTCTGCTCTAACCACTACACACAGGAAAAATATTTGCTGTGCCTCAACTTTCTTGCCTGCAAAATAATAATACTGACTTACTAGTGAAACAGAACTACGTGCCCCTTTTATTTTTTCACATGCTACATTTCCCGAAAAAATATCTTACCTGATATCCATAATCCAGGATCCTGACTGGCTTCCGATTTCACAAGACCAGGAGCACAGTATAAACCACCACGGATCCAATACAGTCAAATGGGCTATGTCAGATGGAAGTGCGTTCTTTACTGAAGTAGCCAACTCCAATCAAAAACAGGGATTTGGAAAGAATTTTCACTGAATTGCAATTGCTTTCTTTCATACATAGTGCAATAGTTACTACAAAGTAGTTACAGTCATTACAATAGTTACTATGAAGTAGTAACTATTCTCTTTAAAGAGAAATACTTTTCACTTGAGCTTTTACATTCTGCAAAGAGAACAAATTCACCCACGTTTCCCAACAGGCAGGTAATTAAGACATAGAAAGCGAGATCTTTACTGAATTACTGGCCTCACTGAAGTCAACGATAAAAATTCCTTGGTTTTGAAAGAATTTCACCACATTAGATTTCCCTTAGGAAGACTACACAGTATGTGGCAGAACCATGTTTCATTATGTTCGATAACAGTGACAATTGTATAAAAATATATTGGGGATCCCAATACACAACTGTTAGTGACATATAAGCTGTAAGCTGCAACAGTACTTCAAAGCATTTGTCCTACAGCTCAGAACTAAACCAAGCATGTTGAGTCTAACCAACCTGATTGCCTTCCATAATGAAATGTCCCTCTGAAGGGTGCCTACAGGAAAGCTGGGGAGAGACTTTTCACAAGGCATGTAGTGATAGGATGAGGGGTAATGGCTTCAAACTGGAAAAGGGTAGTTTTAGATTAAATATGAGGAAACAATTTTTCACTATGAGGGTGGTGAGGCACTGGAACAGGCTATCCACAATAGTTGTGGCTGCCCCATCCCTGGAAGTGTTCAAGGCCAGGCTGGATGGGGCTTTGAGCAACCTGGTCTTGTGGAAGGTGTCCCTGCCCATGGTAGGGGGGTTGGAAGTAGGTGATCTTTAAGGTCCCTCCCAACCTAAACCATTCTAAGATTCTATGATATGATTCTATTTGTGGGCAAGGGGAGGGCAAGCACTGTCATCTACTTTGACATTAGCAAGGCTTTCAATGCAGTCCCTCATAGCACCCTTGCAGAGAAACTGGAGAGGTATGATGAACTGGATGGGTGAACCACAATGTCAGTGAGAAGCTGGATGGTCCTTTTGGCCCAGAGGCTAGTGGTCAGTGGTTCAAAATCTAACTGCAGCCAGCTGCAAGTGGTGCCCATGTCCAGTCAGTGAATTTTGGGGCTGATCCTGTCTAATGCCTCAAGTGTTTAACGCCGATGACTCAGATGATGGGACAGAATGAGCTCTCCTGAAGAGGCACCCAGCTGGGGCAAGTTGTTGATACACTGGAGCAGCCATCCAAGGAGACCTCAGAAAATGGGGGTGCGCTGACAGAAACCTCATGAAATTTACCAAGAAATGCAGAGTCCTGTACCTGGGATGGGCCAACTCTATAGGCCGAATTAGCAAGGTCACAGCCAGAAAGTACAGGGCTGTGATTATTCCCCTCTGCTCTGCACTCACAAAGCCATATCTGAAATAACTTGGCTCCAGTTTGAGGCCCCTGGTACACAGAGGAAGGTCAACAAACTGCAGTCTGTTCAAATTATATACTTACAGCACTGACATCTGAAATTTCTTTGAGCAATCTAGATTCATTTTATAGTTTATAGAGAAAAAAAAGGCATTTCTCAGCTATAATTCATCTCACCCTAAGGTAAACATTTAAGGTGAATCATGGTCTGAGAGTTCCTCTCCGATGACTTCAAAAGGATTTCACGCAAATTGCTCAGATACCAATAGCCACAATCAACACATCGAACACTGTCATAGTAACCCCCCCAAGGTGTCTTGCATTACACATGAAAAAGAGAGATCATTTACAGAGTAGATATCACCATAAAGCCTGAACATCACTTTTTATCCAATTTTGACCAAAGTTAAACACACCGACCACAGAACTAAGCTCAAAAGTTTTGCTTGGGAAAAGAAGTGAAAATTAAGCTCAAATACAATTGCACTTTCCTCCTTGAGATGAAAAAAAAAAAAAAAGATTAAAGCTCCAGATATAAAAAGAAAACTGAGAAGTACTAATATGCCAATATTACAGGAATTATTTTTGTAACATTGAATGCATAGATAAGATCATTTGTAAAAACTCTTACTGGAGCAGTAGAGAACTCTGATAAGAGTTCTTGAAAAACCTTATCTGCATGTCTGTGGATGTCTAAGGCAGTGAATGTGGGTTTTCTGTATCTCATCTATTTATAGGGTCTTTAAGCCCATTAAGAGATTAAAAAAAAGACACACAAGCCATTTAGTACATGTAATCTCTTTGCCATTTCTGTAAATACATTATTGGTAGATTTGTAAGTGTAAGGACACAGATGTAAACCCACTCCCTAGACACTGCATTACACCCAGCAGTGCCTGTACTAGTGATCTAGTCTGAGGAATCGTTGCCTGTTCCTAAAAAACACAGCCAACGTGTTGACACAGGTAAAATATGTTATCACCTGCTGGCAGGACCAGAAGCCACCAAAGCTTCCAGAATTCCTCTAATACTCTCACTGCACACATGAAAACACATTAGAGTGAAAGCGTGAGGTTATCAGGATCACCTGAAGCTTCCATCAAGCATAAATATCACACTGACTGAACCGCACTGCTGGAAACGTACCTGGGGCAGGGCTGCGTAATTTGATGTTGGCATCGGGTTGTGTGTCTTGAAAACGATGATGGACTGATTTTAATCAAAATTATGTCATAAACTGTGCTCAGTATCTCAAACAACTTAGACTGTGGGACACTAATGTCTAAACCATCTAAAGAACCAAAGACTGCTTCTCATCTCCCGTGGTTCCCACTCTGACATACCCAAACCAAACCAAGACCATTGTACCATTTCTCCCACAGTCAATCCCTGATTCCCACAAAGAGGAAATTACGACACGGGGAAGCTGCGGTGTGCTGCAGCTGAGACAAGTGGGACACCAAGAGCGCAGGGCTTGTCCCAGCTACCCCATGAAGCGCTCAAAACAGAGAGACTGGGAAGTGTGTAGAGGCCAGAGCTTTCTCATGAGAACAAATTGCTCTCCCCTACCCCAAGAACCGATGGTCATCAGGATAACGCTACAGGTCTCAGCTACAAGAAATTCACATCTCAGATGTCTGGCATTGTACCTGGACCCCTTTTGTAAAACCTACATTTTCCTTGAGTTTTGTTGCCTCTTGATGGATCTAGCGAAAAGATTACAAGTTCAGAAGTATGTCCCTTTTTTCCCACCACACTAAGAGAGGTGTTTCCTCTCCATACAGACTTCAGTCTCTCTCACATCCTCAGGCCAAGCTACAACTACACAACTGTAGTATGTTAAGTCACTTGAATTGTATTCAGGGTTGGCAGGAGGTTAACCTGTTTGGGGGCAAGAGCATATTTTGCATGTCAGTGCTCCTGGCATTGGAGATAATTTATATTTTATTATATTTCTTGGTGTTATTTCAGAGAATATAACTATATTTCTATCATTGCAGCACACACGTTCATATCTGAGCCGTGCCTAAATTACTTGGATATGATAATGCTGGCAGCAGAATCGTGGTAGCACCAGGTACGCTGCGTTTGTTTGGAGGGATGCTGTGTTCCCTGGAGGAACTGGTAGTATTGGAAGACTTAACTTCCATTTGCCTAAGAAGGACTATGACAACCTAACAGACGTGACGTATGCTGAGCATAACTGAGGACCGCCTCCCTGTAATATCTTCCAGGATGCTTTACGCTTTGCGATCATTCAAAAGGAGGAAACAAAATGAAGATCACACCATATGATTCTGTAGGTCAGCTTCAAAAACTTCAAAAATTACTGAAAGGGGTTTTAACAAATTCAGCATGGAAACTTTGCCATTTCCCCATGACAAGTAAAAAATGTAAGGATATGATTATATGTAATTATTAATATTGTATTTAATACTAATTTTTCATTTAAAAAATTAAACATATTTTCCAATAATGAAAAAGGAAAAAGCCTGTATCTCGAAATCTAGCCCAAGATATTGTTGTGAGTACCACTGTCACAAGTTCTGCCATTTCTTTTTAGCTCATGAGCAAACCCCCAGGTGAGAGGAGTACATTTTCACCTTAGCTGATTGCTGCTGTTTGTCCAAATCACAAGGCTACCATCAATTAGAAAAGAATATGATTTAATGCCTAGAGGCAGTAAAAAACAATTTAATGGAAGACATTTTTCTCTTGCTTGTGAAAAATCTGTAATAAATTATCCATTTTCCAGGCAGAACTGTACAGGAATGACAATGTATCACCAGGCTGGCTTATATATGAAAAAACCTTTCATACTGGGGAACAATAAACACCTGTTCAGGGATATTAAATAGAATGAAGGTAAAGAAGATTCTCCAACTACAAATGAATTTGCAGAATTTGCTGCCAGGAAAGAAAGAATTCAGTATCCAAATGAAGAACATCTGAGGCACAAGGGTACTGCCATCATCTATGGTCATTTAAAGCAATTGTGATTACATCACAAGTACAGCCTGTCCAAATTCACAAAACGTATTTTGCACAGTTTTTGGTAACTGTGCAAAGCCACAAGCCTTAGAGCATAGAGCCTTAGAGTCCTGTGCAAAGGCAATTCCCCGTTTGTCTGAAATTTCATATACTGGTGAATTATCTGAAGCATGACACGTAGAGCTACAAGAATATGTCAGTCGTGTAACCACAGATGGAGGCCTGATGAGTTCATCAGAACACTTGACATAAGGGTCCTTGCAGTAACTCTCATCTGCCACTGCAGAAGAAGAAAGTACCAAAAATATTCCCAATTTTGAATAGGAACTTGATAACTGTCATGCAATAAGGGCATAGGAATGAGTTTTTCCATCATATATAACTGATCTGGAAACTTTATCTAGAGAGTAACGTTAAAATAGGAACCTTGTCTGGCATCCCTCTAAGATTCAGGCCCCCTGTTTAACAGGGACCATACAGCCAAGATTATGTCTGTCTGTCTGTCTCTTCATTTATTTATTTATTTATTTGTTCTCTCTTTCATCCCAGCAAAATGCAACAAAAACATACTATCTTTGGGGTATATGATTACAAGGCATCAAGTTATTAACTACGCTTCTTCTGTGTCACTATCATGGGATGTTTTCAACAGAAAATATACTGGTCACTGGTTGTGCTTATGATACTTGCTAGCTAGTGGCCAGACACTGCAAAAGAGGTGGTCAACTTGCGGGAGGCCCTTTCCATGCTGCCGAACAAGGTTCAGATATGGGAAATGAGAATAAGCCTTAATGCAAACCACAGAGCTGAAAGATCCTGCGGTAGATTAAAGCTGATTTACCCTTCTCTGACAAAAAACAGCTCAGGACACAGTAGCCTTTTATCATTTCGATTCCACCTTAAGCTGTGCTTGGACATGAAGTTAAAGTTTTTCCCCCTCTAAGCGTACGTAGATCATTTTGGAAACTGCTAACTTTACCAGGTGATGCCAGACCACGTCCAGCTGGCTCAGTGTCACTTCACTGGAAGAAGTTCTTACCAGCCTCAAAGCAGTGTGAAGAAGCGAGGCAGTGCCACAGCGCGCAGATGAAAGGTGACAAAAAGTAACGCGTGCCATTAAATTCCCCCCCTCCACCCACTTAAAATCCTTCTGTACCTACAACCATCTGCCAAAAGAAATAAGGTACTACTCCGGTTAGTAACGCACAATCTGATTAGTGCACTTGTACTAAATAAATAGGACACGCCACTTGTATACACAATTGAATGACTGAGGTAAATTTGATCAAGTAAGAAGAACAGTTAAGATGCTGCTACTGGCATGTGTCCTGTCGCTCTCCAGAAAGGATTAAAAGCCAGAGTAGATTCTATGGGAAACTAAGAAATTGATTTAGTGCACCAAGATTAAATAAATTCCAATGGCTGCAGCGTCATAGGAGAAGATTGAAAACAAGTAAGGAGAGTAATGGAAGTGATTTTTATAGTTCGCTTCATTTGCCTGATGTGTATGCTGCATTTGAGTCACACTTTGAAACAGGACCACCACACCATGCCTGAAATTGGTGGGTTTCCAGAGTATCACTTTTAAGCCCATACTACGGCTACACCTCCAGCATTTCAGGTCAGAGCTGGGAGTATGGTCTTGTCCTCAGCACAGTGAACCAGGGCAACGTGCCAAATCTGGCCCACACTTGAGCTCCAGTAAAAATTGTTAAACGCAAAGTGCAGCTGTCTAAGGTCAAGCCCCAGGTGTTTTGTTCAAGTGAAGCACGGATGATCTTGAACTCTTATAAAAACTGAATGTAACACTCATGTCATGAACTAGCCGCAAAAACAGTGTTCCTACAATAAAAGCAGATATGACTGAGACATTTTTTCAGAGGAAGACTCAAATCATTTGATCAAACTGTACCTTTTGAATAAGTAGGAAATGGGTCTCAACTAACTTTGAAATTTTGTACAAAATTTCATCGGAACAATGGGGCATTACAAAATATGAATTATTGCCCGCAAATAATTTTTAGAAATGACATCACGGTTGTTCAATAGCTCTTACGGCACCAGACATTTCTCTACAGCTTCTCTGAGCTAAAAACACTGAGAACTTTTTTTGAAGTTCATGTTGATGTAGGACTTCCAGAGAATGGTTTGCTTTTATTGTATTGAACCTGCTTGGTTAAGAATTAAAGTCAATTGATTTTAAAAAAAAAAAAATCAATATCATGGTCAGAAGAATTCTTCAAAGGTTTCAGAATGATCCCTAGCAAAACTTCGGATAAATTCCTCCTCAAAAATAACTGGAGAGGCAACGTGTCGAAGATACGTAATGCCTGTTAAAGGTTTGCATCCGTAAAACCTCTCTTCCCAGCCATACAAAAACCTCCTCATGTGTTATCTAGTAGTTTGCATCCTTCTGAGTTGAAGTCCCTATTTTGGAATACCTTGTGTTGTCAGTGACATGGGCTTTAGTGCCACTCAGTGTTCAAATGACACAACTGCAGGGAGCTGCTGTACCAGATCACCCGAGCAGCATGACACACAGTGGCATGATACTTTATTAATTCGTAGAAAATAGTTGAATTTTAGAGGAGAGGACGATGCTGATCCTTCACTTGATCTCTTCTTCAGCCTCAATAATTCTGTTTTGGAAAAGCATGTAAGTCACAGTGGGGTTTTCAGAGGAACTGGGCATTGAGTATAGAACGACACGTGAACTGGTAAACTGTCAGGGCCGTAAGAAGTAAAGAAACCAACAGCAGAGAGGAAGAGACAACGAAAGAAGTTTGCAGGGCACAGGAGATGAGACAAAGTCAGAGGGAGCAAGAAGAGACATTCAGCAAATATGTGGAAGTGAGAAAAGGACGAAGTGAACACAAAAGGAACGGGACAAGGGAACAGGCACAAGCTGTTAGGAAAAGTCGAGTAGGTTATCTCTGTCTTTTGGCTCATCTGGGGAAAAATTCATCTTCACCAAAATGCAAATCTTGAATTAAGAGACATTACAGCCTAAAGGATGAGAAGCAATCCCATATACTATATGCCTTTATTGTCCCTCTTTCTCCTTACTAACTCCCATTAATTATTTTTGTTATTTTGGGGGTGGGTTTTTTTTGTTTTGACCTAAAAACCCCCTCAGAGAATACACTTTTGAAACACCTTGCCAAAATAAGGGTTCTGCTATCTACATCCTTTCTGAGTGAAAGGCAAACAAACAACTTGCAAGGAAAAAAAAAGATAATATGTTATTAGTTCTGTCGATGGTAATTCCCACAAAGAGAAGTATCTTATAAGAACTTTCCATAATACAGAGTTACAATTAGACCAAGCAAGATGTCCTTCCAGGCCAATAAATGTCAGAAAATTAAAAAACATAAATGGAAACAAAAACCAAGTAGGAGATACTGCTTATTCTGAAAGAAAATATTATTTGCCCAACCAGAATAAGATGAAGTGAAGAAATATACTGAGAATCAAGAAAGCCAAGAAGATCATCAAGTACCAGAAACAGAGACTACATTTTGCACAGGGATGTTAAGACTGCCCGTAGTTGGACACTGTCACCCCCAGTCCTGCTGGGCTCACCTGACCTACACAAAGACCAATTCCGATGAGCGGAGAAACACCAAAGTCCTGTACTGTGAAAACTGTTATTTACGATACATCAAGGTATCATTACCACACACAACAACTAGCATGCAACACTGCAATAAAGCCATTTCCTTCAGCAGATAAGACCTCGAAAAATTACCAGTCTCAGAAATACAGAAGAGCAGAGGGTCCCTCTCGCCTGGCCTGAGGACAACGCACGTCTACCAGAGGAGACGGGTTGCTGCAGTATGGCATCACAAAAGGGTGCTGAAGGAACATAAACTGTTTGGGGCTTGTATTCTCTTTTCTGCTTGAATTTATGTAAAATCCCTAATGAATAGAAGTTAATTAGCTACACTTAAGACTGATACACAACTACAGCCATAGGGAATAAACAGGTTCACCAGCTGCTGTATTACTCCAACTACACTGTAAATTGCTGCATGCTATTAACATGCTCTCCTGGCTTCAATAAAGAAAATCTTATTGAAATCAGTAGCACACATTTCCTATTTCAGTGAGACATTGCAAAATTAAAATGATATGTAGTAAAAACAATATGTGTGAGCCACCTGCTTACTGTATGATAGAATAGATTGGCATAGAATGACAGCTGCTGCACAGCCAACATTTCAGATACTGTACTACCTTGCCAACTGGACTTAAATTCACACATGATTTCCTTGACTAGCACTGAATGAATTTTTGCTGCTATAAATATGCATTGGCAATTGTGATGAATCATCCTGGATACTAAGGGTCACTGTTAATTCAAATACATCAAGAACTGTATCCAGTGCAAAAAGCCACCAGAGCGAATGTTGGTGAGTCAGGACCGTTCCGATGACCTACATGTAAAGAACATGCCTTGACCCACGATAAAGGGTTACCAATAATGAAGACAGCCCCTGCAGAGCTTGCTGGATACTCATAGCACAAAATGCTAGATGTTAAAACCAAAAAACTAATTAATCATCGCGTGCCTCCTCACGCTTGCCTGGAGTTTGTGAGAGTTACCACGGCCAAGACCTTGCAGCCTTACTTAGGCACCTAGAGCGAGATTCCAGCAGCCTAAACTCCACAATGTTCTTACACCTATCCTAGGCCTATTCTACATCTGCATTTTGTTTTCAGAGGACTCGAGGGCAGTCACGGCTCTACCCCTTCGCTGGACTCTCGGAACCCCTCTTCAGGCTCATGCAGTTCTCAGGACTCCTCAATCACAGGGGTTTAGCGAAAGGCAGGCTATTTGATAGTGCTTCTAATTCCCATTGATTTCAATCAGAGCCATGTGTCTAATTATGCTTGCAGATCTGGTTTTGCTGTTTTTATATTAAGAGAGGATGCCTAGAAAGAGTAAATGCTTCTTTTAATCTAACTTTCCATGCTAACACCTTATGTCTAAAGTCAGTGCTGACAGGAGCTCTGACAAGGAACCACTGCTTTAGATTTCCCTGATAATAAATTGTTCTTTGCATATGTAATAATAAATAGTCTGTGTCGGCAACAGGAAATAATTTTATAAGGATGAATATGATTTACAGTTATTCAACAAGCAACAATGCTGTAGTGTTCATAAAAGGGCAGGTTTGGGGTAAAATCAGTAATCTATTTTAACCAATTCAAATGCCAATATCCCATCTGCTAAGTCTCTTTATTTTATATCAGTCTGCCATTTTCTCTTAGTGGTAGCATCAATAAACATTGTTGGTAATCATCTGCTTGTGCTCTAATGTGGCATATTCAGTTTCATTGAACAAAGCCAGGCTGAAGATCCCTGAAGAAAAAAAAAAATTGTGACTTGTTTAGCTGTGATTCAGACCCACGTCTCTGATTTAAGAATGACTCAAAGTTGCATCATCACCAAACCTGAACACAAATAGTTTTTCTCATATACAAAGCTAAATGCTAATAGCAGCTATGTTTTATTTATTCCAAAGAAATTTTCAGTTACATGGGGTTTTTATATCATTTTGCCAAGTGCAGTGGAACATTTCAAAAAAGCCATCAATTTGAGGAGTTCACTAAAAACAATATTTGTATCTGATGACGTGTAACAGGATTCCAGCTGGGGAATACCACTTAGATTTAAGAAAGGGTTTGTTTTGCTTTCTCTCCTTTGAGATAGATCTGGAATTCACATACGTGAAAGACTGGATAACAAAGCCTAGATTCAGGCTTCCCTTCACCAGTATTTGCCATAAAACTCTCAAACATATCTAGCACATTCACAGTCTGCAGCCAGAGACTATTTAAAACACTGTTACAAAGGCAGGTTTTGCTTCTCTGGGGCATTGTAAAACTAGAGTCACCATAATTTAATTAATCACAGACAGTCATAGTTAAAACAGGCCTGATAATCAGGGGTGGAGGGAGTTATAATAGGCCACTTACTCGGAAAAACTAGATGATAAGCCCTGGCTTGCACAGTAACTTCAAAGCCTCACAGTTTTTAAGTTTCCATCAGGCTTCTTGGGCTTCTAACAGGCGCAAGGCAACAAGAAACTTGTGTCCTTCAGCCTTAAGAGGCTTATCAGTAAGACAGGGAGGACCTGAAACTGTCCAGTTGTGAGATCACTCTGATACACAGGTTACCAAAAAGGTGGAAGCTGGCAAGGAGCCCTCTGGGAATCAGCTAAGTTACTTGACTTTTCTTGCTTCTTCAAACAAACTATCTCCAATAAAAATGCCATTTAAAAAAAAAAAAAAAAATCTGCATTCTCTGATGTGAAAATGTTCCATTACAAATTATTGTCAGGACAGGCAGCGTGTCTCATGGGCCACCAGGGCCTGAACAGCCCCGTGCTCCTGGAGGTCCTCTACATGCAGAGATGGAGAACACAGAGCTCAGCACCACTGAGGACCAGAAGCTCCAGGGGGGCTGGAGCAGGCTGTAACCTGCCTGCTCACAGGGTGTGAATTAGGCTAGTTCTGCCGCTAGGACATACCTTGTAAAAGGTAAGCTTCCCATGCCTGGCAGCTAATATTGTACCCTGCCCTGGCATCGGAATAGAAACGGCTGTGCTTTCTGAAGGCATCATCTTTGACATGAGACATAAAACCACACATGTTTGTTGTTTCTATATTTGACATACCGATCTTGAGTTTGGGGAGGAAAGAGTAGCTTCTGCTAACAGAGATCAGAAACGTCTTTTGGGAGGTGGCATGTAAAACCATGTCCTCAGAAAAGAAGTTTAGCTTTTAGTGAAAACTCTGATGTTAACAGCAGTGCTCTCCCAAGTGAGCAGAACCCACTTTTTAAAGGAAAGACTGCAAAAGTACAAATATACTGTTTACAAATTATATTCTTGTACATTTGAATCATCTGTGTAGTCACTGATGATAAAAAAATGTATCACCTCAGCACAGAACTGCAGCTAAGGTATCAAAATCACCTGAACAGTCTATTACATTTATTCTTCAAATAAAATTATTTTCTGTAACATTTATACTGTGAAAGATGCTTATATTTTAGACAACACCACATATAAAAAGCAAAACAAATACCAGCCATTGGGGGGGGGAAAAAGGCAAATTTGTTTGAAACTTTGAAGTCAAAATGTTCAAATATTGTTGATATTACGTAATTAATTCTGTAGGCATGGCTTGACAGGCTACAACATAAGAGATTCTTTGGAGCACAGGCGCTGGCAGGCCCACTGCGGTCCCAGCTGGCCCGCTGCCTGGGCTATACACCTTTCGTGCAAGAAATAAATCCTGCTTTAAAATATTACGTGGGTCTGGGACTTACTCTTCAGCGGCATCGCCTACACCGACGTTCGCACACAATGGCGCATCCCTACCGAACATGGCAGCAGCCGGAGCCGGGCTGGGCGGCGAGCCCCGGTAGAGGGACCACTGCCGCCTGGGGTGGGGGCTCCGGCAGCCAGGGAGGGGAACGGCAGCTCATGCCAGAAAAACAGCAGTAGCACATTTTTCCCCATCCCCTCCCCGACAAAACGAATGTATCATTAGAATCCAAAAAAGAAATCTATATTAAGATACTGCTAATGTTCTAACAAAGTGACACAAACAAGTTACACCGCTAACAACTCACCTTCTTCCTACTCTAGGTATTTATAGCAATCTCCGAAATTTTACTGATATACCACAGTCTATTAATTCTGCTGTCGTGTCCCCCTCCCCCCGGCCCCCGAGAAAAAAAAAAGTAGGATAAACAAGGAAAAAAGTGAAATCTTTAAAATAGAATTTCCTCCCCACAGTTTATTTAAGTCAGATATTTAGGACTGAGCTTATCAAGCCAACTGGTAGGCATCCTGCACATGGCATAGCACCTAGCACCGGCTCTCTGCGTGTGCTGAATCACGGCGACTGATTTTACAGGAGCCAGTGGTACGTTCACATATTACAGAGCAGGAACAAACCTTTCATTATAACAGTCTCTTAAATAGAAAGTTGTTAATGAACAAAGTTGAAAACCAATTGACCAATTATTAGACAACCCTAGACTAAAATGTGCTGTTACTGTACTTGAGCTAGTGCAGCACAAGTAAATATCTCTAAAAGAAAAAGCAAAGTCTTCTGTGACAGAAACCAATTTGATATGGAAATGGGTCAACAGTTGCTTAAGATGTAGCACAGTTTTGATTTGATCTGCTATATTTGGACTCTGTATGAGGCGCTTCCAGTAACATCGGTATTGCTTATACATGAGACTTTTGCATAATCACTGTATGAAGCATTAGAATTCTTCAAACCGAGAATGATTTTCAAAACGACTCTACATATCCATGTTAATAATGTGGATACAACAGTATTTGCTGAAGAAAAAGAACAACTGTTTTCTAAAACAATTAGGATTCATGATACATTGCTTGGCAGACTATTGTTCAGAAGCCCACACAGTCCTTTTCCAAGAGAAGCCCAAATGCATCCCTGGGCACCAAGTTATGCGTAACACTGAGCTCAGAATACATATTGGTCAAACAAGGAAAAGTGTAAAAATAATTGGACATACATTTATTTTACAAATGAAATCCTGTATTTGTAGCAAACTGGTTTTATATCGCTGCTTTTCAGACATGATCACAGTTTGAGTTGTTCTTATCTTAAACAACCAGATTCCATTTTAAGATTTTTCTTTCAAGGATATTGTATAACCTTGTACTTCCACATACCTCAGTTCTTAGCTTTCCAGTCCACCTTGTTACTCCTCTGCAGTCCCTAGGAATCCTTGCGTCACCACAGGGACTGAGCTAATTTCACTCCCGAAAAGTATGAAAGATCATTTCACAATGCTTGCCACCATGTTAGGGAACTTACCCCAGCCAGCAATGAATCCCTCTTTTTTCTTGCTTGGCCTCTGCTCACATCCGCTACCGATACAATTGCATTGGTTGTTCTTTGTCCTTGGGTTCTGCTGTCTGACCTTGGGAAGAAGAACGCACGTATGTAATATTTTCCTTTAAGTATGTAATAACAATTAATATAAGCATTCAGATCCTCAAAGCCACGTGCAGGTATTAAAGAGATCAGCTGCTGACTCCTGCCGAGTGATCATACAAAGGAATGTGACCTTGGCCATGGATGAGGTCGTGGCAGCCCTCACAGCCTACAGCCATGATTACCTGCTGGGCACAGGCAACCTTGAAAACCAAAAATTATAGTGACCGTTTTCCACTGACCTCTCTATGCTGTTTGACATTGACATAGGACACATTCGGATTCTATTAGCATAGGTCATAACATTAGCATGTTATCTCTGCGGAGACATAAAGGAGTTATTGCAGCCACAATAAGTTAGAGGTTCGCTGAAATCTAGGGAAGCAGGAATGTTGGGTCTTCACACAAAAAACAAAATGCACGAGGCTATTTGTGATTAATAATAATGACTCTGAAGCCAACACGCATTATAATTACAGGGGTTACTAACCTTTCCAGGGTTCACACGAATATCCATCGCATTCCGCTGTCCGTTCTGTGTTTTATATACCCGTGAAGGTGATATTCTGAGAACAGAAGTCTCTACAATGCATATCTCTACAAGGGTACAGCCCATTCAAGTCAGAGCATATCTTAACCTAATGATTCCTATAGCATACTGCAATTACTAGACTAACTGCTGTTAGTGAAAACCAAACTAGTCAATCCTATGTCTGGCTCTGTAACAGATGTCATACATAATGTTTAACAAGTAGTTCATGTCTCTTGACACCATTTTACCACTTGTAAAATAAGAATGCTTTGAGATCATTGAATGGTAGACATTATAGAAGTAGAAAGCATTGACTATTATTTGTTGTATTATTATTATTTAATGTAACATATGGATGCAAAATTCTGGCTTGTTTGACCAGGAAGACAGCCCTATATGTTTAAAATTAAATTAGCATAGAAAAAAAATTAAGCAAACAGACTATCTCAAATAGGAAATGAAATAAACAGTATGGAGCTCTTTAAATACATAACAAGCAATCAGCGAAAGGGCTGTGAACGGAACCTGAGTGGGAAGCTTGTGACCAGTGAGGCTGATATTGCTGGAAGCCTGAATGAAAGTTAAAAGGCTCCATGACTAGGCCAGACTATACAGGCAATTAGAAGTGCTGAATGTTGCCAAGGCATCAGGCCAACAAGAATTACAACTCAACAAACTGAATGAAGGAGAGTGGGGGGAGAAAAAAAAAAAAAGAAAAAAAAAAAGGAAAGGCTTTAATTAAATATTTGAGATCTCACAAGGGATGGGGAAAGTGCCAGGTAACTGGAAGACGGTTAACTAAACGGAGGGGGTCTGCTCGCTCATTAATGCGTGGGGGAATTTACAAGTGTAACTTCTACTACCATTAATTGGAGCTACAGTAAATGAGTGATGCCAGCGTATACTGCTGGGGAACGGCTCCTGTTACCTAGACTGGTCTTACCTGGTAAGGGTTTGTCAAAGAGTTGTAGGGTGATTTTTGGATCTGAATTAAAAAGGTCACCAAGATGGAACTTCTTGAAATAGAAGTTTGTACTGCTTTAAATGCAAGATGATCCCAGAATAAAGCAATATTTTCATAAGAACTTTCCTTAGCATCATTTTTTTCAGAATTGTGCAAACATTTACTTCTCTCTGCCCTGCACCTCAGAAATCCCAAAATAACCCGGTGGGACACACGTCAGACTCTAAGTGGATAAAGTAACTCCATTTCTGCAGTTCCTTGTCAGAAGGGTCACCAGTTGGGATGATTTGATTGTGCCTGTGCTGAAATGAGAAAGGGAAATGAAGCCAGCAGGTCACTCACCCGCAAAGAAACAGTAGGGAAGAGGAGAACAGAAGTACTTGTGAAAGGACCTAACGTTGGCAAGGGTAGGGGAAGAAATACAAGTGTACTATGTCACTGGGTCCAATTAGAAACTCTGTAGATGTAATTACTTCAGATAAGCATATATACATCTTTATGCAGCTCCAAATTCCATGGTTTTCACAACTTCCATCACATGTCAAATTTTAAATGCGTGTTAGTTATAATACACCATTTTGCTATCCACTGTTCCTCCATTGAATCCAAAATTTGCTTCAAAACAAAATTTTAAGCTTCATTGTTCCTATAGCACTACAATGAAGTCAGAAATTATTTACAGACTAAAGAGAGATTCCTGTTTTTTTCAGACACAATCAGAGAAATTTGGGAACATGTAAAACATGCTGTATTTTCAGACCCCACGAATGCAAACCAGAAATAATAGCTTTAGTAACTCTTTCAGAAACACAAAATGGAGAAGGGCAGCCCAGGAAGCCTATGTCAGGACCCCATGTTGGTTATTTTATCAGTATTTCTAACTGTAAAGGAGAAACCATCGGAGTTTCAGAGCATGACATTAAAAAAGGGCAGAATTCAGCATCTGTTCTCCACATGACTGTATATCATGGGATGGTTTAGAGTAAGGAATCTATTTAAAAAAAAAAAAAAGCTCATGAAGAAAGTTTTAAAACTCAAACTGCCCTCAGATGTTCAAGAACTTGGTCTCTCAAGTGAAACGCGTCTGTACAAGCACATTATAAAAGACTTTGTATTCTCAACTTTTCCTAATGCTTTACCAGAAAGGTCAAGTAGCCACCCCAATAAGCCAAACGTTTTTGAAGCTTACAGACCAAGTTGGACTTGGACACGTATTTCATTACAGGAATAATACAACATACCTTAAAGAGTAAAGGTATTAGCCAACTAGCCAGCCATTAGCCCAAGAAATTAAAACTATGACTACAACTAACAGTAAACGAGACAACCATTAACGAATTTACTGTTCTTGAAGACCCAAATCATTTCATATCATCATCACAAGATTACCTTATAAAAAGTTGTTGCCAAGAACGATTCGCATTCTTCTCTTGCCTACACTCTATGAAAATAAGGGTAATCTGTAAAGGACAGAACAGATCCACATCTGCTATTGCTGTGAAGGAGAATTTATTTCAAAAGTACATCCTTTATGGACATAACAGAATCAAATATTAGACAACAATCAATTCAGCCATTATTTTTATACAGAACTTAAATGCTGACACAAAAGCCAAAGTCAGTATTACCAGCCAAATCTGTTAAATTTTTCAAGACCAAGATGGGAAAAAATGGATAATTTTCACATTAAGGTGGTGGGCTATATTGTAGCTTAATTTATAATTTCCAGGCGTATAAGGCAAGCATAGTCAGACCATATGTCTTTTCTTGGCCTTTAAATGCTCCTATTTTCCACTAGACTTGCCTTTTTCTCCATCTATTGGCAGCCATACCATTTGCTATTCAGGTGATTGGCTGTAATGAGCCAACTCCTGTTTCCGTATGAATAACCACTTTTTTCCCCAATTACTTAAGCTGCCAGCAAGTCACTGGTGTCATGTTCTTTGATGCGAATCTGACTGTCAATAGAGAACAGAACTACATAAAGAGAGAATTTACGATGATACCCTTAGCTTAATATTTGTTGTAAATGCTATTCGGTTTAGCTTCCAGGGAACATGGGGAAGGCGGCAGCAATGGTCCACAGTAAAAAGTAAGAGTATCTTTAATTGGCTTTGTGCTTCACATGCCCTTGTAATCAGCCTTCCCATATGGTAGTCTGAAATAACTTTATCAATCTCCATTTATGTATTTATGTCACTTTAAAAGGTCCATTTTAGTCAATATCCAAATCTATAAAAATGTCACATTTAATTTTAAAATTTTATTTAAAAAGTTAGAACTCTGAATACATAGTTTGATATTTACAATTTTTGGAAATAAGCAGACCCACAGAAAAGCATGGGGAGGGGGGAAGCTTCTGATGCCAATGAGCACCAGTTATTAACAATACGAGAACTAAATATATCATTTTAACTCACTTTTTTGAAAGGTCATTTTTTATTAATCTTTCTTAAATGGCCTTAGATATTTTTCACTGAAAGGGAACCATCTTACGTTTCGCAAGCCAAGGGACCTTCTTCTTGGAACCCAGCACGACAAGCGTGATCACGGGGTAAGGGGTCCCTCCCGGTGTTGCCACTCCTGATTGCAAGCATCCTGTCTGACAGTAAATAGCTACAGAACAAAACTATTTTCCATCAAAAAAGTGCTATATTAAAAGCCTCATACAAAACAATAAAAGCAATGCTACCCAGTGTTCAAGGCCTAGTCTATTAACTACCTACCTTCAAACCTGTAGCATTTCAGGAAGCCTCCCCAGATGTCTATCAAGTAGATTTTCCAAGTGTTGCCCATTTTTTCCAGGTGATTCCAATTAAACGCCATTTGAAGTCTCTGAGTAATTTCTTGAACATCTGCTTCTGCAATATAGATACCAGCAGCCAATCTAAAGAGAAAGGCATTTTCAGTACATATTAAAAACTGCTGTTGGCGCTACGAAACTCAGATTCAGTTCTCCGTGTTCCCAGGTGCTCTCAGTTTGGACTTCACCTGTGAACTAATTAGCTCCTGTAGGAAGATCTTTTATAAGAGCAGGTGTCCTAAACAACTACTACTCTTTTGCTGAAAGGGTTTCTGGTCATTAAAAACAAAATAATAAATTATTGTTTACATAAGGTTGACAGCACTTTTCACAGAGCTGAGACAAAACAAGAATCCAGCAAAGGGAGGATGGGTGAAAAGCAAAACTATTTCTTTAACCGTCTAAGAATTTTACCATCTTTGATTGTGGTGATTTACAAACAGGAAAGGTCCTGTCTAATCTCTGTAAGGGAAGAGGAAAAGATAATAGCTGCTAACCCTGAAATTCATCAGTGAAATGCATTTAATATCTAAATGAAACAAAACAATAATGTTAAATGCAGTGTGCTTAATTAACTCGCAAAAATACAATTTTTTTTTTTTTATTTAAAGTTGCTGTTTAATGACAACCTGGTTTTGTTATTATTACTGGGCTAAAGTCTATTTTTATATGCACACATAAAATTGGACCAGCTCACAGGTTTCTCCAATTACTCAAGATCAGTACTGGATTTGACTCAGTACTAAGCAAGGTTTTCTCCCCACATGCTGAAATAGCGCATAAACAAAAATAAATGAATGCTGTCATTCATTAACTTTGATACAGGAGCTAACTAGAACTTGTACAAATGATTTTATGCAGGTTTTTTTTTTTCACTGATGCATTTTAAAAGGTGTCTTAAGACCATTGTCCATTATAAAGTCTGTACTCGAGCAAAACCAGCTGCCACAAACCGCAGAGGAGCATCACTGATCGGGTACCAGGTCAAAGGCATTTAGACCCTACAAGGAACAAACAGATGCCTGACTAGGTTTCCAAACCTTAAGGTACCTGCTTGCTCTCTAGTTGCCTAAACGCTTTCAAATCTCTTAATAAATACTAACGGACTAATGCAAGGCACAGACTAGCTGGAGCCTACATTTGAAATCTGCTCTCAAACCTCATTTGCAGATTGGCCAGATGGTAATTAGTGTGGAGGTGTTCTCCAGGCAGACTTGCTTTCAGGGCAGGGTTTTTTAAATTTTATTAGGGTTGGGGGAGGAGAAAAGGAAGTCTTTTTTTTTTTCCAGCTAAGATTAGTAACAGCTAGGAAAGGGTGAATAAAAGCTGAGCTACAGCAGAACATTCTTTGGTTTGTTATATTTAAGAAAGTGCTTGCAATTTAATCCAGAGAGACCAATAAACAGAAGACTAAAATAAAAAGGCAGAAGGCTGCAGTGTCAAAGTGCTGTTAAAGTACATGAGAAAAGCAATCCACTTGGGGTTCATTGTAACACTTCTAATAATGAGCTTCCCATATTTAGACACAAGAGATAGCAAATTCAAACCCCCTGGAAAGGATACAATACAGTTATACAACAACATAGCAAACTGTATTTGTTTTGTTATTACTACCTATGCACCCTATGGTTTCTTTAGGGAAGATGATATGATATCTTTATACTGTGGTGTGTAAAATAGTCGGAAATCTCTCTTTGACACCACTAACGTACCAAAATCCTTCCCAAACGGTGAAAGACCTCCAACTTGATGCTAAGCTTGATCTTAAGCATCACACAAAAAAAAAAATAATATGTTTTGTTACTGCATTTCTCTCTGAGAGGTTTTCAAAATCCTTCCAGTCAGTACATGAGATAGGATACATATTGTCGGGGATAAGTTGTTAAAGTGAATTTGAAATGTGCTTCTCAAAATATCGTTTACACATTTACCAGATGGTAAAATAAACATGTAAATTGTTATCGAGTATACACCAACTTTATACTACAATTTTACCCACTGTAGAAATGGTGTAAAAATGTTGAATATAGTGTTACTTGTTCATTTAATAGTTTATTAACATTTTAAATACATTTGGAGAAGAGGTTTACTTTCAAAGAAAAAAATTACATACAAAAGCATCATTTTAAGCCATTGATCAGGCCAAATTAACCTACTTGCTTCTACATTTATCATTTCCCTTATCAATAATATGATTAGCATAATTATAGTTGGTTCCTAAATATTTGCCTATGCATGGACATTACGCATGTTTAATGGAATGGGTTTTAAAAGATAAATTTAAGTTGAACAAAGTGCTAAAAAATTAATTTTAAGAAGTATGGTTACCACCATCTTAATGAAAGTAGCTGCTATTAGACCAGCAGGTCACTTTGCCACTGGAATTTACTCTTTCGTGAGCCACGATACACATTCAGAAACATGAAGACTTTATGTATGATAGAACAGAAGTTGTGTGCTAACAAACCTCTGTATCCAAAGAAAAGCCTAATGCATGCACTATTTAGCAATATGAAGGAATTAAAATACTCCAGCTCAAAGAGTAACCCTTGTCCTTCTCTCTAACAAAAGGCCCCGTACATGTAGTCACTTGTTAACGATCCTGGTAGAAGACACCAGATGAAAGATTTTGATGGAAGGCTGTTGCTTGTCCTACCTATGACTGGTCTCTCCTTTTGCAGTTCTGTTTCTACCAACACGGCACATCTATTACACCGTGCTTTAGGATTTTCTTTCCCACATTTCAGACTATGCCAGCTCCTTTTTCTAAAAAAGAAAGTCATTATTTTTCTGTCTTAGATTTAGGAACTTTCCTCATCTGTGAAGATGTATATTCACTGAGCATATTTTATTTTTAGTCTTAGGCACCCAGCAGACTATGAACTAATTACTCCTTAGAAATGAGCGCATCAACTAGCCTTCCAAATATCCAAGGACTTTTTGGTCAATCCACAATAGGGTCTTGGATTCTCACCTGAGTTTTGTCTGGATTATTTTTTTCAGAGGCTTTTTGCAGCATCTAAATTTAATCTCATGCCAGCCATTAAGCTCCTATTTACTATTACTTTGCGGCTTTACTATCATATGCCCTCGGCAGTAAGGTGTTATCACACAGATAAAAATAATACATGATTCTCAAAAGTAATAACACAGAGTTAGCTAAAGAGATAAGTTAACTTTATTAGTGAATTCTGGAGGAGCACGCATATCCAACAAATACCATGGACTAGTAGGTGCCACAACATAAAAAATTCCCAACCAAATTTATCTTTCAAGAATGTTCCCCCTATATCAGAAGCTAGCACAAAAAGCAATAGATAACAAGCTTTAACAAACCTGTCTGGTTTCTCTGACTCAGACTATGGAAGCTTGCAGTTTAAGATTCAGAAGTCCTGCTGAAAAACAAAGTGCCAAAAGCTGCTCCAGGACGGGTGCTCGATCAGGGCTCCAGCGGGATCTTCTAGGAAAAGGTGAAAAACAAACCAATTTGCATGTGAGCACTTTTAAAACACTACTTGGAATTTGCTGCTTTACCAACCTACCTTTTGGATTACACTCTGCAGCTGAAGTATTTTGGAAAAAGACACAGAAACATTTGATGATATCGAAGAGATTGCAATAATAAGGTTTTCATATGGGAATAAATAATAATGTACCATTATATACCCACGAAATCTCCTGAAAGGGCTGGTTTAGAAATCATTAGGCAGAAAAATAAGTTCAATCTTAAAGAAATAACCCAAGTGGGACAGGGGGAAGCCTGACTGATGCGTGCGGACAGGGGGTGTCCAATAGCACACCGATAATTACCTGTATATCTCTATAAGTGAATGAACAAAAATGTTGGGAAGCTTAAACGTCTGACTACTAAAATCCCTAGGGCATTCAAGTCATGTACTGGCTTTGGTGTACAAACACATACTGCAGACTAAACCACTAAAAGAGGGAACTGAAGAAGAAAGCATTGTCTTCAGCGCCTGTGCCACGGAGCACCGAACACCTCTGCCAACTAACTTCGAAGCAGAGCCTGAGCCAACGCTTCCATAAAGGCAGGGTGAGCACTGGAAACTTGTAGCATATGCTGCTATTTACATAACTAATTGTAGCATGCACAGTCAAAAAACAGCCTCTAGCTTTAGCATATACGTGCAAAATAATTGATTTTATTATGTACAGAAAATTAGAAACTGTCAGAAACAAAGCCACTAGTAACAGCCGTGAGGAAGAATTTAGAAGATGCAGCTCCTAGATTGCAGAGGCCAGTTTTCACACAGTTGTGTCGTTTACAGCTAGAATATAAATCTAGACAAGATTCAACGACAGCTGATACCCTATCCAAGCTTGCGGTAAAACTGACATACACACACCATAATCTGATGGTGGAGACGCTCAAGAAAAATCTTCCCAGTCTCAGGCGAGCTGCTGTTTGTCGTTGCAGACACTGTAATGAAACTTTGCAAAGGATATTGCAAATACAATAATAATCTAATCTTACACCAAAAAACTGGAAGAAAAATGTGATGGCGTAGAATAAAAGCGCTAGCTGAGTTGTTCCTAAATCTCTGATGAAAAACAGGATGACACCAAGATGTGGAAAAATACAGAAGATGGACTAAAGCTGCATTATACTGGCTAATTTTCTGTGAAAAACAAAACAAAAAAACAATAAAATGAGTAAAACTCAGGATTACTCAGGCAAAACAGTGTGCTTCTGTAACCCAGAAAAAATGCATATTGGCTCTAGAATGTTCTCCTATTATTCAGAAATAACATTAGTTGAGACAACATTTAATCCTATAGATTAAATCTATATTGGCTAGACATGACATTCTTGCAATTACAGAATAGACTAGAATTTGTTTCAAGTCTAAATATATTTGTAAAAGAGTAAATTTTAAGCAGGTTATTTTAAGATAGCCTCTGGCCAGTAGTCTTTAGGAAAACTGATAAAATTGTAAAAAAAAAGATAATCTACGAAGAATCTAGCTTAGATCAGCAGAGGCCCCATAAATTATAATGCAACACCCATAAATCTAGGAGTTCACCTGTTACATGCTGCTTAAGAAAAAACTCAGAAACAGGCACCCTAGTTATGCAACTACAAATGCTAAAAATATTTGCATTGTATATTCTTGGAAAATGTGTCATGTTAAATGTTTTGTATGAGTTAAACCCTTTACAATCACAAGAAACAGTATATAAATGTAAATTTAAAAGTCTGGGTACAAAAGAGAGCAGCCTTCCATGAGTCTCGTCCTCTCCACTACTCCCGAGCAAGGCTCTCCTTGTTTAAGCATCCTCCACGGAAGGAGTTAAAGGAGAGAGCTTTCGTCTCAAGCTCTGAACAGAACAAGGCACAGAGGAACCAGCGAGGTGTCCCCCCAAGACAGGAAAAGGATGGAGGAGAGCAAGGCAGAGGCTGGAGCTCATGGGAAGCTTTGGAGATCTACCAGGGGAAGGAGACCAGAGGCTACTTGGGGACTACTGGTGTATTTGCATCAGCTCGGAGCTCTGCTGCTTCGTCACCCGGGAATACAGCGATGCACGCCTTATCCTACACAGCTCTCCGAGGGCAGGTTTCGGGTTATAGACAAGCCCATCTCATACCCACCTGCCTGTGAAAGGGATCACCGGCTTCCTGCTGTCCTGCCCTTGCACCCACCAGCCTGGCAGCTGTCCCCGTGCAATAGCAGCATCACCATCCAAATGACTCCAGAGAGCCGAACTGACAGCAAACCAACCCTCGTGAAAAGCGTTGGGTACACAGAACTACACTTAAAATCTCCTAGATCCTTATCCTGAGGCAGCTGTAAGTACCAAAATAAAGTCAAAATTAAACATAATTACTATTTAGCACAGTGTGTATTCAGCACAGGCATTACCCTTGTCCCTCTATAGCTGGGAAATGCGACCACAGTGACAGAGCTGCATTTTAATTACCAAGGGAAAAAAAACCACCCCAAAACGCACAACAGATAACACTGTTAAAGCAAAACAGACTTAGGCCCTGATCCTGCAAAAACGTATGTGCACGTATATGTTAAACTTTACACTGCCATGGGACAATTTTTTGTGGTGTTTCTCCAGTTATAACATAT
The DNA here is from genome assembly GCF_028500815.1 of Rissa tridactyla. NCBI lineage: Eukaryota > Metazoa > Chordata > Aves > Charadriiformes > Laridae > Rissa > Rissa tridactyla. The sequence continues at coordinate 19,295,761 of NC_071472.1, read as the reverse complement.
TCGGAAAATAAGCATATAGTGCTAATGAACTACCGTGGAGTTTGGCCTTTTAGGTTACATCTGTCTAAATGGTCTACAAGGAAATACGTTCCTGAAGCAATCTTATATCCACGCGTTCTTACAGTAACTTTTTATGTTAATTTTTAAAGGCCCATTTTTCATTTCTGTCGTTAGACTTCAAGTTACTTTAATTTACGTCTACTTATACAAATGAATCAGTTTGCAATTAAAAAAACTAATTTTAAAATAATTTTAATTTATATCAATGATCAGAGAAATTATAAGTGAACAACGTATGGAGACATAACAACTGAAACGCTGAAATGTTTAAAAATCCAATTCTGAATGTTAACATTGGAGGGGTTTTACAGTATTTAACACAAAGGGAAAAAAAGGGCTACACTAAATATGACTGCAAAGAATGTGAAATAGATTTGGGCGTTACAAAATTCCAGACACATACAAGAAGGACTGAAAATACCTGATTAATTTCCTTCCATTCAACTTCGGAACATTTATTTTATATTAAAAGAATAGAGTTGCTCTAAATATTGCCCCTAAAAAGGGACAAATTCTCGCATAACACACACCAACCAAACTGGCTTTGATTCGATTATGAAGACAAAGCATCAAAATCAACCTTGACAATAAGCAGAAATGAAGCTTCTATTATTCTGATAATCTAAACAGAAATTAAAATGTAAGTACAGTAAGATATCAGTTGACTTTTTTATCATTATTTTAACACAGGAGAAACATACATGTATATCAAATTAATACTTGGCCCTATTCATTCCATCAAACAGCACCTCTTTGGGTAGTACCTAAACCACAAGATGAAAACACCCAGATGATACAAATCAGTATAGAACCACTGAAGCCAATGAAATGACATAATTGTACACCACTTGAGGATTTGGTCCACGCTATTCTGACCCCAGCTCTGCAACAAACACCAGTCCTCAACGAACATCTGAAATAACTGCTCGATAATGCGCCCAAGAATAAAGTGGGGAAATCATTTAGAACCGCAAGCGCTGGAGATTTTTCCATAAGATTTTCATCATTTCTAAACACGGGCTACTAAACCACTCGGAGACTTCTGAAAAATGCCCCTACCCCTCTTCACTTACTTACGGTGGTTTCCACAGAAAATTTAGGAACTGTGAAAAGAAAACAAAACCTTTTACCTCTTATTCAATACCTTGCATCTAATTCAAGTGAAATGCTCCCTTCTCCCAAAGGGTGAACTAAGCAACCAGGAGAGAGCTTACACCAAGCTTTAAGCAATACCTATGAACAAAACCACTGTGCTTTAGAAGTATAGTGGTAACGCAGTGGCAGCGCGGGGTGGGAGGGATGCATTAAGGGTTTGCTGAAAGGGGATGTAGCACGGAGAACAATTAATTCTCTGTGTTATTGCATGGCAGATCTAATGAAGTGAAATGTAGGCACCGATCATAGAGCAATCAGGGGGACAGAAGGTGCTGCTGCCCGGCCTCCGGGTGGGATTCCCAGAGGATACAGGGTGAGCCCTGACTTTCCCCAGGGCCAGCGAGCAGCCACCATATTTCCTCAGCGTTTCCAGCAGGAGGTCTATGGGAGACACAGACGAGACAGTCTAGTTGTAGTCGACTCACGACAAATAACGCCTCCCCTTCAGCAAACACTTCCACAAAGGTAAATAAGCTGCAACCAGGGTGCTAATCAATCACCAAAAGCATTTGTTAGCTTACATTTATGATTTCAGTTTAACTCTCTGTGGGTGGGTGGGTGTCTCTGTCTAAACTAGGACACCTTTCAGCAACCTAAAATTTCTCCCAACGTAAAATATTGGTGTTGCTCTTGCGCCCTTCAGTCCCAGACCACTGCTGTCTGCTTCTTGGATAAACAAAAGCAGTCAAAGTGTAACTAAATGCAATTCAAGGAAGAAGCCTACTTAGAAAAATTAATTCCATAGCATGGCCCGTAAAAATGAAGATGAGATTTTAGACAGTTTAAATCACGTGTCAGTGCCATCACTAAAAAAAAAAAAAAAAAAAAAAAACCATACCCAAACAAGCCAAAAAAATATATTACAAATGATTGAAGTGGGAGCTTGTATGATGCACTTTGGTAACTCATCAATGCAGTGTTTCTACTATATTAAAAAATCAAATTATTAAGTGTATTCTAAATCAGTCAGTCACTTCAAGGTACACGACTATCACAATTATTGAAAAAGGCCTTGATCCTGAAAACATTTATGTCTGTGAATTTTTAGACAAGTGAATAGTCTTTGTAGGACTGACCTCTTACTTTACGTTGTTCACACATATGAACTTGCATGCACGATCAGAGACTGAGGCAGGAATACACATTTACAAGCTATCAACATTTTACCTAAAATGTCTCTTAAAACAGATTCAAAGTCATTACCAGCTGTTTCTTATTTAAAGCTTAAGAAATAAATGCTTGTTAATATCAATGTAATAGTATAGATAGTTTTACATGGAAATAATGTACCTGAAGTTTTCATCCATTCTGTCTTCAGTTTAAAAAAAAAAAAAACAACTAAAATTGACCTAAAATATCAACTTAAGATGGTTCGTGCTCGCATCAGCCCCTTAGTGTTAGAAAGACTGCAACTATCAGAAATTGCAGTGATAGCATGAATAAAACATAAAACATATTACACAATAAAATCTGTGATAAGGCCAAAAGTTACATCTAATCAGCAACGGCAGCCCTGGATCTTTATGAATTCATGATTATTCTACATCTGTAAGAAGGAAAATATTATTATGTACACTCAAAATTTCGAGAGTTATATATATATATATATTTTTCAACCAATATATATTTTTCTCAGATAGACATATTTGAACAAATGGACAGCTTTCAAGTGATCACGCTCTAAAATAAGCGGTGCTTTTGTTTGTGCATTCCCAGATTAATATGCACCCTGATAAATGCATGAAATGATATCCTAAGAGATGCGGCTCTCTAGATGGACCACAAATATATTACATTTATTTAGCTGGAAAGAATGGGGTACTGAACGCAAACAGCCTGCTGCCTTCCATCGACTTATCACTGCTGTTTCTTTTTTTTTTTTATTTGACTTTGCCCTCATATCTTAGCAAGTGGCACATTCCCCGCTGGAGACCACATTCATGACAAGTTTTAATACTTAAAATGAAAACTTGTGTCCATTCTGCACAGAAACAGTACCTGGAAAGCATACTTTTTCTGCAAAAGCCTTTTTTCTGCTTTTCCCAATACGCACACATTCTTTTTTTTGTATCGCAACGATTTTTTAAATTGTCCTATGTAATTTAAATAAGATTTCCAAAAACAGTAACCTTTTACAGGGATAAATCAGAGCATTTCCAGTTGACAAAGTAATTTGCGAGGGACATACAAAGCACCTGAAAACACAGACTGCGAAGAAAATAATTTTAACTATAGCAACAGCACTCACTGCATAATTTTATAAGGAAAATTATGCAATTAGGTCTCTGATAAGACTTATGAAAATTCAGATTTATGCCTGTTGGGGGGGAAAAAAAAAATCATTGTTCACCACATCTCCCTTGAGCACTACCTAGGGGAGGGGAGTGATGACCAGACAGCGAAAATTAAGAAGAACGTGTCCCACCTTACGCCTATTCTACCAATCTGTCGCGGTTGTTCTTCTAGCTCCATAGGTTTACATGATTTTTTTTTCCTAATTTTTTTTTTTTTGCTGACAAGTAATACAAGACAGATTCTTGCCTTCTTAGGATCTTGCAATCTAGTTTAGACATAGCACGTCAAGTGGTGATGAAAGAAGGTTAGGGTGGGTTTGAAAAGATGAGGATTCCAACAGTAAACGATGCAGAGACATCAGTTTGGTAATGTACACATGTTTTGCATGATTCATTGGACCAAAATGGCCAAAGGAACTTAAAAAGCTGTCAAAGGCATCTTTACCTCTGACCTACCTAGTCATCCATCTGCTTCCTCATACTGTCAATCAAAACCTTCCCATCCTTATCACTATTCTATTACACACATTTTCCACAACCATTTCTCCTCCAGCTCTTAAAAAATATCTTAGCAAACATTTCAATCAGTCATTAAAAACCTTGTTAAAATATGCAATGTGTCATCAAATATGCATAGCGTACTCGTGCAAAATCTGCAGAGCGTAAATCACTGTATTACATTTGATACAGTATTAATGTGAAACATCGTAGAAAGTATTACCAATACGAACTTTGAATTACTTTCTACGGATCATCTCTTTTGGAGCCTGATTTTGTGTTATACCAAATAAAGCAAAGAAAGGGCAATCGAATAGATGATTTTACACAATAATTAAATTAAAAGCGCTTTCAGCATGCCCAGAATAACAATACAAATTATACTTCATGTAAAATTCATGCAATTAGTTGCTGGTCTAACAAATTCATACACGGGGCTTCGCTTCGACAAAACTGAGCGCACTGCAAGTATATATATATTATCATTTACACACACCGGGTCAAAACCTGCGTGTTCCATCCTAGGTGAAAGCAAACATTTTAGCGTGTCGGTAAACACATGTTTAGCAGATACACGGGTGCACCTCTAATAATAATAATCTAAAAAATTATAATAGTAATACAGTGACCTACCGACAGGAATTAGCGTTTTTTACTTCTGCAGCCCTTACTTCTCTTCCAGTCTCTCGCTGAAATAGTTACGGAATTATCCTGGCGAAATAGTTATGGGATAACATTAACCACTCACGCACAGGAAAGGATTTTGTTCAGACCTGTCACACGTTACGTATTTATCCCCGACCCGCCGGAGAACCCCCGCTACATAAAACCCAGCGAATTCGGGTTGACCAGCGGTTGCCCGCGGCGGCTGCCGCTCCCCCGGGCCAGGAGCCCCCCCGCCACTGCCAGGGGAGCGGGCGGCGGCGGGGCCCCCTCGGTGCCCACCCGGGTCCCGTCCCTTTGCCCGCCCGGGGCGGGGGAACAGCGCAGCGGGACAGGAGGGGGGGGCTTTTGCTCGCCGAGACCGGGGAAGGAGCGCCGAAAACACTGAATTTTGCAGAGCCTTGCTCCCGGGGGGAGGGCGCCGGGGCAGCCCCTCACCGCGCCGCTGAGGGGGCAGCCGGGGGCCCGCGCGCGGCGGGGAAGCGCGGGCGGCTCCGCGGCCTCCGCCGCTCGGTGCGGGGCGGCCGGGGAGGGCACGCACCCCCCGCCGCCCCCGCTTCCCCCCGGGGTCCTCTCCCGCCTGACGGCCTGGGCCGCCCGACCCTCTGCCCTCACCTCTCCCGGCGAGGGTCTCGCGGACGCGCAGTCCCCACCGTCGCCCCTTGGCAGCCCCGTGAGCCCGACGGCAGCGGCGGGGCCACCGCCACAGGCCCGCGCTCCCCTCCGCGCCCCCCGGCAGCCGGCGGAGGGGTTGGGGGCCTAGAGACCCTGCTCAGGTGGAGACCTGCACCTTGGGGAGGGGGGGGCGGGCGCTAGGTGAGGTGGAATGCAGTTGGGCTGCTCAGGTCCCCCCCAGCAATACCACCACAGGACAAAATCCCCGTGGCGGCTCCGCACCCGCGCTTCCCCCACCGGGGAATCAAGAATAAAACCGGCCTTTTTACCCCAAAGAGCTGCGCGCCCCGACCCACGCAGGTGCCGGGGGACGGCGCCTTCCCTAAAGCCTATAGATAGGTATTTTTTAAAGGGGAGGGGGAGAGCATCCCTGGAAGGTCGTCAGAGGGAGAGGGGATGCGGCGGGAGTGGGGGCTCCTCGCGGCCGGGCACCCCGCGGAACGCGGCGCGGAGCACCGCCGGGGCTCGGCCAGCGCAGCCCCCGCCCCGGGGAAGTGAAGCGGGGGGGGGCGCAACGCTGCACCCCTCGCCCCTGCGACCCCCCCACCACCCCCGGGCACCGCTCCCGCCTGCACGATGCTCTCGGGGATTTTAAGTGTCAAAACCAGGGATAAAGATAAACCTCTCAAACCCGACGGGGCTCCATCTCCCTCTTTCTCCGACTTCTGCAAACCTCTGCGCTTGGCCGCGCGGCGTGGGCACTCTCCCCTACGCTCACACCACCACCACCACCCCCAAAAAAAAAGAAGCAAAACTCTGGTCGAGAGGGGCAGCCCCGGCAGGGAAAGGAACCGGCAGGACTCCCCCCCGGGATCCTCGCCCGGGAGAAGGACGAGCTCCCGTCGCCTCGCTGAAATTCGTACTTGCAAAACGGCAAAGTGCTTTCCAAGACGACGTTAACGTTTTGCCAGGTTTATTTTACTTGTTATACACAGACGATACAAACGGGCAAAAACCGAAACATTTCTCAATGGAGCATGTACTGGTATAAATTATTCAGTTCCACAGACGTAACAGAACAAATATAAAAATCACAACATTCGATTTACAGAAGAGTCAAAAATATACACACGTTTATGACCCTGAATTTCTAATAGGAAATTTCCCCGTCGAGTGTAATCTAGACTGAATATTTAGCCTGATGCATATTTCAGTTTGTAATTTTTTTTTCCATATAAAAATGCGTTAATTGTATAGATTTGCTACTCAAAATTCGAAGACTTACTATTCTGCTTCGCCGGGGGGGAGACCCGAAGGGATATTAGTTCTCCTTCATTAATATAATAAGAGGTTTACAAGGAAAGATCGCTCTTACTTTCGATGTGCATTTGATTCCCCAGGAAGTCAGATCTCGGTTAGCTACTTTATGAAAAAGTCAATTCCAAAACTAAATGCAGTAAAATATACAACTCACGATTCATCTTCACTGGACTACACTATGGTTACCAACAATTCAGTCGTCTATATCTTTTTTTTTTTTTTTAGATTATTCATTACAAAGATTTACAGCAATATAAAGAAAGAGGGGAAAACTGCAAAGAAATTTGAAAAGAGTTTGTCAGCATATTTGGCACCTGCAGGGACCAGTAATGGATTTGGCACTTGGGGGCGGGGGGGGGGAATACCACAAAAATAATAATATTGCTGATGTCGAGCTACTCCTTTTAAAGAAAAATACAGAGGCAGTTAATTTTGCTTTTGGAAGGCGTCATGCTACTTTAATCGACTTTCCTACGAGACGTATTTCTGTTCTTTTGAAGGGAAAGCTGAGCTATTCCTTAGCTGTGTTAGCCCAGGGCACAGCGTAATTATTTCATGCGAGGAATTGCAGAGAAAGTGAGAAACCCATTACTCGCTGCTACAGCTATGGACCACTCTCCATTTCCAGAGGCATTTAGAAAGGGTATTTACCTGGGGAGGGGCAGGGGGAAAAGGGAGCAAAGGGGGGCGGGGGAGAGGGGGCGGGATAAAGAAATTTATACAGGATCTAAGTTTTGTGACTTAACAATGAAAACAAAAAAAAAAAAGAAAAAAGAAAAAATCCAAACAAATAAGAAGGAAACAGAACCAAAGAAAAGTAATCGGTTACAATAAATTAAATACTATGTACAGGCATTTCACAGGCTCTTTTCCCCCACTATTACTGTTATCCCCTAGTATCCATCCGTGGTAAAAGGAAGGAAGCGCTGTACGGTTTTGAGAGAGTCTAAGCATCCTACTTATCAGTGGGTTTCGGAGCGGCGGTGCCCCCCGCGCCCCCGGGCCGGGCCGGGCCGGGCCGGGCGGGGAGCGGAGCGGAGCGGGGCGGGGGGGCGGCGGCAGCCGCGGCTCTGCCTGCCTGCCTGCCTGCCTGCCGGGCCGGGGGTGCGGATGGGGCAGCTAGGGGCGGGGGTCAGTGCGCTAACGCGGAGGAGTTATTGTGCAAAAGGACGGCGGGGCCGGGCGGGCCGCGCCTAGCTGTGCGAGTAGAAGCCGTAGTAGCCGATGTCCTTGGCGCAGGTCTTTTCGCAGTCCCGCTGGGTGAGCACCTCGCTCTTGAGGGGCGAGGAGCTCTCGGACACCGGGGTGTCCGAAGGGGAGATCCGCCTCCTTTTAGCCTGCTCGTAAATCCCAGAATCGGTGGAGTCGATGGACTTAATGGACGAGGGCGTCTCGATCCAGCTGGAGTCGGACAAATCTTTGGGCTTGGAGTCCTCGGCGCCCGGCAAGGGGGACCGCTCGGGGGCCAGGCTCTCCGCCTCCTCCCCCAGGTAGGGGTTGCCGGCGGCCATGCGGGCCGCCGCCGCGCTGTTGGGCCAGCAGGAGAGGACGGAGCCCGACTTGCTACAGTACTGCGGGGGGCTGCGGGCCCCCCAGCCCGAGGGGTCGGCGTAGTAGCCCAGCGGCCGCCCGGCGCAGCCGGCCGCCTGCAGCGGCAGCGCCTTGACGCCGGCGGCCGCGTAGGAGAGCAGGGTGGCCGCGTTGCCGGCGAAGTCGGTGGCCGTGTCGTAGGCGGAGGCGGCGAAGTCGAGGCGGTTGTTGGCGGGGGCGACGAACCAGCGCTGCGGCGAGGGGGCCCCCGGGTCCTCGGCTTGCTGTGGGGAGAGCAGCCCGTTGGTGTGGGGCACGCTGCGGTCGGCGCCGGGCCCCGGACCGGCTCCTGCCCCGGGGTGGAAGCGGGACTTGGCGTAGTTACTCACGAACTGGTCCTGGAGGAAGGAGCCGGCCATGGCGTAGCGGGCCCCGGGCACGATCTGCGAGCGGGGCGAGTCGTTGGGGGAAGGCGTCAGCCGGTCCATGTCGCAGCCCGTGTAGATCCTGCCCAAGAGAAGGGGAGAGAGCTGGGTGTCCGCCGGCGCCCTCCTCGGCCCCGCACGTGGGGGCAGCGACGGGCCGGGCCGGCGGTCGCCCCAGCGGTCGCCTTGCCCTGCCCGGGGCCCCGCGCTCCTCTCCGCGCTCGGCCTCCGGCGCCAGCAGCGCCGAGGGCCTTAACGGGGGGGGTTGCGGGGAGGCAGGGAGAGCAGCTCTTTCGGAACCGGTTGGCCATTCATTGGCAGGGCTGAGAGCCCCCGCTCCGGTCCGAGCCCGGCATCCCAACGGCGTGAAATCCCGCGCGGTGACACGTTGACCGGTCCCGCCATATGCGCAACAGGCAGCCCGGTCATTTGCCGCGAACAGCGTGAATGGCAGACTACGGAATTATATCGGCTGTTTAACACTTATTATTGGGAGTCACAGACGAACCATCAACATTTTACCGAGTTTAAATTAAGCTAATCTTTAAACACCTACTGTAGGAAATATAAAACCAGACACATCCAGTGTTCCCTGCGTGGCCTATATATAATTCTCCCATGCTGGGCTGCAATTTGCGATTATAAAAACTTTAATGGATGAATAACTACTATCTGTATTTAATTCAGGCTAAAACTGTGCTTTAATTAACCCTCCACGCCTCCTGGAATTTCTTATCCAAAATAAACTTGGCCCTTAAACAAATTCAACGTGCTAGACAACATTGAAGCTTCCCCCTCCCCCCGTCTCCTTTCAAGTGACGCCCTGTAAAGTTTTTTCCCTATTAAAAAGAAAAGCACTTGTGGCTGGGGGCGAAGGCCACGCAGCCTGTCTAAAGGCCACGCATCTTCCTCACAGAGCCCCCAGAAGAGGGGGCAGGCGCCGATGCCGCCCTCCGTGGCACTTGGACAGCAGTTCCCCTCCCGGTGGGGCCCAGCTCCCCCGCCGCGACCCTCGCCCGTGGGGGAAGAGCCGGTGCTCGGCCCCGGGCCCCTCTCGCACTAGTTCGGCCTCCGCACCCTTGGACCGAAATCCCGCTGCTGGGGGATGCTGAACCGCTGTCAGAGCTGAGGGAGGCTTAAGCACACGCTCCAAGGGAGGCCGCTCCCTGCCGCAGTTTAGAGAGGAAAAAGGAGGTTTCCCCCCTCAAAGTCGGAGCTCCGTCCCGCAGACCCGGAGCTTGCAGCGGGGCAGGGGAGCTCCAAAGCCGCCCGTCCCCCCGGGGCCAGTGGGCCGCCCTGTGCCTGCACCTCCCGCTGGCCCGGCACGGGGATGCCGGACGCACCGTACCCCGGGGCCGGGCGGGGGGATGCCCCGGGCCGGGGGAAGCCGCAGCCGTCAGCGCCTGCCGGGCCGGGATACCCCCATTCGGCTCCCGAGGGCCGGGAAAGGCGGCGGGGAGAGGTCGGGGGCTGATGCCCCCACGGAGCCTCACTCGGGGCGGCACCAGCCGCAGCTCCCGTGGGGGGGCCACGGCCGGGTGGGTGACACGGCTGAGCCTGCGAACAGGCGGACCTGAGGCGGACGGGCAGAGGCAGCACGGGGACAAACCGCGATTAAAACTTCGGAGGCTTTAGCTCCACCCAGAAGGAAGAGGGGGGGAAAAAAATAGAAAATCCAAGCCCAGAGAAGAACGAAACGAGACGAAGAAATTTTCCTCCGGACACCGGCTGTGCGGAGCCCGGGGTTACGCAAACCCGGCGGGGTGCTGGGGGGCTCAGCCCCGGTTGCTCGGGTGCTGCTTTCCGAGCCCTTGCGCGCAAGGGAAACGGCAACTTGGAAAGGGGCGCAAAGATACGTGCCAGGAAAACCCACCAACAAAACCGCCGCGAGTGCCAAAGCGAGATGCGGGCTCAGGTGCGGGCAGCGCGGCCCCCGGCCGCGGAGGTGGGCGCAGGCTGCGCAGGGCTGCGCGGAGGCCAGCCGCAGGGACAGCCCCTCCGCGCCCGCGGCCCTGCCGGGGGAGCTTGCGGGTGCCTGCCCCCCGGAGGGCTCTGGAGAAGCCTGACATTACACCTTTCGGTATGAAATGAAGCCAGCCCGCGTCCTAAAGCTTCCCCCTCTGACATGTGCGCGCAGCCGGCAGAAGGGTAATAAAAATCCGCTTTACTTACGTGTCATAATTGTCTCGGAAGCCTTTTGCGAAAGGGTTGTGGTCTATTTTCAGCTGTGTGATCTAGGGAAAGAGAGGATCAGAGCGCACGTTGTGAAAGCCTGAAAAATATACCCTGCTGCAGCCAACACATTTTTAAAAGGATCAAGCTTTTCCCTAGTCGATCAAATTGCCTCTAAAATGTGAAAAAATAAAGCCTTGGCATGCTTATAGATATCACAGTCTAATTTTACGATTTACTTTATTGTAAAAAGCACGATAAAATTTAATATTTAACCCCACGTTTTGAGACTTGTCAGTATTCCTACTGCACGGGTATGAATATATTTAAATCCAGAAATTGGGCAAAGCGTACCGCAGAACGGTAGCTAAGAGTTTACATTTGCATCGAGCAAAATAATTAAAGCAAGAACGTGGACTGAACATATGTCATTTGAAAAAGGGGACACCAGCCTGTAGCAAAGCCAGACCACTCCGAAACGTCGCCAGGCATTAACGAGCTTTTAATTTGAGGAAGTTGCTCCGTCACCCCCGGCGCAATCAATGAGGTTGTTAATTGATCTTTGCAGACTTAAAGCTTAAGCTAACAGTTTAACAGCTAACTGAGCCGTTTCCGACTGGAAGGTAAACGCCGCGGATAAACGCCCAGCTCCCGGTGGAGCGGCAGGATTCCTGCCCGGCCTGGCGGGGAGGGCAGCGCGGCTGCGGGAGGCCGGCGCCGGGCTACTGGGGCAAGCGTGGAGCGGCTCGGGGGTCGCCAGCCTCGGCCAGGGCAGGACAGCACAAAGAGGGAGAGGGGGAGCCCCGTCTCCCGGCGGCGGAGACCCGGGGGGGGGAGGGAGGGGAGCGGCCGGGCCGGCCTTGGCGGGGGTGTCCTGCAGGGAGCGCGGGCGACCGGGAACGGGATAAACCGGGGAGCTCTTTACATCGGTGTTCTGGTAGGCGGTGACCGCTATGAACTGGGTCTCGGGGAAGGTGAAGGTCTGCACTCTGCCCGGCTGATTGGTGTCCTCCGTCCCGTCTTCGTTCACCTCCACCACATGCAAGCGGGGCTGGTACTTGTGGAGGGACTGCAGAACCACCATCTGTCAGGCAGAGGAAAAGGAGGGAGGGGGCGGCGGGAAGAGGAGGACATTAGAGCGAGAAGGACGGGGAGAGCGATGCCCGCGGGGAGCGGTGCGCCTCCCCGGGACCCCGCCGCCGCCTCCTCCCCGGCCCCCCCCACGCCCCGCCGCCTCCCCGGGACGGCTGCGGGCTCCCCCGGCCACACCGGGCGGCGGTGTCAGCCTGGGCAACGCACCCGGGATCGACGAGGCCCGTGGCAGAATAAAAGGCAGGGCTTTTCCCCCACCACCATCGTTTTATTTTCACCTAACGACCGTAGCTAAAAAAAAAATACGTCCTTTCGGAAACGGCAGGATTTAGCCTGAAGCAATAAAAATAAGTCCGGTAGAGCGTCTGCGTTTCCCCCACTGACCTGCCCGTTGTTGTTTGATGCTCCTTTATTGTTTGTGAGTTTTAGTTTCCCAAAGGAGATTTCCTGGCGCATCCAGTGGGCTCCCGTGTTGGGGGAATCGGGGTGCATGTACACCCGGTTTCCTAAGCAAAACAACAAAAAACACAACCACATCACAGTTCTCCCGTATACCCCGGTTCTGCCTCTGCAGCAGCACACGAGGTGGAAGGACACGGCTAAAGTTAGCGGTATTTCACTACAGAAACTCCTTTCATTTTAACCGAAAAGGATTAAAACAGCGTTTTCCGAACACCTTTTACTTTCTCTTCCACCTTTTTTTTTTTTGTAAAAAAAAAAAAAGCATCATTGGCCCATTCTCGTTTCAGAAGTCGCCAGAGCCAGTCCACAAAGGCTTTAATTAATCATTCTCACCTACATATGTGTCGGGAAAAGTGTTAATTGGAGGAACTTGCCTTGTACATTGGTGTCCGCCTTGCCGCAAGGAACCCATTTGCCTCCCTGAAATCTCCAGTGGTTGGGATCCGCCAAAATTACATCCACAAAAATATTGTAGTGAGCCGTGGGGTCGAGACCAGAAATATTAAAACTTAGGAAAGGGAACATGCGCCTATAAAAAAAAAAAAAAGAAATAAAAAAAAAAAGAGGAAGGAAAGCAAGCCACCGGCAGCGACAGGCACACGCAGAGGAACCAGCCCGTTGTGCTTCATCCTCACGGCTCCCGGTAGCGACCGGGAAATAAAAAAATCAAAAGAAACTCCCTCCCCGAAACGCCGGGCTTTCCGCGGGGAAAGGCTGAGGACCGCGGGCGCGGGAACCCGCGGGGCGGCGGGCAGGGCTGCCCCAGCGGGGACCGGCACCGGCGTTCAGCGCAGGGGCCCCGGCGGCGGGCGGCTACCCCTGGGCGACGGAGGCTCCGGGCGGCTCCCCCGGCGGAGCCCGGCGGCTCAGCCCCGACACCCGGCGAGGGTCCGCGCGGTGGCTTACCTCCCCTGCTTCGTGATGATCATCTCCGTCTGGTGCCGGTGAAATTTCAGCCAGAGTGGCCTGTTGCACAGGTAGACCTGAGCCTTGCCGGGAACTAGCCCCGGCTGGGTGGAGGAGAACTGGTAGAAAGGTGCCCCTTGGTAGGAATGGCCATACTGCTGGGGGTACGGGTAGCCCGCCGTGGGGTAGCCTTGTGGAGAAGAGTTGGACAGGAGGCTGTTATAAGCTCCGTTGGTGATCACAGGATGGTGAGCCATGTAGCGGCTGGGGCTGGCGATGGAGAAGGCTGGGTGAGCAGGTCCATGCTGGCTGGGGTAAGGGAACATGGTACTAGGAGCAGAGGCAGCAGACTGGGGCTGGCTGGACTGAGAGAGCAGATAGCGATCTGCAGCAGATCCATCGAAACTGTGACGAAGCTCAGAGACCCCGTCCAAGACGGGAGAGAGTTTATTTCTCTGGACGTCCCCTGGTGTGTCCTTGGAGTCAGGAAAATTGTCTGTATCTGACTGATTCGTCATCCCCCTGGTAATTTTTTTCAAAGGTGAACTTCTCTCCAGGTTGTCAGTGGTCGAGATAATGGGATGATCATGCAAGGCAAGCTCAGATCCGCCTGCATGTGGGTAACTGCTGCTCACATTGAGAAATTTCTTGGAGAGCATGATAGAGGGAGAGAGACAATGCTCCAGCTGCATAGCTCTAGCACCACAGTAATAACCCTTCAGTCCCTGGATCTGAAAGGGCTCCTTAGTATCAGAAGCTAGACATCCTGGGACCCTCACTAGACAGAAAGCACTTCATCCACCAAATGCTTCCCAAACGTTTGATTTACTTTTTTTTTTTTTTTTTTTTTTTTTTTTCCTTCCCTGGGAGAAGAGATTGGCCAATTGACACTATGCAGCAATCAGGAAAGACTCACTTTTGATCTTGCTGCTTGTGGAGAGGATGAAACGGCTTCTGCCATTGGTTAACCGCTGACAGTAATTTAATTAGATAGACATTAATTAGGATAATCACCTGGCTCCTGGTCGCGACGATCATGGCAAATTGAAGGAGATGATTTTATTGTGAGATAGAAGGAAGGGGGAAGGGAAGAGTGTGTTTGCTGTAAGAGCTCATTATTATGTGACCTTTCCAGCATTTTTTTTTTTTTTTTTTACTACGGTTGGAAAATAAATCAAAAACCCCTGCGTTTCCCCAAATATTGCGCGCGTGTCCCTCGCCTTTGTGTGCCAGGGAGGAGAGCGGGTGCTGGGGGCTCCGGGGAGCGCCGGGCCGGGCGGCCGCTGCCCTCGGCTCACCTCCCCGCTTTGCCCCCGTCTTCGGGGCGCGCAGCCCCTCTCCCCCGGCTCCCGTGAGCGACCCCCCCCCCCGCCCCTTCCCACCCGTGCCTGCTTCGCGGGGGGAACATACACCCTCCGTCCCCGCTGCCAGCGGCCGCGTATCATCTCTTTTAAGTTCTGAAATAATCATAAGCCGCGCAGCCGAAGTGCCCTAATGTATTTGCCGCGATGTTTACGGGTTCTTTAGTAAATAAATATTTTATCTGGGAGCCGTAATGCTGGAGATTATCAGCAACACAGCGTGGAAGGCATCCATCTACCCATCCGGCTCCCGCTTGCTTCCCACCCGGTGCCTGCTTTCCCTCCGTGACTCAGTCCCACGGGCAGCGCCAGGAGGGGAGAGATCTTTTGTAATACGTTTGTCATGAGCCGCTGCCGCGGCCGGCGGGTTCCGGGCGGGAGCGGAGAAGCCCCGAACCACGCCGGTGCTGCAGCGGGGGCCGCCGGCACCCTCAGCCCGGGGGGGGGTCGCCGCAAAAGCGGGGCCCCGGCGGGGAGCGGCGGCCCCGGGCTGAGCGCCCGCGGGCGGCGGGACCCGCAAACCTTCGGGGAGGGGGCTGCGGACGCCCCCACCCCCCTCCCCGGCCGGGGACACCCTCCCCGAAACGGGAGGGACAGGCCGGCGGGTCCCAGCGAACCTCGGGCTAATTGGGACCCGGACCCTCCCAGGCGAGAAGATGCGCCCGAAGAGTTCGGGGGACTCGCTTGTCACCCCGCCTCTACCCAGCATCGGTCTCAATTTCCCTTCCTGGGCAAGCCTGCGAGTTTGTAAAAGCACCGTTTTTTTGCCCAGGGAGGAGCTCTCCTGTTCCATTTTTTTTAGTATTTTCCCCTTAGCAGTTTGGACTTCAGGTATTTTACAGATCGTGTCTCTTTCCAGGTGACAGCAGCAGCTGGCTTCAAATTCCACCGATAGTTACCGCAGCCTGGGCCATCACATAATAAACCCAGCATATAATCATCTGAAGCCAGGCTGAAACTTTGCAAACTCAAATCAAGAGAAGCCTAGAACCAGAATGACTTGTCAGAATGCGTATTTCAACACTCTCAAATCCCACGGCCATTTATTTTTCTGTTGCTTAACTGTGAGCTAGTTCGGTTATTTGGTGTTTTCATAGAAGCCGGCATATACGTGCTCTCCGCAAGGAAATTATTCAAATAAAATAAATTATGAAGCAAAAAGCAAACACTTCACTGTTTTACTCGCAGTTGGGTGGTACAGCGCATGCAACTTTCCATACTATACCTTCTCCTTTCAGTGATAAGAAAATAGTTTTATTAATATCAGTTCTAGGTACTGTTTCTGACATTTGTTTCACCAGTGTGCTCACCCTTCCCTTCCCCTGCCTCAAACCGACAGAAAGGTAACGGACTCGTGTAGGCAGGAGATGGGTCGAAACACAGATAAACCCTGGGAAACGCTGCCCTGAATTACGGAGCTACACCCATATAGATGCGGAGCCGCAATGAATTCCGTGGTATACTGCCAATCACATGGAAGTGCTAATATATGCCAAAAATCCTCAGCGCACAACTCCTAAACTGGTATAATAGGGGGATATGCAATGGCAGGTGGTGTTACAGAATCGTCATAGAAAGGAGGAGAGAGGTTTGCTAATACAATATGCCCGTCCTTCGTGCTGACAGGTGACGAGGGGTCAAGCTGCTAATGAAGGTCTGCTCCGTTGCGGCTGGGGGCTCAGAAGGTGGCTGCTTGAAAACCTCTTTCTTCCTCCAAGATGGTATATGGGCTGCTGTTTTTCAGGTTACTGCATGCGCATATTCTTCCGAATCCTCTGTGTGGCTCCTAAAGCACTGGACAAAAATGAGGAAAGATGCCCCGAAAAACAGCCTTTTGATTATTCATGAAACATCTTAGTAAATGGAAAATTGTGCCTCCAAGTCAAACTGAGGAGCGGATAGAACAAGCTCGTACTACAGGAGATCTGCATCTCCAACAGACTCCCTTCAGCCACCCTCTGCAAGATTTGTCAAAATTAATTTCGAATATGCAAGACTCCCTGGTTTGTCTCCCTGCTTACACCGGCCTTTCCCACACGTATACACTGCAGCACTGTGATCGCTTCTCTCCTGTTCTGCAGTGCCATGTTACCCACGACCTGCCAAACTGTGTCTCCCTCGTGGTGTTACACGTGTGTGTGGGAGTAGAGAGTGGCAGGGATGCGGAGCCCCGCCGGCAGATGAGCCACGGGGCAGGTCCCCCCCCCCGATTGGCTCCTGCCCCATCTCACCCCAGGGTGCAGCGGTGCCTGCACACATCGGACAATGGCGAAGCCCAAAACCAGCCTTCCTCGACGATACGCAGGTTTTCAGCGCGAATCGCCAGAAAGCACTTCCATTTAACTACATGCAGGCACATGTCGTTTGGTATGTCTCCATTTTCCCAGGCTGATATTCTACTGCCTACTGTGGGGGCAGAGGGAAGGCCATAAGGAGGGCAGCTGCAAAAATCTGCATGTTTCCCTCTGAAATAAGTGCATGCTAAATATACTTTGAGAGAGAGTTATTCTAAATTAGTAAATTAAAAGGCCTAAATAAGAAATTCCACACAAAAGAAAAACCTCTGAATGGTAATGAATAAGTAAATAGAAAACTACTGGGCACAAAGTGGAAAATAAGACAGTTTTATGGGCTATTTTTTTGCTATGCAAGTATGAAATCAAATAAATTTAAAAAAATCATCTTCAACACAAAAAGATGCACATAATTTTAAAATATTTGCCTGCTACAATTGTTGCCATTGATTTAAAAAAATGAAAAAAAAAAACCAAACCAAAAAACCCAGTAAACAAAATATTGTGAGTGACACAGAGAAGGAACACTTCTGTCCAGACAAAAGAATCAGATCAGCCTAAGTAACACCCAATACTTAAAAAATAAAATTAAAAAAACCCAACCACCTCCCCCCACCCAAAAACCCATAGTCGCTCCCCAAACCCAGTTATTTGGCTTTGCCTGCTTAAAACCGAGCAGCCAACCCACCTGCCTTCCTGTGACTGTTTCCCTCTCTAGTCAGTGGAAAGAGTTTTAAATGTCATATTCCAGTTGGAACTCTTTCCATATATTTATATATATGGACATCTCGTGTATGTTCGCTTTTGCAGGAGGGAGGGTTCATGTAACCTAGAACAGCCTCTATCTTTGATGTTTATTCTCAGAATACTGCTATTTATGACACCGCTCATGAGAGTTGTGCGATTCAGTTACCAGCAAAACTGAATGCATTTTCTGAAGGTCAATTGTCTTTGGTGGATATTAGGGCTTGAATAATACTGAAAGGGAGCTGGCAAGGCAATTTTCAGCATTCTGGTTTTTGTACTTACTCAGAATTCCGCGCTGCTACAAACTTGTATTATTTTTTTTTAATCTCAATGAGAGTATCTGGTAGTCAATGGGAGACAAATTTCATTAGAGAATTTTTGCTGTCCTAGCAATTCATATCTCAGTAGTTTTACAGTAGGTAGAAATAAACCTTTACCAACACTTTTCCTACACTGTTAATTCCCGCCATCCTTTCTCAAAAAAGGCCATCCAGAACTTAAGACAGGTTTGTAAATGTATTTTTATTATGTTGTGACAATCAAAATATATATGTACTACTGATTTTTCCCCCCAAATATTAAATGAAAATGTAATACATTTTTGCCCACCTTGTGTTCTTGAATGCTTTGGAATCTGTAAAGACCCTGACATAAAGAAACAGAAGCAACTGCACAATTAGAGACTGAAAGGTGTTATAGTGCTGCACTTACGTTGCAAATGAAGTCAGATGTCTCTGTTTAATCAAATATAGCCTCAACAGTCTCTGTTTTGTGAGTATTAGAAACAATAAACAAATATACACAAGAAAGCATCACAAACAGTAAATCGGTTATTTAAATACAACTGTATCCAACATAGCAGCTAAACACTGGACAATGTTTGAGGTCATCAGCACATCCACATGCTCTTCTAAATGACGTTTGGGGTCCTGAAATATAAAGGATGCCATGAGAGCAATGACCGAAACACATCTCTGAAGGATCTCATTTACTTCAGGTCTATTTAAGATGATTGTCAGCTAAGAACACAGGCCAGTAACGCTCCTGCATTTTCCATTCTAACAAGACCCAGCAAATGACTGAATTTCCATGAGTAAGATTTCATTAGTCCGTACTATCGCTCAGGTAAGTTGAGGATATGTTTAGGAAGCAAATTTCTATCCAGCATCTGAAGAGTAACCGCGACAGCTGTGAGTTTTAAGGACAACACACAATATGTGGAGTTTACTATGCATCTCACTAGGGCCAATATTTTAATCTTAGCTCTGGTACATTGCAATTTGTTTTCAGATCTTTCTACAAATGTGTGTTCTAATCCTGTAAAGACTCTAGCACGATCTAAGGCAGTCTTTGAATAGTTGTGTTGACTGCGAGGAAATTAGCATACTTATACCCATAAAAATAAAAAAAAAAATGTACAATGCTATGTTCAAATGTTCTGAAAAGTTGAATGTTAAGCCTGAGCAGTGTTCTGAAAATACACATCCCCACACACTATTACTCAATTGATGTGGGCATTTGTGGGCATCTGCATAGAACAATTCGATTATTTCTGGTTGAAAACCATATTCATACACTTCTTTAGTTTCAGAATTGAGATTAAGTAATTAATCTCCAAGTACTGCAAAATTATCAGGCATATTTAAAAACATCTCTAAACTTTATTGTAGTATTATTGTAGCATTCTTGTGTGTAAAGAAATTAAAAATGGAAGACAATCATGTGTGGGAATTTAAATTTAAAAAAAAAAAAAGAACTATCATCAAAATCTAATGAACCCATCTAAGTTTACATAAAAGTGTACTAGAAAAATTTGTGCAAGCTGTCCGTCTTAAATAACTCATTTTCAAGGATCATATAGTTCTTCAACATTCTCTCTGTTCCTAGCAAATTATGTAGCCTAATAACATAATACCCCTATTGTGGGCACTGTTTCTTTACAATGCTTTTTATGTAGGTTGCATAAAAAACACATGGAAATTATTTAACTGAACCCTTTTGTAATTTAAAGAAAACTTAATAATTTTTTCAGGAAAAAAATTATTTTATTTTTAAAAAACTGTATTAAAATAGATTTTTTTCATGCATGCGTAATGATTTAAACAACTAGTGAAGCTCAAGTTCTGTTTGAGATGACATCATAAGCCTTAAAATACAACCCTTCTTACATGTTTTGTTTTATATATGTATTTATGTATGTGTAGGTGTGCATAAACTCCATTGTTCTGAATGCTACAGAAATACACGAGTGACTGAACAATAGTGCAGATGTGTTATGACATAGCTGCTAGAAGCTGACACATAAGAGCAATCCAAAAGCCTTTAAATTCTTCTACTGCTACTAGCAATACAATAAATACTGGTTCTTTATGGACACACTGGGTATTTTTCAAGCTATTTCTTGTTTCCATCGCCCTTCTTGAATTTGAAGATAACCTCTTACAAACTTGTTTTGCTCTCCTCTCCCTCACCAAAGCACATTTCCTCAACATTTATGTTGAAATCACATGTAGAAATAGGTTTCTGTCAAGTCTTCTATAAAGACATCATACCCTCATATCGCAAAGGGCCAGAATAAATTGAGGGGGTGTTTTCAGTTCCAGCTACGGTCCTGAACTGTTTTCCTCCAACAGCAATACAAAGCAAGGCAGCTTACTTGCATACGTGCGTGCTGGAGCTAAGCACTGACAGTGTGTTCATGAACCGAGGACAGGGGTGAGCTGTCTCTTTAGCCATAATAACGTATAAACAACACTCCCACCCCTTTTTCAGTTATTACTATTTTTTTAAAAGTCTCCACTGTTTTGGCCTCTCTGACACAGACTCGGATATCTTTATGCCTCTTCTAGGAAAAGTTAGAAAAAAAAAAGAAAAAATACCAAATCTCAACACCGCTCCTCAGCACATAATAGAAACACATGTAGAACACGACTTGCAGATATTCTGCCGATTACGTATAGTCAAAAGCCTTGCTCCTTGCACAACAATCTTCAACAAAAATAAATTCATTATTTGAAGCATTGAGAATATCTTGCACGTAGAACTAAAAATCACCTACGCACATGTAAAAAAATTAATATTTAGAATGAACGAAGCATATCACTCCACCTCACTCTAATTCATCACACCTCACCTGCTTGCCAACATTTTTTATTGCCAGCTGTTCAGGTGTCATCTTATCTTCTTCTTCAACAGCCTGTGAAAGAAACACAGAAAAGGTCAGTGTTTCAGATTTCATTTACTTTTTCCCCAAGCCACAAGATTCTGAAAATATAATTCTTTCTCAAAAAAAATAAAAAAGAAAGAAAGAAAAAAAAAAATCAAACACCAACACATATCAGAAAGTCAAAAGGAAAGGTACTTCAGCTTTTCAGCAGACGTGGTTTTAATTACTAAGCGTTAGTGCAAAAGATCAAGGCAAACACTTATGAATGGTTTTATTGTCAGATATTCACAAAACTGTTTTTAAGCAATAACCTTAAATGAGCAGTATCAATAGTTAAAGATAGCTGAAGACAGTTAAGCTGGTAAAGCAGAACCAAAAATAACGTTACCTACATTGTTTCCACTACTGGAGGTTTGATCTCAATAAATTTTTACACTGTTTAAAGTCACTTATTTTAATACATTTTTATAGCGTTCTGTTGCAAGTGAATCCACTAACTTAACTAGTGAATGTAATACTGAATTTTGTTTTTAAGGAATTCTAAGAAGTTAAAAAAAAATAGCACTTATCAAGAATGACTGACATGCTTACTACTCAGACTGCTTGTTGAGATCTAGTATTTAGAAAAAATATTTTTAAGTGTAAGCGCCAGTATTAAAACTGTACAAATAACTGTGATTCTTCTTTCTTACAACACCAATAATCATTTCTTTATCTAAGAAGAACATCGAGTTGGGCTCTAGAATGTGTTCTACGTACTTACTGTCCATCTACTGGAATGATACAGATAAATAACCTTTATTCTGCTATACTGGTCAAGCAGTCCTCGACTGAAGGAACGAAGAATACAATCAACTGCTTATTTTGGCCTACAGGAATCTGATACTCTCTTCACTAAGTAGAAATACAAAACTGATGTGATTGCTCAAATTTCAAAGCAAAACATATAATTGAATGCTTTGCTAATTTAGGGCAAAAAGTTGGGTGGCAAAGCCTGAAGAGCTAATAGGCAACTTCACACAGAAATGATATATAGCTGATTAATAAGAAACACAGTCTCTACAAGGCCATTGAAGCCACACTTGTGCCTAATATAACCAAATACCAGGAAACTCTTTGCTGAAAACAGATTATACAAATGAAATAACCACCAAGGGCCAAAAGAGTTCCTGCAACAATTTTTTGTTCTTAAGCTCTGCTCCTTTACAAGTCATTCTCAATAAAGCTTGTGGTAATCAACTCCTTACGAAATTAAGTAATACATTTCTTCACTTGATAAACACTAATATCATTATGGGATATGAATACCTTGTTATAATTCTTAGCTAATTCTAACATCTCCTTCACTACTGTTTCATTGAGTTTGCAGTGTTCACTGTAGTCCTGAAGTGTCAAACCTTCCATCCAACTCTTCTTGTGCAAATTTAGTAACATCTGCAAAACAAAACCTCTTTAGAGCATTCATTGTAAAATACATTCATAATACTATGAAGACCTCTTTGACAGAAAAACAATTTATAATAGTAAGAATGTAATAAAAAAATATCGATCTTACAATTGTTAAATAGAAGAAACACAACTATCAACTATACTGCTAGAGCAGATGATAAATTTTGCACATGTTCTTAAAGATCAAGCTTCTTGAACCTTAAATATGAAAATGAGGCATGGAAACCAGGGCTGCATTTACTTTGACAAGAATAAGTTTTTCTTTTGTAATTTTTTATTTTTGCTGTAGGTTGAGAATGCAGAAACGCGCTGTAGGAGAACTAACAGCAAGGTGAGTATTTGAGCTGCCAAGTAAGGAATGGCTGAAGCTTCTGGCCTCTGACAAAGTTGAAAAATCTTTTAATGCTTGGATTAAATGTATGAAGTAGTTATTTAGACTTTAGTGATTATCCTGAACTGTATGCAAGCAGCTGCCACAGTTGTGATGAAGTGAACTTCAAAAGCAACGAAAGAAGGACTTGTGTGTGTTTGTCCTCCTACAAAGTAAACAGCCCTAACACCAACAGGATAAAGCGATGCAGAATTTTGACGGTGATAAACGCAGGGACTATTAGAAATATCTGAAATGTTTTACTTGACACTCTGATGTCATTCTTGAAAGAGTGAAGGAATAGCTGTAAAGGCAACTTCCCGGTTTTCATGAATAACGAAAGCGTAATTTGTGGATCTTCCGCACACTTGAGGACTATAGGGAGGACCCTTTCAGCAGTTTCAGCTTGCCTTCAATTTGGGAACATTTACTACAGATGTCTCTGAGAACCCGTAAGCCCTGTAAGTGCTATCACCTGAATAAAAGTGCCTGTTTCATCCTCTGTACAGCTTCCATAAGCAACCTGACTTTGGAACATACGAACGGAGTTGAAAGTTTGTGTCATAATTTGTATTAGGCAAGACCTCAGTTACTGACAGAAGGAGTTGTAGGCAAACTGCATATGGACAGTTTAGCTAGGCTATCTGGATTTTAAAATTATGGTTTGGTGTGATGGGCTCCTCATCTAATACGTGAAGCGTGTACCCTTCTTACTACAGATGGAGATAACAGATCACCACCACCACACGAGAGGGGGTTGAGATATGCATGAACCTGCCTTATGAAAGACGTGTGGAGATACTCGCTGCCTCACCGATTAAAGTTTCCCTAACTCAGTCAAGATTATTCTCCTACTTGCAAAGGTAATAACTTACATATGTAAAGCCATTAAAGAAAATATACACTTGGAACTTCAGAAAAGACTGGATTGGCCGCACTGTTGTATCTGAACGGAAACAATAACCTCTGTAAGCTTCACGGACATTTCCAGAGAGAGCTGGTTTTGTTGAATCAGTTACTCTTTTCAGTAACAGTGAGTCTTGAAAGCCTGACATCATCCTAAAAAGGGTTATGCATTTCACAAATTTTTTTCAACTCCCTGATTTGCATGAATATTCTTCCATTATTCAAAAATTTTTTTTTATTACTTCTAGCCCTCTAGAAGTCAAAATTAAGTGAAAAAACTATTCTGACCATTTAATTATAAACTCCAACTCTGAGATCAATTTATAACCCATAAGTGAGGACAGAATCTGGCTTTTCAAGAATTAACTTCTGCAAATGATAAATAAGCTTTTTTCGCTTTTTTCTGTTTGTTTTCCTGGTTGAGACTGTCAAGCTAGATTTTACCTGTAACTGATGAAATTTGGTACCAAAGTAACTGACAATATTTGTTGTCATAACTGAACAATATTTTTTCTGTAAAGGCAGGAGGTCACTACTTCCTGATATTCGGTGAAGTCTTGGGGAGCTCCATTCATACCAACTGGAAGCACCTTTCTGTCAATGTGATTATAACCAATAAAAATCTGAAATTCTTTGGCTATACAATTCCGTTTTGGAAAATATGGTCTTCTAGCTTCAGGAATTCCAGCTTGTGAAAATCTAAGGCAGCTAGTATGTCCTTCAGTTTCGTCACTGAAAACTTGAAACTTTGCACAAACCTGTTAAGTGCAGAGAACAATATGAGGACTCTCCACAAAACAAGTGGACAAAAATGTTGTCAAACTGTTTATATGAATATTAGAATGTGGTTTTAGAATGTCTCATCGTCATGACTACACATCTAAGTGCTTTCTGGAAGAGAAGCCACCTACTTCAGGAGAATTAAAACAACTACTGAAAATACCAGCAGTTGAAATCAGAATATTGTCACAAATCTTAAATAGTTTGTATAGAGTTCTTCGTCCTCTGAATAAAAGCTAAAACCATTACCTTCTGTTCTAGTTCATTCTTCCTGTAGTTGATGGTGATGGAATAGTAATGTCTGTTTAGTCCATGAATTAGTGCCTGTAAAATTCAGGGAAAAGTTTGCATAAAAATTGAAATGAACAAATATTAGAAGGGAAGAGCTGATTTAAATACAGCCATCTCCAAACATCACTTAAATGAAAGAAAAACCATAAAGAAACAAACACAGAGATACTATAAGTAGGTCTCAAGTAAATATACCTGTTCCTATTTCTCTTTCCCTGTTAGTTAACTGACAGTTATACTTTCTATTTCTAAACCACGCATTTTTTCACACAGTAACAACTATCATAGGAAAAAGCGGTAACTGCCTGCAAACTTTTGACCGATACATATGCACGAACATATTTCTCTCAAATCTTTCCCCTCTCAGTAAGTTTGGTTATCACTTCTATTAAAATACAAGGCTCTTTCTGTTACAAAAGAACGTTGGCTATCTATTTATTTACAACCACTGCCAACATTCCTAAGTTCGTTCTCTAAGGTACAATACAAAGAGAGCAGCTGAAGCAGTGATTAAACATGTCAAATATCAGTTAGACTACACGCATCAAATTAATCTTGGATATTAAAGCTAATTTTCTTTTTTAACTTTAAATGAAAAAAAAAACCACAACCAAACAACCTTTTTCATGTTTACATCCTTTGCAAATTGTTCCTTAAACTTGTACATTACAATCCGATCACCTGAAATTAGGTTAACTGACACCTATATGCATGGATCTTCCATTTTGCTCATGTGCACTACATATATTTTTTTTTTTTTTTTTTACATTTATGACTTAAGAGTGAGTTGGATTAATATTTGGGGAGTGCGGGGGAGGAGGGTTTACGAAAATTCTACAATAAATCCTCACCACAACTAAAGCTGTCTATTTTTCAATTAAAATTTTACATATGAAGTATACATTTAGACATAAGATACGATAAATCATACATATAATATGCATAATTAGTGGTAAATATTTCTTATGTTTCAATCATTCCACCTATTTATGTTTAAATATAGTCTTTAGAAATATACAGAATGAATGTATATTTGCATTTTATGCAACTTAATATTTCAGCATTCCAAAATTATCTGTATGAAAGCTAAAAATGTTCTCATATGTACATTTTAAACAAATTTCTTTTGCAAACACATATACAAAACAACCTGAATGATTACATTTACAAGAACCAGCAGTTACAAATAACTATTACTCGTGACACTTATTTTAATTAAAATTGTAAAATACAGGGTTTTTAATTAATAATAAAGTAATTTATGGTTGTAACTATTAGCACTAAGTAGTTTCCACTGCCATTTTCTTATCCCACTCAAAATGATTGCATATGAGGTTTTGGGGTTTATATTTAAACTCAGTTGTAGATATTTAGGGAGTTCTCTAAAGCTCCTAAAATTTCACAAACATCTTTGCCTTCGCCCACTACCTTCTCTCTCTTTTTTTCTCCCCTTCCAAAGTCACTTTTTAAAAGAATGGACAAATGTAAAATGTAAACAACTGTTCCACTTCAAACCTGAGCAGTAGTTGCAGTTTAGACACTGCAACAGGTTAAATTAAAACCCATAAAACACTTCAAAGCAAAGCTTGTTCTGCCTGTGTTTTGTTTCAAATGGAAACTATCATTCCAACAAGACTTAAAAATTTGATGCACAAAGACCAAGTAAAAAGCTGTTGATAAGCCAACACAAGAAAAAACACAAACAAAAGGAATGAAGTCAAGCCACGTGCTATACTTATTCCTGAGATTTTAAGGAATGTCTTAAAATCGCTGCTTCTAGCCCAGCTGAAATCAGTATTAAGTTTGCTGCTGTCTTCAACTGAGTCAGAATTTTATATTCACAACCTTAGAATAAAAGCAAAACAACGCTGCAAGAGCCCATCCAGTTTTAAGAAGAGTATCATTTTAAACTATGATTTTTAGCTTAACAGTGACATTTGCAACTCACTGCCAACTTGCAAAAAACCAACACAAACAAAAAATACCCACTGTTAACAAGTGAAACCCAAAACTCCCATGGCCAAAACATGCCATGCTGTAGTGACAGTGATATTAAAATAATGAAGCTGAACAATACTACAGGGGTTTACAAGGGAGGTCATTACACACGGTCCAGAAAAGCCCAGTTAGACCAGCCCTGAAACATGCAAGCATGGGCTTGCCTATATCTAATCAAGAGTATTAGCTGCTTGTTTCATACTCATTATAATTCGCAGTGTTTACCGACTCAAAAATCAAAAGTAAAACACAACGACCTCCTGAAGTAGACACTCTTTAATTGTCTGGTTTTTTTGTCTAGCATTTTTATAAATAGTAAAGAGCTTCAATGCATTAGTAATAAAAAACAACTGATCTTTTGAAAGATAAGGGTATGGTGATCTAGTAACTCCCAAAGGACGTCTCTCTTACAGCAGAAGTTTAGCCCTTATTTCAGTTCTACTATGATTAGCGTACCGTCTTTTTCCTGGATGTTTATCTAGCAAATATTACTTTTATTAGTCAAGTAATAGATCAAAAGAGCAAGAATTAGGCTTCAATGGTTGCAAGTGTACATGCCTTTTAGCATGCACAGTAACGGAAAAAAGTTTTCTGGAAAGAAAAAAGGAAAAACATCGAGGCAGAAGAATGACACAGGTAAAAGCATTAATCACTCCAGCGGATACTTGTTGCAGGACACAAGCTACTTCTCAAAATAAAGGTTTGCTTCGTTGAAGACCAACATTTTTGTCTTACTAGTGAAAGTCAACTTCAGAAATCAAACTTCGAATGTTTAGTTTCACAAATGCTTGCAAAGAAATATAAGACAACATACTCAAAAGAAACATTACAGTTGAAGCCGATCAAACATCCTATTTATCCACTGAATCCACTGCACCATTTTTTCAGCAAATTAGTGCGTTATATAAAAATCAGAGATTAATTATTTAGGACAAAATACAAGGTTAAATCTAGATTAAGCAAGAACCTATATAGGCATACAGTAGAAAGACAAGATTATTAACGAAGAGGGAACTTTTTCCAGAATTTGCTTCAGAAAAATTTATCTTTAGGAAAGCAGAGACGTTAATAAGCAGCAGTCTTTAAATTGCAGTACTGAAAACACTACCTATTCTTGCATCACATGGTATGACATCAATTGTCACTTTTAAAAGTCTGCATTTCTATAAATCTGTACTTTAACCTTTGCGGTATATACTTATACACGCATTCACACTTAGGTAGCTCATTTAGGTCTCAATTTTAAACCCTTCACATATACAATTCCATTGATGAATCACATCAATTATAAATGCATGCAGGAAAATGCTATAGAAAGAACAATAAACAATTTGTTGCTTACTGGTTTTTGGTACCTTTCCCCCAAATTGCTGAATAAATCTTGCAATTTACAGGACTATCAACAGTGGGTTTACCTGGATAGATGGCTTGTTTAAGTGACCCAGATTTGAAGTTGTTTGTCTTGGTTCATGTCCCAAGACCATCATATTAGCATTGATCAATCTGAAGGCATCAATAACAACCTGTAAAAACAAGATGTCAAGTCAATTCTTTTTAGAAAATGCAACTAATAGTGCCAAGCAACAGTGGACAAGGCACAATCAACTCTCATCTGTTTTTGGCCTTTATCCAGAAAATCATTTAATTATAATATTAATAAAAAAGAGCCTCCTGCTGGCTATGCTATCAGCACACTACACTACCTTGTACTGTAAGGTGACACCAATTATTACCTTTTCCGTGGAGCTCTAAGTTTTATATACATGATATCATCGTATAACATTGAATTTTTATGTATGCTTACTCTAAGCTTCAAAGGTATGCATGTGTTTGTCACCTAAATCTTATCCAATCAAAATGAATGACAGAGAGAGACTAAAACTGAAAGTGAGCACAAGCTAAGGGACCGAGTCTAAAGCCCAGTCCTGTCACATCAATTATACTACCACAATACTTGAAATGACAACAAAATTATAGCCAGCAAGGAACTTGCCCCATGTATTCCCTTCTAGTCAGATGCTTTTTGCTTCTTGTGCCTATGAAAGGGTCTATAAACTGTCTGATGGATTAAAAAGTCCTTGTCAGTGTCATGCTCAGGAGTAAAAAAATAGAGTAAAAGAAAACCAAGGTCATTTATGATTTAAAGGTACACAGTAGGTAGTATTCAGTGACATTTCATGGCAAATAAAGTAAAACCATCACTGACTTTTATTCTGTCCTGTGCTGAATTTGTCTATGAAAATCTTTGGAAATAGTATTTCATGGCCCCATACGATAAAACTCACACCCCTATCCAACACCTATGTAAAGCGAAACAGAACTGAGAACCCCACTCTTGTGGGCTCTTGCCATTGCAGAGTCATAACTGCAAGATAAGATTTCTCATTTAGGCCCCAGCCTTTTATCTGGACCAGTGCACGTACGGCCTTGTACACCCACAGAAACAGTAGCAGGCATACTTTGCAGGCATCTTGTCTGCATATGTTTGAAGAGTTATTCTTGTTCATTAAACTAAATAGTTTAATTTTTTTTTAACAGCTTTTCTACAATCATTTTTATTCTCTTCCTCTCCATCCCATAGGTTGGACAACAACAGATATCATTATATGGCTGGTTTCATATTTTGCGGAATTAGACCTGAACCAAATCTTTTATGTTGAACAAACAAGAAATCACTGAAAGTCTGCAGAGAAAGCGACATCAAGTCTCCCACCTTGTTCCAGCATTTTCCTCTCCACTTACACAAATATTAATAACTAAATACATATGCAATTTATTAGGAGGACAACATAAATATCGAGGTAATTCGTGTGGAAATAAAATTAATTGGCAAGTATTTATAACAAAAAAATTATCAAAGTATAAACTGAAAAAGCCTAATAACTTATCACCTGTCGTATTTGCTTTTGAGACCAAATTATTTCAGGCACGTTAAGTGACTCAGTGCCAGTAAAGGCTATTTCCTGGACCCTCAGCTGACTGGCCAGATCCATCTGCATATGTCGTATCTTAAAACTGCATGCAGAACGTACGAAAAAAAAAAGTCATCTTTGTTTAAAATGTTAGGTTGTGACCCAATTAAAGTGAGTTAACAGTGACATTTTTTTCTGAACCAAAAAAAACCAAAACACAATTCAGATTTAATACGCCGCAGAAGCATGCCATCCGATACTAATGTTACAAAAAAGGAATTACATTTAAAAAAAAAACCTTAATTCTCAAAAAAATCTGAAACAGTTTCTATACATTCTGTGTAGCAACATAAAAAATAATTGTATTTTTTCCTTTTTTTAATCACCATCAGATTTTTCTCTATCTCAAAACGCTTGTGACAAGCTTTTGCATATATCTCTGTGGTCCATTTTAACCAGATGCTCTAAGTTATGAACACCTGGAAATGCCCAACCATAACAAACAGGCAGTATAAATTAAAAAGTCAAAGCCAAGCAAAAAAACCCCACACCACGGGTTCTCCAGAGACTAGCTAGATAAGGGGAAAAAAAACCCAAGCAAGCAAAAATTTACCCAGAGGAGCAAGAAACATGATCTTAGCAGTATACTGTAATCACAAGGAGCGCCTTTATAACTTACTAACAGCCATGTGTGATTTGAGTTTAACTGAGAACTTCACTAGACAATGTTGAGCTTATCCAAGAATGAATGGCACTGTCCAGACTGGGACTGAGTCATAGACAATAAAAAGAAAACCCCAAATAAGTAACTGATTAAACTTGGTTCTGATGAAAAATTCAACATTTCAGTTGGTGTTCTCAAGGTTATGTTTGGATAAATTTCACATTAAAATATGAGAACTAGCTGCTAAAATATTTCTGAGTGATACTGAATATTACTCTAGCATCTTAATTCTGACCAGAAGTAATTGGCATTATGTTTCAGGTACTACCTGCGTGGGAACAGACTGCCCGCTCTATCCGTCCTCCTGAAGGAATGAAATGCAAGTACTTCCTAAGTAGAATAAATATCAATCTAACAGAAAGTGGCATGAAATATTAAAATCACAAATACTAAGCTTTAAGAAGGGACAAAATTGCAATTTCTACAATTTTCAGAGGGGTACAAAAAGTATGCACGTGAGTGATATTTCTCATCTCAGTTGCACTGTGAC
The DNA here is from genome assembly GCF_028500815.1 of Rissa tridactyla. Lineage (NCBI taxonomy): Eukaryota > Metazoa > Chordata > Aves > Charadriiformes > Laridae > Rissa > Rissa tridactyla. Next base: position 19,265,081 of record NC_071472.1, on the reverse strand, counting down.
GACCAATGGTAACTAAATACTTTAACTACACTAAGATGAAAGGAATTTGCTGCTATCACTATAGCAACCATCTTAAAGAAACTAACATGCTCAACAACCTGGAGGCTAAATTTAGACCTAATACGCAATAAAAACATAAACACAACAATAAATCCTACATATTCATTTCTATGAAATGTAATTGCTTTTTTCACAGTGAGCACAAATCAGTCCCTCCTTTAGAGGATTATATCCAAATAAATAGACTCATTAATGTCCAGGGTACTAATGAGCAATGGGCGAAGTAGGTGTTAATTATGCCACAGTAAGACTCAAGAAAAAAGCCCCGGTGAGCACTTGGAGGTGTGTACAAGCTGAACTCTCTTCTCTAGGTTTGTGTATTTTGAAGTACAGCATGATGCAATCAGATGACAGCAACAACATGGTCACCCCGTATTCTACGATGGAAACTTTAGACACAGTATTCTGAACAAAGAACCTCTAAGGATTAATTAAAAGCAGCACAAAAACCCACTCAGTTACTTAGATTTTTGTTGTATTTCTCATCCAAGAATTTTAAGCTTTCATTGTACTTAAATTACCTAATGCAACATGCACTGTTCTAGTAAAAACTAGAGTTTCCAAGCTTCACACTAAATTCCCTTTCTGTAAAGACATAAAAAAGTTAAACAAAAGTCTATGCCACTGGGATATTTTCCAGAAATATGAAGGTAGATTTTTTCTTAAAAACGCACTTCCATAGTGCAACTCTTTCACCACTCTGACCATTTAATTTTTCCGAGTACAAGTGTCTTCAGACTTTTCAGAGGTCATTTCAACAGCAGACAGCTTATAACAAAACCATTAGCAGTTTGGCTAGCTTAAGGAAACCTCTTACTTTCCTTTTTTGTTTATTATCACTGCATGAATCTGCAGCATATGAGAGTTTATAATTTCTCAGGCTTGTTAAATTCATGTTAAAGGTCTGTTTTCTTGTTGAATAAATTTTGTTCATATAATGCTGCCTATTTCATATACTGAGTCTTTAATAGCACCTTTGGTCTATGCGCAACTCACAGATCAAAACAGAGGACTAAAATAGGGGTTGATGATGCTATTTACATGTGTGATTCCTGCTGTCTTCTTGTTAGTAGCTTTAATATAATAGAAGACCTTGTCTGTTTTGTAATTAACACATCTTTACTGGAGAGATATTTGGAAGTGATTGCTGTGAATATACTGGTTAGTAAAATAAACACAATCACACACCACTTTCTGTTATCAGACAAATTTGTGAATTGTACACATTATACTCCAGATCAACAAACTGTGATATAACAGCCAAGTAGAAGACACATTTATATAACCCTTTATTTTTCTGAAAATATGTATTCAATCTGACCTTGCAAATATAATTAGCTTGTGGGATGTGTGGATTTCAGTACCATGGATGCTTTACTAATTGCAGCTCTTGGAAATAGATACTAAATATTTGGAAGCTGCCAATACAAAATAAAAACTGCATCTTTTTGTACATCTGTCTTAGCTTCAAAAAGCATAATAATCTAAAAAACAATAACTATACAGCATTTTTAAAGCATTTCCCCAGGGTCAACAACCCACAGTAGAGCCCGTATAATGTATTTTTAGAAACAAAAATTACAATTATCTTCAGTGCACTTAATTACTATGATTCGTAGTTATTCACAACCTAAAGACAAATGCTGGACTCCTCAATTGCTAACTAGATAAAAACCTGGCCTTTTATAGTCTGCACATAATTATTAAAAATAATGGCTTGATTAAAATTTAGGATGCTTAGTAGCCAGACTCATTTTAGCTTATTCTGAGAGTGTGAGTGTTATATATATATTACCACTTTTTCTAAAACAGTCTTCATAACTTTGTGGGGTGTTCTTTAAAAAAAGAAAAAAAAAATTAAGAGAATTTCAAGAGTACTTCATGCACTTGATTCCATTAAATCCCTCCAAAATCAGATCTACAAATAATATTGAAAGTTGCAAGACCCGCTGCATTTTAACGGTAAACTTCAGTTAGAAATAAGTCAGCCTTTTTTGCTTAAATTAAAAAGAAATTCTAACATCAATATTTTTTCCAGTGAAGAATCTATGACATATGGTGACTATCTTTAAAAATGTATTGTATCTTTGAAATTCAAATAACGATGTATTGTTTATGCCATATGTTTATGAACAAACATACCAGTGCTTAAAGACAACTCTGCGAAGGATATAATGTGGTTATGCCAGGTGTGGAAAAAGAAGTAATGTCCCATCTAAAATCTCTTTTATCACCTGCAACTGACCTGTTATCAACTGCTTAGTTTGTTTCTAGATTCTTTAAAAATGAAATGGAACATGTGACCTGAGAAGTGCAGCTCAGGTTTATGACCATTTCGTTATTTATGCTGCCATGCACTGTTAGACGACTACAAGTGAAGAACATCTTCTGTCCCCTGTAAGCCCACAACATAAAAAATTCAAAGAAATCTTACTTTTTATGCCATTTCCAATGAAAAGCACTAAGAACTGAAACTGACTCATGCCAAATGCATATCATTGAATTGCTGTGATTGTGAGTTTGAAGTTTGCAACATGGAAATTATTTATAAAATGTCAATTTTAGCTCTGGAAAATATATTCCTAGGAGTATGTGCATTTTCCTTCTTTATCCTTAGAGAATTGCTTACTTGTGGTCAAATCCGCAGTACAACTTGAATATCCATACTGGAAGGGGAGAGAACTACAGTATAATACATTTATCTTGACAAGTGAGGGCATGCATCCATAACTCCCAAGTAGCAAAGCCACAAGTTTTAAAGCTATATGCCTTAATGAAGATAAATGGACTATTCTGCATCCACCACAGCAAAAGGAAATTAAACATTTAATACTTTTCAACAAAAAGTCTTCTTGGAACTTTTTTTGTTTTAAGGAAGGGCATGAACTGAAGTAACCTATGTAAATGGAGTAGTCGGTAAACATACATCGTTTAATTAAATCACCGAAGTCCAAAGAACATGGCATAACAAATTGTAGAACACCAGCATTGATATTAACAGTTTTGGCACCCCATTAAAAAATTAAGAAGTAAAATATGCAAAATATGTTACTCTGACTATGTGCAACTACTATAAAAAATGCTGAGTTTCAACAAAACAGCGGTATACTGGCAGTAATAAAACAGTTCAATGACTAGGTTTAGAAAAAACCATCCTGAACTGAAAACATCGAGTGGCCTACACTGCAGTGCAGATGCAATTCATCTCTTACAAATGTGATTCTTCTGGAAAAAGAGCACCAATCTTTATTGAATCAACAGAAATCAAACCCACCGCAAAGGAATCTACCTTCCTTATTCTTCCAGTTGGGCTCCTGTTGAAATTCAGTTCTTGCCTAGATCAAATTAGGATGTTTCCACCTCTGATATGCAGGTTACTGCACCAAATGCTCTGTTCAGTCAATGTTAAGAAAGATCACAGAACTGTAAGAGTATCTAAATGTACTGGATGTTGTACAAAATGTACAAAAATGTACCTTTGACATTTCAACCAAAATTACACATTGTAAAGTTATCTTCTCTCTTTTAGAACTTTTCCCTTTACAGTAGAACAGTGTTGGCCAGCCCAGTTCTAATGAAAGTTGTTTCAGGTATAAAGGATTCTGAAATAAAATTGTAGGCATCACATGTTTTAAAATGTATTTTCTTCTAAAATATTACCTGCATAATAATTCACGATAAACAGACATGTCTCCAAAGCAGTAGTGACAATATAGTCAGTTTACTGTTTTGTTTAGTTGTTTTTAATTAATACTTTCAAGCTGTACCCTAATGACTGCTGAATTCACTTGTGTCCAGGGAAGATTTATTAAGATAAAGGTTATTAAAACAAATGCATGGTAGGGAGGGGGAGTTGCGTATATAAAGAAAACCTTATTAGATGGCTCCAATCTACTTAAAGTTCTCACAAACTTAGTTTAATGGGCTATTTTAAATTTCAGATTTCTGGCATTACACTAGTCTCTCCACACATCTCATTTTAAGGATTCCTTTTTTTTTGCTTTCTTTAAAAACAGTCATCACCTCCTCCAATCCTGTGGTTAATTCAAACAAACAAGGGAAAACAACAGGTTCAAAGGAAAAATAATAGCACTCTGATAGGAGAGTGGAGGTCTGAAAACACAATCTTTCAGAAAACTAGTGTAAGACTTATGTTCAGCTGAAGAAAATTCTTGAGGTTAGATGGTAATTCCAACACTCAGAAGAGTAATCTCTGCTTTTGACTTCACTCTTTTAGACTATCAAGGCATTACCAAGTTATAAAACCATTCACATACATATTTGTCTTGATAGGTTGGGAGGATTTGCAACACACACAAACTGTCTCAGAAAAGTTCAGCTACCTTTCCCCACATGCATTACCAAGCTGAGATAGTGTAGCATATAGAAAATTTAATCTAAACTAGAACGTAAAAGTAGCAGAAGAGATCAAAACTATTTGCAAATTGCTATTCTTATGGTGAGCACTCAATAAAATGACCATCTATTACTCTGAAGAATTAAAAACTGAAATCAGGTATTAACAAAACCGGATTGCTCATACACGTAACTAATTACACGCAGTCTTTCACCTAGATTTAGAGGTACCAATGGGCCAAAAAGAGGAAGAGGAGTGTTTTATGGAAGAGGTCGCCGGAACAGGTCATCCAGCAAATGAAAAACAAAGCTCTGTTCAACCACATGATCTTTGCAGCGGCATTTTATCCTATGCCTACATAAATTTTGTCCATTTTGAGAAGTGGACAAAATCTCATTAGCACAATAAGAATTAAAAATGTGCTGCAATACTACAAAATTTAAAAGTACAGTATTTGAGCCACCACACTTTTACAAGAGATGTAAAATGCTTTATCATTCTAAATAGAAATTTGAATATTTAAAGATATTATTTTCTTTATTAACAGCTCAAAAGGACTTTGAGACCTTCACCTTGCTCAAGACGACCTTGGCTTTGGACAGACACAACTAAGTTATGGACCTCCAGCAGCAACTCAGCTAAGCTCTCTTATCCCTTTTTTTAAATTTTTTTTTTTTTTTTTCTTTTAAACATACAGTATAACTGTCCCTCTTTGGGACCTCTAGGAGCATGATAAGAATATTTTTTTCACACTTTAAAAATGAGTAAAAGAACAAATGATAAAGTTCATCACATTTGTTACTCCTTTTAGAATAAAATTCTAAAGATCTCATAAATTGAACAAAATAAAGCAATTTACAACTTCCACTGACAAGAAACTGCTTGAACAAAATGGTTTTAGACTATACCCCACATTCTGGCTACTCTTTGCAGTATCAAACCTTCCCATTCCAGAAGAGGTTACTCAGACCACAGAATAAGGTTCTCCAATGAATTATTTGGCAGGAGACACTACTCATAAACTGAAATAGGGAGCTGCTGACTCTACACAAGGGGAAAAAAACCCCAACCCTGCAAGAATAATAAAGTATTGGAACAAGTATTCCCACGAAGCTGTTGCATATTAAGACTTAAGTGCGCAAAACCCTAAGCAAGCTGGTCTGAACTCAGTGTTGACACTGTGCACTGCACAAAGTCAGACTAGATGATATCCTGAGACCGTTTACAACTGGCATTATTTTGATTTACCTGACTACCCAAATGTACATGTTTTTTTCTCCTTGTACCCTCTGAATGAGATTAAGATAAGGACAAAATGCCATAGCAAAAATCTCTTTTGTGAAAGTGGCAGGATGCGGTTTAAGCACAAGATTAAGATGCATAGCATATTTGTTTTTATCTGTCAGGAGGTGATTAAGATGCAAAGTAGAATTTATCGCAAGTTATGGCAAAGACAAGTCTTTTCCTCAGAAACAATTTAAAAAAAAGATTTTTGCATACAAATACTTCTGACAGTGACTTGCTAGGAAAAATTACAGTATAATGGACATGATATTTTGCTGTATAAGAGATTTTGCTACATACCCTAGTAAACACCACAAGCGCCAACAAACTTCTCAGATGTACAAAATGGACTTCTGACAATTTTGGATATTTTACTGATCCTTACGCCAGCAATTATTAATCAAGGGAAACCAATGAAATGCCTCAGAGAAAACAAACCATTTTAAATGGTGACTTTTTTTATAATAAGGATTTAAAGTTTAAAACAGTTCAAAAAAGAAAGCACCACTTTTTTCTTAATTTAACATACGAGTGCAACACAGTAAGTTAATGCTTGTGGAGTTAAAGATGCTATGTTACAGTGGGTTTAGTGTAGTTATATTTTCCTTAAGAGGTGAGGAACAGCTGCTAAGTTAAGGTCCAAAAAAAATTTTATTTTTAACATTTGGCAAAGGTATATAGTTCTCTGTAACAGACATTTCAGTATGTATGTTGGAAATAAATATGAAATGTCAATATTTAGCTTTATTCCAGATCTTTAATTAAATTACTGCTTCTGTGGAATATTCTAAATATGTATTACAACTTCCATTGCACAGACTGGAAAACTGGAGGGGGTATAAGAAACATTTATTAGGAGGTACAAGATGAAGCAACAGCTAGCCAGGTTGCCCCACTGGATGTATTTCAGCATGTTTACTTTGACTTCATTCATACAAATCAATTAAAAAAAAAATCCAAAACATAAAGCGTTTTCTCTCTGGGTTCTGATAACATTGACCTTCAGATAAAATTCACTGATCTGTTGTGAGTTTATTTTACAGACAGCTAGAACATTATTAGCCTGAAAATTGCAATGTATGGTATGCAGTCATGAAAAAGCATACTGCATGCGAAAGAATATGCATGTAAAGTAATAAGATCTAATAATTTAGAGTTGCTTGTCCTTCATGTGTCCTACTATATTTATGTAATAATATCCCAGTCCCAAAATGGTCATTAAAGCAGCTGGCATTTAATCCACAGATCTATACGAGGGTTTTATTTTTATATAAGGATTTTATATGACTTCTTATTTTTGCCCATTGGCTTTAAGAAGACATAAAATGACTTTTTTTTTTTTTAATTGATGAGAATTATATGTATTCATATCTTTAAATTGCAATCGTACGCCCCTGTCCTACTCGGTGTTTGGAACACGGGGACAGCTAACAAAGAAGTTAACAAGTTTTCGCTTTCTATCAGTGACAGGGCAAACTGCTTTTTAATGCTTTAGCCAGTCAAGGTGAACCTGAGGCTCCTCATCAGAATTCATTTCAACTTCCTGACACATGAAAATAACCTCTGCCCCAGTTATTCTTCACTAGCACAACCATGACTGCTTCACTGACTATAAGCCATAGCAATTTATATGGGCATGGACCTGCCCTGAGGCAGGTTTAAGATTACTTAATGTGTTATTTTGGATTTTGTTTTTAAATACGTCTAATCTCAGTCAAAACACACCATATTAAAATCTTCTGTGCCACATGTTCACTACAATTTTTTGCCAGACAGTTATGCTAGTAAAAGGTATAACGAGTAATGATCTTGGACTCACATAGCTACATACACGAGCAAAAGCCCACCAGCATAGAGGCTACTACACCAGCAAAATTACCTCTGCAAGCGGTTCTTTTGCTGGCACTGAGAAAAAGCAGGTACTTCCCTGAAATAGGCTTAGCTCGAGTTGTCTAGCACACGAAGAGGCACTGGACGCCATACTAAGGCAGCCATGCACATGAAGCAGTCAAACCTGACCTAAGAAATCCCCCTGAGCTCTAATATAGCTGCTGTTCTCTCAGTTCATCTAAAAAACAAAATACGTTGTAATATAAGTGATCTTGTCAGCCAGGATCACAAAAGTCATACACATTCCATAGCCCAATCTCACCCACAAAATCAAGAAATTAAGTGGTATTCAGAATTTGGGTGATTCTTTCTATTTCTAAGCTTTTAAGGATGCACTTGCCAGAAACATGACAGATGTAAACTTTTTTTTAATGCGAAACCTGAGAATGTAATTTAATCTGACTGTAGCAGTTAGACATGTATGAAAAACAAACATTACAAGACTTCCAGTGATCTCAAGTACTGGCAGCAATGCCATAAGAAAGGCTGCATTTGGGAAATGTTTAGGTGGACAAAAATTTATTCCCAGTCAAAATAAATATGCCAAAGATTATTTTCTTGAAGAGAACAAAGACCCTCAAAGATGACATCTGTGTCAAACAACAGTGGCAAAAAATGTATTTTAAAAAAAAGCACTTAGTGAGCAAGTGTGCTGTAACAGTAGTGTGACTTACTCTGAGGCTTTTCTCCTGAACGGATTCAATAGCTAGCGAGGTCTAAATTAATTACTAATATAGTCCTGAACGCTATATTTTGACAAAATAAAAAGAATCCTATTTCAACATTTCTATCAGAGTGGGAAAATAAGAAAAAGCAAAAGGAAAAAGTTCTAAAAAAAATAAGTCAGGAGTAATTAAATATTCTACTGCATCTTTTTTGGCTTTTTATTTTCCCCCACAAAAAGTACCTAAATTTTCAGCTACTCTTTATGCAATTTAAAAGGGAGCAAAATTAATTCAGATGTCTAATAGCTTCCAAAGAACCAGAAGCTATTAATATTTTCAATTGTCTGTTACATAAACAAATTTGCTATAAAAATTAGAATTTAAAAAAACCCAACTGAAAATGCAACTGTGGCTTCAGAATATTTTATTATGAAATTAAGGGAACCCTTAGTGGAATTGTTCGGTAGCTTTAATGTGATCTGTCTCACAGGAAATATGATACTACAGCTTTACAGAAAATGAACACTTACTTTTTAAATATTTATAAATTTACATTAATATCACCCATATATACCATGACGCATTTCAATAATTATTCTACAATACAATGGGAGTGCATGCTCAAACAAAACACCTCAGCAGTATTTTAAAGCAGTAAACCACCTAGCCAATTTCTGTACGTTCTGTAGTTTTTCTAATCCACTCTCCCTGTGGTTGAGCAAAATCGAATTGCCTCTCACATTTGCAGACAGCTCTGTGAAGGTGATAATAGAGCTGCTCCCTGCTGTCATGAGGCAGGAAATAGGAAAATGGCATATGGGGCTAGAAAGAAATAAAAAGAGAACTAAACAAGAACAAAAGAGATTTCAACAAAGGACAACTATAACCCAATATGCTTTGCAAGCTAATCTCTTTTCATAATCATTTAACATACTTAATCATTTATCTGCACACTTCTCAAAAACTCAAATGCTTGACACCAAGTCTTCTGCAAAGTTTTATTGCCCAAAACATTTGCAATAGAAATCATACTAAAAGGCATCATATGCAACGCCTATAAATCGATGCCGCCTTAGTACCCACGTTAAGGGGCTGAACCTATTCCAATCTGTTAGTAATTGATCTTAGATTTTGTGGCTAAAATGTAATATCTGACACAATGCATACTTGGAATGTTAGTTGCAAACGTGTTGAGTGACACCTGAATAGCAAAATATTAAGGGAGGATTATGATTGGTTATGTATACTGACAATACGAAAAACTTCCAGCCTGCTTAAGGACTACTGATGTAAGATGCAGAATAAACTAAAAATGATCTTTTCATTTACAAGGAGATTTTTTTTTTAATTTTTATTTTTTAATGCAGAACGGACCTCCAAAAAAATTAAGAAATTTAACATATTTACAGTGTTTCTATATTAAATCTTAACGAAGTACCTTAAAAAAAAAAAGCAAAAGCAAGCCTACTATACCTTTCCTTTTACACTCTGAATGGGATCCACCACCACAGCAACAGCTCTTTCTGATAAGGCTTCAAAGCTCTGCTGAGTATTGATATCTACACCAGACAACCAACAGCCAAAGCCAGGGTGACTATGATACCAACCAACTACCATCTCAGGTCTGAAACAAAGAGGACATTGAGATTCTTAAAAATAAAAACACGTAACAAGAAGAAATAGTAATGTATCAGGGCATAAATTAGGATGAGCTGTGAAAAAAACACCATTAGAAATATTTAAATTACTCACCATAGTATGGTGAAATCACGGACATGAATAAATGCGACAAAAGAGGGCTATTATTAAGGGATGCACATTAGCAGTGGTAGATCATGCTTTCAGTTTTTCACCCTGTTACCACACCTTCACTGAACCAGTTTTTACCCTTTCAGCACTTGAGTAAATATCTACTCTTTAACTCCTTGGCATCGAGGGTTGAATTTTCACGGCAGAAAGTCCATTTCAGACATGGACAACGGGAACCAACGGTGGGAAAGGATTAAATATCAATTAAACCAGCAGTAGAACTAGGAACTCAGTCAAAAAGCAATTTGCACTGTTCTGTTCAGCTGCTGAGCCTTTTGCTAACATTAATTTTGAAGTTTTTCCCACAGTAAAAGAATTTGAGCAAGCAGACGACAACTGTTGAGAGGTAGAAGTGAAATAAAGATTTGTTTAAATACTAGGATCTTTTACAAAATTATTTCCCCTTTTCATTGAAATTGCTCATAAATAAGCTACAACTTCATTTTTTTTTTATCTTCAGTAAAAGAAATTAAAAAAAATAAATCAATCTTTTAAGGAGGTACTGGCTAGTAACTGCCTATACTAAATTGAGCAGCATTCTTATCTTTCTGTGCAATAATCAAAGCTGTAGGTTTAATGTGTGTGACAATCTCCTGACAATTGAAATGCATGAGGTGGATTGAATTACATGCTATGCTGCTCACCTGATTTCTGGGCCAATTATTTCCTTTTAAACATTATTAATAGCTCCTAAATCACTACTTTTGCGGAAAGCCAGCTGTTTCTTCTAAACAACATGCAGGGAGTACCTGTTACTGTCAGCCCTCTTTAGGGTGACTTACCTTCCCGTCTGTTTCAGCATATCCAACATTTTTGCTTGAAATACAGGATCAACTGCCTCCACACTGACACCCTGATGTAGAAGACAGACAAAAGCATAGTAGTTGTACATAAAGCAATATTATCTTTTAATTTGTTACTTTCCACAAACAAAAAATTGAACACCTTTCATAAGCGTTTGTTTAAAAGAGCAACCTGACTACTTTAGAACTACTTGATAAAACACCCTTAAATGTAAAATACAATTCTTATAAATGTATTTCAATGTGACTTTAAAAAGCTGAAAGAAGATTTTGAGTTGTGATTTAAGTCATCTCTACTATGAGTAAACATGATTAAACGTGCAAAGGAACACATCTTTTCCTCTTCTTTTTGTTCTGGAAACTCTGGCCTGTTGTTTCTCACAAGTTCAGTTCTACAGGTTTTATTCAAGATAGATATCACATACTAGCTTTTTGCAGATTCTACTTATACTACGCAAATGCATAAAATAAACTCAGGACAAAAGAATTTTAAAATTTCATTGATGTGCAGCTGAGTTACAAGAGATCCGGATCCGTGCTTCTCTTAAGAACAGTATTTCATTTAAGTTACACAAAGAAAGCATCATGAATTCCAGTTATACTCATTGTCTCATCACCTCTTTAAAGTATCTCTTCATAACATGAATATTCTTACTCAAAATTAAAATACATAATTTTTTTTCACATCACAAAAATAGCATTTAAGAGACATGTCACTGCAAGATCTGTCAAAGAGAGCAAGCTTGAAGTATATCTATAGCACCATCACAATTAAGGGCATGAAATACTTCTAATCAAACCTTTTACATTTTGAATCCTTTCCCTGGCTTTTAGTACATGAGTTTTTAAAGTTATCAACTCATAAATCTTATAAATGATGTTATACGAATATATTTATACATGCATAAAGACATAATGTCTCCATACATTGATATACACACTTAAATACTAGTCTTTGCTAAAAAAAAATTAAAATAAATCTGGTTTAACTTTTTTTTTTACTGAAACCTTTAAATCCATCAGACATGTTAGAATTCTATCTAGTAGGTTAAGATTAAGACAAAGATTGCATAAATGAGATAAACCAAAGAAAGCTTAAAAAAATATTTACCATAAGGAAAAAAAAAACAAACAGGTAAACAAAATCATGAAGGTCTAGGTGTAAAGAACTCACCGTTCCCGACTGTGGCATTGCAAAAACATCAATCACTCTCACAGTGTAATCATCAACAAATTCCCCGAGCATTAAACCCATAACTTCCATAGGGACACCAGCACGACCATGCTTCAACATCTGGAATTAAGACCAAATGACACTGTATGTTTAACAGGAGGTTCAAGTTTGACTTGGGGTAGTTCTTTCAGCCTTTGCTGATCTATGGATAATTTGCAACTTGTAGCACTTTTGCAAACTGTAAGGAACTGTAAAATAGTAAAAATGAAGCCAACAAAAGAGAAGTAATTAGAATAAGTTTCTTGGTCTGAGGGTTCCAAACAGTATTAATTTATTTTAAAAATTAGTCTGACCAGCACCTAAGGAGCATAAGTCCATAAACTTTGGATAGGTGCCAGGTGCTCTATCTCCAGCACTATACACAGATGCAGTACACACAGAACACTTACTTTCAGCAGTGCAAGGGAAGAGATATAAACCTGTTCCGCTGTATCGACCGCAGGAGCATCTGTTGGTGGCCCCTATGAAAAGAATAAATAATTATTTTCTCCACCGTTATTATTCTGTAGTTTCTAAATATTTTCTTCTGTTTTCCATATTACAAAACTCACAGAAAAATGCATATATAATTGTGACTGTGTGTTAAGATGCAGTTCCTATGAACAAAACAAAAAAGCACACCTAAACGCCAAACACTTCTTTACAGCACCTTCCTTCACTAACCTGTTTTGTAATACAAGTCACCTAGCCATCATCCCCCGTCTCCCCCATCCCAAAACAATACCAATCTAAAGAGCAATCCTTTCAGAATCAAATAAAAAACTGGCACGTATCGCACTGGGTACAAACCTGTTACAAGACATACAGTCTAAGAGTCAGATAAGTTTTCATTAGTCTGCCTTGCTGCAATGCTAACCTTCGTCAGCTGTAAAATACGGCCAGTTCTCCAATTAACTATGTGTTTCTTACAGTGGTGTGAATGTAAATGCTGCTGGGCTAGCATGATTAACTGGCACCAACACAAACAGCAATTTCCCTTTGCTTCATCAGCTTTCAGCTAAAGAGGACTTGCAGATAAAGGCTATGGGAGTACTTTGCAGATACACTGGTACAGTGAGAGAAAAAACGGACCTCCGATCCCTAGGTGGAAAAGCTGTGAACAAAATACTTTGCTCTTTGCCTTCTGAGTAGTTATTCAAAAATTAGCACAACTGTCCCAGGTGTGAATGATTGGTTGAAACAGGTTCTGTGTACTGTTGAAAATGAAAAACACAGGAGGCAGCAGTTTAAATGTCCCTTTCTAGAGGAGCAAGAGACATGTTGCTCTTATATACAGAATTCTGTATCAGCGTACCTCATTACAGCCAATTAACAGTACATCACTATTTATTACCAAACTGTGTACAGCAAATTTTCACTGAAAAGACAAAAGGTTACTTATGCAGTAAGTGATGTAAACTTAGAAGGGCAAAGCAGCAACTGTGGAGTAAGGTTAAAAAAAAAAAAAAGATACTCCACATTAAGTTAAAGGAGGAAAAAAATGGTGCTTTTACACATTTTGTAGATTTAGAACTTTGATTCCAGTTATAAGCAAAATTGGTAAAAAAAAACCCAAAAAAACAAATAAATTTTTGATTTTTCACTTAATGTGGAAAAATTCAGTACAACGTGCATCCACATGACGTCAAACAGAGACAGCCATTGACACAAGCCATCATCTCCTGAAGACAAAACCAGGAACATGAGCAAACAGTATATCAAATTTGTATAGTAATTGCCCTTTCTGCATACTTTCACTTTTGCACACACAGAAAAACATTACCTAGTCTTCAGAATGCTTTAAAGACAGTAAGAAAATTCAGTTTTGAGTCCCCACCCCAAATGTCAATTAATTCCTCCTCTATTAGCTCCAGATCCAATCCTTCTATTTTGAATCCAATCCTTGTACTTGGAAACTCACATACATTCATGGATCTCTGTCAACCACAACTGCTTCCTAACACCTTCAAACCTTTATTTCCAACTGACGTGATGCTGACCATCACGTCTTGATATTTGCTCTTCCTCACTTTTTAGTACTCATTGCTAATTCTTCTGACACTTTGGGCTTTCCAACAGCAATCTTCCAGCAGGTTTAACTTTCCATCTTCTACAATATTCTCAGCCAAAGGCTCATTTTTAAACAATTTCACCTCTTCATCAAGTATTTCCCTGACTACCCCCAGCCCAACAGTAAGATGCTCCAGTGGAGAAGTGTTCCTCCAACACTTAACGATGAAAAACTCTACGAGCACCCCTTCAGAACATCTCACAGAACCAGATGCACAGGGCACCTGAATCACTTATTCCAAGTTTACTACAATTAAATTGACTGACGAAGCTCCAAACGCCCAATGATTTTCTGGTATTGTTACTATGGTTTTTTTCCTCCATAAACATGTAAGTTTACTTTCTTAACTGTCTCTCTCCTGCTTTAAGTCTATTCTAAATGATCTCTTTTTTACTTAGTCTTAATTAGAAGTCTTAATACTTTGGAAAGCACAAAGACTCATATTTCCACTTAATCATTGCTAAGAATGAAGCAGAAATTAGTTGGGGTTTAATTAAAATAAATGTATGAGTTTGATAACAACCCCCTTCTTCATACATAAAGCTCTCTTCCAATTTTCTACCGGTTCTAGACCAGAAAGAGTCTGAAACGAGGGCAAAAGTACAAACACGGTAACCTTCTGCTTTCGGAAGAACCTTAACATCCATGCTGTAATCACCATACACATTCTACATTTGTCCCAGATTTTGTTTAACATTTCACTATGAGCAAATATCCTGTTACACCATTCAGTATTTTTTTTAAAATAAAGAGCAGCATTAAAAAAATCTCCCCCAAACTAGCATAAGTAGGTCTGTGATTTCTGGAAGGCTAATGTTGATGTTTCATTGAGACTACCTTCTCAAAAATCAGGAGCTTGAACTGAAGTTTATTCCACAGACTATGGCTCTTAAATAGACTCTCCCGTATGGAACCTCTAATGTCAGTTAAGACGGCAGGTAACACTGACACCCTTCCTGCAGCCCAGGCATTAATCACATCTCTGTCCCCCGTGTAGGCACCTGTGTTCACAACTTGTAAGAGCTTAATTATTCTTCATAACTTTTCCTATTTTAAAAACAGGCAGTAGATTCAACACTTACAGGGAGGAGACAAACATTATTACATCTTGTTTCTGTAACAAGGCAACTAAATTACCTTTAGTTTAAGCAAAGGTGACACCCTGCTTTAGTTCTTGTACTCATTCTGAATCTTTCCTTCTTTTATTATTTCTATACTCCTTGGAGCTTTCAAATGCTTGTTTACCTTGGTGAGAAGAGGCATTGTACTTTATCAATCCTTTAGGCATTCTAGTTTGTTTTCAAAACTTAAAGTTCTCTCTCCAGCTGCCAACACCCATAGCCAACAACTCATTTTCAGTATTGGAAATGTTGCTAATTCATAAATAAACGCTCCATTAGTGTAAATCAACTTGCTTAGCATGTTTTATTTTTTTGTGGGTTTTTTTTTAAGCCATAGTATTCACTCTGAATGATTTTGCACACTAAATCTGAGTTTAAATATACATGTAAGTGACTACACTCAGTGTTAGGAGATATTAACTGCAAACTTTACTATTTCACTTCAAGCTCTAGTTCTCCTTATAGATTACAATTACTAGCTAAATAATGAGAAGAAGAAACAACTCCTTGCACTGTTCCAATTATGTGTATTAATTTTCATGTTAATATTCCTTAGTTTTGAATATAGATTAAAATTAACTGCTCAAGAGAAGTCTGAAATGATTCTGATGTACCAATTTGGAATTTTGAGGAGAAAAGGATCCATAGGTCAAAACCTGTCCAGAATCCACCTTCACAACAGTTTAATTTCACGTTACTTTTCTACCAAAGATAAATTGGCACATAAAATACTGTAGGCACATACCTGTCTTTCTACAGAAGATTATAACCCAAAGTTCATCAAATTCTTACCTAAAACTTTTAAGGATTTAACAGATAAAACCAACAGGCTAGATCTTGGGTCTTTCAAGTAGTATACCTGGCTTCAGATGATGCCATTTGAAAAAAAACAGACATCTGGAAACTGGAACCAGTTTACTTCCATCTCTGACCACTTCTTTTTCCACAAATGGCTGATAACGTAACAGAGCCTTGGAGTGACAGCCGCAGCTTCTCTGTGCTACTTACACACTATGTGGGAGCTCGCTAGGGGTCACACGTTTTGAGATTTCTTTGGCCTGTTTCTGCTAGTCTTCCACAGAAGTTTATGCATTTCTTCCATGAAGCAAAGAGGAAGAAAGACTTTATTAGCTAATCTCTACATGGAGGCAAAGTATTTTACACTGACCCTCCACAGCATGTGCTATTATCACTGTTCATAAACTTCACTGCCTGCCAACTTTAACAAAGGAGCACCATCCTTATGAAGCAGAGTACCAAATTAAATTAACTGGTGTCAGAAACCCAAACAAGAAAGCATTTGTATCTGCAATGCAAAAGATCTGCTGGTACTTTTGGTTACATTATGGTATTCAAAGAAGGTCAGACAGTTCTCCCACTGCACACAGAGTTTTGCAAGACTGTCCATCTCACTGCAAAACAGCAAATACTGCCTTCATTCTGCCTGCCCACAGTTTTATTAGATAATTTCTTAGGAAACTGGAGAAAAAAAAAAAAGGGATTTGGAAACTGCAAGGAATATTGAACATTCTTTTTTCCCAGGCATTCCTGTATAAGCTGGATACGGCCACTACTAAAATTCAAAAACTGTTCTAAAAAAATACTGTTATTGTACTACTTACTGAAAATGGATGTTTCTTCTGAATCAACTATACATGCTGTCAGTCAGTGAAACGAGCAGCTTGATGGCCAGCCGTCTCGTAAAACCCAACCAAACTCTGGTTTTGTTTTTGTTTAGAACAGCAGAATTCCAATTTCAATAATAACTGATAAAATTAAATTACTGCTATGAAAATAGTGGTGGGGGTTTTTTGCTTAATTTTTTTCAGCAATTCTTGTAATAAGAAAAGAATCACGTTCAAGTTATGAACAGAAGATTACATTGTAATATTAAATTATGCATGATATTATTTTTGTTTCAAACAGGTAAAGAGATGATCCAATATAAAAAGCAGCCCTTTACTTGGGCAGCCCTTGTTGATGAAGTGTTAAAGGCATTTGCCATTCTAACAGGATAAAAACTAACGCCTTGAAGTGTTATCTACTCAGGCCTTTTAGCAAATTTGTTAACACTTTTAGGTATATTACTCCACCTTTCTCTTAGTGTGAACTGGTATCAATTATTTAGCCAATTTTATTATGTTATTAAAATACCTGCTGATTAAATGTGAACTAAAGTGTCATTTTAGAGCACTGCTCTTTATTTGTACTATTTTACATTTATTCAAAGAGGTACAGAAAGTCGACTCGATTAATTACACAAGCAACTGAGAAATGCTCCACAAATTGGGGCATTGTCTATTGTTTAAATGGATCTTAAACACTGCTCTGGTTTTACGTTAATAGCACAAAAGATGATTTTGAAATACATCATAGCTGTTTCAAGAAGCCCAGTTTTGCAAGGGCAACTGTAATAAAAAAGGCAGTGAACTAAAGTGCTGTAGAGCAAATCTTACCTTTATTGCACCAAACAACATATTTCTGTGTAGAATATAAGAACTGCTACAATCATAATTTTTTCTTTAGTTTTGCAATCAGAACAATTTAAATGTGAACATAGGACACACAAGCGAACGCTGACCGCTATAGTGTTTATTTCTTTCCCAGTAAGCTAAGAAAGAACCTTTTAATAGTTTAATTTTGCGAGTATTAAACAACTAGTGTGAAAAACAAGCTGCATGTAAACTATTTCTACTGCCTCTGCTTCAATGACTAGCTGAGGCAACCTGTTATAGGAGGTGTTAATTGGCAATAGGAGTACAAGTCAGAAGCATGTTCCCCATCGTCCTAACCCAGCAAGGCTAGGTCATTAAAGTGGAAATGAATTCTTTCATGCCGACTTAACCCTTTCAGTACATATTTTCAGCTGTTATATCTAAAGACAATTGAGAAAGATTAACTAAAAAAAAACAAGACAGAAAAAACTTGCATTACTTTTGAATTTAAGAACTGTTCACCCCCCCACTTTTTCTTCCCTTCTCTACCTCCTCCAAAAGAAGTGTTTCAGATAATCATGATATTTATTATGTAGGTGGGGGGGGGAGAAGGGCAACTAGGGTATAAATGCAATGACAATCATTGTAAAACAATAATTTCTCATATTAGCGGATGTGTGGAAAGATCAGGCACTTACAGTGAGCTTGAAACTATCATTTTGTGGAGGTAAACCCAATGGTGGCGTATAGCTTTGTACGAGGGGAAAAACATTACAGAATACTACCTGCAGAGAGGACATAAACTCGAGCAAGTGTACAGAGGCGGCAGAGGTATTAGTGATAATAAAAAGACCTTAGAAGTTCACCAGAGTACCACTGTTCTTCTCTACTTACCCTTTGTCAGTAAGTGGTATAACCTGATGATATAGTGACATAATGAATAAATGATTTCTTAGATCAGCATAGTGCTTTTTACACATTACTAAACCTAAAAATCTAAACAAAATTGTGATTGTGGAACAATTTTTCCTGTACTGAGACAATACACTTACAGAAAATACCAACTCGTAACTCCCATCAGTGGAAGGGGTGAAGGGAGTAAGCCATATTATCCCTGCACCTCAGTGGTTTTAGCAACGTTGTCATGACAAGCACCAGAAGCCACGTACTGCATTTTCTGCAGTACTGGAAGTTAACATGATCAGTCATGACAGAGAAAATGATCCAGTTCATAAAAAAAATTGAAAAAAATCAAAGAGTTCGTAAAAAGGGAAAAATATATTATTTTGCACTGTGAATCACACACTAATTAGTAACAAATTTGAAATTTTATTGCAGTTTTCAAGCTCGTACACACAAAATTTTACAGTTAGTTCCACATCAACAGGATTATATTTTGAAACTAGCATTATGTCTAAACAGTTTGCATGTTTAGGCCCATTTTTATACCAATTATAATCAAGCATACATAACAGACCACAAAATACCATAAGTCTCAACAAACAGCCTAGATTTCTGAAAGGATCACATTGTCTTGTTACACCATATGTCAGATGAAATAAAAATTGTAGTAATATGTTTAGTCTCATAGACAGTCTCATAGCCTCCAAAATGGAGTAGAGATACTAGGGAAATATTATGGCATCAATTGCTACTTTAAATTAAAAATATCTGCCAAAAAACCTTAACAGGCTAGATAAAAAAAAAATCCTCAGTATGTTTTACAAAATCCTGTCTCCTAAAAAAAATTTATCCAGGTTCACATTTACAACAGAGCTCCATAAACAGCAATATAGATGGACTTGAAATACACAATGTCTCCCATCTCCCCTCCTCTTCAGAAACCAAAATTACAGAACATAGAACTTTGTATAGCTTCGAGCAGTTGGTTAAACTGGTTGGGATCACCAGTTTGCAAACACCTCTTCCGTGCAGAGCCAAAACTTTACTATGTACCTTGTCTGTTTGTTTGGGGTTTTTGTTTCTGTGGTTTGTTGCGTTTTTTTGTTTGTTTGTTAGTTAAATTAAGCAGAACTTCAAACAAAAATAATCTCTAGTTCACTGGGACACTCCACAGAGAACCTGGCCAGAATTGCAGTTAAAGAAAATAAGAAAAGAAAGGAAGCCACCAAGGTTTAGCTTATATTTCTGTCCTATCCATCTATTGGTAATCTTTCTTGCACCATGAAGAGTTTCATGGAAGAGGTATGGTAACCCACCAACACGACCACGTGCAGGATTTCCCAGATACCTATAGAGTGTAATATGTTTTGCTCATCTCATTGCCCAAAATTGGCAAAAAATTTAAAAGGTCTTTTATAAAAATCAGCACTCCTGTTTTCCAATACTACCATTGAAAATATTCTTGAAGACTGAGGCTTAAAGTTTACTAAGGAAAAAAATATATTTACCAGGATCTGGCATCAAATGATGCTAGTTGAATTTATTTTGAGGTCAGATAAGCTTAATTTTACTAAATTGTACTTTACAGAAAGTCATTCTACTTAGTCTGAATTTTTTTTTTAGAAATAGATATTTATTACCCAATATTAACGTGTATTCATGATATAAATTTATTTACATATATCATCTTGACACAATTTGCAATAGTCAGACTTTCTGCAGTGTTCCCAACGCAACTGTTGCAATGAAACTGCCGCTTAAGTGTAATCTTTCCTGGTTTTGGTGTTTCCTTTCTCTTTATCCCATACAATCTACAAATTCATTGAGACACGCAAAAAGCATGGGAAGGTATGCTGCGTCACTGTAGTTAATAGTCATTATTGAACATAAGGACAATTTGGACTAGATGACCTTTAAAGGTCCTTTCCAACGCAAACCATTCTACGATTCTATGACAATGTTATGGTTTATCAAAGAGCCGTAAGATCACGGACACAAAACAAATCCTCAGTAATGTTGTACACGTTTTCAAAAAGAACTACTATTTTTCCCAACCTCAAGCTACTGGGAGAAAAGAAAATCCAGAAAATACAAAGGTCAGTTTCACTCCAGAATAAAACCAGGATTAACCTGTTATCTATTCCTATCACCATTACAGAAGGTATTGGGATTTAGAAATGAGAGCCTCAAGGCAGGTAACGAGTCAGCATTTGTACCTTTTGTCTGCGTCCGGAAGTCTTGCTCTAATGCAGATTTTTGATTACCTTATTCTAGACACAGTTCTGCCAAGAAAGCAAGGTAGCCCTCAGTGGGTGCTGTCTTGAGTTCACCCTAAAATACACTTTGTGCAGCAGAGCAGTTAAAAGGAGTTTACTCAACATGTAAGAGAACACACCAGGTTCTATATGCCTACAGGCTCTCTGTTGTGAAGAGCTGGTCCTCAGGACACAAGCAGGTGAACTGGGAGACTCAGTGGCAATATGCCAGGAGGTTAGTTGTTTGTAACACTTTTTAAAAACAAACAATAAACCCCACACCACTATTAACACAAGAACAACACTTCAAACTTCTATGAAAATCTGAAGAGAATTCTTCTACACCACAGGAAGAAAACAGAAGCCCTTGTTCAAAGGTGCTGTATAGTAGCATTGCAACTTAGTATTCAATAGCATGGGATTTCAGAAAGAACAATTTCTAAGAGAAATAAATTAAATCGATCACTGTAAGGAGGCTGTTTCCAGCATACAGAAAGGAACACTTCAAGTGAACAGGTGTAATGCAAAAGGCAAAGATGTCTGCTCTCGTTTAGTCTTTTTCCCTGTTCTTTCTCATTATGGCTACACTCATTTCCTTGTCCAAGCTCCTTTGTCTCTTCTGGTGAAAGTCGGCTGGACTGCACTGGCAATTAAATTGAGAAGAGAAAAGCTAATTGCCTAATTATTAGAAATAAGGAAGTTTAAGATCTGAGGCCAAGAGGAGGCAGCTAAAAATGTTCTCCAGAGTTTACAGGAAAATAGTAGATCAGAGGAAACTGATAATGCTCAGGCACAACCCACTAGCTTTGTTATTTTTAGTTTTGTTTGTTTGTGATAGCGCAGCCCATCATACTTTAAGGCAGCTTTTATAACACAAAGTACACACTGTGTTGTAAGTACAGTCATAGGACTGTTCCTAAACCCAAATCTAGCATGCTTTTCTCTCCCTCTCCCATTAGCACTTTTGGATATAAATCACGTTACTATCACTCAACTGTGTTTCAAACGTAGATGCGATGCCCAATCACTTTCAAATAAGCCTATGCCCCCCATGAAGCTATCATCAGCTCCAGTGTAAGAAGATCCAGGCCACACTGGTACCCTAAATTTTATATGAGGCTTTCAGTTGAACAGCCCTGTGTTAAAACACTAACCGATGCAGTAAAATACTCAGCCCAGTCAATGAAAGTAAAACAGCACAGTTCGCTGTATCTAAGGTGTTCTTTTTTCTCCTTAAAACAAAATCATATATTTTGGATATATAAACCGATGCTGAGACTTTCTACAGGAAATAACATAGGCAATGGATTAAGTCCTTTGAACTTTTTACGGGAGCTGATGTTGGATGTTTTTAATGAATGAAAAGTGTTTGTCACTGAGAAGGCTTCTCTACTTTTTAAATGGGTTGATACCTTCTGGGGAAAAAAATAGAACTGGAATAACCACCCAAATTGTACACCATCTTATCTACTGGGAGGTATGCTAGAATTCTAGAAATATTAACATTCTTAGTACTTGAGAACTTTGCTGGAAAGCGTCTCAGAAGCAATGGCACAGAAACGATGCACAATTTTAAGAGCTATAATTCAGATTTATTCCCCTGGTAGAGTATTCTCAAAAGGAGTATATCTGAAGCTTCAAATACGTGTGAGAAACAGACATTAGCATATCACCACAATTCAAACCACATAAAGCACATACACCCAGGAGACACAGGAAGGAAAAGGTCATTCAGGTGCAACATACCAAAACACTCTACAGCTTTCCAAAGGAAAAAGCACTTCATTACATTAAAGACAATACGTTTGCATCCTTCAAACTAAAACCCAACCTGTTTCAAGAATCAATTAACCAAACCAATTTTCAATAAGATGTTGGATGGGGTTTTGGCATTTGGGGCTTTTTTTGTGGGGGAGGGATAGGGGTGTTTGTTTGGGTTTTGAGGTGTTTGTTTGTTTGGGGTTTTTTTTGTTTTTGTTTTTTACATAGGGAATCTTAGGATTCAGATTACCCAGCTAGAACATGTCATTTACTTCAAGACACACATCAGCTTAATGAAGTAGCTTGAAGAAACTTGCATTTAATTGTCAATTGGGAATGAACTACACTGAGCCTGACCCTCCTTTGCCTGCCAGATTACCAACTCTTATTCTGAAGCCCCACAAAATACTGAGCCAGTAGTGCTCTTTTCTAACAACCATCCTGGATAGATCAGCAGATGAAACAGAACTTTAGATCAGTGGCAGGTCTCCCAAGTTCCCACGGTGCCATAGATTTACTAAATGGGATCAGCATGTTCTAAAAAACCATGATAATATGAGGGAAAAAGGTTCCACAGCATCGAGCAGTGCAATGCTTGAAACCTCATAATCAAAGTGACAGTTTTCAAGTGCCATTTACAATGCCCTAATCTGGAAACATCCCAGCTAACCCATCTGATCAACTATTTCACAGATGGAAGCACTTGATGGCTAATTGGCAAGTCCATTATTCAAATAAAATAGCTATCTGCACTTCTATTTTCTATATTCCAAGTCAAGGTGTAAACACTCCTTATAAGACACAGGTCACTTCTCTGTCTCTCCCTCCCTTCCCATTTGGATTTTTTTCCCTTTCCCTCTGCCATAAAATATGTTAATTCAGAAATACAGAATCAGTTTTATTTTCCATTTATTGCACTAGAACAGTTGTCTGCACCAACAGAGCAATGTAAAAGAATATTTTAAAAATATATCAAGTAATGAAAAATTATTTCAATGCCATTTTAAAAGTGTCATTAATTATTTCACTGCTGCCTATCACATCTGGATTCAAAAAAATAGACAGGATTGTGTTAGCATGGACAAGAACTTGTATACCTTGGATTATTATTCTCAAAGTGTTAGGGATAGAGAGCTCTGCTAAAAATGCACTTAATTTGCTCACACTCTTAAACAGTATCCAGTAGGATTGCCTAATAGAGGCATATGTGGAACTGATTTCCCTAGCAAACAGTAGTTCTGCGTACAAAATGAAGAGGAGTGTTGCTCCAAATTCCTGCCTGCTACATAAGTAGAAGCTTTTACATACCCCACAAAGCCTGTTAATTTGTCTACAGCAAATGTACAATGCAAAGTGAAGTATTAAATCACTAGTGAAATTCTGTGGTAGGCAGTATTCCAGTGAGATGAACAGCGAGAGATGGAAAAGAATGAACTAGGAGAGGGAAGATAATAATTAAAAAAACCCAACATGACAAGGGGCAGAGGAAACCATACAAGAGAAGAAAAACAAAGGCATTGCCAAAGTCTGAACTCCGACAAACTACAGAAGGGAAATTAAAGTAATATGCATTTTGTTTGGGACGTTGCAACACTGTCAAACTTTAACCATTCCTCCACATCTTTTTTTAAAAAGCTTAAATCACTCATTCTTCTTATGTGTATATCACGGGAGCAGAAATTCAAATGCCTACAGTACCAGGCACATAAGACACAAACAATTTCTGCATGAGGTAGTGTTGCAAAGAAGGTCTTATTTATGGTATCAAGCTCAAAACTAAACACAGGTACCTTCCCATACAAAGAAAACAGTCAATGACCAAGTTCACTGCCAGAAAATACTGTGGATGGCTGATGTGATGCCAAAAGCTACCAGATTCTCTTCCCTCCTCTCTTGTCCACCCACTGCCCAATGAATACAGTCCTTTGTCCCTCTAAGACTAAAAGAGAGGAAATGGCTCAAAATTTCTAAGCCACAAGTCACTGTAGGGAAATTTTATTGTTGAAATATCACTTTAAGATCACTTCCTTAAAGATTTGTTCATTGGCCATATGAAGACAGGCTTACAGTCAATGGAATTTAGCACCGACAACAACATTCTTCAAAACTGAAGGCAAATCAGCCACTCAACAGCACACTTACGGAGCAAATTAGTAAGAAAAGAGAAGAATCATGAATTCACTGGAAGCAGTTTTCAAGTGGAATACAAGACACCAAAAGACTTGAAAAGAAAGTTGTAAAAACATGAATCCAAAGAGTACTTGGGACAACATATCTGAGTTTGGAAATTAAAAAAAAGAAAACAAACAAAAACTCCAAACAAGATAAACAGAAGAAGTGCTTTTACCAAAGGGAAAGAACCAAGTAACTGCTGTTGAAGATAAGGCAAGTCAGTAAGAAAGAATTCCTTGGCAGAGATCAAATAGGAACTGTGCTGACCAAGCATTTGCTGTTAACTTGAACATTAGTTACAAAGCAAATCAAATGGACTGTTAGCAGACTTTATGTGATGCACATCTCTTTCTAAGCAAAGATCTAGCTACAAGAAAAAAAATAATCCCAAATTGAGTTATAAAATTACTTTGAAAATGCTTCTCTTTTTCTACAAGACTATACACACAAATGATTCTTGTGTTAGCAAGAATGACTGTCAGATGTTTTTACTATGTTCAACCTTAAAGGTAAAACCTCTGAAGACAGAAGATCTATGACACAGCAATAAGAAAAACAAAAGCTTTGTACAGTGTTTAAAACAGTCTAGCACAAATGAACGGTAATAACTTTGTTTACTTTCTAGCAAGACAAAGTATGTCCAAGAAATACGCAACTTCTCTCTTCTACCTCAAAGCCATCTGATTCACTCTGGATTCTCTCTCAATCTCAATTATCAATCAATCAATCTTCAGAACAGAAGTGAGCTTTGAAGGTCTATTGAAACACCATATTTTAAGGATATAAAATTATTATTTTTGAAAAGCCTTCCTGCTGATTCAATAAACCAAAAGACTACAAAAGTAGTCGAGATACCCAGTGCAAGCAGCAACTTGCATAAATAGAATTCAGTTTTCCACCTTTTTTTAATCCAACACATACTCATCAATTCATTTAAGAGACAATTCCATATTTAAACAAACACAGAGCAGCTTTGCAGGCCAAAGCTGCCAGAGGAGTTCAGCGAGCTTCTTCTGAATGTTATGTTCTATTGTCTGCCACAATTTTCTAGCAAGCTTTAAGTTAAAGCTGAGAAATTCAGAAAGCAGCAGAGAGAGTTAACTGTAAATCTGAAAAACAGCTTTGATATGCGTCAAGTTCAGAGAGGACTAAGAAGTGAAAGCTTGAGTGATTAGACTGCGCAGATGTTAAAAAAATGAAGAGTCATGAAGCAGGCTGGCAGCTCAGAGGAACAAGAGAAATAACTGTTTAAGAAAGTGAAACTAAAAATAACTGAGGGCTGCTTGAAGATTCACTAAGAGAGCGTGAATAGAATTTTAGCTATAAAAAGGAAAAAAATTATGCACCAAAAGTTACAGCTTATTTGGCAAAACACCTAGAGGCTCTAAATCAGCTTACAATATTTCACCAAATGCTTCAGTATTGAACCACTCCTTTCCCAGTTATACTGGACACAAACACACTACACGGAACAAAAAGAAGCTGTGGGTTTAGCAATTTTAATCATCCCACAAGCAAACACACAAACATCATGAAGCCTAAGACAAACAGAACTGATCCCTCCAGAAGAACAAGAGTCTGGATTCTCAATTTAGAACAGAGTCCCTGAGGCAGATGAGGAAAGAACAGAAAGGTCAGCTACTGCAGCCGGCCAAGGCTACAAAGAAAATTACACTGCAGCCCTTTCCTTAAGGAAATAGTTCTTCCTACAAGCCTCAGACAAAGAAGTTCCTAATTATTTTTTTTCCTGTATCCACAGTAGTCAGCACAATGTAATAACAGCAGCTTGATTTTATTTTTGAAGACTGCTGGCCACACCAGTTGGCCAAGGAAAAAAGCACTAGGACTTGCTTCAGTGGTAAGCCATACAATGTGTGTAGGTCTCCCACCAGAATGGGACAGCTGACAGGGAGGCCTTTTTGCTTTGAGCAGAGTTACAGAAGTGAGGACAAAACAAACAAGACAAGACACAATAAAACACACATAGAGGTGGCTACAGCTACCTGCAAGTGACACATTCAACCCAAATTACCTCACAAAACTTACATACACTTCAGTATCTTATAACGCCCATCACAGTATGATCCAAGGACCAAAATATATAATTTATGAAGGGGCAAGTTGTTATGCTCAGCCATTTAGAACAATCTTCACGTTCTGAAGATCCGTATTATTGGAAATTGATTTTTTAAATTTTATTCTGTGTTTCCAAGGCTTTTCAATCCAAACTTTAAAGTGTTCAGACAACAAATGAAAGGTTTATAAACATTCTGTAAACTCAGTGCCAGCACAAGAGTTCATATTGACAAAAAAACCCCAATCAGGCTGTAACAATGATTTGCATACACTTAACATTACATCCCCTAGAGTCAGGAATTATTACTATGAACTCTGCTTTTTTTGATGCTGTTTTTAAATATAAAAAAGCAATATTCCAGAATTGATTAATATTAAAGAGAAGATATTGACAAGCTATATACTAACCTGTCCCAGCCCAGGCATACCTCCTCCAAGTCGCAGAAGTCTATCCATATTTCTAAAAAAACAGAAACAAAGGAAAAACGTTCCCAAGCTCTGAAGTGTTTACTAAATTGCTATCTATATAATTCACCTTCAGTCACTCAGTATGTCAAAAATATTGGTGGTAATTACAACACAACATCAGACTTCCTGTTAATTAACACCACATATTAATTCAAGAAGCTGTCTTCCATGCTAATTAACAGACCTTGTTTTATTGCTTTGGTTTTGGGTTATCCCCATTTCTGAAGACAAGCACTCTTGTCAAACTTTTCAAAACTTTCCTATCATTCAGTTAATTGGGAGATTTTTGTTGCTTAAGAACAGCACCTACATCCAGGAAGTGCCTAAAACTTATTAGATATACAATCAAGTTTACTCCAATTTGTTCAGAAAGCATCAATAAAAATGTGAAAGTAAGGATTTTAGCATCCTCATTAGTAAGTTCTGCGCTAATTAACTTACAGCTTGTCAGTTATCATCAAAACTACATGTGAAAGACACTGAGCAGATTATGGATCTCTGAATTAGCATCAAAAGCTTTTTTTTTAATGAACTCATTATACTAAAAGAAATACTGTAAAGTAAACATTTAATGTGTATATAGTTAGAACACTAGTGACAGTGCAGTCATTTAATACATTCCCAGTGTTGCATGTGCCATTGCTTTAGTGTAAGATTATTCCAATCAATGTAACTAACTTGTTACCTCAAAAAAAAAAAAAACTTCTCTTTCTCTATCTTGCAACTTTCAAATGAGTGATCTCCAGGAATAAAAATTGTTAAGGTGCCCGACTAAAAAAAAATTACACTGATGTTTATTTGTCTGCAGTTTATTCACTTTCTATTGTTGAAAAGCAAACTAATATTTAATTGTGGGTATCTAAGTAAGGGTTCCGTCCCAACTGTAACAGACTTTTATCTTGTTTACTTGGCTTTTTCAACTACTTAGCTTTATACAACAAAACTATGTGATAAAATAAACAAAAACTACTGAATATTACTTTTTAAACAGCTGCTTTCAGCAAATCAAGCCAGTTACAAGGCTTACAGAAATTAGTAAATTTTACTGGCTTATTTTATTTGTGAAGTAGAAGATACAAAGTAAAGCATCAGACACTATGATCATAATTGCACCAGTTTTAATACATTATAAAGCCTGTTCAGGTGCTCTAATAGCAATTGAGAACAGCAAGTAATGACATTTCCAAAATACATTCATCCTCAAAATGTTACATTACATGTAAGAAAATTATATACGTAATTCCGATACACTGCATTAACAATATTTATTCAAGAACCTTCTTTTAAAATTAATTATGCAACGGAACTTTGAACTTACCATGAAAAATAGATTTGCTTTGTATATTAAAAATAAAAGTCTTTATGTTGAAGGTAAATGTCATCTCATTATTCCTTCAGAAATTTGCTAGTATTTTTACTGGCTAGATACTAACAGGCTTTATTTCAGTTTAAGTTTAAAACAAGTATTTTAAGCTTCTCGTTAACACACAGGGAGGCAGCATTTAAGGCTAACAGTGGACAAGATTATCTAACTCCTACTTTAATCATGTATGGAATTTTACCAATTTCAGACACATGGATCAGTAACACTTGCTCTATTTGTTAATTTCACTTTCCTAGTTTAATGCTCTAGCAAGCTATTAGTTTGTTGACTCACTACCTTGACTCTGTAGAACGTGCAAACCCAACAACTGCAGCCTCAACTATGAATAAGTACTTTCTTAAAGCTACCTTGTCACTATATGAATTAATATGAAGTTTATTAAAGGTCAATGGTTATGTTTTTCTTTTCAGAAAGTCATTGAAACCAAGCTTCTTTATTACAGGCAAAAGCTGCACACAAAGTGTATACAGTTTTCTATCCTGAACTACAATAAATTCCAAATCAATTTGTAGGATTTCCACAGAAAGGTTAAGTTGCCATTTAAAGGTATTATGTAAGCACACGGTAAATGGCTCCAATAAAGCAGTCACGAGTACAAATTAACACCAACTCCATTTCATTTTACCCCTTTGTGGTAGATACTCCTCCATTGAAACCCACAATGATTCATCTTTCATGACACTAGTGAGGGCTGAAGAGTAGCTGAGAAGTAGATTAAAACTACCAAAATTATGATTTTAATCAATCACGGTTGTACATTTATTTTAAGAAACTCTTAGTCTCTACAACTGGTAATCCTAAAACTGGCCTCTCCTACAACTACAGCAGCTTCCATAAGGTGATGAGATACATTACCTATGTACATTTAAGAAATAATATTGAATAACAAATCTTATACCTATTAACATTTCACTTTAGCAAGTGAAAAACAATAGTTTTTTTCTAGATCATTAATATTTTCTTTACGTAATTTATTCCAGTTTCTAACCCAACAGAATAGTACATCATTTATAGAAGCACATTTTGCTGTATTAAAGTTGGATTAGACTGATTAGTTACACAAACTCATTACTGATCAGCATAACTTTCCAGGTTTGGAACAACAAAATCTCATTGTCTTACAGAACTGGAGGGATATAACACTTCCCACCTAACTATCACAGACTAGCCACCAAACTGAAGATGTTCAGATTCTCAAGATGATAGATAGCACAGGAAGAAAATCTCCACAATCCAGTTCTAGATGCACCACAAATTATTTCACTAGCTCCATGGCTCTGGTTAGAGTTTTGGCAACTAATACTTTACTTTCTTATTTGTAAATGGAATTGTTTTAGTAGGTTATAGTATATTTAGACCTAAACATATTTGTTCATAAACATCTGAAGAATTTAGGTTAGCGATCCAAATTAAAACTAATTTTAATTTTTGTTAATCCACTGTGACCAAATATTATTTCAGCCATAGATCTGCTTACAAAATAATGCTTTTGTAAACCTTAAAACAGCTTGAGCAAAATTTTTAGACCTTAATTAAGATAACTTCAGCACTTACAAACAAAGTAAATATGCATTTCTAACCTGGTGCTCAGCAAGGGGTGATCGCAGAACAAACTCAGCAGCGGCTCCCACTTTCTGACTATAAAGATGATGCCAGTAGGTCTCTTTCCTATAGAAGGAAATAGAAAGCAGGGGAAGGGCAGAAACCCAGTAAAATTTAGAAACAGTACCACATGTAAAAAGAAGTATTACATTGATGACATACAAAAGGACAAAGCACCATTGACGAATAACCAAAAGAACACTTTTTTTGTTTTTTGGCTTGTATCATATAATCCCTGGAAGTGGTACATGCCATGTCTTGCTCAAGTATCTGTATCACTGAAAGAAGTTTCCAAGTTTCTCAAAATGACATGGAAGACTAAAGTACTTTAATAACCAGTTTAAACAACTTACAGCATATCAGTAATTTAAAATGCTGTTAGAAACTGAAACTATGGTCCTTTATTACTACTGTAGAAGATTTTGCCATAGCTAAGATGACTTAACCACAAAGGCAAAGAGCAGTCTGCAAGTATGGATGGTTTTCTTGTCTATTTCTGCAGGAGCAGTTGGTGTGACTGGGAAAGTCTGAGGCCTTTAGGTTTGCCTGAATTCAAGTTGAGAAAGAATGCTTCACATTCAGTTTAGGAGTTAAAAGTCGTGTTGTTTTCCTCCCAGAGAACACTGCCCACTAATTGCATCCACTCAATCATTTGTAGTGCAGTGTTTTAAAACCGATCTGTGAAATGATCTGTGGCCACGATCCGATAGACATTTTTTTCAATGTCAATGTTAACATAAGGAGCAGTGGGGAAGCTGCTGCTGCTGCTTACCAACTTGATGCTGCTTTCTCAGTACTGCCAGGACAGCCATTTGTGTAGCCTTGCAGTAAACTGATAGGCTAACAAAAACGTTGTTTTAACCCTGTTCGCTTCTCTGAAAGGATTCACACTGCATCCCAGAAACAGTTGTCTTGGCATAACAGAAAAAGAGGTCTTCTAACGCTAGTCCAGACTCCAGAAGACATCTATGTCAAATCATTCTTTAAGCTAAAGCTGCCCAAAGAATGTCTTTGGCATTTTTGGTTGTGTTTTTTGGTGGTGTTTTTTGGTTTTTTGTTTGTTTTAAGTAACTGAAGTTATTTAACAGATACCCTTCTGAACCTTATCTCAAAGAAGTCCTGGTTTCGGCTGGGATAGAGTTAATTTTCTTACTAGCAGATGATATAGTGCTATGTTTTGGATTTAGGATGAGAATAATGTTGATAACACACTAATATTTTAGTTACTATCATTATATATCAATATATTATATTATTATAGTTACCTCATAGTAGTATGAGAAGTCAGCAGCTTCTCATACTGGCCTGCCATCAAGAATATGAGGGGCACCTAAGAAGCTGGGAGGGGACACAGCCAGGACAGCTGAACCAGACTGGCCACAAGGATATTCCATACCATATGACATCATGCTCAGCACATAAACTGGGGGAGCTGGCCAGGAGGCAGGGGTGGAAATCACTGCTTGGGAACTGGCTGGGCATCAATTACTGGGTGGTGAGCAATTGCATTGTGCATCACTCATTTTGTATATCCTATTATTATTTTCTCTTCGATTGCTGTCCTATTAAATTGTGTTTATCTCAACCCTCAATTTTTCCTTTTTTTTTTTCCTGATTCTTCTCCCCATCCCACTGAGGGCGGCAGAGAAGCGAGTGAGCGGCTGCGTGGTCCTAGTTGCCAACTGGGGTTAAACCACAACAGAAGAGCAAAGGAAGATGTCTTAATCTTCCTGGAAAGTTAGAGGAGAAAGAACAAGTCAGAGTTCCTCAGTGCTGACAGGTTGGGGTGGATTTCCACTAACAAGTCAAAAGAAGAGCTGCTACATTTCTGCCAGCTTCACACAAGGAAATGGTCCAGGAGAGATCAGATGAGACAGGACCACAACAGCCAGCAGTTATAATAGCACAGGCTGCAACAGAACTGCCACCAGTTCACAAGCGGACTTCAGAGTTACAACCCAATCCACTTTTAGCCACCCAGGGATCTTACATTCCCTTTAACCACCTCCTACAGCGATATTAAAGAAACAGATCTCTGTGAGATCCCTGGGGGAGGCACACCACGTGGTAACTTATAGTTGAGAATTTTTCCCCTTGCTGCTGCAAAGTGCAAAAGGCCAGTTTTGATTACACACTTGCCTGTTGTTTTTTCCCCTATATACATACACACACATACATATAAACTTACAAATATATAAAAAACAGAGAAAAGTAAACAAACAGTTCACAGTAAATCTCACCTCCTTTCCTTCCAAGGTCAGCAAAAAGTATTTGGTAATATTTCCTTCTGTCTGCAAGGAAGAGTTAACAGTCTCTGTTTAAGTGAAGCTTTAAGGAAGTGAGTACACATATCATATATCCATACCGGAAAATTGCAGGCAGACAGTTATAATCTATAATCATAATGAATTTGTATTTTGGTGCACTGCAGGATTTGGATGACATGCACTCATCGAGATCAACGTGATCACTGATGGCTTCAAAAAAGTTAAGTAACTTCTCTGCTTGTGTATGTCCTTGATTGAAACACATCAGCTAAAAAACCTCAGATGGTATTCAAAAAACCCAAACCTCCATCATTGTAATTTTCTTTTAACTGTCCTGGCCTCAAAAGGGAAAAATCTGTCGTTATTAATAATGCAGTGGAAGTATACATAGAGCATCTCATAACTGATCTGAAAAAGGAATTTTTTTAAAAACTCACGTCTAGTATTTGTTCATAATACTACTGTAATAATTGGCAAGAGTTGTCCCTTTGGAGAGCTCTGGTTCACCATTCAATTGTTGGTTATTACTTTCAAGTAATAATGTTGACTCAAATGTTGACTTAAATGCTGACTTCTAATAATGAAGTTTTTCCTTAGGTAACATAGGGATGAAATTATATAAATACATTATACAGAAATGCATATATACATGTGGGTATAAATCAATAGCTACTGTGCTTATACTTGGCATGTTTCAGCACGTATTTTGAAGTCGAACTGAAATAGAGTCTTAAATTACTGTATCCCTTTGCATGAGACACATGAGTTTCACACTACAGTGCACTATTTTTATCTAGCATTAACACTCTATGATGCAATCCCTCAACGAAAGAGGGTTCTCCTGGACTGACAACTTTTGAGTTGGTAAAAAAAAAATTTAAAAAAAATAATCAAAATTACCTTCAACATACATGGAAGAGAAAACACTGGCTACTAAACTGCCCTATTAGTGGGGAGAGTATCAGGTTAGACTCAGGTCTACTCACTCCACACTTTGCAGTTTGTACACTGAGTGATTTCATGCAAATAATTTCATTTTTAGTAACTCAGTTTCTCCACCTGAGACTACATACTAAGCTTTGTATAAGCACTTCCAGATCTCCTGTTGAGAAGTTCCACATAGCAGATGAATCAACAATTTTATTAACAGCAACTAAAACATGGTTTAAGGTTTTGCTGCAACTATAACAATTTCAACTTCACTAGGGATGATAAAAAGCTACGAAGGTAAATTAGTGGGTGGGAGGAATTCTATCTTCCTATACATTTTGTATGAAAAGAGAAAAAAAAAAAAGATTACCATCAGTTCTCAGTAATCTGTTCATTAAAGCTAAAGATTAACCATGCCATGAATGAATGCACTCTCAGTAGTGCAAGTCCACAGCTACATAACTATTTTGCTTCCATAATGTGCTCAGCTATGTAAACCCAATGTTTCTCGACTGTAAAGACCTGAATCTCAATAGACCTGAGCTGGACTAGAAAGTAGGCAGGTTAGCTTCTCAGAGTCTGCTTTCTGATCTCTGGAAGCACAGCAAATCTAATTCTACCACATTCATTGCTGAACTGGAGTTACTAAAGTAACCCAGACACAAGCAGACTACTCTAAAGCTACTTAATGTTATCCCCACCAAACTTACAGATAAGGGAAGATTCATTAACAAATCACATCACCACAGAAACCCACAAAATTAATTTTATGCTATATATAAAATAATGAGTTTCTCTGAAATCTGCAGAAGGGGAGGGGGTACACACATAACTGCTGTGGAACTGTTCCCCGCCCCCCAGCTCCAGCAAGTACTCATCACACTGGTTCTCTGTTACTCAGAGTATCCTAACTACCTGTCCTTTCCCATCATCCCAGACATTAGGAGGTAGCTGTAGCTACTATTAGTATACACTCCACAATGCCTGTCATGATTGACTCAATTCACAGAAAGTTTACAAACCTATCGATATCTTGGTATTATTTAACCTTAATTTTGAAGTATGCTCTAACTTCTCATTTTCTTAACCATAGATATCAAGTCAATATCCCTGATGTTAGAACAGCTGATGGAATGCAAACTTCCCATTAAGCTATGGGCAAAACCTAGTTGCTCAAAGTCACGGCTAAGTGATACAGAAGCAATTCATTTGCAAGCCAATTTCTGAATTTCTTTACAAACACAAATCTTCCTCGTTTCCATAACACAAGCTCACAAACAGTGCTCTTCTCAGCAGAATCTTCTTCCAAACGCGTTCCCTATATCCGAGGCATACAGCACACATGGGGGTAAAACCTTTAAAATTAATATAAACCTCTCAGACTTTTCAGCTTGCCTAGTACCTTTTCAACCATATATAGCTTTCAAATACATTTGCATAAAACTTTTCAAAAAAAAGTCAATCTCGATCCTTGTTGTTTTCCTGGTTTTCTACAGTGTACCAGAAACATGTACAACTTTAAGAGATGACATCAGTACACACTCAGATTGTCAACTGTTTACAATTATCTAACTATACCACACAAACTTGTCCTGAAGACGATTAAGTTTGCTGCACACTAGAAACAGCACTGTTACTTTTTATTATCACTCCTTTCCTACTTAATTCTGCTTCATCATTCCTGACACAGATTAAAGATTTCTTCTCCTTCACACATCCCAGCCGGTGCTTTGCCCTAGCTTCCCTCTCCCTCCATAATAAACTCGAGCCGGGCACTGCTGGCGATCGCAGCAGTGCTTCACTCCAGAAGCAGCAGCAGCCGCGTTTCAATCCGTGAAGTCTCTCTGAGGGGAAACAGACTGCTGCTACCCGCAGAACAGACTGGCGCTGGGAGGCACCGCCTGCGACACTCGGTGCCCGGCCAACGGCCCCAAGCCAGGCGCTGCCGAAGGGAAACGGGGCGGCTGCTCTCGGCCGGGAAGGCGGCAGGGCCGCTCCGGGCCCGTGAGGCGCCGAAACCCAGGCTGCCCGCTCCAGCGGCCGGCTCCCCCCTGCGCCGCTCCCCCGGGCCCGGCCACCTCCTCGCCCCCACTGTCGGCGGCCCCGCCGCGGCCCGAAAGCGTCCAAACTTTCTTCAGGCGCAACCAGCACAAACTCGGCCAGACACCGCCGACCCGTCGGGGCCCAGCGCGCTCCCCGCCCGGGCCAGTGCCCCATGGGGAGAAAGCCACCCCCACAGGGCTACCAGCCCTGCCCGGGGAAGCGACGGCGCCGCTCCCGTCCCCACTACCCGCCTCCCTGCCCGGCGCTCGGGCCCACTCCAGGCGGGCCCCACTCGCGCCGCCACGGAGAGGCCGCCCCACGCCGCAGCAAGGCCCCCAGGGGCGGCGTAGGGTCTCCGATGGTCCCCACGAGGAGGGCGGCCGCCCCACCAGACCCTCACCTACGGTCAGAACCCTCCCCGGCCGCGCCGCCTCAGCCTGGGCCGCCGTGAATCAGCCGGATTTCATTCAAACCGAGTCCGCCCAGGCCTCGGCGAGGACTTCCCGGTTCAAAGGGCACGCGGCGGGGCCTTCCGGTCCCGCAGCCCGGGAAGGGGCGGGGGGGGGCTGGGAGCTGTGGCAACGGCGCGTGCCGCCGGCGGGTCCGCGCTTGACGCTGGCGCTTGGGAGCTGCCGCGGCCATTAAACCGTCCTCTGCCCCGGCCGCCGTAGCCGTCGGCCTTCCTCGGGGAGGCGGAGCAAGAAAAGAGGCCTCTCCTGGGCATCACAGGGGCGCGTAGCCGCAGCCGGCCGCGGCGGTCCCCGGCGGTCCCCGGCCCACCCGTGCAGGCCAGCCCCAGGGACGGCGAGACCCGAGGGGGAAGTTGTGGCCGGCCTGAGGCCTGCGGCTACTGAGAGCCTGGCGGTCGTAGTGAGAAGGGGCCTGAGAAGCCCCTGAGGCAGCAGGATGCTCTGGTCCCACCTGTGTTGTCCATTGTGCTTGCTGGAATGTGTACTAACAAATCCATTAGCTGTTGCAGTTACTTTTCTTTTGGGCGCAGAGACCT
The DNA here is from genome assembly GCF_028500815.1 of Rissa tridactyla. Classification (NCBI taxonomy): domain Eukaryota; kingdom Metazoa; phylum Chordata; class Aves; order Charadriiformes; family Laridae; genus Rissa; species Rissa tridactyla. The sequence goes on along the minus strand of NC_071472.1, from coordinate 19,228,506 downwards.
TCAGAGGGATGCTGTCTTAAGCGGCGCAGAGTGGAAAGTGGTACATGCTGAACTGAAACACTTAAATGGTTTTGCTGCAAAGTGTTGTGGGTTAACTTTTTCCGTAGCACAGAATCAAATTGCAGCTGAATGGCGTCTGTGCTCAAATAACTAGACAATAAGATGGCAGAAAAATCAACGAATATGTCATAAAATCAATAAAAGAATTATTACTGTCATAGGAACGCTACTACACGTACTCCTCTCAAAAACAGTATTACAGAAAATAAGAGGATTTAGAAGAGAGTAATAAGAAGGGTAATATGTATACAAACAGCATAAGCAGAAATGGAAAAAAGAATTTTTGCCAAACAGAGAAGACAAATAGGAGATAATCAAATAAACGCATGCATGCTGATGAATGATGCAGAGAAGCAAACCGGAATTTCGATTATCCTTATGTTAACACAGGAGCAAATACTCTTTTGTAAATTAAAAGAGGAAAACATAAGGCGAAGGAAATACTTTTTCAGACAATATGTGAACATGTGCCTCAGCAGGTTTGCCGACGACGCCAAGCTGTGTGGCAGGGTCGACATGCTGGAGGCGAGGGATGCCATCCAGAGGGACCTTGACAGGCTTGAGAGATGGGCCCATGCGAACCTCATGAAGTTCAAGCAGGCCAAGTGCAAGGTCCTGCACCTGGGTCCCAGGCACAAATACAGTCTGGGCGGAGAAGGGCATGAGAGCAGCTCTGAGGAGAAGGACTTTGGGGTGTTTGTTGATGAGAAGCTCAACATGAGCTGGCAATATGCGCTCACAGCCCAGAAAGCCAACCACATCCTGGGCTGCATCAAAAGAAGTATGGCCAGCAGGTGGAGGGAGGTGATTCTGCCCCTCTACTCTGCTTTGGTGAGACCCCACCTGGAGTACTGCGTCCAGCTCTGGGGCCCCCAACGTGGACCTGTTGGAGGGAGTCCAGAGGAGGGCCTTGAAGATGATCAGAGGGCTGGAGCACCTCTCCTATGAGGACAGTCTGAGAGAGTTGGGGTTGTTCAGCCTGGAGAAGAGGCGGCTCCGGGGAGACCTTAATAACGTCCTTACAGTATGTAAAGGGGACCTACAGGAAAGATGGGGAGGGACTCTTTATCAGGGAGTGTAATGATAGGACATGGGGTAACAGTTTTAAACTGAAGGAGGGTAGATTTAGATTAGATATTAGGAAGTCTTTACTCTGAGGGTGGCGAGGCACTGGAACAGGTTGCCCAGAGAAGTTGTGGATATCCTATCCCTCCAAGAGTTCAAGGCCAGGCTGGATGGGGCTTTGAGCAACCTGGTCTAGTGGGAGGTATCCCTGCCCATGGCAGGGGGGTTGGAACTAGATGATCTTTAAGGGCCCTTCCAACCCAAACCATTCTATGATTCTAACTCAGTGCCTCAGTAACTTATGGCTAAAATAGTATGACTTTTAAAAAGTTCATTTATATCTAGTTACTGAAATATTACAAATATTTTAGAAAGTATTGGACAACGTAAGTACCTATAAAAGCAATTTATTTGGACTGCGTATAGTTTCCACCATGAATGACCAAGAAGAGCATTATGGTTTGTTTTTGAGAACTCCTTTAAGAATTGAGAATGTAGTATTAGAAGATGGTCAGCATTTTCTGCTCACAGACATCTATGTGGAAGCCTAGGTGAGAAGGTAGTATCTTATACTGAAATAACCTCAGACAGATGTAGTCACCCCTTCCATGACACTTTGGTGGACTTGGAAGTACTAGGGTTTTTTACTGTGATGTGTAAAATGAATCAAAACAAAGTGAATTACAATGATACCTACTATTCTGCTTTTTAAGAGGGGCAATCTTTTTGAAAAACAATATTCTTATAATTGTCTCTCCCATCCCTTTTCAGATCTTTACTAGGCTGAGGGAATCACAAGAGTTAAAACTTCCAAAAGATTCTTAAAAAGCTGAAGGCTTAAAATGTAGTTTATATTGTGGGTCAGCCATTTATTTTTCATGTTACTAATGCAAAACTTATTACTGCAGTTTATTGCTGCACCCACAGCCAAATTATTAAAAAAGAAAAAAGAGTAAAGATGTATGTATGTCTGTCTGTGTATGTGTATATATGTATGTTTGTCTCATACAGAAGAAAACTTGCACCCTGCTTCACATTCTTTCCTGTTCTAACATGGTAAAACTTAGCTCCTACAGTCTTGAGACTGTATTTTGAGACTTTTGCATATTTTAATGTTCTCAAAAGTAATTAAAATAATTATGTAGTCAAAGGTTCTTTCTTTTATTTTAAGACTACGTTAATGAGCTGAAGTATTAATTCAGTGAACTGAAATGCGTTATATATTTTACTGATTTTCAAGAGCAATCCTTTTTTATTCCTCCATGTTCACTGTAATTATGACACATTAATGAGAAATACTCGTTATATTTTGATTCTCACTCTGCAGTCGTGTCTTCAAGGAACTCTGAACTTCTGAGGAAAGAAACAAAAATATTTATAAAAAGTCAGCATTCCTCTGGGTTAACGTGTATAATAAGGAAAAGCAATATAGTAAGATCCTAGTAATTTACCTATACCCACTGACTTAAATGAGCTGTGTAATTTCAAACCATGTGAAGATTTGTCCCTTCTCCTATGAAACACAAAGTGAAACAGACTTTCATTGTTATTCCTAATTACATTTCAAGTCATAGTATTGACTTTTTTAATATATACATTCATTGAAATTTTATAAATAAATATAGTTACAGAAGAAGAAAAAGGGAGAAAATAGGAGAAATATTTACATTAGAAAGTATACTGAATTAATTGGATATATAGAGGCAGTATCATAGTTGGTACTTATGACAGATGGTATTTTATATTTTGATATAAAAAAGATATATTCTTAATCGTATATGTCAAAGAAAAGAGACCATATGTTGTTAAACACTTCCAAATTGTCATTTAATCTGAAGGGCACTCTCTTGCATGCTACTGAATCCCTCATTGTTTTCATCTAACCAGCACTAATCCACAGAAGATTTTTATTTATTGTTTTGCTGAAATGCAGTGCTGAATGAAAATGTTCAAGATTTATTCCCTTTTTTATTACTTGAATGGCTGTTATTGGTGATAAAAACGTCTTTTAATTGGACCCTTACCTTCTTACAGTTTTCCCTATACTAACCTATCCTTGCTTATAGTAAAGCAATCAAAAGGGACCAGACTTGCTGAGAGATCAGACCATTTTTTCCTAACTCCTGGCTTATCTGGTGTATGATTTCCCCCCACGTCTGTTTGTGATTGGGTTAAAGCGACAATATTCCTGCAGCTTTGTAATTAATGAGTTTAATTTTACAGAGCTGAGTGATGAAATTGGAGAGTTGTATGTAGAATGCAAAGAATACACTGAGAGATTGGCCACAATTTTCTTGCAAAGCATACGTATAGACAAACAGAATGCTGTTTGTGGTAGGATAGGAGGAAGTCTCCAGGACTTTGTTATAATATATAAAAAAAAAAAAAACAAAACCAAAAAACCCAACAGAAGATACCATTTTAGAAAGCCTGGGATTAGAATACGTGATGCACTGTGGATTGGACAAAACACAGTTGTATTTTCTATCTTTAAGCATGTAGAACAGAGCATAGGAAATGAATATACATTGGGGAGTACAAGAGCTGATGTCATCCTTGTGAGGGGATAACAGAGTCAGAAGCAGCACGCTATTGATTTTTATTTTTTTTTTCCATAGAGCTATGTTTGGTAGTCAAACACTGCAAAAGTAACAGAGGAATAGTAGTTTCTTAAACTGCAGCCTTTTACCCTGGGAATGGACTGGAGCTCTGTCTTGGCAAACCTGTATATGGGAAAATGGTTTCTTCTGTCATACTTGGCAAGCACTCAAAACAGTTAGAAGTGCTTACAATGACCTCTGTGACATCCCCAACAGCTTGTAAAATGCCTGATCAACTCTTTGCTGCATGCAGACTAATAACAGGTCTTGTCACAGACAATGAATAAAATTTTACAAGATTAGTTAAAGATAGTATATAAAAGTAAGATTTTTTTTTTTTAGTTTCCTCAACATTACTACAGTCAGCTGCAGAAGGCTGTTAAAGGTTTGAAAAAGGCTTCATTAATCATGAAGCATATGATTATTGAAAACGTGCAAACAAAACTATTTTAATCTCTTCCAAAACATAGACCTGCCCATTAAAGTATGACAAGTATAAACCCAGATTAATTTGGGTGAGAAGCAGGGTAACAACGTATTTTTATGTAATCCATCCCAGTTTAGAAGGCAGAGAATATTAAGAAAGCAAATGTTCCCTACAGTGAGCCATAATATCCCTCCACACAAGCGGAGCCAAAAGATCTTGTTTATATTGAAAGTTTCAGTATTCACCAGCCAATACAAGTTTCATATACAGTCCTAAAGGAAACTGGACTTTTGTCTTTTTATGTCTATTTAAAGTGATGGCTGAGTTGTGAGAACTATCTACAAACCATCTGGAGAAGATAAGGCCAAGAAAAAAATCAGTCTTGCTGGAAATGCTTGTGTTGGGGGTGTCTATGGAAAATTTTTATGAGGAAACAGAGAAGTGGGTTTGTGTCCCTGGCAATTTCAAAGGTGCTACTCCGTGAGAGACAGATTATTTAAATAACTGTCTAGAAGACTGTAAATTGAAGACTGTAAATTAAGAGAAAGGTGGTATGTAAAGTGGACATACTGTGGCGTTTTTTTTCTGGATTACTGTGGGATGGAACTGTGTTCCTCCTAATTCTTATTTTTTTCTTTATCCAGTGGGAGTTTTTCCCCTTATTTGTGACACAATAAAAATAAATTTTACACTTCTTTAGTACTTAAGATATTTCTGTTGTTGGACTGAAACATTCCTTTACAAAAGTGCTGTGTAACTGGTATAATGATTTTCACCAATGTCAGGTAGTGAGAGCCAAGAAATTAAGACAATTTCAACCACTTCTGTGTTCGGAAGTAGTACAGGCTACTAGGAACAAAACCGTAGGGCTAAACAGGCAACCACGCTATATTTCTTTCAACATTTTTTACTTTGGATAGCTCTAATTGAGTCCCATTTGCAATCAAAGTGTATTAAGCATGTTCCTGGTCTGCAGTTTATGAAAGAATCCACTTCCAGAGCTCCCAGACAGCTTCATGGGACAAACCAAAGCACCAAAGTGCACCAGAACAAACAGTTTTGCTTTAAAGGCACACTCTGGATTCAAACTGAAACATTCGTGAAGATGCAGGGTATGTGTCATTTTTTTTTTTTTTCTGTGGCAAGAATTAAGCCACAGTATGGAAAGAAAACATGACAGAAAGCTGGAGAAGGGTGAAATAAAACTGAAGAAGGTGAAGTCCTCCACATTGCTACACATGGCATGCCCAAAGCACTGGGTATATACAATATGTTCTATGGAGAGCCTGAGGGACCTGTAAACTGCTAGATAAAACCCATTCACTGAATATTTTGATCCTCACAAGAATGTCACTTGGGAAAGGCACATTTTTTACAAGAAACCAGCTGCCAGATGAGACCATTGACCATTGTTAAGATCTTTAAAATAAAGCCAAGTAATGTGAATTGGAGCAGTTAACAGATGGATGAATTACTTGTGATATAAGTGATAACCAAGTCAAAGCAAGGTGAGAAAAGGACTTGACATTGCAAAGAACAGCGGATATTTGCAAGGCTAGTAAAGACTGCTTCCCAAATAAAAGTGTTAGCTAGTGGTGAAAGAACTGGAGTGTATCTAATTAAAAATGCATACCAAAGCATAAAGAGAGAATACAAGGGTAAACAAATGGCAGAGACCAGACTTGTTTTCAATAGATGTAAAATCAATCACAACATGGTGAAAAGGTCCCGCACAAGAGGTTCAGTGTCCTGTATACAATGAAAGCAGCCATTTTGCAGAAAATAGATTGCTTTAAACTCAACTTGTAAAGATATGCTAAAGAAAAGCTATCCACGACTATGCTGGTGGAAGACATAATGGTGACAACAGTGAAAGTAATTATAATGACTTATTAAAGGGATGGTAGGGATGATACTATTCTATGAAAACAGATTTTCTGCTCAGCCAGAACTTTTTTCTTTGAAATTACCTCACAAACAGGGATGCGATTTATAGATTTTGGAAATTCTCTGATGACACAAAAGTAATGAAGAATTGCTACATAGCTTCATTCTACAATGCTCTCCATAAATTAATTAAATCTGTAGAGATCTTGTTACTCTAATAATCACAGTGATATAGCAGAAAATAAGGTATTTGCAGTCTTGGTGCCTCTATAGAACAAGGTTCTGTTCATCATTTGTGATTTACACTGTCACCTAGGAAGTGAAAGAACCTGTACTTTCTATTCAAATAGAAACTGGAGCTAAATACAAAATAATGTATCTAACTTACACATGAAATTTGTGACTTCCACATAGTCTTCCTCTTCAGCGTTATGCAAGCTACTGGTCAGATCATGTTGACTCTTTAGGATGGTTTCAGTTCTTGCAGTCCACCAAGATACACCCCATGGCATTTCCCCCCTTCACTGCTCTGACTCTTTTTGCCATGTTCTCCTTAGTAGAATTCTCTGCTATGCTTATAAACATTAAAGCATGACGGATCCTTACTGTGTTTGGAAATATTCTGAGAAAATACAAATTATAAACAGCTAGCTAGATAAATTTAGATATTTCTCCTTCTTGGTTGGTTTAGAAAATAGCTATTTTATTGATTAAACATATACATCATATTTCAATCAGTTCAGCTTTTTGTAATATGAGGCACTGGTAGAAGGAAAAGGAAAATATAGCATAATTGTTTCTTGACTATGCACAATTTGTACAGTTGTGATCATCTCTTGTACTCTGTGTAGATCACAGTAAAATAGTAGAAGTACGTAAGAAAAGGTTTGTTTCATTCTTGTAGTACCTGAATTGTCAGAAATACCATTTTTCAGGGTTTTTTTCTGCAGAATAGGCAAGCTCCTTAACAAACGTTGATAGAAATGTAATTGGAATAGGCACAGTACTTGCAATTGGCAATAAACTATTCAGGTAAGGCAAGGTCATTATTTTGGTTGTATTGGCTATGTGCCATAAATAAACACAGTAGCAATTTATCTCTTCTCACTAGCTATCTTGATTCAGTTGATTAAAGGCTATACACTGACTTTAATTACATGTTGTAACAGTTGGTATTTGTAGAGCTAAATATTTGGGACCATGTGGTGGCAGTTTGAATCTCCATTGTAGAGATGATCTGAAGAAACCCTTAATATGTCCCAGATTTCTAATATCAGCCTTTTTTGTTTTAAATTTATGTGGCTCCAGATTTTTTTCTTCATTTAGGGAGTCCTGATTCTTTTAGCTTGAACTACTAAACATTTTTTTTTCCCCCATCTTATTCCAGGTCCAGAGTTCAGTCCAAGCACCAATTGAACCTAAGCCTTTTCTCTGCAAAGGTAGGATGTGGGAAATATGTTCCATTTCAGATATTTTTTGCTAAAGTAATCAAACAGTAAGACATTTTTATCCCTTGAAGAAGAGGTAGATGCAAATATTACACGTGCACATAATATTTTTAATAAAAATATGTGCATATTTGTCTTTTGAGTTCCTGAGAACTGATGGGGCATCTCTCAGTATCAGGTACTTAAGGCATCATTGATCTATTCTGTGAATAGTTTATGTTAATTTTAAATTAAATTAAATTAATTTTAATTAAATTTAAACTTTATATTATGGTTTTATTTCAGATTTAGTTCGTCACCTAAAAAGAGTAAATAGGACTGCCTTGTTTATTCTTGCTGTTAAAGTGTTAGTTGTCACAGCACTGTGTAAATGATTATATTTTGTTTCACGGATAAAAATGGGTCTAAATCCAGATAAGCAGAACATCACACAGATAAGCAGAATGTATGAGGCAAAGGTAAATACAAAAGCTTGTTGTAATTAAATAAAATATTGAAACCAGACAATGAAAAATGGATATTCATTAAGTTTTTAAAAATGTTGTATTGCTGGTATCTAAGTTGCTGAGTTGTTAAAATGTGATACAGTACACAACCAATAATTGTGATTTGGAGACTTTTTAAGATAATGGATTTGGATTAATTTAGTAGCAAAACAACTTGTGCTGAGACCACAGATTTTTTGTGTCTACCTGATTAAACCAATATAACTTGTTTAATAGCCCAGAGAACTTCATGCGCATATATCATGATGTAAATGGCCAGCTATTGAAGTCCAAGAAAAGACTTCAGTATCTGCTGCCTAGTTTTGTTAATATTCAGACTTTGTTGCTACTAGCCCAAACCTTAAAGTTTGCTTTGGCTCTTGTTTTGTTTCAACAAACTATTTATGTCAGTATATGGCAGTAGTTTTCAATATCTTTTGACTTGTGAAGTCATAAAAAATTTAAATGGACTCCTTTAGATAGGTTGTACATGTTGATTATACTGACATATATAAGCTTGTTGTTCTTAATTGCCTTTCACAGATTGCTTTAGAATCAGAGTTTGAGGACTAAGAATTAGTGCACAGACACTTTTTTCTATAGTATGCACATCACAAAAAGCTTTAAAAATGCTTTAGAGTCTGAGTAGTTTTCATATATAGGTCATGAAATTACAATGTTTAAAATGTCTGAAATATAGTATGATGATTCATATGGCATGTGTGCAATAGGGAATTTTGGGTGGAATAAATGTGATTGTTAGTCTCAAGATTCTTTTTCTTACACTAATTATACTCCCTAGAAACTACCTCATGGTATCAGAGCCTTATAATGGTACTTTTGTGTATTTTAGGAGTTTGGGGTTTTTGTCGACTGTTTGTATACTTAAAACTCCCACTGCCTTGGCCTTTCTGTAGTATCCTTCTCAGCATTTTTCAAACAAGCTAATATAATTATGTGCTCCTTTCAGCTTAGTTTTATGCTCAGTATTGGGAAGAAGTTTCCCTCCTCCACAAGACTTGTATATAGAAATTAGTTAAATGACCTAAAAAATAAGCTTAAGCAAGAGCGATAATCTCATCTAGCTAACAATTACCGTTTGTATTCAACATCCTTCACTTGCTGTTTTGAGCAACTGTGGATAGCCTCCAAAAAAACCATCAGTCCTTTGTTCCAGATTTCTTTATGAGCACAGATGCTTACAACTTCTATTGAGTGACTGTAAATAACATCATTTTTAATTAGAAATGCGCTGATTTAAAACTGCCTGCTCATCTTAGCTCCATCTTTCAGGTAACTGGAGCTGCTAATTACTTTCAAAAACCCAGGTCAAGTGGTCACTATCTGAATTCATTAACCACTCAGCAAAATATGTCTCTCTCTAAAAACCGGGAAAACTTTACAAATATTTTTAAAGGTCAAATTTTGTGCTCTACTGTACCCATTGACTTTGTCCTTTCTAATAGATCTAGGATTTTGTAACGGTAGTAATAACACAAATAGTTAATATTCTTTAAATGAGTGATAGGTAAACTATCTCTGTTCTTTTGCAATGGAAGACAGCAAAATGTATTCTTAATGGTATACATAAGCAGTAACCTTAAGGATCTGAAAAAGCTTTCAAAAACAGTTCATTCAATTTTCCTCCATACAGTCTTTTATGATTTTGTTCCTGAAGTAAGTAAGAGAAAAATGATCCCCAGTAGCGATCATCACAAGTAGACTACCAAATAATCTGTTCAAATAATCATCAAAATTGGGTATAGACCCCAGGTCTCTTAAACCATGTCTTCTGACCCTCTGCACAGGACACAATTTTTAAATAAATATTTTCCAGTTTTAATTTTTGAGAAAGCAATTTGAAGCTATTGTAAATTTTTATCTTGCTGACAGTATGGATGTTGTCCAATCTAGATCTGTACTTTTGTGTGACTGATATTGTTATACACACAAATACTTAAGTAACAAAGAATTTTGTAAATGCAAACCACCCTTACAGTCTTGAAGTCTAAGAATAGGCTGCCTGCTGTCTGAAAAGTAATCATGCTTAAAATTATTTGAAAATATCTTTGATATTGCAGTTAGTTTTCAAGCAACCACTAGACTTATAGTTGGTGAGCTATTTATAATATTAACATGGTGTGGGCCTTTTTAATTTTATGGTACTTCTTTCAGCTCTTCTTCATTTCCTGAACATTTGTTAAATTTTCTTCACTGCTTACCGGTAAAATTCTAGCTAGTTTTGATGCTTCCCTTGTAATTTAAAATTGTCTTCAGATATACTTGACTGATGTGGATTATATTCATGTCATGAATGAAGTAGAGTAAGGTTTTTCTTACTCTACTTATGTGTTGTTATAATTATGTGCTGTTATAATGTAGGTAAGTTTTGTTCCTTGTTGCTTCTGGCATTATGTTTTACTATACAAATATAAAAAAAAATTAAATAATATGAAGTCTTTCTTATGACAGAGAAAGCAGCTACCCCTTATATATTTGGAATGAAGTGGTATTTTTAAGGGGGAAGAATCCACTCTGCCTAAATTTGGGCATACAGATCTATTGCCTCTTGAGGTTTTTGTCATTTTGCCAGTGGAATAAGCAGGGTGCTTTTTTTGTAGAAGCAGCTAAGAGTGCTAAATATGCTGTTTCATAAAGCTCACTAAAGAACGATGGTTTTATTTTATTTTGCATAGACTGATGCCAGTAGGAGGGGAGGGCATGTATTATGTAGTATTGAACACAAATTTATTTCATGTTTGCATGGAGTGTATATTTATATTTCTTTAGAAAAAAATGGTTGAGATAGATCTTCAAACACAAGGAAATACTGTGAATAATGCTGTCTTTGCCTTTTAAGAGTTACAGACGTGTTTTATATGACTCAAGCCATCCTGGTATAAACCATTCCACAATGCTTAATGAATAAGACCAGTATTTGGTCTTATTGGTCTATATTTGGTTAATACAGCTCAGAAATTCTAGAGTGATGTTATCAGCTCAGTTGGCACTCCTCTTATTTTAGACCAGAACTGCCACTACCTTTAAGAACAGCATATAGTAAGTGTCCTGGTCATCAGAATTCTATGTTATTTTGTGTAATAGATGAATGCTAAATTCTCCTTTAGTTAGTTCTTCATCTAATTCATGATATTGTAGTCAATGGGAATGCTATTACTAGTAGCAACTAACAGCAGGAATAGCTTTTTGGATACAATTTTCCTTTTCATACATTAAACTATTGCAGATAATGGCTATTGAACAGGTGTGCCTCAGTATAAACAAAACCATTCCTCTATAGTCAGTATGTTAAAAAATGAAGTAATGAATTTTATCTCTGATTTGGATGAAAATAAAGTTAGATCGCAAGATCGTTAGTATTTATTACCATTGATATTAAATATCTGTGCTAGCTGCATGCATTTCTTCTGCAAATGTTGGTGGAAAATAAGGCCATGCATATTCCTACAACAAAGCTGTTCATTGTATAATTTAGTTTTCAGCTGAGTCTGAACTTACTGCAGGTGAAAATAAGATGATCCAGATCTGTCAGCACTGATATACATGTAGGTGGTTCCATTATTATAATTTGTGAAATGCTCACAAGCTGTCTTTGTGAGGGTGCTTATATAGAGTAAAGTATTAAAAAGAAGCAAGATGTTCTACCTTATGATGGCATTGCAGTTGTGCAGTTTGTGTAAAGTGATCAAATGTTTCTAAAATACACATGAAAAGTTTTTGAAGGGGAAAATTGAGCGTTATTATTGTATGATTTTGTGTGTAAGGTAATACTACATACTTCAAGAAAGAATTTCCTGCTTTTTATGTGACAGATATGTTTCAATCAAATGGAATGGAGAAGTGTGTATAAACCAGATGCTCTTTCCATGAGCTGTGAGTTACTATAAGAATAACACTGGTGTTCTTATGTGGAGCACTGATATTAATTGCAGAACTGCCCCTCTCTTGAATTAACACCAATAAAACTTCTGTACTTTTTCCACTGTTTTGAGAAGACCACTCTGTTTTCTTCTGTCTTTTCTTAAATTGTACTCTCAGCTGTTGTTTAAGTTTGCAGAGATGAGCCTGTATAGTATGTGTAATAGGTGTTAGAACCAGTCTGCAACTCTGATTAAAATAAATTATCAAAAAAAAAAAATACCCTACTTCAAGTATCTACTTCTGATAAGCTTATTAAAAAAAAAAAGTATATTATGATAATATAACTGGATATAATCCAGTACTTTAGAAGCTGAATTTCAGTCCTCTCCCTTTCTCCCCACCGTGTTCAGAACAGTAGCAAAACAATGCTTATATTAAGAGGTTTTATTAACCTGACTGATACACTTAGAAAAAAATGGATAAGATTTTGGACTCCTGGTCTTTTCATAGGGTCATTCCGCTTCATTTACTTCCAGTGAAGCAAAAAGGAAAAAAATATTTCCAAAATGAAACTGATTTAAGCTTGTGCTCTTGTAACTGTATGGATATTCCATTTCGTGGTCTGCTTGGGATGTTTGGTCCAACTATGAATTCATGTTTGAGCTTGAGTAAGGAAAATGGCCAGGTCCATGATCCAGTAAATTCTTTATGAAAATATTATTTCTCATTAGGTGAAATTAAGGGCAAAGTATATTTTATCTGTCCCTGAAAACAAAATTCCGGCACTGAGGTGTAGTTGATGAGGTAAAAAATAAAGTATTGAAAAATAGCTTCCAATTTTGTAGCCCTTTTATCTACCTGAAATGTGAATATTGAAACCATCAAATTTTTGTATAAATAGCAGCTCTGTGTTTCTCCTCTAGTTCTGGCCAGTGTGCCATTTTTGAAATATTCAAACAAAGAAACCACAAACCGCTAGTCACACCACAATACCAGCTTGTGTTTACATTTTCAGCTCTCCAGATCATGATCCTATTGAGTGCACATAGAGCGAGTGCGTGTACACGCGCCCATCCACCATCAGGAGAAACGAAACTGTAAACACAAGCTGGTATTTTGGTGGGGGCACACTAATATGGCGGTTGGTGGGGTCGGAAGGTGGAGGGTGAATTATGGATCCAGAATTTCCTTGTATTTTTCTCTTTAAGTCAGGCTGCTTGCACAGTATCTGCTTTTCAAACTGAAATGTTTAGTTGTTTTAAAAAAGCATGGCCTGGTTTCATTAATTTTAAACTATGTATTCAGACTTGGAAGATGGATGAAAGGACTAATACTTGACATACTTAAACTAGACAATGAATTATAAACTGTATTACAGAGACTTCTGCTTGCATGAGTGGAAGGTGAGCAAGAATGATCTCCTAGTTCTTACCATTTATGGGGTTATTTGCTGAACTACCTAGCGAATCATCTTGCTTAATAGTAAACTAAACACTAAAGAAATCATTAAAAATGATATGGTGAGGGAAAAGCGACTACTTTTACATGTGGAGAATTTAAGATTTATATTTGAATATAAACTCTTAAGTTATAGAGCAATTGATGGGTAGACTGAAGAGGTGAAATGTATTTAATTAGGTATATCTAAGATCTTTATGTTATCTATTGCTTAAAATACCTGCAATTCTCTATTCTTTTTTTTTTTTATCAATGAAATAGTATTATTTAACTAAAGCTAGAGTGCCCGAGCAAAGCTTTTATCTGGAGAAGACTTGGTTTTGCTGCTTATAGATCAGCTGTTGCTTTGATCTGTATGGAAATCTCATCTTTGTGGCTATCTGAAGTTCGTAAGTCTTCCTTACTGGCTATTTGTGGCCATTTTATCCTGCCTTCTCCAAGAAGAAGAAAGAGGAGTGTCGCCGAAAGAAGACATGTATTGCTATTTTGAGAAAACAGAACACTGGAATGCATGATCAAGTGATGGCTTTAAGGAACAGAACCGAGACAAGAACAAAAGGAAGGGTGTTCTCTTCAGAAGGAATATACAATATTCCACTAAAATCTAAATAGTCTCATAGCTTCTCCTAGGGTGAGAGCAGCATGTCCTAATTGTCAGTCCTGCTATCATATTAGCATGTTGTGTTAACAGCAGCATTTCTGAGCTCACTTCTTTAAATGCTATATGTTGTTCTTAGTTCCATAGTAGACATTTTAAAACCCTGCAAAATAAATCAGACTATAGATACTAAAATAGTTGCTTTATAAATTAATTTAAAAAATTAAAAATAATAAAATGTAGACACATTTTTTTCTCAAAAACTGTAAACGCATTTTATTACTTGCAAATTTGATTACTTAGCGCACAATGCCCGTATTTGTCTGATCCTTTTTAAAATTTTTTATATGTTAGAGGGAGCACAGGACTCAAAGAAAAAAAAAACGTAGGCTTTTTTGTGAACTGTGAACTATGCAAATTACATAATATCTTAGTTCTTAGTACATGTCTGGTTAAATAGAGTAAAGAAGGCTGTTTGCCTGCACTTAAAGGACTTGTGAAATTTGACATGTATATATTTTGAGCATTTGGAATTACTAACTGGAAGAGACTAAACATAATAATTGCTTATCCTTATAATTATTGTGATCCTTTTGGAAAAAATAATATTCAGAAGACTGTAATTCAGCCACGAGATCTGAAAAGATACCACAAAGCTTTAAAAAAATCAAGATCAGGCTTATTAATGTAATTAAGTAAGTCTGAAACAAAGATATTTTCATCTGCACCTTTTGATAGTTCATAGAATGTCAGAGAGAGATTAGAGAAAGCACCAAAAAGGGATACATTTTCTTTCTGTCACATTTCTGCTATTAAATCACTGATACTTTTTACAGGTAAGCTTGAAGTTATTTGTGTGAAAAAACATGTTTTGATTTGATTTAATGGAAGCTGAGATTCTCAGCGTAATTCATCACACAATATTGGGAATTTTTCAGTAAAATCATGAGAGTTAGCAAACTTCTGAAAGCTTAGTGAACCAAAGCTTTAACAGAATGACTTGGCAGTTGGTGGGAGGTCCCATCTCACACTCTCATCTACATAAATGATTGATAATATTTTTTTTTAGCAAGTTTCTTGTCTGTCATTTTTTTGAAATTTATATCTCCTTTCTTTCATGCTGATAGGCAACAAGAAGTGCCCTGTTTTAGGGGTGTCTTCTATCCATCTAGACTTGCTGCTTATTTCTGTGGACCTTTCATCTTACTCTGACCTCTCCGTTCATGGCCAAGGAACCCATCCAAGAGCAAGAAAGAGCTAACCTTTCAAAGACTTACCTAGCCTTAAGATAAAAAGTTTCTTCCCTGGTAGGGCAGAGCAATAGAAATCCACGGGGCAACCCATCAGTACTGCAAAGAGATGCAGTTGTAAGAGATCTGCTCAGTGTTTTTCACAGAACTTAAGAGAAAACTAGTTAGCAAGAAGTGATGAATGCAAATCTTGGTAGTGTTTCTCCCATATGCATGTTTTCTACTAGTAGCTTTTTTACTACATTTTACTCTAAAATGTTGTGTTTCTTTGAAATCTTGTCCATCCAGTTCATAATATTCTGATTTATGGCTTCATAATTTTTTCTTACTGAATTCCTACAGAATTATTATGGTGTCATACAAATTAACAATAGATTGACCAATAAAAATAGTATAGCTGTAGTAGTAACTGTAGCTATATAGCTATTAGTAATATAAAGCTACAGCCCTGTTTTTTAATATAAATTCCTTCTTTAATACAGAGCAGAAAAAAAAAATTGGGAAGATGATTGTATTTCTGAATGCCACAGCTGAGGAAATTGGCAGAGATCAATCACTCTTTAATTCCAGTTTAAAATGCGCCAAAGATAAAAACCTAATACTGAACTAATAAGAAAATTCCTAGAGCTGGTATGCAATTGAATGATTGGTGTGAATAGGAAGCATGTAGCCAAATCCCACCTGTGCACGCGTTTGCCTTCTGCCAACATGCTGCTATGATAATTTTGCTTTATTTTTAATAGAAATAATTATTAGCATATTTTTTAACTGTCAAACTGTGGATTGTCTTTCATATTTACTATGTATATACTGTATATGTTTTAATGCAGTACATAGAAGAAAACTGAAGTTATATCTTTTTACATAATATCAGATTTTATATCCAAATTTAGAAGTAGTACTGAAAATATTAATGAAGTATGTAAATAATATATAGTAAATAGTTTCATTATGTAAAACCTGATTTGAACAGCGTAGCACCCAATAGAGGATTAGTTTCAGAATTATTTAATTTGAAAATTTCTTCCACAACAGCTATTCTTTTAAAAGGCTTTTACTGACATTTCACAGTAGTGTGATGTATATTTGCATATATTAAGCAGTAAAACACTTTTTAAAATGCATTGGATTACATTTACAATTAAATGTTTTTAAAATATTCTTTGAAGGGTCAGATTAAATCTTGCGTAGGTAAAACCCAGTTCAGCATCAAGTGCAATCAATTGGTAGACTCACATGTGGAATGCCGAGTGTCTGAAAATACATTAGATCAAGTAAGTTACTATTACTATTACTATCACTGTAATTGATGTGCTTGTTGTTTTTTTTTCTTGGGGGAGGAGTATGGAATGACTTGCCTTATGTTTATTTTGAGGAAGTTCCTTCAGAATTAGATCATATTTACAGTAAATCCAAGGCTGTGGTTCCACTGAAGCTGAAGCCAATCTAAATGTTGATTGCTGCAAACCCTACTTTTGGCCATATGTTATCACCGCTTTCCCTTGAGCTCTCTTTGCTGTGCTCTTCTCCAGCATTTTCACTGGCACCTTCATTCATCTGACTTTGTACTGAATCTCTTGTGGCTCAATATCCTGCTACTAACCCAGAGAAGTATATTTTATAATGTTGGCGTTCTGTCTCCTTGGCTTCCTTATGGGTCAGATCAATACCTGTGCCAGGGAGGCATGCAACCAGGTTCGTCAACAAAAAAGAAGCAGGATAATCTCCTTTGATAGGGACTTGTTTTTAGACCAGCACATTTGTATTGTCAGGCTGCACTCTGAATAGTATTCTGCCATGAGACAACTCAGCTCTGTGGGAAGGCGGGGTGGGGGAGACAGCATCATCCAAACACCACTGCTCGTGCAACAGAGTAGGCAGCAGCAGTTGACAGAAAGCACACCAGCAGCTCTGAGGTAGAGCAGTTCAAAGTGTCATGAAACTGCAGCTTTAACTAATGAAATTGGATAGTTGGATATGCGTTGCTTAGGAATTGTAAGAATATGTTAGCTTTTCATTTAAAACAATATCCTGTTTAAACAGAAATAATATAGAAATGGGTTAAGTGTGTTGTTTTAGGATGGCACATTGGAACAGTTTGAAATTAGTCTTGTAACATTAAGTTATTAAATTATTGTGCAATAATTGCTGTATAATTATTATAATTAATGTTTTCTCAATAAGAATGGGATTCTGAACTTGATTTCTTTCACATCCATGGATGTTTCTCACATCCATTTCTGTTTCTCAGAGCGGGATTAGACATACTCTCAAATTCCCTAAAACTCACAGGTGACGGCATCTTACTACAAAATTGATCACTCAGCTGTGTGTTTTAGCAGTAGACCCGAGCAGATTTTAAACATTTAGATCTGTCTGCCATCAAGGCTTTCTTCTTATCTAAGAATGTCCTGTTATTGCATTAATTGTTTCAAGAGTACCAGTACTTCTGAAGTGATACACAGAGCCTTTTTAAAGTATAATAAATAAAGACTTATTTCCAAAGTAGTTACCAAAAGAAACTCAGTAGCTTAAATTGTGTCATATTAGATGGGCAGTATTGCATCATTTTAATTATCTTGAAGCGTTGTATCTAAATAGTATTAATGAGGTTAATATCCATAAGAAGACAGATTTAGAATCTCATTGCTAAAACCGGTCAAATAATTCATAATGAATTATTCACCTTGTTTTTTTCATGAACTCTTGGTGAACAGATTGTGATTTTCTCAGAAGGATTAATTATTCAAAGTTATTCACCAAAAAAACTTAATAATTCTTGGGCTCGGTTTCTTGGTGAGCAATATATTGTGAACATCTGACCAGCCCCAGTATTGCAGATAATACAAAAGTGGTTTTTTTCCTATTGTGACCTTTCCTAATCAGTTCAGGTCTCCCTGAGATGAAGTGTTTATAAGACTTTATTTCTCATACCGTCTAGGGAACTCTCCCCTTAAATCTGACAGAGACTTACAGTAGCAGTCCTAAAACTGATACAATATTGTCTATGCCTTTCAGTTACTAAATATTGTATGCTGTATTATGCCTTTACCTAGTTTTCCATTTCTTACTCTTCAAGAGATGAGTCATTGTCAGTTATGTATGGATTATGTGGGTTTATATATTGAATTATGCATTCAAAATTTTCTTAGCATTTTTGCTGAAAATGTTCTGTATAAGCAAATAATATTTTAAATTGCCTATCTAAACCAAGTGAATTAATTTTTATGTGTTTTAATATTATTTAATTTGAGTACTATTCAGAAGAAGACTTTTTTTTTTCCCTGTAGTAGTTTATATCCATAGGCACATTGCTTTCTCCGGCTCTCAAATATGGAAGTTATCAATCTCCACTGTGATCTCTTCACTTTCTGCAAAAAAGTTTCCAGTGGAATGGCTACAGTTGCTGGAATAGCCATGGATTAGCCAGGGTTATTACTTTCTCACTGAGAAGCAACTCTGTCTTCCAAAGAGGCAATATTCTAGAGAATCTTCTTGTGGTTCTTCTTCTCTGGAATTCTCCCTTCTATTTATTTTTAACTTTCATAAGCAATTTGGTCTACAGTGTTCAAATCACATCCTTCAAATGCAACAATATAGCATCACCTTTTAATGTTAGAAGACTCTGTTTCACTAAAATGCTTGAATACTGTAAGGAAAACAAAAGGAAGAAAACAAAGCCTTTTGCCTTGTTCTCATGAATCGAGTGGAAATAACCAACATAGGTAGCCTACTGGCACTGTGACTCTTCTATTACCATCACATTTAACTGACTTGTTTTCTTCTTCAACCTTTGCTGTTCACAGCTTCTCTTTAGTAATGTCAGGAGAATGTACTTGTAAAAGTACATCCAATTATCTTGTGCCCCAATGTATTGCTGTAAACGTTGAAGGATTGCTTTCTACAACACAAAAATTGATACTGGATTGGTGGACAATGTTCTGAAATTCATCGTGAGTGATTTGTCATTCTTATCTGTTGTCACAGGACAATGTCACAGTCCAATAATGAAATATTAGAATACTCAAAGTGTAAAGCTGTTAAACTAACATTAAAATTGATTTATTAAAGCTCTGTTTCCTATATCGCTCTATATCCTTTACTGTCTCTGCTCCCATCCCCTCAGCATCTCAAGTAATCCTTAGATTACCTCAATATCTTAAAACCTCCAAGACACCTTCTGTTCCTTTAATGGGACATCCCCAGAATATTTCTGGTTTTTCCCATAACCTCTAGTTTTGAGTTCTGGCCTGCCAGCTACGTAAGAGACATCACATGGGGAGACTTGTCCAAGAGCTCATGTAGGTTTTTTGGTCAATGAACTGCTGACAAATAGACAAATAACAGTTGGGTTCTTTGTGCCTTTCCCCTAGTATTAACAGGCTTATTCATAACAGTTTAAAAAAAATCCCCAACAGCATCGTAGTATATATTTCTTATTCAAACTTGGTTGAAGTTTGCCAACAGATCTTAAAATTATTAGGATAGGCCATAGCTCCTTAACACCCCCCCTTTTTCCTTTTCTTTGGAGACCATAATTTAAAAAACCACCACCACATTGTCTCCTAAAACAGGATAAATGAACACATAAAAATGTCTGAATAGCATAGTGCTCAGAAAAAATAATAAAATTCTACTCTTTGCACAATTGTATGTATACCTGTATGTGATGTAAAGGTTCCTAGACAACAGTTGTATAGAAACCATACCCAAAGTTGAGAGAGAGAGATTATGTTCTACATCTCCAGATGTCACAGAACTCTCCAAGCAGTGCATGCAGTTATGTAGCACCACATGTTTTCCAGTACGCAGTTTTAATTAAGTGAACTGAGGATGAAGGCCTAGACCCTGTTCTCCTTAATAATGAAAATAATACAATAATTTTTTTCTGAATTTTCTGGATACAGTTGATTTACATGAAACTGTAAACATCAGCATTATTTTTATCAGGTTGTGGCTTACATTGTTTGAGATTATATGTTCAATATTATCTAAACCTGTTCTTTAAATTTAGGTGATTAAGGAGATTTATGTCATCATTAGAACAGAAGAAGCAAAGGAGTTGTGTGAAAGCAAGATATTTTATTTATATATATACACACATATATATTCATGAGAAGGCTTGAAGGCCACTCTTTGTCCAAATTAAAAATTGAAAGCAAATTCTTTAATGGGAGAAATTATCAGATCCTGTGATATTTTGTATAAACATTGGGATGCTGATGTGGGTAGATAATATGAAACTTTAAAACAAACTGCAGCACTTTTAAAGAACAGTTATGTTCTATGTGTTTATGAGACACTAGAAAAAATAAAAGAGCGGATGAACAAAGGTGTCGAAGAAGTCTTTGCAATCTGGAAAAGGCATCACAAATAATAATGCAGACAAGCACAGGGATGGGAAACTCATCTGAATGTAAATACTGCTTATTGAATGCCCTACAAACAGATTTTTCCTCTGTGTGTCCAGTCGAATTACTATTTTAGTCAAGCTAGTCTTCCTTTGCTGTAGTCGACTTCACGTGAGGGTTTATATCATTCTGCCTTTCGAACCCTAGTATTTCAGGCAAAATTGTCCTTCTCAAAGATCTGACTTTTTAAGGATCTGTGAAGATAAACGTGTATATATTCCAGTTCCGGCTGGAAACCAGGATGCATGGAACTGTTTATTTCCCCACTTTCCTCTAACTTGGGTGCGATATTGATTTGATGGTGGAACAGACTGGTGAAGAATTATATTCTAAATCTAAATACCTTTTCTTTGTCTGACTGAATTATCGGGTGCTATTTAGAAAGCCGCCGTTGGACTCGGGTAGGGAAAGCCTGTTTTGAAGGAAGAGGGGAGGGGGCAGTCGGATTTAAGGCTGTTGGGTGAGGGGGAAGCAGGAGCGCAGAAGGATGCTGGGCTGTGCGGCGGCAGCAGCTGCTGCGGAGCGGAGCGGGGCCGGCCCCCGTGCCTGGGCCGGGAGGAGCACCGCGCTGCGCCTCTGCATCGCCTGCCGAAACAGCCTCTCTTTGTGGCCGAAATAGAACTGAAGTCTAGGAGCACAAAGGTGTTTCAACTAAACGCGCAATTACTGAGTAATAAAATGGAAAAGGATTAGTATGGGAGTGGAAGTGACAGCGGGAAAAGCCGGCAGAAGCGGCGGCGGTGGGAGGCAGGCGGCGCCGCACGGCGCGCTGCGGCACAGGCACCTGCCACCGGCGAGGAGCAAACTCCCCGGCCTGCCTTCGTGGAGAATCCGCTTTTTCTTCCTAATGCTAAACACGCTGAGATCTTTATTCGTGAAAATAAGACTATTAAGAATTCACAGATTATCGAAAACATTAGCTAATCACCCCACGCCTGTCCTAGAAGAGACAGACAGACAGACAGTGGGGAAAGCGCTGGGGACGGGCTGGTGTGAAATGCAGCAGCCTTGCAAAGCCTTTCCAGCTCCAGCCTGCTATTACAAGAAAAGGATCATGTGAGGATCCTTTGAAAGGCAATGTTCTGACTAAAGCAAGCAACTGCATTAATTGGGAGTCTTGTATTCATACATGCTGGGCTAAATAAAGCAAGCTGGTTTGCTGCAGCAGGCTGGGTAAAATATATAAAACTAATCCTTTCAATTACTTTGTCGTTGATTAGAGTATCCGTAACAAATACAGAGTCCTGAGTTCCATGTAGCACGGAATATCTTTTCAGGGAACAGGATAAGCATCCTAAACTAAAACAAAATGAGCAAACTTTTTTTTTTTGTTTAGTAATTTGTTTGGGGGGTGCGGAGGCGGAGGGAAGCGCGAATTGCCATGATTCCCTACTTTCGAGAGCTGAAGCTACAAGGTATCCCCCCCCCCTTTTTTTTTTAATCGCCTGAAGTTAACTTTCATGATGGAGACAAACTCGGTAGGACAACAAAGCTTTGATCTTTGTGTGAAGGAAGAAAGTAATAGAGTGAAAGTCTCTCCAGAGGGTAATTATTCTTTGGCCGCTCAGGCAAGAAGTTCCCTGTCACTGTTAAGGTTAATATTAAGGTAACTCCACTATACTTTCCCATATTAAAAAAAAAAAAAAATCCTCCCCAGAATGTTATACTATTAATTGCCAATTTGCATATGTGTGCAGCTGCTGTTTTGGCTCCGATCTTCCATCCGATAAGCTTGCTGGAGGTATCACAGAGCACTTGGCAGCTTTCCTATTTGAAAAGAAAGCCTTCCTAACTACAGAACAGCTGATAGTCTATCAGTGATAGACCCTGATGGCGTGAATTACAATTACACTACTTTTCACACTAAATCTGGGTGATAGCTACTTGGAAAGAAGTTTCATCATTTTTTACCACAAACTGGAAAAAGAATTACATGGTCATGCTGTGCTTTTAAAGGCAGTTTGGTTCACTTTTGTCTATTTAACACCTAATTCCGAGGAGTCCATAGGCATCTGGAGATCTGAACGTCGCGTAATGAATTCACTGTTTAGATGGGAGATTTTTTAAATCTACCTCAAATTACATTTATTAACAAGGCGAGCAGGAAGTGTTAGAGTTGTTAGACGCTTCATTTATTAAATAATTTGTGGGTATTTTCAGTTGTCATATCCAGAGTCATGGGGGTTTACTTATTTTTTAATTAGCAATTCCAAAACAATACTACTGCAATTTAACAATTCATCACGTAATCTGGGGCTGTTCAGTTCAACCACTAATGCTAGATAATTCAGATTGTTATTTTGATCTGTTTATAACTCATTTTGTTGTGATAAGAGAACTGCTGCCTTGAAATTAAATGGCACGATTTCCTATGGACCTTGTTGCGACCTAAAAGTTAACTATATCGTCTTTGTCTACCTATTTCTTAACATTATACCAGGTATAGGAAAGAAACAGTAATTTAAAATTTTCACTTATTTGTTCTCTCACTTCATGATTGGTCCCTATTTCGCCTTAGTGTGTTTTCATATACCACTGCGGAGGAGGAGGTGGGGAGAAATGCAAGTGTCAAAGTAAATTTAATTGTAAGAGTAAGTCACCCACATTGCTGCCGAGGTCACGATGTCTAAACTTTTTCCTTTATACGCCAGCAAGTTAATTTAGCGAGGTGCTGCCCTGGTAGTTAAATGTAGCTGTTTAAATATCTTAAAAAGGCATGGTGGAAAGCCTGACTCCTGACGTAGCTAACCTAACAGAAAATAGACTTTGTTTTCCTTTTTTAGTTGCTTGCTTTATTAGATTTCTCACTCTCGCAGATTATCCAAAAACTACCCATTGATTGATCGCCCGTAGAGCTGCATTTGGTGTAAAGAAAAACTTCACAGCTTTATTGGCTCCCAGGAGACAAAACAAACATAACAAGATATTCGTATTAATACAAACAATGCAACAAATGAGAAAATCATCACATTTAAATAAGACGGTAAAGTCAGTCCAGTGCACATCCCAGCCTCTGATCTACTAGACATGGCAGCTCAACTAATCACCAGCGCTCTCCGGCACGGGTCCCTATGGGAGATGCGTTATTGCTCACAGCATCTCCTCATCGCGAACACAATTAACCTAAGAAAATGCCACCGAATAAAACTTTAAGAACCCAATTTAGCGGTATTTTACCGCAGCTTTGCGACTATAACTATAAAGGTTGCGATTAGTCTGCTTCTTCAAAAAGATTTTGAATTTTTTTTTTTGCATGCTTGTACCTGGAAGCTGTTGCTCTTTCTTTTTTTTTTTTTTAGGGCACCATACATCTAATCGTAACGAGGCGTTTATTTTGGGAAAAGAAAGTGAGAAGATTCGAACTTTCTGCCATTTCTTCTGAAGACAAAGAAGGGGACGTGTCCCTTTAGCCTTGGTTAAAAAAAAAAAAGTCCAAGGAACAGTTTTATTTTTAAAGAAAGAAACTTCCCCTCCCGACACAAACACACCCACACACGCCACGAACTTTTTTGTTTACAAGGGAGCTAATGCCCTCTTAGCTTCGTCTCCGAAACATCACAAAAGGAAAGGGAACGGTTTTGAGGAGAGCAACCCAGTAAGTCCACTCTCTGTGTTATTTCCTACAAACTTTTTATCAAAAGACGCAACCAGCCTGTTATATAGTAACATTTTCTTCACCGGCATTTTCTTATAATAGCCATTTTCTTCACCCTTTAATGGAAAAGTCACTTAGGCCCAGTGGGAAATATGGACCTTCTGAAATGCTGTGGGATTCTTATCATCCTTATCATCTTGTTACCCTCACGCAAAGGGCTAGGTAATTGCTGTTCTGCTATTCTGGTAATCTCTCCCCTTTGATAGACTGACTAAAATCAAAGTGAAGTTGGATTTGTTGGCCGTACGATTCCCTTGAAGCTCAAAGAGGTTTGACAGTTCTGAGAATCGCATCACGTTCCAGGTCTTGCATCCATTTTCCACGGGATGGTGGGGTCGAAAAAGGCTGAAGGGGCTGCCTTTTCTTTCTGTGTTTGTAGCGTCTTCGGGCCGGGTGACTATTTCTTGGCATTCCTGGTATTCTATGTGGAATAAAAAGCAAGGCTACCTTATAAATGCTTACTGCACTTACGCCCATTACGTTTTAATGGGCTTGTGAACTTGAACGCATGACTAGAGGCTCACCGCTAATAACATCTGGTTGGGCTTTTTTCTCCCTTGGCCGTCGGTCCCCGTACACGCCAGCCACCGCAGAGCTTTGGGTAAAACTCCGGGCGCACAAGGTTTGCGCTGTCGGGTCCTCCGAGCGGGTATCGCTTATCTTGCTTCTTTCGTGCGCAGGTCGGTAAGACCTGCATGAAGGAGCACGCACGTGCTTAAATAATAATAAAAAAAGAAAACCATGTAAACCTAAATTAACTTTAAAGGAATTTGTAAAGCATACAGGATTTTGGTATCTTAGAAGAGGCATTCACAGATTACTAAACGTGTCTTCAAATGGTTGCAATTGCAATCGTGGCATATAATGCCAAGTTATCACTACACAAAGTAAATTTTAAGATGACGACTCTTAAAACCTTGCTAAAGTGTAGGAAGCTATTTCATGACCAAATGATACAATTTTTCGAATTACTTTCCAGCTATGTATTCTTCTCAGATTTATTTTGCCTGAAATACGTGTGACTGTGTATATATATACACAAAATTACATGAAGTTAAGACTTCGGAGAAATGCAGGGAATAGTATGCTGAAGGAGATTTCAGAAATTATACAAAAGAATGAAAGAAAGTTTTAATAGTAAAAGGAAACCTGCTGTTCCTGTTCCCTGGGCTGAAGGAGGGCTAAACCTGGCGGCTTTATGCTGGAAGACTTTTATAATTCTTTGAATACTTAGGGACGCTAAACTCCCTGAATAAAGAAATCAGATGAATACGTTCTAATTAGGGATATTCCTGTTGCTACCGTCTTGTATCACTTGAGGCAACTGGGAATCTATAAGTAACAAGCTTATTTGATCTGTATCAACTGCAGTTAAATGGACACATGGATGAGAACTCTATTAAAAAATCAGTGTATGCGATTTTGGCTGCTGAGTCTCCGTGGGCTTTCACATCTCGGATGGCATGGAGCCCGAGGTTTCTCTCCCGTGCTCCTATTGAGCTTGGACGTGACTTTTTTACGCCCCCACCCTTATGTCCAGAGTTATGTACATGTTTCCACATATTAAAAATGTAGTCTACGCTGCTCGGATTGGCAACACTAGCAGAGCCTCTCCAGACGTATCCATCACCAGGTCTATGCGCGCTTTGAACGGTTTCGCTCAAGCCAGCTAGTTCCGTTGGTCTGGTTCTGTACTGGAAGAGAACTTGCGTAAGACTACACTGATATTTTTTCTCCTGCTCACTTCACATTCTGTGCCTCCTCCTACAACTGCTGTAATCCCTTTAACCCAACAGAAACCTCCAACGCCCGACTGTTGATAAATTGATGGGTCGGATGGCCTTTCACCTGGTTGTCATCTCGGGAAGAAGTGCTAATGGACATTCGTAGATGGGATGCTCCCCCGACCGGAGGCTCAGTTTCTGCTGTGCAGGCACGGTCGTGTCACACAAAGGCTCGAGTCCGCACCCCATCTGTACGTGTATTCTTTTTGCATGCACGCTGACCCCAGGAACAGTTTCCGTGGTCTGTCAGGGCACCTGTTGTAAGCGGATGTTCTGACAGTCTCACAGCCCGCGATCTCAACGACTTGTTTCATTCCGTTATCCCGTGTGCGTGAGTAACCCGTGTACAGGAGCCTTGTGATGGCGAGAAGGGCAGTTAATCGATAAAAACAATAAATAGAACATAATTTGTCACTCCGTTGCTGGCGGTCAATTATAAAGAAGAAACTTTGAATGGCAGCATATCAGTAATGTCAGGAGGGGTGGCAGTGCCGCTGCACGGGCTGCCTTGGTTTATCCATCATTACCTAGCAAATGAGCCGACTCGCTTGTGGGCAGGTACAGAAGCCCTGGCAGGCGAGCAAGAGAAGAGATTATTTTTGCATATCTCCTGTGAATCTCCAGGGAATTCAGTGGCGTTCCTGATCTCAAATGCTTGTAATTAAGAGGATGGCATCTTTGGGCTGGAGAATTCCGGAGAAAATCATTTTCACAGCACCTAGAGGGCTTGATGTCGCGCTTGATGACAGATGGGAAACCTTTATGAAGGCTCCGTAACCTTTTGCCCCGAGAGACTATACTTTTTGACACTGCAGGATTGGGAGGATATAGATGTTTTTACTCGGGTGATAGTGTGGCGATTTTTTAAAACAACGAATCATTTATTAAAGTATTTTAATGGGCTATGCAAACAGCGAAAACCTGACAAAGCTTGTGTCACTGCTGAGAGCGAAAACATAACTATTAAGCATAGAATGTTTTGCTTATGGAGACTTTTATCTTGCACAGAAATAGGATATAGGAAAAGACTAGCAGACAAGCTTTCATGTTTCATCTTTTCAGATCGTGACCTCAGGAATGCCATGCCACTTCCATTAATCCTTTTCTCGACTTAAAGATGCCTGTGAATATGAATAAAGTTGTATTTAAAAAACGATAGAAAGAAAGAGAGAAAGAGAAAACAAGACTCATTCACATTCCGAGTCTGCTTTCTGTCTCACACGTATTACATTTCACAAAACAGATAGAAACAATAGAGCTTATTAAGAAAAACTTGTTTTGAATGGCAAATTAAGCATAATGAAAATACACACGTTTTTACAAGTAGTTATTTTTTTCACCAATTGAATATTTTAAACCTTTTAAAAGTATGTACTTGTCCCTGCAAAATGTTTTTCTTTTAGCTCATTTTCACCATATCACCCTGCTATATATATCTATTTAAATTTTTTTAATTCGGTCAGCTCAGAGACCTTGATAAGCACAGCACCTTGTCTGCGGCCAGACATTAACCAATAGGGGTGCCCTACCCCAGCTATTTATGAGCAATATCAGTGTGGGTTTCCAGGCTGATGCACGGATCAGTCCACACTAGGGCTTCTTAGACATGAAAAAAAAAAAGTGATTATTATATTCGAGAAGATATCTCAGCATTGGTCTTTGACGCAAATATGTTTTTGGTGCAGATAAATCATCAAAATAGGTATTATAATTTGATACTAGTTTGGAAAATTATGTGAAATCAAGAAACAATCCGTGAAATCTTTTAATGAAAAGTAAGCTTGACCTAATGAAGTCAGTTCCTGCTTTCATCCTTATGTACACTTTAAAAATTTTTTATAGATAATAGCAAAGAAAGGCAAGTTTTTGTCTCCATCCTCCAGGTCTCTAAATTCAGAAACACAGAAAAAATAATCTCCTTAAAAAAGGGCACAGAGGTTATATTGAATTTTGCTTTATATTATAAATCCATTAAGTCAGAATTCCTAATTTGCACAAACTTGTGTATCTAGTGTTACAAAATCTCTTCAAACGTAAGGTACTCCAATTTGAGCATTAAGGTGGACTGCATTTTTCTGCTTCTTAGGTATTGCAGCGATCTGGGAATTTATTTTTACAGCCTGAGATGTCAGTATGCCACAGAAGCATGAAAATCTCACCATCTGTATGCTCATGGACAATCTCATCAAGTACACTCAACGACAGACTTAGAATAACAAAATTTAAATGCTATTACTACTGCCTAGCCATATATGCACTCAAATCTATTTTAAACAGCATTCAACCTGAGTTATGCTGCTTACCTCAGGCCTCAAACAGTTTAATCCATTTCAGTGTTTGCTTACCCGCATGAATCCTGTCGTAAAACAGGCACATGCTATTTGAAATAACACTTGTTAAATTAAATGGGAGGTTACACAGAGACACATACCATTTAATTTTGCCGAGTGCTGATCCATAACCCCGTATAGTTCAGGAGTCGAGCAATGGCTTCACCTGGCAGCTTACCTAATGTGCCGGGCAGTGTCCTTCTGGATATGTGTTACTTGTCAGTGCCAGGAAACAAGGATATGTTTTAGTTGGAACTCTGTTATAGCAGACACTACATAGTTTAGATTAACTCCTTTCAGTAGTACAGCATCAATGTGTTATTCCCTTAACATAAAACATACAGATTATGTAAATCTGTAATAAATACTATTTTGAAGTGTATAGTAATCAGAAATCTTTCAGGGCAGGATGGAATGGAAACTGAGAAATATTGGAGAGTAAACATTCCAACGCTCATTCCTCTGCTTCTCCTGGCAGAGTGGAGCACTCACTGTAGCTGGGTTGCTATTGCTCCAGCGCCGCGGTCTGCCCTAGGAATCCCGCAGAGCATGGACTTTCTAGGAAAGCTTGGGCCACAGTGATTCCATACAAAGCGTTTCTCCTCTTTCTGCAGACCCTGTTTGTAAATAGGAACGGTTGTTCCTGGCCCGAGGGAAGGCCAGCCCTTGCTGTACCTCCTCACAGGGTGCAAACTGGGTATGTGCGGTCATTCAGGCTTGCAAGGCCAGGCAATCCGAGAGGCAAAAGGCAGCGGCGGAAGAGAGGCCGTACAACTTACTTACAATGTGTTCAGCATTACGGACTCTAGTCACTGCGCAGAGCTAAGAGAGCAATGGAGCCCCTGGAGCCCATCCGTAATTGGCACAGCTCGGCATTTGCGGGCCTGGTCCGGGGCTTCCCTAGGCAGCACCGCTGCGCTGCCGGCTACGGTCTGTCCTCCGGCGGGGCAGAGGAAGCCAGGATGTCAGCGTAAGGAACCCCCAGGACTTGTACGAAGTCTCTCTCTCGCCTCTGCCCCTCGTGGGGACGCATACTGACGGGCTCCTGGAAGCCTGGGCACCAAGGGCGAGGTCTGCAATCTACCACTGATACCCACCAGCCTGCCAGACCCCCTCCGGGTGCTGCCTGCCCGGCCGCCCGGTCCCACCGGGACCCTCTCTGGGTTACCACCTATGCCGGGTGCGGTGCTGCCTGCTGCGGAGGGGGCCTGATTGTGTTGGGCTTGCCATGCGGCCAGCGAGAAGGAGGGATCGCGGCAGGCAGGCAGGAGGAGGAGGGAGGGATAGGAAGGAAGGAAGGAAGGAAGAAGGCCGGGCTGATTAGCATGCAGCAGCGCTCGCAAGCCCGGCTCCATTGTTTTAACACCTCCCCTCTCCTCCGCGCCAATCTGTCACCGTTCAGCAGGCGAACGCTGCTGCCTCGAATGCTGCTCTTCTCAAATGAGACGGATAATTAGCTGCCCCACACGAATGGCGCACTCTTCTCACCCCTGATTGCTATCACCTTCTTGCTCCTGGCAGTTTTGACACCTCGTAATCAGCCTGCTGCTTTTTCTCTTTTCTTTCCCTATTTCTGATTTTTTTCTCCCCCTTCCTTCATTTTTTTTTTTTAATGCAATCCCGGTTGCCATTTGGATTGAGACTCCTCTGTTGAGTTAACCTTGTATGATTGCGGGGGAAAGGGGAATATACGGTAGGGAGGAAAAGAAATCGCCTCCTCTGAGTCTCATCTGCTGAGTGAACCACGGGTGGGGGTAGGAGCATCTCGGCTTGATCCTCCAGTGCTTTTGTTCGTAAGAGGGAACAGTCTCTCCTGAGCATCCTCTGAATTAACATTATTTCGGATGGGGAAGGATCGTGTGTGTGGAGCGACTCCTCCGCTCAGTTAATGGAGAAAAGACTGCATGTCTGTTCAGTTATCTGTTTAGTTAAATTCAGCAATACGAGGAGGGGATTTTAAAACTAAGTTCACACGGCTAGGAAGGAAGCTCTCTCTCTTCCTCCCTGGTAGGCAGGGAAGGAAGGTAACTTCTGAGCCTCTTAAAGTGAATTCACTGTGTTTCATGGGAGTCAGAAGAGAGCTCTCATTGGAGTGCGAGATGGCAGAGGGAACTTCTTCCCTTCTGATTCTGGAGAAATACGAGATCCCAGTTAATGCTCTGGTGATTTCTTTGAGATCTTAAAAAACAGAGGACTCGTGGAATCTGTCATAGGAGCGTTTTCCTCTCCCCTAACAAGCACTGACAGTCTAATTACTGGAGCTACGAGCAGCTGTCGAGTTAGCCGGAGAGACAGAGGAGCTACGTGTGTTCTACCCGGCCGCCGGCACCGAGCCCTCGCACCAGGCTGAGGCAGCCGTAACGCCACCGCCTGCCCCTCAGTGCCCCCCCGGGTAGAAAAGGGGAGCGGTTTGATTCCTTGCTTTCAAGTCAGAACTCGAGTTCCCGCGAATACCGCCGTAAGGGCGGCGGGACAAGCGAGCCCCTGCGGGAGCCTTGGGAGCGGCTTCAGCCCCGGGAGAACTCCGCTGGCCCTGGCAGAGGAGGAATTTGGTAGAACACCTCGGCACGAGTCTCCTGCTCCTTCTTTCCTCTCAGGCTCCACTTCCTTCCCCCAGATTTATTTATTTTTTTTTTAATGAAATCCCACTTCCCATTTGGGTTCAACCTCCGCTGCTGAGTTGAGCTTGTGTGGAAGGGGGAGCGGAGGGGAGGAACACTGAGCTTCCTCTGGTGAGTGCAATCAAGCAGATGTCCCTGCTGGCAGCAGCAGCCTCCGCCAGGAAAGCTGTATGAGTGGGGCCCACTCAGGGACCACACTCACCTCCCACTTCAAATCGCTCACAACTGCTTCTCGTGATATTTATTTATTTATAAACCAGACTGGTGCCCCTCGCAGTGGTCTCTGAGCCTAGCTGGACGCCCTCAGGCAGCAAGTTTTAAGCAGCTGCCTAAGATGCTGCACTAGGCAGGAGCTCTCATATGGGAAGATGGATGGGTTCTGCTGGTCTAGGAGGCTTTGGACAACCGTGCTCCGCCCCGCCCCGGCCGCAGGGGAGCCCAGCTTTGCAGGCAGAGCCGGGGCGGGGGTGGAGGGGGCGGCTGCTTCCAGCAACAAAGAACCGCGGCCCGGCTCGGGAGCTCGGCGCAGGGCTCCCTGCCCTGTCCTTCCCTTTTCCCATCCCCTTCCCCGCCCTTCCCTGCCAGCAGAAGAACTCATGGGGAAAACACGTCCACGCATGGGGGGGGGACACGGATAGATGACTTTATTTTCTTTAAAGGTGATTCGCAGTTTGATCAGCTCTTCATAACGTGAGCTTCTGAGCTCGAATTTCGCGGTTGAGAGGACAAGTCGGTTTTGTGTCGGGCTGGCTGGAGATGTGCGAATCCCCCTTCCCTCCTCCCAGTGCTGGAACTTCTGCCTCTCCCAGGAACCACCCCCAGCCGTGCTCTCCGGGGAGGTCCTTCGCACGCCGAGCCCAGGGATGCACCTACCCTCGGCAGCGCTGGGCACCGCTGGGCCTTAGAGATGCTCATAGCAACAAACTCTTTCTCCAGGTCATGCAGCAGACACGCACTGTACACTGCTGTTTATTACAGTACACTCTGTTGACAGCCAGTCACAAACATGAGATGTTTAAAATGGAGAAAATAATTGCAGAAAAATCCATTTCTAAAAATTATGCAGGTGTTCATTCTTCCAGAAATTGGTCACCTGCAAACAAATCTTTAAAAAGAGAAACTGTTGTGCTTTGCTGCTATGAAAATATTAATGCTAATTATCAAATATCAGGACTAAAATCTATATTTAGTTCAAATGCAAAAAGCTCCAAGTCACCCTTTATCATTAACTTAAATTACTTAGTAAGATCCCCCATTTTTAATTTGATCCCAATAAATCCAGAAAATGTGCAAACTTTATCAGAATGCAATGTTTCAACTAAACGCTAATTTAAATTGCATTGAGAAAGCCACTGAGCATATTCAAGTTAAAAATTAAGTCACTGAGATTTGGGTGATTAGGTTTTCCTCTTTCATTTCTAGACTTGAGCAATCCTTCCTAGCAGACCAGAAAGAAAGAGAAATAATCTTTGGTATTCTTAGTTTTAGGGAAAGTTTAACCTTTTTTCACTCCGTCCTTCATATTAATATAACCTTTTCCATTAAAGTATTTTTACTAATTATTAATGCTAGAAAGGTATATGAACAAAATTGTTATTTTTTTATAACATGTAACAGATATCCATAAAATTGCTACCATTATATTTTGGCAAACAGGTCGTTTATGTGCTGTGTTTGATTACTCTCTCTAGTAAACAATTCATCTGGCAAAGTCAACCGTTTATTTATCTTACTAGTGAACAAGCCTATCTTAATTTTGGCACACCTGGCATTCAGTTACTGTGAAGATTTTACAAGAATCTGAATTAAGAGGTTCACTATTCTACATTAAATTTGGAAATTTTATAGCAGAAATGAAAAATGAGAGCCTACTTCTCTTCCTGTTTACTTCTAGGAAAACATAATCACATCACTGGATACTGAGAAAAAAATCCTCGCATTACACCGATTTCCCCAGACACATTAAGGTATTAATCCTGCAAGTCTACACTCAAATATAATCATGACTTTGGGCATACTCAGACAATGATTAATTGAAAAAAAAAAGAAAAGAAAAAAGGTGTTTAACATCACTCTCAAAGGTAATATTGAAGCGTAACAAGCAGTAATATGAATTACAGTACTGAGTGACTTACAGTTTCGTTTCACCTTGTCAAAGGACAACCAAAAATGTGCTTATCTGACAAACAATTTCAGTCATGAGTTCTTGTTACAAGAAGTCTTAAATTCTTAGCGTATCTATTGAGTAAAAAAAAAAATCAAATGTACGCAAAAAGAGTGATCCATTGAATTCTCATACATTAAGACTGTACTTTGAAGTGGGAATTCAGATGCCGAAGAAAATCGTCCTTAGATGTTACGGATGGTGGGAAAACTTCTCGACAGAATTCACATATTCCACACTGATTCAGTTCAGGGTCTGTATAAGCTTGTGCCAGCAAATCATTGTCTCGAGGCTGCCAAATGAGCTAAAAGAAAACAGAAAATGATTATTTCTGTGGTTTACAATGTGGTTTACATTATGCTGTGGTTTATATTTATATTAAAAAAATACCTGCCTCTTTAAACTAGGTGTCCTCTACACCTACTTGGCCAGAGACATTAACTATAGAGTCCTCATTTAAGAAAAGCGAGACAGAACTTTTTTTAAAGTTCTATAAACGTACTATCCTTGCAAACACTTAAAATGCCTCTGTATCTATTAATGATAAATACTGCTATAAGCAAAAGTCTGTAATATCAGTCTGATACATATTAAGGCTTTTCTTTAACTTTGCATTTCAGTATTTTATTGTAGAAGCCATAGTACATAAACAGCCATTTAACAGGAATGAGACAACACATTTTAACCTTAGAATAAAGTGTTTCTTGTAGAGAGTTAATATGAATCATATTTTATTTCTGTTCTTATTGACACGTAACTAGTTTTCAGTTTACTTACAAAATGACCAGAGCAATGTCATATGGCTTAAGTTGCTTACTTACTCTCACTGCCTTTTAGCGTACATGTATCTCAAATAATCTGTTTTGGGATTCCTGATGATGCTGCCACGACAGCATCAAACTCAACAGGACCATCTGAATCCCTATCCATGCATTCAGGCAATTCTGTAAACCATGCTAAATTTGGTTCAGCAGCTGTATTGCTCTTGGTCCCTGAGCCAGTTAGTTCAAAGCCAGCGAGTCCGTTTACCTGATGTGGGGGGTCAAGGGACTTCAGCCTGATATATACTCTAAGTGAGAGCGTACTTCCTACCAACTAGGAATCAAAAAGTCTTTTATCAGTTTTCAAAGTAAAGTTAAGAATCAAGTTTCATTACTTTAAGTATTAGCAACACGAGATAAAATACATAGTTATGTTATACGGCCGAGACGATTAGGTTTTGAGTAAACTGAAAACTAATGCATACTGCCGTGACTGCAAAGTAGCCAGAATGGCAGCAAGCTGGTATGAGCTCTATGTGGGGATGGAACCTAGAAGAGGAGAGCACCCTACATTTTTTTTTGGCTCCGTTTTCTTCTCTCTTGCTTCACTCACACATGGAAAGGCAAGCGAGAATACTTCAGAAAGTAGTTTCTTCAGAAGTTTTAAATTTCTTGCTATTGATACTTACCCAAGAGTTCTAATTTTCAGCTGTAATTCAAATTTCATCATGCCAAATAGTTAGAATCTATTGTTTATTCCTCCCATGGTAACTCACTGTACAACTAACCTGGCTTTCATAGCAGTTAAACCTCATTTTTAAAGCAGCTGCACTTCTTGTAGTCAATTTCCTGTCTATTCCCTATTTAAACAGTGTTTAGCTTATCAGATAGCAATAGCAGATTTACTGTCTTTCATTATGGTCAGCAATCCATATAATTAAATTGACTAATTAGTAATTAAGTGCAATCACACCACTTTTTTCAGCTCAAAGAGTCTACTTATTGTACGTTGCTGGTGTAAATTGCATATTAAATCTACTAGACACTGACACACTTAAACATCCCTACAGAAATGTGCTTAGAATTACTTGTTTCTAGTATCTTATGATGTAAAGCACCATTTAAAAAAAGATAAAATAGTATTGTAAAAACCTTACAAAGGACATAGTAAGATTTCTAATCTTGCAAGCGTGACACAGGGAGCAACCCACTGAGGCAGGCACTTAACTTCCATTTCTTTCTTTTGAGTGTTAAGCATGTGCTTAATATGCTTTTCAGAACGGGCATTATTTAAGCAGATGTTCTATTTCAGAAACATTAATATTCAGATCAAGATCAAGATACTATTGTTTTACTTTTAAAATCATGAACATTCTTAGAAATACTTTTGGTGGAAACAACCCCCTCAAACTGTGAATACCAATAAACACACGCGTCTATATGCAAGTCTCAGTTAAATGTATTCTGTAAAATCCTAGGTCCACTAATATCCATGTTTATTTTAATCTGCTGCTCTTTTCAGTCACATGTTTTTTTTAAAAAGTTACATCCTAAGAAAACAGTACTGAGTTTTCACATTTAGTATCCACATAGAAGGAAAGAGCTAAATTTATTACAGCAACTGAGAGCAGTTCCAAGAACTTACTGTTGCCAAATCTATTGCATTTATGGGGTTTTCCATTTTATAAG
This sequence comes from Rissa tridactyla, assembly GCF_028500815.1. Lineage (NCBI taxonomy): Eukaryota > Metazoa > Chordata > Aves > Charadriiformes > Laridae > Rissa > Rissa tridactyla. Next base: position 19,192,931 of record NC_071472.1, on the reverse strand, counting down.
TTAACATATGTAGTAAATACTTGAAAGTTTTATCTACACTAGGGAAAAAAAAATCAGGTATATAATTCCTCCCTAGTGGAGCCTCACCAGTGGCAGGGATGATGGAAGCTGTAAGCAGGGTAACCACCCCTTAGAAAAGTGATAAAAATACTAAGAACAAGTTTATGCAGAAATTTAGTTAAGGTAAATACAGTTGAAAGGGCATGTATGCAAGTAACTTTTTAAAAACATTAGTATTTAATCTACATACATATTATCTGTGAGTCAAATCTTTAGCGCAATTAACAGTCAGAGAAATCTAAAGTTGAGTCCAATTCACTGGGAAAATACTTAAAAACCTCTTTTGAAGGCAGCTGAATAAAGGTGATGGATGGTTAAATATACTGATATTCACAGATGTATATTTAATGGATCCTAAAGTAATACTGGCTTGTTTCAAACAAGCTTCTGTATAAGATGTAACATTTTAATCAATGTCCTATATGTTCTACGGTGTTATTGTAGATATGACAAATACTGAAACTGTTCACCATTGCCCTTCTTTTCTCCAAGTGTTAGCGTTATTATATTTTCTCCACAAAGTAGATAATTTACATTTTAAATTATGTCTCCAAATTAATCTCCTTATTTTGCAGAAATACCAATGATCAAACCAAAAGCTTATTGCTATTCAATGACAATTCTTTTCTACTTTTTTAAGCTGCATACTCTCTTATCAATTTATAACCACATACCAGCTGTTTCACTTGCTGTAATATACAATGCAGGGTGCCATCTATTGAAAAATGAATACACAGACTAACTAGTAAAAGAACAAGCTGGAGAGGGAATACAGAAAAAGAGGACAGTAACAAGCAATAGACTGAATGCTTCACAGCTCCACAGGAATTCTACCAGTGATAAAATAAATGGCTTAATTTGCTTAACTCAGTCACAACTTTAACTGAGGATCCAATGAAAAGTAAAGCACAATAACTGTGATTAGTAAATTGGTATAGAATTGAGATCTCCTACATTACAAATAGATATTTAAAACACATTTTGAAAAATCAGGCTTATAGTTTAAAATACAATGATGAAGAACAGCAAACTTTCCACACTTTAAACTTTTAATCCAAAACTGATTTGCCATAGAAAATTATACCAGACTGGGTACGTTTTAGAAGTAAACATCCAAGCTATCATGTCCTACAAACGCTTTCCAAATGCTGGTTTTGCATGTCATGCAGTGGCCAAATTGAGAGATAAAGCTCTTCCGCTGCACGTACCTTGTCATTAGCAAAGAACACAAACCCACATCAATGTAAATAGTAAAAAATATGCCAAATCAACCCTCACAGAATTCCTAAATATCACAATTTGGTTACTCTTGAAAAGCTGTCCTCTCACAAGGTGTGAGAAAAGCCACAGTAATGTAAAAAATCAGTCCATAAAGGTCCATAATAATTTTGCCAGCAATTTCAGTTGAGACAGGATGTTACACCAAAGCAGCAACGTATTCAGAGACACGATTGTCAGAACCCGCCGAAATGTTTTTCTGCATTACAGCAGCGGGGCCTTGCTTTCAAAAGCTTCCATGGACTTCAAGTAGCTATAACTGAAATTCAAGCCCAAAGTACCTACATAAACCTAAAATAAAGTCTTTCAGTGAACTTCCCTTCTTTTGAAAATATAAATATGCTTTCCTCCTTGACTACTTAAACTATGAAGAAAAAATCTTAAGTCTTTTTAGAGGGGAGGAATAGGGTGCTGTTTATACCTCAGGTTGAGATAAAAAGTAGAACATTTTTCCACAGTGAAGTATTTATCTGTTCAGCTTTTTAATTAGTCCATTTGTCATATTCTCTGCTGTACATTAAAAACAATTAAAACAATTATGTGCCCTATTCAACTGAGATCAAGGGTAGAAAGAAAGCAATCTAGGGAGCAACATACAATTAATGACAGCTTTGAAATAGATATAGAAGCAATTAATATCTAAATGAACTGAAATTTGTGCAAGCATATCCAGTGCTTACATCTGCTTAAATTCCTGCCCTTTCACTGGAAAAGTGCCTTGTATATGTACTTCAGTATAAGGAAGGACTGATGAGATATTGTCTTATAAACAGACTGATGAGATACCTCATAGACTATATTAATCCTGTCTCAAAGATCTTTGCAAAGCGTTTGTCTGAATCATTACCATTTTTTGAAATGTACAGTATTTATAGAAAGATACCTGATGAGGACCTCTGATGGTTGTCCCAGCAGCTTCTAAAGAAGGAAAAATTACTTCAGGTACACCCTGGTTTGTGTGCTTAGGTACAAATGTGAAACCAGTGTCTGTTGTGTTTAAACAGGTTTTGTCATGGGCATTTTCTATGGGCATGTTTGCATGATTTGGGGGGTTTGTTTTGTCAACAGTAGTTAAGCTTTGTAAAGCTGAGGTCATGAGATCAACTCCATGAGCTTCAAATGAGTTAGATTCCAATTTACTGAGGTTAACAGCACGGTCTCTGTGCTCCAGGTTAAAATGACGATCTTGAAGCATGTTTTCGGCTATACCAGTACAAGGAACTGTTGGTTTTTCCTGAGTGCTCTGCAAGAAAGCAGAGTCATTGTCTGTAGGTGGAAACTTGACATTAAATTTAGAAAGTGATTCTACAGAGTTGTTGTCCTCATCTTGGCCCACTCCTCTTGGTGTGATAGATGTGATGCATGATGCACCTCTATTTATATCCTTTATAACCCGAGGCTTAAAAAGCTCTTCTGCTTGTTCATCAGTTTTATCAGTACACTGTATCGGCATGGAAAACTGTATTTCTGTGAAGAAAGAACGAAGAAAACATTAAATAGTCCACTGCAGTATAACTGTTAAAGGTGTGGTGCTGGGGTATTTTTCCTGAGAGGTTTTTGATTTTCTTCTTGGCTTTTCAACCTTTATTTTTTCTCTTTGGAATCAGTTTGAGGCGCAGTTCTCATTCACAAACACTAGCTCTGACACAAAAATTATCAGAACCGAAATAAAACAAGTAATTCTGTTCTAATAATTATATTTCTCTTTGATTTATGGCTACAAACATTTTCATTTTATTGAAAATTATGTTGTCCCATACTCTTAACACATACTTGCATATATTTACGGAAGTGTTCTGTCAGAAATAGAAGCTGGAACCAAAACCATTTCACACAGCGCCAAGAACATGCTAAGCACCATGAGCACAATTTTAGAATGTATTCAGGTACCAAACTTCCATTGGTTTCCAAATTAGGTAAATATCTAAAATGAATAACTATTCATAAGTAGGACCATATTTTCCCTTTGTTTTGAGAATTTCCCCTTAATTTTTGTCATTTTATTAACAAAAATGGTAATAATATGCAGGGTTACTCCTAATCAAGTGAGAGAATAACCTCAGTACACATTTATTGTACTGCAGCCTTCTGACATCACTCAGATATTGTAGTAATGTGGGCCACAGAAGTAACAGAAATCAAGCAGATTCAATCTATATCATGTATAGCTTTTCACACAGTTGAGTTAGGCACTCATTTAAGGAAAACAAATCCATTCTGAAATAAGTTGCCAAGCACTAACCCCCCAAAATTCCCACGCCCAAATAATAACATTTAGTAGCGTACAATCAGCATATAACAATCAGACATAGCGATTTGAAGACATGAGCTAGACATTAGCGCTCATGTAACAAAACTTCAGTAATGGTATAACCTAAATTAGAAGCAAGTGCTGAAATCAGTGTCTTCTGCTTCAACCGTTTAAGTCTGGCAGGTGTTTTTGAAATCACTTAAGAGTCTGATCCTACTATTAAGAAAAACTAGTAGGGAATACCCATAGTAGCCTACATTACATTAAATGTAAGCATTAGCAGAACTAGACATTCAGGATCTCTTCAGTTGCAAAAAAATCCAGCCTTTCTTTTGTTCTCAGGACCTGTTGGATTAAGCTCTTGTCCCATATAACAGAACAGTATTCAGAAGTCTGCACAAGAAAGTCTAGAAAATAAGTCCTCTGACTCTCCTCAGTCCAGTCCGGCAGTTTTCCTCTAGCAGATATGGGGCCAGAGACATTCATAACAGACATCTTTTGAACTGACAGCTAAATTAAAAGCAAGCAAGTGCTGTCATTCACACAGTATGATGGGATATCACATGTAGTAAGTGCCTGCCTCTCACTCCAAGGGACAAAACAATTACAAGAGCCATTGATGTGATGACTGTCTTTCATAGCATGTGATTTGGAGCATTCGTCATAGAATGCCAAAACTGGCGGTGCGTTTTCTTGGTGAAATACTGAGCACCATGTGAGCAGACTTGAAAAAGGCAGATGGTAAACAGTGGAAGTACTTCTATGTATGTGTAATTTACAGTATTTTCAAATATAAAGCAAAGCTTTCAAACAGTTGAATCACAATAAGAGCTTAAGTATGATATTACCAGTTTCAGGTTCTGGCTTTATCTTAAATTTACTCAGTTGGTCTGTTTGTTCTCTGGCTAGCATACAGATTCGATGACACTCTTCTTTCATGTCCTGGAAAATAGTCTCCAGATTCTCCCTGGAAGATCAAAATTGTAAATTAGAGAGTCAACCAATTCAGCTTGTTGTGACCTTTAATCTAGTCACACCCACAAACCAGAGAAAAACAATAGTGTAAGCTACTTTTCTTGGATACCTTGTTCCTCAACATATGTATACATATTTTTGTTCTCCTCAGTAAAAGCAAGCAGAAAAGGGAAAAGAAAATGTTGTCAAAGAGCTGTTCAGTTGTATCATACACACCTACCTTCGAGCTTAGGGCCTGACCCCCTCAAAAATCCAGCCTTTACATTTCTTTCAGTTCCCTCAGGTATTTTGTGGAACAGCTTATCTTTTGCAAGGGTACTGTTTCTATCTCATTGTAGGGAAAATAAGATGCTGCTGCTGTGAACATTAATTGTTTTCCATTGTTTTCTGTGCACTTCAGACTTTGCAGGAGAAGGAACACAAAAGCATTTGTTACTTCTCTTTCCTTCTCTGTCTACCTGACATTTTGGAGAGGGGCTCATGAACTGATTCCTTCTCTGTTTTATACAATATCACATGACTTTTCCTTTTATTTTGAGGACTTTTTTATATTACATCTTTTCCAGAGTATCATACAGACATCCGATATTTAGTTATCTGCACTGAGAATGGTAAAAATAGTTCTTCATGCTGGTGTGAGTTTTATTTGCCCAAAGACACTACATTATTCAGTTACTGATGCATCCATAAAATTCCATTGTGAAATTTTAATAAATTTGCTGAGGAATTTATATTTCTAAGCACAATATCATGGATTTTATAAAACAAACTTCAAGGATGAAAAAGTGAAGTTGGTGACAAACTGGATTTGTGTTCTCTTTTGCATCTTTGTGTCAAAAGAGCTCAAAAGAAATTTTTCTTTGATTCGGTGAATTGTTTTCCTTTTTATTGAGTATTCATATAGCAATCAGAAGTGTCACGAGTTGTGTTCCTACTTCTGCTGTGCTTCTGTTTTTGGAAGACACAAATGTCTATTTGTATCTCATTTGAAATAAAAATTCTATAGAAGGAATTAAAGTTGCTACTGTTAACACATTCTGACCATTTTTCAGGTGTTTTGATAAATATGAAATTAAAAAAGACTCTTAACAAAAGTTTCTAATCGGAGCTTAAAATGTACATATGATTAGACAAATCAATCTTCATTTGCTAGACATTTGTGATACTATAATCTTACTAGTGTAAGATTACCAGTAATCTTACCAGTCACATACCTGTTTCCAAGAACTTTACTTTAGTAAGGGAGCTATTTGAGAGGAGGGAGACAGAAGACAGGTAAAGGTTTTTCATTTTTTTAGATATAAATCAGTAAAGACAAAGAAGTCTTTATCACATCACATCACATCACAGTCTTATTTCCTCTCTTTCTTATCATAAAGCAGTAGAGAGTCAGACTAAAGATCGACGTAGTTCACCCAACCTATGTCTGAGAGTGGCCAAAAGCAGATGCCTAGGCAAGAGTATAAGAAAACAGCAAGAGTTTATGATACTTTTCCCTAATACTCTCCTAGAGAATCTTCTACTTGACCTCAGCAAAATTGTTAAAAGTGGTATTACTGCCTATCCTGTGAAAAACACAAACCTAAGACTTTGGTCAATATTTTTCCCAAAACACTGGCAGAAGAGGGAATACTTGTGTAAGAAATATACTGCTTTTGGTCCCTTGGTCATAGCAAGGGCTGTCTGGCTTCAGCTTATAGATAAACCTGGTTTCAAACTCTCTCATTTAGGATGGATCTGGCCAAGAATTATTTCTTCATGCTGTCTATCAGACCTCCTCCTGGCAGCGCAGCAGGCTCCTCTGCTGTGCTGCCATCAGTTAATCCATTACGGTTGTACATTCCTCTTCTGAAGAGAGTTAACGCAAGGGAGTTAATGCTTATCCAAACCCCAGCATTAACATCCGCTGCTGTTTCCCACAGAGTTTAACCTCCTGCTGAACCAAGTGGCTCTTTTTCTTCCTCCCAGCTTATGCTTACATACTTGCAAAGCCTCAGCTATAATTCCATATAGTTGCTGGCTTTATTATCTTCCCACACTGCCTCTTTGACCGCTGCTGCTTCCCCCTTCCCTCCCCCATCCATTTTTTAAGGTACTGTGTAGAAAAGAGGGAAGCAGCTGGTCTTGTTTAATAGCAGAAAAGACAATTAAAAGCAAATTTAAAAAATGCTGCAAAAGTATTTACCTTTCAGGCATAGGCGAAATACCCAAGATCCCTAGAGATAATTCAGGATTACCTGGAACAATTTTCTTACTTTTCACCTTGAAGTAAAAGATGAAAATATTGATCACAGGTTAGCATATTAATTCTGTTCTTCACCCTGGTATGAATAAAAATATCACGGGATCCTTCACCTAGTCCTTCTGGAAGCTCTCAAAACATTCACAAAATGACAAAAACAGTTTTTTACTGTTTGTGTGAAATTCCTATTTTTAGTTTAACTTAGCAACTCAGTATGGCATTCCTCTGCTCATACTCCCTTGAAAGGAAACCGGTTCTAAGAATATTGCTTGACTGTCATTCTGTTTCAGTCGTGTATAAGGTAATATTACATATTGTGTATAGGCTTGTTAGTGAGGTATCCAGCTATTTTAGTTATTAAAAATCAATTTATTCACTGAAATTTTCAATGAACACATCACAAGCTAATATGTCAAGAGTTTTAGCAGGTTTTTAAATAAGTTATTAACTTTGACTACCACCTTGTGGTTAACTCTAGTATTACACAGTTTTAAATCTGCCAGGCATTAAGGAAAGTTTTTATAATAACCAGTCATTAAGCTGCAGTTCCACTAGATCTACATTACCAGATGGCCTGGGTAGTTCATATGTGCTCCAAATCAGACACAGAACTTGATCATATGTCTGCCAAATAAGCTGACTGCAATGATACATTGTTTACAATCACAGACCCACAGCCTCCAGGTTTGTCTTTCTTACCTTGCACTAAAGTGCCGCTGCGGCTCCCGTAGACACGTTTGAGCTGCCTTACACCTAGCAACACGGGTTGGAAATGCTTACCACGGTAAGTTAAGTAATGCTTGGCAAGTATAATAGCAACAAGTTATGTGTTGCTGTGCTCCTCCCCTTATCTACGTTCACTTTAAATTAGCTAACTAAAATGTGGTTACGTGGTTAGATTCACATCCATGACTGCACTCTAGCTATCCCACAGGGACAGAATAGCACTCTGGATACTCTTCTGTGACAAAAATAGGGTGTCATAAAAGAGAAAAAATCAACTCAATCTTCATGAAAACTTCCAACTGAAAATTATAAAACAGAAATGCTAATCTGGAGTTTTCACAAACACTGAAATTTTAATGACATAACATAGAATGATTAACACACAATTAACAACCAATATGTATTTAATAGTTCGGTGTTCCCTATGTGCTTTACATATTTTAATGATTTCCTAGTAATTATATAATGCTAAAATTTAAGATCAGTTTCTTAGAATTATTAGTATAAACATGTTTGAAAGAAGTAATAATTTACAAATGTTAGTGTTTTTCATTTTATCTCAACTTGGTTTCTTATCTTACCTCCCTTTTATACGTTGGCATCTGTATACCCTTTTGTGCTTCATTTAATTCTTTCAATTTGCTTTTCAGAGTTCTTATTTTATCTTCTTGGTTGGAAATAATAGATAAAAGCTTCCTTTCCTTTTGATTGTTTTTGTCTTCAAGTTGCTTCAACTTCATGCTCTCGCTTTCTAACTGTTCCTAAAAAATTATTTTAGAAACATCAATACAACTAATAGAATTGAGGCCTGTGGAATATCACTATTCAGCAGCCAAGAATAAAATAAGCTTTTGCAACATAAGTAAGGGCCAGTTAATTAATTTTAAACTGTTAGTAAAGACTTCTACCACTACACATAGACATAATTTATCATAGATGATTACTCAAAACAACTGTATGTTCTGAATTTATGAAAGTCATATTAATGTTTATAAAAAATAAAGATACTCTCTTGGTTCGCTCACTATATCATTGACATTAACATTTTATGTACAATATATTGTATGTACAGTATATAAAATAATATTTCATTAATTTCAATCAATCTTAAACAATATTGAAGAAGGTGATATTCTGTAGCTACCTTAATTTTTGAGCAGACCCAAGAACAGAATCACAGAATCACAGAATATCTGAAGTAGGAAGGGACCTATAAGGATCATCGAGCCCAACCCCCTGCTCCTCACAGGACTGCCTAAAATGAAACCATATGACTAAGAGCATTGTCCAGATGCTCCTTGAACTCTGAGAGGCCTGGTGCCATGAACACTTCCCTGGGGAGCCTGTTCCAGTGACTGACCACCCTCTCAGTGAAGATCCTTTTCCTAATGTCCAATCTGAGCTTCCCCTGACGCAGCTTCATTCCATTTCCTTGTGTCCCATTGCTGGTCCCCAGAGAGTGGAGACCGGCACCATCCACTCTGTTGCCCACCCCCATGAGGAAGCTGTAGACTGCCGTGATGTCACCCCTCAGCCTTCTCTTCTCTGAACTGAACAAATCAAGTGACCTCAGCTGCTTCTCATAAATCTTGCCCTTGAAGCCCTTCACCATCTTGGTCGCCCTCCTCCTTTGGACACACTCTAATAGTTTGATGTCCTCCTTACATTGAGGTGCCCAAAACCACACACAGTACTCAAGGTGGGGCCACACCAGTGCAGTGCAGAGTGGGACAATCACCTCCCTTGACAGGCTAGCTATGCGCTGCCTCATGCACCCCAGGATGTGGTTGGCCCTTTTGACTGCCAGGGCACACTGTTGACTCATATCAACTTGCCATCAACCCAAACCCGCAGATATCTTTCCGTGGGCCTGCTCTCCAGCCGCTCGTCCCCCAGTTTGTATATATCACCAGGATTACATTGCAAATATTGCAATGCTATTAAGATTTGTGAAATAAAAAGCAGTGGCTGGCTCCACTTTAACTATCTATTTGGTAATTCATTGAATTTTTATGTATGTGGGCTTTTTGGTGGAATGAAGAGGAATATAACGAACAATTTTTTTTATATGCACAAAGATAGTCCTCGAATAATTTTCACGAAACAACCTATGGTTAAAAACTGTGGCTATGAAAACCTTCTATCTGTCAATTTATGAAATCTATAGAAACACTGATCTTGAACTGTATCAAGTGTAACAAAAAGTGGCCTGAAGCCCCAACTGTCTCTGCAAGAGAAGTAAGCCCAAAGGGTTAACTATGCAAGAAGTAAGTGAAACGCAGTGAGGTAGTCTGCAGATAGGTAGGGCAAGGTGAAGAGGAAAGAAGCAAATAAGTGCTTGTTCAAGAACATTTTGTTTTATTTACAAATGGGACCTAACTAGGGTGAGGTTGTGCTTTTGGAGATTAGGCAGGTAGGGCTACTCTACTAGACAATGACAGCCATGTAGGGACAGGTCCAGAGCCACTCTACAGACATACTGGGTGGTTAAGCACGCATGCGTGTATACGCAGCTGACACACAGTTTAGCCTCCAAAAGTTATACTAGCTGGATAAAAAACCCACAGAAAAATGGCTTTGAAGGCATTTGTTTTTTTCTTTAGTGTCAGTTGTGACTTTGAAGAATAAACCTACGAGCTTCAACGCAACTCTGGACTTGGCTGGTATCTCAGGGATCAAGATTAAGCCTCTTCTGCTTAGTGGGTTCAAAACGTTGTCTAGAAATGGGATGTTTCTATCCCAGCAAAACTCCTCTCTCACCATCATCTGCAGATCTTACATATCCCATTCTTTCAATCTTTGAATTGACATGGTATTTCTGCTTTAGGTGTTGTTAACTTCCTTAATTCTAACCCTTCCTCCATGATTTGCACTTCTGGCAGGTGGTGTGGGCAATATATGTAGAGTTCTAGGACAGATCATGAAACATTTTCTATACTCTTCTAGCGTGGAATCTGTATACATCATGGTAGATAAGAATCCAGGGAAGCAGATGAAAAAAAAAAGCCACAAAGAAACAGCAAAAGACAAAAAAAAGGAGAATTTTTTTTTGTATAGTTCTCGAAAAAAACAAACAAACAAGACTGAAGCTTTTAGGCTAAAGAACCCATACATCATCTTCTATAACTGATGCTACAGCAGCTAGATTTCATTTTCTCGAATGGCACAACAAGAACACTAGGAAGAATTACAGTACTATGAGGCATAGAAAGTTCAAAGCAAGTTAAGGAAGCATCTGATGAATGAGAAAAGACAATCATATCTAGTGATGTGGGGAAAAAAATAACAACTTATGTTAAGAGGACATGGAGACACGCATAAAAGTATTCTTAAGAGATCTGAAAATACTTTGAAGAAAGTTATAGAAGGGCCAGATGCTGAACATAATTTTATAACTATTTACCTTTTCCATGTTCTTTAAAGATTACAAAGTCACAGTAGCTATGGTATGGGGAACTGCTTTTTGCCATTCCAGGAATGGGAAGGGGGTGATATTCTATGGTGTGCATTCACAGACCCCAAGCTACCATAGAGCCATTACTTGGTCACAGGGTTCCCAAACATTAGAATCAGTTGGGAGGGGCCTTTAAAGGTCATCTAGTCCAACTCCCCCTGCAAGAAGCAGGGACAACTTCAACTAGATCAGATTGCCCAGAGTCCTGTCCAACCTGACCTTGAATGTTTCCAGGGATGGGGCATCTACCACCCCTCTGGGCAACCTGTGCCAGTGTTTCACCACCCTCATTGTAAAAAATGTCTTCATTATATCTAGTCTGACCATTCCATGGTCAAATTCCATTTCCCATTCAAAAAGCTAATAGGATGCAGCTTCTCCTGTATTTTCCTTTGAAAATGATTTGTTGGAAATCCAAACACCTAGGAAAAAGCTTACGTCAAACACAACACTTGCCCTTGAACAACTCCATCTTAAGGACAGTAACTCTTTCACTGAGTCTGTGATACAGCATTGGTCTGCACACAGATAATTGATCTCTTTGGGACTATTATAGCTCCAAATAACATGTCGGCTTTCAAAAGCTTTCAGATATCTGGGAGGACTGCATTTCTCCTACATTCTCCTGTAGGAAGCAGGGACAAGATTTAAGCAAGCAACGAGAGAAGCCACATGGGAACCAATGTGAGAAGAGCCACGCAACACACTGCAATGAAGATGTATCAGTATATATTGATGTAAATAATCATTTTTGTGCACAGTCAGGATATCACAACAGGAAAAACAGTGGAGAAATGATTACACCTTTTGGGATCTTTCAATAACACAGCCCTTCATAGCTCGATGATCTTACAGTTTCCAATACTGACTGAGTTTGGGTGTTTGCAACAATGTGGTAACATTTATAAACTGGCTGAAGTTATAAAGCTAATGCCATGACAAATAAGTATGTCACACAGGTCATACCTGCTCAGTTACGTACTTGGCCACACAATGGATCTTTTAAGCATGCTGGTATTGGCAACCAGCAAAGAGGTTACATCTGTATTATGAACAGATCAGTATCTTTTCTTTCGGAGAGGCTTTATAGAATCAGAGGATAATTCAAGTTGGAAGGGACCTCAAGGTTTCTCTAGCTCCTAATCAAAGCAGGGTCAGGTATGATGTCTGATCAGGTTACTCAGTTTGGTCTTGAATTCACCAAGGATGGAGATGGCACAACTTCTCCAGGCAACCTTTTCCAGTGCCTGGATGTCCTCATGGTGAAAAGTTTTCCCTTATGTCTGAACCTTCCATGTTTTAGCTGCCCATTGTCTCTCATCCTCTTGTCATGCACCACTGTTAAGAGCCTGGCCCTATCTGCCTGATCACTGCAATGTAGGTATTGGAAAGCCATTGCCTTCTCCTGAAGCCATCTCTTCTCCAGGCTGGACAAGTCCAGTTTCTGCAGCTTCTTCTCATGGGGTATGTACTCAAGCCCCCAACTATCTCAGTGGGGCTTCTGCTGAACTCACTCTAGTTTATCAATGTCTTTCCTGTACCGGTGGTCCCCAAACTGGATGTAGCATTCTAGATGCAGTCCAATGAATGACGAATAGAGGGAGATCCTTGTTTCCCTAGCCATGCTAGCTGTGCTCCTGTTAATACTGCCCAGGACGCTGCTGCCCTTCTTTTCTGCCAGGACACACTGCTGGCTCTTGTTCAGCTTGCTGTCTAACAAGACCCCAGCTCCTTTCCAGCAGAGCTGCTCCACGGCCAGTCAGTCCCCAGACTGTACTGCTGCAAAGGCAGGTCCTTTTATTTCTCCCTGAAGTGTGCTTCCCAGAATAAACAAACTGTCAGATGATTTCAAGGAAAAATACTATTCAACTGATGAACTACTGTAAGTGCTCGCAGAGAATATTAACTGTAACTTTAAACAGTTTAACCACAAACTATTCTTTACTACTGGGTAGAGACAGCTGAAACAGATGAAGCAATAAGAAAAAAGGCTATCGATACCAGAATTTCTTATATCAGGTAGCAGGGCCTAACTAATCCTACTGCATACATCATACTAGCAGCAAAGAACAACTAAATGCATAAAATTGTCAGCTAGCATAAAGTCATGAAGTAGAGCTTTCTTTGCATCAAAGACAGGAAACAAAAGTGATACTAGAGAAGCTGGTATTGACTGGAACACACAACTCTACAAAAGCACTGCAGTAGCTGCTCTTAAGTTACTTAAATATTTTAGCACCATAATTTTGAGCACAAAGATGACTACCATACATCTGCTATTCCTCTGCTTATGTCCTGCACAAAAAAAAAAGACCTAAGCATTTATTGAAGGATGAACAGTTTTGTACACCATATGCATCATTGATTCCTGACACACAGTTTCTTCCCCTTTTCCATGGCACAAGAAATTCTGATCAACAAACTCCACATGGTGTTTAATACTGTGGTTCTTGACCTAGGAAAATAAGAACATGAGCATGTTTTCTTATCACAGGTATTGACTTTAGCTTCATGTTTTATGGAGTTTACAAGGATTCTGATGGCTGACTCTGCGCTAAAAACAGCACGCAGAGAAGCTTTACTTGACACTGTGTAATTTGCATACTAAGGTTTTCTATTTGCTGGGCGGCTTTGGCTCTGAAACAGTAACTGGATCCACATTCTACCTAGTTAATAAAGTTTAGCCAGGCTGTACTCATAAACAGGCAGCAATTTAGGTCTCTTTGGTTTCCTCAAGCAGGGGACTGAAAAAATCTGTTAATCTTGTATTTAATTTGGTACTGACCACCCAGCCAATCTGGTCCACTCACCTCTTTCCGTGAAGATGAATGTGAACAAAAAAAAAATAAATTTATGACACATTGGCAACAGAATTTGACAACAGCAGGTGAAATACAGAAGTATGGCCACTGACTAGAAAACCCAGAAAAGCTAACCTCTCCCTCATTTTAAGCCTCTGAAATTTAAGCTCTAACCATGCACCTATTACAATCGATTCAGGATTTCTATTAACTTACTGGAGGACAGACCACAGTCCACTGAGAAATCCCATTGGACTTAGCAAAAGACAGTTTCAATAGGTATCAATAAACCCAAGCACCTCCAGCCACGAAAGACTCTGAGTTTCAAGGAAGGCCAGGAAGAAACAGCAACGTTTTAACTTAAGGACTGTAATAATAATTTATTATTTGGAAGCAGTTGATGCAGTAATGGAGAATGGCTGTAGACATTTATTTCATTTAAAGCAGAATGTGGATAGAAAATGATTAGAAAAACACAGGCTTTCAAATAGAATATTGGAGCTTCCAAATTTCAATACCTGACAAAGCCAATACTTTATTGAATTACATACAAGACAACTATACTGGGTCAGTGACAGGATGATGGATTTTTGGTCTAACAGATGTCAAAATATGATGTCTAGGGAAGAGTACAAGAAAACAGGAGGCATTCAGGATACATCTTTAAATAAATTCCTGGACCTTCTTAGTAATAGTTTCTAAGTATTTATTAACTCTGCACAAATTTCTCTTCCATGAAGTTGTCCAGTTTTCCAGTGGTTGACTACCTATCCTGTGAAGAATTGTCTCCGTTTTGCTTTTTTATTTTTTGAATATGGCACATCAATTTTTTTCCCCCTTTTTTTTTTTTTTACTTCATTTATTCAGAAAGACAGAGAAGTGGGAACTCTTAGGTTAACTTGATGTGGTCCTGGTGATTCGCTACTGTTCATTTTCCCCAACTTGTTCCATACATTCATTCTATGCAGTCTACCTTTTTATCCATCAAAAGTTCTTCCTTTAAAAAGTACAAAAATTGGCAGCTGCCACAAAAACATATCTCAATACAATTAATTTTCCATCATCTTCAACAGGAAGATGGGGTTATATGGTTCTTCTCCTCTGAGTTTATTCAATAAAATGAGGACTTGCGTACAGAGACTGCTGCATATCTCCACCCATAGCCAGCCCATGAATGGCATGGCCAAGACACAGCCAGAGCTAATACAAGTGTGCATACCTCTGTTTTGCTGTCTGGACATCTTTGTATCACTCTTGCCAGGTTAGCGTAAGCTAACTAGGCACAACACCAAACATTAGGATCCTCCTTATATCGGAAGAATGGTGCAAAGATATCCGTGTGCCTCTGCAGAAGCCAGCCTTGGGCCAGTCAAACATGCGTTCCTCGAGGTCCGTGCTCTCAACGCTTTGAGAGCTACTACATTCCCAATAATAGGAACATAGAATAGGCTGGGTCAACCTGACTTCGCTTGGGTTTAGATCTCTGCTGATCCCCTCTGAAGAGACCTTAATCGCATAGCACTAAGCCTGTATTTAAACGCAGACAGACTGCGTAGTTTACTCTGCATGGAGTTATACCCAAAATATTTCTGTTCGTGGCACAGATGAAACAAAATCTATATGAACTACCTATTGCAGAGATGTAACTGCAATAACTGACTACACAAAAAAATGCAGATAAAGACAAATAACTTATATTCCATTAAGAAAATAGCCCCTAAAATAATGATTCCAGCTTCTCATGCATTGTCTGTAATCTTCAGTATAGACCATGTAATTTCTCAGTGTTTCCCCAAGAGAACAGCAGAAAACATATCTTCCTTTCTCCTAGCCATTATATGACTGAGTTACTTGAAACTATTGTCTTTGAGCAAGCATTCAGAAAGAAGAGTATGAAACATTAGACTTGGTCAGGGCTCTATGTGCAGCCATAAGACATAATTTTTATCCAACTCAAAACAGCATCTTTGCAAAGATGCTCCATCAAAGAATTAACCCTTCAGCTGTGTTGTATTCCAAAGAAATGCAAAGATTAGGGAAGAAATGACATCTTGTAATTACAGATTCTAGTGTAGAAATATAAAGACTTTTTTAAAATAAAAAGGAGTATATATAAATCTTTGGTAACAGTATGTTTACAATGTTTGCAAAGGCTTAGGCTCACATGAGATTCCTTCAAGATAATTAAGCAAGCAACAGTCATCCAATGAAATTATTTTTAAATTAACATTTCTGATTAAAAAATGCATTTCTGAGAATTTAGCATAATTAATTTGTTTATAGCTCAGGTTTAGGGAACAAATCCTGAAATTAATTATTTATAAATCCAATGCCTGATTTCATATAAGGGTCGTCTTATGACCCTTACAGGGTCACTGCTATGGACATTCAAATTCAAAATTAAGAGATTTTATGTTACAAGACAGTTCTCCAAAAACACTGTAGGATGACTTAGGATAAGAACAATGCAACTTTGTGCGTCTCTGTCACTGTCTTTGCTCAATATGCAAAATTAATTCAAAGTATTTCTGCACTATTGCTTTATTCTTATTCCTGTTATTCTCAACAGGCTGTAGTGAAAATCTTGGTGTTATGTCAGTCAAGAGGGGCAGAAGAGACATTGTATTAAAACTGGCTATTTAAAAAATCAAACAAATCATCAGCATCTCCAGACTCTATCACTTTTTGAGTGCAGATTCTCCATTTCTTGCAAAAATACACAGACTGGTTGCAATATGAAAAGCTCTTGTGAGAGAAAGAGAAAACCCCTTCTTGACCACTGGTTTTGGCAGGTTAAGAAATAAATAAGCAAGTAAGTTCCTACTTTATAATCAAAACTATTCTAGGGAGCTTGATGGCCAAACAGCAATTGTGCTGTGAAGGATCAAAGATAGATGCTTAGTTCACCTAAGTACACCGCAGTGGCACAACACTCATGCACTTCAGGTGAGGATCTTGATTAGAAGAAGTGCAGTTCAAAGGCACCAGTAAAAATCTCTCTTATCTCTTTATGTTCTCATAGTATAATCACAGAACAAATGTGTTCTTATGTTAAACATACTGCAGGCGACCATACCTTTAAGAGTTTTTCTCTTTGTTTTGCTATGTTCAGTTTTTCAGAGAGCTGGCTGAAAGATAAGTTGGAGGTTTCAATGTCTTCATGCATCAGAATGTAGGGATGTGCATTACCTTAAAAAAAAAACAACAGGCAGCTAATTGTTACTGTGTTTTTCCCCAGCCAGCTTCTAAGTACAAGCAAAATTAAAAGAAGCTAGGCTTATATTAACTTCTTTATTTTCTTTGAGCAAACCTTCATATTGAACAAGCAAGAGAAGCCCTGATCTGTGCTTAGAGACAATGCAAGACTAAACCAGCAATAAGGAACGTACATGTACTCTTAAAAATAAAAGCCAACCACTTTGCTAGTATTTATGAAAACCAGGAGTGTTAGGCTAGCGTGAATAAATATTTAATGAGCATGGCAGATTAACACATGGTTACTTTGACTCTTTTCTCTTATTTATGTAATACAGACAAACAGTGGAAAATTATCCATCAATGACTATTTGATTTGAAAGAGAATTACCTGCCTATAAAGCTTTGGTTATCCAACAAGATAACCATCACAAGACTCATCTAACATAAAAGACATATAACCATGGCACTCACATCTAGAACAACCTGAGCTAAACTTATTAACAGATAATTGTAAAATTAATATGTATCAATTCTGTTTTTAATTCTAGTGAATGATTTGAGCCCATATTTTCATAACTTTTATTGGCTTCAGTGTAAGCAGGTTCTACATCCAAAGAAAATCTCACCATTTCTTGAAGAGGATAAAGAGAGACCTCAGAAGTGTTGCATTTTATAAATAGCTTTTGAAACTGCACATTTGTGTTAACTCTCACGTTCACAGAAAAGTATGATACTGCCTTGAGAGATGTATATTGTAAAAACTGAAGCAACAAAGTCAGAACTATTCATCAATGCAACACAGCATAAAAAGAAATAATGTGCAAACTGGAGTACATACCTCTATTAGCATTCAGAGCAGCTAACTGTGATTTCAGTTTTGCAATAATGCTGTTTTGAAGCTCTATCTTTTCCTGCTGTTCACGTGTTTGCTGCATGTAGTTTTCTGTCTGCAAATACAATATAATTAGCATTAATCTTATCCTGGTTTGACTAGGGGTCTGCTATTTGGCATATAAAAAGCAGCTCTGATTTTTAAAGATAATTGTAGTTGTGGGCCTCTGTGTGAAAACCCAACTACAGTCACCTTTGGCAAGTCCATATTTTTGAGACTGCCCTGATTAGAAAAGGTATTATAGGAAATAAATCCTGATTTTCAGTAACTGTTTCACCTATGGCAGTTTTAAAGAATAGGATAACTTTTAAGTATAGGATTCTTCATTCATAGGCATAGAACACATCAGCTTTAAAATTAGAATTTTAATATTCTTCAGAATGCTGGTCAGTTAGTTTATCTATAGAAAGAAGTAACTTTCTTCCCCCAAACTTTCTAACAAAGAAATGATATAAATACAGGCTTTCAAAAAGATAGATTTTAAATGGAAAACAACAAGGTTGCTTATTCCATACACAGATATTTTGTAAATAACTTTAATTGCCTATGAAGAGACTTTTGCCTGTTCCTTTGAATGTAGCAGACTGGGCGGGGGGGAAGCAAGGAAGCAGCCCCATTCTTCATCTAGCCATACTCCATCTCATGCTATAAACAGGCCATACAGAGCCTAATAAGACTGCTCACATTTCACCAAAGTGTATAAATATTGTTAGACAGACAGTTAATTGAACAAATGGCCAGGTGTCAGGAAGATGCTAATATTCAAAAACTATTATTTCATTAGCACATGCCTAATGTTACAGTTATGGTAGTGCTACAAACAAGCAAGAAAACTTGGGAAGTTCCAGCAAAGAAACTTATGGCAATGCACTGAATTTTTCTGAAATTAAGAATATGTTTATTACTGAACAGTCATGATTTGGAACAAGACTAGGCATTGTTTTCGTGTCTATTCATAGTTTACACATACTGCTATCTAATTCTCAAATCTCGGTCAGCTTTAAATTCCACACCCCTCTACTGCCCAATGTGTTTGTCTGTAAAGCAGGCAGGAAAAAATCTACAAGCAAAATTTATTTTAAAAGGACAGGTAGCAGTTGTACTATGAGAGTTTATTTAAAAAAAAAAAAAAAAGTAATCAAAGAGCAGTACACTCCAGCAGCTATAAGAGACCTCATGAAGCAGAAAAATCACTGAGAACCAAATTGAAAATGTACAACAGCAATGTCTTGTCAACACTTCTGTACAGAGCACAGACATGACAGCTAAAACAGACAGAAGAGAAGATGCTTTTGACAGCCAGTGTGCACAAATTATTCCTTGAGTCAGATGGCAGCAACAAGTTACCAACTAGAAGATCTGCATGACAACCAACCATCCATCTGTATCAAACACCATCTGGCCGAGATGACTCTGGCTTCTGTGTGCTTGACATGGCTCCCAGCTCTAGAGACTGGCAAAACAAGTGGCCTATCGGTAACTTAAGTAGTAAACTGTTAACAACAGAATGGTGGACAATCCAACAACGTGTGAAGGCCACACAATGAGTAAAGCGTTGTACAAAGGTCATTCAAAAACCAGGAGTTTGGTTAAAAAAAACCTGAAAAACAGCACAAACAAAAAAAAAAAACCCAACTAATAAACCATCAACTCTTCTTGAAAAAATACTTTTGTTCTTTTTGGAAGTCATGAAATCCAACTACTGAAAGTTTGATTGGGACAAAGATTTGAACTGGTAGTAAACCTTTATGAAAGGCTTTCATTTTTAATTTCTGAACCTGAGAAAATGCAGAGAGATATCTTGCAAGCATTTAGTTCCCTTAACACTGATGATCTCACACCCTTCTCTGGTTTTCTTCCATAGCCTTTAGAAGGGCTATCTGACCTTGTACCTGATGCCTTGGTTTTTGGGCAGAAGTTTCTTTTATGTACTGTTAGATGACCCAGGAGTATTAACTTGACTGGTTTTCCTTCAAAAAACTAATTCTTCATCATAAGAGACAGAATTTAAAAGACTCCCAAACATTTTAAAATGTGTTGCCTTTTGTTAAGTTAGTTACAAAATGTACTGACACGCTACTTGTGCTTGTTAAGTACAGAAAAGGCTACAGATTTGCACCAGCGCTGCTGCAACAGACTACCAATGCAGACAGACTGCACAGCTGGGTGACTGCACACACGACTGACTTGATACCTGTTCTTCAATGCCTTTGCTAGTTTATTTTGCCATGCAAGGGGGTGGCAAGATTGTGCCCAGATACCAGAACATTCTCTAGTAGACCTTTTCCTGCTCCCAATTCTACTACTGCTTCCATAACTTGACACTAAGTATGGTTCATCTGCCCCTGAACGAAGTCCCAGCCTACCACTTCTGCAGTATCGGAAGCATTCAAGCCTTCCTATAACAGAGGTTCCATTGCTGGGCAGAACATGCATGATAAAAACTCAGCTCAAAGCTGATAGCTTTGCAATATACTGGCATACATGATGATAAGTCCTAGAGGAGCTTTGGTTGACTAAGTAAAAATTCAAAGCTGCTCCTTACTGGTCAGACTGCCTCCAGAATCTTTCTGTTAATTCATGATTAAAGAATAATTGTACAGATGTCTGTTTTTTAAAAAAATCAATAGTTATTCTTTAAGGTAAGTTTGTTATAAATGTTTCAACACAAAACCTCATCTTAATAGCTTGCACAGTGCTTAACATATTAAACTGGTAATTCATATGGCATATCTTCTTAGTAACACAAAAATGATTTAAGCTATTTATATTAATAATTTAAAAAGTAATTTTTAAATAAAACACAGTAAATTTCAGAAAGCACTTCATTAAAGCTAGTTAAATTTTATATACATCTTCGCTGTTTACATTGGAAGACTTCATTAATCCTCCAAAACAGAAAACACTCTTCTCACCTTTAAAACTACAAAAAAATTACAGGTCAAAAACCTGAAAACCACCTACCACTACCTTCACAGCCTAATGAGTTACTCTCTAGCGTACTGGCCTGGTTTCATACCGGCAATTTCCAACCTCAACAGATGCACTAAAGTGCGCATAGCTAAAGTGAAACTGAAATCTGCATGTACCACAATCCTCCATGGGAAGGATGGCTTTAAAGATACAATTCAGAACCCAACACATACTTTTTGCTGTAGTTCTTTCACAGCATGGTCCCTATCCATGCATGCTTGTCGATAGGCTTCATAAGCTTTGTTAAGCTGCTCTCCAATGTTTTTGTCCATAATTCCCAATGTTGTTTCATCACTGAAAAGATGGTCAAGTTAACAGACCTGAAAAGTAATCAGAAGGAAAAAGAGAGAACGCTAAGAAACACAAGTATGTAACTAAAAACATGTATAACATGACTTGTATTAACATCAAATTCAAGTAATATGTGCGGTATGTCTGAGCATTAATTCACATAATAGTTTGAACTATAGCTCCGTTCACTTCAACATTTAATTTTGTGTCCAGGGATAGGTTTAAACAAAAGCCAAATAAAAGCAGGTTAACTCTGAATCAAATTCTGGATGTACAGAATGCGTAAAAGTACGTGTAGTTACAGCATTTGAGAGCTGGGACTTACAATTGGTGCAGATCACCAGTTTTATGACATTTCCAACAGTTTTATCTTTACTGAATTATGAAATAACAGATAGCATTAAAAAACAAAACTCAGTTTTTGGCATTAAGCAATAAAAAGAAAAAGCTCAGTAACATTAGGTCATGTGGACCTATCCTATTCTATGCCATATTTGAAAATGGCAACACAAGCAACACTATGAGGTGAATTAAAACACCTTTTATCTAAAAATCAGTAGTACCAACCAGTAAGAATTAGCAAGACTCAGACCTTTTCACACAATGTTATCAACTTTTTACACTTTGTGAACAATTTCAATAACAATTCCTGAAAATACAGCTCATGAACTTCGACACATAAGACAACACTATTAATTGCCACAGACTTCAATTTCAAGACAGAGTGAACTTTGCAAACACAGAATGCTTTGCTTCTATAGTAATATATGACATGAATTTTAAGCTAAAAATTTATCATAATGCAAGTACAGTAGAGGATAGGTTCATGAAGTCTCAAAAAACCCCCCCAAAAGTACCAGCATTAAGAAAAATAAAAAAGCAGTAATTCACATCTACTCTTACGATATTTAAAGCACGGTTACCTCACAGTACAGACAGCCACTATCATCTCTCACTATCTTCTGGGATTATGCGTAAACCACAGATACTATTAAGGAAAGCAGTGCAGTCAGAAGAGGATAAGCCAAGCAAGCAGAGTATGAGGATAACTTGTCCTGGACCCTGGTCAATATTCTAAGGACTGCAGCTTGAGCTTTTGTTCATTTCCTTGCTCTTAAATATCTTCCGTATCATAGAGCCTGAATACAGAACTGTGGTTTGACTTTCCTAGAAGGTGCAACAGACTGCCGTATGATTGTCACACCTTTTTGTCCTGCAAACTTTATTTTAAAGATTAGTGGCACTGCAAGAGCAATTGTATCTCAACTCCAGCCTGGCTGTACTTTATTAGTAGCAAAGTGAATTCCTTATCAGCTTGGAATCATTTAGGGATCCTTTGATGTAACAAGTATTACTGAAATCCAAGTTTATAAGTTATGTGTGAAACGCCTACATTGTTTCATACGAACGGTTTTTGTGTTATTTTTTTTCTCTGAACACTAGTTTAGTAGTTTATGATCTCAGGTCCATGCATAGTGTCTCAAAGCACTGTTACTAACCCAGGCTACTTCATCCACCCCCTTCCTCCCCCAAAGAGGAATATTCCACTAACTGGAATATTCATTCTAATACCTGGGGCACATCTTTAATAAATGGGTAGGCTTTTTTACAGTTTCAAACGAAGGACTGTTTTATGCAGTTCAATGAATAAAATCAGATATTACAGCTGACTTCAGGGGTAGGTACTGAACTGCAGAAGGATATTGTTATGGTTGAAAATTACTGAAAGTGTGCTCTCACCTATCACATTCTTTAAAAACTTGCAGAGTTTGCACCGACGTTGATTTTGTACTTTTCTGGAATTCTCCAGAGACACTTGTAACAATTTACCTAATAAATGGCAGTGTCTTGTACATATAAAAGGTAACTTCAAAAAATGAGTGCAATGGAATTTAAAAAACTATGTTCAGCTTCTAATAGAGGGAATGGGGTTCAGCTCCACATGACTCACACTTCATAGAAAATGAAGGCATTAATTTAATTCATGCAAATTCAAATCTCAATTTGAAAAAAACAGTATTTAAAATATATACCTAACTTCCAGCCTTTTACTTGCTGATTGATTGAGCCTGGGAGTATTAACAAAGAGTTCTGTGCTTATCTGGACTGTTGGTACCAAAAGTAGTTGATCCAACAGGCAGAACTGCAGCACTGCACCTGATTTTCTACTTGGTAGACAAAAATAAGGAGAATGGTAGCTAATTTACTGGTAGATCCCTAAAATCCAGACTCCATGCAGTAAGAAAGAGGCAATAATAGTCATTAATAGTGACACTTTAAGAAGGAACTGTAACTAGAAGAATTGGTCCTGTATTCCCCCATACCCTATACACTCATTTCTGCTTCCACCTCACCCTTCCCTTTCTTCCCACACAAGCAGCCTTACTGTAAACCTTATCAGCAAACCAATCCAGCTTAAATCTAAATGCTAAAGGTATTTTTGCTGTGTTAGTTTTAATGCATATCAGCTCCACAGACCATTTCAAATGGCACAATAACACAGGAGCAGAAAACATCAGCAAGAGGCAGACAGAACTCCCGTGTTCAATGGCAGCACTGGCTTTGAAATTGTAACACGAAGTCAGGGTTATGCAACGGTGATGTAAGTCTGCACGCAGAAGAGGATACTCCTGCCTTCCCCCATCTCTGGCTGTGAATTTTTGCCACTTACTTGTACCAGTATTAGCACTTGTGTGCCACACAGTTGAGTGTGCCAAAGTAGCTCCCTACTTCCTCAAAAAAGCAAGTTCACCCCCCCCCTAAAAAAAAAACAAACCCAAAATTTAAACTGCAGCTAGCTGACTGCGAGGCTGCTGGAGCACCACGACCAACACAAGGAGGCAGTGGGAACATGAGACAAGCCGTGGGCAGGACTGCAGCAGTCTAGATTTAGATTGGATTAAACTACTCTGTAGTCACACCCCGAACTGCCTGCTGCTGGAATAAATAACTGCTTCTTATGTTATCTATCTCATATCCAGAGCTCCTTACAGTTAGAAAAACTGGCTCCTTTTCCTGCTTCTCTTTCATATGCATCAATATTTATCAGGGAATTTGCCAACTGTTCCTTGTCATTTACTCTGCTCCCTACATCCAGTTAGGAGGAAAAAAAACCAACTCAACAACCCTAAAGTAATTAAAAAAAAACAAACAAAAAACAACCCCCCAAACAAATATTCCCACTATTTTAATCAGGCTTAGTTACGCTGTATCCATACAGCAATTGGAACATACTCAGACCAAAGTTGTCAAGCCTGATCTTTAGCAACGGGCATTCTAGATGTTCATTAAATCCTAATGACTTCCACAATTATTAACAGCAATATGTAGTCAGAACAGATGCAGCAATACAAAATGCTGCATTTATCCTAAGAGGGACAGAATTAGAGAAAGAGATCAGCTCCAGAGTTTGTCTGAGGAGGGGATCCTGCAAATACGAGTACCTGTGAATGTTGTGTTGCCAGAGCTATGGCAATGAGAATTAGAATTTCATCTTTGAGTAAAGATCTGAACACTGGAAAACAACTGGCTATAGTAAATGTTGTAAGACAAACTTTTAAGTAAACAAATCCAATGAAGCCTGCAGATGCTCTTAAAATACTTGCTTCAAATGAGAAACATTTTGCCAATATAGGTGGGAAAAAACCCAGCAGCAGTAATATGAATTTTCTGTGAGTCAAATGCCAAAAAAGCCCCAACAAAGATTAGCAACATACTGCTGTGTACATCCTGAAATCCCAGCTCCACAGATCACTGGAGAGGCACATTTTGAGTTTGCATAGTGCCTCAGAAAACACCTTAAATTCTAAAAAATAAGGTTTTAGCTAATCATGTGTATATACACATTCATTCATAATACACATGCCTACCTCTTATAGGTTCAATGAGAACACAGATGCCATCCAGAAGCAAGTACTTCTCTATATATTTCTGCTTTCAAAACAGCTTCTTCAATGGAAATATTTTCTAAGTTACACTGCCATCATCTTGGGAACTGGAAACCTGTTGAGGTAATCATTTGTGAGAGGCTGAGAGCTCACTGCACTTTCAGTTTGGTTGGAATTTTTTTTTTTTGTGTGTGTGTCTAATGGACAAAACTCCCTCTTTGCCCGACTGCGGGAAGAGCCGGAGCGCCAGCAGGAGCCGCCAGCAGCGCTAGCGCTGGGTGCGCAGACTGCCCCTCCGCGCCCAGGGCAAGAGACGGGGGCTAGGGGGGAGCCGGGCTTTTACACCCCCCCGCGCCGCTACTGCCCCGGAGACGGCGCACCTCTTTCTGCTCCTCCGCTCGCCACCGCGCCACGGGCGATCGCCACCCGCGGGCGAGCCCGCTGGCCCCGCTCCCGCGGCCCTCCCGCAGCGGCGGGGGCGGCGGTGCCGGCCCCGGACCTTCCGCGGGCGCCGACTGCGCGCCCCCCGTCCCGCTCCCGAAGCCGGGCAAGGCGGCGGCGGCGGGGGGGAACCGGCGTCCCTAGGAGCGATGGCGGAAGTGCGGCGGGGCCGCGGGCTGGGGCGGCCGGTGAGCCGGCCGCCAGGCGCCGGGTCCCGCACCCCACACCCCCCTGGGCCGAGCGCCCGCCGCTCCCCGCGGAAGGGAGCGGGGGGGTTTGAAAAGCGACTCAGACTTACGAGCGCCTGACGGAGCCTGCGGTCGCTCCCGGCACAGGGCGCTCGCTGCTGCCCGAGCACCTTAACCCAGGAACCAGAACTGACTTCCTGTGGTGCCGCTCCCCGCCCCGTGACGGGCCGCCGGGCGCTGCCCGCTCCGCCGGTTGGGTCCCGGCGGGTCGGGGCAGCGGCCGGCGCGGGCAGCGGCGGGCTGGCGGTCCGGGCGCGGCGCCTTCCCCGCCGCCGAGGCAGCACGAAGCTGGCCTCTCCGGCCAGCGTCTCTCGGCTCCCCTCCGTCGGTCTGGCAGCGCCGCTGCACCCCCCCTCAAGCAGGGTCTGTGCTGCTCCCGCCTTCCACAGGTCCCTTCCTGTCGCAGTCTTTACATGATCCAGCGTGATTTGTAAATAACTGTACTTATATTTGTAGCATAACTATATTTTTCGTGCCCAAAGTACTTTCTGTCCAGAGGGTCTTTTGCTTTTGTAGATTTCTAAGGTGGCCAGTTTTTCCCCCTGCATTTAATTCATTCAGGCCATTAGTTTTATAGATACGAATATAGTGGAAACACACAGTTTTAATTTCACTACTGTTGCAAGCCCTTCTCTCTTTAGGTCACACGTATGAGTGCAACCTTTTTCTTGAAGGTGTGTAGGAGGGAGCTGATGGAAGAAAATGAGGCATTTCTTACGCACTTGCACAGGGTACGGCTGCAGAAAAGCATTACGGGTTTTGAATTGGCCTCGGCCACCCCTGAGCCCCAGTGCCCATAGCCACACAGCCAGGCTGCGGTCTTTCTTCCGCCAGAGCAGAACCGGTCCCTTTGCCCACTCACAGATGGGAACCTGCATTTTCAGCCATGGCAACCTTACCTACCCCGGGTGTGCCCAGGTCTGAGCTCAAACACACCCACAGGAAGAGTAGCCAGGCGTTGTTCTCTGTACTCTTTTGAAGGTTATTTCTATTACAATTTACCCTTCCTGCTAAGTCTTTAACAGCTCTTTCGGTCTGTTTTGGCCTGTACTAAGACTGAAAAGACTTATAGGCAGATAGTTTAATGAGGCAATAAATATACTTCCTGGTTAGTCACTTTTGAGAACTTCAGGTGGGGTTCTAATGAACTAGTAAGGTTCAGAGAGGGTTTGCTCTGTTAGCATGTTTCCAAGAAAGGGGGATTCAATTTCCCCTTTCAGAGACAGAGTGAGACATCCAAGTTAAGGTCTCATTCAACCAGGTCTTTTTTTTTTTTTTTAAAGGGGTGCAAAAGGCTGCTATTGTTTCTTTTTTAATTTCTACATTTTTTAATTTTTATTCAGTCTTGCCACGTAGTTCTGCACTTGAAATGGTAACGCATATCTCAGTTAGCAATTGAAATAAAACCTGCAGTTCTTAAATTCAGATCAATGTATGTAAATATAATTTAACTGATGCTGTATTTAAAAAGGGATAATATGCAGAAAAGTGCAAGCAGGTGCTATCTGATGATAAACATGTATTAACTAAGATGATGGCGACCTGAATTTGAATAGAGCCATAACATACGTACCATCTCTGAAACACTATCATTGCACATTAATTGTTACAGGAAATATAAGTGTATTTAATTCTAGAAATATACTTAATGTAAATTTGCTGTGAAGGTCTGAAACCTGTCAAAGCAAAAGTGACAACTGTCTACAAACATGACTTTTCAAATCACATGCATCATTCTCTTAGTACTTTATCAGTATTATTCTTTCATAATAAAGCACAAGAGAAGCTGGTCTTTCCTTTATCTTCATTGGTGTTTTTTTCTTTACTACATTTCCTCCCCAAATACAGTAAGATGTATATTACAAGCTTTACAGTAAACCATCTTGACATTCTCAGAGACTTCCAACCCTTTGAATAAATTCTTAAATAGAAGAAAAGAAAAACACCTGTGAAAATAATATAAGCCCTGTATTGTGTAGCTAGCTTGATCTCTAACTTTGGTCTTTTAGAGCAGTTTCTGCTTTACAGTCGATTATTTTTTTCCCTTTTCGTCCTCATCTTGCTTTCTTTTTCTCTTTCTCTTTTTCTGCTTCCGCCTCTTCAGTCTCTGTATTTCCTTCCCTACAGCTATTCCAGTAACGACTTTCTGTATTTTTGACCCACATCAGTGTTTCACATTTTTATGTCATTGTTAAGGCAGAATTGCTTTCCTATATGTACTCTTCATAAGATAACTGGGAAGAACAAGCGTATATCAGTATAGTGAAAAATTATTTAAGATGTTAGGAGTCTACTAATCTTAAAAACTGTTGAAAACCACTTATCTAGAGTTTGGGGGTGGTAGTGAAGAGGTTCATGTCTGTATTATTTTATTTCACTTTGTCTTCAGACTCAGAGAGTCTTATTTTGACTAATTATACTTAGAAATATTTTTTTGGGGGGGCCGGGAATCAGCAAGTTGATACTTTTTTCAGAGTGAAAATCTGAAAGTTTGCTCGGAGTGGGTCAAGCAGTCTATTTAAATACCTCATATCATCTGTATACAGCTTACTGTTTGACATTACTTCTGAAATGGTATTATAACAGGAATTTTACTTGGTCTTTACTGATGTTTTAACAGCATGCTCACTGGTTAAACTGCGCTGAGGTCTCGAGAGGAACTGATTCTTTTAAGGTAGTCTTGTGGTGCCGCAGTTGCCAAAAGGCTGTATTTCAGCAAAAGCTTAACTCTGATTCCTTTATGCAATTTTAAGCTTATAAATACAAATTGGCTTCTAGCAGCTCTCAGAAAGAGGTTAAAATGTTTCTTGCAACTTCTTAATGCAGCCATCCGTTCAGACACTAGGTGGCTCACGTCAGATGTTTAAACCTTTTCCAGAACTTTTAAACTGTGGTCCCGAAGGAATGGTGCTGGGTGCTGAGGGTCTGCCCTACGCTATGGTGTTTCTCCCTTTTTTCAATAGCTTCTTGCTGTTGTTTTAGCAAAATAAAAAGCGTATTTTGCTCTTGAAATGCCTTTCCTGGTCAGGAAAGAAGAATTGTGGATTAATTTAGACTGAATGTTGTCATTCTGTAGTGAAAAGGAAGGCGAGGCTGAAATCTTTTCATTTTTTTTTGAAAGCAAGAGTAGTTAGTTGATGAGCCTGTGGAAACCTTCATATATGCAATGCCAATAAGGTAAGTATTTTGCCAATAGGTTGTAACAGACAAAACCTGGATTCCAGAAGCTAACTAAAGAATATTTAATCACAGTGTAGACATACAGACTTGGTGCACTATAAGTGACGTAAAAGTAGTGTTAGTACAGTTATAAAGTTCGTAGCTCATCTTGTGCTTTTTCTATATATCTGAATGCTGAAGTTCCTAAGTATAATTTACTCATTGTCTTTACAAAGTATAGAAACCAAAGGTTTAGATTTTCTTTTCTCGTGTCTTTAGAACAGCATAGGCAATTTTTATGTTGCCTGGGAGGAGTGTCAACAGGATTATGAAATGCAGTTCTGTACTTCAGTATTGCTTATGGCTAATATTAGCTGGGAACTTCCACTGAGAAATACCCAACTGAAGAACTTCCCTAAATGCAGCTGCAAGTAGACAGGCATTTTCTGAAGCAGAGACTTCAGCAGAAACAGCCTACAAACTGGCTTTGGACCCACTGCAACATTCCTTATTTCCTTGAGTGATGTCAATGATCTCTGGAGGCTTGCTACCCTGGGGAAAGGTTACCCTGCGTGAAAAGGCAGCACCGCATGAACAGGCGACCCTGCATGCTTGGAAACGGCAACTATTGTACAGAATATAATACATACTTTTTAACATGTTGTGAAGAAAAAGCCAGTGATGATAATGACACTGATAGAAAGTAGCAACAGCTTTGTAAAACTAATGCTATTCATCTATATAGAACGTAACCTGTGTTACATATAGAGAGGGTGCAAGAAGATGGAGGGTGAAATACTTCTTAGAGAAGAATAGCCAATTCATTGATTCTTAGTTAAGCTCCAAAGGAACTTAATTGTGCAGACCCTTGAGCTCTGTTTAAGTTTTATCCTTATTGTGTCTTCCCCTCTGCCCCCCCAAACCACTGTATACTGAAACTGAATTTCTGAACCACGTAGGGAAAACACTTACCTTGGAAAATTATTTTTCTCTAGCATCAGTGCCTTTTTGCCATAGAGACAAGTATTCAGGAGATTTTACACATAAGCATTAATTCCTTAGACCTGTCAATGTAAAGAATTGAGACATTTTGTTATCAACTACATTGAATAGGCCTTTTCCCTCTGTTCCTTGTTAAAATTCAATAAATCTTGGCATCTGATTTAGATAGAGCTACATTATATTCAGTATCTAATTTAATGATTGCTCTAAGGAGGCTTTGCATTATTTGTTGAGTTGTTGTTTGATCCCAAGCCTTTATTCAGGCTGTCAGTGTGGAGTAAGAGTGGAAGAAGTAAAAGAAGAGATGTATTTGAAATAACACATTTAGTTTCTGGGATCTTGTGGCCTCTTTTCCTCTTCTGCAAAAAGGGGAGCTATGCAGTGCAGCAAGATCACAGATTCCATGGTATTATTTTTGTTTCTGTAGTCTCATAAAATTCCAAAGTTTGGGGAAAAGGAAGAGACAGATGTTGATGCAGAGTCATTAAGTTAATGGACCTGTGTTAGTATACCTATGGAACTTCTTGTCAAAACTGTTCAGGATGTGAAAATTTTGGATGTGTTCAAGGGGAGATTGGACAAGTAAATTCTTGAGAGATTCACTGAGGGAAACTAAAGAGACAGGCAGCATCAATCTCAGGAAGTTCTCTGACCTGAAAATAGCTGGCAGCTGGGACAAGACTCTGAGGAAGTATTACATATGTTTGCCCTGTTCTTATTCTTCCCAGGGCATTGATTTCTAGCCACTGCGGAAGAGAAGATGGGTCTGAACCAATGTGGCATATGTTCTTATGTTAATGACTTCGTGCTGATACAAATGTGTAGGAATTTCTCTACATTAAACAGTCTCCTGTAAAAGACAGGATACTGCAGAAGGATAGGGAACGTTACTATTGCAGAAGCTCCAAAAGATCTTGGAACATCTGTTCAGAATTATTTCTTATTATTTTAGAATATCCATTTGAAAGATAAAACCTTTGAGCAGGTTTATTAAAGATCACCAGTGAATTTTATGTGGTTTCTGAAAAGATGCTGTGTATAGTTTTAGTGTATTTACAGTTAAATTGCAATGACCAACCGATCAGCTGCATAATATGGCTTTCATTGTTAGTAATCATT
The DNA here is from genome assembly GCF_028500815.1 of Rissa tridactyla. Classification (NCBI taxonomy): domain Eukaryota; kingdom Metazoa; phylum Chordata; class Aves; order Charadriiformes; family Laridae; genus Rissa; species Rissa tridactyla. The sequence continues at coordinate 19,161,934 of NC_071472.1, read as the reverse complement.
CTAACTGCACACAAAGCTTAACAGAAGGTATGTCTATGTAAATACACAGCAAGGCAACCTTCTTGATCACTGCATTGGAAACAGATCTTGAGGAAAAGGCCTCACAAAGAGTAGTGGTTAGAGATTTTTTCCATTCTTCAGCTGGTGACAGCATCTAACCATTTAACGCAGTTTATTTAGTGCAGGAGTTTTGAATTGGGTCTCCATATACACCAGCTAATGTTGTCCTGGTTAAAAAATGTACAATGGAATAAACTTTACAGGCTTCCTCCTAAAGTAAAATTTATACAGAAAGCAAGTAAAATGCTTTGATTTTGTTTCATTTTTTAAGGAAAACACAAATCCCATTTAATTATTTTTACCAGATGATAGAGCAACTGAAGATACATCTATAACTTCCCTGGCACATGGAGTTGGTATTCTTCCTTTCAACATTATTTGATTGTATGTTACAGTGGTATTTGAAAATAAATAGTTCTGTTTCTCTGCACAGTGAAAAAATATTTTGGGATGATTCATCTCTGCAGTCTTTTTCTTGTTGATATAGTTATTCCAGCTCCTCATGTTAATTTAAAAATTGTTTTATAAATGAAAAGATGGCTTTGTGACTTCAACAGAGTTCTTTTCTTGATTCTTACTCATAGACATCCTATGAGAGTTTGGTGGGTCTAAGCTTGACTAATTAGAGTGTGTAAGACAAAATAAGATGCTCACATGAGTGTTTCTGTAAATCTTAAAATGTACCATTGCAGTGAAGTTCTATAACCAAGTAAACCAAAAAGATTTGAGCAGTTATTGAGCAGTCAGGCTGCTTAAGTTTTAGCTAAAATTTCTTGATATTTGCATGCAGCAAAGATAAATCAGCAGCTGTGCCTGCTGAATTTTACAGTAAATCTTCCCCAACATTAAGCAAAGAAAGCTTGAAGCTATGTGCTCTGTAGTGGCTTACAGCATGTTGACACTGTGCTTGGTTGAATATGGCCTCGTTGTCTGTGATGCTGAGGACTAAACGATAAACAAAAATGCTAACCAGCTTCTTGCAAATGATATTTGTTCTTACCATGCTGTAAATAGGAATATGTTTACAAAAAGATAAAGAAAAAAGGGTAATTCATTGTGTTTTTTCAGTTCTAATACAGAAAATACATCACTCATAATAACTCTGACTTTCTGAAAGAGTTGTCACACTAAGATTTATTCCTGGTGAAGTAGGGAGGGAAACACATGATCAATGGGTTTGGGCCTTTTTGCATAATTAGTGGCAAAATGCGCACACACACACACACGCTCACTTCGTCTGGCACAGCTTCAGTCTTCTTATTCACCAGCTGCTAAGTCATTTTCATATCCGTAGCTGCTTCCTCTGAGTGAAAACACACCTGCTCTTCTAGCATTGTATCCATTTATTGTTGGCTTCCTGCAAGCAAAAGATGTAAGAGAATTTTGGCTTGTATCAGAGATCTGAATAAGCATGGGATAACTCAAAACTGCCGCACTCTCATAAAGCTATTATACGTTAATTTGTCTGTATTAATTACCAATTCCCTTCAGTAGATGTACACCGAGGACCTAGAATAACATGTTCTAAGTGGCATTTTGCTCACATTATTTTCTGTCTTCACCATTTGGAAATACACTTATTTGACTAGGTATTGACCATTCCTGTAGTGTTACCATGTACGTGCCAGCGCTCTTAAATTGCACTGCAGTCAGTTTATTGTGTGTTAAATCAAATGGGAGAACTCTACACAGAACTGAAAAATAATTCCCTGCCACGGTGAGCAGCGACTGCATTTTAAATCGCAAAAGGCATTAAAAAAAGGCAAGTCTTAATATAGGGAGTAAATCCAGGAAAGATAAAGTGAGAGATGTTGGGTTAGTTGGGAATAAGAAAATGAACTAGCAGAAGCCCTCCTTTCCTGATGCTCAGCTTTACCTTTCCATCCATACTCTGAAGTACAGCCGAAATGATAGCTGTCTCTAAAGTCTCTTTTAGCAGATTTGATCTACACTACGGCCATAGATCACTACAGAAGTGATCTTAAATTTCTTCTCCAAATTCTTCATAGTCAATGGGCTGATAAAGTATTGTTCTATCAGTCCAACCCCTGATACATTTGTATCTTCCAACCTGTCTACTCCTACTCTGTTGACAGATAGTAAAGACAGGAGTCACAGAAGGAATTTAGGGTTACGGTACCAGTGGCTTCATGGAGGCTGCTACAGCCTCTGGTACGTAACTCTTTCCTACACAGAGTATGAGGCTTGCTGAAAAGCAATGCTTTAAGTAGAACTGCTGTCTCCGGGTAATACTCTGTAGTCCTGAATCCTTTCTAGTCATGTCTCTTGGAGATGAAAATTCAGTTTTGCATGGACTAATTAGGGCAGATCACAGAGATTATAATTCTATACTCTCATGGCTACAATGATCTTTGGGTTCTAGCCTCCAGCCATTGTTCTAACAATGTTTGCATGTTTTATGGCACAGTAGGCAGTAGGTCATTCCCACTTCGCTGCTTTTGACAATCAGCTTCACTGACTGATTTTCTATTTTACTGGTGCCTAGAACCAGCCCTCTGAAGATACCATCCTTGCCAAAGGCAGCATCAGCTTTACCTAAACCATTTCTAACATATGTTTGCCTGTTTTGAAGATCTATATTGGTGATAAAGATTTCACAGCCTCCCAAGGGACCTTCTGTTCTTTCTTACAGATTTTTTTTTCTAAATCTCTAATTATTCTTCAGTTGAACCACACTTTCCACAGGGTACAATGAACAAACTGGACAATATGCTCCATCTGAGACTTTCCAGCATAGTTTTCAACAAATACATGCTGACTGTTTTATATCCTTAAAACAAGACAAAAACTTAAGCTTTGCAACAAACTTGTTCGATTATTTGCTCCAGTATTTTTCTGAGAATGAAAGTAAAGCAGAAGAGTGTGTAATTCCCTGGTTTCTTCTGTTCTCTCCTCTTAAAGACACACATGACGTCTGTCCTTTTTCATTCTTTTAGAAGCTCATCTGTTCTCCACAAGTTCTCAAAGATGATTGCTAATGGCTCCAAAATGTCTTTATTCTGTTCTCTAAGTATTCTGAGAGGAATTTCTTCAAGCCCAGCTGGTTTGAAATATTTTATCTAAGTTGTCATTCTAGCCTGTATTCCCTCCCTTGTCACCAATACTAATTATTTTAGCCAGCGGATTGAAGTTGACCCTTGTAGTGAAGAAAAGTAAAAAAGGTATCAGCCTTTTCAATACCATCTCTAATCATCCAGTGAATAACAGATCTCTCTTTCCTTTGTCTTTGTCTTGCTACAGATGTATTACCAGAATACATCTTTTTTTCTGCCTTGCTATGATCCCATTTTGTGCTCTAACTTTTCTGATTTTGCCACCTTTTTTACATTGTTGCATTATTCTTTTACACTCCTTAGTAATTTAACTCAGAGCATAGAAAGTAGAAACTTTATTGAGCTCAAGGCAGTTAAAAAAATTTCTCACTGTTATTCAGCATGTTAGGATTTTTTAAATCACATATTTTGTCACTAGCATTGATTGTTTTGTGTTATCTCCTCTTTTTCTAAGAGAGATGGAAAATCTCTTAAACTCCTTGATTTTATTTTTTTTTTCCAAGTATCATAATGATGTCGGCATACTGGATTTAGGCACTTGAAATGTCTGTATAGATCTAGTCCTGACTAATTTGCCAGAAGTCACACTGTATGTTTATGTTAGAGGTGGGTCTGAAGCACAGAAATGTCTTGCTCACATCACTGTCTAATTTTTGATCTGATTAAAGCAGGATTATTTGGTTACTATCTGATTTGTGTAGGTTTATTTTATGCTAGCAAATTGCCTTACCAGTGCCCTTCATTGTCCTTGTTTATTTCTACATTGTCTTGGGGAAACGAAAAAAAGAACGAAAGAAAGAAAAAAAGTTTCAGTATGTATTTTTCCCATCTGGTTAGTCCAGCACTCTTCTTAATTAGTAAAATGCCATCCTGTCAGATTCTCTCCTGCCAGGAAGTCATTCAGCTACCAAATCACTTCTTCACCTCCATCATATATTTTAACATTTGAAAACAGCAAAACTGTAAGATATCATATTCTTCCTTACGACAGAAAAAGCAAAATCAACTACAAGCAATGCTAATTAAGTGTAGTTTAGGATTAATTTGAATTTAAACCAGGCCTCATGGGATTTCAGAGCATGTACCCAGAGTGTCATAAAATATGTAACAGCACTTCTTCTCAATTAACATTCATTTATTTGGGAACAATAAAAAGCAGCACAAATAGGCACAACCTGTTCCTTACTCTTTACCCAGTAGTTTCTGCTCTGCCCAGACTGCTTTCCCTACTCATTATTCCAAAGGCCAGCTCCTTCTTATATCTGTGCAATATGAGACTTGATCAAGTATCGCAGTATTCCCTTTCTCGAGTCTTAAAACACTTTTTCCATTATAAAAACACTTAAAGACAACATGTTGACTATAAAATCATAAGCCTTATATTTGAATACACGAATTGTGTTGTGAAAACATAATTACTGTGCTTCTTTTCCATTGTGCCAAATGGAATGCCAGCCATTTTATGATTCCTGTATGGTTTAATTAATTTATTTTTAAAATTCTTGTAATATCAGTGCAAATATTTAAATTAGTCAATACCATCATACTGATTATAAATAACAATTAATAAATGCTAAAATTAAGTGTTCTTTCAAAAAAAAAAAAAGGACAGTCTCAAGGAGAAACCTAACTATATCTGTATTTGGAGTGTATAAACATATTTGAATATTTTGTAAGCAACCAGGAAATACAGGAGAAAATTACAAACTTGCAAACCTCCATGGACAGTTTTTGTAGAATTTGCTGAAGAGGAATTCAGTAGGAGAGAATTCAATATATTCATATAATTTAATAGAGACTAGCATTTTTCTACCTTTGCTAATTTTTTGGTAACTGCTATAGAATATGTAATTATGCTGGTTTTGGCTGGGATAGTTAATTTTCTTCACAGTAGCTAGTATAGGGCTATGTTTTGGATTTGTGCTGAAAACTGTTGATAACCCAGGGATGCGTTAGCTATTGCTGAGCAGCGCTTACACAGAGTCAAGGCCTTTTCTGCTCCTCACCCCACCCCACCAGCAAGCAGGCTGGGAGGGCACAAGAAGTTGGAGGGGACACAGCTGGGAGAGCTGACCCCGACTGACCAAAGGGATATTCTATGCTCAGCATATGAAGCTGGGGGAAGAAGAAGAAAGAAGGGGACGTTTGGAGTGATGGTGTTTGTCTTCCCAAGTAACCGTTATGTGTGATGGAGCCCTGCTTTCCTGGGGATGGCTGAACACCTGTCTGCCAATGGGAAACAGTGAATGAATTCCTTGTTTTGCTTTGGTTGCATGTGCGGCTTTTGCTTTACCTATTAAACTGTCTTTATCTCAACCCATGAGTTTTCTCATTTTTACCCTTCCTATTCTCTCCCCCATCCCACCAGGGGGGACTGAGTGAGCGGCTGCGTGGTGCTTAGTTGCTGGTTGGGGTTAAACCATGACAATAACAAAAATCAGTTTCTCTTAAATTCTGTAAGAATTTTTGCTTTTACATGTAAGGAATTTGAAAATAAATATTATCTATGATTACACTAACTGGGTATATTTCCCAAAATATTTCTGCTGTATTCTGACTCCTCTGTGGTGTCGGCTTTTCTACGTTTTCTGGCCACCTGGCAGGTGTGTTGAGGCGAGCTTTACATTAAATGGAGCAGAAGTAGGAAGGGTGAAATAAACTACTGGGAGAATCTTCTGTGCATAGAACTCACTTGCCTAGGCATCCACCTCTAGTTGCTGTTGGAGGCTCTGGATCAATAAAGGCATGGAATGTGGAAGTAAGCATGGAAAGACTAGGTGATTGTGGCTTAGCATTGGGTACCATCAGTTCTGTAGATGTGACAGTTCCAAGGTGTAAGAAAGCTGTGTAAGCTCATTGTATAGACATATCATGTTTTAGGTTTTACCACTAGTAGCCCAGCAGAAGATGCAAGCAATTACGGTTTTTCTTCCACAGTGTAGCTTGTGAAAAGCATTTTGTGGTAATTGAATGATATGAATTATCTTTGAGCAAAGGTCATATTCATAGTGGGTAGCCAGGCTAAAATGTTATGCAAATGTATTGCAAATTGTAATGCTAGTTCACCATAATTCTTATTTATGCTTCAACCCCAACTAGAGAAACTAAAGATCAGCATCACTTCAGTAGCTGAGCAAATCTTTCTTCTTGTTTCCAGCAACAGAGCCATTTAAGGTGTCGGCATTTCAGCCAGTAGGCAGAGACTCTGTGAATATTCCTCCGTTCCCTGAAGCTCTCCCTAGCATACTTACACTGTTCTCGCCAACTGGATTCACTCCAAGAAATAAGTATAGCAAAGCCAGTGTTTTAGAACACGGAAACAACCTCCCCCCCAACTGGTCTTTATTAATCGCTGTCTCTTTGGACAGCATTTTGATTCCCTAAGTGTTTGTCAGATTTGTGCCCCAGGCATGCATACTTGAGAAATACAGTTTTATTTGGGTATTGAATAACATAATACATCTCATTAGTAATAAGCTGCTTTTTCTGACAGAACATAAGACTTATTAAACGTGACTGTTGGGTTCATTCAATGTCTAAACAGGACCTTGCTGCAAATCCCAATCTACTTGAGCAGACATACAGTAACATGCCATGGGTAATACCTCATTATATCATTAGGAATAATGATAATAAACAGTGATAATGAATCTCTTGGCCTCCTTTATATTAAAAGAAATGAGAGTGTAATGTCTCACACTACAGGAAAAAAACAGTAGTTGACAAGAGGTTAAGCTGGGTATACAGTATAATGAAAAAGGTTAATTATGGAGAGATGTCAGACACCAATTATTTCATCTGTAATAATAGTGTTCTGTTACATTATAAATACAGCTTTCACTCCTGTTCCTACCTTTGGCAGTCAACTAATATACAAAGCATTTTAGGAATGGTCCTGTATATTGGGAAATTTTTGCCAACAAAACTGAGGAATGCTAGGTAAAACTTCCTTTCTTTCAGCCAGGCGTTGTCTGTCTTACAGCATGCATTGGTCTTTCTGTTTGTTCTTTCTCCCCCGGAATCGTTTCCATCCCTTCTAAATCCTCCTGTCTTTGTCCTCTGCTGCTTCTGCATGGCTTGTAAGAGTTTCTCAGTTTTTGCTCTGCTTTTGCCCAGACTCCACCAACTCTCTCTAACTCAGCTAATCCTTCCTCTTTTGCTTCTTATACCTCAGAAGTCTCCCAGTCTTTGAATTCTTTGGCCACCATGACTTTTCCCAGTTAGATACTTCTTCACAGTGACTTGCATATGTTTCTAGCATATGTATTCTGTCATAAAAAACACCAGCCCCATAGACTGGCAGCATAAAGAAGCTTCCCCGGTGCTTGAGATAAGGTAATTAGAAGAATTTTCTTCCTTGCTGACTTAATACTTCAGTAGAAAAGTACATGAAGTAGAAAAGTAGTGGAAAAAGTAGCATGGAAAGCAGGAATTCACCTGCCTTGAAAGAGATGATCAGAGTGGAAGAAAAATGACGAGATGAAGAAAACATTGCTGTAACAAGGGATTCATAGGTACAAACTGAGATGTATGTGACAAGCTCATCTTTACATAGATGATGAATCTAATTTTTCAACTAGCAACCTGGATAGTGCCATGACTACTGTCAGCTTAGAGTTATTTCTAAAGACCAGCTGCAGTTGTGAAAAAACAAATCCTATTTGCCAAGATGCAGGCTTGCTCATGACTAAGAATAACAAAGGACACTGGGTTATTTAAAATTAAAAGAGAAGAGCCTTGAAGTAAATTCTATCAGTGACAGAAGTTAAAAAAGAGGACTACTTGGGTTCTAGCTTGCATAGTGCTTGTTACCTCTCTGGCCATCCTTACCTTTTCCCTGTCAGGCAAAGTTTTCACTGTCCAATCTCACCCCCTCCACAACACTCAGGGTAGTGTTCAGACTGAATCTTTAAATCCACTCAGCTTTCAGAGTATATTAGATTGGGTTTTTAACCAAATTGTTGTTCTTGTTGTTTAAACCTGTAAGTTTTCAAAATAAACTGACTGGAAAGCGAATATCTATCTACATTCTTTGGATATCTGAAGGCCCTACAAATGTCAGCCTGTCAGTAAGGGTAATGAATATACAATGATTATATTACCAGATTTATTTATTCTATCAGATTTATTTATCTTCCTTATCTCCACCCCTATTTCATTTTGACATCTGAATGTGTTTGGCATTAGGGTAATGTTAAAAAAATACCCCAACAAACAGTTTGGCTAAGATTGATTGAACTGCTTCTGAGAAAACAAGAACTGACTTGAACTTTTTTTTTTTAATTAAAAAATACGGCATTACCTGAAGCTTATCCAGCTCTTTTGGGATTTTTCCCATCTGTGCTGCAGGTACCATTTCCCTATTATTTTTAACTTTTCTCTTGCTAACACTTGAAGATGAGCATGCATACATTGCTAGTAAGCATGTCTCGGCTAGCAGCTACATAAATAATACCAAGAATAAAAATAGGTTACTGGAAAATACAAAAGCACTAAAAGATTTGAAATGTTGTCAAATACAAAAGGTGTTTTGGGAAATTATTAAAAATGCTGTCCTCTTATGACCTTAATTTTCATATTTTTTATATGTGTGTATAATAAAACAGCATGATTCATTAAATACATGGTTTGGCATTTGGGTTCACCGTATGTTTTTGAATATCAAACCGATAGAGATCCCACCTCAACAGTTTTTTCTTATAATGTGCTTTGAACAGAACATTACAGATGGTGCTCCTTGATTGCTCACAAAATTTCAGGTTTGTAGTTTTCCTAATAATTCTCTTATCTAATGGGTTTCAAGACTTTGTGTCAGGTCACTGAGGCAGTGGTGAACGTTCAGATGAAACCCAGAATTATTTGATGGTAAGGAATAACATAGAGCCTTGTAAGTTTTATGTGTGGAAGGTATCGTCAAATTAATCACATTTTGCATCAATATGGTCTTGTAGCTGGGATTGTCTCTTGCCCATTCATAATTTCACAGATCATCCCTACCCATTCTCAATCCCATAAATTCCTTTTGGCAACTCAAGGACAAAAAGAAAATGTATAGGAGGTGTGAGCATGGACAGGCTATCAAGAAGGAATATCGAAGCATTGCTTGGGCATGCAAGGATGGAATTAGGAACACCAGAGCTGAGCAGCTAGATCTGAAACTGAAAGGGATGTTAACAGCAAAAAAAGAGTCAGACAAACTTGTGTGGGTACATTGGCAGCAGAAGGAAGACCTGGGAAAACGTTGCCCCTTGATGAACAGGGCAAGCAATCTAATAATGAGGATGAGGGCTGACAGCAATGCTGTCTTTGTTTCTGTCTTTATTGGCAAAGGCTGCTCTGAGGCCTCACAGCAGCTCCTAGCAGGGAAGTTTGGGGGAGAAGGTTACTGTCCACAATAGACAATTGAATCAGAATCAGCTTGAGTAAAGTGGACATATGTAAGTCCATGGGACAGATGGGATTTATGTGGTGGTGCTAAAGGAGTTGGTTGTTGGTGGTGTAAGGCCTCTCTCAAGATTTTTTGAAAAGTTGTGATGATTAGGGAAAGTTCCTCGTGACTAGTAAAAAGACAAATATTATGCCCATCTTCTGAAGAGGCAAGGACTACAGACCCGTATTCCTACCCAAAGCATAGGAGCAAGGTATTTATAAACATGTAATTTCTAAAGAGATAGGATGATTTTTTCTAGACCATAGATTTTCCTAAGTCTTTATTATTGCCTTTGAGTAAATAGGTTTGAGCTCTTGATTTTCTTTCTATCATATTTCCTCCTGCAAAATTTCCTTTGAAAATGTCTCCATGCAACAGTTGACTTCCACACTGAGTCTTTTCCACAGAATATTGATGGCCAGGAACTACAAACTGAGGACTATTAGGTGGGCATTAACTTGGATATAACTTGCCCTTGGAACTATGGATTCAACTCCTGGCCTTGTTCAGTAAATAATTTTCTAATCTAGAAGAAACTTAATTTTGGAATTTGGCTTAGTATTTACAAAGCAGGGCTAGAAAGGAGAGAGAGCAGGTTCTATTTTGGTTTAAAAACAGTTATATTTTTCCTACCACTTAAGAGGCAATAGAATCATAGAATCATAGAATCATAGAATTGCTGAGGTTGGAAGGGACCTTTAAGATCATCAAGTCCAACCTTTAACCTACCCTGACAAAAGCCGCTTCTAAACCATGTCCCTAAGTGCCCCATCTGCCCTTTTTTTAAACACTTCCAGGGATGGTGAATCCCCCACCTCCCTGGGCAGCCTATTCCAATGTTTAATAACCCTTTCAGTGAAAAAATGTTTCCTAATATCCAATCTAAACCTCCCCTGACGTAACTTGAACCCGTTTCCTCTCGTCCTATCACTTGTCACCAGGGAGAAGAGGTCAGCCCCCATCTCTCTACAACCTCCTTTCAGGTAGCTGTAGAGGGTGATAAGGTCTCCCCTCAGCCTCCTCTTCTCCAGGCTAAACACGCCCAGCTCCCTCAGTCGTTCCTCATAAGGTTTGTCCTCCAGACCCCTCACCAGCTTTGTAGCCCTTCTCTGGACACGCTCCAACACCACAATGTCCCTCTTGTAGCGAGGGGCCCAAAACTGAACGCAGTATTCGAGGTAGGGCCTCACCAGTGCCGAGTACAGGGGGATGATCACTTCCCTAGTCCGGCTCACCACACTGTTCCTGATACAGGCTAGGATGCTGTTGGCCTTCTTGGCCACCTGGGCACACTGCTGACTCATATTCAGCCGGCTGTCCACCAACACCCCCAGGTCCTTTTCTGCCGGGCTGCTTTCGAGCCACCCTGCCCCAATCCTGTAGCGCTGCATGGGGTTGTTGTGACCCAAGTGCAGGACCCGGCACTTGGCCTTGTTGAACCTCATACCATTGGTCTCAGCCCATCGGTCCAGCCTGTCCAGATCGCTCTGCAGAACCAACCTACCCTCAAGCAGATCAACACGCCCGCCCAGCTTAGTGTCATCTGCGAACTTACCGAGGGTGCATTCGATCCCTTCATCCAGATCATTGATAAAGATGTTAAAGAGAACCGGCCCCAGCACCGAGCCCTGGGGGACACCACTTGGGACCGGACACCAACTGGATTTAACTCCATTTACCACCACTCTCTGGGCACGGCCATCCAGACAGTTTTTTACCCAGCAAAGAGTACACCTGTCCAGGCCATGAGCAGCCAGTTTCTCCAGGAGAATGCTGTGGGAAACAGCGTCAAAAGCTTTGCAAAAATCCAAGTAGATAACATCCACAGCTTTTCCCTCATCCACTAAGTGGGTCACCTTATCACAGAAGGATATTAGGTTTGATAGGCATGACCTGCCCTTCACAAACCCATGCTGACTGGGCCTGATCACCCTGTTCTCCTGCATGTGCCGTGTAATGGCACTGAGGAGGATCTGTTCCATGACCTTCCCAGGCACCGAGGTCAGACTGACTGGCCTGTAGTTCCCCGGATCCTCCTTCCGGCCCTTCTTGTGGATGGGTGTCACATTTGCTAACCTCCAGTCAGCTGGGACCTCCCCGGTTGTCCAGGACTGCTCATAAATGATGCAAAGTGGCCTGGCGAGCACTTCCGCCAGCTCTTTCAATACCCTTGGGTGGATCCCATCCGGCCCCATAGATTTGTGCACCTCCAGGTGCTGAAGCAGGTCCCTCACCGTTTCCCTTTGGATTACAGGGGCTTCATTCTGCTCCCCATCCCTGTCTTCTAGCTCAGGGGTCTGGGTATTCAGGGAACAACTGGTCCTACTGCTGAAGACTGAGGCAAAGACTTCATTAAGTACCTCAGCCTTTTCCTCATCCTTGGTCCTTGGTTTGTCTCCTTTTCTGCATTCCTCTTTTTCACCAACCATGTATGGGTAGAGCAGCATTTGCAACCTCAGTTTAGTTTCCCTTCCTTTTTGGCAATGGTCTGTGTGTTTTTTCTTCAGAGCTAAGACAGCCTTGGGCTTGCTAAGGTGCTTTATGGTGAGCTTCATATTACTGAGCTTGATAACGTCTTAAATTATTGTGTTTTTTTAAAATTCTTTGAACTGGCATTCTAGACTTTTCAAAACTAGGTAGTTCTTACCAACAGGCTTTTCTACTGCTCCCTGACCCAAGCAGTGAGCCAGCATTTGAGACCTTGTATGATTGGTTGTTATATGAATGAGTTAATTAATGGTTGCAAGTATTTTAGGGTTCTTGTTTTGTTTTCTGGTCAGGTCTTTTCAGTGAATACTTTAGGAATAAACAACAACAGAGAGTTCTTTGCTAACAATTTCTGTGTCTGACTTCTCAGTTGCTCCTGCTTCCCAAAGTAGCTGCCTTGACTCCCTTATAAGGTGTAGCACATGACTGTCCTATGCTTTGCTGGCCTTTTTTTTGCCCTTTTTAAAATTTGCAGCCACTCCCAAGGGGAACCTTGGTTTATAGCATCATTGTTCATTAGATCTGTGTACAACCTAGTGCCATTTGTTTCTATGATAGTTTCTAGCTGTCTCATTAAAATGCTTCTTCCAATTAGAATAACCAAGAATTACCTGACTCTAATTAGATTTCTGTTTGCTTGCAGATCAAACAGGCTTGATGGCTTTATGATTTCCAGTATAAATATGCGCTAAACATTTCTAGCTGTCAGAAATGTGCACAGATTCCACTTCCCCACAACTAACACAGAAGTTCTCTGTTCCTCTTCGCTTTTTCTGGTTTTTTTCTGCTCTTGTAATTTAGTATGCAACGGTGGATGGGTATAATCCCTGGTTCGTACCATACTCTGTCTTGATGCTTGCTGCATTCTCTGCTTTCTTTGCCTATGCCCAGTGTACCAATATTGATGATGATAACTTCTCTGGGCACGCTGTGAAATAAAGGTCTGTGGTTTGTTCACAAGGGAATCAAAACATTCTGAACATTCTGTTCACTATTTGTCATCGACTTTTTTGGCCCTCTCAAAAATACATAGTTTTTACCAAGTTCCCCAATCATCACTATCATCTGACCTGCACCTTTGGTACTAGCAGGGAACCCTTTGGGCAGATGGTGTTCTCGTTTGCTCAGGTCTTTCCCCTGTACCAGTGAAGCCTACTCAAAAGACCCCTCATCAAAATAGTGCCATAAATAGGTGTCCAAGCTAGAATGATTGACTTCACAAGACAGGTGATAATGGTGTTATAAATTTGTTGTATGATAAGTTTGCCTGCTATGTGCAATCTCTTGCTGACTAATTAAGGTGCTTTTGAAAACATTTCCTTTACACTCATCATGCCTCAGATTCATCTGTTAAATATGAATTATGCTGTAGACAGAATTCTACGTGTCAATCTATAATTTCTCCTCAATACAGAAATTCATCATATCATTTTATATTTTGACATTTAGAGAACTTTTTTGTTATTTGCAAATACCTTTCTATGCACATTATAATACAGGTTCTTACTGATTATTCATGATATACCCTTGGATACTGCTATTATTTTTGCTACCTACTCACAAAGCCAAATCAATTATTTAGAAGTTACGGGGATTGTGACATTAATTAAAACATTAAACAGTCTAGTTCTAGCAAAGTGCTTGATCCTGTGATCTTTCCCAGGTCAGTCATTCTTATTTGTACAGTTAAGCTAAACGTAAAGAAAGGATACGACATTTACAAAGCAGTGAGCAATACACACATGTATACTTCTTTCAAAAGAGAAAAACACATAGATCACAAAATGTATGGTATTCTTTCCTTATCTGTCATTCACTAGATTGTGCTTGTAATGTCAAAACTTTATGTACCAGTTTTTCTTCAGCTTCAATGAACTAGAGATTTTTAGGGCCCTCTGTATTAGAATGGTCACAAAGGATGTTTTATAACTGTGTTTGTGTGTTCTAACGCAGAAACTCTGATATGTATCAGTATTTCAGAGACTAAACCTCTCCTTCCTTATTTGAAGTTATAGTGCTTCCATGAATATTACTTTGTTGAAGCTTCTGTCCAGCTGTAGCAATATCCATTTTTCAGGTGAAAAAGTATTATTAGAAAAGTACTGTTGAGATTTCAATTGTCTTTCTATATTATTTTATAACTGGAAATAGGAAGAACCATTCACTGTAGACTGCACTATGATAAACTCTGAATGAAAGAGTTAACAGGTAATTTATTGGATTGGTCACAAATCTCAAAAGTTTTTTGGGAAGAATAAGGAGAGCTTTCAGATGTGAATTTAGTAAATATGGCCAATAAGGATTAGCTGTCGAAAATTCCTGACTGACACAATACAGAAATACCTAAGCTGTCTTTTAACAGGTTGGAGTTTCTCGTGTGTGTTTTTCTTCTCAGTCTAACACTGGGGTTTAGGGGAGTGAGTATTTGAAAGAATGTTACTGGCATTGCGAAGGTGCCTTTTTCAGCACAAGTAAGTCAGAGGGTGGGTGACTACAGTGGGAAGTCAGATTTGTGGGCATATGCTGAAAGGAACTTCTGCAGGAAGAGGTGCGATAGAAAGAAAACCTATAATCCAAACGCATTTGCACGAAGGCAATAATTAATAGAGAAAGGTTCTATTATAAACCATGGGTTTTCATAAGAAGCTGTCCTATTTCTTCAGAAAGGGGATGTCTCTAAGTACCTTTGTTTCTCTACTTTGAATGGGAAAAAAAGCTAGCAACTTGAATCAAAAAAATAAAAAAACCCAACCAAGCAGAAAGAACTGAGGTTCTGTAAGATACAGGAAAGAAAAGGTTACATGTCTGACAAATGGAGTGAAGAGAAACAAATGATATGTGGTTTGGTGATGGCCAAGTTTCTTATGGCCAGGATCCCTTTTTTGCCAGTGATGTGTTTAGGTCAGGCCAAAATAGCTACATTTCTTGGCATTTTGCTTGATATAATAAAATGCTGCAGGATCTGCCCCCATTTCTCCCATAGCACACTTACTAGATTAGTCCAAACTCCTTTCCTCAGATCTGGTTGATCTGGCATATGGGCTACCAGCTGCCTATGAAACACTGGTTATCTTCATTTTACAGCAGGAAGAAAGCCTTTTTAGTTAAACATTATTTTTTTTTTTATATATATATATATATTCTATCAGCATGCCTATTTTTATTTGAGTGTCTCTCTTATCTCTCAACATATTTAGATTTTAGATCATGAGTTTTGAATTGTTTTGAACTAAACAAACAGAAGTGTCTTGGCAGCAGTATGCTGCAGCTTAAGAAGACGTCATGTTCTGACCTATGAAAGAGACGGGGGGAGAACGTCATAACTATCCCATAGCATTCATCTGAGGCAACTAACAAAGGAATGTTTCTCAAACAGTGAGCGAGGATGAGGTAAGTTCAGGAAAAGCTGGCTGACCAGAAGTATTGACAGAAGCTGACGGAAACAGGTTAATATTACTATTTGCACAATGCTTGAAATCCAGGTAGCCATGAGAGATTTAAAATTCCCGCAAGTTTTTTGCTATTTCTTGCTAATGTGGTTCTTCTCTGACTTCTTCAGTGATGACCATCCATAGAGTGACTTAGAAGCTTGTTACCATTTCTACAATATATCTAACAGAATGAATAACATTAATACATTTTCATTCTTCCAGGACTGCAGAAATCTATGTACAATTTGCCACAAATATAAAACTGTAAAGCTTTGTGTTCTTTGGTACTGTGATGCTATCATTTTTCCTATTGGATATAAAATTTTTAGTTACATTTCCTGTTCGAAGACTGTTTAAAGTTTCAGAATGGCAGATGGGTGCTTTTTTAGCCTTACAATGAGAAGTAATAAGCAGTAGTACAACACTCACTAACAGGTTTCTGTATTTTTTTACTGAAATAACAACTATTGAAATATCAGTATCTATTCATTGTATTTGTTCATCTGCATCTCCACAGGCCATAGATGTCCTTGGCCTCTTTGGTTTTTTTTACCAGATGGCAGTCACAACTTCTTTTTCGTCCACTTGTTCTGTATTTATATATTTCTAACAGATTTTTAAATGGATCTCGTGGCCTAGTGTGATCATTTAAAACATTTATATCAAAAGCATTTCTCCCCCATGTTTTAAAAAAATAGAAATAAAACATTCTTCCCTAACTAATACATACTTTTTTCTTTGTAGTTCTGTGGGATAGATTTTGCAGGAAATTATCCTCTGGATATCAGATCTTTAGAGATACATGGGCTGGAAATGAAGAACAGAACTGATCAAATGAACTCTCAGGTTCATGTTTTCTCCTATAAGGGTGGGAATATTAACTAAGCAGACCTAGCCAAAAAGATGAGATATGATGAAGAAAAGAGATGTGCCTCTGTAGCATTATACTTGGGATCACAGAGTAATTTAGGTTGGAAGATGCCTCTGAAGATCATTTAGCCCAACCTCAAGTTCAAAGCTGGGTCAACTTCAAAGTTAGATCTGGTGCCTGAGGAACTCATCCAGTTGAGTTTCAAAAATCCACCCCCAAATGCAATTCCACAACTTCTCTGAGCAGCCTGTTCCAGTGCTAAATCACTTTTCTAAACCTCCTACCTCTGCCCTTGCTAATACAGCCTTCATCACCACAAATGCACAACGGCTGACCCATGTCCAACTTGCTCACCAGGACCCCGAGTCCTTTTCTGCATAGATGCTATCTAGCCAGTTGGTCTCCTATTCTTTCTCCCCTCCACTCCCAACATCTACTTTCCTTTCCCCATAACATTTCACTCAATTGTTTTTTGGTTTGTTTGGTGTTGTTTTTTTGGTTTTTTTTTTAATTTTTTTTTTTTTTTTTGCGAGGGACTGTCTGCTGGTTCTGTAAATATAAACTTACCACATATGTCCTCTGTCTGCTCCAAAACTTCCTGTGAAGGACTGCAAGGCCTATGCATTTTGGTTTTCCTTGGTGAATCCTCCAAAAGCTGCTGATCTGAAGGAGCTCAACCACCTACCTGAAGATGAAATGGGAGCCTTGATGTCCTCATGAAGAAATGCGTAGAAGTTCTGCAGGTGTAAAATTTATTTTTAATTTGAGATGTAAGAACTATTTCATTAGATTCTAGAAATGGTCCTTGGTTTCTTCTCTCACAATTCACCTTGTATGCATTTTAATATGTAGCTTCTAAAAGTGTTTAGGAGATTCATCTTAGAATCTACATAGGAAATATATTCAGCATACCACTAAAACCTTCAAAATAGATTGGATGGTAAAATGGGGACAGTGAAAACGTTATAGGAATAAGAGAGTTCCAAGTTGCAGTGGTAGAAAAAGAGCAGAAAGGCTATTGAACTAATTGTATAATAAGTTATTAAAAGAACTGTGATGGTGACAGATGGAAATAAACACTGCTGCATGAATAATAATCATGTTTTTCCCTACCCAAAGATCAACTCTAGACATTCTGTCTGAATTAATTTTCCTTTAAATTAAGAGAAAAAAAGCTAAAGAGAAAACAAAAGAATTAATGAAATCCCTGCATATGTCTCCTCTGTAATATGCTGTATTAACTTTCCCTCAAAAATGGAGGCTATTCTTGTGTACAGAATATTTAGAAATCTACATGTATATGACATAAAAAGCAGAGAGAAATAACATACATAAGTACATGAGTAAGAATTCAAAGAATAATTGCAGCTAAAAAAAAAACAAACAAAAAACCTCCCCAAAACCTGTCACAAAAACGGATTCCTCACAAGAAATTAATTACAGGAAACAGAAGTACATTCTGCATAGAAATTATGGTCATATGAAAATAGAAGCCACATACTGATACCTTTATGTATACTAGTACTCCCCCTCTGTCTGTATAAATAAATGACCCTCGCTTTCTTATTCTCTTCCTCTCTTCACAGTTTCTCCAAATCAAATTAAGATTTTCAGGACTGCCAGTATTGTTTTCTGTGTATTTGTACAGTATGTGAACTCTCAAAATCTGAGACCTATACTGTGCTGTCATAACAGAAATAAGAGCTGAAGTAGTAATCATGCTAACAAAGTAGGGGGGTAATTTTGTAATTTTCATAGAAGTGTGATTCACATTGATTCTGAAATAAGTTCTGACAAAAAGTGATGAATGCAGGATTAGGCAGGTGGTACTTCAAATCTCTGTGTCAGCAGTTTTGTTTTCCAGCTGCCAAGATTTATGTGCTGCTTATTTGAAAGTAGGAACTTTCTAATTTTCCTTTTTGTAAAGCACTAAGCATTTTCTTTGGCCTAAATAAATAATGAGTTCTAAAATAGAAATGTCCCGCAGACTTTGGCTATCAGAGACATGCACTGATCTTGTTTGTATTGCTAGATGGTTCAACTCTGATTTGTTGTGTTGTATTGTTACGTCTTTAAGCCTGGGAGGTTAATCACCTGAAACTATTTTAGTTTCTAAATCGAGCAAAGCTAGTCCCATTGCAAAAAGCAGGTATTTCGTGTACCCAGAGGCCTGAAACAATTCTATGTCTTTGCTAAGTAATTAGCATTATTTTTCCTAAGTGTAGCATATGGCAGGCATACTTGTAAACATACCCTAAGATGCCCTTTTTATTGCCGAGTTCTGAACTGAGCTGCAATTTCATACACATGTGTGATAGCCATTACAATGATATGTTTTAATATTACCTATGACAATACCAATAATTTGAATTTGCTCTGAAAATTTTGCCACAAGTATTCAGTTCTACTTTGTGTTCAGCTGTAGGTGTGCACTCAGACTAGTTCAAGATGGGCTGAACAGTCTCCTGAAAGCACAACCGGTACAAGGGCTTCCCCAGTCAGTCTGGCACGGGGTAAAGATTCACGCGCGATCCACTGTCAGTGTCAGGATAGCAAGTGAGCGAGGATCTTTTCAGAGGTATGGCTGAAGAACAGCCATGTATTAAAAATCAAGATGAGAATATCTCCAGGGACAGACCAAATGAGAACTGAATCCAGTACGTGTAACTGACTCAGGAGAAATTTAGCACTGTGCTGAGTGCCAGCTGGGACCTGGGGACTAAACTCTGAGAATTAGATACTGAATAGTATCTAAGTATAATTCGCTTATTCATCTTGTGCGAATCTTCCTCTCCAATGCAAGTTTCATTCAGAAAGCAGCATGGAAGTCTCACACTGCTTTTGTGCATTGCAAGGTTCAAATGCTGAGTTTGTTACTCAATAGCTCTTACTTCAGTGAGCTTTTCGGAAGAAAAAAGCAAGCTGTCTTCAACAAGATGCAATTAGGTAGTCCAACAGAGTTTTATGGGTAATTTTTATACATAGACATGCTAGAGATGTAATTTTGAGAAACCAAGAGCCAGTCATACTGTCACCATAGGCTATAAATAATCTCTTTTTTTTGAACAGGAAAAGTCTTCATTCCTATCGAGAACCAGGATTAGCTTTCCATGTGACCCTGTAAAAATTCTTTTTTCCTCCTCATCTTCCCCTTCTCCTCCTCTTACTTTGGCTGATGTTTCATGCCTAAGTTCTCATTTTAATTTAGATAGATAATTCTTCAGTACCAAATAATTCACTCTGTACTGCTATGTTCTTTATACATTTACAGCACAAATGATGAATAATACCATCATCTTTCAGCGAACAGCAGACATCTAGTTTGTATACACAGTACAAACCAGCATTTATCTAGATTTTATATTAAAATCAAAGGGTAAAAATAAACTTTTAAATAGCTACTTTACAAAGTAAAGAGAGAAACCTGCATCTGCAATAGCTCTTGAACATAAAATGTTCTGGCTTGGCTCAAACTACTGTGAGCAAATCCTCGACTATAGCTTTGAATGGTGGGAGATCAGTATACTTCAGAAGAATCAATTCACCTTTTCCCACACTTTGGGAAGTCCAAAATGAAAATCTCCCTTTGAAATGTAATTTAAGAAACACGTACATTTCAGAGATAGTTCAGATGAGCTTCAGACACATAGAAGCTGAAGAGAAGGTTAAACTGTAGGTAATTAATCAATTTGTTGGGCTAATTTTGTTTGTTCTATTTTATGCGTCTGTGAGAGGAAACTTCAGGGAGGCAAAAAACCAGCAGATCAGCTCAGCTTGGTGACCAGCACGATCTCTGTTAAAAAATTATAATCCCTTGACATCACGCAGACACCCATGACACCCACCTGTTTTAGGATTGCCCCACACTTATCAACACTGCTAGTTTCTGCAGTACATTAAACCTCCTGTTGCTATTTTCTGCACAATACAAAATGGCCTCTCCGTACAGGCGCCATGACTTGAATGATCCATTTGTAATTAAAGTAGAACTAGAATGCACTTTCCCCACTTCCCACATACCTATTTTTACCACTTTCCGTGTTCTGACTCACAGAAGATGTGAAGTGCTGAGGTCTTCCCTAGCATACAGTGTCCTCAGAAACTGCGGCCCCCCATCCCGCATTTTGCCTCTGCTCGGGAAGTACTGGGTGAGCAAGCCACCGCCATCACGTGCTGCGTATTGGAGTGTGTCTTGGCCCAGGGTCCCGTTCCTAATGGCAATATTGAGTCCTCAGGACTCGATATAGTACTAGTAATTATGATGTTTATGCTAATCTATCGTCCCTACTAGCTCGCTCAATTCTCAGAGAGCTCTAAGAAGTGCAAGCTGGGGGAAACTGTTTTTAATGTACACAGACCCCACGCTGGCCGACCACAATAGCTGGGACACTCTACATTTGGAAAGTAAAATAATGAAGAATGTGACAGCACACTTACATAAGTAAAAGTGCCAAAGCAGAAAGGTTGTCTGAAAACCTGTGTCTTTACATTTTAGGTGTTTCCCTTCCGCACCATGTCAGAAGTTTAGATACTCAAAGTTCCTAAATTCCAAAGTTCCTCAAACAAACCTTCCTTCCTGCCACTCCTTACCCCTCCCCAAGAACTTATGCTCTATTTCTGTGTTTTACTGTCTGAAAACACTGGAAAAAGAAGCAGTCCTGCAGATTAGGGACCTGAGTGCAGGTCTCCCTTCTCCCAGAGAAGTGCTCTTATTGCTAGTCTCAAGTCAGGTTTTTGCTTATAAGTATCTTTACTGGCTCCTAGAAACTTGTAGCCAGCAGGAATCATGCAGTAGCTCAAACCTCTGTGCTCAACCCTCACAGCTATGCAGTGGAAATGAAATTGGTCTAAAGAAATACTGCTGGAGGGGAAGACCCACCGTCTTGGTCCATTTCTGATTTCTTTTCATCCCCGATCCTGGAATACCAGCTCTGACCTTCTCATCTTTTAGCCTTGATTCCTACTGGTGATCATCCTGCCTAGATCTGTTGCATTTCTGCCTGCTCCTCACCTTGGACTCTCCTGGTTGACTTGACTGACTTCTGAGTATCTTTTTGCTGTTTCCATTGAATATGGGCTCTCTAGCACTCAAACTAGGCCTTATATTTGTCCTTGACCATTCTTTGCTTTGAACTGTTGCTTCCCTTGTTCTCTCCAGTTCTTGGCTTTGATTCACCCTGACTGTTGTGTGTGGTTTCTCTCTGCATATCAAATCCATCCCAGACCTAACTATGGGTATATATACATGAGTCCACAGCCCGTAACAGCTAAGTGGATAGGCTAGAGAGGGCTGAAGTCATTCTGTGGACCTGCGCAAAGAGTCTTTTGTATTTACATACTAAGACAGCAAAAGAATATGTTCAGGTATATCTTTTTAGAAAATTCTTCTTGAGTCTGACAAATGGATAAGTCACTGTTATCAAGCCAATATATAATCACTTTCCAGCCATTTCAGGCAACCCGAAAAGCATACGAAAAAATATTAGCCACTTCAAGCTAATAACACTTTTGAAGACCAACTTCATGGAGATGGGGTGAACTGTATTCCAAAATATGATGCAAATTGAACCGTGAAATAAAAATTTCCATTTCATTAATTTAACAATTAATTAACTCATCTTTCTTTCTAACCATGATATATCATTAATTCTAATTTGAGTATTTCTTCTAATTAACTGATGTCCATATGTATCATATAACTTCACAGGATTTTGATCAAGAGCATTTAACTGGTTTTCAGATATGGTGTGGAAGACCACAGTGTTGCATACATTCTAAATGTAATAAATGCAAAATACAAAACATAAAGAGGATGTTTTTTATCAGATAAACTGTATTAAATTTATAATGTGGAAATTTTTCTATAAAAATAGTTGAAACTGGGTTGTATTTGCTAATATGCTGCACAAATGCTGAACTTCAATGGATTTTTTTTTTAACTCTTCTTAATTTTACATTGAAATCTCTTTGATGGAATGTCCAGCTTTTGTACTTACAGAGCATAAAATATACCAAGTATGAAATGTTTTTATCTCACTGAATGACAAACACTGTCACCCGCATTAAGGTGCAAATCTATTCTGCAACTTGACAAAGCAAACCAGGATTACTGTGTCATAATAATTTCCTCTGAAGACTAAGAAAGTCCAGTTTTTTCAAAGTGAAACTGGGGAACTATGTGTGCACTTTTTGGAAGAGGGGAAAAATATCCTGGAAATAGCTGGTGCAATAGAGAGCTGGTTCAAGTTATCATAGCAGGTTTTGAAATACAGTGCTCTGGTGTTTTGCCCTGCTCATTAAAGTAACTGAAGTCACCTTAAAAATACAGAGAGATTTAAAAGCCAGTTTAAGTTATCACAGGGCTTTCCATAGAAACAGCTGTCATGTTTGCCCATTAAAATCTCAAGTCTTTTTTTTTCCCATTGTGTCCAAGACCTCATATATTGGAGTGATATGACTGAGGGCTGGGTGTAGGAATTGTATCTGGGCAAGTGACCAAGGGGAAAAAAAGCTCTAATGCTAAGCTGCTGCTGTGGGATGTACCTTCTAGCATGACTTCATTAAGCACAGGGTCCTGCTAAGTAGCACAAACTCTTTTGTAGTTTAGTGAAGTAACATAGCTTCTCTAGAGAGATTAGAAATTAATCCACCACAGATGAGGTGGATCACTTACATCTGGTACAGTTGGTCGTAGAGCAGGAGAGCTCTACAGATGAGTGCTACATGAGGCCAGATGGAGTGGGATGTGACCAGCTCTCTGGACCTCTCTCTCTTTGGCAATTCTATAGCTTTCATTAAGTTCTTTATTTTGTGAAAGCTTCTACACTGGAGAGACCAAAATAATTTTCTTCAAATACATGTGGCTGACAGTACTGGCCCAATAATCACTTTCCCCAAACCTTCCCGTATATGATCTATTTCTAGCTGATAGAATTTTTCATAATCTTAACTGTTAGTGATTGAACTATTAGTCACTTAACTAGTGAGCATCTTACTCATCCTAGATTTTCACAACTGTTTAGAAAAAAATTCCAAACAGCAGTAATTTCTTAGAGCAAATCAAGGGGAGCAAATAATTATCTTCTTCTACATTGAATGGAATAACCTTTATTTGAGATGCTGAAATGAACTTTGAATTAAGGCAAGGACTGAGAATTTGACTGAAACTATACTTTTTCAGGTAGATTTGCTTTTGTCATCCCTATGAAAATCCTCCTGATTCTGGTTTAGTTGTAAGCCCTTGAAGCATTCTGGCAAGTTTAAATCTTTGAATACATCTTAATCTAGAAATCAATTTGTCTAATCTAGAAATCAACTAAATCTGTGCTGGCATCATGTCTCTGTGATGACCAGACTACCATCCACACAAAATGACTATTTATGTTGCAAGCCAGTACAGTCTGGACTGAGATGAGCACACTGTCTTTGTACTGACTGCAGCCAGCTTTCTTTTATGATGTTTTTGGTTCAGATAGAACCCCTACTATCCTTGTGAAAAATAGGGGAGAAAATACTGGATGAAAAATTGAATGAAAAGGAAGCAATGCCTGAAGTGGGAGAATTGTGGACTGGAAAAGGAAATGTAATGAGATTAGAAGAAAAGGAAAGCTGAGAGTAGGAGATGGGGTGGGAAGTAGTCCACAGAAAAGCAGTACATCTAACTCGGTGTTTCTTACTTAATGGATATAATGTTCTGTCAAAATTTTTAATCACAAAGCTCATGATTTTCTTCTTTGTGTATATTTGAGGTGTGAAAGTAACACTGCTTCTCCTTTCTTGATACATTTCAGTACATGCTGCACTTGTAGTTGATAGCCCCCAACTTGGGGGCATTCTGTTCAGGTGCAACCATTTGTCTCTGTAAACCCAAAATTGGGGTATTGGTCAAATTCTGTATGAAGTGTTGAATCATAATTTCAGACCTTACTGATATCAAATGCAAGTTGCTCTCTTGTTATGGTTATGTGCTTCTCTGGAAGCTTCTTTGGACTGGAATGCTGTTCCAATATACAGGATTTAAATCCTAATTATTAGTGGATTTATAATTTCTCTATATTACAATATACACTTCAAAAAATAAATATTTAAAATATCATTTACTTATGTCTGCCAGGACTTCGTGTCCCGTGTGCTTCCTCCTAGAATAAACGATGCAAAAGCCTTACATAAAGTGAGCTGCAAAGGAAAATGTAATCAAGCTCGCATGTATTACTGCCCTTTAGAGCCTAAAAAACAGAAAGTTTGTTTTATATTAAGAATGTCTGTCTTATCTCCCCAAGGACTTCACAGGAAGAGTGTCACTGGAACAATTAAATGAAGGAATTATTAGTTGCAATGTGTACAACTTTCTGTCCAGAGGGAGAGGATGTCACTTGAATAGTGTAGAGAGTAAGCAAATTCTGTAAGAAGTCCTCCAGCAAAATCAAAGAATAGGAGGTAGAAACATAAGGATCTTTTTATTCCACAACTTTTTGTCTTTGACGCACAAAAAAAGACAAACAGAAAAAGAGCAATTTAAAGTGCAGATTATAGTTAAAGAATACAGCTTTCTGTTCTTGGTTGGTTTGTGCATTAACAGCCTTCTAAGCTTTGGCAAGAGTCATCCTGAGCTTTGAAGTCAGGTTTTAGCAGAAAAATAAAGAAATCCAAAATATCCCCAAGGACCTAATCTTTCGAAGCAATATGAGGGACATCGCTGTAATGTTTCAATATTTAAAAATTTCTTCCATTTGAGATGGTTCAAATCCATGACTTTCAAGTGGACACAGGGAAGTACAGAGTGCCTCTCTCTCAGTTCCCCTTAATTTTGAGGTCTAGCTGCCCAGCCTTATCAATGTGAAGCCCCAAAGGCAAAGAGAGTTTACTACATATACTGAAAAAAATTATCAGCACAGAG
This sequence comes from Rissa tridactyla, assembly GCF_028500815.1. Classification (NCBI taxonomy): domain Eukaryota; kingdom Metazoa; phylum Chordata; class Aves; order Charadriiformes; family Laridae; genus Rissa; species Rissa tridactyla. The sequence goes on along the minus strand of NC_071472.1, from coordinate 19,136,685 downwards.
CCCATTGCTTCAATTGCCAACAGATTGACCTGAATTTTGCAGAGCTGTCCTATGTGCCTCTGGAATTCAACAAAAATAACTGCAATTAATATTTCTTCTGCCATATGCCATATTACAGTAGAAGAATATTTTATTATTACCTTGTTTAAAATTAGGTTTTAAAATTTATGATCTTTTAGAAAACGAAAACATTTTTCAGGGCTGGCAGGAGGTGCATAAACAAATGCATGAAGACCAGTTGCATTCAATTTTAAGACTTGGTAACTCAGATAATTATGCAGAACTAATTAATTCAAAATCTGTTTATCAACAGTAGTCTGTAGCTCCAGCATTTCATCCCAGAGGCATTAACAAAGGCTTATCACCTGCTTTCTTGTTGCGTTTTATCTCAAAGGCAAATCAATAGGCAGACTATGGAAAAAATGCCATTCCCACAACTAACACTTTACAGAACTTGCAAGAACTTTTAATATCTGTTGCCAATTAGTTTTTCTGCCTTAAACTAAAATGAATTCTAAATGGAAACGGGATGTGTTAAAACATCAGCATTTCTACTTCTAATGCATGGAAAAGCTGTGTGAAAAGGACATTTGAAATACAAAGAAATATTTTAAGAATTTAAATAATTGTATTAAAAGTATTGGGCTATTACTCTTGGCAAAATATTCACTGTGCAGTACTTGTACAGTCTTTCTTGTGGATGGATTAAATCTACCTGTTGAAGAATTGTGCTGATGCTATTGTTTTTTTTCACTCTGTCATTTCTGCTTCACATTCTGTTCTTTTATTATTTTTTTTTCTTATGTTGTGCTTTGAGGACCAGGTTTTCATTCACTATTACTTGTACCACAGTAGAAATGTTAACTAACAAAAGTGGAGATATGCAAAGTGCTTCCCATGGCTGTTTTTTCATGTTTTTCTCAAAGTTTGTGGTATATTGTAATATGGGAGTAGCTTGATGTCTGGTAGAGTATTCAGTGTGTGAGGTCTCAAACATTCGTCTAAGAAAATTTAGTTCTGCATCTGAGAGGCTTGTGTTTCTGTTCATCAATATACCTAAAGCATTATTATATAAAAATATATATAAATCCATATTTTTATAGATCTAAGCTGCAGAATACCAAAGTAAGATGACTTCAAGATGTGCTTGTGGAGTCTTTTCACTGAATCCAGTTCACGATGCCTTTCTAAATACTAAATTCTGATTGAACGAGTAGCTATGGCTACATAAGTACAATAGCTTCTTATACAATCTGTAGATGAAATCTTGTTCCCAGTGAAATCAGTTACATGAAGTGATTCCAGCATGACTCGAATGATACCTACAAAAGGTGACTGCCATGATCCTGCAGATATTCATAGAATGTATTGACAAATGTGTAATATAAGCCATAGACATAAATGTTGACAAGGTTGGAGCCACTGTCACTAGGCTATTGTTGTGCTAATGATTTTTTTTTTTAACAAGTCTTTCACTTCTTTTTACACCTGTTGGTAACTGCTTTTTAATAACTCATTCCCTTTTTTGGAATATTCTTCCTCTCATGAGATCAGTGTTCATGTATGTTTACTAACAAAATTGTGTGCTAATTTCTATTAATGTTGCCAAATCATATTTAAACAAAGTTTTGGAATAAAATGTAGTTTTTTCATCAGTATATTTTAGTTATGGATCAGTAGCGGAGAAGAAAGTCCAGTTCAAAGACTGAACAGAAACACAGACCAGCTGGATTTTATTGCAGTTGTGAAGCACATTCCCTTTTCCAGATAAACTATATTACTTATATGTTAGTCATACCTTTAAAATTTATGGAACAAAACATAGGAAGAATTATTTACTGTGCTCAGTGTAGTAAAATATACAATAAATTCAGCTAAAAAGAAATTACATCATTCCAAAAGCACACATTGTATTGCCTGCTCACCAGAAGCTATAGGTAGGGCAAAGAGAAGTGACAGTCAAGGGTTAAATTACGAAATTTTGCAATTTATTTCTTATCATTTATGAGATTGTTAAATGTCAGAAAGTGGATTTTTTTTTTACTATCAGTATAAAACTGAACATACTGTGAGACATAAGGTAGCAGGTGTCTTGGCTCTAAACTATCAAGTCTGTGGGCATTCTGTTATAACAGGTGCTCCAAAAATTTGAACAGATTTTAACAAGAGCTGTATGGGCTTTTTAATTAGCCTGGTTACTCAGCATGTGGAGAAAGCACTAGGTATGTGCTTAAAACATCATTGTATCTTGCAAACAAATGTTTCACATACCCATAGTCATTCTTTTGGTTGTTATCTTAAAATTCCTTTCTTTCTGATGCTAGGATTTGATCCTTATATTCATTCCTCATAATATATCCTACCTGAGCAGAATCATCATACTAAAAAAACCCCGGTTGAATAACATTTATTCTCTTCTTTGGAAGTAAGCATTTAGAAACTTGGATTTACCTGATACCTAGCTGTGATTTTACTTGGCATTATAGAACTCTGAGAAAGCACACAGCAAAGGAATTCTCTGCTCTGAATCTCCCGGTTTTAACTACAAAGTGTCTTCTCTTCACTTCCAGTTATGCCTTTTCCATTATTGTTAAGTACATCACAGGATTTTTTTAAGAAGAGACAATGCAGTAAACTGTAAAATCAAAACAAAATAATTAAAAATATTTTGGGTTTACAATCAATATGATTGAATAGATATGATTTAATATGATATTATTTTAGAAATTCATATAAATGCATGACTATGACTTGTAACATGAAAATAATGCTATATAAAATCATTTGTGTTATAATGTTGGTTTAAAAGGAATAAACAAAAGAATAAGTCACATTACAGAGGGGAGAAAAAAGGAACAAAACGATGGCATACATACGTTTTTTTTGCAAACTGTCTTGTGGTGAAAATTAACATTTTAATTTATAAATAATTTTATTTTCGCATAAAAAATGTTTTTCTAGTTGTGTCTGTAATACTGACATAAGTATCTGCTGCCAGTATTCATCTAGAGATCTTTGCATCTATAATGATTTTGTTGCTATAAAGTTTAATATTGCACATCTTAAGTTACAGAAATCAGTTTTTTTAACTCAGTAGAGATTGTTGAGGTATTATGTGGAGGATTTCACACTTGAAACATTCCTGTCAAAATATCTTTAATCATTTGGTCTAAGATTAAAAATACCAAGACACATTTTGATCCATATAAAATGCACACTTTAAAAAGTGTGCTTAATTTAACAAAATGCTTATATCTGCATTTTTAAAGGAGCTTCTCTTACATAAATTCATGTAAGAAATGTACATTTTATGATTTCACTGTGAATTCATTCTCTTTCCTTATGCTATTATTTATTTGTTACAAACCAAGACATGCTCAGCAGTAAAAAACCACAAGAATAGTCAATGATAATTTATTGCCTGAAGTAATAATTATTACCACTCTTACTGTATTTTTTAAAATTTAGAAATCCCAACCAATTTATGAGCTTGATGGAAAACAAAGATAGGGACATATTTACGCAGTGAAATGAAGGTAATACTTGTTACCGTAGATGCTAGTTTGCAGAGGTAACAATAGTGGTGAAACCACAGCAGAACAAGTGTTAGTGTGTGTTAGCCATCCAGAATCCCTGTAGATTTTGTGATCTGTTTTCTGCTGGAGGACAGGACCCTTGCCATTGCATTTCTGTCAGGTAACATGCATAACAAAAGCAGATCGCAGTAGTGTGTATTACCATCAAAGCTCAGACTGTGACTTGAGCATTGCTTGCCTTGGGCACCGATACCAGCTCAATTTCTGACCCCACCAATTCCCATCACTTGCTCCTGCTCCTGTCCTGCATACCAGTCTCTCAGTTGTGCCAATGCCGTTGTTGTGGATTATGTTATAAGGCGAATTGGCCTCTCTTAGAAAGTGGATATGTTAAGCCAATATTGCTGCTGAATATAATGTATTATCAAACTATGGTCTCCTTTTGCTGTGAAAATATAACCTACATACAAATTAAGTCTGCCAGGAGTCAGTAGCAAATCTGAAAACAATTAAATGGACTCTGAAATGACAGATAGAGAGAAGATGACTGTGTCAGGGAGACTTTGAAGTGGTAATAACTTTGAAAATGTAGCCTTCCTCTTTATTACCATAATTTTTCCCTCAAGTAAGTGCCTTCATTTCCATCTTCCAAGGGCTAGAGAACAGTGACCGCTTTAGCATAGTTTCCTGGATTCATCATCATGCTACATTATCTGCATAATCATGAAAATTGAAATTAGAAGTATCACCCCTGACAGAGGATGATTTGCATTAGTGAAGTGCCACGAAGGAAAGTCTGTAATGAGATTCAGGTAGTAATGGATGAAAAATACAGCAAATGAAACCGTAGGAGGATGGCAATCTAAAGTTAGAAATCATTACAGTAATAGTAAGTAATGGGGGTTATGAGATGAAACCATATGGAGTTGCAGCAACCTATTTCTAAATTTGATAGGGCTACTCAGTTAATGATCAGCACTAGAGCAAGCCCTTCTTTTTAGATCCAGAGTTATAAACAAGAAGCCTATTTGTCAGAACTGAGCCACGTCTGAATGCAATGTTTTTCTTGCAAATGTAGAAACTTTAATTGGATTGATTGGATGTTACATTAAGATAGATGCTAAGTATGAGCGATAAAGTAAAATATTTTTGGAAGGCGATAAGTGCATTTTTAAAACATTTCTAATTGCTGTCCTATGTTTTTTACGATTTTGTATGATACAGGTATTTGTACTAGAGATAAATACATAGGTTAAAGTAAATATAGGGAATCAGTCATGCAGAATAAAGCCAGGACTAAGGATTTCATCTGTAAGGCAAGATTTGAAAAAGGTTTCTGCTTTTATAAGTTTGTCCATGGAGCAGCTGTGGCAGAGACAGTTTTGTAATAAAAAACAGAAAGCTGAGACCCCCATCTAGATAGCAGAAGTCTAGCTAATCTATTTGCCAGTGTAAGTTCTGTGTATGGCAATTCCATTAATTAATATTAAAAATATTACATCTGTAAAACTTGCAAAGATTTAGGAGCCAGTCATGAAAATAATTACAATTCTTAATGATATTAACAGTTCCGTTAGTTTAGGTAAGCACAGGAGAGCAACATGGAATTAAATTAAGGCATTATTTTAAATATTTGCAGGATTACAGTCTTTGAAGCAGCTCTTGAAAATATCACTAAAAAATTTCTAGTCGGGTAAGAAGATGCCATTTGCAAAGAAAAGTTAGTAATTCCATAGATCACTGGAAGAAATATTAAATGATGTGCTCCACGGTCATCATTGTTTATTTCCCACTGAATTTCACCATCCCACTGACTGCTCATTTTCAGGGACATAATAGAGACTTGCTAAAATGTGCCGAATTTTAGAAAATTTCAGCCTGAAAACAAGTTTTAAGGAAAAAGTTGTGATTATGAAGAGTAGAAAAAATTAAATGAAAAATAAAGAGTTAAGGCACTAATTGCAGTTTATTTTTTATTTTTTTCACATTTAGTTTGGCAGTTCTCAGTATCTTTTATTGTACAGTGTCTGAGGTCAATTAGGATTCAGCTGATCTTGGAGTCAGTTGACAATGCTGTTTATAATTAGATAGAGCAAAGGGAAAAGGTTGATGTTTTCTCTCTCTTCCTCATTAGGGCTGGCTGACTGAGCCAATTTCATTGCTATCTTAAAGGCAGTTAAAAAGGTCATGTGATCATTTACTAAATGAATTGTTTTGCAAAATGGTGTTGTCTTTTTAAGGACACTCCATCGTTAGGATGGATAAAAGGTTCTTAGGAAAATTTTGGAGTATGCAATTCATCACTTTGACAGACAGTGTGTCAATTATTTTACCTTTCACACTCTAACCTAGGAACTGCAAGGATTCGAATTTTAAACAACTCTGTTGAGTTTTGCAGAACCTGAACTAAAGGAGTCACAAAATCAAAGCCAAATTTAGTCTCGAATTTTTATCTTTAACAGCTACTAAACAGTACTTTCTACAAAGTAATGCAACTGATAGGAATAGTGGCAGACCTTTAAAAATCTTTGCCTGAAAGGTGCTGCTTGACGGTCTTTTAATAAACATTCATAATAGCACTAACATAAACGTATTGAATTGCTGTATAGCATTCTAAGGAAAAACAGTTAGCAGGTAGAACTGATGTGTATTTTAACAGCCTTGAAACTTATTTTAAAAATTTGCTGTGCATACTGCAGTGATATAATAGAAATCATCTTAATTCATTAATATCTTTATAATTTTAGACATAGTTCTGTTAAGATTGCAGTATTTGTTTCATGATTAGTGCAGCACTGACTCCACTGATATTAAAGTAAAAGTGCCATGGATATTACTTTTTAGAACATTTAGTACAATGCTTAAATCATGTTTTTACTTTGATAACTGTATTTCGATAGTAAATAATGCTTATACATTTATATAGTATGTATTATATCATACATTATAATAATACTAACAGAAGATAAAGCAACCCTCTACTTGTGTAATTTGAAGTGGATATAAACTGACATTTGAGCAATCATGAGAGAAAAAAGAAAAAAAACAATGAAAGAGAAAAGATAGAAGGAGAAGCTGTAAAAGAAACACAAGAGGGAAAGTCCCAACAGTTCTAATTAAAGATATTTCAACGTTAGAACTACAGCATCCACCCACATGTCATTCTTGCATGACATGGAACAGATCACCAGTTCTGTCTTCCTTGTACAAAGTGATTTTTCCTATAATTGTTTATCAATAACAGCAAAAGTGAGAGTTTGTGCGTGATCATATTCATAAATTGTACAGAAAAGCAGTAATTATAGTAAATCTGCCTGCAACCAAAAATGTGATTATTAAAGTAACTTTCAAGAAACTCTGCCAGCCATGTATTATCCAGTATTTTACTGTCTACACTGGTTTCCTTCATCAAGTAGGAGATAATGGAGCAGCCTGGAGAAGGTGATTAGCTCATTGCATATGAAAAAAAAAAGTAAAATGCGTGTTTCCTTTATTTCATTCAAAGAGGACAGAAGTGAGAACAAAAAGCCAAGCATATTCATGACAGTGGCAGATGGTGCCAACCTTGCACAGCTATTTTCTTTGATTATTGGCTACTTATTATACTTTTAAAAATGAGAGACAAAGCCAGAAAACTGTGGTTCTAGAAGATAATGAAGTCACACTGACATAGGTCATTGTCCTGAATATCACATACAGATTTTTTTTTAGATTTCTATAGATTTTTCCTCGATTTCTCATTCCACTTTGTATTTTCTTTAGGAAACTGCCTAAAACAAATACAGATCTCATTATGTTCACACCAATATTAGGCAGAGTTTGAGATTAGGTGGAATAAATTTGCCTGTGCCATTTTAGATCACATTTAATTATTACAGGCTTTAAGAACTGCCTTTTTCTTGTCAAAGAATAATATTAACTCACAGTAGTCAGTATCTTATTTGTTTAACTGAGAACTACATTCACTGCGCTGAATCGTATGGAACTTGGCACAGCTTTGTAAAAAATTAATGCTGGATTCAGAACGGAGGCATTTTTCAAAGTGTCTAAGTAAACATCAGGAGATTTTTGAGCACTTTTATTTTTTTCTTTCCTGCTCAGAAGATCCTATTGCATAGTATAATCCCAGTCAGATGCATGTCTGATGAAAACAAAAACTACAGACAAGTTAGAATAAAAGAGGAAAGGAAAGTCTACCAAGACCCCATTTCTGATTATTGGTTCTAACACTCTTCCAAGCGAGAAGCGGGCAGTGGAGAAAGCAATAGTCTTTTCTAAGGAGTGAATGAATCACAATGTCTTTACAAAGGATCTATAGAATGAGCTTGGGGGCCAAACAATGAGACCAAATGAGGTTTGTCCTACCCAAGAATGTGACCAGCCAGGCTCCTCTTAAAGAGTAAATTTCTTTTGCCAGCAGCAAAAGAAAATTCAAGAAAATGTGAAATGGATGCTGAGCTCAGAGAGAGCCTTCACCAGTAGGGAAAAAAGTATCACTGTTTTTTCTAGAGCAGAGGAGACATTATAAACAAATTACGTTAGTCTAATAATGAGGTCTGAAGTCACTTGGTCACTCACCATGGTTCTCCTTCAAGCCATGACGGTGGGTCTTCTTGCCAAAACTGTCACCTCCTGCCCCCTCCTAGGTCTCCCCCATGGCCAGGAGCTCAATGGCACCTCACCAGGCTGGTGCCTAGATGCTGGCACTCATCTCCCCAGCCTCTTTTGGCCAGCAGTGACTTCTGCTCACTGAGGCCGGCCTGTGCCCTTTCATAAAGGGCTGTGAACAGAGTGAGTACGGATCCTCTTTACTTTACAGTTTTGGATATAATAAAGCAACACATGGCCCAACATGCAGTAATTTTGATTCCTGGAGAAGCAGAAAAAGGTTAGCGGTACATATCATTCATTATGATTATTTTTTTTTGTGTAATATTATCACTATAGTGCATTTTATGCAATGCTATTGAAAATTAATACATTTATTTTGAAAATTATTATGCTCCACTAAACCAATACATGTATACATGCAAAGATACGGTATGGCAGAATTACCAGAAAACTTTGACGACAGATGTGCCAGTCTTCTCTTCCCAAACCTATATAAAATGTACTTAACTGACATGGGAAAGGCAAGATATGTGGCAGCCCAGACACGCAGAAACACAAGTATCTGTTTTAAAAGTAAGCACGCATGTAAGCCTTAACACTAGCAGGAACCTGGTGCATTTTTCCACAGTTTCTCAAAATCAGTCATTTTATGCCTGCTTGTTTTTGTTTGTTTGTTTGTGCTATAAATTTCTTGATTCTGTCTTGTGGTATGTAATTGTACAAAGGGCAGCAAACTGAGAGGGAGAATGCTTTTAAAGCATTTTTTGTATATAGGGTTGAGTCTGGATTATAACACATTCTCCCTGAGCAAAATTATCAAATATCTGTTCTTCAGCTATTAAATTTAAAAGGGATGCAGTGTTCACAGAGCTACTTAAAATTAAAAATATCAGAGGGAAATAATAATAATTAAATTTTAATGAAGACTTCCAGAATACATTCTGGAATACAAGGAATCACGTGTGAATTCTCCTGATGAAAAGGAAAGTATGTAGACTTAGGATCATGTATATTGACAAAGATGGGCTAGAAAGCATGGTGATCCACAATCCGTGAATAGTGAGGTACTGAAAAAAAGATACATTCACTGAAGAACAATGCCTTTATATTAGACAGCACACAATGAAGTACATTTGCTGGGCCTGCACTTATATTTTTGAGGCACCCAAATACGTTTTGACTTGCATAAGTAAAAAAATGCAAACTGAGACCCGGCATTTTCCATGACCCTTGCTTCATGTCAACTTTATGTTATTTACCAGTGCCTTTGGGTAGGCAAAAATATGCAGTCTATCTCTGTGAATCACAAAATCACACTATTCATGAGTGCATAGTACTGGATGACAGATAAACTGTCCCCAGTCCCTAACACCAATAAAATCCATAACATTGCTGGTAAATATTAATGAACCTCATCTGAAGAGCCATTTTTTCCTTTCAAACAATATAGTGGATCTAGGCAAAAGATAAAACTCACAGAAGCTTTTATGTATTAAAACCAGAGCCAGTTGGCTGCCTTGGTTAGGGTGACCAAATGCCAACAAAACCAAAATCTTCATTTGCTTTGAAGACCTCATGCTGAATGAGAAGCTGTCGTTGAGATAAAGATACTCACTCTTTGCAAGCATTTTCATTTTCTTCTTTTTGGACTCTCAAGAGAACAAAAATTTAATCAATAAAATATACCTGTCCCTTTGAGCTCAGAATGCGCCTGCTTTGAAGAACTGAAGTTGATCAAACTGAAGCATTGAAGCTATGAAATTGTGGAGACTTTTGACCCTATGAAATACTGATTTCACTGAAAACTACACTGGGTATTCCCTATTGCAGAAAGTAATATGAAATTTCTTTGTATTGGATGAGCTCTATGCTATTCGGGAGGTTCCTCTGCAAAATAGTTGACAAGGCTGTTGCTTGTAGCCCTTGGTGGATAATTCACGTAAAACTCACAACGCAAGCATTTCTCACCATGCCTTCCTAGCTGTCTTTGCTGAATACAGGTGTTTAGAGATTAAAAATCTAGCCAGCATAGAAAGAGATTTCTTTATTATGCAGGAATGTGTCACTGGGTGGGAATAAAAGAAACAAGAAGTGATTGTTCTTGGTAACTGGGTATGTAAAAATATTGCCAAAATTATATATTGGTGCATGTATGTGTTAACTATAGTTACCTCTGTAAATAGAGCTGTACTTTTTCTGCAACGGGAATTTATTCTAATACTTCTATACTTTTCCTGCCTTAGCGGTATAATAACTACTGTGCCATATATATAGAAATTACTCCCAAGAATGTAACAAGCAGGATTCACACATTTAAATGAATTTAAAAAAAAAAGCTGAACTGTTTCCAAATTCTTCTATCCAAGCATCACTTAAGAAACTGTTTGTTCAGTTCAGTTTCATCTCTGCAGCTGCCAAACCACTTCAGTTCTGCCAGCTCTGCTCTCTGATTGCAAAATAAAGGGTGGTCACTTCACAGTGTATGCAAGAAATATTATAATTTTGTGAAAATTATGACATTTAAGAAATCCTTTCAATAGTAAATTGCTAGGCTGTCCTGCTACATGCCCATTTAGCAAAAAAAAAAAAGAATCTTTTATATTCACTTCTGCATGCCTTCCTATAACATTAATGAATATAATATACTGGATTTGCATTTTCTAAGACTGATGCACTTTGCTGCAGCTTACATTCATAAATATTTCTGTAGTATAATAGCCTGTCAAAACAAATCTGTTTTTCTCATTTGTGTGTGTGCAGAAGGGTGTCCTTACTGCTTTTTGTCCACCTCTAAAGATAACAATAGGACAATAGAAATTGCATAACGTAGTAAAGCTTTTCTTTTTTCTTTTTTTCTGTTTTTTCTTTTTTTTTCTTCTCCTTAAACATCAGAGGATGTGTTAAAAAATGAAGCAAATAGCCCTTTATTATATGAAAAATGTTGCTACGTAAATGCAGTAACCATTTTCATAGCTCATGTCTGAAGATCAGTCTCCTGTGTCCATACTGTGTGCAGAAACACAAAGACACAATACATATGAAACTGCAACCTGTTTTATTACAATGAAATGCAGATAATTATGTGACCTTAATAAAGTGTCATGTACATTTTTTAATTTTAATTTTCATAAGAATATTCTCAGTGTTTCACTAGCCTCTAAATGGAAAGTCCTCACTTGATGTAAAGTAAAATATATAAATATATCTTACTGCTTTTATTCTCAAGTATAATTTAAGGCAAAACAGAGAGGGGAAAAAACAGTAAGTTGGTTATTGATTATTTTGCTTAAGTTCCAAGTGGTTTTCTTCTCAGGAAAATAATTTCCCTCAGCTGAGGAAGAAATTAAAGTGTACTTACAAATACAAACGGAACAGAATGTTAAGGGTTTTGTTTTCATAAGATTTTTTCCCTTGATAATAAAAATATTTGAGTATAAGTGGTGATACAGAAAAACTATTAGAAATAACAAAATACCAGGATGTTAATTTCTGCAATCTAGTGGCAAAAAGGAAGGAACTTTTAATGATATTTTTTAAAATGGAAAAAATGCAATAATGAGAACTATTACAGCATTCTGATTGTTCCTGTGACTAGCATTTTATCTTATTCAGGGTACTGTTTCTATCAGAGCAAGTTCTGTGTTTTTCCCATGCTGACCTGTATTTTGCTTGGTGGGAAATCTCATTCTGCTCAGAGAGACTCATTATGGGGTGAGGAATCATTTCGAGGGTTGCTTTCTGTTCACCTTACATTATCACTGTAAAGTGCTAAAACTGACTGTAAGGCAGTATCAAATCATAACGGTAGTGTCTTGCACCCATTTTCTACTTAATGTGTATTGTAATTTACACTAATCCTGGACAGGATCCAGTATGAATAAAAATTCTAGAAATAGGTATTGCACTTTTTCACTAAGAATTATTTTGAGAGGGATAGTGAGTTTGTTTTTCTTCATATTAATCTCAAAACTAGTACTTGATGTAAGTACAGATGCTGAGAATTACAAGTAATTCTAGCATGCCTCTTACATGGGATATTATGTAAATGTTAGCATTTGTTTGTCAAATACTGTTTTCGCGTATACTTGTGCAGACCCACTGAACTGAATATACGCACAGAGATACGTCCTCTATCAAATCGTTAACCCAGAGAAGTATATCCTTTGCAACACAGCTTCATGCCAATCGCCACTTCAGTAAACACTGCCACATCATGATGACTGCTCTCCAGGAATTAGCAATGAGTTTGTTTATAATCAAGTTTATCAATATTTATAAAGTACTGTACTTAAGGGGATAATATATTGATAAAATACGGTTCTAAAATGCATTACATTTCCACGTTATATTTAATGGCTAAAAATACATGTAGTGGGTGTGGAGTAATAGGGGCCATACCCCGCCCCCACAAACAGTTTCTTTATCACCCCATCTGCTACCCCAAATGCTAACTCTCAGGAACACCACTGCTTTGCAGCATGTTTTATTATTCAAGCTTTGGTGGGAGGAGAGCTGCAGAAAGAAAGTGTTAACTGTAGAGAAAGGGAGGGTCAAACCAAGACCCAGAATAAGTTATATTGCTCCACTAATGCCAGGACAGTGGCACAAACTTCCGCTGGACCTGAACTGGCTACTAAATACTATTAGATTAGATTAAAACCTGCTAGAAAAAAAAGGAACAGTGAGAAGGAGGTCTAAACACATTTGTCAAAGAATTAATAAAGAGGCTAAAGGTATTTACGTAGGCAGGGAACATATGGAAGAGGAACAAGGCAGACTTTGAGAAGAAATTATTTAGCTTCATTAAAAAAAAAAACAACCAACGGAACAAAGATAAGGCTAGGAAAAAAAAAGATTACACTGTTTTCATCTTGCCTTTCTATTTTTCCAAAAGGAAGCAGGAGGTTGGGGCCTGATCCAAAGTGCACATAAGTCAAGTAAAGATTCCTAGTGCTTTGGATCGGGCACTTTGGAAAGAAAGAAATGCTGCTAAATAAGTATCAAATACTGATGAGTGTTAATGGGGGTTTAAGAGACAAAGCGTCCAGTTTGAAGCACTTATTGGCGATGTCTACACTATCACCACTTGCCAAAAACATTTCCATCATTGTGCAATGGTTGAGCTTTATAACTGGCTTCCAGCATTTTAATCTAACCCAGCTCAGAGCAGGTGAGGAGCCGGCTGAATGTAACTCATCAAGACGATTTTGGTGATGACAATATTGTTCATAAATGTAAGTCAAATTCAGTAAGCAATTTCATTTGAAAAAAATCTGTTGGGGAAAAGGCAAAGGGGAAAGTGAGAAAATAAAGGTTTTTTAAAAAATATATCCCAAATTTAAAAAACTAATTTTTCTTCTTAGTATTTCTCATTTAAAATTGGTCTATTTTTAATTAAAAATTATTAAAATGGAAGAATCCTGAAAGGGAGCAAAATGTTTTGTTTTAGGACAATTGAAATTGTTTAGGAAAACACAAAATTAATTATTTCTCTGATTATGTGATTCATCTGTCAATCTGCAAATTCCATTATTCATACAGCTCTCAACTAGGTGATACACTTATAGCCAAAATGACTAGCCAATATTCTGGGTCTCATTGGCATGTATCTATTAGGATGTGAAGCTGACCATATGAATCATGTTTTCTTTCAAAAAATCCCATTAATTTACAACGACTACATAGAGATCTTCCTTGAATTCAGTCAGAACAAACAAGATACAATTTTCATATTCCCAGTTGCAAGCCAGACAGCGTTCCCAGAAAAGATACTCCAATTCTTGGATGCTGGTTTGCTGTGATAAATTTATTTGTTTTTTTCTTGGTTGCTTTCTTCTGTCTTTAGGTGTTATATAGGTGTTTATGTTTATAGGCTGGATTGACCTTTATGGTAAAATGTACAGCATGCAGCAAACATACCCAAAGGTCTTTAAGTTCAGTGAAAGGAAACTGTAGTTCCTGGCCCTACAGTTCATCGAGCTGGGAGGGTGAGGAACGAAAGCATCATACCAGAAGATGTATTAGTTACTTTCCCGTATGTAGTTCTCTGCTCCTGTAGAGGCTCTGGTGAGTCAGAGAGTCAGGCTCAGACAGTAAAGAGTCAAGGTGATGGTCTGTTTCTAGTGCACCCAAACAGAACTCGGGATAAAATAGAAGATCTACATGTGGAAAAACCACAGGTCAGTATTAGAAAGTCTGGAAGGTTGTGCCTTGTTGTTAAACCTAATAGTGTCCTGTTAATTTATATATGCCTTAGAGCTGTTTAAGTTTTCTGGCACTGGATAATCAAATCCTAGTATAATCAAGTCAGTTTTCAATTTTCCAAGCCAAAAGATTCCATGCAGTATATTCAGCAGTGATCCTTTATGAGGTACTATAAAAAGCCAAATTCTGTTTTATCTGTGTGGCCTTTTCTCAAGAAAATTTATGCTCTCTTGCTGGTTGAAATGTGTTAGCTGACACTCTTCGTCACCAGAAATGGCTGTGGACTGAGTCATGATCAAGGATGGGATGGCTTATATCAGGATGGCTGCAGTAGTTCCCTACCCACACTGCAGGAACAGTTCAGGCACTGATGTAGCAGCTACAGAATTGCAAATAAGAGCTTGGCATTTGTGTAATAAACTTTAGCAGTTCAACTACTGCTTTCCGAGAAGCAGAGCCAGCTCTGTAGTCAGGGTAGGAATCTCTAAGAGAAGCAAGAAAAAGAGGGATGCAAAACACTCTGCTTTGACTTAAGCCACCCTTGTTTGTGAATCAGATCCCTATGGTGTCTTGACTGTCGTGGTGTGTATCCAGTAGGACACTTTGAAATGAAAAATAGTGCAGTATGAAATATATTCTATTATTACTCAGAAGAACTGGGGTTGGAAGAAACAGCTATTTATTAATCTTCATACAGCAATGTTGCACATGGCTAGTCTGAGATTCAGAGTCCAATGGAGAGGAAATTTGACACCATGGGGAAAACCAAGAGTTCTTACAGTTTCAGAAATAAGGAAAATAGTTGCACATTGTCTCAGAGAATAGTATTATTGTTTTACAGAAAAAGGAATTAATCATACCGGAGGCAGACAGTTTCAAGTATGGCACAAATATAGTTTTGCAAAATGTCAGAGTCACGCAGCAAAGAGATATGACTGCAGACAATGAGTAGAAAGAAGTAAAGCCTCACTGGTTACCTGGAATACTTAAGCATGACATTCCCAACTCAGTAGGGAAGGACTGAGACTCACAAATTGTGTGCTATCTAATTGTCTCTTGGCTCAGCTTGGAAAATGCAAATAGAACTAGACTGCAAAAATTGGTTCAAGAAGCCCTAACAGGATATCAAGCACTAAGCAGTATACAGCAGATGGTAAAAGATTTTTAAAAAGCAATCTTCTTGAAGTTCACAATAGTCTAGGGAGTTAGAAAATGGCAGGTGGAGCAGGAACTATAACAGGTTATGAATTGTCAATAATTTCCTTTTCAGTGGCAATGAAACTGCTCTTGAAATCACCAAAAGGTTATAGAGATACACTGTAATTGGAAGACAAATACCTCAAGTGAGAACTGACACAAAGATGTAACAACTATAAGAACTGCAAAGGAAGAATGTAATCTGAATTAGCATTTATGAGCTAATACAGAATTACGGTCAGTCCAGAAAATCAGGGACCTAGATGCATTTAAAAGAATGCACGAAAGAAACACAGGCTCTAAATCAAGAGAATTAAAAAGCTGAAATACTTAGGAACCTATTCGGTAGCTGAGCATTATTATCACGATCATCAGTGTCTTTCATTACTGTACAAAGGACACAAAACCTATGCCCCAAGATACTTGAAGTTTACAATAAAAAAATATATTGCAGCATAGAGATAAAGAGTGTGTATGGTAGGAGGCTACATTTGAAGAGTAGACAGTGATGCAGAGGACGTACATGTGTACACAAACAGTTGGAGGTTTTTACCTGCAGTGGATGCATATTTTATTTACCAGCTACCTCTGTTGACTTCTTCACTCCCCAGTAGAGTACTAAGGAAATAAGAGGCATTACTTTCACAAGCATACCAGTTGTAAAAATAAACAATTCCTGACAACAAATAATAACTGTTAAAATTTTGTTGAATTTGTGATTTTCCGGACCCTTATCCTCTCACTACGGTAGGCAAGAGTCTACTTCCCCTATGCTTCAAGTCAGCCATTCTGTCTTTGGTAGAACAAACATACTGACAGCAGAAATTAAAAAAGAAAGTGAAATTGCTGTTGTCAAGCTAATACAAAGTGAATGGAGGATGTTGTACAGTTTCAAGGAAATGGAAAAGAAAATTAGAATGTAATTATCTTGGTTAGTCTGCATTTAGATAGCCTGAAACAGTGGCATCAGAGACAGATGTGAATTTTCCCATTCATCTAATGTTTTGCACTAACTGCAAAACATAATTGTGACAACTTTAATGCTAATAGTGTTAACTCTTCTATTTCCGAATCATATACTAGATATATCTATTACAACACCACTTCATTACTGTTGAGCTTACTTGATATGTTCTAGTGTTTCCTTCATCTTAAATAACTACTTAGAAATATACTGCTGGAGCCCACAGAATGCCCAAAAGCAGAAAGGCACAAGGGACAATCTCAGAGTCAAACATAAAATTGCTGCTTCCAGATCTCATTCCTAGACTTCTAGCTAAACAGCTCATTGATCTTTGATGGCTGCTTGTCATAATATTGTTTTTCCGCCACAAGAGAAGTCTGATAGCTTCAGACTTCCCTTCCCCCTCTTTGATTTTCTTTTAAGGAGCTCTTTAAATATTTATGTCAAAGTGTACTAGTTAGAAATCAGTTTGAGACTGATTTCTCAAATCCAGCAAAACAGGGCTGCTGATAAGGAAGGATGTCACACAGCTCTAGCCTAGAGAGACAAGGGTGAGGAGACCACAGCCTCAGAAAGCTGAAACTTATTAACTCTGTGGGGTATTAGCTTTCCAGAATGGGTATGTTTGAAACAGCTGCAGTTACGTAGCAACAGGCAAAAATTCAATTCTCTCATCTCATCTCCTATAATTATAACAATAGTAATGTATCAAAACATGTTAAGTCTTCCCACTCAACTAGCTTATGTGCGGGAGATAGACAACTTAGTCCTACTCCTTATATTACAGTTAGCCGTTTGTCTTACTCTCCTAGCAGGTGGCAGAGTCCAAAGATACAGGTGGTTTTTCAACTTTCATTTAGAATGACTGATAATTTGGACAAAATTCCTCTAAGTCAAGTCAAAAGAACTTGTCTGCAACAACCTTAACATGGCAAGTAAAGGAGAGAGAATAAGCACTGGTTATTTGAAGCACTGGAAGAAATCCCACTTATGTTTTGTTGCTGATAACCCCACTCATGGAGAAAGAGATGATGCTTTTCAGGAAGCAAGGTCTCTCCTGCCCAGATGAGTTGGCAGGGAATAGGCCATGTTAGTGGAGAGGAAATCTTAAGCGATTCCTTTTAAAGTCAGTTGTTTTCTGTCTTTTCCACAATGTAGTGACTCCCTTAAAGACTGCTTTTGTATATGCGTGTGTGTGTATACATGTATATAAGTATTTATACACACACGTATAAGTACAAGTAAATGTGTATTTCTTGGAGATTCCTTGACTCCTCAAAAATTGCAGAAGAAAACCAAGGTGCTTGAATTTAGTGGGCGGAAAGTGGGTTAGAAATAGGACAGTTTATCAAATTATGGTGGTCCCATCCCACAGACTGTTGTCCTTTCTTTGCAAGCTGTATAAATTCAGCCTTCAGCTACATTTCCAACTTCGATTCCTTGTCACATTTCTCATTCCTGTCTCTCTGCTCAGCCAATGACAGCAGTGCCAATCTCCCAGTTGTTAAATCTATCCGAAAGCTTCCCCCCTCCTACTTTATATCACCCTAAAAGTGATTTTTGCAGCCTCTCCTCCAGAAAGAGTGAATTTGAACACAAAGACGGAATATTTGAGCCAACGAGAGAAGTAAAAAGAGAATCCTTGAAGTCTTTTCTTTAACTCGTGTTATCCTATGCACATTACAGGAAGGAGAATGTCCCTTTAAATAGTTTGGGAGCCCTCTAGTGATTCTTCCCGTCTTTCACTGAAGAAACGATGAGATCCTCCCCCCTACCAGGGGAGGTCGGTGGAGGGGCCTTTCTATATAGCTCATGGACCCAGTATTTGGCATCCCACGATACCAGCGTTAGCTCCACAAGTCCTTAATGTGGTACAAAGAACCAGAATAAAGTGCTTTCCTTTTCTCAGCCATCTCTGTTTGTCCATTTCATTAATCATTTAAATTCCTGTTTTGCAAAGTTGCATGCAAACTCTGGGAGATCAGAGGCTTAAATCTTGGCAGCATTTTGTCTTGGTTTGCAAAGGACCTTTAGGGCAGAACCCCAAGTACGCGTATCCTTGTGTGTGCTGCAAACCCTTCTGAGTTGTCAAGAATTAGAATGTAAATCCTGAACCGTCAGATTATGGTGGGAGCTAAACCTTTTGCTATTCTACAATTACAAACCATAAGCTCTTATAAAATATATTTTAAGGAGTCCTATTGAATCGCACAGTATGTAGCATAATGTAATCAATACAAGAAGCTGCATATAAATAATCTGTTTGGATTCTCACACATTTTAAGATGAGAGAGGGCACCATTCCCAGCAGTACTCTCCCCCTCCCTCAGAGTTCACACCTTTTATGGGGGAAAATGATTGTAAAGTATTCATTTAAGCCAATAACCAAAGCTTATGTTATTCATTTCTCAGTGATATACATAGTGCTCTTTTTGTATACTATTAACTGTGGACATATGTTTTTCATTTGACTATGTTACTTACACACACAATTCTTTTAAAAAATATGTAAAATATAACAGCTGCTGCAAAAAAAATATTTTTAGATCTCTGAAGTGCCTAACGAGCTGCAGTGCACAACAAAAATGGTTTGGTCTTTGTAACATGCGCATAGTAAAATACCATGGAAGAGTTTAATCCACTTGGTCACCTCCCTGGAAGGGAGCAAATTGACACAGTTCTGATATGACCCTGTGCTTCTGTGGGGTATATTCCTTGGCTAAAACAGCAAGGTCTTGATCATTCACTGCATCAAAGCAATGATACAAACAATGGATCAGCCAACTTTTAAAACAGCAGTATAAAAGCAATTGTAAAGGCACCAACTGTATCATCTGAGCTCTGCTTTGACATTGCTGTTTTCTGATGGCAAAAATATACCTATTTCCTGCCAGTGTAAGTGAGAGATTAAGGGGTAAATATAGAAAACCTAAAGTTTGCTTTGGATGAGAAGTTTTTTCTTTATGAATTATTGAATAAATCAAATATCCTTGGTTCTCATCCCAACAGAGTGTGATGATTGCTAGCTTGAAAAAATGTAGCAAGAGCAAACGTTGGCAAGAGTGAAGCATTATAATGTGATGTCTACAGAGATTTAGAGATAGGAAGGATTGTCAGTTACAGTCAGTGCTATCAATGTTGGTGGAAGATGTTTAAACTGTAATTCTACCTAGATTAAGGTACTTAAAAACAGTGTTCGTGGCTTGAAAATGACCTGTGTGATTCTCTTTTAAGGAATGAATTCCACCGCTGGTTAATACATAGATGCAGATTATTCCATTGCAACACTTTTGGCTGCTACCATGTGAGGGAAGGCAAGTATGGAAAACTGCCAAAACTGAATGTCTTCTTCCTTCTCTTCCAGTTGATAAGACAGGAAAACTAAAATGCTTTTTTGAAATCAGTCATGTGGTATCTGGAGAGTAGGATGAGAAAACACAATTTTCTTTATGAAGATCCCAGTTATACAGTGGTTGAGAACATACTGGGGAGGACCCTGCTGTCAGAGGAGCTCTGACATTCCCTGCAGCAGCTGCAGCACCATTCTGCAAATTTTCTGCTGCCATTTGATGGGGGGCCATGGTCTTGACTTGCACCAGGTCCTGCTCTGCCAGGTTCTTCTAAAGCACCTTGCATCATCCATGTTAAATGCCCAGACAACATTTCTCATTTCTTTGTTTCTCCTACATTTTCATTGCTTTAGTATGGATATTTCCAGAGTGTTGTCCAATGTGTTCAAAGGGGTCCAGGGTGTTCAAAGCTGTGTAGACAGTGTCACTGAAGCACTTCCATTCTGCTTCAAAGGTGTCCATGGTGTACAAAATTGCACAGGCAATGTTCTTGAATCAGTTCTAGTCAGCTTTTATGTCACAGGAAGTTGCAGTAGTGGTATCCAGCTGGCTTTCCACTGATTTTCAAAGTGCTAGTTTTACAGCAACAATTTTACAGTATTGACTTTAAAATTGTTGAAATTTAGCTTCTTCCAAGGCTTTTGCTTAGTTTGATGTGTATGTCAGGCTTTCACAGATCAGTTAATTTGACATTTGAATCCTCCTCCCATAGACTGATGCTGATGTTGCCCTGGAAGTGGTGTAATCAATCACTGCCAATTTTTAGAATGGGAATATGTCTAGGGAATTTTGGTTTTACTTGGAATCTGAAGGCCTGTGATCATATTAAGTATATTATTTAGGAAGAATGGGTCACTGGTTTTGCATTTTTCATACTGTATTTTTCAGTAACATCAGCAGCCTTGACAGGCTTCCTCAATGCAAGCTTTGATGACAGCAGGGTAATTATGCTCTCCTTTGGTATCTGAGAATTTATATGCTCTATGTCTTCATAAAAGTTGTGTCTTATTTTAGCTGTGTTTAAGTGGTATTTAGGCAGTAATAATGGGCCAAAGCATTTCTTGTAAAGTAGCAATCTTGCTGTATAGTCATTTTTGCCATTGGGCAATCTAGTTTATTGATCATTGGAGATGCAACAGTGAAACCACCATCATTTTCTCCATTATTTTTTCAGTAATTACAGGTCTACAGTACAGATAGCTAATCCATGTTTCCTTAAAATTGCTTTCCTCTTAAGAAAAAATTTATTTAGTGCTATTATATTAATTTCCTATCTGGTGACTGCGTTGTCGGACAGGGCAGTTCTTCACATTGGATGATTAAGTGGATGTCAGTAAGTGTTTGTATGATCCTGCTATGTTCAAAGAGGTAAGTTTAAAGGACTTAAAATAAAGGGAAGGGAGGTTCCTCAGGGAATGTCCGTGCTGTGCAGTTCAATGCAGTGCAGGTAGTCCTGAGCCATCTACAAACTGACCAGCTGCGTTTGTATGATTTTGCACTTCAGTAAAATATTTGACTCTCAGTGGTAAGCTCTGGCTCCAGCTCAGTGCCATGGCGATGCAGGCATCTTGCTTTTGCTTCCAGGAGTTTGATCTGCTGTACTCTGTCGTGAGGGAGTCACTGAGCGCTAGTATGGCTTCCGATCTCAAATTTCTTGTGAGCAGATTTTGCAATTGTAACTGCTATTGAATCCATACCTACAGCTTTGCTGGATTTTTGTCATCTCAGAAGTCTGAAAGAATGGTAGATCAACTTGATTTTGATGCCAAACACACATGCTGTAGCAGTATCACTCATCCAGATTCAGTCACAAGACAGAGACAAAGAATAGGAGGTCAAACTGGCTATAATGTTTGGCTATAATGCCTGTGGAATTTGATAAACCTCTGTCAGTGATCTCGTGTGTGTACTTAAACTGCGTGACAAACTTCCTGCACTAAGTTAGAACGGAATCGAATTTGACCTCAAGCTTACACACTTGTTTGCAGGTGTCTATTTGCAACAGCAGCTCTTTGGAAGACAGTATAAGCTTAAGAGTGGAGATCAGGGATCAGGTTTCCCATTGCAGATTGCCGCTGACTCCTGAACTAAGGAACTAGTACAATTTCGCTGTGCTCAGAAGGATAATACAGAATGGTTGGATTTTTAAAATGATATGGCAATTGATATTTTGATTTTTTGGTTTGTTTTGGGGAAAACCAAATTGTCTTTAAATTTTAAGTGGCTTTTGGAGTTACGTATGGGAAGCAGAAAGGTAGGAGAGGAATACTTGTGTTCATGGGAGATTTCCCAGCTCTTCCATTTCACACACACAATATGCATTGAATGTTTTCACTACAACGAAGCGAGACAAAGGGAAATTGGGATGAACTGCTCTCAGCTAGTAGAAGTGTTTTATTCTCAGTTTAGTTTAGAGGATACTCGGTGGATGTGAAAGATGAATTAGGGTTTGAGGATTGAGAGCGTAGCATAAAAATCTGCACTAGGGGGCAGCCGACAACTGATGCGTTGGATTAGTAACGCGGTGTCCCTTGTCATTCAAGAGTTGGCCCAGAAGATCCATGGACTGCCCAGCCTCTGAGGCAAGGTTTAGGCTTGCAGAAACCGTTTAGTCAGAGCTGCCTGTACTGTGTAAATACACGAATGAAAAGGTCCTGCATGGTATTAGAAACCCTGCACATGAGGGTGGTGGTGAACTACAGTGATAAAGAAAGCTGGGACACAGAAATCTCCTTTCAATTTTAGCAGCAGTATTGTTCTTTTTCAAGAGCTGCATTTTAAAGCAAGGTTGTTGATTTTATTTTATTTCATTCATCTTGAAGTAATTTGTGTTTATTTAGACAGAGTACATTTTTGCCAGGGAAGAAGAAAGAAAGATGAAATTTAGCTCATTGTCAAAATAAGCAGAAAAACTATAGTCATCAAGCAAACAAGATAGATAGTTTTTGAAACCTTTCCCTTTTTTAAGTTGCTTTAATATAAAATTACACTAAAGATTGTTGCTTATTGCTCAACTTTTCTGTCAGCAGCACATTCTCATGAAATGACACTTTGGATTTTGAAGTGAATTTACCCAATTCAGCAGAACACTTAGATATAGGCCTGGAATGCAGGTAGGAATAGGAAGCTGTAAGTGCACTTCAGGTTCAGAGGTTCAGAGTTCTCACGGCAAGAACATTTATCTCAAGGAGGGAGGTTAGGTTCCATGACCATTTGGCAGAGCTGCCAGTGCTATGATTACTAATCTGGGTTATTTAGGGAAACGCTGTTGGTTGCAAGCAAGGTATGAGTTCTGGATCATAGTAAGAAATCAGAAAAAGTCCTGGTTGGAGAGGAGTTGAGAACCACTGCATAAACATACTTGAAATCTGCGTTGTATTTACTTTGTAGAACACAATTTCAGCTCTCAGAAATTAAAATTTTATTTCCTGTTTTGCCAAATGAAGGAAGCTGAGGCAGGGGGACAAACTTACGCTTCCGAAGTGTCACAACAAAGAAAACTCGAAAAGTTTATTGACAAAGGAAGATAGAAAAGTGCTGGAAGAAGCAAACATTCCAATGGCAAAGTGTGCACCAAAGCGTGGAGCCCTTGCTGGGCTAATCCTGTTGATTTTGCTATATAGACAGTGAGGAGAAACAAGCTATTCCTCTAGAATCACAGAAATCTAAGGGAGGTTTTTAATTTTCCAATGATTAAAAAGAAAGGCCAGGAAGATCTGACTAGCAAGGGTGAAGTTTGATTCTTTATAGTGCAAGGGAATGATTTTATAATTTCCCATTTCTGTAGCTTTCCTTCTTTCTTTTCTTCCAATATCTAGCACATATCTTACAAAAGAGCATTTGAACTGCCTTCTGAATGTCCTTGGTAGGTAAATATGTGGAAGTTTGTGAATGTCAGCTTTTCCCCACTTTAAGACCTCAGAAAGTTATGGTAGTGCCCAAACTCACAAGATCATGATATTTTGACTTTTTAACTGATATACTCTAAGAAGAATAGATTTTGTGTCAGTTTGCATGATTCATTTTAAAGTAGGGTCCTGATACCTAAATCAGGTTTGGAGACTACCTTAGTGTGAAAAGTAATACATTTTGGCCCTGTGAACCAGAGTATTACATCTCTACCAAGTTATCAGCATTGTGTATTTTAACTTGTAAGGCTGCAAGTTATTTGCTGCTCGTCTCCTTACTTGAGCTATTGCAGTTGTAATCCACTGAGCCTATCCTACCTGGTCATTTTCTTAGTGGAGTTGATGGCTGGTTGGGAATTTTATGTCTCTGATCTTTGATTTCTTCACATGCTTCTTGAGCAATAACCATATACATTTGCTTGCCCATGTATTGAAGATGTTGGGGGTTTTGGTCCTCATCTTTGCACATCACTGATATGCAATGTTGAGCAGTAAAAATTCCATTCTATCAAGTAAAAAAACAATGGAAAATCAGCAGTGGAAAACAAAAAAAATATTATCTGAGTAAAGTATGAGGAACTTTTAATACCGCTTCACCATGACTGTCTTCTGCCTGTTCTGATCAGGATCCAGATAATGCTTTTCATCTCTAGCTCCCCTGTATATTGTTTTTAGACTTATTGCATGATATCACCATCTGTGCTACTCACATTTTGGTACAATTCAGGATCTGCATATTTTAAGACATGAATTTATAGCTGAAGTGCCTGAAAGTCTCAGAGTTACACAAACATTCTCTCTGCTTTGTGTGCCATATCAGCAGACATCAAGAAGATAGTTCCTGC
Source organism: Rissa tridactyla (assembly GCF_028500815.1). NCBI lineage: Eukaryota > Metazoa > Chordata > Aves > Charadriiformes > Laridae > Rissa > Rissa tridactyla. The sequence continues at coordinate 19,112,070 of NC_071472.1, read as the reverse complement.
CCCTCAAACCTAAAAGTTCAAATCAGCAGAGAGAAAGGAAAAAAAATGGGAAAAACAAAGAAATAATAAGACAATATTAATAAGTGAGGTGTCAATTCACTAGTGTTGATCAATTTATAGGCATCAAGACAAAGGAAAGCTTGAAAGATGTGAAGCTAGTGAGCTGTTTTTATCAGTAAATAATAGTCTATAATTAAATTAGAACTTTGCTCTGGTGGTTATGACTCTCATTTTACACATAATCAGAAATATTAGCTCTGCCACTACTGTGTTTTCTGCATAAAGCACATTGTTATTGTACAACTGATTTGTGAAAATGAAAGCAATGAAAATTCAATCCAATGCATTGATCGGTAATTTTTGTCTCTTGGTCTTTTCTGAAAAGCTCTCAGTCATGGTTGAATAACAACAAAGATTTCTTCAAACTTTTTGTTTCTGAAGCAGATCTTCTGGCTGATGCAAATATTAGGAAAAGACCATGAGAGAGGTCAAGGAAACTTTAAATGAAGTCATTTATTTTTCAGCCAAGAACATATTGAAATAAGCTATGCATCGCCAGAATTAGGCAATATTACCATACACTGGTCTTACAAATGTTTTTGGTAATATGATACCCTCTCACATGCCAGCTACATTAGAATCAAACAAATATATTTTTAGTAACAAGTTCAGAATTGTTTAGTCTTTTTCTGCTAACAGAATCATTCTTTATGAGCCCTGATTTTGACAGATTTCCATAAACTGATCTGACTGGCAGTTAACTTACTTTGTATATTAATTACACTGACATTCCCTTTTTCTATCTGGATGATTAAATAATATAACCAAGAGGTGTCTTGGTGAACCGGTGAGACATCAGAAGAATGTGACAACTTTCCTTTCTGAGCCAGGGCTGGCCCAATCTTCATTCCTGAAGGAAAGATATGTTGCTCTAAGATTAATTTTATGGACTGTATTTTAATTTTCTCCTCAAATGTTTCGTACCTGGTTTTAGGTTGAGGCTTTTTATGGTAGATTGAGGTCAAATGGAAGCCTGAGTAACAAGTTCTTCAGGCTCTATACAAAGCAGAGTGATGGCACTAACACAGCTCTGAGTTTGAGCTACTGGGCAGTGCATAGCTTGGACTTGGCAACACATTTACAAGGTCACATGGCCTTTGGATCTGACCTGACTCCTGGTTTGCTGTGGAATACAAAAACTATGCATATGATGCATTTTCTAGATGATAACGAAAACTAATTCAGTTTCTTTTTCTATTCTCCGTCTTGCTCTTGTTCTGCTTCAACGCTCTTACTATCATTCCCCAGTGCTGCTAGTATCATTCTTTTTTTTTCTTATTCCATTTCAAAATATGTTTACCAAAACTGATCCAAGGAGAAAGCTCATATATAGCAACTGCCTAAGCCACTTCTAACACACACAGTGCAGAAGGACTCTTCTGGTCCTGTCCATTTCAGTGAGCAAAAAGCTTGTTCTCACTTATACTGACCCTCATGAATACCTGAGAACTGTTGAAGGACAGCATGAGCTATCATCTCTTTTTGGTTCCACCTCCTGCTGGTGGTGAAAAAAACCTGTTGGCATTTTCTGTGTGCATGTAACCTTGCTCTCCAGGCTGTCTTTAGGACTTTTGCCCTGTTAGAATGATGCAACATTTTCCTTACGTGAAAATCAGGCCTATCTTGAACAACTTCTCATACAATACTTATTGATTTGTACCAGACAACTCATTAAGGTTTGAGTCATTAATATTTCTCCACTGCAGATATTGATACATGTAACCAGTGTGAAAGTTCAGTTGGTCAGATGAAAACCAAAACTTGCTAGATTTCAAGGCTGCATTTAAGAGCAGAATTTAATAATTTTAACTGCCAGACATGTCTGATTACTATCTTCCAGACATTCATAGCTCTATCATAAATATATAGATTTTCACATTTTCCTAATAAATGAATGAATATACCTTTTGGGGAATAAAGTGATAGGTTTTAAAGGCATTTGTTTACTTTTTCTGTAAGCTCCTGAGATGGCTAACATACTAGTTGTTAATCACACCATCTGTTCAAGCAGTGTTTGACTAAATGAATCAATTCATACTTTTTCTTCTTAAAGCAGTTTTTTACAGAACAATATGTTTGTGTCTATTACCCCATCATTTGGCAATGTAATATGAGATATTTTAATTTTCCTATTTATTGTGCATGGATTTTCAATCTCCAAATATTTTTTTTAAATATGCATACAGCACAGAAAAGCTGTGTCTATTGATTTCTGTAGCATTGCAAACAGTGGAAAAATCTGTTCCATTCTGCTGTCAAATTTCAACCATCTGATTATATTTAAATGAGTTATTTCAACATGTTTCATCTGAATGACGGTCATATAAGCGATCCCTCCTTTGTACCGAAGATGGCAGTGGTGCACAACCTACCTAGCCGCTGGTAAATTGCCTGGAAGAGTTTTGCTCAAATTTGGTTACTAGTTCCAGCAAACAGCAAATTAGGGGGGGACATTCTGCAAATGGGAATGGCAACCTTTTGTAGTCTTCCTTGTCTCAGTTGTCTCTGGTGAGCTTACATTTACATAATTCCAATCAAAATTCGGGCTAAATACGGAAACCGCAGCTTGAAAGAAATATAAATCCAAGCTTAGAAAGATTGTAACTGCTCTGTTTTAAATTTTGCGTTCACGTGCACCTTCTAGCTTCAGCTGAAACAAAAAATCGTCAATGTCCGAAATGTCCTTGCATCAAATCTCGGTGATTCCTGAAATGTCGTGTGAAAGGCTACAACTGTCAGGTGACTATGAGTTGTTTCTAACCCCACAGAGGATTTGCACAAACATGCTTGGATAAGTTCCTGACTCTTAGTTTACCTTAAACCAAGGTTTTGAGGTCCCCCCAGTAGATTCAGAGAAGGAATGCTGGGCTGATCACCGGGGAGAATCTGACAATTAGTAAAATAGTTTTTGAATAAAAAAAATGATTGAAACCGCACTGGTAGTACAAACAAATAAAATGAAAACAAGTAGCAAAATTCCTTCAGTATGCTGTAAAGAATAATCATGAAGGAAAATTGACTGAATGATTTCCTAACAATTTTTCTGTTATCATGGACTAAACATACCTTCATACTACAGTGGAATCAGAGGTAGCAATTGTTCCTAAAGGCTATATCCTATTTACATGGTTGCTTAAGAAACAGCAAGTGCTTTTCCTCACTCATATGATGCCACTGTCCAGAGAGCTTTCTTCTTAAGAGAGGCAACTGTGTCCTTAGAGGCAAATACCTATTACATTAAAGACAAAAATTGTTCTAAAATTATGGCTCGTTCATACTATGTTTTTCAACCTGAGTCTAATTTGTGTAAATTCATATGTAGTCAGGTTACTTGGCCAGACTCGTTTTTGAAGGATTGCATGCTATAATAGAGAAGTGTTTACTATGTAATGAAGAATGCTGCTGAGATGATCTTAATAGAATCTTCATCATCCCTTGGTTTGTCTGGGTTTATTTATTGATGGTTTGGGGTTTTTTTGTTAGTGACAGAGTGAGAAAGTAAAAGGGCAAATGTGTCTGTGAATGATGTCTCAAAATTTTCCAGCTGTAAATTGTAATCAGTATTGTGTTGTGCCAGTGGAACACAGTTGTCTTGCTGGATAGAACAGGAATCTGTCAGTAATGCAGGCATCAAACAAGTGAATATACTAAGGAATAGGTTCATGGCCTTGAACTGGTGCTAAATGTGAACTTGAAGCCAGTGGAAGGTAATAAATAACACATGTATTGTTTCCTCAAGTGTCCTGGTAAGGTGATAAGCTGCTAACTTCTTTTATAGAAGGTGAAGATTTTGTATTTCTTCTATTTTAATTACCAGCTAACATTAGTCTGCTCTGAACACATTGCATGAGTCATTGTGAAGTGACTCCTTTGAGAAGCAGTGTGGCCAGCAGTGACTCCTTTGAGCCAGCAGTGTGCCCAGGTGGCCAAGAAGGCCAACAGCATTCTGGCTTGTATCAGGAATAGCGTGGCCAGCAGGAGTAGGGAAGTGACCGTGCCTCTGTACTCGGCACTGGTGAGGCCTCACCTCGAGTACTGTGTTCAGTTCTGGGCCCCTCTGTACAAGAGGGACATTGAAGTGCTGGAGCGTGTCCAGAGGAGAGCTACCAGGCTGGTGAGGGGTCTGGAGACCAAGTCATATGAGGAGAGGCTGAGGGAGCTGGGCATGTTTAGCTTGGAGAAGAGGAGGCTGAGGGGAGACCTCATTGCTCTCTACAACTACCTGAAAGGATGTTGTAGAGAGGTGGGTGTTGGCCTCTTCTCCCAAGTGAATAATGACAGGACCAGAGGAAATGGTCTGAAGTTGCGGCAGGGGAGGTTTAGATTAAATATTAGGAAGAATTACTTTACTGAAAGAGTGGTCAGGCACTGGAACAGCCTGCCCAGGGAGGTGGTTGAGTCACCATCCCTAGAGGTATTTAAGAAACGTCTAGATGTGGCACTTCAGGGCATGCTCTAGTGGCAGAGATTGTAGGTTGTTTGGTTGGACTCGATGATCTTAAGGGTCCTTTCCAACCATGAAGATTCTGTGATTCTGTGAGAAAAAGGATTATTTCTGGGCATCCCAAAGACAAAAGAAGACATTCTTTCACCCTTCAAACCTTTTTTCAAATCTAAATATTTAGCATTTGGCAAACTTGATCCACTGTGTTGCTCTCAACCGCAAAGCTTATTTGACAATGAAGATGCACATCCCTTCTGTAAAAGAAAAGGACAGCCTCTTGATTAAGCTCACAGCTTCACTTAGGCCTTGCTTAAGTTTCGCTTTGAACCAGCCCCTACCCAGTCCAGTCCTGGTAGTATTAATACATAATGACATTTAATTCACATCATTGATTTCTTCTACTGGAGGCATGTCATTCTCATGTTGTTGACAACAAAGGTATTTCATGTCTTCACTGTTCCTAGTGGTTCATCTATAAATGTAGAGAAAGGAAGGGAGGAAGGGAGGGAAGGAGGAGAAAGGATGGCCATACACTTTGTAGGCCTCTGAAGGATGAAGGCAGTTGTTATAATGCTACACGGTTCACTTTTGCTCTTGGGCTCAACAATACCTTATCAAGTATATTACAGTCAACACAGAGGGAAATATTGAGACTGAGGTTTAATTTCCAGGTTTAAAGCCTTAGAGAAGTCCTATGGGGAATTTCTTCCCTGAGTCCTCATCCATCTCCTTCAGAAGCATATGTAAACTACATACAAGTATTTTAATTTGTCTGTGCTATAATTTATTTATATGATTACCAAAAACTTGATTTTTGATTTTTCAACAAAATTTTCAAAACTTTGTTTTCTCTCCATTCAAGGGGTTACGGAAGCTGACTTGTTACAGTATACTTTAAAATGTGGGTATGAAGTAGAATTAGTAAGTCAGTTGTCACATCGGATCACTGAGAAGCTCAGGTAGAGCTATGGCATCAGTATGAAACTGCTCCTACTCTGCTTTATCAGGTTAATTAAAAAGGATATCTGAGTGGTTCATGTCAACTTGAATAATGATGCATTCTTCCTGTACATATTAGAATTCTCTTTGAAAAATCTAGTAAATAGCATTGCCATGTTGAAGTTGCAGATTTTATTCAGCAGATAGATCAGGTCTGCTGTTTTAAAAGGGAAAGATACATGTTTTTCTTCAAAATAAAAGCAATTCTACTGAGAGAACTAAATTTACCTTCTTTACATTAATAATCTGACAAATGTGACTTCCTTACCATTTGTATCTCGTGCAATTTTCTTTTTCACTGGGTGGAGTTATTCCTTAAGAGTTCAAAATGTTCCTGATCTTTTTGATTAGGTAGTACTTTTACTGTTATCTAATCTCGAAAGCATAAAATCTTTCATAATGTAACCTGATCTCCTTATTGCTTTTATATGCTACGAGCTGAATTTGTTCAGTCCTTATTCATATGGTTGATTACCAACTCATATATAAATCCCAGCGATTGCCGTGGGATCATTTTTGTAAGTGCATGTAAGTAGAAAGTAGATAATATGTAATTTTTTTATATGTAAAAAAAGTATAATGTGAGTGGTTACTCTTCTGTTGCAGAAGGTGTCCTATGGGTTTGTTACAGATCTTTTCTAAAGCTTTTACAATAATGATTAATTTTCTTCTCTAACATGTCAATATCCTTGAAGATAGCCATTTTGAGTCCATTAAAATAATGGACTCAAAATAATTTAAAGATTGTTTAAGCAATTAAAACCCATGATTTGACTGAAAATTGCATTGTACCAGATGACAATTTTAATGCTTTTGCTTTTTGTAAATAAATGCAAAATTAAAATGAATAAGAAAAAAAGAAACAAGGGCCAAGCTGAGATCTTAAAAAACTTTGAGAACTTTGAATTATTTAATATAGTTACAAGATTATTTGTTTTAGATACTTGTTACTGTCAAGTTAGAAACTAGCTACATCTGATTATATATGGCAATAATATTCCATTTGTATTGAAGAAGGTTGTCATCAGTCTACACAGATAATAATTAATTTTCAGTACCTTTGTAGATAATAATTAATTTTCAGTACATTTGTTTTGAATTTTGTACTGTAGCTGACTGGGAAGTGGAGACCAAAGGAAAAAATACCATCTAACCGCTCCTCACGAAAGGCAGCCGAATGGAAAAGGAATCTTTAAGTTTTTGAGGTTGTATCTGCATTGAAAGCTAGAGAGTTAAAGTCTATTTCTATTACTGCACCTCTAAATCTCTAAAATTAAGGAGTTTGGAAGTTTGTGTAATTTATTTCTATATTGGCGCAATAGCATCAGGTGTTAGGAAATGTTTGCTCTGTAGCTGCCACAGGACGGATGGAGTGCCTGGTGTTGGAGCAGGAGTAGGATAGAGTCGAATTGAAACTTACAACGTTCTCAATGATATTTTGATATTTCAGGCTCTGGAACATCAACAAATGTGAGCTGTTATTATTTCTGTGTTTAGCCATGGCTTTTTGTCCCATGTGAAAGATGCAGTACTTTTTGTCATTGCTATTTTTTACTCTGGATTTTTTGGTAAATAAGAACATTTTGAATCGCAAAATAAAGAAATAAATTTGTAGAACCCACCCTAAATCTGTTTTGGCAAATAAGTGTCACCCTTGCTACCCACTAATAGTAGGGACAGATTTTCATGATTTTTAATATAATTGCACCTAAGAATCATTTGGTATCAGATCCTCTTTACCAGACATTGCACTCAGTAAAGAACTTGCAAGTCCAATGAGCTTTAAATTAGCGTGTTTATGCTATTTACTAGCATCATGCTACTAATTCATTACATATCTTCCACCTGCCTTTAACTGGTGATTAGACGGTAAACTAAAGTTGTTTAAATTATGTTTATGGCAGATTAGAGGGGAGTAAGATGAAGGAAAAGAAAGAAGATGAGTGAGATGAGGTACAACACTGCTTCTTTGGTGATGAAAATGCTTTATCAATTAGGTCTGTGTAATGCCTGATTCTTTACCATCTTCAGGCCGTACATATTCTGCTCTTCACTGAATCACATATTTGTTCATTATATACCATTCTTTGTGCTTTTGCTCCCCCAGCTACTTTCCTCTGTGGTGGTGGCACTGCTCTAGCAGCTTGACAGTCTCTAACTTCCAGTTTTCTCCTATTTTAAAGAAATTCTTGAAGTATTGTGGAAGAGACAGGATTCAATAAAAAGCAAGTACTAACTGCTAGATACAGTCCCTAGAGACATTGTCAATTCCGTGGACTTATTTTCATAACAAAAGGAACTACAGAACAGTAATTCCACCTAGAAAGGAAGGCTCACAATCAATGGGCTATGCAGACAATTTTTTCAGTTAGTTGCTTATTCCTGTATTAGTTTGCATGTAAACTTTTTCATTTTCCTTCTGATACAGGACCTTGAAGAATCAAATCTTTTATACATTTTATTTAAACATTGTAAAAATATTCCATTTGCAATTTAAATTGATTACATCTCGAAGCAGAGAAAAAAAGGAAATAATGATGACAGAAACACTTGTTTAAAAAAATGCTGCAAATGTGGTGATGTATCATTCAAGGACAAACATTTCCTTTATGCAGTGTAAGAATCTGATGAATTCCAGAATACTGTCGAATTACTGCAGCAATGGTGTTGCAGTTGTAGTAGAATCTCTCCTCTTCTTGCTGCACTTGCTTTTGCCTCCTTAACCTCTTTATTCAGTTATGTAGGAATGAAGGCTCTTGTGGACTTAGCGTAACCCCCCCACTTGCAGGCCACTTGCCAACACTTTCTTAAGTGCTTAAGTGAATCCTGTACAGGAAACGCAGTACTGAAACTTGTCCAGGGTAGGCCAGGTGATAAGACTTTTGATCCTTCTAGCCTCCTCCACTCTAGACAAAGAGTGAACACAAAAATAATGTTTCAGAAGCACAACAAACAAGAACATTTGGAAGCAAGTAAAGAGTTGTTATTTTCTGGGCCTGCTAACAATGATATTTGTTAGAAAGGTAAGAGGTATGACGATGGAGTCATCGTTTTTACCAATACGTAAGGAAACCCAGCTGCAGTAGACTTAAAGGCGCATTACTGTCATGATCACCTGTGGCTGTTGGCTTTTCTGTTATCGAATTAGAATATTAGATGTTAGGAAGGAATTCTTTACTGTGAGGGTGGTGAGGCACTGGAACAGGTTGCCCAGGGAGGTTGTGGATGCCCCATCCCTGGAAGTGTTCAAGGCCAGGCTGGATGGGGCTTTGAGCAACCTGGTCTAGTGGACGGTGTCCCTGCCCATGGCAGGGGGTTGGAACTAGACGATCTTTAAGGTCCCTTCTAACTCTAACCGTTCTATGATTTTATGGTTCTGGAAATTGACTGTTATTGTGAAATACAACACCTCATGCCATTTCAGGCAATGCTCCAGCATTCACTCTTTTCCTATAAAACTCCAAGTAAACTGCTTTTATGTAGAGAATTGAGTGGAGAGGGACTAACGCTTTCTCACTTACTTACTGAAAGCTTCTCCTGCGGGGTTTATATGGTCCATAGAAAATGAACACAAAATTCCACTTAGTTATCTGATGCATCATATGAGCAATATCCTCTAGGTTTTGATTTAGCCAGACGTTATGATAATCCCTTCCTCAAAGGATAACCTAGAAGTGGGGGTGTATCTACAGTCAGGGTGTGTGAATATAAATTACAGATGGCAAAGCACTGTATTTTCTAGGGCACAAGATGCATGTATTATTAATTTGTTATTTTGTGCTTATTTCAATTGTTGTAATAATAAGTATTTCTAACTACGTTACAATTCAGTATATACAACCTCTATGAGTTTTAAGAGCATATATTTTTGCTTCTGTTCTTTTCAAAGCAAAAAGTTATGGTAAGCCAGTTTTGTATTATTACATCCTCTCAAGGGACTTCAGTAAAAAAAGTCTGCAAAATATTGCACTAGATCAGCAGTCAGTGAGGCCACTCACAGTACATAAACCTAACTGTGTTTGTAAGTCTTTTCTGGGTCAGGGCCGAAGAATGTATTCACTTGCCAGTACTGCCCTAAAGACAACTTAACAAACAAAAGAATCAAGCACAACAAGAAAAGCATCATTCTTATGAAGACACTTGACATTCCCTGAAGCATCCACACCCAAAAAATCAGTCCCCACCTGAAAAGCAGACTAAACTAAAAGCAGTTTAAATATGTTCTAGTAGGAGAAGCTCAAATATTTGCAAATATTAAGCAATTGTTCTATGTACTTCTAATTCATCTGGTTGCATTAAACTTAAATATGCAAAGGTCTCTCAGTATCACTGAGGAAATTCAAAACGTGATAAGCTCTGAAACTCACTGTGTTCACTGAAAACGTGTAACTGTACATTCAATAGGTGCGTAGTGATTCTAAAGATGTTGTCTTTTCATACTTCGGGTTCCTCAGGCTTCATACACAGTGTAATTAACCCCCAGTTGAGAACAACCTCTGTTGTTCATTCAATACATGAATTCTTTCAGTATAGCTAACATACCAAGTGGATTGTGTTAAGCGCATTTGTATATTGTTACAAAATGCTTTTCTTTTGTTCAGGTTTTTGTACTACAGGGCATACTAATTGGAAAAAATATCTATGCACAACGTTGCCAAGATACATGTTGAAGTATTAAAGATATATAAAAAATTGTTTTGTAATGGAAATGCTGAATCTAAAGAGACTTAAATGTCTGCTTCTCTCTGTCATTTAAAAAGTAACTGTATCTATAAAACTCCATCTGTTTTGATAGAGCATTCCATACATTCAACTTTACCACTGAAACTTGTTATACTCTATAGCTGTTTTCGCTGTTGAGCTTAAGCTATGCGTTCTTGTAATGCTTAGAACACTTATATTTCTAATTGCGATACTGGCAGACAGATGAAAGAACTGGAAATCAGGATCTCGAGTTCTGTTTTCCATTCTTCAGCTTATTTAAATGGCATCTCTGCAAATTACTATTTAGCCACCTGCAATTTAGGAGAAGAGTTTTGCAGATATCTACACGATGACACGAGATTTGGAAAGGGTCTGTAAACTGCTTTGCAAGGCCTGCATGTTAAATGCAAAATACCTATACTAAATACTGGGAAACATTTTATTGTGGTTTATATACTCTGTGGCATTTAAAGAGCTGCTTCTGTTTCTGTTGTGGAAATGCCATGTAAAATCCATTGAATTGAATATAGGTGGTATTTTTATATTTCACGTGTGTAGGGATTTGTTTGATGGCTTCTTTTGTGTTCGGATTATGTTTCCACTTGATTCTTTCCCTCTAATTGCCTGCCAATTATCTGTGAAACAGGAACTCGTGTTTATAGAAAAGTGGTGAGGAAAAGTTTATCTAATCTAGTGTGACAGAATCAGAATATAGTTGTGGTCTAGGTTCTCTATAGGTTAAAAATTCTTCTCTCGTGCCTATCTATGGCCAGCAGCTCTGCCTATAGAGCCAAATCCTCATTCCCGTGTCTGCCTCTCTGGGGCATGTTGTCAAGTGTATACAAACAGAATACATTTGAATTACATTTGAAAAATATCCTTGCGACATTTATACATGTATTGTTGGAGAGATGCTAGTGGCTCCAGACCTGTTGCTACATAGTTTTGCACATAAAATTACATGTCTCCCTACATTTACTGTCTTGGATCACGATAAAACAAGATAAATATTTTTAAATTTTTTTCTCTTGGAGGTTAGAATATTCTATTTATCTTCCTTCAAGTGGAAGAGAAAAAGAAATATAAGATCTCTTAGACAACATCTATAATTAATAGAAAGGCGAATTACTGCTGTTTAAAATTGTATATGAATACAGTCACTTATTAGTAAGTTTTCTGCTACTTGCTGATATGATATTACTTTCTGCTAATGCTGATATGAACAATTCATTTCAGTGATGGGCAATGACTGCATAATTTAATAAGAATACATAAATACATAAATAAATTTTAAAGCTGTAAACGTGTGCATAAGCAGTTAATCTGGGCAGCATGAGAGCTAGCCCTGTGAGTGCTTCTCTGACAAAATACAAATAGTAGTTAATCTATATGCAAAACTGAATTTACCAGAAGAAGAAACAGATAACTTTGGTTATAATCATGGCTTGTTTAGGGAAAAGTAGACTAACTGATCATTAGTTTTGGGAAATGCTTTAATGGAAACAAGAGAGTATTAATTTGATTCTTCAAGAGTCATTCAGTTATTAGTTAACACAAGGGCTATCCAGCAACACAGTATTTATCATTAGGCTATACACCAGAGCTTCCAGACACTTAACGCCTGGGTTGGGAATGTAATTCAGATCATTTCACTTCAAAAGCAAAGGCCATTTACCCGCTTGAACAAAAGGAGGGTGTTATTAGTGGGTAACAGCACAGATCCAATGGGACTTGGGCCAGGCATTAGAACAGCTGAGAAAATGACAAATTTTGCTCAAAACTACCTACATTTTCATTCCATGAGCTGTAAGGAGGAAATACTTTGTTCACAATTTTTCACCTAAAATTATTTTGCAGGTGTTCTTCATCGAGAATCAGTAAAGGGTACAAACTTCTCTTAAATTTTGCCATTGAAAATGATTGTTCTTATTTGATATATCAAGTTTAGTCATCAGTCTAAATGTTTTGAAAGAGTATTATTTCAAAATTTGAGCTAACACTTTTAAGCAATTGGTTTACATCTTTGAGCAATGCACATTAAAGTGTGTTTTACTGTATTTTTCTGCTTTCAAATGGAACAGAAGGAGAAGCTCATTCAATTCAATGTCTCTAGTTAATAGGTAAATGAGTGTTGTTTAAAATGATACATCAGTGAACACACTGAGTAAGTTTTATTCTATGAGCAACGGTTGATGTAATGATCAAGATTTCTTCTCTTTCTATGAATCAATATTTTAACACCTTCCAAAAGAAGAGGAAAACATAGAAGCCTCCGACTACTTTTCCACTAACTTCAGTTTGAGCTCTCTTGAGGACTACAAAACTCTCCCAGGAAATTTGTGGCAAAAAATTTTCCTCTGTTCTAGCATGTCACTGGAGGTTTTTATCCCAAATATCAAAAATTGGTGATAGTTATTGATTGAGTTCTGACTTAACTCACCTCTTGAAAATACGTCTATGAATATTTTTCAAAACTGAAAATAATCTTCTAACATGAGGTACTTCTGGCATCTGTAAAGGACACAGAAAACTAGGCTACATTCCTTGTGGGGTTTTTGGTTGGTTGGTTCCTTTCCAGAGCTATTCCACAGGGTCGGATAAAGGAGGCCACACAAAATGGACATAGATTAGAGATTTTAGACCATTAAAATGGTTGTGAGTAACTGTTGTGTTGTTCTGCACATCTTTTTATCTTCCTCATACCTTCGTTTTAAAATCTCTTACAGAATCCTTGCAATTTACATTAATGAAAACAGGTATGTGCTTCAGGAACAATAGCATTGCATCTTCACAAGTCATGAGGAAGTAAAAAACCATACATTCAAAATAATGTGCAAGTAAAACTTGCATTTAGAACTGTATTGCTACATACTTATCCTGTTTACAGTCTTTCCTACAGCTTTTCTCACAGAAAAATGTAGATTTGGATTCTAGCTGGAATAAAAATGCCAGAAAGCTTTGGCAAGAGGATAGTTGCTGCATACTTAGGGATATTGCATGGAGAAAGAAATGTGTTTGTAATTAGGGAAACACAGAGCAGTTCTGATTACATCTAAGAAAAGCCAAATAGAGCAACTTTCTGAAGGACAGAGCATGTAAGCTTAAGTGGATGAAAATTTAGCTTACGCTAAAGTAGTTGAAGTACACAGGTTCTCACAAAATTCTATAATCTATTTCTAGCTTTGTTCTTGAATTAAAACATACACATCATTTGGCCTGCAAGGTTCAAAAAGTTTGACCAGTTTTCTCTCAAAATGTGTGAGTAACGGTTACAAAAAGCCAGAAAACCATTTTGCTGAAGATGGCGGTAATCTATCTACTGAACTCAGTGGGCACTAAATAAACCTGATTGACTGTATTGTGTTTTTAAGTGTGCAAACACTGTTTGATTTTAGGAAAGATTTACATGGAGAGTAAAGTGCTGCTGCTTCTTCTCAACAGAAGGTTTTCATATCTACCTGACTCTTGGAATCCAGGCACTTCTAAAAAGCATCACTTTAAAAATATTTTAAAATGTTCAGTCTGACTAGTTAGTGTTGGACTGTTTCGTCTCACACACTTCTAGTTTGCACACAAAAAATCACACAAGCTAAACTAGTGAACTTGGAGAACTAAAGCAACTTAGATCTGCTGAACTAATGATGCCACAGAAATGTCAACATATGGATTGTCTCTGCAAAATACTAGTTCTGATCGAGTGAGGTTGACCAATTGTCTTTTACAACTGACCAGCAGGTAGGTTGTCTGGAACTTGAGGAGGCACAGAAACCTGCATTTTGAGATGGTTTGAGAAAGCTAAAGCTTCTGAGTGAGTTCCTTGTAGCATTTTCTGCCTTGACATGAGACCACATTTTCATGGCACACTGCACTAACAGATGTGGTACTGCAGTTTAATTTATTATGAATAGCCAAGTTTCATCAAAGCACTATTATTCTCAGAAAATGCCTGGACAATGTTAAGACTTTGACTTTTCAAAATGTAGTATTCAGGCCTGACCTCTTCCAATTACCAATTTTTCTAATTATTATCTTACCATTAAGAATTTCAGGTCCCTATTCATAAGGGTAGTGATGAAAAAGCTTCTGAGCCCTATGTCTGTGGTACCTAAGAGTCTCGTTTGTTGTTGAATGTGCAAATAAATGAAATCATTATTTTTAGAAAGAATGAGTGAGCCAAAGGAAAATGAAGATACTTCAGAAAAAAAAATATTAATAGAGCCAGTGTTCTTTAAACAGGTTCATGTCAGCACCTGTAACAGCTCTAGAATTTTAACTCATGTTCGTAAGAAAAACAAATCCCATCATCTTTATATAAATGCAGAATAAGCTTTCCAGAGCAAACGGCAGCAGAAGTAGAACAGGAATAAGACTGGAACTCTCATCCAACATAGATGTTTGCTTCGTATATTTGTTGAAGTCAAGCAGGTAGCATTTCTGTCCCTGGAACAAACCATGTCTAAAAAAAACGTCTTGAAACACCTTCTTTTCCTATCATCTCCTTCAGAACCAGTGTATTCATCAATAGCAGACCTAAAGGGACACACCAACCCTAGATATTAAATCCCCAAAGCCTGCATGCATTCTTGTGTGAACTTCACCTGAGTAGGTCATTCTTGCTACAAATTAAAGACTTATACATTGACATTAGGTGCTAAACCTGCAATCATGATTGCTAAGTGCAGGAAACTTTTTCTTCAGCTAGTAAATTAGTCATGACTCCCTTGGAGAATGTCATGGTCTGTAAGCATATAATTTCAAGAAAAAGCTATTATATTTTAGGATTACTTCTTTAAAACATTCTCCTAGGGTTTTCCTCTTGCACAACATACACTTATTTCTCATAGCAAGCCTATACAGCGTTGCTGGTCATGGAGTGCTCCCAGTTCTCTACCTGGAAAGGAGAATCATGGATGTAAGCACAGCCCTTACATTGCTCTTCTGAGTGCTACAAACCAGCCAAAGTTTGTGGTATGTTGGGACTATGTAGTTTGTAGTTTAACCTCTGTGTTGACAGAATCTTTTTGGACTCTGTGTGATCATAACTTACCTTTGGAAAAACATGTTATTTTTAGGTTTTTTGAGGGTTAACTCTACAATATATGGTATGCTTTACTGATATTTCATTCTGTAGCAACCCTAACATTGGTTGGTGGAATTCTCACTATGTGATATAAAGATCAATTGGTATAATGATGTTTTCCAACTTGTGATTACTTTAAAGGATATACTGTAAAGCATTTGTCTGGAAGCAATTAAAAGCTAATATAAACTCACCGTTTATTTCAATCAGTCAATCATACTTATTTCTTTCTCTCAGTGTTTTTCTTCTGTTTTAATTTTTTGAATCTTAAGTGTCAATAATGGCTTTTGACTTTTCCTCTTTTTTTTCCCTTCACAGATCAAATCTTCTGGAACTCTCGGGGTTTTCAAACAATGTTCTGATATGCATTCAAAATTTCTTTACATCACATTCTTCCTGTTTTCCTTTTGTTCTTGATTCAAGCATGAACAGTTAGGTTCACTTTAGTTATTTACAATATACTTAAAAATAACTTTATGTGAGTGTACTTCGTATACCTTTTTATTTTTTTCCTTCTCCCCCAGATCTTCACAAACTAAAACAATGCTCACAGTTTACCAAGATCTGAGTTGACACGGGTCCTGGTTTAAATCTCAGATGTACAAAGAAGAGTATAATTTAAATTAAAATCAATCTACTGTTCTATGATGAGGAAGTTCTGATTTTCAAATGCATATATTGACAAATGTTGACTAAAATGCATGATCCTTTTTCAAAACATTTAATCTCTTCATTATATGCTATTCCATTTTGTATTAGTTCTTTTTTAATATTGTAAATGGATACATGCAAAGCAGCAAAGTATAGACAGTTGAAATGGCTATTGCTACCATTATTCAGAAAAAAAGTATGCTTACCACTGCCTTTAATAGACCTTTGCCTGAATAAAAGACAGAAAAATAAAATCCTTTTTTATTTCAACTTGTAAAATCTTGGAGTCTAGTCCTTAAATATTTGCTCACTTGCAAGAAGAAGTACTGAGAATCTAAATTGCATTGAACTGAAGGATGCTGCAGAAACGTGTTCCTCCCTTTAGAGCTATGAAACAAAATGAAAACACTGCCTCTAAATATTTCGTTCTAACAATCTTTAGTGGCTGATTAAATATTTGCGTGGTTCAATAGCAGTTCTGTAGAAGCAGGCTCAGTGCTCAGAAATTCACTGAAGTGCAAGACAGAGTCGTATCGTGGTGAAAGGTTCTTAAATTCTGCTTATATGCGTAAAGGCATGGAGCAGTATGTACTGAAGCACCACCTCTTAGATAAAGATATGATTTATTTTCACTAAGAATTTCTTAATTTGGAAATCGTCTACAAACAAAAACAAATCTGGTGTGTGAGCTTTTCACGTTATTTTCTTCCTTCTGGATATAATTATTTGCATTATTTTTAACAACTTCTTAGAAAAGTCCTATGCAGTCTATTTTTGCAATGGGCAGTGTGCTTACCAGGAATGACTTATTGCTTACATGATTACAGTCTACAAGATAGAGCAAGGAAGGCAAATGCATTCTAACTTGGAAATTTCAAGAAAAGCTGTACTGTTTTACTGTTTTATGACCTTCATTATGGCCTTAGAATTGAAAAATCTTTCTAAACTCCTATCCATCTGCTCTGAGTAAAGCAAATGTTTGTGCTGCTGCTCTCCATAATCCCCTTTTCCTTTCTCCCACATCTGCTACTGACCAGGCCTTTTCTTGATTGTTATGGAGTGCTTAGTTTGAAAAGACACAATAACTTTAAAATAAGAAGATGTCATTGTTATTAAAACATTTTACTCAGACTCAAAATCAGGGTTCAGGAATCTTCAGATTTCCTCAGTGATTTTGGGCAGCTGACTGAATCCCTCCATGCTCCCGTCTCCTATTTGTAAGAGGGAATAATAATGTTTATTTTTAGGAGAAAAGTATTGTTGCTTATTTTGATTGAAAGAATTTGTTCATTGCATAATACGAGGAAATAATATTATCTCTTGAAGCTTCCACACAGTGTATAATGAAAATATTTTAAAAAGTAAGAATACCATTTCAAAATGCTTTAAAATTAGATTATATATGAATTGCTATCTTTGATTTTTGAGTGTATTGGACCTTCTGCTGTTTCAGTGTCTGTTTCAGTGTTTCACTGTTTCAGTGAAATAGTAAAGTAGTCCGATAAAAAATACTAAAACTTCTCTGCACTTCCATTGAACACTTGTGAGCCCTGTGTACTATATTCTGTAAGTGCTAAACATAGGAGCTCTCCTTACTGTAATGTTCGTTTGGAAGGCCAAATGTCTGGAGAGAAAACTTATTAAGGCTTGCCCATGTACGGAAGCTTCTATTGGTTTAATTATATAAATCAGATTTATATGACATGTATAAACACTACACTGTACTGTATCTTGGCAGGCACATGTTATTTGATTTGCTTCCAAGATTTCAGGTTGCTGAGTGTCACATATTGCATGCCTCAAATACAATGAAAAAAACAAAGGCAAAAAAAAATGCAACCCTCCCCACACCTCCCACATACCCCGTAGGTCCAGTGGGACTGAACCCAGGAGTATTTGGCTTTAGGATTTCTGGGATTTTCTTAGCCCTTTGCCAAATGGAGCAGCCTTAAAAAGAGGAGAGTTTGTCAACCTAAACAAGCATGTGCAGAAGTGACTTTGTTTGTCAACACGCTTTTTTGCAGCAGATCTAACACTGCACCTTCTTGCTTCAGTCTAATGAAGAAGAAAGCCCCAGATCCTTTGAGTTAGTTGCTCCTGCTTTCAAAGGAGTTGTTTATACAGTAGAGTAGACATTCAATGAGTTGTTTAGAGATACTTACAGTATGGAGATATTACTCGTTGCAGAAGATGGGAGGACACGAAGGTCACTTGACTTTGGGAGGCCAGTTTGTTATCAACAGTTGTGTTGATAACAAACATGCCATTCTAGGGTTGCACACAAATACAGGACGACCAGAACTGGCTGCAGAGTTCCCACATTAAACTATGTGAAAAAATTATTCTATCTTCCATTTCAGAGTAAACTTTCGGAGGGACCAATACTGGTATCAAGGGAGTGAGATTGCACTCGTGTCTCTGGCTGCTTCAGACGCTGTTGGTGCAAACCAGTGTGCTTTCAGCGAGTCAGCTGGCAGCGTATGGCAGTGGTAGGGAATGTCTGAGAACTGACAGCAGGCCGGTGCGTACCACACCTCTAAAACTGTATTCAAAAAAACATCTAATTTCCAGAAAGATTCACAAATACAGCAGGATCAAACTAAACTGCGGTCATACTTCCCTCCTTCAGGTGGGTGGCCTGTATGACACCTACGAAGGGAACATTCGTCAGTCACCCAGGATTGCGGGTGTATGAATATGGGTTTGAGATGTACTCGTAAGGTGGGCAGCCACAGCAGCAGGCTGGGGGAATCTTGTGGCACCAATAAGGGCAAGCAAGGACTTTGTTTTCTCCCAGTAGCACGGTGAGCTGTGTCTTATTGCCTGTGGCTGTATGAATGGCACGTGAGAGGAGTGTATCTGCAGTTTCCTGTTCCTGTCAAAAATGCATAGTTCCTGAACTGGCTGCAGAATGTGGAGAATGGGAAGTTGTAAGGGTCAAATACTTGTGTCTGCAAAAGATAAAAGTAACTCATAAGATAAATGAAAGTGTTGATATAGGCAGTGCTTTAGTATCAGTGTCGTATTACCCCATGTTACATATTCCTAGTTGCAGCTTGTTGCCTCTCTTTACACCCGTTGCCGTTAGCTGTAGTTGAAAATGGAAGTGTCATCAGAGTGTATATACAGCAATGTGAAATGTGATGGCTTTTATTTATTGTAGATAGTTTACTTGAGTTGTGAAATGTCTTCTGCGCCCTATCTCATAGTTGTTTTGATTTTAAGATTTATTTGTCCCAATATATGTCCCAATGTCAAGGGACATACTGAAATACGGAAGCCTGAAAAAACTGTTTTTAATTCTGTTTAGTGACAGATTCTGCATTGTTTCAATTGATTGTTAAGACTAAATTCCTTGCATTTGAAATCAGACCTATTTTTTTCCAGGAGGAGCTTTAACCCACTCCAATTTAATGTCATATAGCAAACTCCAGCCTTCTAAAAACATATCCATTTTACGGTCATGATTAACTCTTTTTTTATTCTTTACTGCAGCACCTGCCAGGGGTTGAGAGCTGCCCAGAATGTTCTAATCTGTGCTTAAATGTGTTGCTGCTTCTCATTCTTCTTCCCTTTTTGCTTACAGTTTACAAAAAAGTACCCCTCCAAAACTTCATGGGGAAAGTATGAATACTTGATTTTCAGGGAAATCCACCTATTGTAAATCTAAATCATTCTTTGTATTGAAAGCTCTTGTGTCACTGTGCAAATGCACAGAAACTAGTTATACATCTGTGCATCAAGGCTGAAGCACGCACAAGACCAGCTAATTCCTTTTTCAAAAGTCCAGAGGATTGTCCTTTGACACCATCTACAGAGCACATTTACAAATGAAATCCTTTATCATTCTAGACCTTTTCTTAAATATTTTTAGCTTATGCAACAGCATCTGGTTTAAAACAGGAAACAGGCTTATAACTAAATGACTTTTGCACATAAATATTTAAGACTCTATATACTGAAATGTGACACCACAAGTTATCACTTCCCGGTATGCAGCTTCTTATGCTCAGTTTTATTTTGGCAGATATAAAATATCACAGAGACATGATAAATGTAAAGTCCTTCTCAGAAAACAAATTAAGTTCTAATATCACTTTGGAATGCTATAATCTTAAAGCAGTGTTTCTGATTTTATTGAATTGCTGGTTTTGGGGGGTTAGTTTTTTTTTCCGAAAGGTAATCTGCCTTCACGTTTACTTAAAAGTTTGACCTAGTCTGCTCCCTCTTCAGCTAGTGGGAGCTTTGCTGTAGATTCCAGCTGATAATTTGTATTACAGGAATGTGTAATACAAATAGAGTAAACTCTCTTCTCTCATGGGATATCTACAAGCTTTAGGAGATACATTAAGCAAAAAGCACAGTTATGTTATTCTGGAATTCAGTGTTGAGGAGGAAGAGTTATAGCATGTAAGTAAATGAACATATGTTTACTACATGAATGCTTTTACTTTTTTATGTCCTTTCTCAGTTGTATCTCCTTATCCCGTGCTTTTTCTTCAGAATATGAACTACATATGCTTACTGTTCTATTTACTCTCCCTCTTGATGGCCCATTTCAGCTAAACAACCTGGGATGTTCTACTGCCTTTTCACTGGTCTCAAATGGACTTCTGTCCTATTCAGAACTTTGCAGTGGGTACCAGTAGGCACGGCAGAAGCCAGTTTGAAAGCATGCAAAATCTTCTACATGCCAGGGCCCCCAGAATGCTTCCTCCAGACTTTGGCATGTCTGAAGAGATCATCGGGTAATCACTTCTGGTTAATCTTAATGAAGGTTTTAGTAATAATGAATAATTTAATGGCTAATAAGAACTCCATTTTGTACAGGAGGGATTTTGAATATTGCATTCTGTTAAGTGGACATTATAAGATGCATAAAGAGATATAGGCCTGCGACTGAAGTATTCCTAAGTCATCGATAGACCTCAGATAAGAAAATGGTTGAGAACAGTTGTCCACAAACCGAGTGGGCTGCTTGAAAGGGAGCAAAGGAAAAATGAGAGGAGAGGCATGGACAGGTCAAAGGAGGTTGTGGGCACAGGGCGCCTGAGGCCAAGAGCAGGGAGGGGGCAACGTGCAGCAGAGCAGAGTAGACTCTGGCATAGTCGGGCTCTCAGCTATGACTAGATTTACCCAGAGCTGTTGTTCCGCTCGAGCTTACTTAGACTAAGTCCCACCTGCCTCCCACAGACCAAGGAGAGATGGAAGCTGTGGGAAAAATTAATTTCTCTTTCCTCCACAGCCGGTGGGCATGATCAGAAGAGTCAGGAAGAGCACTAGAGGATGGTATGGTCAGAAAGGAGGACTCTGATGACAATTCCCTCCAGTTCTGGAAAGCTTTACAGCCCTGTCCACATGCAGTTCCAGTTTTGGGTAGTTTAAGCCTAGGTACAAGCTCTTAAGGAACAATATTTCCTTTATGCTGTTTCTAAAGAGCATCTCATATAATGTAAGGAATGCCTGACCTTAGCATTTTACATCTAAGGACATTGTTAACAGCAAGTCAGGGTGGACATGCAAGGTTACGAAATAATGTCTAGATATTCTAATTTCTGAGAAAACATTCTATTAAATTTATTCAAATCTACATGAAGAATTTACTGTGCATTTTGATTAAAAATGATAGCCTTACTATGAATAATGGTAACATTTTATGAGCATTAGTTTAAGCTGTAAGGAGTTCTGAAAAGTTTATAATCTTTTAAATTTTTTCTTATCAAAAGCCAATGTTAACTGTAATCATATTGATTTCATTCTTAGCATGGCACAGTTTTGACACAAATTTTGAAAATAAGTAGTAATTTCTATGAAAATTAGCAATGAAAAAAGAAAATATTTTCAATTGTCCTGTGTTTCTTATTTAGACCAAACTTGCACTTGAGTAAAAAATGACCAACTGAGCTTATCTGTAATGAAAAAAACACGTTCTGGATACATGTATCATTAAGTAGAATATTTTAAAATTGTATTTATTTTTACCCACAAGGGGAACTTGTATTTCCAGCAACTGAAGAGAAGAAAGAAGTCAGTGTCCTGACTAATTGTTTTATACCTTTCCACTAAATTTTAGCAGATTTGAGCTTGAACACTGCCCTTTTCTTGCTCCACGCTGGTCAGATGATAAGGATTAATTTGCTGTGACCTATTTGTTTTGACCTTACTATGACCTTTAAGCTGTTTTATCCCTTTTCCTGACACTGTCTGTCATCTACCTTGGGCAGCCAAGTATAACTTCAAAGCAGCGTTCTGTAGGATACTTAGTTTTATAGCATAGTCATTCATTCCAGCACATAAAAGATCATTTGCCTATAAACATTGTTCCTGAAAATAGGAGTAAAATGGGTCCATTTTAAGCTTCCCAGGTTATGTCTCTGGGTGAATGTTCCAAAAGGAATAAAAGACGTGGCACACACTCTTTCAACTATTTAAGTCTATTATTTAATATAATTTCTGCAGGAATATTAGTAGAAGAACTTCTGTATATATGATATAAAAAATGTCCATTGTGTTGTATTTCAAGAGACCGGACTTCATGCAGTTTCTATTGTGTTTAAAGCGATTTTAACTACTAAGTTAAAATGTGAAGTTTTCACACTTCTGTTGGAATGTTTTAATCCATCTCTGATTGTTATGTATGAGCCAGAGGTATCAAACCCGTAGAGTTCACATCTTGCTTGGACACTTATACATATTCCAGATTGGTTTTGACCCATATTTTTTTTCCCTTCTCATCTCTAATGATCGCACATGCACTTTATAGGGCATCTCTGACCACTCTGCTTGCATGGATTAATTATAGCTAGAATTAAGCATTTTCCAGTGGCTGTCATTTGAGACAGTGATTTTCATTTCCTTTCACCATGGCGAGTGACAGTTCTAACTTCTGCAAGCTTGCTATTCAAGAGGAGCAGAAATGAGAACTTCATATTTCTAGTGAGGGAGACTCCTAACTTTCCAGTACTCTCTGTACAACTTTCCAAACTGTTGATCTTAATAGTATAGTGTTGTATGCACAGAGGAGCTATGTTTTAAGAATAGCGAGACAATGGCAGTGCCACTAGCAGCTAAACGTCTTACTTTGCTCCAAGTTTCTATAACAAAATCATGAAGATAACAATACAACATCTCTTCCTAACAGCATCTTGGGACCATGATTGATGCAGCTGTCCCAGACTCATGCAGATAAGATGTTTGTACACACACATAAAGTATGCCCACATGCCCTTCCATACTCCCTCCTACAATCCCTCACCACAAACCCTTATCAACTTGTTTTACTCATCTCTCCATTGAGCTATAGGTTAGAGACCTTTTTTATTCTAAAATTCCTATTTGTTTCACAAGGAGTCCTGGTTGTACCAGGAATATAGGAACATCCTCTTATGTCCCAGTGCAGCAGAACATTTAAGCATATGCTTAGCTGTAAGCACATGTTTTAAGTTCCAGGAAAGTAAGAATCTAATCATGTGTTGAATCTGAGCCAGAAAATACAGCACAAGGCATGTGTAAGTAAGTGCAAACAGTTTGCTCAGGTTTTAGGGGTATGTTGAATTTTTTTTTTTTATCGGGAAATGCCGTATAAACAGAGCCAGACTAAGTTTTGGGCATGGATAATCAGAACAATCTGCAACGGCTTCCCGTCTGTGGCTAATGGGATGTTTCTCCAAGCTTTGTCACCATGGCAAATACTTTTTAATACACAAACATTTGCTGCATTGAAAATCCACCCACTCTTGTTGAAAGATGGCCAGGTTTTGTAAAATTGCATTCCAGCTACCCTGCTGATTTTTAAGATAAGCCCTTTCAGTTAACATTCCATGTGTCTAACAAAAGATGTGTGAAAAGCACAGTTTATAAGAACACACATGGAATCTTTACAGTTTCACTGTTCTCTACTTTAATGAGAAAACGAAGTTAAAAAGTCTTCTCGTATGTACATGCATGCAAGCATGCAAACACAGTTTTATTCACTGTTTTTTCTTTTCCTTTCCTTCCCAACCCTCAAAGGGACAAGCCAGTAACTCCATGCCAAGTTTCCATCTAAACTTGACTTCCCAGTTCTGGCAGGCATTCTGTGAACATCTCGTGTATTAATGAGAGATTAGGCTTTGAGGTTTCTTAGTTTTCACTGAGCGAGATACATATGCTAGGTAATAAGGTATCTATTTAGCTTTTTAAAATAATTGCTCTTAACTTTTCTTCTTGCTTAAATATGAATATATAATAGAGTAATAAAAATCAGTGATGTTCTTAAGTGCAACATAAATGAAATGAAATCTAGACGTTTCCCCTCCCACTATGGCTCTAGGAAGAATGGTCTGTCCAGCTTTTATTTTCAGTGCCATATGGGTGTGTGATGCCAGTAGAAACGGCCCGAACACTTACATGAGATAGTTGCATCTGAGAAGAGACTTCAGGGAACATTGGAGGGAAGATATGAGCTATAACGGTCCCAAGGAAAAGACAACTTGCATTTTGGCAACTTGTGTGAATTTTGCAAGCCTTTTACTTGGTCAAAAAAAGGGAAAAAAAAAAAGAGAAAAAAAGGAAGGAAGAGGGAAGGGAATCAAATAACATTCCACTCACACAGAACCATAAATACACATACCATTTTGTTCTTCAGGTCTACACAGGGAATATTTTTTCCAAAATATTCATTTTTTTTTTCTAGCTAACTATAATCCTTTTATGCTTTTTAGCAAAATCCCTCAGCAGTTTCTTACTGTATATCTTATTCTTCTGCCCTTTTATAAAGTATTTACTTCAGACCTGACTAAAGGGTAAGCCTCCCTTAATATTATCTTGCAAAACACAGCAGATAATCTTGTGCAGGCCTATTCACATTCAAATGCGTCATACTTCCTTCACAATAAAAGAAAAACAAAAACAATTTACTAAGGCATCACTGGTACATAAAAGGGACTGATCCGTACACGGTAAACGTCTCCAGATTTCCACAAAAATACTTTTGTAAAATTCCTGGAAAATCTCCAAGAGAAGATGCCACGTGAATGTAAACATAAATCCACACAGTCCTTGGACATGGTACTTGTTGTTATCTTCATCCTTTTGAAGTATTATCAGAAATGTCTCAAACAGAAAAGATAATAAATTACTCTGCTCACCCTATGAGGTCACTCCGTGAGCTCATGCTACATAGGAAATAGAATTTGGAAGCCTGACACCCAGTTTTTAGGACTAATGTCATTTGAATTTTTATAGGAAGCATGATATTATGTTTTCAAAGCTCTTGTATGGTTTCACATCCATTGGTTTGAGTTTTATAGTGTCTGAAAGGAAATCAAAATTTCACTTGAAAATGGGGATGTATTTAGAACTAACACCAAGTTCTTAAATTTTTCCTGAGTAAAAGCAGACGTGGTCTAGAAGTGATTTTAAAAGACTAGTGTTTTCTACATTGTGTGGTTCTACTACAAAAGTATTCGTAGTAAACTTACAATTCCAACAGCTGAGGCTGCTTTGCAGCATCCTATATTTTACAAGCATGGCAGAGGGACATTTGTTCATTAAACAAATATTCTCCCCTGGGTCTGCTTCTTCTTCTCAGATGCCAGCTATAATGTGTTCCTCATGCCCCAGGAGCCTTGCTTACTCTTCTGGGCATCTTGGCGGCCCATTCACTGCCATTTTTGCTGCTACCAGTAAAGTGCCTTCAGTGGAGTTACTTCATATGATTACTCGCTGCACTTGGGGTGGAAAGAGAAAAGTGGAGCTGCACAAGTGATAAAAATAGTGGATATTTTGAATTAAATGTATTCTGGAGCAAAAAAATATTTGCTGTCCAGCCAGGTCAGAGCACAAAGATCTTGATTCAAAGCCCATTTACTCAAAGCAAAGATTCTTGCTAAAACTAGTGGGCTTTGGATGAAAACCTAAGTATACTGAGGAAAGATTTTTGCTTTCTGATGTGCACACAAATGAACCAGAAACAGGAATAAACCACTCTGGACTCAATTTTAGCCAAAACTTTAGTGGCAGAAATATTTTGAATGAAACACTCTTTATTTGTTGAAAAAAGTTGATTCTCTAAATAAGGTAATAAAAAATATACTGAATTGATGACTTTACAGGTCATGTATGAATTTATACATATAACCTAGATCTCTTAAGGTAGACTGCAAAGTGTCTATATATTAGCTAGATGCTGGCAGTTTGGCTGCTGTGGCTAAATTCTGTATTAAAGCTTGTGAAAAGTTTACTTTCGCAATTCAGGATGGAGAATTCTTCCAAGAGAAAGACTATAAAAGTGAAACAGGAAGCAAGTCAGTGTAAAATATCGAAGTCTTTTAAAATATTTAAATAACATTAGCACTGTGCTGAAATACTCATTTCCTAATTGCGTAGCACACAAAATCTTGGTCTTGCTAAGGCCTCCAATAAATTGAAAGCAGACTAAAACAAGCTTTCATACAAGAAACATCTGGTTATTTAAGTTTCCTTCTTTTAATACTAATTTTAACAACTCCCAAACGTGGATAGAAATACTACCTTATACTTTTGTTTAAAGTTCATTTCCTGTCCCTGGGATATTCGCTGACCTTTTAATGCTGGCCATTTTGCTTTCCACTTTCTTATTCCTATTCTCATTGACTTCATTCCATTCTTGACCTCTCTTCCCCTCAAGAAAATTAAATGCAGTCCAAAACATGTTGGACACCAATTAGTTTTACAGCTCGTCTTACCTCCCCTCCTACTGCATTCTTCAGTTCATTGAGTCCACTCCACTTTTATACTTTCAGTCTTCACAAAACTTATAGCCCCACTGCAAAATAAACACTGCTGGCATGAAATTAAAGCCTTTTTCTCTGCTGTTTTCCTCCTGCTAACCAATATCAACAAAAAGTGATCGCTAGACACACAAGGAAAAATATGATTAGCTTTTACCTTTGGCTTTTGAAAAAAAGCTTTCTTTTCTTGTAGTTACATCAGAGGCTTATGGCACTTTAGAACAATAAGTCTTGACTAGACAAAAAGTAAAAATAAAACTTTGCATACTGTAATTTACTTCTTTATCTTTTAATTATGGAGGTGTTGGAACAAGAAAGAACATATTTTTATTTCTGATGAGAAGACGTATTCTCTCTTGTAATTTAAAAGTATACCATAAAATATAAACATATAAAATGTAAACATAAGTTACGATCCTACTTATATTTTAAGTTATTATTTAAAAATTAGACATATTTTGCACTCTTACACTGGTCCAAATCTGCCATCTCAGCGTGGTTATCGGTAGGATCTTGCCTAATAAATCTTTTGTTATTGGCCTACCCCCTGATTCAGCGAGGCGCTTGCTGAGTACATACACGGCAAGGTTCAGAACATTGCTGGTTGGGTGGAAACCGCTTCTCAGCTCCTGACATGTGTTCCAAAGTAGAAGACAGGCATTTATTTAAGTATCTTTCTGAAGTACACTTAGTGACAGTATGGCTGTCAGGCAAAATATTGTAGACAAAATACCTGCAATTTTGTTTGTCTGTATGCAGCCAAAGATCTGATGCGCTAGCCATCAAAGTTTGCCTTTGACTTCAGTATTGCAAGACTGAAGATGATGTGTGTGTACATGTGAACTGTCTCATATTTTTAGAGGTATATTTCATATGTTATGGATATAGTTATAAATATATATCATATATATCTATATTTGTACAATAATATTTCTGCCCAGAAATAGCAATGACTTTTTTTAAATTCCTCTTCTTGAGAACAGTCTTGCGTCAGAGCTTATAGCTAGCCTAAAACAGCCTGCTTTTTAGTAAGAAAAAAACCTATATCACTGCCAATGGTTGTTGTTCTTAAAACTCCTTGTTAAACCGAAAAAGTTAATGATAAGCACTTTAAAGTTTTTATTAATTTATGACTATGTGATATTCAGTTGCTTGGACTGATCTGAAGAGTGTGAGGAAAAACAAGAGTCCCCTCTTCTCTCTTAAAGAATCATCCTTCCTTTGGCTGTAAATAAATCTTATCACCATGAGCCAGAGAACACAGCTTTTATTGATTTATTTTCTTTTTTACCCGTCTTGTAATGTCTAAACACTCATATCTAAGCCATAGATTATTCAGGAGCTTTCAGTATTGTTCACAGTATAAAGTTTTCTTTGTCCACACTTGTAAGAACATTTTATGGCTCTTCAAACTAGATATTAGATCAGTATGTTTCTGTCTGATATAATCTTTACAACATAAAAAAAAAACCTACTAAAGCAGAAGTGGTCTCTATGTAGTAGTGTTTCTAGTTTTAGGGATATCTTATTTTGCTTTCAGCATTAATGCTATTAGTGTCAAACTAAGAACTGTAACTCACAAGATTGTGTAAATCTGCCTTTTAACTTTATATGCAAAGTATCAGTTTCATGGGTGAACCCTGACCACGTTTTAGGAAAAAACGTAAAATGTATGGTACTTTCCTTTAACCAGTTTTTGCCCTGGAAAAGTGATAAGCATTAGGTACTGGTGTTATATATTTCTGATAGAGACTACTCCCCCCCCTTTTTTTCCCCTTATTGTTCTATCTATATGTAAGACACTATTTTGACTTCATTATTTCCACTTTCTACCTATCTTGGTAGACTAAGGAGAAATCTGACTGAAATTCATATTAACAGTTAGATCTCTGAAATTCAGAAGATACGTTTTGTAATTATATGCTTAAGGCAAAAAGAATAATAAATATTAAGAAAAACCTCACTTTCAGTATAACATGGCTTAGTCTTCTCCTTTCTTGGAAAAAAGCCCCAGAACTCAGTTTTTGGCTGTACATTGTAAGAGTTCCTTCACTGTGAATATGCTGATTTGTGATACCTATGGTTCTGCTCACACATTGTTAGGCAAAATGAAATCTTTTAATCAGATGCAAGCTACAAAGAAAAATTGAAGTGGTGAGAATTATGCACTGAGAAGGAAGAACATGCCTCAAGAAAGTGTCAGTGCACCACATGCAAATGTTATTTACCTTTGGGGCATACAGACGGTTATAACCATATTAACACTCACTGTGATCCTAAAAGCACTTCTGTACTTCTGAATATAGAATTAATTTGACACAGATAACCGTGTTTGTGTTCTACTAGAGGGTTATAACCACCTTTCTTTCTCAAAGCTTGCAAAGTCCTCTTAATATTGTGTAGAAGGCTTATGGTGACTCACAATTCTGCCTAGGCACATGTTCTTGTCGGGATGTTATTCAGTTTGCTCCAAAATGTGTACTATAGCCACTCAGTTTTTGGTTGCCCAGGGCGGTGGAGGCTGGAATAACTCAGTAACACAAAGGTGCAACTAACAGAAGAAAATCTGAAAAGTCGGGGGAAGATAGCCTGTGCTGAATTTACTGCTGGGTCAGAAGCATGAGACCACATGACAGGGAAGAAGGCTCAGCACTATGCTAAACTTAGTGAATGTATCATATAGCAGGTTCCCTTTCAGGGTGGCACGGTTAATCCACAAGCCAGATAATCCCCTACTGGTAATTGAGAGCTGATTATATTTGGTGACCTTCTGTACTAGCAATGCTATTTCCTGCAGCCTGAAATTTAGCTTTCCCACTCTGCCGAAAGTCAGAGGCACATAAATATCTCAAATCAGTCACATGAATGGTAAAGATAGGATCTGAAAAAAATGTGAATACGCTGTCCTAGTATAGCAAAGATTTGAATGGACAGTAGATTCTTTGGATTGCCTGTGTTCACAGAGAAAGAAAGAAAGAAAGAAAAAAAAGGTATTTTCAAAAATTGGGCTCCCAAAACCTAGTTGGTTGTGGCATCAAATTATGAAGTTTAATGGATAGAACGTCATTTCTATACCCTACTGGTGAGATCATGCCATAAATTATGTCAGATTGTATTTGTTGGATCGGTGAATTCCTTTTGATATGAATAGGAAAAGTGCAAATATGAAAAATGTATAAAAGAATATACATACAGGCTGAACTCTTTCATTGTAATTTTTAAAAAATATGTTAGGGTAAAAAATTCAAAGCAACAATTCTATTAGATACAGCTCAATGAAATCACCATAATTCTTCTTTGAATATTTTCTGTTGAACTCAGAAAGTGTAGAACAAAGTTCTTGCTGTGCAATCTTATTTATGGCTGGATTTTTGCATGGATATAGGAGTTAGAATGAAAGTCTCCCCATTTGACTTTGAAAAATTAGGATACATTCCAAAAATGTAAAATGTAGCCTAAGCTTCAGCATGGGGGTTGCAGTCCAAGATTAGCTGCTTATTCATTTTAACTATTTTCACAGTAATTTTCTCGTTTGAATAGCTCACTTCTGTTACTTTATTTTCCAGATGTTTTACTCTTTCCTTCCACAATGCTTTTAATTTTTCTTCTATCTAGACACTATCTATGTTACATGAATGATACCACGAATCTGGGGTGTGGAGCTCTATGTGAACTAATTTTAGTCTGATTTCCAAGTAATTATAGGAAGAGGACAGTTCAATGGAGATGTACTTGCATTGCTGGGCTACTCTCACACCTTGCTGCTGCAGCTTCCCTGTTTACACGGTGTGTCCAAGTAAAAGCTCGTACAGGTCTGACCACCGGAACTGTGATCAGGTTTGGTTCATTCCCTGTAGTCTCAAGAGTGGGGGAATTAAAATTCTCTCCCTGATGGCAGCCTCCATACATTTATTCGCACAAGGGGGAAACTGTGCCATTCCAACCTCCCTGAGCACTGCTTGTCTTGTGGTTGCGGTATAATGATATCCTCATATCCCATAATACCCTCACTTTATAGAGAGTTATGATTTTTGGGGTTTTTTTCATGCCTCACAGACCTACAGACAATCTTCCTATCTCACAGAGCCAAGTTCTGAGGGAAAAGACAGTAGAATTCAATCTTTATGTGGTAATTCAGTTGGAGAAGCAAATAGAACAGGAAAAAAAGTATCTTGGTATGTAGCTGTTGAGAACCAGAAGTTTCACATAGAAGTGTTATCCATCTCACCTTGCTTCCTTCTCAGCAGAGCTAAGAATGTTCTGGCAATATTTTAATTGTTGGAAAAATACAGTTCTGTTGAAATCAAACTGTTTCACAGGAATGTCTCATTTTTAAAAAAAAGTTACCCAAGAAAAATACAAAATATATTTGAAGCCTAACTTTGTATGTGTGTGAGATTTTAATGTCAAACCCAAACTGACAGCATGAAAACAAATGTGTGACCATGCCAGAAACAAATGTTTTCAGAATTCATTTCAAAATAAGTCTTATTATCTTGGCTTGAAATTAATTTTTATGTATGCCTGACTAACTTGGTGGATAGGAATTCTGCCTGAGAATGTAGAAGAACATACTCCCAAATCAGGGGAATTATAGAAAATAAAAATTACTTAATTTACTATCCATACATAACAACAGTTTTACAAGAAACCTATGCATGTACTGGCACATTTTCCAAACTATCTGTAAAAACAGTGAAGGGGACATGGAAGAAACAAATGTTAGTGTGATGCTGCACAGTGCTGCAGAACTTCTGGCTCACAGCGTTTGGCACTAATGGTGCTCTGTGGCTCTCTACTGTGTTTATCACAAACCCTTTAAAAAGCATCACCACACAATGTTTCACTTTTTTTTTTCATTTAACTGTCGTTTTAAAAGAGTACTTGGTCTGATGAGATGTATCTCATGTTATCTTTCAGTTGAGGGGAGGTACCACATGTACGAACCAAAACAGATCAGGAAAGCCAGAGATGGTTAAATTGTGCAGGACAGGCTCTTAAAATTGATTGTTAAATCCCATATTTCTGAAAGATGCCTGAGAAATTCCTTATTCAGTGAATTTCCTTATTAGGAAAAGGTATCTGAGATCCATCAGCAAAGCAACAGTCAACTCTATGATTGGAAAGGGAAGACAATTGAGTTTCTAATGAGAGGTTCACGGGGTTTAGCAAAAGGAATTCTAACACAGCCTTAAACCTGAGTTTAATACATAATACATTTGTAAACTTTGATACATTTGTAAATTTTGTATGAATTTATGAGTCGTATGAAGCATGATATAGCCAACACATTTGGTACATATGCTCTTTAGTTTAACCCCAGGAACCAAGGGAGATATTCTGGTCCAGGGAACTGAGATTTAGAAGATTTGGGTTTGCCACTGACTTGCCTTGTGACTATTCAGGTCATTTACCCTTCACGATGCTCCTAGTTTAACACTCATAAACTGGGGATAACGTTGGTTAATGCTGTGCAAGCCTGAGTTGAAGAATACTGTAGGAATATAAAAAATCGGATCTCCTCCCTTAAGTTCACATATAAATAACGTATTTGATAAATGTAATTTGAAAAATGTCATAGATATTTGATAAATTAAGTTGTGAAACAACCTTAGAACTGCACGCAATCATTAACTTACAATACTTATTAAGAAGATGTAATGAAAAACATTTTGATATTCTAATCAGGGATTGCTTTTATTTGTTATGAACACCAACCAAACAATACAGGGTTGTGCTCCGGCAAGACATCATCTTTGAGGGGGAAAAATTCACATTTCAGACTGACAGAAAGGAGACAAAATAAAGCCTCTTATTGAGATATATAAATAAGAGTTTATAGCCTTTGCCATGCATTTTGTGGTTCAGTTGCAACAATCCTTGAATACTGAGGCAGATTGTCCTGGCGTGTTCAACTGTACTGCGTAACTAGAGCATAGATTTTTAGAGGGTTTCACCATCACTAACCAGCCCCTTTTAACAGAGGTAAAGTTCCATAATCAGATTTTCCAAAATCAGCAGCCTCTGCTGATTCCAAGTTGCACTTAATACTGGCACTCTGTGGCTAAGAAAAAAATTAATAACTAAAACTACCTTACAGGCTAACATGCCATATAAAAGAATTCCACTTTTCTAGAAGAATACTTTTCTACACTTCAGTCGAGTGTTGTGTAATTATCTTAGGTGGCTGAATGTGACATTAAAAGAGAAGGTGGGCGAGATTACCTTTGGAAAGCTTGCATGAGAGGATGGAAATGTGCCTCATAATAATGAGCATGTCAGCACTGCAGCGTTACCTGAGGTCACGGGTGGAACATATGAGCACGGTGACTAGTTTTCTTAAGGTGTGAATCCTAAATTTATATCAAAGTTACTTTACACATACTGTGTTCACCTGTGTGTGTCACTGGGATTTCTGCAAGTATACTCTATGTACCCTGACAAGGATAGTGACCTACATTTAAAAAAGTTTTTGACATTTCTTTTGCCAATAAAATTCTTGACTAGGTTCTCTGTTCCTCTGGGCAGGCAGGGTTGAACTGAGGGAAGGTACTTCCCTGCCTTTCAGACAGATGAGCCCACGTTCTGGCTGCACCACACTAGATCAAATGAAACCTTCTCCATGGAATTGGCTAACTTGAGGTTAAGTAACCCTAATGCAAATCATAGTTTATGGCTAGGTAGAAGCCACACCAAAGTACGGATATGGATTTACTTTGAAATTAAAACATATTCTAAATTCTTGCATGAATTGGATTTTGTCTTGAGAAAAATTAGTGATGCTAATTCCAAATGATTTAGCTGTGAACAGAGTATCTGCAACACAAAGTTGTGTGTGCATGGCTGTTCACTACAGCATTGATGACAGTGGTGACAGACAAAGTCAATATTCAGGATAAGGTTAGGCTTGTTAAATCACTTCACTTATATTTATGGTATGTTAAAAAACTGGAAACTCAAGAGGCAAAAAAGCATAATTTTCCCTCTTAATAGTCTGTAGGGCTTGTTGGTTCTCTACTGGTTAAAACATTTCAAAATTAAAATATTTGAATGTCTATATTAATAAAGATTTTAATGTCTTATCAAAATATTTTATATTAATAGAAAATTTTACTAAATATGATCTGAGAAATACCATGTCATATCTTGACTTTTCAGCCTATGCTGTTTTGTCAAACAGCATCTTTAGGATAAAGATGAGGTACCTTTTCATATAAAATACATCAATGCTTATGTTTTCAATATTGCAGACTAAAAAAATTCTGATAGCTGTCAGTTTTTTCATAGTTTTTCATTTTCTGCAAGTTTACAAACAATGCAATGTATGTAAAATATGCTAGGTTCAAGCAAATAACATACTAACTTCCCTATATATATTTCAAACATCACATCAAAAGCAGAAATTATCAGTTCCTTCTTGCCAGCCTGTGGTCTGCCTCTGGCTACTCCCTGTGTATTCCTTCTCCAAAGCTAAAGCAAATACAAGAAGTCCACATGGTAGATGTTTCCCTTTTCTGCATGTGTCCTATCCACCACGACCATGTTATTCAATATATAACTAACTATTAACTTCAGGGTATTAGCCAAGTCTGGCTACACTACATTAAACCAGATTTACTTTAATTCTGGAGTTATTTAAAATCTAAGTTAAAATTCTGATTAGAATAAGCAGGAATGTGCGTGTGTATATTTTTAAGATTTTCAGCACACAGATCTGGGATTTTTTACAACCGTGCAGAGCGTCTATAAACCATCTTCAAAAATGTGAAAGTGATTTCCTCCTTGCCATATTTTCTTTTTGACCTGATGGCACAAATTTGTATGTTTAGCTGTAGCTGCTTGAATACATTCCACAGATGTTCGCTGATAGGGAGTGTCTTCTGTGGCAAGCATCTGATGTTGTAAATGTGCACGGTCTGAAACACAAGAATCCCGGAAAGGTAATGGCTTTTATGTCACGTAAATTTGGAGGTTAGTTCACGGACTCTTCTAGGAGCTCCAGTACTGCACATTTTTCCATACCCAGCCCCTTTTAGAAAAAAAGGGCCCCAAATATTTTGTCTGAATTCCTTGCTCAATGAACCTACAAGGAAACTTATGGAGCAATGGAATTAAAAGATTAAACCACAAGCCACTTGTACTAAGTCTTTAAATGACTTACGAAGCATAGAGTTTACATAGTAATTGAGTCTGCAGACTCAGTTGCTTTTGGAGAGTTCTGAGGACTTCTGGCTTTTTTCTGCCTGACTTGACTGCTTTGTTGCTGTGTGGTTGTTCCCATCTGGATGTTACAAAAGAACAAGACAAAGGA
Source organism: Rissa tridactyla (assembly GCF_028500815.1). Taxonomy (NCBI): domain Eukaryota; kingdom Metazoa; phylum Chordata; class Aves; order Charadriiformes; family Laridae; genus Rissa; species Rissa tridactyla. The sequence continues at coordinate 19,077,070 of NC_071472.1, read as the reverse complement.
TAAGATTACAATTAAGTAACATTTATTTGTTTGGGGTTTTTTTAACCACTTCGTAATTAGAGAGAAAATCCCCTTTATTGTTAACCAATAGGGCAAGAATTGGAAACAGCGATATCACATGGTCACAATATTCTCACTCACATAACTACCTTAAGTCTTTTATATACTTCAGGCATGCAGTACTACATGTGACAATCTTAAGAGACACAATGACTTGATACACACCTACATTTAAATGTCTCCAGCAAGGTGATTTTTTAAGTTTAAATATTAAATATTGACAAGACCGAAAGCAATTTTTACCAGTAACCTCTGTCTGTGGCTTTAAATCCATTAATTTCTGTGACACGGGGTAGGGAAAAAATAAGCATGCTGCAAACACGGGAGGAGGCAAGTATTTTACCCTGGATAACCAGGAATATAACCTAGAGGTAGATTAGTGGCTTGGTACAGGTATGAGGACAGGTCATATTATTCTGTGGATGCCTTTCAGTTTGTCTTCAGAGTGTAAAGTGCTTAATTTTTAAATTTTGATTCTGTAGCTGCGAGGATAATAAGCTGACCCCTTTAGGCTTGGTCCCCTGTTTCTATTCAGTTAGTATAAGGGTGAGAGAGAAGAGAAGCTAAAGTTTCCAGCAAGGACTGTGGGATTCCCCTTCTCCTATCAGGGACAGGAAGCTGTGTGTTAGAGAGCTGGGATAACACATTTCACTAGTGAAACAAACGGACAGGAGAAACAGTTAACGGTGTTAGGAGCTTGTAGTTCTACTGATCAGCTATAGGCAAGTTTAGTGCTTCTAGAAGATCTGAATAAATAATAATGATGCGGTCATCTAAACCGTTCCCGTGGCTGGTGTTTGTGGACAGTGATGATCAGGTGTCATTGTGGAGTGGGTAGAAATGGTCCCAGGCTTGATATGGGATCCAGGCATGGTTGTGGTGTTGTAAAATTTGTACCATTGCATTTCTGGTCTGCTTCCAGCAATGCACCCTTCAGAAGACCACCAAATGCCAGAGCGGCCAATATAAATTTTATACCCATATATTTTTTTCCATTTACACCTAGATGATGATATGTTTTCACACCTGGTCGCCTTGCTGACAGATGAAGCTGGTCAGAAGCTAGTACGGAATGAGAACAGGTTGAGAGCACACTTGAGAGATGTAATCGGTCCCCAGAGAAACTTAAGACAAAGTAGGAGGTCTCTGGCCTTTGAGGTTTTTTTTTTGTTTCATAAACAAGGTCGTTACAGCATATAATCAACCCTCCCAATATTTGATTATCTTTTGTGGGATTTTTTTTCTTCATCATTGACAACCTATCCAAATTGTGATAGATGTAAAAAATTTTGTCTGCTTACTGGTCAGTAAAATTTGAGGTGAACTGAAGGTTTTAGAAATATCCTTCAATGGGACGCTCTTGCAAATTACCATAAAACTTCTGAGTGAAACTTCATAAACTCAGAGAGCGATGAACATCGGTGCTGTGGAATTTCCAGGACAGAACTTCCCTTTTTCATCTGTTTACAAAACCTTATTTCTGCCTTGTTTGGTTCTGTTTGCTTCTTGCATATGGACAATTTTCACTTAGGGATTTCTGAGGTGTCAGCAGGAAACATCTAGCTGTAGAGAAACCTGCTACACGACCAGCAGTGCAGGTGACTGTAGCTCATTGAATAGTGTTTTGTATTAACACTTGCCCTCAACCTGAAAAAAGTCACATTTCACGAGAACACATTCAGCAACAGGAACAGAGACTGCAACGAGCAACACTGTCTGTAGAGGACTAAGCAATAAACAGAAAGACTTTTTCAAAAATATGCCAAAAAAGTAATTGGAATTTTTACAGGTGTTTATTATTTTAAATTCCTTTCTGAGGCAGGCTGTGTAGCATTTTCCGCTCGTGCAACATTATCTGCCCCACTACTTTATATTAATGGCTTGGTCTTGCAGAGAAGTTACAAATGTTTTTCAGCAATAGTTCAGGTATAGCAAATGAATGAAGAGCGTGACAATCCACTAAGAAGGACAGGAACAGAATTTGAACCTACCAGTTGAGCATTTTACACTTCAGGACAAAAAAACCCCATGTGAAGCGTTCTGCCTCTTATGTCTTAAAGTCAGTAGAGGTTGACTGACTGAACCAAAGGTTCTCTGTACAACAATGACAGAATGTTTCTTGTTATGTAGGATATCAACACAAAGTAGCTGCAAAACCTGTTAAATCCAAAGGTACTCTTCAATATTGTCAGTAAGGCTCTGATGTGAAAAATAGGCCATATAAAGCATTGTAGTTCCAAATACTTATAGCCATCTGAAGAGCAAAGTGGTCTTCACAGGTTTTGGGATGTGCTAGAACAAATTGCATGTGATTCATCGGGGACAAAGGTAAGGTAATGTGAACGATTATTCAACCACAAAAATGCAGATTGAGAAAAAGGAGTATTTAGGTAGCAGTTGTATAGAAAAGGACTAAGGAGTTATTTTGGATCACCACCAATATTAGTCAGCAGCGTCATTCAGGTTTGAAAAAGGCTGGGATATGAAAACAGAATCCTGCCCTGCAGGTTGTGAAGATGAAGGCAGTTAAAAGCAGAAAAGCTGCAGCTGAAATAATGTGTCCAGTTGTAGATATGACACTTGTAGAAAGATGGTGACCAGTCGGTGTCTAGAGGAGAGAAATGAGGTGCTCAGCTCTGAGAAACATGACCTAAAAGGAAAACCAGAAAAATCTGAAGTTATTTGTCCAGAGGAAAGAAATCAAAGAGACCTGATAACAGTGTAACGTACACAAAGAGCTGCTGTGAAGGAAAGGAAGAATCTATTGCCACATTTGTGAGGGGCAGTACAAGAAGTAATGGTCCTCAGATTACAAATAGATTATTTATTTTAATAATAAAGATAATTAAAGGCAGGAATAGACAGCTTGGAGATATAGTGGAATCCTCTTTACTAGAAGTTAGACAGGCATCTGGCAGAAGTGATGTAAGAACAGTTCATTCTGTCTTCAGGCAGTGCAGTAGCTTCGGTGATCTCAACATCTTACTCAGCTCTTGAATTCTTTTAGGTTCTGAGGTCCTGACTATCTGATAAGTATTTGGTGAATATGAACAAGCGCTGAGGTGTGGCTGATGGAAGCTGGCAGACCAGCAAAAAGAGATACAATGAGGGTGGTATGCAATTTGTCTGAAGTCTCATGGCTTTAGTAAGAAGTCACAGAAGTGATGACGGGAGGAATGAATTTCCATGTGTAACACTAAAATCAGTAATTAGAACAGAACCAGCATAGAGAGATAGGTGCATCTCTTTTACTGCACCTGTTTTTTTTTCAAACGGAATAAAAACTCTGGTCTTTAACAATGTATGGAATCCAGAATGAATCTGATAGATAGAATGGATTTTAATAGCATGCCTGAACTATATGAAGGATGCAGACTTCTGAGTTGCAGATATAAAATGCTCATGTCTACAAAATCTTTGCAACATGGATGCTGTATATATGATAATTTCTTTGTATTTCTTCTGAGAAACTAACCTGTTAGCATTTGTTCTGCAGTGGAATTACTTGAAAAGCAAAAAATGTCACAATGATATCACCTTGAATATTAATTTTTATTTATTTATATACATAGTTATTCAGAAAAAACACAGACACATAATCTATCATGAAATTCAGCAGTGGTGCTTTATACAAAAGTTGATATCCTTCATCAAATAACAATGATGTACTTTGTATGCTTAGAAAAGCCTCTGATCTGTGTTTGCCATTCTCAAACATAAAGATTGCGTCTATGATTTTGCTAGCATTAGTATTTGGAAGAATAATCAACACAGAAATGCTGAGGTTTGACAAGTGGTATAAGATTTCAGTAAACATGTCTTCTCTCAGAGAGATATTGGAACCAGATAATATTAAGGGAAATTATACTGCTTGGAACTCTGATCTTCAAAGAGAATATAAGTATAGATTGAAATCAGAATGGACATTTAGGGATATTAAATGCAAATAAGGCTTCAACAGAGGCTCAAAGATACAATTAAATTATGGAAATACGCACAAGTTCAATAAGTGAAAACACAAAATACTTTGGGAAGGAAGGTTGTATAAACATAAGCTTATTGCTAAATTAATATTTGGAGTTAGCTGGAGTATTGTCATAATATTTAAACTGAAAATTCTGATTTATCAAAAGTAGGATGCTTTGTGAAAACTTTTACGGAATTTTCTTTAGAGAGAAAATTTTTTAAGAATTTAAATGAATTCTATTCCAGCTATTTCAAAACAGAACATTCTGAAGGTGTCTTGCATTGGTTTGCCTATTGGATACAATTTTAAGATGGTCACATCAAAATGAAATATTTAGATTAATCCAAAGTATTTTTCTGCACTTTCTTGTGAGGGAAATTTGCCGATATTTGTATTTGTTTCCTTTCCATTGCAACACTAAAAGGGATTGAAACTTATAATATTCCCCCCAAAGAAAAATTTCGAGTCACAGTTGATTATTTTAGAGTATTTTTCTTTAATGGTATTAAAAATGGGTCCTCTAATAAAGGTAAAGGATGGTTAAATTTAAATACTTATTAAAAAAATTAAACAATTCACATGAATTATGAAAAAAAATTAATTTTATCCCTAATCTTACAATTTCTAGGGATATATAAAAATGAGAAACAAATAGAACATGAGTTCAACAAGCACATGTACATTTATAAGTAAAATGTGAAAGTAGTTTTAAATACATACTTTTCACATACCTTAGAAAATCATTAAGATTCTGTCAGATGGCATTTATACGCCTTATTGTAAAATGTATCTGATGACATATATATTTCATAGGCAGTTAAAGGATAACAGAATTTTATATTCAGTGACCACCTACAAATCTTTTTTAAAGGTACAGGTTAGACTGAGTGCATTAGCAGCCTAACCACATATTTAGAAAATGAAAGATTAGGCTAACTCTTATCATGTGAGCTCAGAAAGTACGGTTGTAGTTTTAGACTGCAGGATAAAGAGGTTAGGGGCCTTTTGCAGAGACAGAGAGTTGCAGAGAGTAGGATAAATGTGAGAAAAAAGGAGAAAAAAATCTTAAGTACTCTCATGTATTCCAGTTATTGTAAATACCATGGAATAAAAATGTCAGTTCATGAGCCTCAACTTTTCTTTGCTTTCCCTTCCTGTTCACTGACTCTGTCCTCAAAACACCTCAAAATCCATTTAAATTCTGCTTTCCATTACTCCAGATGTACAGTTTGGATGAGGAGTGCACAGGGAGTTTAAAGCATCCTCTACCACTTGCTAGCTGCTATAGAGATTAGCTGCACATCTGCAGGGCAGCAAAAAAGTAGAACTGGATGCTAATGCCACCAAGAACATTTCTGGTTTTAACATTGGAAATTAAATAACAGCTTAACAAAAATTAAGGTTGCCTGGAAGGTTCCTGCACCTCTCCAAACTACAGAGTTCAGCAAAACTCACATTTTTTAACAATGTGTTTTGAATATCTCAGTCTTGATTCTTAACTTCTTTAAATTTTTTCTGATAGTTCATAAGATACATTCTGTCTCCTTTTTCTTCTTCGAGCAGGATACTTAAACCAGTCTAGGGCAAGCTATCATCAAATTTGTTATTAGGTCCAACACATAGCTGGTCTCCCAGAAACAGCACTACATGTACACTACATACACAATGTGCATTACATGTATAAAATTTTATGACCCCTTTGCCTTTACAAACAGGATACCATATTTGTGACTTTAACAAGTATTAGGTTTTTTTAATATATAAATGCAGCAGTAATGAATAATTCAGTTGTTTTTTGGTTTTACCTTAACTCTGTAACTCCTGTCTTCTAGAGCTCTGAGCTTTGATAAATATGATGTTCCCAAAGGATAATAGTCGGAAATCATGTTATCTAAACATCTTATTTGTCAGGGTGTTTACTGGAGCAAAAGGGGCTGTTCCTCCTCCTTTGATAAATCAGGCAAGCATGTGTGGCAAGAGGAAGTTGGTTTTTATCCCCGTAACATTTTAGTTAAGATAAGGAGTGCAGTGAATCTCTCCATTGTTCCTACACACTGTACTTTACATACTGTAGTTTGGATCATGTTGCAAAGGAGTCTCAGAGTGCAAATGAATTCCTTTTGAGTGAAACTAAATTGGAACATGCACAATAGGAACGAATCTAACACACTCCAACTGCAAATGGACAGTCAGTTAATGGGTCTAAACCACAGCTAGTCCAAGGGAAAGGAAAAAAAAAGGAAAATATATAACGTAAACTTCAGATCTCCTCAGTCCCAACTATTTGACTTCACCGTTTGACCACAGTATTTGCTGTGCTAAACACAGTCAGAGAGCAATCTACTCCATATATAAATGGTGGTGTCCCCAGCTGAGGTTTCAGGTATGTTTTAAAACCGCAGCCAGTAGGAGGAAATTACCACTGAAGGAAAACAGAGTTTTAAAGGATTGACCCAAATCTCATGAAAGCTGCTGGATGATTCCAATCAATTTTAGTGGGTTTTGCATAGACCTAGAAACTCCAGGTCTTGCTGCCTACTGTTGTCTGATGGCATTCAATAATCTTAAAAAAAACAGAAAGAACTCAGTAGAGCAAATTGTCTATATGAGTCAAAGAAATTATTTCAGTAAAGAATGTAGTCATAAATCTTACTTACACAGATTGTTTCATTTAATAGGATCTGGGTGAAGATTAACATATATTCCCTCATCTAGAGGAACATATAGCTTGGAAACGTCTGAAAAAGTAAAATAATTCTTAAGAATTCCCAGAAGATTCATTAGACACGACTGACTTTGACTTAAACAAATTACTTCTAAGATAAAACCAAATATTTTGGTATAAATATATCTGATATACCAAATATTTACTTATTAGGCTTTTTCCTTTTACAAATTATCATCATCCAACAATAATAATTCATAAAGAAAAGAAAAACAAATGAAAATGTGAATACGCTTTGTGAAAGGTAAGACATTTTGAATAATTATTTTTTTTATTTTTCAGTCCCTTTCGTTCAAGAAATGTATTAAAATACTATGGGAATATATATATAGCTCAAATTGTGAGACAGAATTAGAGTAATCAATTGCTTATAGGGTATTTGAAAATAAATTGGATGCTTTCATACTTAAGTGTCTTGATAGCATATTTTCTGTTGCCATGCTTTAGATAAGTTTCTGAGAAGGAGATGCAAAAAGAGTGAAAAAACCTATCTATAGCCGTGTACCTTGTTCCATCTTATTTAAGAAAAGCAGGATATTGCTCCAGACTTTCACCAAGTTAATGCAGACATCAGCCTAAAGCCTGACTTTGCATTCTCATCGCTGGGGTGTGTACCACTTTCTCTATTTAGGTCTCCAAGCAAACAATAAGATTCCAGTCTTCCCTAAATTAAAAGGCAAGTAAGCAGCAGACATAACTAAAGAACTCTGCCTGTTGTCTGCTCCCAAAAAGTCTCACCAGAGACTCTTTCTTCCATCTTTGGAAATTGGCATCCTGAAGCCAAATGAGTCCTCTTTGTTTTTTTCCCCACCTTCAGCTCTATTGAAGTCCCTCGTTTCCCTCTTGTAGTATGTCTTTATGCTGCTCCTCACCTAGCGAACACCCCGTTAAACAGCTCCTTTTCTTGACCTCTCTCCCATACAGGCCTGCTGTCTGAAGGGATTTATCTTGGGTTGTGCTTACTCCCCTGCCTAGTCTCCCAGTCCCACCTCAGAAGCAGAATGAAAATTCCGCTCGTTTTAGAGCAATTTTTGCATTGTATGGTTCCATATTGAGGCTCTTCTGCTTATACCACTTATCAGGGAATTGTCTCCCTTTCCTGAGAACCACTGTCACATTTTCTGTTATGGTAACAGTTTTAGTACTTCTTCTCTCCACTCTGGAGTGCCAGCCTCTGAAATGGTTTTACCAACTGCTGAAAGGTATGTTAGATGGGTAACCATATGTCTTTCATCTGCTGCTGTGCTCAAAAGTCTTCTGATGGGAGAGCATTGGTGAAATCTCTCCAGAGCACTAAGTTCTCTGGTCAGTTAGGATGAAGTCCGCAATTCATTCTTCCCAGTTCTTCAGTTTCAAACTTTTTGTAGGGTCCTGGAAGTATTGCTACATTGATTAACCTTAACCTATGCTTTAAATATATTGTCATTGTCAACTTGGGCCAGGAACTTAATGAGGTGAATATAATCAATTAATTTAGCAGGTGTGAGCTAGAGACCTCAAGTGCCTTAACCTAACCATAGTTCCCTCTGAGTATTTCTTCTCAGGGACAAAATCTGGTTTTATCCTTTGTCTTGATTTTCCCAGCACTCCTAACTTTCCAGTGAGGTTTCTAAGCACTGGTCTAAGCTAAAAGTCCCAGGTACATTGTTGTAAGAACCAGGTAGTATCAGAAAACAGCCACGCCATAAAAGGCAAGCATGCTATGTTAATTATGTACCATTTATTTACTGAGCATAGCCCTTCCTTTTATTTGCATTCTTTACCAAAAGATTTTTCTCCGAACCCTCTGATTCACCCTGTTTTTATCAAGGTGGAAGTGTCAACCATTTATATTTGTTTAAATGTTCTGATTGAACAGATGATACTCAGGCTGGTTTCTGTGATGTCACTGGCAGTACAAGGTGGCTGTTGGCAAAGTTTATATATGAAGTGCCTGTGTACAAGACAGCTCTCTTGGTGATAATGAGGTCACATTCAGTTGGTCATTTAGTAGAAGCATGACCTTTCTGGTTCAGTGCCAACCTCTCAAGTATCCCAGTTATTTCTATAGTGTTGTTTCCTTATTTCAAATTACACAGGCCTGCTCTTTTTAACAGACTGCTTTCGCTCTTCGATAACTGGTGGAATCACCATGAAGCAGAGCATTGTTTATAATGAATTAGAAACTGTCCCCGCATCTTCTTTTCCTTTTTCGTATACACTGCTGGATTGCAGAATTCTCACTCCCATCAGTTGTGCCTCTGCAGTCAATAGATGTAATATACTGCTCAGGAAAAGTCCAAATATTAGAACTTGGCTATTTTTCCTCAAATTTACAGTGTATTATCATGAAGTAGGAAATAATTCCATTTAAGATGCTTTATCATTTAGGACTGAAACCTGGTTTCATTTAAATCAGTGGTGGAATTTTGGCTGCTTTCAGTGAGATGAGGTTCAGGACTTATGTGGCATAAGGGCTTGAATTTGTGGTTTCTTCTGAATTTTGTGTGCGTTTTTGTTCTTTCCCATAGGGCAATATATTGCTCCTTCTTCTGTTGCTGTTGGCTCACCTTGGAAGTAAAAAAGTGGAAGCCAGTAACTTATTTTCATCCAAATAATCTATTGCACCTCTTTAGCAAGATTCTTTCATGATTTCTAAGAAAATATTCACAAAATGCTAAAGCACGCAGGCGACTGTGAAGATAGGAAGGTGGAAAATATTTTGCTTTGGAGGAATAGTAAAGTATTTCAAGGTCTTACTGATTTGTACAAATTACATTTCAATGTCTATGGCTATAAAGGAGAGCTGTCATACACAATTCACATACAAAATTCATAAGGAGTGAATTGTTCCTAAAATATTTCCAGCAAAAACTTTACCATGTAAAGATGTGTCATGTATAGCAAATATTAATGATAAGGTTTCAGTAATGTCTGAATGACATAAAAGTTTAAATCCCTTTCAAAAAAGTGGTTACGACATATATTGAAAGCAGAAGTACCAGCACCTTGCAGAGAACACGGCAGAATGTTCAGCCTACTAAATTAAGCCTCCTAACTTCACCCAGCTTGATTAGCTGGCTAATCTCCTCAGGCTTCCTGTATAATTAATGGAGAGAAGTAACTTTCTTCCACTGCCCATCCATGGCAAGAACCTAATTTAAGTGCTTGAATTTCCTGGTGGAAGAACCTGTTTCTCTTCACTGACTCTAAAGAAACCGAGCTGGCTAAGCTAGGTGCGTCAAGTTTGGTTAAAACCACTCTCTTCTGATTCTGAAGGGCTCAGGTTCCTGGAAGTGGAACTTCAGTTTTATAACAACTTAAAGTTCTTCCTTTGGGCTGGTCAAACAATGTAGATAGAATTCCTCTATCTAACGGTTCCTCTGCCGGAGTCTTTAATTCTTTCCAAATTACCTGTAAACGAATAACTGCTTTTACAAAATTCTGGTTTATCTAGAATTATTTCAATGTTGAACATAACAAATGTTACCCAATTATTCTGAGGTTCACCAAGTTTTCTTTAGAAAGTAGTACTGTAATTATCTCATCACTTAAGTCAAATAGATTTTCCCGTTCCCTGATGAATTGGGCAGTATCTATAAACCATCTCTGCTGTGACCCTAATTGATTTTCTTCTAGACAAAAATACATATGCTTTTTGTCATGAAAAATTAACACTAGCCCAAAAGTAGTACTTGTGAAAAATATTCTTATTGTTGTCCCCCTACATAAGATGCAGTAATTCTTACTGATTTGCCTATATATTACCTATTAATTTTCCCGCAAATGAATATTTAGAGTCTGAAAGCAAGATAATGCAAACACTAGAGAGGGATTTTGTTAATGCAGTAGCCCAAAGCACATTCTGGTGATCGAGCATGTATTTCTGAGTTCTGATGCAAAAGTATAAATTCATTGGAGAAATGTGATGGTTTGTTAGGATTTTGACTTCAGCATCCAAATGATGTACTTGGAGGTGATAGCTCCTGTTAGAGCTTCCAACTAAACAAACTCACTCTTTCTCTTCCTTTTAGTCCATTTGTACTGATCGCATCTAGTTTTCATTATCCTTCAGATTATTCTTTTGAGGAAAAAAAAAAGTCACAGATCTCTTTTCAAAACATCTGCATAAAGTGCTTTCTACCTTGACCTCTAATTACTTTGTTCACTTAGCTTGAGAACAGATGTTTTTTAAACAGAACGACAGCTTTATCAAAGGATTTTGAGAACTATTTCAGAATGTTTGAGCTTATTGAACAGATAGATATACCTATTTTATAATCCTTACTTTTCAGTCACCATATCTTATTACCAATGTCATTGGTAAGGCAACTATTGGTGTTAGCAGCTAGTAGGAATTCTAGAAAGGATTTTTATGGAACGGGAATACACATGCTGAAAATGGCTTCATATTTTTCTGCATTATTATTATTATTCTCATTATTGTAATTATTATCATTATTCCTACTTTTCCCATGATGCAAGTGAAGCAGAACAATCCTGCCTTCTCTTCATATTTTTATGATTTTTTGCTATAAAATCCTTCTTAGTGCTTCTTTATTTTTATAGTGTGGTGGTCAGTGTAAGGAAGAGTTTTTTTATCTTTTGATTCTGTGGTTAGAAGACTTCCTTCTGGAGAAGAGAGAGGGAAGGTATGATGAGGAGAGAAGGAAAGGAGACAGCAAAATAAAGGATGAAAATTCTCTCAGAACCCATTTGGGTATCTCCAGTGATGCAAGGGTGGCTGTGAAGCAGAACACAGCACATTGGCACTTCAGATGTCATGACAAAAGTTACATTAAGTTACAACATTGCTGACCAAAACCATGTCTGCTTTATTTCAGATGCGTAGTGCACTTTGCTGGATGCTTCTTTCTCCTCTCTAGCTCCATCTGATGGAAGTACTTCAGTACGTGAATCTCCAGATGTGACAGTATCACAATTTATGTTTATCTGTATTTTGTATTTTCTGAAATTCGTAAGACAGATTGCACGTAGTATTGAAAATAAGTGTACACTCATGCACTGAAGTATAAATATTAGGGAAAACTTGTAACAGTGTAAATAACAGCATGGGCAAATGACCAAAGCTTTATTAGATCTCTTTTTTTCAAGCAATAATTTTAAGTAATAAGTAGTAAATGCTGTAGAAACCTCCACTGCAATGAGAAACACAGCTATATAGTGCCAGCAACCTGATTTCATTCTCATGAAGTTGTTAAACATGGCAGAAGAATATCTGTTCTCTTCTTATCTACCTTTTTTGGTCAGTATTTTGATTTGTCACTTAAGAAGAGAAAGACAACCTCTTGGAACGATGCTAAACTATAATTTGAAAGAAAATAAAGAAAAAGAAAACAGCCAAGTGGCCCAGCTATTAAGTTCTCCTTCTCTGTTCTGAGTCTAGGATTTGGAGACTTTTTCTTTGCTTCAAAATTAGTTTTATTCTTTGCTACCGACTTTTGTTCCTCTGTTTTTTAATTCCTGCATTGAACTGTCCCTTTCTTGCATCAGTCAAAAAAACCTATCAAAATTCCATGCCTGTGGTTATCCTATAAATTATGTGGCAATATTGGAGGGAAGATGAATCAAAACCTGTGCAAACTCTGCTCGCTCTTTTGTTGCAGAATATCCTGTTCCCTCTGGCTTAGAAATAAATTTGTGCCCAAGGCATCACCATTCCATGTCTCATGGCTGACAGCAAAAAGTGTTAGTTTTGTGATTTGTTAGATTCAGAAAAGGACAATGAAATTTCTTGAAGACAGCTTCTCTTTACACAGAGGCTAGGTCTCTCGTATTTAACATGTTTCTTAAATGAATAGCAGCAGATATTTAACTGGTGTTTATGAAAGGAATGACCAGCTGGCTTATTGTCGGTGGACATATCCAGGTTGGCTGTGCAAGTGAAGGCCCAAACGGGCCAGATGTTTTCCATCATAGCACACTCTCAAAGTGCTGCTCTTATGCCTGAACGAACCCCACACACCAAGCAGTAATCGTGCCCTGATTTCTGTTCTAATGCACATTGCAGCATGAAATAAGTTACATTCCATCTTGTTGACACAGCGTGCTTCAGCTGCTGGTGTGGCAAGTTGTTTCTTCACTGAAGCTGAACTAAGAAATGTCTGGCTTTATTAGACGGATTATCTTATTACTGTTTTCTTGGCAGTTCCTCACAATGGCACTTGTATGGCACCATGAGAAAGTGAATACCCAGAGCACTGAAAGTGCATTAACGAAATCAATCAAAACATATATACACTTCCAAAAAGTTATTTTGGGACAGAGTTCAGGGACAATATCATCTGTTCCATAGCAAACAGAGGGTTAACTTCGTGTGACTGCATTTAACTTCCCCAAGAGTGGAAGAAATAGAGAAAACTGCCATAGGTCAGTTAAGCTCCCTGGACTGTGATAAAACGAGAGTCTACAGACACCTCCTTAGACATAACCATCCATGGTCTTACCTATCTGTACTTTCTAGTCTAACTTGGATTAGTCGATTTTGCCTTCTCAGTACCCTGTAGTTTAAACATGTGGGAGCAATCACCCCACTTGGGTAGTTTGGCTGCCTCTCCTTTTCTACCTTTGGCCCCAAAATTCCGTGTTCCTTTTTATATATCATCTCGGCTTCAAGAGGAGGGCCACAGAATACTATATGTCAGCTTAACGTATGTAGCCTGAGAATTTAGGCACTCTTAGAAGACAGCAACTATAATTTGAACCTCCTCAGGATAAAGAAGCACTGAGATTTCTACTTTCTGGGCAAATTCTCTAGCTGTTCTCTACTCTGCTTTGTAAAAAATGTCTCCTTTCCCCTTCTGCTTTTTGAATAAGTGGGTGTTTTTTATGTAAAGTGAAATACATCCTGTGTTTTATGTGTCTAAAGTACTGTTAGATTGGGTCATTGAGGAACTTGGATAGAGAACTTAGGCACAAGCATGCTTTATGGGTCCCAAATAGATCAGACAAGCGATGGATACCAAAAAACCATTCCGTTTAGCCGAATTATGGCCAAGTGTTGGTAATATATACTAGCAGAACTTTTAAAATATTGATGGAAAACACAGTGTTCTTTTGCCCTGTATTGTTATACTTACGCTGTTTTTTTAGGAACTTGCCACTTGGTGTTATTTGCTTTAATATGTATTTTCATATTCATAATTTATTGGATTCATTTGTTGCTGCTGCTCTATTGCAGTTTTAGCAAAGGTATTGGTAAGGTGGAGGTAAAGAATCTTTACAGTTGTCTTGTACAAGTTCATAATAGCTGTCTTCTGCAAAGGACATCTGAGCTGAGGCTCAAAATGTTGGAGTCCTGTAAACAACACCCACTACAAGTCACTGGTTCCTTGAGCATGCAAGAGAGCTCCAAAACCTCTCAAACATTAAGGGGAAATTTATACACTTCGGCTTTCTTCTCTTGGCGTCCGTTATAACTGAATCTTTACAATGGTAGCATTCTAAGAAACTATGCATACTGCGTGCGGGCGGGTTTTTTTTTGACGGTAAGGATAAAATGTATTGCTACTAGGGCTAGAAAGTAGCTGATACCTCTATTGAAGTAATTAGAAGCAGATTGTGGCACTTTAGACTGTTAGCTTTACCAATACCTGGAGAAATGGTCTCCATTTTCTATTTGCATAGCCCTTCTTCCCCTGCTCCTGGTAAGAGGGTAAGAAAGATATAAATGGAAATGGTCCTCCCTTCTGTAGTTGCTGCTGCCATCCTGGTAACGGCAGGAGCAGAAAACCCACCTTTGCAGAGCTCTCTTCCTTTTGACTCTTCTTTCTTTTCAGTAAGGATAGCAATAGGCCCAGGACAGCCCCTCCCCAGGAAGATAACAAAATTTTTAAAAAAGATGGAAAGCTGAGGTTGCCTAGGGGGTGGAGAGAGTGGGGACTACATGGCTTAAAGAGTCTGAGGTGGGATTTCATATCCCACAGAACTGAAGAAACTAGAGGGGATCCCGGTTCAGGGTATAGTGAGAAAGTGAAAGTATCCCTTACAGAGCCCTTCACCTCTATGGAAATATTTCAACCCACCTGCTACGCAATCTCCTCAACTCTCATCACTTCCCCAAAGTACCATTCTCCTCTCAACCCCCCACCCAGATTCCACCACCTGCTTCCATGTCTTCTCTGAAAGGGTGCAGAAGTCAGATGCAATTGAATCCAACTGGTGCAGAAGTTCCAGCCTGAGCAGTCTCCACACATGGATCAGATTTCTGGATCAAGGCCTAAGGCTGAGACTGTAGCCAAATATTTCCTGCTCTACGTGCGACACCACAGTGCACGGCTGTGTCCCGGAACAGTGCATTAACTTTGCAATGTTGCAAATCATGTTTCTCTTCAAAAACTAATTTTCTCCTATGAAATATCCATTGAAAATGGTACTAACTTTTGATTGATTGCTTGTGATAGAGATTGGCTAGTGGTAATCCTGTTTGGCTTTGTGTTCTTCATTTTACTTCGGGAAAAATGTAAGAGAGACTCTACAGTTTCCATTACTACTATTTTTCAGCTGGTATTTCTGTGTTGGTGAACTTTGAACAACCACTTCAATCCAGAAACTGACTATTCCACTTTACTATTTACAGCAAGTGCGCTGCTCACACTGGGATTCAGACAATTTTCCTAAATTTGTATAAAATAGCTCAGGAAATGTTGAGTGCTAAGGACACTGAAGGAATCCTTACTGCATTCAAGAACTGACTATATATAGGAGGTTTTCATTGTGTGCAGTGGCTTCAAGCTACCTTTAGATCTTGGAGATTCTTTATCTTAGTCCGCAGATTTTATTTTGGTCTATAAAATTGTTGTATGCCAAAGCAACATCTCTCTTCTGCTTGATCTACTGGAATCATTACAGAAATAACTTTGCATATTATTTTGGCCATTAGAGACCAGAATTTCTTTTTCCCCTCTGAGGTTGGGGAAAAAGAAGTATGGGCTTTCTAGACAGGGGAAAAATAGGCTGGAGAACAATGTGAGGGAGGTTCAGGCTCTGCAGCACTCTTCTGTTATCATGATATATGTTTGCATGATGTATGCTCACATTATGTAGGTAGGCCTTCTGAGAGAGGAGTTAGAACTCTGGAGATAGCAGTCAGTGAAGCCAACCACTCTGAAAGGTTTTTCTAATCCAGCACAGACAAATTTATGCAGTGACCTAGTGAAGTAATTTTAAATATCAAGAGAAAGTCTGATTAGAGAAACTAAGGAGATGGAAATGAAAGATAAGCAAGTCGTAGCCATTTGCAGTTTGGGAGTCTTTTACCTTAAATAACTTTATAGGAAATTTTTCTTCTGCGTATGGTTACTTTATGGTATTGCCCTCATAAGAGAAAGAAATCAGTCGTCAGCTGGCTCATCAAAAACCCCTGATATAAAGTTCAAGAAACTTCTTCCAGATATCCTGCACTGGAAATATATTTGGACTTGTAAAAATCTCCATGATTACCTAAAATTTCAGGAACAATTGTTCATCAGTTGCAAAGGATCAGCTCTATGTTCCTTCTGTATTTAAAAATCTGTGCTAATGCTACTGCCAGTCATTACTGTTTTATGGCTATTTGTTTTGTTACATTACCCAGCGTCTTTGAACACCACCAGCCTAGGCGTTTAATCAAAGAGCTTGTCTCTCTGTAATGATCTGAGCACTGATGAAATACTATCTGGAAAGACCATGTTACTTAATCTTTGAGAATAGAGTGCAGATTTATTATTTTCTTTCAAAGTAAAGCACGAAAATGAAGCAATCCACACTGTAAGTTATTCTGGTATCGGTTCTGACACAGAAGTGACATTACATTTATTTATAAACTAAAGTAAAATTTCTGATTTAATATTTGCTTTCATCGAAATGAAAATGATTTCAGGAAAACAAAAGGATTTTAGGAATGATTAAAGCCAAAAATATAATTACTTTAACATGATAATTACCTTCTTTAAATCTGGAAATAAGTATATGAATAACAATCAGTTTTTTACATACTTCAAATTGTAAAGAAATACAGAACAGGGCTAATAAATGTAGCAAACCCTAAACACTATATTTTTTGGAATTAATCAAATTGAGAATCATTACAATTATAATTCTAGTGGTTGAGAGGTTTGGCCTACCATATTATTCAAATGATTTAACTGCAGAAAATTTTTAAAAGTAAATGTTGTGATTTTAAAATATTCTTTTATATAATTGTGTAATAAAAATTAATTATCAAGGTAGCTCAGAAAATTTTACAATTATTTTGCTAGAATTAAAACTGAGGGCACTTGAGCACTTTAGGAACAAGTTCAGTGTTTTATGGTTATCAGCCCAAGCTTATGAGTGAGGTTGTTCCACTAATAAAAAGCTAACTTTCCTGATCTTTTCCCACTTGAAGACAGGTGAAAAGGAAATACCCCAGAGACTAGAAGTGAAGGCTGTAGCTGTGAGAATTCCTTCCTAAAGTTCCCAGCCTGGCCTCTAAACAAACCCAAAGCAAGTCTAGTTCCAGGAACATCAAATAACTGCAAACTCTTTATGAATCAAAAGCTGCAGGATTAGTACAGTTTTATTCTCAAGCAAAGCACTTTGTTCACCCCATCATAGCAGGTAGTAATGCTTGCTTTGTTTATGGAATCTAAAACTCTGTGGGTTTGGACCCTGGTGAAGTCAAACTAAAAATTGTGCTTGAGTTAAAATCAAATTAGGATCACTATGCTTTCATGAATGTACATCTTTAAATAGATTTCAGATTCCTGTGGCTAGCTTCCCCAGACTAAATGAGCTGCCCTTGGCAAAGGACTGGAAAATGGAAGAGGAAGTGAAGGCTTTAAAGCATTTGTGGTTCCCCTCTCTCCAAGCTGGCAGCCAGTCAATCCGGTTCCAATGCAGTGTGCTCGGATGCCCCTGGCCTCCAGGAGCGAATCTGGCAGCCAGCAACTGATGCAGGCAAAAAGGCAAGAGCTACTTGCTTTCGCATGTGAGAACGGGGCATGAGAGGCAGACCTGGGCTAAGATCCCGGCCTTCTGCCTAGAAGTCATCTATTTCTCTGACGGAAGAGCACATTATGAATCTTTTTGTTTGTGGAGAGTGGATTAATACTTACATTAGGAAAAAAGATCTTACTGTAAACTGAATACCATTTTACACAGGTTTATGAAGCAATTTGGAGGGACAGAAGATCAACAAGAGGATTTGGGAAGGAACAGATCACATGTGAGGGTGCTCATTAAAACTGATGTTAATGGTATAAGAAGGTCATGTAGTTGACAATAACTTGCATTGCTTATAACTTAATGTGCAGAGAGCTACAGCTCGTATTTGACAAATGAGTGCTGACTATAATGTACTTTATTTTGAACGCCTTGGTCTCTAGGAGCATCTAAGAGGACAGATGTTTAAATGTACTGAACATGATGACTCCATAAGTTAATGAAAGCTTTCATCTTGTGAACCTATGAACAGCAAGGCCTCAGGGTCTAAAGTTTAAAGTGAAGTGGCATCACATCTAAAAATCTCACCCTCACCCTACTTGCCTCAGTGTCTCCATTCATACGGTAAATATTTTTATATAGTTACATACTTCTACATAGTTTGTATATACTTTCAATTGTATTTGAAGATACTTCAGATATGCACAGAAAAGAACAAAAAAATATGTGATATAAAACAACTGCGTACAGTTGTTTTTAACCTCCATCTGCTAAACTAAGAAAAAGTGTGCTGTCTCTTGTCTACAAACTGTAACCAACACATCAGTGCAGTGTTTATTGTCCAAATCTGTGTGCGGAATCTTACAATGAATCCTAAACCCCTTTTGTCTGAAGAGAGAAAAAGGAATTGGACACAGCTTAATAGACTGCCCACTGATTTAAGGAAACTGAAACAAACCGTTTAAATAGTTTTCAATGGAAATTAGTATACACATTGACACAGAAGTTTCTCAATATTTTGGAATATATATCTCCATGGAAGTAAAAAAAAAAAAAAAAGGAAGAAAAAAGCTAACTATGAAATAATGTTTGAATTTAATAAAAAAATGAATGAGCTTGTCAGAGTCACAACCATTCCTCTGTCCTTCACAGGCAGAATATAGACACAGAAAAACAATCTTGAAGCAAACAAAGTAGCTTCAGTCAGATTCATAGTCTCCCTCGCACTTTTTTTCCTTTAAACTTTATTTATTCTTGGGTTTATCTTTCCAAGGGCTTTTAAAAGGTTTGAACGATGATTTGAAAACACAGAAGAGTCAATAACTAAGCAAATGTCTTCTTGTGGCAGATATAATTCTTCTTGAAGGTTAAAGCCAAAAGCACTATGATTTGTAAGTTAAATTCCTTGGTATTTTTGCTATACTTCTTATTTATTAGCTGTTTTTTCAACAGCAATGACCAAGGGATTTTCAAAACGGAGGTATGAGCACATAAAACAAGAAATAAAATGCAATTTCTCTGTAAAGAAATCCTTCAAACCAATTTTTTTAATTTAGGGTATCAAGTTCCTACATTTCATTCTTCAGAGCAGAAAGGTTAATGAAATATTGCAGATAGGCCATTACAAAATGTTTTCCTCCCTCCACAAGGATGATTTTTTGCACCATACAGTGCATTGTGCAATGTTCCGTTCTGATGCAAACTAGGGATTTCTGTGGCTGTGGGGCCTCTAGTTGAGTGGGAGAGCAAGAAAATCCTCTGATGATTTTGTCAAGCAGGATCTGTTTCTGCCAAAACAGAAATGGCCCCTGCTCAAACTCTTCCCCACGAATCAAAAACCATATGGACTTTTTTACATACTTCTGTTGTATAATAAGTTATTTTTCTGCTGAATTCTGTCATTCTTTCCTCTTTGGTGATTATGTATCGCAGCTCGCATCCTTCTACCCAGTGATCTCAGTTTATTCCTATTCAACTACCATCCACAAGATGCTTAGCATTTACATGCATCTTTTTCCACTCTGGTAGTAGGAACACATGGTCATAGGAAACTACAGGCTTTGGGCCTCTGCCCAGAGCAATTTAACTGGCAGAGTCATCACATACTGCAGATAAAGACAGCTGAGCGCATAGAGTGGCTACGACTTCATAACTTGCAGTGTTAGCTGATACACCTTTGAACTGCACACAGGGCAGTGAAATGCCTTTGTGAATTAACTCCTGACTGTTATTTCCAAAACATGCTTGGGTCCCATTAACACTCTCTAAACTCTTGTTTTTTAAAACAAATTAAGCTGATTTTATCACGGAAAGGAACACAAAGCCTCTCAAACCACATCTTTTTCTGTGCTTCTTTAATATGGAGTCTACTAAAGCCGTTTTATCAAAGGAAACTTTTAAAATAGACTTGTCAGCTGTTTATGCCAACATTGACTCTAAAATTAATTTTCATAGTTGAATCACACATCTCAAAAGAAATTGAAAGTGATGGAAACAGTGCTACAAAACCAGTGGGGTTTGCAAGCCTAATTTGACTGTATCATATATAAAATCATTCTCTCCACGTTCAAACCCCCCAGTGGAGTTTAAGTTCCACCAGCAGAAATCAGCATTGCTTTATTGGCTTCATCAGAGCTACACTGGCTGACTCCCATTCAACTCAAATCTGAGAAAGTTTAGATAATTCGTTAATGTAAGTCACTTATGTCCTTCAAGAGTTTTGCTGTAAACTGATGGACGCCTTTCATTCCTGCTTCAGACTTTGGTTATTGTTGTAATGGGCAAAATACCAGCGTAGCTGGATAAAATGTTCAAGTCACATCCCTAATTGTTTGTTGCATTTTATAGAGATGCACGATGCCTAGTCTACAGTACCCCACCTTTATCTCGGTACCTACTTTAGTTGCTAGATCATAAAAGATCATGAAAATCCTTCACTAACAAAGGAAAGACATTGCATCTGTTTTATGACTTGCAGCTTTGATGCAGGCCTGGGAGGCTCATTAGTAGAAATTAATTCGTAAGTTGTGGAAAGTTTTCTTGTCATTTCAGTCAGATTAGACAAGAGTCTAACATCAAAGTAGGGCTATGAATATGTATTTTTCCCAGAGTTCTGTAACTGTTTAGACTGATGGGTCTCTTATACAAACTCCAGACCATAATTCAACTTGGTAGCGGTTTCTTCTATTATTCAATGCTTTTACCATAAACACAAATATTTTACTCCAGTTTATTTTAAACTTTTTTAATGTGAAAGAAAGACTTCCTTAAATTTGATTTATGGTTCAGATTAGTAAAATTAGATATTTATTGGCTTGACTGAAATAATGAATACTTTATTTGCTGAATTAAATGCAATCAAAGAAACTATCCAGACTCCTCATTCGTTAGATCTGAATCTTGTTTACAAAATCATGTGAGGAAGGTACTGCGTTTATGGGATGAAAGTAATTGAAATTTTAGTAGTAACTAGCAAATTTTCTGTCTTGGATGGGCTTAGGTAATATGTCTTAGACAATTATCAATGGAGGCACTGTGTTAGACTGTTATGCTCCTACAAACAGCAATTAAAAACCTCAGATGTCAAGTGTCATACATTTTGACGGTTTTGTCCTTAAAATAGGTAACAGGATCTGTAACTTTCCTAGGTGCTAATCCTAAGAATGCAAAGCAAGCATCCATTCCTCTCCTTGGCTTTGTGATGAGTTGTCAAAATCACGTATTTGAAGTCCTTAGACAGAGAGGGCACGCAAAAGTGTACACAGGCTTTGAAAACGTGGCCCAAGCCATTTGACTTTTGTCACTTTGCCAAAGAATGCTAGCTATTTTCAAAGGCTATTTACAAGTCAGAGGAAGTTCCCACCAGATTAGAACTGCTTTAAGGAAAAGTTAAAACCTGGGCCAAACTACTCCGCAACACAGAATCTTTTTAATCTGCACATACAGTTCTTACGTCTATAAAAGGAGTTATTTTTTGATAAGGAAACTGAATGCATTGAACCTGCATGGTAACATGTCTTTGTCAAAGGCTGTTGTTACAGTCCCTGTGGTTGGTAATGTAAACAAAGTGCTGTAGGTCTCTTTTGATGAAAGATTGGTCAAATAACTATCCTTTTGCTGGGTAGCGGCAAATGCTTTGGAGAGCAGTTGTAAAGATTCTGGTATCATTTTACTGTGACCTGAGAAATGAAATGAACCGGCTAAAAAAACAATAAGTAAATTCGACCTGCCTTTAGTCGTAGGCAAAATGTTATGTAGTGGAACTTTATTAATCTAACTCTAACTTTAATTTTTTGTTCTCTTCTATATCTTCACCAATGGTAAAGAAACAAAGTCTCTGTGATTCATAAAACAAGTTGGAAAAAAAAAAAAAGGAGACATTTTTGTAACTTACTGAGTGCTTGAAGCTCTAGTAATTTAGCTCTACTAATTACAGTCCTTGTCCATGTAGGACAATTTACAGTAAGGATGTTGAACATATCTTGAATGTATGACATATGAGAAAAACGAGTAATTTCAAAGGTGAATCAAATTTCTTAAATAACTTGTATACTCTAGCCACCAAAAGAGCAATTACTTCTGCTTATATCTGATAAATAAAATTTTAACTATGGTAGAATGCACAAGAAAAATAAACAGAAACACACTGAAATGTATGTATATATAAGAATACTGTATTGGGAAAGTGCAAACCACAATTTTTGATTGAAGTCAATTAAATGAAAAAACACAAATTCTTGGGAGATCTATGGAGCCCAAGACCATGGGCTCAGAGTCTGAAGTTGTCTTCTCAAGCATCTTAATTTGAACACCTTGAAACCAAAGTATTCACATTTACTATCCATTCTTGAATATTCTGCTCACTCTAGAAAATCCGATTGTTCTTGATCAATTATCACAGAAATATAGAGCACAAACCTTATTTAAACTCCAGATATTGAATCCTCTTTTACTTTGGAGCTGTTTCAATTCTGTGACTAAACAGCATAGTGAAAGCTCATCTCTTGTTTCATCCTTTGGTTAAATATTAACGAATGACACATAAAGTGTTGAAACTTTATGATAAGGATGAGAAGAAGTGTATATAAATGTACAAAGGAGCTTTTTGCAAAAGGCATCATTAAATGAATTCTGAATGTTGCAGAATTGTTATGTTACAAGACCGTCTGAAAATTAAAAGCTTGAAAATAGTTGGTAAGAAAATTGTGTTCTGTTATTTCTCTCACCGCTCTCATTAACATACTCACCATCTCACAGCTAGAAAGATACACTGAATATTTATCCACCACTTTCTTTTTTCATCTTCTTGCTTTTATCTGATTGTTCAATTGCCATCATTCGATGTAAATGGCAAAGGGCTTCCCCTCCTTTTTAAAGTTTTTTGAATAATAATTTTACTCCATTGGGATTCTGTGCAATGATTTTAACTGAGGGAAAATACTGAATTCCATACCAATGCAAATTCAAGCTTGCAAATCAGCGATTAAGCAGTGGAAGTCTATTTATAGTATATACAAGATCACTGGAAAAAGTTCTGTTTCAGGGAAGTATACTTTTTCTGAGAAAGTTGCCTAACACACTAATTTTTACTTTTACACATTGTGTAATTAACATGCATAAATATATTTTTTATATAGGAAGGTCATAACTTTTTAATTAAAATTGAGCAGAGAGAATTATAACACAGGATTATTGTTTTGTTAATTTCTTAAACTGTGCAAAATGCAAACAGTGGAAGACTTTCAATATAATCCTTCAAGTCTAAAATATAAAATATATTCTCTTTAAAACAGGCACATATTTTTTTATGATTTTTAGGCCAAATTCTGATTTACAATTCTATTTACGTCAGTGTAATTACACTATTGCTAAGTTGGGACACAAGGGCTTCAGGCTGTATTGTCTCTGATGGGCTTAGAACAAACCTTAGCAGCTCAGGTAGAGCAATCCCTGCTCTCTGCTCTCATCTAGAAACATCCTCTAGGTGTTTAATATCTCTTTATCTCTCTTTCAAGCCGAAGAGAGCCTGCTCTTCACCCGTTTCAACCACACTAATCTAATAAGCACATTCTCCACCACAAATCAAGATGTGTAATGGAGACTTTTGAATCTGGAAGAAAAAGCTGACTCTCGCAATGAGTGCATGGCAACGCTCTAAAAAGATCTTGTCAGCACATTGGCTGTATTTATCTGGGCAGTTGTTCCAGGATGAATCATTTGCGTATAGGAGTACCCGTGTATCTCTATGTGCATGTCTGTTAGGATATCATTCTGTTACTGACATTCGCATTAGCGGAATCTTTGTATTTCTCATATCCGATCTTATTTTACCTCATTCTGCGGTAAAGCTAAATTGAAGTCTTGCATTTGTCATTTTGCCACCAAGACTCACGGTCTAGCTCATCTTTGTGGAATTAAGTCACAAGCAATTTTTACGCAAGTTCTGATTCCTGCGCTCGCAATTTTCACCATGAAGTGAGATAATGTTCTCAGATTGTCAGTATTTATGCCTAACCACCTCAGTGCTGTTTTCTCCCCCTTTTATAACATATAATGGAGATTACCTACTGCAAGATGCACTGGTTCAGAAGTCACCGTTCTTTCTCTGCACTAAAGAAAGCATTTGTTTAAAAGCTACTTTCCCCGCTCAAAACATCTTCCACCGACATGGAGAGTAATAAGCACAGAAAAGCACTTGAACCACAACAAACGGTGAAAATCACAATCTAGAACACGAGGAATCACAAGTGCTGTCTTTGTATCTTATATGCTAACTTATTCTTTACTAGAAAGAAAGTTGCCTGAAAATATGACTAGGAGCCTTACGTGGCCATTTGCAAAGTGAACAATACCTGCCTCTGCATAATTCTAGGAATTATGGAGTGTATTCCTTAAAAACTGTATATATTATGCAAATATCAAGCTATTGTTGGTGGGAGTGGGACCAGAGGATGCTTTTAAAAAAAATCATTCCACTATGGTAGGAATTCTTTTTAGACTAAGAAATTCCATTTTCTGAAAAGGATCAGAAACAAGAATGACTCTACAGATTTATGGCTCTTCATAATTAAACACAATTTGCCAACGCAATGTCACACGGAATAGCTGCAGCATAAATCAGATTCCAATTTTAAACATATTTTCTATCTTCAAGTCAATACATTTTGCTCAGATGCTCAGTAGGTTATGTCCTTATGTCTTCCTCAAGAGACAGAGATTAAGGCCAGGTCAAAGTCCAGTATTGTAACTAGATAAGATATTAGGTAACATTTATTTTTGTGTCTATCCCTCAGTAAGGAAACAGATTTAGCTGAATAGCATTTCTGTTCCTATCCCATCAGACTTTGAACCCCTGTGAAAAGTAAATTCCGCATGTTAGGAATATTTGGAACCACACTCAAGAAG
Organism: Rissa tridactyla; assembly: GCF_028500815.1. NCBI lineage: Eukaryota > Metazoa > Chordata > Aves > Charadriiformes > Laridae > Rissa > Rissa tridactyla. The sequence continues at coordinate 19,052,012 of NC_071472.1, read as the reverse complement.
CAAGGAAAACAGACTGTCATAAGCAACATACACATTGTATTGAGAGAGCCATTTTTAAAATATGAGAACTCTCCCTGCTAATAGGAAGCTCACTATTAACTTTAGGTTAGAAGTTAATCTTCAAGAACCATTAAACGTATCAATGACAACCATAACATTAACCCTGTCCTACCATCTTGTTGGAGTAATTCTTGGAATTCCCCCAAGTAGCAGGAGAAAACAGGCACAATGATGCTTCTACATTTTAACACTTGCAATGATTTTTCTTACACTATCCCCTAAAAGGTGCATTTCCAAATTCAAAGATATACATTCTGTACTCTTAATGTCCTTATGACGGTTATCATAAGCAGAAAAAATGAGGAATAATTGCCTCTATTTGCGCAAAGCTGGCATGCAGCAGTCATTGCCAGTTGATGAGCAATTGTTCGTGTGGCATCAACAAGTATTTTAAAAATGTTCATTTCTGGATTCTTAGACCAGGATCCTATCTGATCTGTGGTTGATCTATTTTCTCTGCTTGTTACCGGGGTGATGAATATCTTGAGCTGGGATTTTGTCTAATATTTTTTTTTCTCAAAATAATAATAACACTATAGAAAATAGTATGTTAGACTTCCCATTATAAACCAGAGTTGCTGAAGCAAGAGGGGATTTTATTTGTAAAGTTCAATCATATATTTTTATCAAATACAAACTATAATAATGAAATGTTCCTATAAATGTCAGCACTTTATCATCCTTACACTCAAAATCCTTTAAAGAAAAAATAAAATGAAGCACACAAAGACAAATGTTGAGCTTAGCCAGATGTGAATTTGCAGTCAGCATTTTATGGACCAAATACCATTTGAACAGAACAGTAGAGAAAATATTTTAAGATTTTTTATTTAAACTAAATAAAATATTTATGCAGAAGAATTTCTGTGGAACACAAAGGCAAGCATTCATCAAGTTTTGCTGCCTGTTTTCCTCAGCTCAGTATTATGGTAAGTAAAACTGTATGAGTCACAGACCAAGAGCTTCATACATGTTTAGTTATGTGGGTGGATCCTCACGTTGATGTTGCCTTGCTGCAGCCAGCTGTCTGTGTAACCTGTGGAGTAATCGCTGATAAACTCAACATAGTCTCCTTTGCCTGCATTCCTGGGTAGAACCTGTGTGTCATCTACTACAGTACAGAGATCCCCTTCTTAATGCGATGGAAAGCTTTCTAGAAAAAATTTGTACTACTAAAAAACTGCAGTTCAAGGTAAAGGAAACTGATTACAGACTTGTATTTCTCTGTAGGCAAAGGTCATGTATCCAACCTGCCTCTTCTAGTCCACTTCCCTTTCAGGCTTTTGACAATTGCTTGCCTATATTTTGTATTTGTAAAAACATGAATGAAAAACAGATTTTGTGGTGGTTTGAATGCAAGTTGGGATATTACTGAGTCAAGACTCTGTTCAGATACTGTTTTCACTGTGGGACAATGTCAATTGCCTTAGCCTGGGTGAGCCTTTACTAGCTGAAAAGATAGTCCATCTAAATGAAACTGTATTTTTTTAGACTTGAGTCAGCCTGGGTCAGGCAATACTTAATATTGCTTCTATTGAGTTACTTAGGTTTTCCTCATATTATTTACTAATGTCCTACTAAATGTATTCTCAGATCCTTCCTGTTTATTTTCTTCTATTGTTTTCCTTCAGTTCTTCTTTCTCTGCATTATCTCCACCATTAAAAATAAATTTCCAGTATTTGCTCCTATCTGCCACTCATGCAAATCTCTTTTCTTCTTCCCCATCCTGTATTTCCTTTTCCATTTTCCTGGTTCTGAGATTTTGCCATTCTTTCTTCTTTTGCTTCTTCTTTTGAGTCTTTTCTTTTTTTCAAAGTCTTTTTGTCCACCTTCCCGATATCTGCACTATGAACCCCTTACGCAATTCAGAAGGGATAATGGGATTATTGCAGTTGGTGCGCTGCCTTTCCTTCCCATCCTAGCCCACTTTACCCTTTATTTAATGTGAGCAGGTGGCACTTACTCAGTAAATCATAGGAGAGAAGACACTGGAGAATGGCTGTCAGGGTTGCAGACAGAAAACTGTTGTCAGTTCTTGGCAGCGTGCTGAATATATTCGCAGTTAAAGGTAACCCATACAAAGGCACAGGTTTCAAAAAAGAACTTCACCCAAAAATCCCAAAGGTAACTACGGCAGTGTTCTTGGGTTCCGGTCCTGTTGCTAACTGACATAACTTCACTTTCAGTAATGAATCCCAGGTTAATGCCAGCTTGGGATCTGGCCTGAGGTTTGTTCTAGTGAGATTTTGCCAACTCCCTCATTTCCTCCATGCACAGAGTATGGTGAGCATAGCTGCCTTGATAACCCCCAACAGTTGCTCCACAGATGGGTTCTGACTGTGTAGGAGGTCCAACCAAAAGAAAGTGCTTCTCAGAAGGGCAATAAGCCTGCACAGAGCTCTGTATTTCTCTGCTTCCAGGTTGCTAAATAGCTAGTTCCCAGTTAGGCAGTTTGGGAAGAGCGTAGGTATTTCTGCCTGACAGCACAGAGCCCTGTATAAACCGGGGAGGCCAAGCTGCACTGCAACTTTCTCCACTAATACCTGCTTCATGCCCTGGTTTCCATGGGCTGGAAATGCAGGTGCTCTAGCCAGAAGGTAGTCAGGGCACAGTCACAACAGTTTACACCCGTGGTCTCTGAATACTGGGGGAGGGCTGCGGGTTTGTCAGCATTAGCAGTATTAACATTAGTCCTCAGAGTAAACAGTCTCCTCTTGTTACTCAGACACTGATCTCCAAAGTACTATTCCTGCCTTTAAAGGTATGGAGAGCCACCAATTCTTTTAAATAAGCTTTGTCAAGATTTTTCACCCACTCAATTAACTAATGTTGAGGATTTTTGTTGCTACTTGCTTTGGCAGTAAGTTTCTTTTAACAACAAATCCATGCAAAGCCCAAAACCTCATAACTGTGACTCCTATGGCACTCCTAAACCAAACTGTATGTGCGTATTCTTTCTAACACAAGCATTCCCTCAAGGCACTGTTTACTGTAGCGCACAAGTCATGTTTTTTTTAAAATTTTTTTGACAACTGAAATTTGCAGGTTATTTAAACTAGGGAAAGAAAAATATATTTCCCAGCGTCTTTGGTTTTTGTACAGGCAGCAAAACCCATTGTTAAAAGAATCATTTGTTTTACAGGTGAAAACAGTCCTTTGAAGTGTTTTAATAAAAAAAAAAGTGGTTGGAGAGCCAGCAGGACCCGTGTGTAATACATTCCTGATCTGTGCATTTGTGACCTCCAGGGCCGATTATTGTAATTTATTTTACCTAGCACTGCTGCCAGGTGCTTGGGGAAAAACCCTCCAGTTAGCCCCAAAGTAACAACTTGTTTCCTCAGGAAAACAGGTCAAAATGAACCCGTCATCTCAATACTGTTCTGCCTGTGCAAGCTTCTTGGGGATAGATACTAGTTGTATGTCTCTGCCCTCATATTGGAAGATCTATCTGAGAAATCTCCTCCCAGCCCATAACCACTGACTCTCACAAGCAACTGTTTCTTGTCATAGTTAAATTGTGGACGAATGATGGGGGGAGGTTTGTGGATGTGAAAGACAGCTGCTGTACAACATGGTCTCTCCTATTTTTTAGCCTATTAGGGGAAATAGCACATTAGGGGAAATGGTTTGGCACATGCTTGCACCTACTACTCTGACAACTTCCACTCTGGGAAAATATAAAGAAATGTAGAAATGACCGTAATGAGCAAGCTATTGCTAATAATACTGAGCCTCATGCTGGAACCAGAGGTGTCAGCGAGAGAGTTTGTTGTTGCTGCCATTTGCCAGTGACTGCAGTCAAACAATGTTTTCTTTCTGTGTACTTGTATCCTATAAGAAGGATGTTCCAGCAACATCACAGTAACAGAGTTGATATTCAGCATGTGACACGATGAAATTTATTCTTACAGTTTCACAAGTTTACAGCAATCAACATTATGCAACAAGCTTATATAAACTAGTGCCATTCTATCAATTTTAATATATTTATACACTGTGGGTACAGTTTGTCGATTTAGTCTAGGCAGAATTATTTAATTTCTCATAAGCTAATAATGAGTTCTGTATTAGCTACTGTATTTTATTAGTGTGAGACATGTCTTTTGAAGGATCAAGGCCAAAACCACAATTATTATTTCTTCTTATCAACATTCAGCTTTCACAGGCAATTACAGCTTATGCATATTTTATAACAAGCACTTGGAGCACATGCTGATTATGTAGTACTTGCTCAGTGCCTTGTAATATCCAAGAATGCTTATGGCAGTATACAGTATTGTGGGATCTTACAGTACGAAAGAACCCTTTTCCCTCTAATCACTTACAAAACGCAGTGTTTTTTGCTTGGCGACCCTGCTATATCTTGTTTGCTTCAATTATTAAAGGTGAGAAGAAAGGCTAAATATTTCTGCTTACATTTCTTATCTGTATGTTGACACTGCGTCACTGTGTGAAAACAGAACCGCAGCAGAGGAGCTGCCATGTGGAGAGACCTGCGGTCCCTCCAGTATCCAAACGTGTAGCCTGGATCTGTTAATGACCGATTCCAGATACCTGAGCGAACCAAGCGAGAAGCCATAGAAAAGTAAAGTCTTCATCTTGATCTCCAACAGCTAGCTAGCAGGCAGCTTTTGCTTTGAAAAATGAATGCTTGTAAGTCTCAAAACGGTATGGTCCTATCTAATTTATCCCATCTAATCCTCATTTTTGCTATGCATATAAAATCTTTTCTTCACCAGAGCTCAGAATGTCCCCAGTAAACTGTGAGAAAAGAAATATGTCTACAAGGTGTGTTGTGTGATACGCAGCATCTGAGGCAGCTGAGGGTCCTGTGGTACCAGCTTCCTCGCTGTTTTTGGATCCTGACCCATCTCTTACAATGAAAAATTGCGGTTGCATGGCATTATTCTAATCTTCTCCAATTTTGCCTCAGACAAGGATTTTTCAGTGTCAGTGAATCCACATCTGCCCCTTTAAGGCTTCTTTCCATCTTCTTCGTGCTGTCTCAGCAACGTTGCACAGAAAGAACTGGAGCCAAGAACTTGGATCAAGATGTGTAATCGTGTTTTGAATTCTACTACGCTTTTGGCTTTGGTAGTAACGCATGGCTGTGGGTTCCACAGTTTAATCATAGAATTCATTGTCAAAGTCATCATGAAGATCAGCAATTTAATGAGATTCTAGCCAAGCCCAGGAAGCATTTTAAAAGTGTCAGTGATTTTTGGGAAGGTTTTATTTAAGAAGCAATAGTTTTTCAAGGAAAGCTTTCATTTATCTTTATCCAAATTCAGTTTAACATTCTACTTTCTTCTTATGGAACTCCAGCTTAATGCTTTTGAAATGGAGAAACTCTGAAAACAAATGAAGATGTTTTTCTCATTACCTGGGCACAAAGTGGTGTTTTGCCTATTCTTTCCTGCTACTTTCAGGGGCAAGGGCGAATCCCTGACCCCTTTGAGGACGATGGCAAAGGTTTCAGGGACTTTAATGGAAGTTTTCCAAGACTTAATTTACGTGAGAGAGCTGCATGTGAGTGACAAAAATGCTAGAGACGAGTAAATGAAGCCATTCAGCTGAACACCTCTGTATGCACATAAATGCCATAAAACTTCTCTTTTTTTTTTTTGACATATGGCTTTAAAATTCAGCTACTCTACCGAAGTTTATGGCAATATATTTCTGCTCATCATGTGTTCTGTGGGAGTTCTCCTCGGCAGTATTTTAGAACTTTTAATGTTCACAGTCTCCCATGAAAATGCTTCTTTTAAGACTGAAGTTTACTTCGCTATCAAGAAAAGCAAGAACTCTAGCAGACAAAATCTGCTGAATTCCTTTTTAACTCCAGAGAAATCTCCAAATACATGGGCAACAGCTTCAAAATTTAAGCAGAAAATTTGACTTGTCAGTTCAGCAGCAATCTGCTGTCTTTATCTTTTAAGGACACATCTTGAAGGAAATCAGTAACAAATACCAAATTATAATTTTGGTTTGAAACTAGAGCTTTATACTTCTTTCACACTGCATGATGGCTTTAAGTCTTTATATATGAGAGCTGCTGTCTTAGAAAACTAGGGTTTTGGCATGGATTCCAAAGGGCAGAATTTCTGTATCCCTGTTATGCCAGTGTTCTCCTGAAACATGTGGCTAATTTCACAATGAGATTATAAATTGTGGGCTTTTTTCTAACCTGTGGTACAATTGAATCAACTTCCCTGTGAAAACCAGCCGTTGGAATGCCGATGCGTTTGTCGCTTGCAGGGTTGGGCGAATGCAGTCACAGCCGTTCAGCTTTATCATGACAACACACAATTCTAGTACGGCACATATTACCAATATGCTTCAGAAACAGCTTGTCTCATCTGAAATCCTCACTGTGAAGAAGAAGGTATGTATTTATTAATTCATTGTCAAAGGAGCAGACTTAAAATCTATCTAAATTAACGCATAGCTTACAGTCTCTTGTGAATAACTGAATAACTTGGTTCAATGTTAGGTCACAGTGGAACATAGACTGTAACAGGAATATATAAAAGCTCTGAAGGGAGCAAAGAGACTTTATTCTGGAATGGTGAGCATCGTTGCCAGAGTAACATAAACCTTGTGTGTTTTCACAAGGAAATGAGTCACTTGTTTCTGTTGGCCGGAACTCTGTTTTCTTTTAATTTCATATTTTAGTTGCCTAATATAGTTTGAAAGAACCCTAGGGTTGCAGTCTTTGGGCTAAGACACCTTGTTAATTAAAGCAGAGTAGAAGGGTAGCGTAGTAATTACACAGAATCATGAAAAATTGATAGTAAATATGACATTATCACATCGTGTGAAGGAAACCTTGATCCCTTTGTCGTACAGTTCTGTGAACTATTTATGAAGTTCTGAAAAGAAGATTTATTTTCATGTGTGTGATGTTTATACCTGTATGTATACTTACATCTGTGGCTTGTGTTCTTTGTGAAACTAATTTGCAAGTTCCTCCTTGCAACTGTGAGTCTCATAGTTAACTTAAGGACATAAAGCCCAGTTGTCATCAATGAACAGACTATGTTAATGTTAAAGATGTTGGATCAGATCCATACAAACAGTGGGGCACTATTTCCTTTCTTTGGACCAGCAACTTGGAACCAGTAAAGATTCTTCTCCATTTTCCCAGTGTTACGGCAGCACTGAGTATTCCCGTAGAGTGTCACCCCTTCTTGGTGAGGCGTCCTCACGAGACTTAAGATCAGCGCAGCTCAGTCCTAAACCACTTTCTATTTTCTCTTCTTACAGCTCCAAGCTGCCGAGATTGTGCCAAGCAAAATAAGTAACACAGACTGTTTGAGCAATTCTCAGCTACAGTGGAGTCTCTGAAGGAACATAGCTGGCTGGTACAACATAGACTACTTTATCCCATATGTAATTTGGGCAGAGACTCCATATAGCTCCCTTCACTACTACAGCCTTAAATGGAAGTAGCAGAGACTAAGGGCCAAATATATTCAGTTGAGAATTAAAGTATATATTATGACCTTTTTTTGATGGCATAAATCTATATGCATAAACATTGCACACCTGTGCCTGTGTATGTGATAGTTCAGACATATAAGCATATTTTTAATTTAGTGTTTGCATATGTGTATGGGCGTAGTAGATAATCATGCACTTACTGCATCATGCGTCCCAACAAAGCAAATTCCTATTCCCATTGGTAAAGATTCTTCAAAAAGCAATGCTTTATGCTTAGATGGAAACACTGGGAAACACTGAAAAGATCCTTAATCTGTCCTATTCCAAAACCAGTGTTTGCATGCATATTCAGACTCATATGAGAATCGCAAAACCAAAGTTTATAAGTAAAATGGAGGCATGCTTTCGACAACCTGACTAAAACATAAGCAAGTGTTTTTAAATAATTTCAGTGGGGAGCAAAGAAGCAGAGAAGCTAATTGAAACTTAAAGGTCATCTACTGTGATTGACTCAGGGAAAAAAAAGTCCTGGTCTCGCATTAAGAGTTTAGACACAGGTAGCTAGTTAGGACTTTCTGGGCATGTTCAAAGTGCTGTAAATCCCAAAAAGCACAGCAGATGATACTCAGATATGTATAAGTGTAACTGAAGTGAATTGGTGACTGCAGCATTGAGTTTTGTTTATTTTGAAATGTATTATGCAGAATAATTAGGGATTAGGGATGGGTTAGAGAGAAAGTGCAGAGAAAACAACTTAAAATATTTGGAATATATCAAACGCCTTGTCTCCTTTACACAGAAGACTAATTATCTTTTTCCTTACCAAAAAAGTGGTTTAGCATATAAAAATAGGTAAAGATACAAACTGAGGAAATAAATACCTTGTGTACAAGTGCTGGAGACTGGTCTTCTCTAACAAAGGGTTATCGCAGATGAATGTGGACGTTTAAGAGCAACATAAACTTGCAGTCCTTGTCAAAGATAACTATTGATTTCATTGTGTTTTCCGTTCAATGACTCTGACCTACCTGATCTATGCAGTTGATGTACCTAAGTATTTTGACAGCTGCAGGCGAGTTTGAGTACCTTGAAAAGAAGATGCTTCTGCTATAAATTGTAACCAGGGATTTTACTTTTTGGTTCTCCCACTCTCTTGTGTTCAGACAGGTGGAGGAGTGTGGAAAGTGCATAGCAAATGTCATTGTATGTTTACTAATCCTAATGAGCATTGTTATTCTGCTAATGATACATGCCCTACATTTTTCTTCCATGTCTTCCAGCCACAGCTGTTTCACATTTGTAATGAATATTTTATTGTTTCTGAAGAACTGCTGCTTCTGTGGAAATCCGCAGAAACATGGAGTCCATTCTTACAACACGGTCAAATAGTTCCTTTGACCATTTCAAAATAACAGGTCCAAAGGTCTGCGGCGCTCAAGATCAGAATCTTGAATTGAGTATGGATTCAGTGCCATGGGTATTTCGCCATAGGGGTTTTCAGATTTTGGAAACAGTTAACAAAAATTAAATAGAATAGGTACCATTACTGATACTTATGTTTAGGATCAAATTGTGTTCCTAACTGAAAAGCCTAAAAAAGAGATCTTGCAGACTCACCCTTAAAATGTCCAGTGAATATTTTTTACCTCAGGTCACAGCTGTCCCACCTACTATATTCAGTGTCCCTTCTATGCTTACATAAGTCATGACTCATGAGCACTGGGAAGAGAAATCTGTAAGAAATTTTTGCTGGGCTCTGTGCAGGTTTTGTCTTTCAACAGGTGTTCATTTTGAGGATGATGAAGATATAAGGAACTTTTTTCAATATTTTTGTGGGGGTTTTGTGTATTTTTTTTCTTTTCTTTTAGTAACTGCAGTCCTAAAATAGGAAGGTCATTCTAAATAGAATCTGTTGAGTTTCTAGCCATTAGAAAAATACATTAAGAAATGAACAAAACTTCAGCTCAGTGCTGGTCCCAAAACAAAGCACCATGTAATCTGAATGCATTTTAGTAGAACATACTATACTAGAATTCTATGAAAGATGTTACAAGCATTTACCTGCACGCACACGCCTATTTATCTAATTATTTTATTAGTGTTATCATAATGCCTTGGCTATTTAGTCGCAGATTAGATCTCCTCGTGGTAATTTCACTGCTTTTTGTTACACTCCCACTGTGTTTTCTGAGTACAATATTACCTGCTCTAGAAAGCTCATGATGCAAGTGAAAGGTGGGATCACAAATGGATACAGAAAGATGGAGCAGGAAACAACTGTAATTGAGATGACAGATGCTCCAGCACCGTCGCTGTAGGTGTTTCTGACTGTGCAGGACTGGGCTCAGAGCAAGCAGGCCCAGAGAATACCAGTTATGTGACTTTGGAATACTAACGTTCATCAACTTCAGTTTTGGGGAACATGATTCAGGCACTCTCGGGTTCTTTTCCATCCTGCTCTCAGTCATATTTTTCATGGGATACCACGTCTTCAGAAGCGTGTTGTTGCCTTTTTCCTAGTATCAGTATATCCTAGCCTAAAAAACTTCAAGCTAAAACTTGATTTTGCCACATCGTCCCTGAAAAACATTGCCAGCCTTGAAATATGCCATAGAGTGAAATTTTAAGTAGCCCTGCAAAACAAACTGATAAAACCTTGCCAAACTGTACAATAACTTATGCATGGTCTATACTGAGAATGAGCCTTTATTCCGGTTAGCAGTGCAGTTACATCAGGCAATGCCAACACGCAACATCACGCCTTGCCCCTCGCAGCTGACCCTTACTGAATATCTGAGTGAGCGCCCCAAGTACAAATTATAGTTTGAATCACCTAAACGAGGAGTTTTCACTGATATAATCATCCAGATGGCAAACAGCAGGAAAATGCACAACCTTAAGCAAACTAGTCTTCAGAAAAATCAAAAAGCCCCTTTAGAGAGTTTCACCTTCTCACAGCATCAAAGTGTTTTCGAGTTTCTAAATCATATTTTTTTAGGGCAGAGGTAAAAATAGGTAAATGCAGCTTCCAGAAGGAGCCCGGACTAAATAAGTTGTCAAAAAATTATATGAAGAACCACAGTATGTTCCATGGAATCAGTCCTCTGTGAATAAAATGTAATGCTTCCTGCATAGGCACGTGTCACCTTTGCATAGAGCTAAGCAATTGCTATAAATCATCTTACAGACAAGTACGTGTTTGCAGAATGTATTGCAGACGTTTTATGATTGGTCTTTTATGAGAATGAATGGTAACTTGAAGGAAATCAAGGATGTGTTAAATTAATACGGATCTCCCTCCTGTGTTGTCGTAAGAATTTATTTTAGCGTCTACAACTGTTGGCACATACAATACTCTTGTTTTCTGTGAAAATCTGCAGTTTGATGGTCAAATGGCGATGACTGTGAGCAACCTGCATATCTTTCTTGTTTCTTTCAGTGAGAGTTAAATTTCTGTCTTCATACTGTGGGATGTAATGTAAGACCAGCTATCACCTGGCACTCCAACATGAAGCCAGTGTAAAGTATGTGGTTTTAATTTCCACTCAGGATAAGCCACTGGATAAATTGCATCAGCTCTTGCACGCAGCCTGGTTTAGCCTGTTGTCTACATGCTTAGGTCTACAGTATTAAGTAAAGGGTTCCAGTGAAAATCAGGAGAGCATATTAATTTATCCTTTTTACCCTGTCATGTTTTAATCTGGTAGTTTTGAAAAAGAGGGAAGAAAAGATAATGTTGGAGAATTTTTCAGTAAAATGAACTTATGTGAGAACGAAATGTTTCTTTTCGGCCCTTGGGAACAGGCACGGGGTAAACATGGACAATACTGAGCAAAGCCTGGTCTACACTGACGGAACTGGGAAGCAGTTTGCTTTCTCTGTCATATAGTAGGCCTTTCATGTAATTAGAAGTTAGTCTTTCATACAATGTCTAAGGCAAAAGAGTGCTGCGAGTGTTTCCTAAGTTATGACTTCAGATGCTTGCACTCAGTGAAGTAATGAGCAGTTGAATTATTTTAAAAGAATGGCATTTCAGCAGACGATAATTCCTCATTTATGCACAGTATACTTTGCTTCCACGAAATCACACAAATATCAATTAACTAACCATTACAACACTTTGAGAGAAAGGAAAAAAATTACCATTCAAAAGTAAGAAATAAATCTGGCACAGAGATATAACTGCTGGCATGTCAGAACTTTGATAACACAATTTAAATTATTTTCTGACTTTACCAAAGAAATGAAGAAATCTTTATATGTATGTATCAAGTAGCCTTATATACCTTCATGTGTGAGAGTGCTCTGACTCACTCACTCCCTGTACATGACCCATGCCTATCCCAAGGTAGGAAATGTCATTTTAATGACGATAGTGCTTTATTTGCCACTGCATACGTGTACAAATTGCATGGCAGGGATGTTTTCTTTTTCATCAGCTGTGGTGAGCTGTATTTACGACAGCATTTACCATTGGGGTATCTCTGGAAAAGCTTCGCAGCTTCTGGCTTTGACACTATTCAGTGTGTCAAAAACTAAGTTTGAACACAGCTCCGAAATTCCTGCTGCTGCTAGGTATATACAATTCCTCTCTGCCTCAGCTGTACGGGTCGCGGCAGCGGGTCTGTCCTGCCCCAAGATTCCTAACAGTCTTATTAAAATAGAAAAGTTGACTCCAGCAGAGAGCTAATTATGAGGATGTCAGGCTCAGACACCTCCTACCTTTGGGAAACTTTCTTCATGCAGGGTGAAATTTCTGGGAAGAACTTGCAGCTCCTATCAAATCTTCCCTTAAGCTCAAGCATCTTCAGCAAGACTTCCCAGTCTCCGTAAGTCTGAATTCTCTTGAGATGCTTTAGAATAAGCTTCTCCTTGTCTGAGAAGTCATAAACAGGATAAACTGTGGGTACCTTAATTCACATACCACCCCGAAATGATTCTGCCCAGCACAGTTTGGATCTCCCCTGCTTTGTGTTCAGGGCTTAATGTGCAATCCGTTGAATGTCACAGAAGTCTTTCCGCTGATGCTAAAGTGATTTTGGATAGGGACTATCTATCTACTGTATCTTTCTCTCTAGAAACTGCACGATGTCAAAGAACTAGATAAACGGATTCAAACTATGCTTCACCTCAGGAGGCAGATAAATGCCCTGTTTCTTTTCAATATGAGAGGAGGAAATGTAGGAACATGAGATGGAAAAGAGATTCCCAGGATATTGAGCCCAGCCTTGTATTGCCATCAGTCACATCACATATTGCCCTCAGAAATATATCTATCTCTAGCTGCAGGACAGCAGAGGATTAACCCCTAGTGGAACGCTGCTCCAGAAATGTCACTCTATTGAAGGCTGAAGATATTCTTCTACTATCAAGGCTAATATTATTTATGACACTGTTCACTCCTTTTCTGCTCGTATCCTTTCCCCTAAATAGCTTGTTTTCCCACATACCCAGTCCTCTTAAAGAGAAAATTATCTTGAGACATACAGAACACCTAAGTCCTTGGCCAAACTTTGGCATGGTACAAATGCAAGTAACTCTTAAAGAAGCTGTAACCATTTACGATGCATATTAAGTTCATATAATAACTTTTATGTTGGTTTGTAAGGGGATTTCAAAAGAGGGTATTACCACAAAAAGCAAAAAAAAAAGTACAAGCAATTGTCGGTATAACACATTGTAAGACTTTAGTGTTACTGTAGTTTCTATTATAGTAATTGTAAAGCTAAAGCTAGTTATTCACATTTGCTTACACAACAGTTTCAAGTGCCTTCCGGATTTATGGCTCATCCAGACCTTGAATTTTAATCTTAATTTAGAAATTCTGTGACTGAGATGAGGTGAATTGGATGTTTTACACCTCTTTTGCTGTGTATTTCTTCTTTACAAAACTCAAGATAACTGAGCCAACTCAGATCCAGGAAGCAGGATGACAGGTGGTGCTGTGCCCCCGCTGGTTAGCTCCCTTCTTTATAATTATACCAATTATGGGATCCTAGCTAATATCACTTTATGTTTATTTTACTGTGCCATGTAGATAAATCAGCTTATATGCAGAACGAGTGCTAGTCTCCTTGCTGGCCACTTCATTGCACGATGAGGATGAATCTGTGTTGTATTTCCATGCAGTATAACATCAGGCTTTTTTTTTTTTTTAATCTCCTCATCCTTTTCATCTTCAATCTTTGTACAAATTATGAGATGTTTTAAACCGTGAACTTCTTAACTTCCTCCTGGTCCCTTGGACAGAACCAGTCTGCTGACTAAGGGAGAGTTATTAAATTTTTTTTTTCTCATGGTCAAGTCCGCAATTGTTCATTTCAGGGGTTCTTCACCGTTGCTTAAGAGGTAATGATGAAGACAAAGATGTAACTTAAGAAGTACTAATCACTATCTAATATGGGATAGCTGAAGCACTGGACCACCAATCGTACGTGGTGTGGCAATCCTCATGTTCCACATCTCCATATTTTTCAACATAGAAATTAATTGTTTGGTACAATGTTCCTGCTGTATAATTATGCATATAGTTATTGGGTAAAAAGCTGATTTCCGCTAACTAGTGGGTATGATACAAAAGATGGTTTTGCTAATCAGCTAATAAAACTGACATATGACATTTTGGATATTCTCTCCAGTTCTTGGATTGGACTGGAGTGTATGTTTCTAGTTTTATGGAACAGGACGGAGTTATCAAGCTCCCAAACAGTCTTGGAGCTGTTTGCTGTCCTCAGTGATTTATCAGTGACCTCACTTGTAGGTTGTCAGGGAAATAAAGGAGAACAAGAACTCCAGGTGAAAGCACTCTGTTTGAGAAACGTATAGCTTGCTGGTATGGTAAATTTGCTCAGGGGGGACTGGGCCCACAAGGATGCTGGGCTTAAATGGGACTGAATATTTACTTTACTGGAGATGTTGAAAAAGCTAAAGAATAGGTACCAGCAGCTCCTACCATTGCTAAGTCTTTCAGGTGGAAATAGTAGCGGCTAAGTAGCTTGCATAAAGAGGGCAAGTATTCCCTTTTCAAACAGCCTATAACATTTAGTCTGGGTTTATATTGGAAATTAAGTGTTTTAGAAATAAGTGTGAGGCAGCTTCTAATTAGACGTGTCTGAACGTGCTGCATAGTTGTGTGTGATTAGAATGCTTTCTTTTATTTTAAAAGAATGAAGTACTAATGAAAATAAGCAGCTATGGTAGTACTTGTATGCTTCATAATTTCAGGAAGAGTTAGAGCAATGCCGCATTCATTAATATTGAAGTTTGTCGAGAACCACAAGTCTCGGGATGCATGCAGAGAAGCCTGGCAGGGGTGTCCTGCAGGGAGTGATGTTTTGAGCATTTCTCAGTCCCAGCAACAGTCTGTCCCTGTGATGGAGGGAATACTGTCCATTGGACAAAGAGGGTAAAAGCCAATACCCGTTGAATGTCAGCCTGCAAGTGTTCTGCGCATTCATTATTTGGTGTGTTATTTTAACCCAAGACCAATGGCAGCTGATGCTAGAATTTCTGGCTGTGAACCTTGGGGATGAAGATTCAGTGTATATTTTTTACTGAGGCTGCTACCCTTGGGCAGTGGAGGAGGGGAGGAAGGCTGGCAGACGGCTGGGAACACCCCATACTGGTGTCTTATGTCATCCCAAAGGATCACCAGAGTTTTATGAAAGGACTCTTTTGTAGTCCTCTCAGCAGCAACGCAACCACTTTCAGAAGCAAGATATAAGTCAACAGAGCAATTTCTAATCAAGATTTACATAGTATAACTATTGATCCCAGGGTACCTTATCTGACTCTGCATCAGCTTAACAGAATTAATTTATTACGCTTGTTTTTCACGGAACATATTTCAAATCTTATTTGTGGAATGCACTGCCTTTTAATTGCTTGTAGCTTTTAGAATACATCTTTTTTTTTTTTATATATATATATATATAATGTCTCATTGCCAGTGTTATAGACTTCCTTGAGAAAAACCAAATCACAAAAATCAAAGGAGACATTTAATAACTTTTTAGATATGAGACCTGATGAGAAATTTTATTTATTCCCCAAATACAGCAAGGTTTCTTTATTGGCCTGTCAGCATTCCAAAAACCGCATTTATGTGAGAGATCATGTCATAAAAAATGTATGCAACAGCTCTGTTCTAGAAATGTGAATTCTAAATAGCAAAGTGCAATAGCTACAGTACCGGAAAGCATTTTCTTAAGAAAATGTTTTGTTCATTTCATGCAAGAAGCTTTCTCAACTGTTCAGAAAAGAGGGCGTCTACCAGGTACTTTTCTCTGTCCTTTTCAAGCAACTGTTCAAGAGTGAGTGTAAGTGTTAAACATCGCTGGGTTCATGCACTTGAAGAGCCCCCTAGGGTTAGATTCTAAAGCCCTTTCATGGCCTTTATACTTATAAATAAGGGATTTGCTGCATTTTAAAGCATATCAGATCACAGTGGAAGTTTAAATTAGCATTTACTCCAAGGAGAACACATTCCCGAACCCTTGTTAATGTTCGCCTCTTGGGTACATGCAAAGATTGAAATGAGAGGCTTTCCAGACACACTGGGCATTTCCCTCCTGTTCTGTGTCCCGTTTTGCTCCTTCGAAACTGCAAAGCAGCAAGATAAATGTGGGAGGGAGCCTGCTGTATTGCTAAAAAATGAGTTTCATGTTACTGCAGCTATACCACATGGGTGTATTTTATCAATTTCTGTAATAACTAGATGGCAGCCAATCACAAAGCTATTGAAGTGTTCAAATCCAGCTGCCAATTAGCAGCTGTAACAATAATCCATCCTAATAGCTGTTAGCAGAGTCAGTGATGGGATGTACTTTTACAACCTGAGACTGAAGAAGTAATGGTTATCTCTGAATCTTCTGTTTTTGAAAAAACGTAGTGGGCTGTTCTCATTCTTGCAGTTCTCCTTCTGAGGATTTTATTGGTATGCAGTTCGAACAAAGTATGCAGTAGGGTGTATCTGATAAGAATATTTGGGGCTGGAATTTTCAACGGCTGCACAGTGAGGCACACAGTTTAAGACATGTAAATGTTTTCATCCAAAAAAAATTTTCAGACGTGCAATTGAAGTGACTAACGCAGCTGTGATTTGCCAGCCTGTGCATTTATGACTGCACAATTCAGATATTGTTTTGGAAAGATTTACATTAGCGGATAAAGTACAATGAGAGTAAGTAGATAGAAAAGCCTTCGCAGTGCTCTGCAATCTGTGCTCCTCTGAGAACAAGCCCACCCAGATTGCAGCCTGGGGGACGCTGTGTAGGCAACCAACACAAGATTGTGCTGCAGACTATTAACTTAGTTGATGCCTTCTCTTCTTTTTGGTGGAATGTCCTGAGGTTTTGTGTTTGGATGTCTCTGAAAGGGGGAGAGTAAATCTCTTTCTTCATAGTATGTTCTAACTACTCTTCTAGGTTAATGTTGTTCTGAATTTTTGATCTTGGTTAACCTCAGGCTCTAAGCACATTCACTCCTTCCCATAGGCAAGAAAATGGATAAAAGAAGACTCTATCACAGTTCTCTCTTCCGGAGGCAGAGGGGCAGGATAGAAAAGACTGGCGTTATCTTAGTGCTAAATACTTGAAGGATGCTCATTTATTATGATAAGGAGACACACAAGAACCTTAATAGGTTGGGTCTTGCAGATACTGATTTTCTGGTTTGTTTCACGATACTTTTGTACCTAAATATTAGCAAAGGCGTACCCACTTTTATAGCAGTTTTGCTATGGTTCCCTGTACCTGGAAACTGGCAAAGCCAAGTTGTGACATGAAGCAGACATTCATCTATCTATCCAGTGGCTGGGGTGTTTTTTTGCTCGGGTTTCAAAAAAGTTCAGGCTTCTCCTTTTTAAAGCACAGTAAAGCTAACAGCTTTGGGCTTGACATTCCACCTCTGGAAGTGAAAACTGATTCCTTTGCCCCAAGATGGTAAGGTTAGAGAAATTAGCAGGGGAATTAGAAAATAATTATCCAAAATGCTGTCACTGAAATAGTAATCTCCTTCTGCTGCTCTGAATTTTGTTCCTGCTTTGCTTTCCTCAGTGGTAAGTTTCATATAATCCAACGCAAGAGTTCCCTGCTGCCATGAAGCAAATATTATAAGCAGCAGTCCTGATTCGTTGCTGTGATAACAGAAAAATCCTATTCCTACTTAAGCTGCTGCAGTGCGACTTCTGATGCAGTGTCAGGAAGAAATCTCAAAGCTGATTTTTGTCGAGAAAGGAGAGAAATTCCCATACCTTTGTGCTAAGAAAAAGGTGGAAAATGCTTCTATATGATGGCTCCTCCTCTAAGGTGGAACTAAGAAAAATGGTCATTGTTATTTAGGAAATTGGGCAATTTATAAAACATTGTTGAGAACAGTAATCTGAATGATGGACTGTGTCAAAAGATATAACGTAACAGCAATAAATGGTGAATTAAATAGAAAGTGCTTGAGGGCTGAGAACTGGAGTTTAGTCTTGGAATATTAATTAAAATGATAAAAGTATGTAGCATTCCTATGAAACAGCTAAGTCGATTGGAACAAACTAATTCCCATTATAGCTCTGCTGAAGACACATGAGTCACACAGAATAAATTTGGCTCACTGAGTTAAATTCTGCATCACTACTATGGCAGACAGAACTGTACCTATTGCGCCAGGTGCAATTAAAGAACTCACAAGATGCCTAGTCTTACTAGAATAATTACTTTTCTTTCAACAGTTAAAAAGGGCTGAGGCAGGACTGTATATAGGTGGGGGGGAAAAAAGCGCTTATTTTTATATGGTTATCTTCTTTTTCCATTGGAACGGGGGAAAAAAAATTGTGTGAAATGACTGTTTTCTTTTAAGGCAAGTTTTATGGATTATTGGTCCAGGATGTTTGCTCTTTATCCAGTAGACTGTGGATAATTTTAAAAATAATAAATTGTACTATTAATTTTGATTTTGTCATTATTTTTACAAAACCCACAAAATGGAAAAGGCTTTCTGATCTTGATCAGCTTCGTGGTGATACTAACAAATCTCCATAGTAATCAGTCTGTTATAATTAACAATCTATTCTTTTTCGCTTTTTTCTTATAATTGACACATGATAAGGACAAAGGACCAAAAGTGTGGAAAGAAACACAACCAGAATAATTTATTAGTAGGAAATAGTCTCAGGTAAGAATTTCCATCTGTTTTCTCAAGTTCAAAATTATTTGGCACTGTGCAGTGAACGTGTAAGGAGGTAAAAAGCGTGTTCTTTGACTAATATAAAAGTAGGGGGTTAGGCTTCAAACTCTTTCTTGGAAAACTGGTCCCATTATGGGATATTTGCCACTTCATATGCAAAAGTGTGTATTCAATGGTCCCTCCTCTGGCACACTCCCAAAAACTCTATCCAGAGCCCTATTCATGGTTAGTGTAGTGTAAAATGGGTCAATTTAACAGACTTTAATTGGATCAGTTTTCAAACATGAGTTACAAATATGGGTCTCTTCTTTTTTCACTTAACTCTAATTGCTGCTTGCTGTATACTACATGCCTGCATCAACTTGAGTGCTGAAGTACAAAGATGTTGCTGTAAACTGAGCACCTCATTCTGAAAAGGGAGGCCTACGCTGGTTTCTCAGTAGAAAGCATAGAAAAGCATTCAACAGTGGGTTACTTAGTCCATAGAAAGATTAATTTCTACTTAGACTGATCCTTATAAAATAGAAGTCTCTTCTATTTCTCAGCTACTTTTTAAAGCCTCTTGTTAATTCAAGCCTACAGAGTCCTTGGTGGTGGGAAGGGAAATTGCTGGAAGATTGCTGATTATCTGCTTTAAGATGACTCATTCAATATGAGCAATTGTGAATCATGAACAAACTATCTACAGGCAGCACGTGCAAGACTTAATATCTTCCATGTTACTAGATGCTTCCAATGTTTAGCATTAGTGTTGCTTTCTTCCTAAAAGCAGAAAGGCTCACAATCTGGTATTGAAGAATTACCAATTTAAAAGTTGCACGGAAATATTTGTGACGCTAATTCTCTACTAGGTACCGTTGCATGGGGGTTTAGCCCATCATTTCAGATTCTGGTGTATGTAACTTCAAAAGCCTTTAAAATGACAAAGAAAAATGTAAAAGTTTATCCCTGAGCAACATACCGCTATCCCTTGTGCACACGGGTCATTCATTACAAGATCAAGCTTCGTGATGCAGCTTCTTCAGCTGGTGTAGCCAGGAGCAGGGTGCTCTACTAGATGGTGAGGGGACAGCAGCAGAGTGGGAGAGTAGCTCAGTAGGATTTACAGATGTTGATGATAAGAGAGGAATGGTGAGATTTTAAAACCTTCAGGTTCATACTGACTCCAGCATGGAGCATCCAGTTATGGGTAACAGTCCAAATAATCGCTGTTCCAATCTCTGTCCCATCATGATGTACTTGGACATCCAAGCAATCCGCTTCATTTCTCATCCTAACCTTCATCTTTTTGTTCAGACAGACCTATTTTTCCTGATGTTGCTTCCTGGCATTAATCCCATAGTTTCCTAGCCCTTCTGGTACTACCTGTCTCATTCCAGGCTCTTTTGCCTCACCTCTCTCCTCCCTTTTCAGGTTCTTCATTCAGGCTTTGGTTTTGTTTTTTTCTTTTGCCTCTTCCTTCACATCTTTCTTTACTCTGGCTCCCCATCTCCCTCCTTCAGGTCTCATTTTCAACCTTCACCTGACAATCAGCCAATCTCACTGTCCCAGTCTACTTGTCCAGTCAGTCTTATCTCAATAGGCTGTATATTCTGGCTGTATATATAGGCTGAGTGGCCTATATATATTGGCTGCTATCAAACCTGCCTGAGCTGTTCTATTGCTTTCCTATTCTCTTTACGTCCTATTTTCAGTTTGTTTACTGAAGCAATCTTTTTTTGGTTGGTTCTACCTTGAGGTCATTTTCCCCCAGTCAAAGGTTCCCAGGCCTCCTCTATTTTTCTTACCAACTTCTTGTCCCTAGCTCAACCAGTCTTCCTATTTATTAGTTCCTATTTCCATTTACCCACCCAGTCTCAGTATCACCGGATTCCTTGCTCCAGATTTTCTTCCCTCTTTACCTCCATACGCTGCCTGCTATTCTGCCTGCACTTGAATCCTCCAACTTCTTGTGCACATTGTGAGTGTCAACAGGACAGTCTCGGAGAAGGTAGCACATCTTACAAAGTTACTTTTTCCCAGGGATCCCTCTCCTGCCGTGTGCCCAGCTCAATTCATCCAATTCTCAGCCTTCTCAGCCAATTCCCTGAATGCGCTTGAGTTACCTCAAATGAAGAGGGCAACCAGGATCAAGGTCCATGAGTTTCTTGAGTGACCCCTTCTCTCAAGCAAATCTGGAGCACACAGGATTCAGCTTTGATGGATGTCCTTGCAACGCATGTGCGAAAAAGCTGGTGTTTGTACTCTGAACATCGTGTGCACGGTAAGTGTGTCAGACAAGCTCCACGGCACGGACGGGAAAGGCTGCACTGAGTAGCTCCCTCATGCTGAAAGGAGCCAGCAACAGAAAGGCTGCCATAGCACTTCTGAAATACTCGATATTGTTTTAGCTGAATAACTTCTTTGTCTGAGGGAAACTTTAATTCTGTTAAGAAATAAAAGCTGAGGTTTCCTTTTATATACCTAATGGTTTGTTTCAATTAGTGAAATGATTCATTTTAAATGCCTTCATCTGTGGCTACATAGTAAACTCTTCTATTAGTAGAAGTGTGTGCAGGACATGAGAATCAAGAGAGAACAAAAAGACCGTTAGGAAAAATAACTTCCTCTGACATGTCAGAGAAGGTATGCTCTTTTTGAAGAAAATTAATTTCCCTTCATAAATTGATAAGGCTTCCTATATTCTGTGTTCTGAATATACAGTCTCTGAACACCTTATGTTGGCAGTGGTCCTTAATGCAATCATCCCTAGATTAATCCTAAATGCTGCTCATGTATAGCCAAGCACTACATGATAACTAAACATTTTGTTTCTGATAGTGCCGTTTTAATGAGTTGCAGGTGCCACAAACTTCATGTTCCCTATAGTGCTTTATTGCTTACTAGATGCAGTAAAACAGTTGGCACACTGTAAATTATCAAGTGATAATTATATTCATGGCCTCAATACAAGAAGAAAATCCTCTGTTAACAACATATTTCTTTCCAAATGTGGTAATGAGATGTGTTGCACCTCCTAAGAAGAGCTTGCAGGGTGACTCTCTATTTAGAATACTGCAATCACAGTTCTATTTTGGGCCAGCATCTCTATGGTCAGAACGGAGGGTGACTCTGTACTCCCAAATGTGTATTTCTCATTCACTATACTCTTTAATTTTTACTCATCCACTAGAAGAAAGTAGTTCTGTAGTTAAAATTGGAAAGATTTGATATTTATTTGTCAGGAAGGTATCAATGTGAATTTTTCATACAATCTGATTTTAAAAGGTTGAGCTGTGAGCTACAATAACGCGATGCCTTAGCCAAGCTATTCTAGTATTTTTCCACTGTTCCAAATGTCTCCTGTATGTGAACACTCCATGACAGCCACATCTCAAATGGTAATAGTGTCTCTGAATAGCATAGGATGCTTCCTATCTCTAATAAGCTCCTTTAATATACCAGCCATATAATGATGCTCATCAGTACAAATTACCACTGCAAGGTCAATGAATGTTAATATGTTTCCTGCAACAGAACCTTGAAGCATAATACAACCCCCTCTTCCTCTCTAACTAAGATAATTCCAGGCTGAGTACTGACCTACAGCAAAATAAATTAAGGAATACCGGAGTGTGTGGTTATGTGGACTGTGATTTTGTAAAATAATAATCTCATTTTAGATTCTCCTCAAGTGCTACAATAATTATTACTTTTTAATGGTTTGTATTAATCCATCAAAATTATGTGATAACTGTAAACAACTAGAATATTTAGGGAGCAATATTCACATAAGATTTAATTTATATCATCTCAGTTTTAATGTTTGGAATCTTCCTCCAGGCTGCAAAGCTCTACACAAGCAAACAGGCACATGGGGTATATGTAATAGTTACACACAACGAGAGAGCTGCAAGAAATTCTGGCTTGATCATTAAAAAATGTGTGTGTGGGGGGTATTTATGATTTTTTTTGGTGAAACAACAGTTTAACTTTTTAAACAAATTACCTGATTTGTTATTTCTTAGGTGTTTTTTGTTGCTTTTCAGAAAAACACAGATGTGCACAGAATCTGAAGGTTAGTCACTCCATACGCAGGCACTAATTCAAGAAAACGGTAAAGCTGTATTTTGGTGCATCCCTGTTTAGGACAGTATGTGAAAAACTAAGAATAAGTTCTGAACAGAAGCCTCAAGCAGATTAATTTTAGTATATGAAGCTTTAATTCAGTATTGTCACCAAAAGATGTTTAGCAAAGAAAAAAGGTTTTCTGAATATTCTGTTCTGTTTCTTTCACAGCTAACTTAGCCACCTGTCATATTTGTAGCAGATAATTAATTTCAGAGAGTACAATTAGTCTAGCTAAGAATAGTCTTTGCAGCATACTACCTTCTTATTATTTCTTTGTCATGCTCCCCAGCCCATTGACTCATTACTTCTCAGCTACTACATTTACATTTTACTCTTGGGTGAATCCACAAAATAATAAAATGATAAGATAACAGGCTGACACTGCTCATTATGTATTGTAATAACCATAATAAGAGGGATAATCATATCACGCTTATATTTCATGCATACTTCATTGCCTTAAACTCTGGCCTGTAGTCACTGATGATTTTGTTTATTTCTTGGTGTTTGCTAGAAGAATTTAATATTAAACAAAAAATATATTAAATGGTAATGGATGATTTATTGGAAAATGCGAGGGTAAAACCAGGATAAATAGCTATTTGAAAAACACTTCTAAAAAGAATGTCTTTAATTAAAAAGATATTTCATCATTAAGATGATAGACAAATTAATAAAAATCTTTTTTACTTTATAGCATATATTACAGTTAAAAAGGGACTCTCATGAGAACAAAAATGCATAAACCATAGTGTACTGCTTTTTACCCAATACATAATTCATACATGCAAATGTTCTGCAGATATTTCACTATAAATATAATTAATTGCTCCAGATTCACAGATGAGGCTGTGTGACTGTGCGTGCACACATTGCCAGGCACGCTCATTTATGTTGATTCCAGGCTAGAGACTCCTGTGACAACCATAATAGGTAAAGAGGGGGAAAAAATCCGCATTTAGAGACACACAGAGTCATGCAATGTCTATGTAGGCAATTCCTTACAGAAATGACAGCATCCACCAAGAAACTGATGAAAGTGGCCTGAGGTAAATAAGGAAAGGTCTCTCATACTAATAAATACATGTACCATATAATATTGCATAGTATTAGCGTACCGCAATTTAGTTGAATTTATTCCTTGGCACTCAGCAATTATCTCTTTATGTTGTTGCTGATTATAACTATCGGAAAACCACTGAAAATGATGGGGGGGGGGGGGGAAGGGGGGAGTTGAGATTATTATGTTTTTTAATAGCTTTGCAAGGTAGAAGCTCTTTTGCTTTTGTTTTATTGTTAGAAAAGGCTACAGAAAAGTTTACGGATAGTCTTGCAAAATGGGGAATTCAGGTTGATACATGTAAACATAGGGGTCATTTGGAAAATTCCAAGCAGGGAGGAGCTATTTGGCTTTGGAGGAGGGAAGCAGACACACGAGATGATCTAACAGGCTTCTCTCTTTCCTATTCTATATGATTTCATCACTGATAACACAAAGCAGCTGTTGGCACCAAGTAAAATAAATTATATAGTAAATGGATTTTGCTGTTAATTGATAATCTCAGTATCAACATTGTAAACATCTAATTGTATTTTTATCTAAAAAGTCAGTAAGACCATGCACTGAGAAAGAGATTCTTCATTTCTATCTGGATTTTCAAATTCCTATCTAACAACATGTAAAAAAAAAAAAAGAAAAGAAAATTAGGATATTGCATTTAGTGAATTATTTCCTATGGCATAGTCAGCTGTAAAGGATATGCTCCGAAATTTCACTACAATTCTATCATCAATTTACATATCTGATCAAACTCCAGACAAGATATTACTTGGAGTTCATACTCTTTAAATTCAAAATAAACACCTTGCTTTTTAAAAGTCTGATCACCAAAGGCTTCCAAAGCATTCAGTAGGAGATCAGTGAATCCCTTTTGAATACTAATGCATTCTCATAAATAATTGGAGATCACATGTTACTATTCAGTTTCTAACAAAACTCCAAATTAATGTCGGTGTCTAAAAATGAATGCCCTAATAGATTCCTAGGGCAGAATTTTTGGAATTTTTATGATTGCAGTACTCTGTCTTGTCCATTTCTGTGACATAAAGTTTACAAGAATTCTCAGATTTATGACTTCACTAGACTTCTACAGTGTTTGGAAAATTCCTTCAGCCTTCCTCTCTAGACCTTTTCTAATTAATTTGATGGCTATATTTAATTTCTTAGAATTATCTTGTTTATTATGGAGATAGGTTTGGTAGATCAGCATAAGCTTCAGTTCTTTCTATTTAGGCATTACCTAGTAAATATCCGTTCAGAACACATTTGATTTTTCATGGTTTATATTTCGTTCAACTTGATTTAAATTTTAAAGTCTTAGAGATGGCACTTAGATTTTTGAATCCAGGGGTTCCCACACAGAAAAAAAATCTGTCACTTGAAAATCAAGTTGTTTTTCACATCAAATTAAGTTGAAAGGGAGCTGTAAAAGGTGAATTTATGATGTTTACATACTGGTTTGGAGGGGTCTCCATGCCTCATGTGCTGTGCAGAAGAATGCATAATTATTTGTAGATGAATGGGAATTCTGATACGTTAGAAAAGCCAACGGCAACTAAAGAAGAAAATGAAAAAAGAGTTACTTTGGTAACTTTCTTCAAATACTTATAAATATCAGTCAACTCTTTTTGTTGTGTGATTTAAAGTCATAACTCGTAACCATTATTCACTTGGGTTATCTTGTTTGGATAGGAAGGAAAAAAGCTTCTCATTTGTTTGTTTGCTTTTTGTCTTTTCTTCTTCCTGTTTTTACCTGGTCATTTTTTAATATTCCAAGATTTTGACAGTGTCAGTGAACCAACAGAGAGAAGAAACATAAGTATGAATTAGGTGAAGTAGCTCAGTATGAATAAGAAAAAGTAAATGGCCAAGATAAAAAGTTCACGGGTTGAAGTCTCCTTTCAAATTTGAGTACTTGCGATTGGCAGATAATAGCAATTGATATGTGTTGATAAATGATGGAACAGGACACACAAAAAAGAGACAAAAAAACAAAAAAGCCCCACCCAACCCCCAAAAAACCCCTAAGTTAGTTACAAATGGTTTTCAGAAAAGAATCTGTTTTGTTTCTTCCTACTGAATTTGAATAATCACTGTTTTCTTGAGTGACTTCTCTGAGTATGGAAGTTAACCACTGGAAATGCCTCAATTTTTATTGTTTTCTATACAATATTTATACTATTAGTGTTGTTTTGCTTGATTGTTTCTCTGGATTATGAGGTTATTGATGTTGTCTGCATCTTTAGCAGCTTAAGTAAAATTTCCGGAAAGTAAATGGGAGACAGATTCAGTGAATCTGCTCTGCTTACACTGACATTTCTGACACAGTATCTTTTAGAAGAAAAACCCTATTTTTGTGAATTGTTACTTAAAGGCAAAGAAGATTTTCAGTCATTTCCCCATAGCCTATACAACATAAAATGTACAAAAAGCATACAAAAGAAATCTCAATTTTTGCTGACAAATCAATGTAAAATTTTTGTCAGGTTCTCTTCTTCAATCTGATTGAAAGAAGGGGAAAAAAATCTTCAAAGTTTACAGTAAAATCAAAACCTACCCATTATTCTTCAACACGCAAAAGCTTATTGCAAGTGAAGATGTGTGGGAACATTTTTTGTCCAGCAACATCTCTGTTCTAGCTATAAAAAGTTGCTTACTATCATCTTTCCTTTCAAATCGACACCCTGCAGGCTTTTCTTGTATATCCTCTGAAAAGCTGTAATACTTGCTCTTCTGCCTTTTCCAAGCTTGCAGAATTTGTGGACTAGTATTATACTCATTATCTCAAAAGGTTTCTTAAGAACTGCTTAATTATTCCCATCTTGTCATCTATTTTTTTCAGCTCTTTAATTGTCTCCAAAAAAATCCATCCTGCATGTAAGTTAGAATGATCTTTCTCTTGTGAAAATGCCAGTGTTAGAAAATAATCATAACTCCATCCTGCCTTTGATTATAGTTTATTCTTCTTTGGTCATTGCAGATCTCATTAAGATTCCAAGAGATCACTCGTCCTTAAAAAACACCATAACTAAGATACTGCAGCTAGGAATCTTAGCAAAGAGGTGAGGAGTGAATAGACAGAAAGATAGGTCTGCTTCTCTTTAAAAATAGACCTTTTTCTAATTTGGGGTTCATCAATTTGCTCTGTCAAAGAGAGTTACTGTAGAGCAACCAATGGAGACATGGAGAAATTTTCCTCAGGAGGCACAAATGCTTGGAGAATCCACAGCAAACACGAGAACAAACGGCAGATTTAGCAAAGATTCACTGATCTAAATCCTAAACCCTATTCAGAGAGATGCTAAAACTAACTTGCTCAGAAAGTATAAATTTTCTGCAGTTTGACTTCATCAATTTAGCTCGTTGCTGTGTTATGCTGAAGCTGAGCTATTCCACTGCATTAAAATATGGGTAGCAACTAGCAACAGAGGTTCATTGTTGTAAGATTGCTCTATAGAAGAGCTGTCTTTAATATATAAAAAAATAATTCATAGTATCATTATTCCCATATGAGAATTTATCATGGTCTATGTAATAGGTAGGTTCAGTAAAGTTACACTACTATTGTTTTAGAATATGCCTGAGTTATCATGGACCCATCACAAACTCAAAGGATGATTGAGAAGATCAGCGCTGATCCCATTATTCTTGGTGTGTGGTGCCAATGCTGGTGAGCAACATTATCTCTGAAGAGCCTTTACACACCTTCCTAATAGTTTGGGTGTCATCAGGAAATAAAGTTCTGCAGTTGCACCATGTGTGCATCCCCTAATGATTTTTGAAGCTGGTGCTGAAATTGTTGAAGATTACCTGAAATTAAGGAGAAAGGCAGAAATCTCACTGGTCAAATCCCAACAGGTTTTGTGAAAATCAGATGAATAGAAAGAGAAGAAGGAGAGAGACACCAAGCAGTGCCCCCAGGAAGGGAGAGGCTGCATGATGAGCTCAGCAGTGATCCGTCCTGTTTAGCCTGTCACTAGTGGGTTGTCAGGCAAATGCTGGCTGGCCAGTAAGCATTTTCTTGACTAGAAACCTGTGATGCTGCCTCTTGCCGAAGCAGTAGTTGGAGGCAGAGGAGTGCTGTGGAGATAATCTCGGAGAGCGCGAGTGGCTGGGAAGGCAGTAGGACCTGGCGTTATCACAGGACTCGTGCAGTTCTAAGGGGTACGGAGCTGGGTAGCTGGCCAGGAGGTTTCCAGGGCACAAACGCACAGGAAATCAAGCTTCAGTAGTTGTGCTGTGCAGGGAATACTCTGAATTTGTTTCAGATTTTGTTCCAATATACGAAATAAAATTTGCTTTGAAGAATTTCCCTGGTTTGTCCTCTTTCTCTCTCATCACTCTCAAATACTTCCACTTTACAGAAAGACATAAATTTTGTCAGGTTTCTTTTATATCTATGTGGAGGTCTCTGTGTAGAATTTGCTTTAGACTTCATCACTTGAATTCTTCCTACACATTAATGAATTTATATTTGGATCTCTCCCATGTATGCAGGCATTATGCGTACCTACTCTCATAGTGCGGTGAACAGCTTACTCTGCTCCAGGGTCTGCAGGAAATGCTCTACTGGTGAAATTGTCCCTGCACAGTTTCTGAGGGCTGTAAGCTGTTAGTAGAAGGAAGTGAACCAAGGACAGCTAAAACAGGACAATGTGTATTTTGAAGCTTGAACAAAGAGGCAGAGGAGCTGTAATAGATTTACACCCTCTGTGTCATTCATTATCATTTATCTTACGTGTTCTGACACAGACACATGAGCTTTGAGTTACTCTGGGTTTTGCCTTCAGTCAAAGACAAAGCCAAGTACTTTTCAGCACTGAATACTCACACGCTGTTGAAAGGGCCCTCTACAGCTCTGCAGAGAGGTCCACACCACGTAACTATAAGCTTTTTCATCACTGAAGTGCTGTTGCAAGTGAAAAAGCAAGTAAAGTACCTTGGGTTTTAACAGAAATTTCTCTCTATCCTTGAGATTGTAGATGCATCGCCCCTGTTCAGAAAGATTCCCATTGTGGTAGATGAATCACTATAACTACTTCTTCGACATTATCATTGAATTATACTCAAAATTCCTATGGGATGGTCAGGATAATGCTATGGAGAATGACTGTCTTTTCATCCTATCCCCTCTTCACCCGCTCCTATGAGGATCCCTGAGAATAGTTTTTTGTTGAAAGCAAGCACACCACAGAGTCAGTATTTTTTCCCTCCATCCACAGACTTTCATCATGATCAGATGGAGATATTCATTTTTATCTCCAGCAAAATGTGATGGAAGCATTCACATTACTTTTAAAAGGATGCTAGATGGAATATATGTAGATGGGTTTTGTTGGTTTTTTTCTATTGTTCCTTACTTTTACCTTTCCTGTTTATCCCATCTGTTCTGTGTCTGTGTTAGTTTAGACTGTAAGCCTTTTGGAGACAGAAATAAAACATTTTATACAAAGCATCGTCAGTATACAGCCAATAATAATGATGACATAGCTGGGAGATCAATTAGTTCCTTACTATTATCATTCCATATATATTTTTCTTAATGTATGCCTCGTAACGTACATAATTCTGGTGGGTTTTTTTCACTAAGGACATACATTTATTGCATGTTTTCTGCTACATATTTACAAGGCAAGTATTTCTCTGCTCTTTAACAGTTTAATACACACCACTATTGAAATTAAGGGAAAACACTACTAGTTTAGGATAGACTTGTTTTGGTTTAAGCTTTTAAAAAGCACCAGAAGTTTATGCTTTCTTTATATTCAGAAACTTCCAACACTTTCTCTCTTGCGTGTGCTTGCATTTATAATCCCCTAGGACTTCTTGGGTTTCGCTGGCACTGGAACTGGCAGCACCAAAATACCATGATAAGGGCTGTTTATGCAACACTTCCTGCCTCGCCAAAGCCAGGAAGTGCTAACACCCCTAAAAAAATTTCACAAGCTTTATAGTCCAAAGCCGTTCAACAAAGCTGCTGAGCTTTCTGCATCCTAATGCTAACTGAGCTTTTTTTTTTTATATTTGCCTCCCATTAGCACTGTGCCTGGAACGATGCCAGTTTGTCCTCTTCAGTTGTTGGCTGTCCTTGAAGACTAGAACCCTGTGCTTACTTATTCTTTCAACAGGACAACCATAGCTCACCAGCTTCTTTGCACCATTTGTCCAATGTATCCCAGCTCATTTCATGGAATAAGCACCTCCGGAAGTCACACTTAGTTTAGGCTGAGCTTGTTAATTCTTTATGGCGTGACTGATAGCAAGCCAGTTAGGATGAGGCACTGTTGAGAATCTTCCACAAGTGTAAAAAGGAGGTGTCTAGCACAATGCTTTGGAAAGAAAAATACCTCTGTGGGTCTCTTTTTTCCCTATTTTGTGCCAACAATGCACAACAAAGTATCTTCAGTTGCTGTGAGTGTATAGCTACAGAGAAAGGGACAGACATGCCAAGTAACCTTTTTAAGAAAGAAATGGGTTGGGAGAATTTGAAAGTCGGTGGCAAATTATTACTGCGAACACTAGTGCTGAGTATCACCATTTATCAACAAGACTTACATGACTCTCGTTCTGACAGAGGTCTGATGGAGTTATATGATATGCAAAATGCAGGCTGACCCAGTATTTTAGAGGAAAGTTTTTTACCTTTGCACGTGAGACAAGACTTGATAGTGAGATTGTTACATAATCTATCTGAGAGCACATATTGCAAATTCTTTTTATAACCCAAAAAATAAGTGTTGCACCTCTCCACCTGAGAGAGAGTCACGTCCAATTTAGGCATCTGTGTGTTTGTCAGCATGTTTAAATGAAAAGGGAAAGAAAGGATTCATAGGTGACAAAGCTGCAAGGGACAACAGTCCTTTCTCTATAAGCCTCTGACCCCATCCCCACATTTTCACCTATAACTACCAGAAGCCAAACTCCAGAACCGAGAGCAAAAAAGCTCGATGGTATTCTTCCTGGAGGAGGGAGTCATTACAACAACACAGGAGAATATAATAGCAAAGTGACACAGAGGAAAAAAAAATAACTTTTTCCATCCTGTGTGGGCTAGGTGCATAAATTAGAAGCCTGCAGCTTGCTGGGATCTTTTCTTTGTGCTCTTTCTTCATGGTAGTCAGTCTATTCCCAGAGGGACGGAGTCCCAAGTCTATTACATCAGCTTCCTCTTTATGAGTAAACTCTTTACAAGTTGTCTGCTTAGGGAGTTTTTCTATTGGAAAGTGGTACCTTATTCACTTACTTTTTTTCGTAAATTGCAAGCATCTATATTTTTAAGACCTAAAGAACCTTAGCATAGGTCACCCCATATCTCTGATCTCTCAACGATTTAAATTAACCTAATAGGAATGGTGTTGAGGGAACGGATCAGAGATTGGGAGATAAACAGGAGCAAGGATAGCAGCAAGCAAACGGTTGTGGAAGTAAAAATAATTGGGTGACTATCACACCCATGAAAAGGACTATTCATAAGCATTGGATCATCAGACACAAGCCAAAGCCAAACGACCTACCAGTGTCAAAAGATGTGTAATGCTTCCTTTTTAGCAATAAAATAAATGTTCCTCATGAGAAGATATGATCCTTCCTAAGCAATGCTCTCAGCTTCCTGAATGTACAAAGGGAAGGAAAAATTGAGCCATAAAAATTGGCTTCTGGATTTGAATCGTGCCCCAGTCGAATGAAGAAAGGTCATTATCAAGGTCTTGTCTGTGAAGAGCTATATGAGCAACTGTGACTGAAGCCAAGTCTTATCCTTTCCTTTGATAAACCGAAGAGGCCGAGCTCCAACATGAAGTCGAATAACAGCATTCTTCATGTAAACTTCTAATCCCTTGTGATTTTAACTCCACTCTGTTTTCAAAAAAGGCTCCTTCCTGCTTGGAGGCCTTTCAAATCCATGGTCTTAGACCAGACCCCCTTCTCTGAGTTGAAGATGCCCGTATCTATTTATGCCTACAAGAATACCCAGACACACACACAAATGTGCTCTCATGCTCCCAGCATATATACATTTTACAAAAGGACTCTATATTGAGCATGTGCTCTTCACCTCTAGTATCCTATTGAGAAATTAGTTTAAGCTTCTCTCTTACTATATCCTGCTAAGAATGTCCTATAGCTGGAAAGAAAGAAAAAACGGTATTGAGAAATAAAAAAAAAAAAAAAGAAATCAAAATAATAAAGCAGCCTATCCACTGATTTTAGAATCTGTATTTTAAAAACATATTTTTTTTCTTAATTTTTTTAATTTTTTGGCAGAAGCTTTGAGGGGTAATAAGAATCTGTGCATCATACTAAAAATCCCCATTTAAAAGCTTGTATAAATATAAGATATATGATGAATTTGCATTAGTCTTGTTAAATACTCATGTAAATATATTATTAGCAATGATTCATTTCAGTTATTTTAATTATTCACTTTTTTAGTTCTCTTAGATTAATTTTACTTCCTTTGTGGGTGTTCTGAATACCTAATTCGATTCCGAGATGGGGAATATGTTCAGAGCTTGTCAGAAAATACACAATCAATAGTCAAAGAAACTTCTAAAATGTATGGCATTCAGTAACAGTGATTAAAACAAATAATATGAAAGAAAAATATGAAAAGGTAGAAAGGCTGAGTAGGAGTCAAATGTGTCAATTACTTTTCAACATGGTATGCTGTCGTTTTCTTTTTAAATACAGACAAGAAAAAGAAGGAAAAAAATTAGTTAACATGCAGAGGTGATATTGTAATAAGCTCTAACTTATTATTAATGTAACCATCGTCATGGTGGTAGGTGGAGAGGCCGCAATCTGTAGAAATTACAGAAAACGCTAAATAATGGAGTTGATACTGAGACAGGCTATGTGCGGTACCGTGAGGTCTCCTACAAGGTGCTAGGCACCTCCAGTGGGAGATGCTCTCCCCCAGCATGAATCCACGGGGAAGGAGGAGCGTGCAGCGCTTTGCAGCATCAAACGTTTCAGACGTCAAAACCGGAATGAAAATGGTTGAACGGGTGTTTCTCCGGGTGCATCGATGACGCCATCACTGGGGAGAGGGCTTTTGCCGTCCACGGGTTTCCTGTTTTCCTTCAATCGAAATGACGTGCCTTTCCACACCGGGACGCGTTGCGTAGCCACATCCCTCTGGAAGCGGAGCCACCGACTCCGGAGCGGCGGCGGCAGCGCCGCGCAGCACCAGGTGGCACTGTCCCCCGCCGGCCCCGCACGGCGCCCGCGGCGCTGCCGGCCTCCCGGGGGGGCTTCTGCCTGGGCACCTTGGCCTGCCACCAAGGAAGGGGAGTCCTCCCGGCTCCACCCGTGGCGACGTGTCTTTCAGCGTGCTGAATTCTTGCTCCAAGCGTGTGAGCAGGAGTTGAGAGCTGGGAATGGCCAGGGCACCGCGCATCGGACATCGCTTTCCTGCACGGAAGGTACAGAACTGGCTGAAGAGCTGCAGCGATGGGTCTCCACGCTCATCCCTCACTAGAGGCGGTTCCTGAAGGAGACTTTTCTCCAGCAATCAGGAACTGGTACTTGCCTGAGGTTCCTGAAGGAAAAAAAAAAAAAAAGAGATAGTCTGCATGAGGCTTCGTTAAAGACGCTGCTATGTCTGCCTGGCAAAACTGACCATACACAGAATTGTCTGCTCATATTTCAAAAATTCGGTAGTACAGTTGTTGTCACAATGTTCCTTAGGTTATGTAGGGAGTCTAAGGTTGTAAATAAACTAGAAATTATAATAAACTAAAACTTTAAAAACTTTGTGAGTTCCTAGCATATTCAATCAACCAGTATAAAAATATGAAAATCCCAAACTACAAATCCTAAAGATGATTGCAAGCTTTAGAAAATACTTGCTAGTCTTTAAGTCCTCTGAGGAAAAATGATTAACATTCTTCATTGCTAGGGATGTGTTGATTACAACTCAGACTTCGGCTTGTTTATTTACAGTTTTTAGGTCCCCTAGGAACATATGTTTGGAGGTTTGATGTCTTTGTGCCTCCCCTAGTGAAAATGGAAGCAAAAGTGCTTTATAAACATCAAATTATACAAAAATTAATCAAAATTCATAAAATGATGCAATAAATACTGCTAGCATCTGATAGAAATACTATCCCACGATCAGCGAGTACATTCTTAAGTTTCTCAGTGGATTAAAACCCCAGAGACCAGAATTGGAAATGCAGTATTTTTATTTGGATGACTTTCTAGCAAAATAAATACACATTGGTTTATAAAGAGTTGTTGTGAAACAGAAGATCCGGAAAGAACTTTAAATGCTAAGAACGTTTTGGTATATAGCTGAAACACTTTTTTGATATCACAATGTTTCTGACATGCACGAAATCCTAAGGAAGGGAAGAATTACAGTAAAATGAGGCTCTGATAGTTTTGGAAACAAGAAAGATACAAAATGGTTAAATATACATGTGAGAACTCAAAGCTTTTATTGGTGTATTCTCTCATTTATGTTAGGAACAACAAAAAAACATTGAGCTGGTCCAAAACTGGAGAGCTAGCCTTGGAATCAGAAAATCCAAAATTATTTATGCCATTTTTATGTTATTTGCAACAAAGTTTATGCCATCTATAATCTTTTAAAAGTCATATAGTCCCTCCACATCTCAGTTTCATGTCTGTGAATGGGTTCAAAAAATGGGCTCAAAAAATGGGTTGTGAAGATGAATCAAAAAATATTGTGACATTATCACAGCACAGTAAAAGGACAGGACATAAACATCCTAAATCTTTCTCATTAATTAAAAAAGGGTTTGTCTTCTTAGTCCCACTAGCACATAAATTGGCATGTCTTGAAACAGCACAAAATGGACCCAGAAGAATCTCAATGTACCAGATTGACCCTTTTCCACTATCAATTTTCAGAAATAAGAAAAAAACTTTTTAATCCCCTAAGAAATACACTGTAACTGTGACATCCGGCTGGGCCTCGCTCTTAGTTCCATGAATTCACATCAGCATTAGCATTACTGTCTGTGCTGAACAGAGAAGAAGAAATGAAGTTGCTCAACTCTGCTTTGTCAGCGTTGCATGACTTGAGAACTATTTTAGCGGGGAATACTGGGGCTTCCACAGGAAGGTCATCAGCCAGAATGAATCACCCCAGCTCGACTGAGGATCTGGCATTTCATCTAGAAGACAGAAATGGATTCAATGCCAAGGAGGAAACTTCCATTTGTACAGCAGATCAAAGGTGTTGACACTTTAATGGATTTTTGAATTATGCAGTAGAGACGCAACACCTATTAGCTCTGAGGATGTATTGCACTGTAAGTGTTAATTTGCATGTACAGGGGTCTGAGTGTCCAGCATTTACAAATAGTTTGTGATAAAGCTAAACATGATAAATTGTGAATGAAGCTCAAATACATGAACTAATTCAAAATGGCAACGTGTTGTGGTCCTTTTGTGAGAAAGATGTTTTCTCTGTGTAATGAAAATCAAACAAAAATAGCACTGATATGTACCTGTTGAGATATATAGTTTAAGCGTTTGGTTTGTATGGCAAAGGATTTAAAAAAAAAATTATTAAAATGCCTTATTCTCTGGTTACATTAAATTACAAATTTAAGACATCAAAAATGTAGAACCTAATATGTACACTTGATAACAGGTAAAAGAGCCTTGCTCTTTGACTTATTCAAGTGCTTTCTTAAGGAAATAAGGCTCGTGCAATTGTTTTGTCTGCTCACCTTCTCCTTCTTCATCCCTCACGCCATTATAACTTTTGAAGCCTTTGGGCAATTTCAGTCAAAGGTGAAGGTGGAGCAGAGGTGTCACAGACAGGACAGCCCGAAAAGTTGCACGAAAGTCAGTAGCTGAGAAAAGGTGAGAAAGCTGGTGTTCTGCTTGAGAGCCCAGCAGGTGGGGTTCAGCCTGGGCCATTTGGGCAGAGAGCAGCCCGCTGGCCGGCCCACACCTGAATCCGCACCCGCATCTCTCCCCTACGTACAACCACGCAGAGGGCGCGGACAGTCAAAGGTATCGCTGTGGGTGATGGAAGGAGGAGGAGGAGGAGTTTGAGACATTGGAAAGACTTGGTAGATATTTCATAAGCTGCAGAACTTGTCTAAAACACAGCTGTGTTTGAATTGGAAGGTTGACATTTCATAGTTGGGAATAGTTTAATTGCAAAAATAGGAAAGTTTAGGGGCATTTTAGAATAGAAGCCTGAAGGATGTATCCTTCACCTTTTATTCAGAACTTGCTTAAGATATGCCTAAAGACAGTGCAATGTGTCCCTAAAATCTGTAGAAATAAGATGTCTCTTGTCTATGTTAATTAAACTTTAAATTTTTGTTTGCATGGCAGGAAAAAACCCACGTTTGTTCTGAATTATCCACAAATATTTAAAATCAATGGTTTGAATTTGATCAGGACCAACCACAGCTGGTTGGTCAAGCTGTTAAAAAGACAGGCACAAGAATTCGTATTACGCTGCAGCTGAAGCGGGCTGGGCTTGGTGTTTTCACAAATACTGCCCTGAAACTGAGAGGAGAAAATTGAAAGGGAATGTCCTAACGAAAGAATTGTAGCTGGTCAATATTTTATAGAGGTACAATTATTCTCTTCCTTGTTCATCTGCTTGCACAGTGGATTGTATTGCTAGAGAGACTCCAGGGTGGTTAGGAACTGCATGGGATGGAAGTTTCTGATAAATAATGTATGAATAGAAGTTGGATTCTTAACTACCTCCACCCTAGGATGAACATGCTCCTGTAATACAGATAATTTTTGCTGTCAATGAGAAGACAATGTAAAGGAAATGTACATGTATTAAATAGACATATAGAGCTGGACCAACAAGAGGTGCCTCACAGGTTTTATGAAGAATGCTGAAAAAAAGCCCAATTGCTGTTCGTATGCAATCACCTTATATATATAGCTGGGCATCTTAGGGTAAAGTAAACCAGAATATAGAAAACTCAGAAAATGCGGTGCTTGTATGGGAAAGGATTCTCTCAGACCAATCTAAACATGAAGAAAAGGTTTCTTGCTGGCAATCAGTGTACCCAAATTCATGGCAACATGTTTAGCTGCAAAGACAGAAAGCGTTTTCATGGGCAGTCCAGCTGCATCCTTTGCTGACGTCCATTGCCCATAGTGGGAGCATTGCCTGGTGCACGTGAAACTTCATGAGAGGGAAGCCCAAATGCAGAAGTATGTTAAATTCCTATATGCCAGTGCCAGTTAAATACTTCAGTTGGACAATCTTAGAATAGTGTATAGCCCTGTAGGTTTTACAAAAGTGAATTCCGCTGAGCGCAGCTGTCAGGAGCAGCTGAGCCAGTGCAGTGCATGGCTGAGCTGTAAGGATAAACAAGGGCACGCCACATTCGGCAATGTTTCAGCGAAGCGTTGTTACACCAGGAGAGCTACTGTAAAAATACAGAATTGTAGTCACTCTGTTGAAATAAATATTTAAGTATTTGCTGAAAGGGTTAATAGCCACTAAATCTAGAGAGTTGATTTAATTGATGAAAACAATCAAGTGCTTTTCATCTTGGTGGCCCATTAACAATGGCCGTTTATTTAGCCTTTGTGCTTAAGAGTGTGGCCCACTGCGACCTGAATTGAAGAGTCTTTCATTTGTGTTGCAAAGCAGTCAAGGCCATATGATGGGGCTAAGGGTGGCATTACAACAAGGAGGTTTTGCAAGTAATTGGAACAGTGTGTGTTGGGGGTGAGGGGAAGAGCGAAGAGCTTAAACCGAGTTGCATTTCTGTAGCCCTAACACACTGTTTAGGGGTATAAAACAGATCTTTGGTTTGTTAACATTTGTATGTGAATTAGGAGGCAGGACCTGGCTTCTCTGCATCCACAAGTGATGCACTGCCACCGCTTCTATTTATTTTAGTCATTTTATGTGGATCACACTAGGCAGATTCCTAGGAAGTGCTTGTGGTGCCTTGCATTGCCTACGGACTGAGCACACAAGGCAGACAAAGAACAGAAGCGGGTGAAATGTTTGACACAGTTTGCAAACTGGGGAAGTAAGGCACAGGGTAATTCAGCCACTTGCTCACCCTCTCGCCCACATCCTGTGGTAGATCTGGTATTGGACAAAGATCTCCCAAGACTCAAGCTAGTATCTTAACCAGAAAAAAAAAAAAAAAATCCTTGTTCAAATATGCCTGACTGTGACAAAGTAATAACGATTTCAGCATGAACATGTCTGTCTCTTTCAGCTTAAACCAGTGCAAAGACCCCGAGTGGTGCAGAGTACAGCAGTCTGCATGGTTCCTGGAGTGAGGTGGATTAAATGTATTTCCCTCCTATTCTACATTGCATTTAACTTTTTCCGCCTTAGGGTAGAGCTCCTAATGTCTAAATTAATCTGTAAAGATTAAATGGGATTTCTCTTCCAACACTCCTAGAGTCAGTGGATAACCATTGATTTGGTTTAACTGAGTTGCCCTAAAACTCATCTGACATGGCAGCACATACAGAGCTTCTCAGGCGTTTGCAACAACAGACCAACTGTGTTCTCATCATATTTTAATCTGTCCTGACCAGATAGACCTTAACTATGACAAGGAAATAATGTACAACAACAAAAAAAAAAAGGCAGACTAGAATTTAGTATTGTTCCATCAATAGTCAGTGAAATCTGGCCATGGACAAAATTATGGATTACTTTTTTCCCTAATATTCACAAAGCTGCAGTATCTACATTTGTACTGCTGCATTGTGTAGGAAGTCAGCTTTTAAAGAAGAAAAAAAAAATCTTTTTGTTACTCTGTTGGGTATCTGCTAGCCTTCAGAACGAAATTCAATGTTTACCTTCCTTCTTAATCCTATATTTTGTGTAGTGTGCAAATGAAGGAAGGATTTTTAACCTTGTGAGTATTTAGTTAGACGGCAGGAGTTAGTACAGCCAGACAGCATAAGCAGTTTCAATTTAAAAGTGTTTATTTGCCCTTGTTATGTACATAGAATAAGCAATTAAACCCAAACATTTCCATCAGTATGAAAAGTTAAGAAATTAGTCATTTGGCTTAAAGCTTCTTCTGCAATGGCATCCTGTCTGTATTGCACAACTTGTGTTCATGTTACTAAGTTGGCTGAATAATCAACGTATCAAAAAGATACAAGCAGAGACTGCCCTGAGTGGTGCTTAATTATGATTTTTTTTGCCTAACAATTCTTCATTGATCCATTCTTACGTCATTCATGTAAATGACTCTGATAAAATAATTATATTTTCTAACCTCATTTTAATAAAAACTGAGCATCATTTGCAAATTCTCATTAATCATCAGTGGGATCACTGCACTGTAAAAGTTTGTAGTACTAAGTTGCAGGCTTATTTTTTAAAATTCAATGATAAATATTAAACTCTATCAATTTTGTACTTCTGCAATGTCAGCTTTGCTAAATAAATTAGAGCAGATATTCCAGTGGAAGCAGATCTTCAATTAGAAAATATTCTGGTTGAAAATGGAACCGAATTGGTTTCAACCTTACATGAACAGTGACAGATGTTTGGGGATGAGATTAAGCTTTAGAGCAAAAGACCTCGTTTGGGAAAGTTCTAAGTCTCTGCAAGGAGAGACTGGGAAGGAACTTGGAGATCAGCTTTAGCTGTTACAGTTGTAATCAAATACTCTCTTAGCCAGATTTCTTCTTTCATCACTTTCAGGAGCCGTTGTGGCAGAGTGCACTGCTGCTCCTCTCGCTGGCAGCCATCAGCCATTCTCAGTAACTTGACACAACTAAGCTGGAGACTGTTACAGTTGTAAATGCTGGAATGATACAGGCTGCATTTCCCCTCTCCTCATTTCCTTTCTTTCATTTTTTCTTCTGGATCCTTCTGTCTCCATTCATGATTGCACAACGTGCTTGTGACAGCCACAGGAGCTGTTTACATGAAGATGGATTCTAGGAAAACACTCTCCTATTTCTAGCTGTCTTCAGTACAATATGTGTTTTCTTTCAGATCTCATTCTTTCCTTCTCCTCAGGAAAATCCTCACAAAATCCATCCATCAACTACCAGTCTTTATTTTTTCTTCTTGCTTGTTCTGTTTTTCTCAGAAGAAAACTAAGTGTACTACCACCCGTAACCTGTCAGCTTAAGAAAGGCTTCAGACCACAATCTGGCAGTTCTTAAAGCAATCTGTAACAGTATCATCACTTACCTGGGCGTAGCAACACATTTCCCCACGAAAGCTCAGAAACTTCATTTCTACTAGCCTCAGACCATGCACCACCCTGGAGCGTATTACCTTGCATTCTTCAGACAGAAGTGCAGCCCGTATGCTTTTTCCACTGCGTAAACGTCAGTACAGTCAACAGAAGGCAGCTGATTTTGGCCATGGCCATTTCAGCTTTTCCAGATGCACATTCTTAACCCACTCAAATACCTGATATTTCTGTTCTGATCAACTTTTCCCTAACTTTAATCTTTGTCCCTCCCACAGAAAGCTGCCATCATGGACACAAAAATATTACCAACTCATATGCTTTCTGTGCTCAGCCTTCTTTTCATAGTCATTCTAGCTGTGTGTTAACCAAAAAAAAAACCAACCCCAAACTAATCCAAAACAGAAACCCCCAAACCTAACCAAAACTCAAAAGCTTCCATGTCTCTTTCCCAGAGAAAAAAGATGTCTCCTAAAGATGCATCTAGGCTTTTAATCTGTGCAGACCATAAAGCTTATACAAATTTCTTCCCTGGAAAAAACTTGTAAAGCAATCTTAATGGCTAGCCAGGAGAGCTGCAATGTCATTTGCGTAATTGTCCTCTGCTCAGCTGGAATTTGGAAGAATATCTGCAGTTACCTCTCATTGCTCAGCCTGCACCAGGGATTCACGGCTACACAAAGGCTGCCTTTGCTATTGCAATGTAAATCCTTAAGTTTTTTAATCTTTCTTTCCACTATTATCACATTTAGCTTGGTTGATGATAACACATTCAGGAGTTTTAGTGGACCTTACATATACATTTTATT
Source organism: Rissa tridactyla (assembly GCF_028500815.1). Lineage (NCBI taxonomy): Eukaryota > Metazoa > Chordata > Aves > Charadriiformes > Laridae > Rissa > Rissa tridactyla. Next base: position 19,011,200 of record NC_071472.1, on the reverse strand, counting down.
AATAAAACAGTGTGGCGAGACAAAAATGATTGTGACAAAGAAACGGCATCTGCTTAATACTCTGAGCATCAGTTTGTGTAGAAAAGAGACACATTTGTCAGAAGTAAATCCACTGGGCTAAGTGGGTTTTTTTACAAATAACAGTGGATTACAGTGTGCCACCGGTTCCTACTTTTAATGTTTGGGAAATTACCTTTCAGAGAGAACGTATTCAAGTGAAAAAAAATTGTAACTACTATCGACTGGAACAGGAATGTTTCCTGTTTGAGAATGAAGTATACTCAGCACCGCTGGCGAAAGTACAAATTTAAGGATGTACGATGGGCCAGATGGAGAATTTGGTCTGGTTTTGTGGTTGCTGTTCTGTGAACTGATTTTAGCACTGCAGTCCCTCCTGCTCCTAGCAGATAAATGGACCATCTACCGTCAGGCAGAACCGGAGCCAAATGTAGTTTTCCAAAATCGTCTCCAATTCTCCCCTGAAGCCTGCGCCCTGCACCACTGCTCGCCAACGAGATGCACAAAGAGCAAAGGCGATAACAAAGCACCACCCGGCTAATTAGGTCAGAGCCGAGCCGTGTGCGGATGCGACCGCTGCAGCCCTCCTCCTCCTCCTCCTCCTCCTCCTGCGGAACGTGGAAACCCCCCGCTCCGCTCCTCTCCCCGCCGGGCACGGCAGCTTTTCGCGGCGCTGAAGCGGCCCTCCGCCCCAGCGGCTCCGCTCACTGCCCGCCGCGGACGAGCTGCCCGCTGCCCCGCGGGGGCCGCCGCGTCGGGCCGGGGCCGGGGCTCGCACCGCGGGCGCCGAGCGGGGCTAAGCGCCGCCCCTCGCCCCCTCTCTCCCTCCTTTTCCCTCCCTCCCTCCCTCCTTCTCTCTCTCTCTCCCTCCCTCCCTCCCTCCGCCAGCCCTGCCCCGCCGCCTGGCACCGCCGCCGCCGCGCCCGCCCCGAGCGCTCCCCGCGCCGTCGCTCCGCCAGCCGGCCCGCCGCCGCCGCTGCTCGGCCCCGGCCGGGCGGGGACTTGGCAGGAACTCCCGGGGAGAGAGCGAGAGTGCCTGCCCCCGCTGCCGCCGCTCCGCTGTGGCTTTTGGGCGGAGGAGGAGGAGGAAGGTCTGGGCTCGGCCGAGGAGCAGCCGCCGCCGGAGAGGAAGAGACAGGAGGGAGAGAGAGACGGAGAGGCGGCTGGAGCCCCCCAAAGTGCCCCCCCATCCCTGCACTGCAGGCTACATTTCCAGCTTCATGGGCAAAGTGTGGAAACAGCAGATGTACCCCCAGTACACCACCTACTACTACCCCCAGTATCTGCAGGCGAAGGTAGGGTACGGCGCGGCGGGTCTGCGGCTGGCCCCGCTCCCGGGCGGCCGGCCAGGGCCCAGCCCGGACGGGGGCTCCGTGAGGCGGGCCACGGCCCGGGGGCGGCGGTCAGGTTGCACCGGGGGACGGAGACAGGAAAGAGCCGGCAGCCCCTTCCTGCCGCCCGCCGCCGCCCGGGGAGCGCCTCCGGGCTCCCCGCCGGGCTCCCACCCCGTCCCCTCGCTCCCGGCTCTGCCGTCTCAGACCCGTCTCTTTCCCTCTCGCCTCCCCGCTCCCGCCGGCGGTCCCTCCTCTTCCCCAGGGCTCTCGGCGTGTCTCCTCCTTCCCGACCACGTCCTCGGCCACCCCGCTGCACAGCGGAGCTCTGCGGAGCCCGCCGGGCCCCGCTCCTGTTGCCTTCACCCAGCGCAGCCTCCCTCAAGGCCGGGGAACGACCCCAAACTTCAGCCGGCAGGCCCCAAACCGGGGCTGTCCGCTGCCGGTAGCCGCTCCTTCGGCTGGGGCGGGGGTGCTTTGACATCCTGGGGCGGGGGGGTGGTGGCCGGGCGCGCTTATTGCTGCGATGGGGGTGGCCGTAATTCCACTGAAATACGGACACTGGGGAGACTGCGGGGCTCGGATGGATCCTCATTGTCTGTGGAGTTGGATCTTTGTGAGCTGCCACCTCTCAGTTTACAAACTGGATTAAAAACGCATTAAGGGTCCAGCTCCTGGTGGTTAATGTTGTACACGGGTAGCTGTTGTTTGCAGGGAAATTGATGCTAGGAGTTTTTGTGGTGGTGGATCTCCACCTTTTCTTCCCCCCCCTTTCTCCTTCAAGTCTGTAAGGGCAGCCAGCCCCACTGCTCTAGAAGCATCATGCTGCAAACTGGCAGATGCAGAGGTGGTTGCATCAGCTGTCTGGAACATTTAGCATAAGCCTCTCCAACCACCAGTGTCACTCCTCACAAATCAAAACAGACCCATATGAGGCTTCAATGTGTGAACTTTTTTTAGAGGTTATAACCGTGGTGTGGATTTTTTTTGGTGGTGTTTTTTTTTTTTTTCTGTTGAAGTGTCCTGCCTGTGTGGCAATGACAGGACAAGAATTCCCTTCCTTAGCTGCACTCTTCATAGGCTCTTCTTTTTATTGTGTTCTGTGTTACTATATTGTGAAATGAAATTTATACTGCTTGGCTGAAAACTAAATTCAGTTTGACAGTCATGAGACATTTTACAAGTCAGCAATGAGGAGGCTTTGAAATGTGCTTTCATATATACAGAAATTGATAGAAATATGATGAAGGTCTTTAGGTGATTTGAAATGACTAATCTTTTAAATGCATAATCAACATCAGGCTAAATGGTAGAGTCTGTATCCATTTAAAGATTGTGCCGCAATCACTTCAGTACTGTTTAGATACATTTTTTTAATGCATTATTTTTATGAAAGGTAGAGCGCCTAAAGGACAGCCTTTTGCATCACTTGGCTGTGTCACCATAGAAATATTCTCAAGTGAAAAAATGTCTTTGCTCAGAAACTTTTACCTTCATGATTTTGTGTGGCATTAGTAAGTTACGAACCACGTACCTAACACTGAATATATATAAAGCAATGTCACTTGGCGTTTTTGACCTGTAAGTAATTGAAGAGGGAGATAAACTGTAATAGCTTACTGTAGATTAGAGTATGATCCTAGAAATCCATGATCCTATGAGAAAGCTTGATGGACCATCTTTTGAAAATGTTTCCTGTACAGATAATTTAATATTGATTTGTATTACAGTCAATGACATCTTCAAAACATCTTGCAGTCTTTGCTATAAAATTATACAGCCTGAAATTACATTACTCTATGTCAGCAGAGAGAACACACAGCCATTTGACCTACACACATGAAATCAAATATCTGGGATCCAGTGAGTTTCCTGTTTTCAGAGATCTTGATTTTATAAAAGAAATAAAAGAAAAAAGGTGGCTCCTTGGTGTAGGTAAAAGCACCAGTAACTGTAATTTTCGATATTCAAGTATGCAGATTTCAGTAATATAAGTGATTTTTCACTATGGATCCTCTCTGAACATGCAGAATTAATTTAACTCTTAGTTTTCAGATGTCCTATTCTTTGCGCCTTAAAACAACCCGTTGTCCAGTACCTGAACTATTTCAGAGAAATCTTTGTTTTTTATTAAAGAAAAATGATAGTAAAATTGAGTAGCCTTTGCTGAATGTCTCATGGGTGATGGTACATGGTTACACTGGGGGAGGTAAGAGATTTTGAAACTAGAAGTTTTGCTTCCCATCTTATCCTTATTTAAGTAATGATGGAAAATCTGCTGACTAATAAACTGCAAATCGATAATTAGGAGATGACAGGAATTGCTTGGAGATGGATTTTGCTGTAGAGAGCTCAAAAATACTCATTGGAAATTGCGTGCATTACGAATGGCTCTTTAGGTTATAATGTTGGTGCGGTCAGCTATTTTAATTGCTACAAAATATGTTATAGATTTTAAAAACAGATTTTGTATTTGTCTGTTATGATCTTCACAATCTTATTCATGAAGTGTTCAAGCTGGTTCAGTCATATATTCTGGGAGGAAATACAAACATTTGCTGTGTTTCAGCACCTCCCCCCGCCCTAATCTTGGGGAGTTTAGCATCAGACGAGATCAGTGAAACCATGGATTTAAATGAAATGAACAAAATAAACACTGGAAGAAGGTGTAAGGCTTTTAATATGAAAAATCGTTATGGCAATGAAAATAGTTTGAAATGGTTTCAAGTTGAAGCTTGTAAAACATTCTGTGTTTTTGGGCCTGCCACAATTTTTACTCTGGCAAATGATATGTTTGCCATATTTGTTACATTTTTGTGTCTTGTAATGAATGTGCTTTTTAGGACAGTTCCTATATTGCAGCATTGTATGGCGTGTCAGAGAGCATCAAAAATATTTTTCAAGTTCAACGGACATTTCTAAAGGTTTAGATACTTTCTTTAACACTATTTCTGTACCGTTGCTTTTCAAATTTCAACTCAGTTGTATTTAATTTCCTTACTTAAGTTTTTATTTGTAATGAAGAGATTCTGTATTTCAACATTTCAGAAAATGGTGTTAAGTAAGACTGTATGTGTTTTACTAATGCTTAAAGGCCTCTCTGACCAGGAGTAAAATCTGACTGTGCTAGGCAAAGTATTGTAACATTTAACAAGACGGTTAGGGTACACATAAAAAATATAAATGTATATATCCATCTCTGGGCCACAGTCTGTGTGAATTTGTGTTTTGTTTTCGTTTATCTAAATATCAAATGGATTTCAGGGACACGATGCACAAAATGATTTACAAATCAGTCGTGATAACTAGCTGTATTACTGTTTTTTCCTTGGACAATAATGTGACAATATGACTAATTTTACCTGTAGGTTTCTGTATCATAAAGGACAGTTCTTTGTATAGGAGTTAGTAGAAAACAGCAACATTTCCTACAGATAGCATGGTTTATTTAAAGTGCAAGCTTTTAATATGCATAGATAATATTTATGTGATACTTGAATTCTATTAGTTCTGTTTGGTATTAGGTAACGACAAGAAATCAAATCGTGTGAATCTTGCTAGAGTGGGCTTCTAACTCTATAATCTCTTAGCTGCAAAATCAGTGCCCTGGCAGCTATGAAAAGAACTAATAATTCTAGAAGTTTGTGTAGGTTCGTAGGCAGGACTGCAGATTGATGGAAACTTGTAGTGAGCGGGCAGATTCTGCCATGTCAAAAACTTATTTTCAGGCTGTTGACAGCAAACTTTAAAATGGGAACATTTAATCTTTATCCAGGCCTGTTGATGGCAGAGTAAGTAGGAAATCAGTTAACGCGGAACTTACTGTAGTGTTAAAGAAAGTAGATATGAAACTTTCTTATTCGGAGACGCTGGATAATCCAGAGTTTAGTGTCAGTGTATGAAGTTAATAGACTGATGTAGAACCTTCTGGTTTTGATGCTTCTCAAGCAGAAGCGGTAGGACCCTCTAATGGTTTGCTGCTAATGAATACCTTTACTCTTCGCATTCTGTGCCAAGCACAGGTCTGTTAGCCTTTACAAAGTTTTACTGGCTTATGAGCTGATTTTAATCAGCATAAATGATTACTAATTCTAATCAGTTTAGTTAGATTTATTCCATATGCAGTACGACTGCAAAATCTCTACATAGTAAAGGACAAGTTTACAGTAACACAGACTACGCGTGTTTATGTTTATAAGGTTGGATAGAAATAATTTGCAGACTTCTTAATTGTGGGAAGTTATATTAATTGCCCATAATTGTGATCTCTTTTGTTCTCGACTGGTCTTAGAAATCCATTAAAAAAAAAGCAGAGGTTAGCTGCAGGCAAACTTTTTGTCTCCGGGCAGTTACCTGATCCTGTAGCCTCCTCAGCCTCTTGAATGTGTTCTCTCCCATTCCGGCCAGGCGGGGATTTTATTGTGCTACTATCCAAAGAATTCCTTGAAAAAGTGTACCACATTGTGGAAGGGAAAGAAGTGTAAAGTTTACCAATTTTAAGAAAAACTTGAGAGCGCTGGTGGTGAGGTGATACCTCCAGCTCTATAAAATAATCTCAGGGGATGTACGATATGGAGAAATGAAGAGTGTTCCCTAGAAAGAGCATTTTCTCTTCTTCCAAACATCCCAGTCCAAAACTGAGAGTGCCTGTTTGCATCCATCCATTGGACACACCAGTGACTTTTTGTCACCGATCTCAGTGATTGCTTTATGTAATCGTTCCAGCCAGCGTATTTGGTGGGGGGCATCTCTATCCTTGTCCCAGTTATAACTCCTTTTAACTTTTGAAGTTTAGTTCAGGTGGCTTACTATGAAGTAGAAATATGTCCTTCAGAAAGTGTTTCGAGAAACCGCTGCTAGAATAATTCTTGTATATGCAAAAGTTGAAGCCTTTCTAGAAATGGATTGATTGAAGTTCATACAAAGCTCTGCAAATGCTTGTCCTCCTTGCCACAAACTATTGCAGTTTTGAATTATTCTGTATCAGGGCCTTTCTTGAGAAGCAGTGTCAGATTAGCCCCAGGGGCAAATAGGCATTACAAGCAGGATGTAACCAGATACGTTTTGTGTGTTGTTACACACAAATTGTTAATAGTAGTGACTTCAGGAAGGGTTAAACCTAGGTATTCCATGCTGGGATCACCGCATTTGTTGGTGGAGTCAAGAAGGACGTACGTTAATGTGTCGTGTATGTTAATGTACATCATTGTAAATATCCAAGTAACTGATAAAGGTACACGAAATGTAGAAACACTTCACAACATCATCATCTTGAAGACTGGCTTCATTGAAGTCAACATGAATTTTGCCTTTGATTTCAGATGAGCAACATTTTATTTACTAGAAACTCGATTCATGCTTGGGATACGCTCACCGTGCTTAATTTGGAGGTGATTTGCAATGAGATGATATTCATAATCTTCACTTTGGAGGAGCAAATGTTAGGCAGTGCAACATATAGATTGTGTGATGGGGGATGTAATCAAGGAAAAGTAGCAATGGCATCCATAAGATGTGCCGATTCTGTATTTTTTCTAGTGAATCTTCTAAAGAGTTTTTAAAAAGCCACAACTTTTCTCCCTTAATCCAGCCTCCTTAGAGGTATAAATATACATACACTAAGGACTGAATTTGCAAATGACAGAATAAAAAATATTTTCCCCACATCATTAATGGTAGAAATGACAGCGTCTTATTAGCTTTGTAATTTCTAGAAGTTTGAGACTAAACTCATCCCTAGAGTACACTGTGCTTGGGGCTTAATTTGATCCTGCGTGATTGGCCTCATTTAACAAATGTCAACAAAATCTTGGTCCCTCTTCTTGATTCAGTGGTAACTTTAATGCTGACGTGTGAGTCAGATCCTGAGTCTGATAGTCTTATGGGACTGATTTTACAGAAAGGTGATAAACCAATATATGACTTTAAAAACGCTTGAAAAATGTATTCGGTGCTGTTTTCCTTTTGTGTTTGATTGTTAGCCCCCCTCAAGCACTGGTTATATTCCAAAATTGTATCTCTGAAGTTTATATTCAGTAGGTAGGCAACAGCTCAAAGATTTTTGTAGTCGTTTATTTTCTAGCTTTACCTTCAACGCAGGATCTCAAGGCAGTCATGAAAGGTGCGCAATAAGTTCGTGGGGGGAGAAGTTAATTTTCTTTGAATAAAATAGTTCTTTAAAGTATGTTTTCTTTCACAACTCAACTGTTACTCTTGGTAATGACTGTAGTTTTTTCTCATTACTTTTAAACCAGAGTTGAGCATGCTGTTTAGATTCTCAACCTTATTTGTAAAGGAAACCCTATACTTCAAAATACTTTGCTTCTAGTTAGAGCATAAAACTTCAGGTCTTAGTTTCAAGGATGAAATTTCCTGAGAGTAAATTTCTAAGCTTCCACCTAGTGTTGAAGGAACAAAGAAATTTTCCAAGGGAGAATACTAGAATGTGGTAAAGCATTGCTTTCTAAATCAGTTTTTCTGTAAAGCAATACCTTTCAGAAACATATCTATTTAGGATATACATCAAAAAAACATCTCAGACAATTTTTAGGCTGCTTTAAAGTCCAAGCAGCAGTTTGAGCTGTCAACGTTGATAGTAGATGCATCACTCTTGCTGAGAAAGGTAACTGATGCTACTAATCCAGTGGTCGTAGTGAAGGACACTTGATTGTGAAAGCAGTGAAGAAGTTTGAACAAAGGCATAGTAATAAACTGGAAACTGTATCTTGGTACAGTTACGTATTTCAGTTTCAGTCTTCCAAGTAGTCATAATCAAGAGCAAATAACAATGGTTTAAAAAATAAATTGTTTCTACGTGAAATTATGCTTTTGGTTTGAGAAATAGCCCTTTGAAGATATATGCTCACATTTAGCCAAAGATATGCTACAAATTATATGCTCATTTTTGTTGTATTGTATAGTCTTTCTATGGCCTGTGCTAAGTAGTGATCACAACTACTTCTACTGGAAAATCACTTGCTTTGTTATAGAAGTGAAAAATGTTGGAAAAATATGCTGATAAAAATCTGTTCTATCCATCTGAGGTTAATTCATTTCAGTCAAAACACAGGCACACAACAAATTCAGGTCATATTTACTGTGGCTAATAGGTGATAATTATTACCTGACTTAATGCATTTTCTTAGTCTTCCTCAGCTGAAAATACCGAGACCTGCATTTAAATGTAATTTAATTAAGTTCTAAGCTGCGTTATATTATCGCAGAATTGAGGAAGACAAAGAGGTTGGACATGGGTATAATGAGGTACCACGGCTCGCTTGTTTCATGGTAGCTTTTGAAGCCACTGTGCTCTGTTCATGGTCTGAGACTGTAAGAATACATTGAGTCTCAATTGCTCTGATTTAATGGAAACATTTCAAAATATATTTAAACTAAATTTCTGAAATCTCAGGGTACACATAAGGCCTGTGAAAAGTGCTGCAGAATCATTTCAGGCAGATAAACAGCTTACTGATGCAAAACACAACTCAAAATGTTCAGTGTGACTTTTGTGTATCGATCTTCTGTAGAGAGGTAGAGTAAACGGCCTTCGCTTTGTGGATTTTACTACAGGTTAAGAACTGAATTCCCTTGCTTGTCTCTTGGCAACACACACTGACACAATTTCTATAGCAGTTTATAGGCTGTGGTAGTATCTGTGACCTCTTCTATCCCTCAGGCCGTAGCTACATAATCACTTTAATTTTACATAACTATGCACAGCAGCCAAAAAGGGCAGTCTTCTCTTTCCCCATTGCCCCCAGCAACTCGTTCCTGTCCCCTCCCCTGTGCTGGCACTAGCATTCGTACCATCAGTCAGTGAGCTGAATCAAAAAACCAGTCTGGCTGAAAACTAACCCAAAAAACCCCAGCTGTAATACATTTTTACAGTGGAGCGACTAATGAGATACTTAAGGAGTTGGAGATTTGCATGGCTGTGGGTGAAGTTGTCTCCAAGAAAAGTACACCCTCTTGGGTCTCACTTTTGTACAACAAAATGGTGGTGCTTAACGTTTCTAAAGAAAAGGTTTTCCATGTCCTTGGCCAAAAGGGCAAAAGATTCAAGCCAAAGGAAGATACAAGAGAGCTCTTAGGTTACCAAAATCTGTTGATTGCATATATATGCAGTTAACTGCTAGCATTATTTTTCTATTACCTTATTTTCTCTTTTACTGTTTTAAATTGTGTTAGATGTTGCTGTACTAAGTGTTAAAAAAGCATTTGAGTCTGTCTTTCATTCTTACGACTAATGAAAGAAGAAAGTGTGAAATAAGTTGCTGAGAGGGCTTAAGTTAGGTATAGGCCTGGGAGGAAAAAGAATCAAACGTAAATGGGACTTCCAGAGGCCTTGTAGCATAGCGTTACATCTAACTTTCCATTTTCAGCACAGTGCAACATTGATGTTTTATTTCATTCTGGGGAAAGAGGGGAGAAGGCTGGCACTTCAAATTAGCAGCAGCTGCAGAATTAAGACAAGGGTGTTAGTGACTCATTTGGAAAAGTACTAGCTAAAACATTCTGTCTCCGAGAAAAAACATTTAAGAAGGGTTTATGATACAAACTTTGAATTTCATGAGTAGCGCCTGTGACCTTCTGGTTTCCCCCCGGTAGCTCTTCTGACTAGTGACCATTGGTTTCTGACAATCACATATTCAAGTGAGGAGGAGGCATGGGGAGATTTTGGAGGGGGAAACATCTCTGTTAACAGGGTCAGAGACTCCAGAATGCCTCTGACTTCTTTTGACCCAGTCAGTTAGCAAAAAACTCAGATTCTTATCGTTCCAGGTAGAAGGAAAAAATGGTGATACTTAGTTGTTGCTTTGATGTAGCTGAATTATTGACAAAGAGTAGTCAAACTCCAGTTTCCCTGAACATGGGGATCTTGAATAATAGAAGCAGCTTCTAGAAGCAGTTTCTTTGTTCTCAAATTCCTTTCCCCAATTCCCAATTCGTTCTGTTTAGGCCGTTTACAGGACCATATACTCAGTGCTTATGTTTATGTTGTTTTCTACTCTTTTCTATTGGTATTTGGGTGAGTTTTTTTTCCCTCCTCTGATGAATATGTGTATTTTCCTAGTTTATCCCCAGGCCTACAAATGGCTTTATTTAGCTTTAAGAAGAGAAGGCTAAGGGGAGAGCTAATTGCCGTCTAAATCTATCAAATAAGAACGTATAGACAAGGTGGAGCCAGACACTTCCTTGAGGTGCAAAGGGTAATTCAGGTTGGAAGGGACATCAGGAACTCTCTAATCCAACTCTCTGCTCAAAGCAGGGTCAGACCAGGTTGCTCAGGGCCTTATCCAGTCTGGTCTTGAAAGCCTCCAAGGATGGAGAGCACAACCTCTCTGCACAACCTGTTCCATTGCTGGCTGTCTTCATGGTGATTTTTTTTTCCTATTTCCGATCTGAACCTCCTTTGTTTCATCTTATGCTCATTGACTCATCCTCACACCACGCACCACAGTATAATAACCTGGCTTCTTCTCGTTGATAACCTCCTTGGATGTTTCCATTTAACAAATGGAAAGCTGCTATTAAGTCCCACCAAAGCCTTCTCTGCTCCAGACTGAAAGAGCCCAGTTCCTTCAGCCTTTCACAGAGCATGTGATCCAGCTCCCAGCCGTCTTGACGACTCTCCACTGAACTTGCTCCAGGTTATCAATGTTTTTCTTTTACTGGGGGCACAAAGCTGAATGTAGTATTCTAGGTAGGGTCTATCAAATGGGGGTACAGCCACCTCCCTCCCCCTAACGCGGCCCAGGAGGCACACCTTACTGCCAGAGCATCCTGCTGGCTTATGCTCAGCTTGCAGTCTGCCACAGCTCCCCCAGCTCTGTTCCAGCAGAGCTGCTCCCCAGCCAGTCAGTCCCCAGCTTGTATCATTGCAAGGGACTCTTCCTTCCCAGGTGCAGAACTTTTACACTTCTCTGAAACACACAAGTCCCAGGATAGACCCTTGTAGTGCTCCACTTAGTACTGGCCTCCAGGTACAGTAGAACTCATTAACTGTGATTCTCTGAGCCTGACCATCCTGTTAGTATCATTCCCATCTAGTTGTCCACTCATCCAGAGTATAACGTCCTTAGGCCCAAGAATATAGTGGGACACAAAGTCAAAGTCCTTGCTGAAGTCAGCGTGAATGACATTCACTGCTCTCATCTTGTCTACACATCTAATAGTTCTAGGAGAATAAGCAATAGAATATATATAACACAATGGACACAAGTTGTGGCATGAGAAAATTTTAATTAGAATCATAGAACGTGTTGGGTTGGAAGGGACCTTTAAAGGCCATCTAGTCCAACCCCCTGCAGTAAGCAGGGACATCTTCAACTAGGTCAGGTTGCTCAGAGCCTCATCAAGCCTGACCTTGAATATCTCCAGGGATGGCGCCTCCACCACCTCTCTGGGTAACCTGTTCCAGTGTCTCACCACCCTTGTTGTAAAGAACTTCATCCTAATGTCTAATTTAAATCTACCCTGCTCTAGTTTAAAACCATTGCCCCTCGTCCTATTGCTACATGCCCTTGCAAACAGCCCCTCCCCAGCTTTCTTGTAGGCCCCATTAGATATGAAGAATTTTTTTTTCACCATTAGGGTGGCCAAGCACCTGAGCAAATGCCAACAGAGGTTCTGGAATCTCTTGGAGACAGTAAAAAGTCAACTAGACAAGGTCCTGAGCAGCCTGATCTACTTGAACGTGCTCTTGGAGGGAAGAAGGACTAGCTGATCTCCAGCTGTCCTTTCCAAACTAGTGTGTGGTTCTATAAGGTAGACCCTGATAACTATCATCAGCATAAGAGGCTCTAAAGTAACTGTTATGGTTCCTTCTATGTTTCATCATTGTAAGCTGTGATACGGCATTTGGAAAGGAAAGGTATAGAAGGAATTCCCTTTTTCTATTTAATGGAAGATGTATTCTACAAATATGTAAATGACATTTCAATAATTCCTTCAGCATGCAAATTCCCTTATCCCATTTTAGCAAATATCTTGTTTAAGCTGCTTAAAATTTAAGGTTTTAGGTTTGCTTATTTGTTTTTCTCCTGGCAGAACATTATAGCGCTACAAAACTACACTGTAAATTGTGACAGATGTGTATACATTCTCATACCAAATCACTTCCTTAGACTGGCATTTCTTGTTCCTGCATCAAATCTGAATTTGTTGATAAGTTTTTGTCTTGGACATGGATTAAAAATTAAATAAAACAATAATTAATCCCAAATTAAATCTTGCTTCTTTCCAAGCAGACATTTTTCGGAGAAACAGCAAAGAGTACTCAGGAAGGCAATGTTCTGATTTTCTGGTAGAAAAAATGGGAAGAATTAGTATGTTCCTGATGTCCTTCACTGACAGTTCTGCTATATCTCAAGTGACTTTTCTTTCAAATTACAGTAAGTTCATCAGCTGCAGAAGCTATGGATATGTGAAGGGCTTCCCAACCCACCCACCCACCCGCCCAGCTTCTTTAGCCCACTCTGCTTTTATTAACACTTCTTTCCAGTGGCTTTTATATACTCACTCCCCCATATTTTCTAAGGATTTTCAATGGCAGGTATAATAATGGGAAGCTCTCATGATCCCAAACCCTGAAGTTAATTTTAAAGATGCTGCTTCTACTAGATCTTTAAAAAAAAATAATAAAAAATCACAGCTGTAGTTGTCCCGACAGATTGATGATGAGAAAAACATGTAAAACCCACCAAATATCAGTTCATTTTTACACTGCTAACTAAATAATGTCATCATGGTTGTTCATTAATCTTGAAAATCAGGTTTCTTGTTAGGTGCCAGAATATATATTTAGGGACCTAAGACAGGATTAAGTTGGCCTTGAGATGACTTCCTCATGGCCAGAAAGTTGCGGAGAAGAAATCACAGAAAAGAAATTACCTGATTGAACACTTCTTTACTTCCCTTTTTATCCTAGAGTGTTTACCTTGATGGTGACTGGGCTATCTCAACATAAATAAAAGTGAAGATATTTACAAAAATATATAATTGGGAAGAAGTGAAGAGGTATTTGTGCACTGTGGATGTTTCTGCTCTTAGGAATTTTAAATGCTGTTCTTGGACTTTTATTTAGTTGAGGGCCTGGGACTAGCGAGGAGTGTTATCCAGCATCTAACATTGACCTGCTAAGTAGCCATGCATCGTGCTGGGAGAAATAGCAAAAAGACATGGTAAAAATGAAAGAATGACAGAAATTTACTTTGCCACGTTGCCCCCAAAAGAGGCAGATAAGCAACTATGCATATTTTATATCTGCTACTACTTTTCTTCTTTTAAAACTGAAAGTGGAATTCCATGTCAAATGAATAATTGAATAATGAACAAATGAATAATAAATACTTTTTTTTTCTAATCATAAGAAATATAATGGATTATTTTCCGTGCTTACACTCTATTCAAGGTCAAGGTTAATATAAATGCCTCCTCTTTTACTGATATTTATATGAAGTTTAGAAATGCATATATGTTGAACAGCAGAACTCCTGGCATTTCCGCAGCACACCATTTTAAGAGTAGAGATTTATCTGAGTGTTGTCCTCATAAATTTATTACATCTTTTTCATTGATGGAAAGTGTGCTGCATCTCTCCCAATTGCTTTTGTCATCCAGGGAGGATGCTGCCGATCCCTGTGCTCTGATGGTAGTTGCTAATACTTGTATATACACATTTTTAAAATGCGTTGGATTCACATCTTTTACTTTAGATTTACCTGCCAGTTGTTAAAAAATATTCACTGTTCATTCAATTTCCTTGATTGACTAGTTATTGTTATTCTTTGATTCTTGGCAGTGTGGTCTCTACTCTGCAGGATAACTTGTGCTTCAAGTAACTCAGGTATTGGGCAATCTAGTGAAGTGTGTTGTGTTACCTATAAAATATTCTGGGTTGCCGTCTGTATAGTCAAGGCATTCACATATAAAATGTGGTCTTTTTTCATAAATTAAGACCGTAGTCCTTCCCTTGACGCTGATATTGAGCTCCATGTGTTCTCTAATTTAAATGGCCGTAGAATCTAGTCCTTGCAGAAAAATCATGCACCAGAATCTTAATTTTATCTCAAGAAATAAGAAACATTATAATATTAATTTTCATATTTATTTCATTACAGCCCTCATTGTTCAATTTAAACGAGCTGCGAAATCTCCAGAGCGTACCAGACTCTTGTTCCTGCCAGCCTATAGCTTTAAAGCAGAATTCAGGAGCCATTTGCTCTGCATCCCTTGGAGAGAGCGGAAAGAAGGCTCGCTGGTCTCACGGGTTTTATACAAGTCAGAGCAACTCTGGCTTGCCTCATTACTGGAGGGTGGCAGGAGACTGAGCTGGGATTTCTGGGAGTAGAAAACTGAGAGCTATGTCTGGGAATGACAAATATTTCACAGTTTTAGTGAGAATCTTTTGATAATTGATAGTTTTAGGAATAGCATCTGGAAAAGAGGAAAGGAAAGCATGGCTCAAGATAGATAACAACAGAGAAGTAGTTTGGCTGCTGTAATTTTATGTAATCTTGGCTTCGCTGAAGCAATGGACACCTTTGGGAGAGCTACCTGCCGTTAGTCCTTAATCCCACGTTGAGACCCAGACCTGGGCTCTGGAGCCGGGGGTTTGCACAGGAGGGAGGTGGTTCCACGGGGAACGCTTTGCTTTCTTTGTCCCCCTCACATTGAGCTTATCGCCGAGAGTGGGTTAAATAGGCTCTTCAAAGCTGGCTACAGACCTGTCTCTTGAGCCTTGTGTTGTCATTTGAGATAGGAAAAGAGGAAAAGGTAAGTGAAAAATACAAAGCTAGACGGAGGGAAAATATAAGGAAAACTAATTTTGAAAGAGGGAAATTGCTGTAAAGAACTGATAAGGGAAAAGAATAAGAGAGTAAAGAGCAGGGAAGAGAAAAAGCACAGTTCAGTGGAGAGGCTGTGGCACGTGTGCCAGGGCATGGCACAAGAAGACACCTCCAGCTGCCAGGCTGTCCACGGGGAGCTGCATCTCCAACAAAAGGAGACTGAAGGCCATATTCTGCAAGAACTCAGTTTGGGGACCCCTAAAGTTCAGCAAGAACTAAAGGTTATTTTCACAAAAACAATGGCGAGGTTTGGGGAACAGACAGGCAAGACCTCTGGGAAAGGCCTTGTTTTATATAGATTGTGAGAGGACAAAAGCGACTTGTGGGGCAAATTTGGCACTTATCTTTGCCTCTTAACTGCTGCAGCCATATTGTGATACTGTAGCTAAAATTACAGAGGTAAACTCCTCAGAATTGAAGCCTTTGCTATTTCTTTTTATTTCTTGTAGATTATACATCTGTTTTCTCATTACACTGAAACTAGAGTAAGTGCAAGGACTTCCTGAACACGCTCTTAAGTGATGTGGTCATGTTGCTATTCTTTTTGATATTTTATATGTTCAGAAATTCTCTTATCCCGATAGGTCTGGCATGAATCTGAATCCAAGAAAATCTACAGTATAGAAAAGACTAAATGGACTTAGCATCCACTTAGCAGCCGGAATATGACTGTACTGTATCTCACACTACTCCTGGTAAAAGTGGCTAAACAGGAAAAAAAAATATCAGAAAGCATCCATCTCAATGTAAAAAATGAGAAGATTATGCATGGAAAATGGAGTTCAGTTGAAATTATACAGTGTATCAGCCAGAGTGAAACTTAAATTTGTAGCAACATATTTTCTTGTCTTTAAACTTCACACATACAGAGACGTGCTTTCTTATATTAAAGTTTTCATTGTTCTTTTGTTCTGTTTTTACTATAGCAGAACATGTACGTGTCTGAGCACGCTGTTCTGGTCATGTGTCCGTCAGCTCAGAGGCAAAGGTCCATCCCAGCAGCCTGAGCGGGTCTGGTGTTTGGACTACAAGTAACATTCCAGGCTGCTTTGCTGAGCAGAGAGGTGGGCTTTCTAGTCAGGTAAAGATCACTTGGAGGGAAAAGTAGGACCAAGAGAAGGTCTGAAGTGCTAAAGTCACCACCAGAGAATAGCATTTGCGATTCCTATAACTGAGATGGGGTGATTTGTGTATTTTAATTCATATTTTTTGCGAAGTGGCCAGAATCACTCTCAAGTGTGCTGTGGCCTTTGGAGGTGGTGGAGATCATGGTGTTACAAAGGCGTAACAGTCTACCCCTGTGGAGCAACACAGCCCAAAAAAGGGCTTTAGTTTTGTAAAGACGGAGTCACAAATAATAAATAGTGATTTTGCACTTTGAGTATGCTATCCTGAAGCCATAACTATGTCTGACCAAGAGAAGATCCTTTTTATTTTGTTCAGGTTTAATGTCTTTTTTTGTAGCTTTTGGTTTTGTTTCTTTTTGTTGTTTTTTAATCATTGTTTCTATTGGTGATGTTAGCCCTCAAAAAATGATAAAATCCCAGAGTTTTGCAGCATATAGTTTCATCCTGCATCTCTTTGGTGTGCAGTGATCCTCTGAGAATGGTATTTGGCATCCAGTTCCTTTACTCTGAGGGCAGAGATCTTTGAGAGGTGACTGCCGCGCAAGCACTGTGCACAGCACTACACAGCGAGCACTGGTGGAAGGCCAGGTATAAGGATTTATTAGGTATTCTGGAGTAATTATCCCCAAATAATTTCAAGTGAGTGGAGCTTTCTTCTCAAATAAGAGTACCATTATCCAAACCAGTTTAATCCACTTTCAAAGCCAGCTAAACAAGAAAAGGCATTCTCGTTCTGAAGTGTGATTGCTTTCGCATGGCGTTACTTATAAATGTTGTTATATTTTAAACTGTTAATTGGATACAATTTTTATGCGTACGTGAGGCTTCTGTTCCTACCTTTTTCCGGGATGAAGCCTTAATGGTTTGATGCTACTGAAGTAAACACAGAGAGTAAAAGCTATCAAAGGTGCAGAATATTGATGCTAACTAGATTTAGAGCTTGTCTACACTTAAAAATATAATGGCATTTATAAGGAAATACTTTTCTGGAATTATTGAGTATTATAAATTCCCATATAGATGTTCACATATCTGCATGTCCACATCAGGGGTTATTTCAGAGTAGTTCTGGTAAATTTCCGAATGTAGACAAGACTGAATTAAGCTGACTTGATGTGCTCAACTCATCTCACCTGAAACTCTAATAACTGTATTGTCCTCTCATTAATCATTTTAACAGATTTAATTATATGACTAAATCCAGTAATACCAGAAGTAAATAAATGCACAATGAATATTTATTCACTTCACTAAGTGAGCATTTTGCCCGCGTGCAGTATTCAGGACTGGGCTTCAGAGTCCTTGGCAGAAGACAGATGAGATTTCTCTGTGTTCTTTATGATGTCTCCTTTCTTGAAAATTATAAGTACTGAAGTTGCACGGATATCTTGAATTTAATTTTAAATTGAAAGTTTTCTAGGATATGCAGTAGTGCAAAACACAAGTAATTACATTAATGTGTGTATCATAATTATATTAATACATTTATATTAAATAGTAGTGGTTTTATAAATAAAAAGTTACATTACACAGAAGAATGGATATGAAGTTGCTTAGCTTTATAAAAACCACATTTACAATGATGTATACATATACATATATTCAATTTAATTACACTAAATGTTGGCATGAGAGACCGACTCTGCGCAGTTATAGCCCTTCAATTAAAATTGGAGGGGAACGGTGTTAAATAAGTAACGCTGAGTAGAATTTGACTCTTAAGTACAGAAAAAACTCAGTCTGTAGCATATTCTACTTTTGTGACTTTTATAGACTTCAAAGAGAAATGTACATTTGCATCCCAGGGCAGAAATTGGCCGTGTGCTTGGAAGCATGAAATCTCTCAAGGTAATACTTCATAACTATGGAATGTATCCCATGACTGATATGTAGCTAAGAACTGAGAATCAAATTACACATTAGAAATACTTGAAATTAAATATTTTTCTAGTAAAAGGGAGCATTATGCAGGGTAAACAATATATGTTTTCTTTTTCTAGAGATGCATTGGAGCATAAATAGATGAAGCATTTAAATATGTATGTTTGTATTTCCTGCTTTTTTTTGAATTTTAGTAATATTTCTTTAAGAAATAACATATTTTTTTTCTTGAGTTCATTTATTAGAGTTTTATGTTTGACTCTTGTAAGTATCTATTTTTAATTTCTTTTTACATTCTTCTTTTTTTCACTCCAATTAAGTTTGGAATTTCTGGTCTTAAATAATTAATTTCCAAACATACGGGCTTGTTTCAGCAAGGAAGGAGGAAACATCCCTAAATCCTTATTGGTGTCTGCACAGGAGCATCCACTAAGGTGCTCTCAGTGGTTTTTTATTAATAAAAAAAAAGTTACTGAGAACAAAAAATAAATTGCTGAACTTTGTTGTCCATTTTGGTGCATCTAAGATCAAAAAGAATTACCTGACTGTTCATTTTCACGGTGTCCCAGACCCTTGTAGGTAGAGATGGGCTGTTTTGTCCTCAAGCGGTCGTACCTTCTGTAGTGTCAGCTCCACTCACTTTTCCTGAATCCATTCCCAGTACAAACTGAAGACCTACACTGGTCAGGTTTAATGGGGGGTGTTGGACTCCATCCATCTTGTGTCCCATGATACTCCTGGCTGCCTAGAGCGTTGTGCCTGGTGGGGAAGGTGATGGTCACGATTTTGGCTAAACAGCTCTCAGAGTTGGAAGACCCTTCTCTGTTGCCTTTGATCAACGTAAAGGATTGCTGAGGATCCAGCCAAATCTGCAGAGAGCAAATTCTTCTGGGAAATAGAAAAGGGTGTTTATTTGAAATACAATAAATAGTAAAGGAAATGCAGATTTTCCTGTGTTTGTTATTTTACCTGAGGTTCTGTTCAGATGAGCCCAGGTGGTCAGGAGGATTTTCTCTGTAAGCTGGCTTTGCCACTGCATGCAACAGACTACAAGGTACTTGGTGATTGATTTAGTTTATCAGTTATTACTCTTTGTATTATTAAAGCACCCTGGCAGCCCTCCACACAGGTCAGGAATCCTTTGCGTGAGGTGCGTGACTGCCACGGAGGGTTTCATGTCTCAATGAAACACGGGAGACAAAATGGACTTTGGAGGGTATAAACAAACTGGGTAGCAGTAGCGTTTAGTGTGATAATCCTTGGGTTTAAGATAGACTTCCACTTTTTTGAAAAGTTTTTTCCATAATGTGCATTCAATATGCTGTGACTAATGGGTACTATTAGGAAAATCTCAATAGTTAGGGAGATAATGTCAGACTCGTTGGAGACCTGATAAAGAACAAAGCGACGCATTAACCTCAGTGTCAAAAGAACTCTGTATACACCTTGGTTCCAACCAAGCGAGATGTTATTTTTTCCTGATACTTAATTTCTATCAACTTTAACAACCTTCAGCTCTGTGTCACAATTCTTAAAATGCTTAATTATGGGAACAGCATTTGGAACTATTCATGTAGTTAAGAATATTCACATGATTAAAAATTTGAAGTTCTTTCTGACCTCTGCAGATCAAGTCTGAAGTATTTTGTCTCTCTTTACCGTAGCTCTGAATTGTCCAGATTCTGACAAATGATAAAAATGTGGGTGTGTTGAACTTTGCATAAGTTTTTGGACATATCCAGTTGGGGTTGGAGAAATACTATACTGGTTATTCTGTTACGTTGCAAAATAAAAGCTACTTAGAAAAAAGCACATCTTGCAGTACTCATCCCCGAAAAGGGATTTCACATGAACACTATGCATTCGTATGAAATCTAACGGCCATTTCTTCAGTGAAATTTCACTGTCCTGCGGAGCATAAAATACAGAAGCACTTACATAATAGAAACTTGGAACACTGTAGATTATGTCGTTTGAACAATAAATGAACTTTCGTTCTATATTGAACTGAAGTTTAGGAATGTGGTGTTCTTTGTCTCATAATTGTCTGCCTACACACACCCAGTCTGCACTTCTAATAACAACTCCCTGTTGAAGGAGCACACATGTCCTGTATTTTTGGCCTCAACTGTATATTTTTGCAGTGGAAGACGTCTTTACATTAACAAAAATAACTTTGTAATGATGATACATCACAGGTAATGGTGCCAGTTTTATATTATTATGTGCATACATACTTGTTAGAACATGAATGATATTTTCAGAGTAACCATACAGTTTGTGGAACTATTAAGTGTTTTTGGCTCCATTAGAATATTCAACAACATGTTTGTTGAATATCCACTTTTTTTCTTATTCATCTAATACTACCATTTGTTAGGCTGTGATGAATATGTTCTCCAGACAGCTAACAAAAGATAACAACAGATCGGTTCTCTGTCCAGGAAAACGACACCATGTAAACAGAATATTAGAGCAGGGCTTTAGAGGACAACCCATCGTTCTGTGCAAGAAAAAGGTCAGCCTGGTGTAACGTCTCTGACTGCGCTTCAGTACAGGTAAATATAAGACCATAAAGAAAAGCAATTTTCATTTAAAGCTAAGTGTAAAAAAGCATAAGCTTCATTGTTGTGCTGATCTGGATGAACCTTAAACAATGTTTACAGTAAGGTTTGGAGAGTTGCCTAGCACTGGAGTATACGCAATTAAACAACATAGCTGAACTTTTCTTTCATGTCAGCATACTGCTAAAGAGACCTCCATTGTACTCATATGGTAGTCGTTCTCGGAACTTACAACATAAACAGGGAGAGAGAACATTCACTTGTAATTCTACCCCATGGTAGCTGAGTGCATCAGGGGGCACAACTGCATTTTCACCGATAACAGCTTAAGAAGTAAATTAGATATATAAAATAATGGTAAGGGCACGGCAAAACGTGAACTCAGTTCTGACATGTGAATGTGTACCTGGACTTGGTAATTGCGAGTATGGACTAATAGTTATTTAACATATTGCAAAATTAATTTCAATTGGTTTTGTGCACCCTTATTTCTCTGACTAATAAGCATCTATATACTCATCCTTACTTTGGTATAGTAACCCAAGAAAAGCAAACACAAATTACCGAAGGACTAAAGGAAAGCTAAAGCAACATGCCAGCTGGTAGACTTTGAACGTGGATAATCTGAATTGGAACTGCAGTTTGGCATGTCGTTAGTCTCAGAAATACTTGTGATTCATATTATAACAGTGAGGATTTCCAGAATCGCCTATATGATTTCACATTTGCTCTAGTTATTTTTACTTTTTATTTTAAAAGAAGTTATTTTGGATACCACTTTTGCATACATATACATCGTGATAGTTCTTGTAGGGCTTGTAACTAATGTTATTTCATTAACTTGCCGCATTCAGTTTCTATTAAGCTGTTTATTTTTATGTAGAGACTATATCTGAATGAACATTTTTAATGAAAAACTGTTAATGGCTGTATGTAAAAATGGAAGTTAATGTAGGATATGAATTTCAATGTGCAGTATATGACTTGTTTAAATCTAGGCCAATTAACTAGGTTGTACGCAGTTGATGACACTGCAGAAAGATGAACACTAATTGTATTGTATATGAAAAACCCGCTGAACTTTCATCAGCATCCAGAAGAGAACAACAGTTCAAAGCTCACAAACAAATTATAAACATAAATGCTTCAAATAGACAATGTTTTCTTTCATATATTCTTTTTTTTTCTTTAATTGAGACCTCTTGACCTTTGCTTTCTGTAGGAATAATACTAATCCTGGGCAGTTTCAGATAATCACAACAGTCACTCATCAGAGATTAAAACATGTTTTTGTAGTATTTGTAGACTTGAAATTAGAATGTTTAAACTATACATTCACTTTCACTGAACAGTTTTTACTGCTCATTGGCAAAAAATTATTCACACTATTGTCTGAAATTGCAGTTTATTACAGTTATGATAGAATAATTATATTCTACTCTGTACTGGAGCTGATAGCAAGAGGGATAATCATCATTTTATGTTGAAAGACCCTCAATCCCTCAGTGGTGTCTATTGTGTAATAATTTTTTCAGTTTTAAAAAAATGGCATCTCGTTTTTCTGGACAGAGATTCAGCTGGAGAATGGTGACATGCCAGTGTTATTGCTTTAGAAACAAAGAACTTAGGAATAGTACATGGGCTCTTGTGTAAGTAGTAGATAAACGATTTCATTAGCAATCCTGCAGCATGTCTGCTGACAGTGATAGAAAGTACTTTTCCAAGCAGCCCCGTCAAGACTTTTTTTTATTTGTGAATGTACAGCGACTTTATTACCTTTGAAATACATTTTCTCAAAATACTGTCCTTTGAATTAGGCCTTTCTGCCAGATGCGATTGATATTATTACATTGCCAACTATTGCCAGTACCTTTCCCTCATATTTTTAATACAAAAAATTTCTTTCGATGTTTATTGAGTTCTTGCGTTTTAAATTAGATGGGGAATGTCCTGGGAATCCAAAGAAAGTCCCTGTCTTGCAAAGCCAAATTAATATGTTGGTGCTCGAAGTATATAAATCAGCGGACAGTAACTGGGTGGACCGTGAGCGGAATTCACCGTTTGCTGAACACGCTTGGTGCGCAGCTCTGTGCTCGTAGGCTGGAAACAAGCACCCCGTGGGGACACTCCGGCTTTAGGCGGTGACTGGTATTTAGGCTGCAAGAACTGTTTGCTGAGGAGAGTAAAAGGAAATGCTAAACCTAAAGGCACATGGCTGCTGCAAATCAGTAAAGTCACAGCTGCGTCCCCTGTGGACTGGAGAGGCTTGCCTGCTGCCTTAGCTGGGGACACTTTTTGTTGATATCTCTGGGTAATTTCACCAGTATTTCCGCCAATTGGGATGGGCTCATGCCCGACGCATAGAGAGAAACTCTGAAAGCCATTACAGGTAGTTCACTTTCAGTTGCAATTATCACCTTTACTTCAAGGCTCTAAGAATACCGTGCTACACTGCACGTCTTGTGGCTGTAAATAATTCTGTCTTAATAATGTTTTAATGTCTGCTAATATAAATCTACCTTCTCCTCACTGGCAGCACATTTTTCTTGTAATAATACCTAATGGCATGCATTTGTAGCTAGTCCCTCTGTGTACTGGTGCCAGCCATGCCCATGCAGATAAGGGGTTGTCACTGCTTCCATGATAAGTTTGTATTAGCTAGGTTTAAGAGCTAGACTGTATTTTATTTGCTATCTTAACTCATAAACTGGGACTTTGCTCAAAATGAGTTTATAGAAAATAGTTTGTAGAAAATAAGTTTCTCTGATTTTTTGAAATTGTAAAAGGAAGATAGCATCTTATTTGAACTGTAGTTTTCTTTCAGCTTTGACTTAAATTAGCTTTTTAAAGTAAGCGAGAGGATGTTTTCTGATAGTTCAAAATGCGGGCCAAATGTCTTTATGTTATAATGATAATATGGCTGGTTGAATTTTTTAAGGCATTTACTCAAACGTTAGTAAAATAAATGTTAAAACAATCATCAAAAGATAAAACAAAAATAAACTGCATCTTCTGGTAGATATTTTCTGGTATTATGTTTGGATCCAAATCATTTCAGTGAGGTGCTACACGAAGATGAGGTCCTAGTTACGTCTCAAAATGGGCCTAAAGTGATACCTGAGCAATGCCCCAGCGTGGCGTTGGTCCCTTGTCCAGATCCATGAGCCCCTTTCACAGCTGTTGTGATTATCTCAGTAGACTCGACAACATCCAGTTAATACACATCACGTCAAGCTCACTTCAGCTACGCTAATCATTATTTCAGTGGAATTAATAGTGCCGTGTTGTACCCCAGAAAGTCAGTGATATGTTCACTCATTCACTGTTTCCAGGGAAAACTAAAAGGCATTTGTAAACCTTTCTGTCCAACACACCCAGATGTGCGGGTTTAATTTTGAGCAAGTATTCTTTATTTGCACAGTCCCTAACAACTGATGTGATTGGAGTTAGATAAATGAGGAATCCAGATACAGATCATACAATAGGTTTCCCTCCTAGTCGCTGTCCCCATAAAATCTTGATGCTTAACCTACAAATTGTTTGAATAGTTTAGGTTTGTTTTTTTAAGATAAATTCTAAGTATGAATTGCCAGAATATTGCTGTCATAAAGTTCACTATTTACTGAATTTACATATCTTCGTCAATTCTTCCAGAAATTTGTTGTTGCTTGTTTTTTCGTGACACAAAAAGAATGACAAAAACGGCACAAGGCAGTTCAGCTTGTAGACATAAAAAAACACAAACTACTGTAACCCATTAAGCTAATTATGGTATTAAAAATTAACATCTGTGGACTCTGTGCTTCCTTTTTTTAACTTCTGCACAAAGACAAAAATGGATGTGGCATGCATGTGAAGCAACATGAATTTGCTGTCAGAAAAAAAGGACTATTAACAATAAACTTCCATGGGTGCAGCCTTGAAGGACATTATTTTCCAAATGTGTCGTGTTGTAGAGCACTGGGATTACTCATAGTAGTAAGGATTTGTTCTGGGACTTTACAGGGTTGCCACCCAACCATTTTGTGGCTTCCAAGATATGCAGACCTTTTATAAAACACAGTGGAGCCGAAGAGCAAATGGAAAGTACTTTTTTATATGTAGTCTTGCCACTTTGGAGACGCCAGGACTTTCAGGGCCTTATGGTGCCATCACATTTTAGGCAGAACTCTCCAGTGCTTTCACTAGCAAGTTCTACTTGAGGATTGATGGCAAGAATATGACCCCGGTGTGGTGTGTGCTCGCAGGCTGCGCGGTGGTGGGAGGCCAGCTGTGGAATGTGGGAAAGCGGCTGAACTGCTGAAGTCATGCAGGGAATGTTAAATGTGTCTCCAGCTGGCAGGGAGCTGCGGCTTAAACTCAAGCTCTGGGTCCTGGGTATTGCCGAGTGTTCGCGGCACCCTCAGCTCCTGCTGCCCAGAGCACGGCGCCAATACACGTCGCAAACGGATCGAGAAAATGAAATGCCCGTCACCTTTTAGGAGAGTTTTAATGGCAAATGAAGTGAGGCAACGAAGGCTTAAACTTTTTTATAATAAAATAAAGTGTTACAGTAGCCCTACCCAGGCAGAGAGAAGTGCGGTCGAGAAAAGTTAATTCTGCAACTCTCAGCAGGGAGGGAAAGGGTTCTCGTATTTTTCTTTTTTATTTCCTTGGGGTATGTTCCTCTTAGAGAGAAAATGCAATTCATCTTTCTTTAACAACCCTCTAAATTAGTGGGGGTGTTCTCCAGCAACTTAGCCCACGAGTTCCAGTTTCACAGTAAAACCCACAGGGGCAGGGGCTGTTGCCTACCTGGCATGGCAAAGAGCAGAGGGAGAGTCAGTGGGCAATGTGTCGCAGCCCTTCTGGGTGGACAATCTGAAGTTCCTCAGCTCCCCCAGTGTTCCTCGATTAGCAGGGCAGCTGCTGTCAATACCCCTCAGGGATACCTGCAGGTATTTTCACATGGTTTTTTATCATGCTGACATAAACTCACTTCGTCTCAGCCCTGAGCTAAAGGGAAACCGTGTTGGGACAATGCTTAACCGGAGCTGAAAAATCCTGCTGAGGTGTCAGTGAGGTGGCTTCTGGTCCAAGGGCACAGGCCGTGTAATCCCAGGTCTGCTGGAAGACGACTGTGTAGACATCCCCTGTGTTGTCTAAAGGTATGCTGAGGAAAGAGGTAGAGAGCATTACAGTAAAACTCAGAGGTGGCAACTGTGTAACAAATAACATAGGAGTTTACAGAGTACTATCTATTAAATATGTTATTATCAGCAGTCGCAAATGGATTATTACAAACTGCAGCATGGAACTGCCAAACTATGTTAGCCCCTAGCAACAGTCTTCAGCTGAATATTCCTTGATGACCTCCTAAGGTCAATTTTCATAATAATATTACAACTTTAAATCATCAAGAGAAAGCATTGATCGGCTGGTTTTCAGCTTTTGTTTAGCTAAAGGCTCCACCCAAGTAACTCTGGTCATAAGACATTTTCTTCTGTTAGAGTCATAACTCAGGATGTGTCACAAATGGCATTAACATTGAAACAGCAATGGGCTGCGCCTCCTTATTTCTAATCCTGACCACAAGCCTCTTGACTCTGGATCAGTAACAGAATGGAGAAACATGAGAAAAATGCATTTTTAAACTTTTCCTATGCAAGCAATAATTTAAGGGATTTTAGAGATTAACTCTGGTGAATCTTGCTGCACAGATTTCAGACGTTCCTTCCCCCAGCTAACCGCACTCCCCGCACTGCCTGGCCTCTCCCTGCTCATATCCCTTCTCGGAGGTGGCAGCAAGGGGACATCTGCCCACGCCTCTGCTGTTGCCTTGCGGGGCTTGACACTACTGCTCAAGCTCACTTTCCTTGATCATACAGCATCGTAAACACTGCTTCTTGAAGCAAGGTGTCCCCACCTTGGTAACTACGGAAAGCTACCTGGGGAGCAGAGAAGAAAGTTTGCTGTAGGCAGTAGGTGAAAGAGGAATACATCTGTGACTGAAATAGAGCTTCATGGAAAAAAATCTAGTTGGGAAAGGGGGTAGTGACACCGCAGCCAAGGGAATACAAAGATCAGAAAGAGTACTTTGCAAGCACATGAAAGCTCATCTTCCAGCCTCCTCCTCAGTCTGTCCTATGTAAGTATGGCAGTAAAATGCTTCTCACCGTTGGGAGGTGTTGTGCCTGGACAGTCACCCCAATGGTGCAGGAGGGTGGGCAGATGCGGAAAAAAAGGTTGCTGAGCTGAGATACCACACGCTGTACTTGGAGCGTACTTGGAAGGCTCAAGCACTCCCTTCTGCTCACTCTGCTACTCAGGCATTTTTGGCAGAAGAGCAAAAAGGACACCTGGAGGCAGCAATACCTCAAACAACTAGAGGAAGGCTTGCAAATGCTCATCTGCCAAGGCCTAACTTGTAGGAAGAACATTCACTGCTCTCCAGCAGTCAACAAAGTTGTTGCTGTTTGGTATCAATAGAAGCAGCTGGTGCAAGTAGCGGGTCTAAAGGAGATGAACGGGAGACGAACGTTAAGTGCTCGCAATTGGTGCTCCAAGGTCTGCAGCTTAATTCAGATCAGTATCCCATAATACAGAAGACACATTGTAAACCGAAAGCTGCGTTTTCAGATGTATTCTTTTGTAGCAGTACCAACTTCAAGCATCCCTCTTTGTCTCCAGCCATTCTTTCTCCCCACATTACCCCATGAACGATGCCAGCAGAGCTGTTAGTGGGGCCATACAATGAAATAGATCTGGGAACCGGTCCAGGTAAAAAATAAACAGCAAAAATGAATACCAGGAACACGCAGGATAAGGGGGGAAATGTTTATGCTAGCACTGTTGCTGAAAGAAATGTATAAGAAACTTTGTGCTAGTGAATTCTCATTTACTATTGGAGAAAATGATAACTGATGATGTACAAAGTAAAATATCAGATCTATGTCCTAACAGTCTGAGAAGAGCAACTGTGGTTATTATTTACCTTTATATCTTATGAAAGGGATTATATTAATGCAAGCTAGTATTCATTTGTTATGTGAATGTTATTGCTACAGAGAATACGGCCTAGTCAGGGCCCCATGTAATCTATAAGTAAAAAAGGGTTACAGAAGTTAAATATTAAAAATTGCTTTTTTGGTACAGTGGGGAAAAAAGTAATTGTGAAACTCAGACTAGAATTAGGGAGTTTCTAGAGAAAATCCTGTGCTACAGTAACAGAGTATTTCAGTATTAGATTTTTCAGTCTTTGGTATAAAGTAGACCAACAGTCATGATAAAAGCTAATAGAAATATATAAAGAATGGATATTTATTTTCATTATTACAAATGAAATGAGGAAATGAATTTAATCTCAAAGTATGGAAATAGGGGGAAAATGAGCTACCTTTTCTGAGTAAAGATTAATGATTGCTGTTGTACAGCATAAAAAATAATCCAGTCAGGTGTCTGTTCTAACTGGTGAAATCATCTTCATACCACAGGACATAAAAAAAGCTCATAAAGTGAAGATGGAACAAGAAAAGCATGCTATATTTGGGGAGAAATCAGATTTACAAAGGCTAGGATACCCTATCTGATGTATTTGTAAATAGATCTTTGATTCATGTAAATAGGGCATGGCACACTATGTTTCGTATCTGCAATTAGTTAAAAACAAAAAAGAAAACACAGCAGAGAATGACTGGGTGTGCGGATGTTGAGATACCGGCGTTCCCTGGGTACGCGGTGAAGCCGGGTGCCACAGGCGGAGGTCTTTCCACTCCCAAGGAGCTTTGTCAACCTCTTCTAACATCCCAACACCTTGAAGAAACCTATTTTGCCTTAAAGCAGGGATTCTGTTAAATAGTTTCAAACACAGTCATATCTTATCTGGGTTTTATGCCTTATAAAGTGGATGAAAAGACTGCATAGTTTGGGGGACTAACACTTATCTGATAAGACAAGAACTATCTGAAGAAATTTTTTTTTTTTTTGAGTAGCTGAAATTTGAAAACTGGGAGTGGATGGCAATACATTTAGAGTCCACCTGAACCGGAATATTTTTAGAGACTTCAGTGAAACAAGAAGTTGAGAGCATTCTTCTTCAGGCTGAGTTAAGCATTTCTTTGCCCAAATTAATTTTCAAGATTTTTAAAGCTCATTTAAAATTAAGTAAAGATAATTTTGAAATGTTATATTTAATCATTTAATAAGAAAAAGGTTAGAATTAAATAAATAGGCATATTATTGATAACTTCTGTGAGGTTTGTTGTTGCTGCTGCATGGCTCTCATCCCTGATACCAATGTAGAAATTTGCTCAGATTTATTGGTGTATTGTCTCTGGACCCTCCTTTGTGCATCCATCTTCCAGATCAAATGCCTCCTTCTATATTTAAAGCTCTGTCCTTATTTCCATGCCCTGATTTCTGGAAGATAGGGGTATATCCTTTGTCTTCTTCCTGGCTAATAAAAGGGTTGATTGGACTACATTGCTGTAAGATAAATAATTTTTAATCAACTTCTGCCTCTGTGGCCTGTTTCTCTATGCCTTTGCTTTTCATCGATTTTGCAAGTAACTTCAGCAAAAGTGACATGGTTTCCGAGAGCTCAGTTTTCACTTATTTTACGTCTGGTAAATTGTCTCATCATTTATAACATTTAAGATTTTAGAATGAGAATGTAGTTTATAAAGGCATGAGTGATGTTGACAAGTCTTTATTCCATCCGCAACTGATTTAAAAAATCCTTACTTCCCCAAAACGTGATTTCCAGTCTGGTGTTAGTAGCTAGTAGAAAGTGAGCAGTTTTCAGCGTTCAATGGCTGTTTGTTGGTAATGTGAAATGAGATGCTGGTCTCAGCCCGTGTTTGTTGTAGTTACAGAAGCCACTGTCTCAGTTGTCACCCTTCCTCGAATGGTCTGCAGAGAGTTAAGAAAGAGAAGAATTGCATACTCGTTCCTTTTTGAAGGCAAACCTCCACAAGCGGGATTGAAGCAAATCCACAGGGCAGTATGGGCAAGCTTGCTCTCCCGCTGCCCACATTGTACCTCCTTTTGTGGAAAATGGGATCTTGTCATTTCCAGAGCTACTAAACTAGCTTTGAGGTACAGAAAGAAGGGATTTGATGTTTGAGGTGAATTTAAGTTTTAAGTTTGAGATTAACGTTTTAATCCAAATTTAAGCAAGTCCTTAACTGAAAAAAACCCAAACCTTTTGAGATTTAATGTGAAAGTCATGCAATTCTGGCTGTGGGGCAGTAACCGAGGGCCTCTGTAAAGAGGCTGAGAGTAACAGACTGCTTCAATACCACTGGTGCCCTGGGATGGTCCACTACAGCTAACTTGGGAGCTGTTAGTTATATTAGCTGTTATTATTAGGGAAGTTTAAGACTAGATGACATTTATCTGTTGGCCCTTGCCAGTGAGGTTGAACATGGCACAGAAGAGCAAAAGATTTGATTGTGAAGGTGTTAAGACACTGAGCGTTCAGCTTGATGCTGAATTAGCGAGCAGGCTTTTAAAAACTGATGCACAAATGGGGAAAAGTCTTTAAAGCTTGCTGTCTTCTGTTTATTCTTGAGGATAGCCCCCTAAAATGGTTACAGCTGTTCTACCATCTGTAAATGAAGAGTTTAGTAATAGTAGTAAACAAGAATAATAAATATTAATAGTAATAATAGTGTTGAGAAGATCCATTATTTGTGCAGTGCTTTAAGAATGAAAAGCGTTAAATAAATCCAATTAGTAATTAAAGTTTGTGTGTGTAATAGAAAAATATGCTCAATGAGTTAGATTGGGAAATAATTAGCCAAAATTGTCATTCCCTCTTTGGTCCATCTTTTGTGGAAAGATGGAACCCAGGATTGTTATTTTATACACTGTGAAAACCGAGTAAGAATTAATGTTGTTTTTATAATTAAATGACAACACAGCATGTTCATTAGCATGTAGTTACAGAACTATGGTATTTCCATATGCGCCTGTAATATATTTTAATTTTTCTAAAACATTTATGTACTTATATACCCAAGTGCTGCACACAAGCACAACTTCTGTAAAGCACAACTTCTAGTTGCCTGGTGAGATTTGACATTTCAAATACTGAGGAAACAAATTGCTGTCTGACAGAGCAGACAACAGGCTTGCAGAACTCTGTACTTGAAAATAATGAATTCAGGAAATACCTTGTGCCTGACTCCAGCGACAATCTCTTCCTCCCTAAGAGTGATCCCTGCTCTGTGCTCCACAGTGATGGCAAACACACAGGCTGGGGCTGGGGGAAATGGAAAAAGAATCTAGAGCCAATGAAAATGTCTTCTTGTTGTATGGATCCATGTCACTTTTTGCTTACGTGAGGCGAAGTTCTTTACTTATCTCAGGAAAGCTCTGCATTCTGCAACCGAAGGCACCGTTTTCTTCTTAAAGAACAGGCAAATGCATCCTAAAGCTGTCTAGGATAGCAGCCACTGCAGGATAATATTTTAAATCCAATCTGTCTCTGCTATTCAGCCACCATTTCCAATTCAGTATTGAATTGTTTCCATAATTCTCCTCCTCCCCGACCTGACTTCTGCTCTTTATGACTAAGTGAGCAAGGAATCTATACATAGATCAAGAGAGTCAGCATTATTTTATGCTGTGAACTTGTCTACGAATTTAGAAGAAAGTGATACTGTGGCATTGTTCATTTTATCTCTAGAATTGGTTATATCTATTGATATACCTCTGAAAGAAAAAAAAAAAAAAGAAGATAGGAACATGTGTTAAAAAAAGCAATGCTTTGTGTTGGTGAACGCTCCCTCCCCCTCCCCGAGAGGGATGAATCAAGTATCCAAGAAAACAAGGAATGTCCATATTATCGTATGCTGATCATCATGGTTTTCCTGTGTGTTCCTAACCAGGACGGACAGGGGCTGAGATTCTTGCCTTGCCCCTCGTGAAAGTATTTATAGCAAAACAAAGTGGGCATAAGGTATCTGTTATGCAGAATCTTCAAATAAATCTAAATCAAATGTTCAATAGTCTTCTAACACTAGAATAAATGACTACCCAGAGTATGGGGAATTCATGAGTCAGATCCCAGATATCCCCCATCCCAGACTACCTGCTTGTCATCAGCTTTCCAGTAATGGATAGCTCAGGTAGTCTGCAAAAAATCAACCAAGAGTACCCAAGACAGTAGGAAGTCTAACAGCAGGGACACCTCTTAGAACATTGCGATTCCTAAATCATCCCTTTAGTTAAAACCCTTTTGTACCTTCAGAGAAATAAATCCTGACTTCTGCATTTGGAAGAACAATACTGCAACTGTGTCATTCCCTGTTATAGGTAAAGAAAGTCCTAATTTGCTTTCAAACAGGGGTCAGCTTTCATGATGCAAGGCTGGCCTGTCAACACAATGTCTAGTTCTCGTCTAAACTAAAAATCTGGATTGGTGCAGCATTATATATATTTTTTTTGTCAATCAGATGTTTAAATCAGATCTAATCCCCATTATCAATGTTTGTAGGCATTCTGTCTGATGACTGCCTCTGTATTTCCATTTTCCTATTTCGTAATATTTGCAGTAGCCTGCCAGATCACTTCAGCAGGGTAGATGGAAAAATGTCACTTTTTCCTATGTGACTCTTATGGTTTCTGTTGTCTCCCTGTATTTCTCCCAGTTAAAACCAGCAGCAATTAAACGTGAGTAAGATAACAGATCACCACCATTTTCATTTGCTCCTGTATTATCTCTATAATCTTTTAGATTCTTCCACTGACGCTTAGGTCATAAGCTAAATTATCCCAATTCATCAGCATATATAAAAGTTTGAACAGTAAGCTGTGTGAAGGGAACAGTACTGTCTCCAGTTCTCAACTCAGCTCTGCAGTGCAAGGAACGTTTTGACTGTCCCATTTGAATCTATTTTGTGTCTCCCATGTTGACTATGGAGGTTTTAAGACACTACAGTAAGATCTAGGTGGCAGTAATCGGTAGGGGTGCTGTGAATTCTGCCATGATCACCAAAAGAATGTTATTAATCTACTTTATATTCTGTTTATGCCTGGTTTATGCACTGTTTTGATGTTCTTAAATGATAAAGATATCAAGACCTGAGGTCAAAAAAAGAATTGAAACATCAGTCCACCTACTGGCTTTCTTGACCCTGCCTAAACCAGTGCTTGTCAAATGACTATTGATTGCACGTTTCAGTAACATTTTATTTTATTTTGATGTCATTTTCTTTAAAAGTAAGTGATGTTTTTGAAATACTGTAAGTATTCTGCTCTCTTTCTATGTTATGAAGAGATCAAAAGCAGTACTAGATTGAGAAAAATATGGAATTGGATCTCCCAAATATTGTATGACTCAACTACTTTAAAAAAGATTGGCATAAACATAAAGATTCCAAACAGGTAACGTGAAACATGGACAAAACTATTAGCTATTATACCGTTTGGGTCATGCTACAAGCAGAACTGCTGTAAAGTCAATATTAATAACCAATATTGGATCGAATAAAAGGTCAAAGTACATCAAATCTTACTTAAATTCCAAGGGTAAAAAAATGTTGTTAGAAGGGTATACAATAACAGGTCTTTTTAAATGTTCAAATATTAATGGCAAAGTAACAGTAGATAAAGAGCAACCGTAGGTCTAATATCATAGCATTAATGCCTCCTTTTTCATTGATAGGTTCAAAATAGCTTTAAATTATGATCCCAGGATTATCAGTGTATTTTACTGCGGAGGAATGAATGTATAGCGGAGGAATCATGCAGTGGCAGAAGTAGAACAGAACTTATATAGCTCTCTTGCATCCTAGTGTGTTATGTTAATCACTAGACCCCTTTACCATGAGTGTTCTTATTTGCTAAGGGGCTCAGAAGGACAAAACTATGTATGTTTTCATCTCTGTTTTGTATTGGCTTTGGGTACTTGGATATTTGTACTGTAGTCCTTTTGTTGAAAGAAAGTAAGTTCAAAATTGGTGTGCAGGATAGAATCTAAGGAGTAGGAGTGGCAAACTGTATTGGTGGGGTAACAGATACTTGATTAAAATGATAAATGAGATTCTGAGCATATCAGCAATCTGTTACTAAAGTTTTAAGCAAATGCATAATAATACATATTTCAGCGGTTGCTGAAATAAGAGCATCTATTGTCAAACTGGACATGAATATACTCCAATATATTGTCACAAATAGTGTCTTTTTACTGCTTAAATGTCTCAAGCTTTTGTGCAAAGTGGTTTTCTCTTCCTTTTCCCTTCCTGTAGCAACTCTACTTCCTAAGGAGAAATGTTGAATGGGAAAAGCAGAAACTTCTAGTTCATTTCATAAAGGCGAAACATACCTCTTCTGCACAAACCCCACTTTGTGAAGGTGCTGAAGAGCATTTTGGATGGATAGAAATTAACTGACAAACACATCCCAGGACGGTACCCATCTCTAGCAGCTTTTTTAGCTGGTGGCCTAGCCCAAGAGCTGCCTCATTCCCGCAAATTGTGTGAAACCCTGGAGCCCCTGGTTCGGAGAAGTGCTTAGGGACCCTGCCAGTTCGGTGCATCTAGAGGTAAATCTGCTCTCACTGGATTCATAGGTAGAATATCTGATGATTTTAGGAAAACCAGAATTTACTTCCTATTCTAGCACATCTGCAAGGGGAGCCTTGCTGGGGTTGAAAAAAATGGGTGTTTGTGATCTGCATTTTGCTTGTGTGCATGCACATGTATCTGCCTTTTAGGCTACGCATACGCATATAGAAAAGATGTTAGTGAGAGTTTTGACTTCCATGCTATTTTTAAAGTGCATTATGAACTGGTGAGTTTATATAAATACTGCGTAACAGTGATAGCCTCAAAACTTCAAGGTTGCTTTATATATTGCGATGAGTCAGTGAGGCTGTTGGCAACAGAGAGGCAGCTCTGCAGAACTGGAGGTTGTGGGTGGGTGGTGAAGTGTTCCAAATACATCATACACAAACTTACCGAATAAGTAAAAATGCAATTTCCCTAATTGAATATACTTTTATTCTTCCTATCACGGGGATTTATGGGCTCCCTCTAGCGAGTAATTTTAGGGTATGAGCTTTTCTTACGGGCTGGTTCTTCTCGGGGAGTTCACAGCTGACAAACAAGATGGCTGACAGGCCGCGAGAGCCCCGGGATTCAAAAATCCTCCCGTTTCTGCTCAGTCCGTTGCTGCAGGAAAGTTAAGGGAGAAGTTACACGGCGCGTACGCGTGTCCCGTTTGTGAGGGAGCGGAGGCTCCGCCAGGACTCATTCGCCTCACGGAGCCTTTGTACCGCCGGCCGGTCGGCCCGGGCCGCCTCACGGGCAGTTTCCCGCCCAGTCCCGCGGGGGGGCGGCCGGGCCGCCCAGCTCCCTCACGGCCAGGCCGCCGGGCAGGGCCGCCCGCCCCCAGCCCCCGCCGCCCCGCTCCCGTCTCCCTCACAGCCGGGGCGCCGGGCAGGGGCTCCCTCCCTCCCCGCCCCGGCGGGAACATTTCCACGCCGCAGTAGGAAGCGCAGGGCACGAAGGATAAACGGAGCCTGGCGTGGGGCGCCCCGCCGGGTGTCGTAGGGCCGTGCCCGGGCCCCTCAGCACCACCGGCCCCTGCGCGGGCGGTTTAGGCCGTCTATTAAAAACAAATTTTAAAAGTCTTAAGCCGTATTATGATGAATACCCTTTATTGTTAAAGCTGGGACCGTTTTAGGGACCTCGCTCACTCTTGGTTGCTTTAGATAAAACATTTTGTTGTAGAAAAGAAAGTAATTGGTTTAGCTTTTTTTATTTTTTTCAGTCCATTTTACTTCCTGGTTCTCTTAACAAGCTGTGTCTGGGGAGCAAACACTGATGGGGAGTTTAATGTTGCCATGTATTTCTACTTGTCTTAAATTTTATTTTGCTTAGTAGTATTTTTATGAGGTTCAGAGGTTTGTTTGCGTTTTCTTTCTCTTTTTCTTTTCTTTTTTTTTTTTTTGAGGGAATTTTAATACAGGTTTTAATTATTTTAATTATTTGGGCCTAATTTGACCAGCTAGTGCCCTGCTAAAGCTTGCGTTGGATGAGGA
The DNA here is from genome assembly GCF_028500815.1 of Rissa tridactyla. NCBI lineage: Eukaryota > Metazoa > Chordata > Aves > Charadriiformes > Laridae > Rissa > Rissa tridactyla. Next base: position 18,975,398 of record NC_071472.1, on the reverse strand, counting down.
GCATGTGCTCGTCACCCGAGACGTGGGTAAAGCGAACGGTGAGTTTCTTCAAGGAGAAAGGAACGGCTGGACTCTTGAATGCCGAATCCTGCAGTTATCTTAGCTGCAAAAGTAATTAAACTTGATTATTTTTCTTCTCATTATCCTGGCACAAAATAAGAGTGGGAAAATGTCACTGAAACAATTAAAACTGGCAGTGAAAAATAAGAGGTTTTTTTTTTTTTTCTTTCCCATACCTCCAGCATAGTTACATTTATAACTGAGTATGTGTCTCTTGTGGTCTCGATTACATCCTGTGTTTTTAGCTGGCAGCGTTTCCTCTGCAGAGGCCCCGTTCTCTATGCCAGCATACATTTCTGTGTATATTAAAAGAACAGAATCAAGACGAAATAGTAAATGAAACTACACTCTCCCCCCGCCCCCCCATAAGTGAGGTTTTAATACTGATGCTTGGAATAAAACAAGAAGCGGTGTATTTATCATCGTGTTTCTTTTTGTAAAACCAGAGAGTGTGCTAGCTTTGCGTTGTCGAAGTAGGTTGAGCAATTCGTTTAAGTCATCAAACGTGTTACACAGACCTTTCTCCCATTCTTTGAATATTTGAAGACTGTATTTCTTCAGTAACATTTTCTGGAAGTGGAGCTTGCCTTCTCCAAATTATTCTGTGTTTCAGAATCAGGATGTGAATCCACACCTCCAGAAAGGTCTCTTTTTTCAGTTTGCATAGAAACATTTTTGGAACAGTGAACTCTGCTAACAGCTGTATTCAATCTTGAGTAAAATCACTTCCTGAAAAAAGTGAAATTAAACTTAATATACAAGCTTGCTTGGAATATAATACCATGGAGTTAGGGAACTTTGTGATTATGAAACCGAATCCACTCACCCTGCTGAGGTAATTTCTTGTAAATTGTACACTATGGAAATCTTTAATCAATGTCAATGTTTTTAAAGCTAAAATTCATACGTTTCCAATGTGCTTTTTATTTCCCCTCACCCAGAGAGTGCATTAGTTTGCTGGGTTTGTTTTTGTTGGTTTTGTTTTTTTTTTTTTTTAAAGAAGAATTTTCTGCTGTGGTTGTGCAAGTTGAGATAGGAGAAGAGTCAGGGCACGATGAATAGTGCTCTTACCTGCCCTAAGTATTTCATGTCATAAGTCCAGTCATAAAAATCATGAGACTGATTGAAAAAAGTCAGGTGTTTAAAAGCTACATCTGATTCTGTAAAAAATAAAAATAAACTAAAAATCAAGCTGTTGTTCAGTTTAACACTGCAGTGCTACACAGAAGGGGTGGAGGTATTCTGTATTTTTTTATACATTTAAGATGAAATATCAGATTCTGGATATATTTATAGTGCGATCCAAAGGTAGAAACTGAGCTAGCCTGCGTACTGGTAAGCATCACTTTTGCGGTATAGACTAAAACCACAGAATGATGCTCAGCTTGCAACCAGGCTGAAGCCATTGAAGCTGAAACCCACCTTGCGGTGACTACACTGCTCAAGGTACATGAGCTTCAAAAAGGCGAAACAAAACCAAAAGCATCCATGTACTGAAGCTGCACATTAGGGTTGTTGACATAAGTCCGTTGTTCATCTGACTTCATGATCCAGGACTTCAAAACAAGACCAAAAAGAACAAGACACCAAAGCGGAATTGCCCAGTTGTATTTAAATGTTAGATAGAGGAACAGAATTTTTAAATGCTTATGGGGACCGGGCAGCTGAGTCAGTCAGTGGGGCACTTCAGTGAAGTCCTGCCTTAGCTGGTACCTAATTCTATATGTACCTAAGGATCTAAACAGATTTTGCATGTATTTCTGCATTCAGTAGCTTGGAAGCAGAATATAAGGGTAAAGATTCGAATGTTGTTCTCTTATATTTGGGATGAGTGCCATAGCCACAGGTTACAGAGTCTATTCCCCTTCTTCCTATTTCATTATTTTACATAAAACTGTGCCCGTGTAGGCAGCAGACATTGAGGGAGATCCACTCCCGAATGCCCCAGGCAGCAGGCGCTAGGACGGTGCGAGCGCCAGCTCCAGCTTGAATTTGGGGCTCTTGTTTCCACTGGGATGTTCCAAACGTGTATTTCTTCTGCAGCTCCTTGCAAGTATGGTTTTCTTCTGAAGCACATGTGGCTTCTCTTCCCTTTCCCTTTACTCATGGCAACGGTAACCTAAGGGCCTACCTTGGAGCAGGAAATTCCAGGAGGGGGAAGGCCACCTGGGATGTGCCACAATAGCTAGCCAAGTGACTGACAAACTGCCATTTGACTTCTCCTGCCCGCAGCTTTAAAGAGAAACCCTCCTTTCAGCAGGAGTTTTGCTATTAAATCAAGTTTTGCTTCCTGATTTACCAGGAAAGAACAGAAAAAAAGTAATCTGAAATATTGTAAAATACTCTAAATTCTAAGAAAAGTTAAATTTTATGTAAGCACTGACCTTTTGGCTCTATTTAGCTGACAAAACGTATGCAAAATTTCTCCTATGTCATATCGTGGATTTGGGAAAGTGGAAAAGGTAAATGTTTTAACTTTTAACCCCCATGCTCATATGCACAATGTTTCCCATTTGATAAGGACAGTCTTTAACTTTAGTAATGTTTGCTATTTTTATGATTCATCAATCTAGAGAACTTTCGGGGCAAGTTAATTATCTAGTGTGAAGTGGTGGGGTTCTCTTATTGCTTTATATACTATTTTATTTTTGGATTATCTGTATTTTTCTATGGAAAATAAAAGTGTAAATTTCAGTAATGCAACAGGCTACTCGTTGCAGTAAAAATACTTTTCTATAAAAAATATACATTAGGAGTTTTATTTTAATGCAAATAGCAATAATTGCTTTCACCCCGTTTGAGCTCGGTTATGGCTCTTGGGAAAGCAGTTTTTACCTTAGGGCTTCAGCTGCTTTATGGTTGGAATACCGTATTTTAGTTGCCTTTCTTGTAAAACGTAGGTGATATACTCATCTGTTGAGTGATAAAGCCCTCTTGGGAACAAAATTAGTTTCTTTCTTAGCATGATTTCTCTTTATTTTATCCAAATTCATGTAACTGAAATTACAATTCTGCCCACCCCAACCAGTTTTTTCCTTTTTACTGCTGACAAAAGAACTGAGCATTTTTTCCATTCCTTGTCCAAATTGTTAAGATGCCCCTGAGGACCTTTGTTTACAGTGTCTTCTCATTCTTTTTTTCCTTGACATTCTCCCCTCCCTCCAGCAGCGAGATACTAATTAAAGAGAGGACACAGTGACCCTGGGTTGTTTAGAAGTCACAGGGGAGGGGTGGTGGCACAATGACAAAACCATCCCTGCAGGAAGTAATCAGGCCCGAGACCCAGCACAATACTCACTTCCATCACCTGAAAAACCCTTTCAATTTGGAGAACCAGCCCAGAAGCAGATTTATTTTCCCTTTAATAAAGTATCTTCATTACAAACAAAGCCTCAGTATCTGTGTGTCAGTCTGTTTGTTTAACAGGGTTATTATACACGTAATGTTTTTTCTTAAACAACTACTGAAAAATATTTCTCTTAATAGAGTTCGTAAGTAAAAGCAGTATTAATATATAGCATGTTACTGAATATCATCCACATTTGTCTTTAATTTCAAGGGAAAAGTAGTTTGTTAGCATGATATCATCCAGCAGGATTACGGTCTTATCTGGTATATACGAATTTCGCAATATTATTATGGCTATTATTACTTAATTACTAGCTCGTCGATACTTGTGGTGCTTTGCAAGCACCTAGCGACAGAGAAATCCGGGATTCATTCCAAATCATGTTTTATAAACTGGACCAAAAAAAGTCATCGCTTTGGATTTACACCTGTGAAAATGGGATATCTGCTTATCCTGAGCTCTCGGCTGCGGGGCATCTCCAGCGTAAGGCAAAGGCAGGGTCCTGCAGCTGGGCACCGCCTGCTCCCAGGCAGCATTCCGCTGGGAAAGCCAGGGAGACTCTGTTGATACATTAGTGCAGCCAATTAGATAAATCATCAGGCTTGAGCCCTAGCGCTCAGTCTTCAGTGTTATCTGCACAGTTTTATCTTGCGCCCATAAAAGAATCCAGCTGATTTCAGTAGCTATCCGCTTGGGCTGGCCCGCGTAAATCAGATTGCAGTGTTGAAGTTAGCAACATGATACCTACTGTTCCTGTTGAATACACGGGAAAAAAAATCCCACTGTCTGGGAGCTGGATCAAACTGTAGACAACATGCACTTTAAAATGCATAATTAAGGGATTTTTTGATTTTTATCTTTGTGGATTTTTTTTAGCAATTAAGAATAAAATCAGCTAGGAGAAACCTTTAGAAGAGCCCTGTTTGAGGCAGAGGAGAGAACACCGTTGTGTCTTGCTCCACAGCCTGAACAAATCATTGTCTTCTTAGAAATAATCTCTTAGGTTGAGGCTTTGTCAGTTGGTTGTTAGTTGTTTTTCTTTTTTTTTAATTCTTAGAGTTATATCTGGAAAAATTATAGGTTTTAGTATGCCCTTTTCACTGAGTATCAATCTGTGCAACAAGGTTTACATTTAATGAAACATTGTCTTTTCATCCCAATTTAAAGTCTAAGTGTAACCCAAGTATGGTAGCGTGGATCCAGGCGATCGGTGAGTTCCAGGTATCTAACATGCCTTTCACTTTCAGCGTTAAGGGGTGTAAAATATATAAGAATAAAAAAAAAAAAAAAAGTCAGTGTATAGGTATTTTCAATTATTCTGTAAAATCTTTGATTATACGAATCAAAAATATCCTGATCAAATGTAAAGATTTATATAAAAGTGTCTGCATTCTAGACAGCAGGCACCAGAATTTTGATAGCATTTGTTCTGTAAACTCTTTTTTTAACTCTTATTTTTTAATGACCTACTGATCTCTCAAAAACTATAGTGCTGTCAGTTTTGATCAGCTAGTGGCCTTGTGTCTTCGGGAACATGCTATGCCCCAGCACCCTAAACCAGCCTGAAAAACTGGATCGTGTCCTTCCCTGCAGTGACTCTGTCACCCTTCGCACCTACCCAGAGCGTGAGCTGGCTGTGTCACTAGAGACCTGCCAAGTTATTACTGTCAGGGCGACAGAAAAGAGCTAATAGTATCAAAACCTACTGGTAGGTCCCACGATGACTAATGCGGGGTCTGTGGGACAGCTTGGCTGTGGAAGCGTGATCCAGGTCCGGCACACGAGCACCCACGAGCTGCGTTTCTGCAGCTCGAGGCAGAGTGCAGAGGACAGGGCTTGTGTTCCTAGAGGTGAAGCGGTACCTGCAGCCCACCCGGAGCTCCTCTCAGCCTTCCACCACTGCTGCCCTTTTTCTGCTAAATGCAGGCAGTGTGTCACCAGCTGCGGAGCCAGGCGGGCTCTCTGCCACTGCTAAGGGGACAGACTCGGTGTCCCTGCTGCGGCTGTCTCTGCTCTGGGTTGAGCAGTGATGACCAGTGTCCTCCAAGGTGGTGGTTTTTTGGGTGTTTGGATCATTTGTGGGAGGCGAAGAGAGGCATGAATGCAGTGACTGTCCAAGGGCAAGAGCTTGCTTAAAATGAAAACACTGACATTTTGGGCACCGCTGGGAACTGCGATGTTGGAGTAGAAGGGAGACAAAAAGGGACTGAAAAATGCCTCTGTCTGGGTAATCTTCAGTTACAGAGCAATATGGATGTTTGAGACTGTGATGAGGCATACATAATACTGAACTAAAATTGACACCTTTCAAAAATTTGGAAAAAAATGACATACAGTTTGTTTTTTAAATAACTTTTACCAAGGAGAGCCCATTTGTACTGAGTACTCCTTGCATCACTTCACGCGGCAGTGCAGCTTTGATCCAGTACAGAGTCTCCTAAAACCTGATTTTGTATCTCAGGGAATCACAAAATAATTGATTCAGACCAAAAAGTATCAGCCAGTGTTCTTGACATCACTGTTAGTTATTGCGCTGCCCATTTGACTGGATTGTTATTGTTCAGATTCCTTTCTGGTTTTGTAATGGCTGTATTTCACATTAAAGTTCAATGGTTTAATTAAGGAAATGACTGAATAGGAAGTTACTGTAACCAGGATTTCAGCTTTTAAAGAAAGATTTGCCATACATGTGAGGAAATTTGTGAACTTAAGCTTTTTGTTAAATGTGCAACATCTCCACTTTGTTTTTTAAACCACTGATATTCAGTTGAATAAATCACACCATTTTCCTTCTCTTCGTGGAGCTTTATTAATTTCTTTCCAAGCATATAGTATATTGCAGTGCCTTTCCCTAAAGTATGGTTTTAAACAAAGATGATTTCATTTGCAAGTTTAATTGAGATCTGAAGACAAAACTAAGGACATTCTGTGTTTGCGAATGTCTCTTGAAATTAAAATATTTTATATGCTGCTACCTAAAACCCTGCGTAGCTGCTTGCTTTCAGTTCTGAGCCTGGCCAGGGCTCTGCAGCCAGGCTGCATCTCCACATCACTGTTCCCTCAACACTTGAGTGGGATTTAGAAGTTCCTGCTCAGTGCCCGGCTCTAGCCGAGCCTGTTATGTGTTACAGCTGCTCTCTACATCTGAACTGGGAAATCAACCCCTTAGGAAAAATATATATGTATATCTGTAGGTTTAAACTGTATCAGTTTACTTTTCCACTTCATAGCACACCCGCACGACCAGTTGATTCAATCCAGCTAAGGAGTGTGGTAATGTCTGCTCCGAAGGGTGGAATAAGTGGCTGGCGTGGATGTGGAGAGGGAACGCTGTGGCGGGAGAGACATCTCTTAAATCAGATCTGATACGAAAGGAGTAGCAAAGTCTCAGTTGAAAAAAAAGAAGGACTCACATCCACTCACTACAAGTACCCACTCTGCCAAATGGTATGTTTATTAGTTTGATCAGCTACCGAATAATTACAGCGGTACAGTAAATAGCATTAAGTACTATGCGTCATCTGAAGCCTGGAGTTTCTCAGCATGAAAAGGCATGACTTTTTTTTTTTTCCCCCAGTATGTTTACTTTATAGTTTACAGTTCTTGAAAGGAGCAAGGAGCAGTCTCGTAGTTCAGCACAAACTAAGATCCTTATAGGTATCATAAAATAATTTCCATTGTAGCGTGAGCTGCTTAGCAGGCAATCGACACTGACAATCAAAAAGTAGCTGGTAGTTAATGAGAGGCACGTTGCCTGGCTGTTTTAGCATTTTAACAAAGCAGTTCTAGCACAGTTTTGATTCAATTCTTGAATTTTATCAGCCAAACATAATAGAACATCAGTAATTAGGCAATTTTAAGCATTTAAACCAACTGTAATGGAGGAATCTAAAATATAGATTATAAGAGGATGTGTTATTTTAAATGGAAATGTTATGGTAATACATTCCAGAATTAACCTTTTAGTTAATTTAAAACTGCCTTTGTTTTGTTAAAAAAATCAAAGGTTGTCTACATTGGTGACATTTCAAAGACTTAATGATTATTTTAAGGAAAATAAACAATTTTTTTCTGTATTCTACAATGACACTAGTAAAAACGACAGTGAGAAAGCTCAACGTGAGATACTTGTGTTGTGTGATTCTGCTCAAGTGGATTTGGGGTCAGATTTTATGTGTTTTGATACAAAATATGGAATTTATTGTTTAAATTTTTAAAATGAAGAATCAGATTGGACTTTATTTTGCAGTTTAAGTAAGTCATTTATTAATGACTTATTAATAAATAGTCAAACTCAAAAGGAAACTCAAAGTTTTAGCATTTCCTATTTTTCATTCCTGTGAGTAAGAACGGTTTGGTCAAATCTGCTGGTACAGCCAATGCGTAACCCACTGAATATAGTCACCAAGGGATTAATACAGCTCTGTCTTTTTTTCACCCTGGCCTAGTTCCTGCAAAATCTTGTGTCTACACGATTTGCTCACATGAACCGTCAGGTTGTATGTGGTCGCTAGGAAAAAGGGCTTATTCTTTCTCAAGTTACTGAATACTGAAGTAGGTAAAGAAAAAAGCTAAAGACCTAGTAATGTCAAAAAAGTTAGTAGTTTTTACAAGTTTTAGTTGCAGTTGAAATTAGTATTACAACATATGGATTTTTCTTTACTCATACCTCTTGTCAGTATGTTTGTAGTTGATTTAAGAACGCTCCTTTTTCTCCAGGTAATGTCACTAGATTGCATACATGCAAGCGCAGAAGTTAATGCGTATGCGTAAATGGTCTGAGGCAGTGTTGGGAGCAGCCCTTCTGTGGAATGAAGTAGCAACTTTAGTGGAAATATAATGAACAAGGGGATTAAAATGGAAGCATTTAGGCATACTTAGATTTTCAACTTTCTTTTGATGTCTTTTAAATGGCGTCTGTAATTCTGATAAAAAATCTTCTGGAGTTGTGAAACAGTGGGCTCTACTCAGAAAACAATCTGAAATTTCTTGGATGCAAAATGTATTTTTTCATTTTGTGCAGAATGTGATTTATATAACATCTCAGCTGACATGATCTGACATGTTTTTATGAATTCCTTTGCAAGGCAAAAATGCCTCTAGTTGCAATTTATAGTAATGAGACTGTCTGCTGTAAAGTAACTGATTACAATGAAGGTATAAGAAGCAAATGTGTTTGCCTTTCCGAGCCATTAACCTCTCCTCGCTTCTAGAGTACCCAAGCCTGTGTTCTGCAGCAATGTTATCTGCGGGTCTCCGAAATCCATACGTTTGTCCAAACATAATTTTGTATGTCCTTCACCAAATATAGTTGGTCAGTATTTTGGTCTGGAGTTCAGCCAATTAGGTTAAATAATAAATCCAACAGATAAATGAAAAATACAACAAAGCTCCATCTATCATTGTGTAAGCAAGTATTCACATGAACACTTTTCAATGATCTTTAGAATAATGAAGGATAAATTGTGTCTTAGGGTCAAAAGCAGTATATGAGAGTATCCAGTTATCTTTATTAGGTACTACTGGATTACATTAGGGGACAACTGGGTCAGGTCTTGACGCGGGTCGTTGTTTTTCTGGTAGTTTTGATGGATAAGTAACAAAAACATGACGTGTCTGCAAGGGCACATCTTCTCATAGATTCATGTTGAAATACTATAGAGAAAATTACACAAAATTGCTTCCCACTAGAAGAAGATCATCTGTTTCCTCCTAGTAAGTAGTCCTAGAAGGTTCCCGTAGCCATTTGCTGAAATCCTTTTTGTCTTAGAGCCCATTGAGCAAACACTGCTGGGAGTTCTGCTCCGCTCGGCAGTAAGTGCAGCGAGTTGTACTGCAGGCACTGAAACATTGTGAAGATCTGGTCCCTGGGGAGCTGAGCGCAAAATTCTTTTTGAAGATCCCAGAACGGAGAGAATCCTGGCTATGCAGAGCCTCTGACAGAAGCTGCAATAGAGGAAGATAGGGGAAGGAGCTGCCAAGGCAGTGAAGAACTTCAAAGAATGCTGGAACTAGGGGCGAAAGTTCAACCTAATTCTTGTGTTATCCGAACTCGCTCACCCAACTCTGCTGCAGTGCATCTGCACAAAGTGGCTGGGGTCTGGTTGTTGCAATAACCTCACTTTTCTGGAATCTGACTGGAAATATATGGTTAAAAAAATGGTCGCCAGTGAAAAGTGTTCTAAGTAAAATTCCATGAAGCCACCCAGCCAGCAGCACCCCCTCCCATGGGGACACACACCTTCCCCACCTTGCCTGCTCCCAGCTGCGTGCTCCGACCACTTCCCTTGTGGTGGTCTTGTTACACACCTCGGTGACCCCACTCAGCTCCCTGTCATGGCAGAAAGAAAAGTTGAAAGATTTCTGCTGGGTTAGTGAGTTGAATCAGCAAGAAAAAGAAACAGAGGATCAAGCAGAGAGCTGGAAACCACAAAGGTCAGAGCAGGAAGGGGGAAAGGGGCAGAAGATTTCCTCCTTTCCCGCATCCCTGAGTGGTTAAATGCACTCAGTAGATCACAAAAGCACAGTGTAAGTGCTTTTATTCTGGTTGAAATCTGGGACCCGCTGGTAAAGCTCCTATTGACCAGGCCAGGATTTCATTCCAGGTTTTATCTTTGATTTATGTGCGTTGATATTGGTGAACAGACCTGTGAAATGTGGTTTTGCAGTGTCTGGTAGATACTTTGAATCCAACTCGAGAAAACGTATTGAAAACAACGTTAAGAATCTATTTACCTAAATAAACATAAAACTTAATTATGATGCAATGAAATATTTTCCCACCGTGATTTGTGCTGCTGACAGCCCATGACACTTCATATAGAACAATTAGTAAATAACTCTATGAATTACTCCCTGAAATAAATTGTCCTAGCCATCTTGATTAATTTACTGATTACCGAACATAAATATTCAGATCATCTCTGAATTTAAAATTACAGGAACTGAAATGATGGAGGTGACGATGCGGTCTTGGGATAGCAGTGAAGTTTGTTGCTAGTTTAGCACAGAGTGGAAGTGGCAAAAACCCCTGTTTGCAGCCGATGGCTGTCCAGTGTGTCAGAAAAAGGCTTTGGTGTTCTGCTCCTGGTTTTCGCCTGCCTGTGGTGCATCAGCTACATCTGATACCTTCAGGTATAGGATCCTATGGCCTTTGAGGGAAAGGCTGCATCAGACGGAGCTACATCCTTCTTTCACCCCCGAGAGGGGAACGTTCCCCTGCAGGTGCCAAGTGCCTGGCTGCCGGAGGGCTCTCATCGCCATGACCCCCAGGCAGACGGCATTTATGAGCGCTGAATTTACACGGGAGGAAGAATTTTCTTGCTCTGAAGATATATCTGTTGGTCATTTTGTTCTGTGTTGTGTTGGTGGTTTGTAGGTGCAAGGTAACAAGTCTGGAATTTCAGAACTCAGAGGGGTAGAGCATGCATTTTTAAAGGAAAAAACCACTTCGGTTTATAGCTTCTTTGGCAGACTGAAGCCCGTAATGCCTGTCAGAGATGTAAGCTACACCAGGTACTTCAGGAACAATCCTATCAAGGTTTATGTGGATACTTTTATTTTATAGATATTGAAAATGAGATAAGATTCAGACTCATTATTGAATGTTTGCTTAACTTCTGCCACATGATGCTGTTTCTTCCCTTCATACTCTAAATTAGGTCATTATAATCAGATTGTGTATTATAAACAAATGTTTTTCTGTTTACATGTGATTATAAAACCAACTTGGAGGGTAAAGGCTATAATTTTGAAACAGATAAAATTTATATGTCCCTTTGAAATCTATATGGAAATGAGTTTCTCACACTCCAACAGAGATGATGTAAATGGACACCCGAGAGCAGTCAGTGTCCTCAGGGGAGTTTGAGCACTGTAAAGACATTTGCAGGTCAGAAATGAGGTTAATTGACAGGGATGTGTGTGAGGACAGGAAAAATTTGCACAGTGCTTGTCGGCAGGTAGAGCTGTCGGTTCTTCACTTGACCACTAGTATTTGTCAAACAAACACAACAGAACTTCATTCCAGGGAAAGAAAAAAAAAAAAAGCAAGAAGAGTCATCTTAGGACAACAACATTATTTGGAAAGAGACATGTTTTGTGGATTTGTTCCAAGATATTCCCAGGTATACACCTACCGTACACAGTCTCCAGCCTGGCTTGTCGCTCCTGCCAGTGTGGCTGCTGTCTGCAGCAGAGGTCTGCAGAGTGGCATCTCGGCTGGTTTTTCCTTGGGTGTTCTTCAACCCCATAGCTCAAGTGTGCAAGCCTGGGTTTGTGCTGGTGACAGTAACTCCATCTTTTTTTGGCATATCATATTTTAAGTGACTTTTTCTGCTTCCAGCCCCCCCCGCCTTTTTCCATAATGAGTCATTTTGGATATAGTGTGTGTTGCGATTCCAGCCTGCTCCTCGTTGCTCTAGTACAAAATTTGCTTACCATGCAAATAGTGCATGTTTCATTCAAGCCTTCAATGTGTATCTCCTGTTTTATAGATGTGGAAAGACCAGGTAAGGGTCTGAATATATATATTTTTTTCCATAACTGCAGAGTACTGACAAATCTGAAGCTATTTCATGGATAGATACCAAGAAAACAACATACAAAGGAATAAAATTTATGTCTGGCTGATTTTCAGTCAGATCTTCCACTCTAACCACTGCGCAATGATTTATATTTTCAGGGTCATTAACTGTTCTCAATCTTTAAACATATTTTAATTGTAGGACTCTTTTCATGTCTTTTCTTTCTTATTTCTAAGATTCTAGTAAAATAGTAACCATTGAAGCCTGGCCCACACCATGAAAAATTTCGTCCAAGAAAATCCAGCACACCAAAATTGAACACATTGTGCCTTGAAAGAGCCTCTTTTCTGTTGGAAAACCAGCAGCTATAACCCTACTCTAGAACCATACTAAATGTCAGGTTTTAGAAAAAATATTTATGTATTTCCACATTTTGCTTCATCTTTTATTAATATTTGTATTAAAATGTAAGTATGTAAAATATGTAAAAAAATTAAAATAGCTGTACAGAATCAATGTTTCCTAGAAAATACTTAGCAAATATTTTTGCTGCCGCCTTCTACGGTTCCATGAATTTATTCTGCACAAAATGTAAAATATACACAGTCAAGAAAGCATGTCAAAACAGCGAGCTCTTCTTAGTAGTCTCACTTAAAACATAAATATGTTTTAATATAATGATGAACAACTTCCTACATAGTTAATAACAAAGCAGAAAAAACCAATATACTTTGTCATTTCAGACAGAGTTTATTATTTTGCTTTACAATAACTCTGGCAACTGTTTGCAGGCTTTGACTGCTTTATAGTTTCAAACAAGTGTCTGGCAACATTATCAAGCTAATGGCAGAACTCAGATCTTTTAGAGCCATTTTAGTTAATTCCACAAATCAAGATTGGGTTTTGCCCTGTGTTTTAATTACCAGATATCAGCGGCCTCCTTAAATTCCTGTTAAGTAGTAATCCTTTACAATAATTCTGTTTCATACTTGTGCTTCCCAGAATGTACAGGATGTGTTTAGGAAGGGGCTGTTTGTTTGACAGTGGAAATACTTCTATAAGAAAGTATCTTGTTGTGGCTTTCAAAGAATAAATAATGCATTCCATAATACAAAATGCTGGCATGGCATTAACAAGAGATTGTGTTGCTCTCTATGTTCATATTCTTAACACCAGTCATCACTGAAGGAATGGCAACAATTATTTATAATTGTGCAATTTATAAAGTGTCCTTCCAAGAACGTTTAAGGAAGCATGGAAGGAATGAACTGCAAGCTAAAATGAATAGGAGGAGTCAAAACCTGTCATGGGAGGCAGAAGCCCAGTGGCCACAGCAGAGGCGTTCTGTGAGCAGAGAACTGCTCTGTTTCTCACAGAGAGCTGTTGGATTTAAGGGAAAAATCCTCTGAGGTGATGGGAAAATCAGAGACAAGTTGGAGGATTCCCAGAGAGAATGAGCTGATGAGTTCGAATTAAAAGAAATCTGTTACAGTGACTGTGCACAGGTATTTTGTAATGAGTGATGAAATGGCATTGGTTTTTTGTATTCTAATCTAGAATATAAATAATTTGGTATCTTGGTACCAATATTTGAAACGGTACAGATGAAAAAAGTTATTTGTCTTCCCCTTTTGGTTGTGATTGTCATGGAGATTCTTTTCTTATTGTTGAATATATTCCTGTGATTATTTTGAAGACTGCAGTCTTAAACAACGACTTCTCAATTGTGTGTGCAATACCTCACTCTTAGTAGATCATACACTTCTGCAGAAGTCATTGTTTCTTAATATTTTTATTTTTCTAAAAAAAAAAAGAAAATTTACAGAAGTTTTTGTATAGAAAGTGTTTCGCATGTTCATGGCATTACTATGTTCCATTTCTACTGATGTTTTCTTCTCATCCTCATTTAGCAAGAGGCAGATTTTTTTTTCATTACCTGTGTACTGGGAATACTTAAATAATAATAAAAACAATTAATTACGAGATTATTTATCTCGAAAGGAGCTTCCCATGTAATGAAGTTTACTTTATTCCTTTGGCCGTTATAAATGCTTTTCTTGCTTTCAGTTCTGAATAGATGAATTCAAGCCTAAAATTAAAATCTGCTTCTGCACAATACTTAGCTTCCCATACCCCATTATTAACACTTTTCAGGAAATGCTTAATACCTCTCAAAGTTCAGCCCTGTGTGCTCTTTCCTTGGTTTGCATAGAGTATTTCAAACTATTTTTGCGTTTTTGTGGTTCAGTTCCGGTTTGTATCTTTTTACTTGTGACTGGGTGCGATCAGAGGATGGATCCTCAAGCAAGCGAGCGTTGTGGTGGGAAGCCCATAGGTCTGCTTGGTCTCGTCAAAGCGGGGAAATGAGGTTCCCGTAATCACTCCTCCACTAATGGGTCTTTGGGAGGCCCTGAAGTGGCCAGGAGAGCAGGGCTGTGAGGAGAGTCAGGAGATTCAATCTGGACTCACAGGGTTTTGCAATAGACTGAAAGTTTCCCTTTTAAAGCAGATCCAGGACCAAGGGACCATCTGTCCGACAGAGGCACTGAATGCCCTGAGGGGAAATAGCTACTGCAGTTGAATTTTGAGATAAATAAGGGAAGCCAGGGATTTGATTTAGAACAGAAATGGTAAAGTGGCAGCTTAAATGGGTAGAACTGTTTTTAAAATAATGGCTTAGTTTTGCCAGTCTAGTAGATTTCTTAAGATTGATAAACGTTACTGGAAAGATTCTTGAGGGCTTCCAATTGTCTACAGGTTTTCAGAGAGATCTTTCTTTCTGTATTTACCCAGTCTCTCTGCAAACCTAAATTTCTGAACTGTACATAAAAAAAAACCCAACCCAAACCAAACAGAATATGTAATTACAACATTGTAGCTCCAAAACACATCAGGTCTGCTCAGCAAGTTTTCCTTATTTCTGAATAAGTAACTCTAGGTAATTTAAAGAAGCTCTGAACATAATTTATACAGATATTTAGATTTTCTTAGACCCTACGGTCACCTTTTTCCCTCGGGATCAAAATGAATTGCTCATTTATAACTCTAAGCAGCAAGATGCCTGGCTACCTGCAAGTCCGTTCACACCTGTTGTAACATGGTTAATAATAAAGCCCTTGAAAATATGATTTAAATTATCACATCTTTATACATTTTATAGATTAGGTGTCTCCATTTTGGGATTTCCAAATGAGTAAGACTGAGACTATTCTTTGCAAACAAGGCATGCTGCTTACATCCCAGAAAATATGTAGGGAAACTGTTGTCAGTATCTTGCACTGATATATCACTGTACATGTACTGAAAAGTCCAGGACATTATCTTGAGCCTTATCAACTTAATCTCAAATAGAGGGTTTTACACAGAAATCATTTTGACTATGTTCTGGAGTAAGAACAAAGCAGCTTTTTCGTATAAGTGTAGGTTGAGCTTGGCAGGGACCTCAGGGGATCTCTAGTCCAACCTCCAGCCCAAAGCAGCATCCGCAGAGGCATCAGGTCGGGTTGCTGAGGGCTGTACACAGTCTGGTCTTGAAAACATTCAAGAATGGAGAGTGCCCAGCCCCTCTGGGCAATGCCTGGCTTCCTCATGTCCAGTCAGAAACTCCCTCGTTTCAATTTAGGTCTGCTGTCCCCTTCCTCCCCTCACTGCTGTGAGGAGTCTGGCTCTGTATTCTCGGTAACCCCATCATAGCCATTGAAAGGCAGCTCTGTCCCCATGTGAGGCAAAAATGGAGGCAGATTACTCAAGTGTTTTATAAAGAACAGAAAATATTGATAGATAGATTAGCACTTAGGATAGGACATCAAGGTTTTCTTGCCACAAAATTCTGTGGCCTGTTTTTCTTTTACAACAACAAATAAGGAGATACCGTTTGATTGTGATCTGGTAGATGTTTACAGTATTATATTTGTTGTTGTGTGTTTTCAATATGTTAGGAAAGAGAGTAATGGTAACTGAGAGAAATGTGTCACATACTGAATCCAAGAGAGGGAAATCCATGTCCGAATCACGGGAAGCTGTGGGACATGTGGTGGCAGGGAGGGCAAGACGGCAGTGTTTCAGCTACTGCTTTGGAATATTCTTGAGTGCCTTCCCTGGTATGACAGCATCTGAGAATAGGCCCAATTGAGCATCTAGTGTTTACATCCCTCCAGCCTCTTCCCTGGGGGATGGGTCAGGAAGAGGAGAAGGAAGGAAGCAAGGGATGATTGATGGGTTTTGAAAAGCTTTTCCCCCCCCCCCCCCCGTGAGGGGAAGGTGTGGTCGCTCTACACATCTCCAGCTAACAAAGCCCTCCTGTAGGTGTTAGCGGAGGTAAGCTTTTTCATCCCTCTGGTGATGGGAACACTGTGCAGAAAAAATATTGTTTCTATTTTTCATTTGGGAATACAGATTTGAGCAGGAGAAGTAGCCTGTCACCATTACAGTTTATACTGCTTTAAGACAGTGTTTCAGCACTGAATCCGATTGTGTCATCGGGGACCGTGGGGCTATAATAAGTAAGACCGGAGCACAGATCGCCTACTGTATGTAGTACATCTCGGGAAGGCATGAGCACACAGCTATGTTTCTATCAAATTAAGCCACAGGTACATGAACATATTAAGCCAATATAATCTGATACCGCTGCCAAAACAAGCAGTCATATCCACCCTCTCACCCCTGCCTATTTTTGCTCCCATACTACCTCCTCCATTACGCTGGCACACGCAGTAACACAGCCACATGCTGAACCAGACAAAGGAAATGATCTGGAAGAAAACTAACCTGATCAGACAGAAAAGAATAAAATTAAAAAAAACCAAAAATGTTTCACCCAGAATCAGTTGCTGAACCATTGCTTTTTTCAGCAGTGATGCCAGCTGATATAGCAAAGCAGGCATAAGGCTACAGCCTTCACCAGACCAGGGAATATAATTTTATTCTAGCTTTAAGCCTCTGTGCTAACTTTATGCCAGCAGTGGGAATACAAATGATCCGTCATCCAGCATGAAGTTAGGGTAGTACAGACAGGCGGTACCTGATCTTGTGTAAAGTCTGCCGGTACAAATTTATTCCATCAAACATTTTTGAGTGGCAGCGATCACCATGTGGCTGTAGTGCTTTTCACCCAGTACTAGCAGCCCTCAAACTTGTGTTACCAAATCAAGGTCAAACTGAATGAGATACATTTTAGGACTTGAAAGCAGAAAAAAAAGTTAAGTTATGCAGAATTTAGTTCTGCCAGCTGACGGTGCTTTCTTACCACTGACTGTACTCGGATGGGCTCTGATCTGTGGTGGCAATGTATTAGGATACCAAAATAGTCGGTGATTATTTCTAGGAAACTAAGTAACTGAAGATTATGGCTTTTGTAGATACTAACGTCAGGTGACACTATGTTACTCGGCTTTTCAGTAATGAACTACCTGGCAATTTGTTGCTTCTTCCCAGCTGTTTCCCATTGTCACGTTTGTGTGTGTGAGATTAGGGCCACGATGTTATCAGAAAGAGGAAGAGAAACCAAAAGGTGCCTGATGACGCGTGCCCGTACCAGGTCTTTGGCAAGTGTCACCAGTCAGAAACTCTGTGGCTTGACAGAACTGTAACTCTGGACTTCTTAAAAACTAGATTACCAGCATCAGTGGGTAATGCAAACGTATATAATGTAAACAATGCAGGCTAATAGCGAGTGAAGGTGGAACCCCCCTTTTCTCCACGTGTCCCAGTCTTGCTGCCCAAGAAGCGCAACGTTTCCTCGGCCCCAAATTTTGTGAAGAAAACCAGAAATTTCCCCCTGCTTCCCAAATGCTGGCCTCGAGGCGTTAATGAGGGCTTTGGCCGGATGTTCCTCCCCCTCTCCCCGTCGCTAAGCATGAAAAACTTTCGAGTTAAAAACTACAATATTTATTGCACTCAGAGCAGGCGGGCCCGCGGCGGAATGCGCGGCACGCGGGGCCAGGCGCAATTTGCGCCTGGCCCCGCGTGCCGCGCATTCCGCCGCGGGCCCGCCCCCCCCCGCTTAGGCGCAACCATTGCGAGCCGCGGGCCCGCCGCCCCTCCGCTCAGGCGCAACCATTGCGAGCCGCGGGGGGCGCCCGCCGCCCCGTTCCGCGCCTCCCCCGGCGCCGCGCCCCTCTCCGCGCCGCCTTCCCCCCCTCCCCGCCCCCGCGCAGCCCGGAGGCGGGCACCCTGCCCGCTCCGCTCTTCCTCGTTGCGGGTTCGGCCCTCCGTTCTCTTCCCTCCCTCCCGCCTTCCCTCCCTCTTTCTGGGCGGTGGTTGAGGCCGGCGGGAGGTGGGGTCCGTCGGGGCTGGGCTGGGGAAGCCGGCGGCGGTCAATGAGAGCCCGTTGATGGCAGGCTGGGCGGCCGCGGAGGGGTAGGGTCGTCGCGGAGCGGGGCGGAGCAGGGGGGGGTCGGGGAAGGGCAGGGGGGGCAACGAAGAACCGCAGCCGGCGGGGAAGGCACGGAGGCGGGGAGAGCCCTGCAGCCCCGCCGCGCCGCAGCCCGGCGGCCGCCAAAGTTGCTCCCCATCCCGAGGGGCAGCCGGGGATCAGGCGGGGCGATGATCTTCCCCAGCAGCAACAGCAGCGCGGCGGGCGGCAGCCGGACACCGTATCGGAAGCAGGTAAGAGCGGAGTGGGGGTGTGGGTGTTTGTGGCTCCCCCACCCCCCGCTTTCCCCCCCACACCCCCCCGAGGTGCTGGGGGAGGAGTGGGGAGAGGGGTGGCGACTTGAGGGAGTTGCAACTTGCAGCCTGTTAGCTTCTCCAGAGCTGGGATTTACAAAAAGAAACTCTTTCTTTTTCCTTTTTTTTTCTTTTTCCTTCTTTTGCTTTTTTTTTTTTTTATTTTTCGTTCGCCCCCTCTTAAAAGCTGCGCCGTGACCTTGCCGAGTGCCCGGGCGGCCTCCGCCGGGTGACCTTAGCGGCCGGGCCGAGCGGCGCGGCGCGGTGCGGGGGGCCGCGGGGGGCCGGGCGGACGCCGGCCCTGCTGAGCTCGGCAACAAGTTGGAAAGGAGCCGGTGTTGCAACACGGGCCGCAGAGCGAAACTTCGGGTTGGATGTTTTTCGCTCGGCGTTGAAATGAGCGGATCGCGGCGCGGTGTTTCTTTCAAACCGCCCTCGGAAAACCCTCTGCCGCGCTTCGGACTTGCCCCTTCTCCCCCCCTTGAAGCGCACAAGGGAAATCCTGTGACATTTTATGGGCAGACAGATCGCTCCGATAAGCTCGGAGCACTCGCATCTATGGAGCTGTGCTGAAAGAGGTATTTCTTTGTTTGTTTGTTTGGTCGCTGGAAATAATATAGTTGAAATAGTTGGGTTGTAATACAACCTTGCTGGGCCGTTGTCTCTTCGGCTGCGCTTTTCACTTTTGTCCCCCCAAAAACGTTGGCATTAGTGTTACATTCTTTACTGCGAAGCGTGTTATTTTTCATTGACTCTGATTTAAAAAAAAAAAAAATTCTTACTTTTCAAGTCCATCGGAAAGTGTGCTGTGTGTTTGTGTGCCAGAGGGTAAATGGAGCAGAGGTCACTGACAAGCTCCCGGCTTGACAAAGCATGCCAAAAATACTATGGCAGGCTTCTTTCCAGGTGAGGAAAAATCCTTCCGTGTCTGCTGCCCTTAGCAGCTGAAACAAGGAATTTGACGGGTTCGGTTAGCGACAGTGCGGGATTTGTCCTGTTTCGCTCGGGGTCAGAATTCGTTAAGGGGCAGAAATAGCAGACCGCATCTCCCCGCCGCGCACAGCCAGGGGTTTCATGGAAATAATGGGAAAATGGGCTTCGAAATGTTGAATTCTCAGTGGGACGACGTGTGATCTGCGTGGCTGCCCTGCACGACAGGGAAAGTTAGGCGCTCGTATTTTTTTGAAGCTTAAACAAAATTTGCTATTCCCTTTCTCCTCCTCCCCTATTTTATAGAAATACCTTTTTTGATAAGAATCACCAGCGCGTTATCTCGGCAGCGCTCTGCAGATGCTGCCTAACAGTGCGTGGAGTTATCTTTGGATCTTGTACTCGAAGTGTTCAAGTCCATACATAATAAAACACGCTTATTGTGTGTGCTGCTTTGGGTTTGTTTTTAATAAATGCCCTGGGTCCGCCCACGCCGATGATCTTGTCTGGTGCTCCTGCATACTTTGTAAATGAAGCCAATTTATTAGGTACTATTTTCTTACCCTTACCTGAAAGGCCCATTAATTAAGGCAGGCCCCCTGGGGCCGGCGGTGTTGCCGGGGCGCCGGGCAGGGTGTCGGTGCGCGGAGGGCGGGCGGCGGGACCGGCCTGTGTTTGCCTGCGGATGGGAGTTCTCCTGCCGGCCTGGAGCGGGCTGATAAGATGCTCTTCTTTTCACAGTGCACTCCTTAGATTCAAAGAGCTAAAAGGGCCGACTGAATCAGAAAAACAAACAGAGCCTTTTTTTTTTCCCCCCAATAGGCAGAGAAAGAAATAAATGGGGGGGTATTATGTGGGCTTAAGACCCTGGGTACCAAAGGTTTCTTTTGTTAGTGTGTAGCCATTCTCTGCGCCAACACTTCCTACATGAGAAGCCAGGGCCCGCGCCTTTCTCCATTTAAGTCCGCGGGAAACTCCTATTAACTTCATTCATGTAGACTAAGGTCGTTTAAAGATTGACTTTCTGATCTGCCTTTCACTCAGACTTCACCTGCAGGGGCGAGCTGATGGCAAACAGTGCTGAAGACTGTTATGAGCCTAATTTTTCAACTCTTGATAATTAAGAATAGTGCAGATGAAGTCTCTGTGTGCTCTGCGTAACCCATAGTCAGACAATTGAGCTATAATTGTGCTTTAGTCTGAGACACTAGGTACTGTTAGTGTAGGAAAAGTCATCTACTATTGTCTCTAGAAGGAGAAATTAGATTTCCTATGCTAACAACATGTAGTATATGAAGCTGAAAAAAATTCAAGTGCCTTAGAAATGAAACTAAAATTGTTTGAGTAGCTTGTATGTCTCCATCAGTATTGTAACATACATGATATCAGGGTAATATAAGAGCAGTGCAGTTTTAGTATTTTCCTGTTTCATCTTTAAGATTCTGTAATGGATTCAGGTGAAAAGGTGAGTGATTTCTTGGTAAAAGGCAAGGTGATGCTCTCTTGATTTATTTTTAAGGCACTGTAATGGGATGTGAAATTCTGCCTTCATCTAAAATGCTGATAAAATACTAGTTAGCTACAGTAGGTCCAGAGCTTTACCCACGCTCTCTTTTTGTTTTCCCAAGAAACTTTGTTTTGTTTTATAAACGAATCTGTGCTTACAGTATTATGCTTGTTATCTGCTGTATCTATTTCAGTGAGTATCTCAGGCATGTAGGAGCCAGTCAACATCCTGGGTTTCAGGTCAGATTCGATTGGGTGGTGCCTAATTTTTTTCTCTCTTTTAGAGTACTTGTAAGAATACTAAAACATGGTCTCTGAAGTTGTATTTTTGAAAGGATTTCCCGTGTTATGGGCAGACAGGCATATTAAAAATTCTTCTGCCAGGCTTAAAAGTTAGATGTTGCTTAAATGAGTGGCAACTCATCTGACAATTGGGTTGAAATGCAGATTCAGGTCTAGTTAAAGAATGAAAGCCATACAGCATCTGCAGTAATAGCCTATCACAATGCTCATGGCCGTGCATCCTATCTGAAAAAGGTAGGTGTAAGCTAATATTTTTACTAACAAGGTTACTCGAGCTATGCAAAGAATGCACATGTGTGCGTCTGTAATGCGAAGGAAACAAAATGACATACAATATCCTGCTTAATACAGGCTTGCTTAGCTCTTGGTTTGTGGGTGCTGAGAACGTGATGATACTCTGTCCCTCCTCCCACTTTCGCTATTCTCATGTAAATCGGGAGGCTCTCCTCTGAAGTAAATATTTCTACACTCTGTAAAATTATCGTAAATGGAAAATTAGGCTTTCTCCTGCCATCTGCTCCTTGAATCTACAGAGCTAGTGCAGCTATTTGATTAGGGGTTTTCAATGGCTTTGTGCAGGGAGGTTTCTCTGCTCTCAGGTTTCTCCAAGAGGAAGCCAGGAGCAGCTCTGGAGGTCTGGGATGAAGGCCAGCGCGGGGTCCCACGGCCTGGGTGCTCTGGAAGCCCAGTGCCTCTCTCCCTTTTAACAGCTTTGCCCAGTAATACTGGTTCTTGTTACGTTTCTATGAGTGTAATGTTTATCTTGCCAGTGTAAGGAGATTTACATAGTTTGCTGCTTTCGAGCAGATTAACAGGGTGTAGCTGCACGTGAGGAATTTAACACTGATTTGGTGTTCGGCCTGTGTAAGGAGAGACATACAAAGCTTCTGATTAATCTTTTCATGCAGGTCTGTTAACATGAAGTGCCATGTCGCAGGTTGGGCTTTGTTAAAAGTTGAAGATGAGAGTGGGTTCCTAATGACGGTTAAGTGAAGAAAGCTTTTGCCAATCTTAGGCTAAAAATGTAGATGAGCTTTTCACCCTATCTATAAGTTTAAAGTATCAAGAAGCTACACCTGTAATCCTACTTTATTATTTCCCAGTTGGCGCTGTGTGTGGTGTCTGTGTGTGTGAGAAGGAACCTCATTAAACTTGCAAGACCTGGGCACGGTCATAACTCAAACCAGGCAGCTCCAGAGAGCAGACCAGACCAAACTGACTTTACACCTCTTGGGTGTATACACAGGGCTGCGGGGGGAGGTTTAGGAGCCTAAGAATGAACAGATATATCTTTGGTTACCTACATAAATGGGATTAGTTTATTTTTGTTTGTTTCTTTCCAGAACTATAAGGATTATTTCATTTTGTTTCGTTGGTTTGCACTGACAGAGTCTATATCCCTTTACATTTTATACTATGTTAAAGGGTCTACCTGGATTTAACAAGACTCAGCTCTTATGTTAAGTACCAGCTATTTTAAGTTTTTAAGTGCATCTGTAAGATTGTTTATGAAGTTCTGCTTTATTCTCGAGGGAGCAAAACTGCTCAGTCAGTGGGTTTCTATACTTGTAACACAAATGTGAATGAAAGAAATAAAAGGAAGCACCTTATCTTGTCAGGCATGATGTTATAGATTATGAAAAGCGATATGATTGTCTTATCTGTATTTAGCAATTTGAAGTTTTTGTTTAGTATTTCCATTGGGGTGAACAATATATTTTTATCTCTTTGGAAGCGTTATTGTTTAAAGTATGACTCTTTGCCATTAAGCTTCACATGGAAGGGAAAATAGAAGTCTGTGTCTCGAACATCTGCTGTTTTGTTTTGGGTTCATTTTTTTTTTTTCCTGAAACTTCCAACTGTTAAAAAAAAAATTGCTTGAGTTAACACATTTCAGAAGGGTTAGATCCTTTAAACTAGGATTACTGGCAGGGAGGAGAGGGGAAGGAAGGAAGGGAGGGGAAAATCCTTTCCCGAGAGCTTGAGGTGACTCCTAGAACATCCGCACAGTGCTGCAACCAAGTAAATAAAAATAATGGTCGCTTCATATGATAGCCATTTTGATCTGTGTTTTTTTTTTTCATCTGTAACGTCTTCATTAAAATTGATCTTTGTTTGTTGTGTGAGATGGTGTATAACAAAAGAAGTCAGTGGAGAATAGGAACTTTTTTCCTGGCTTTCCCTCATGGCTCTGTTTCTGGCTTCTTACGAATGTTTTTCTCCGTTTCTACATCAGATTATTTTTAAAATAGCTTACTTAAGGAATGCTGTGAAGGCTTATAAAGCTGTAGTCCTAATGAAGAGGTGCATGGAGGTGTTTTGATCTTTGATGAAGCATGTTGGTCAGAAGTTTTCTAGAAAGCCAAGAGAACCACATTTAAATGCTTTCAGAAACCTTGTTGAAGTAATTGTTAGTTATTTTGCATACGTTTCAGAATTGCAGTGTACTGTGGTAATTATAACAGCCCTGCAGAAGCCACTGTATTTGCAGCTTCCTGATGCAACAGGAAAGGGAAGGGATGAGTTATGAATAAAGGAGAAACGTGGGGGGGAACCATGGGTTAGATAAGCATGAGCCTCCTAACCCAGCAACTTAGGAAAACATCCACACAACAAGAAAATCATGTGCTGTAGGGGCTGGTTGCTGTGGTTAGCACAGGTTTAGCTCTGTTTTCCTCAAGAGACTGCAGTTAAAGCAGCGTAGCTGCAGCTGTGCATTGACGCACAAAGTAGTTTTAAACTGCAGCTTTAAACAGATTCAAGATGAACTAGGTTCATGTCAGTGTGAGTTAGTTTATTTAGAGCAGTTTAAATTTAGTAATGTTTATTACAGTTTATGTTAATTGATTTTTAACAATACAATTTTATACCAATTTTAAGGCCTAACCCCTGCACTGAGATGCACCGGCTTAAAAATATCTAGCAAATGTTTTGAAGTGTGATAAGCTGTTCAAAACACAAATGTAGTTGCAACACTTCAAAAATGTCTTTTTCTGAATTTATGGTGTAGTATGAGGATATATCAGCAGTATGGTCTGTTGCAAAATAAAAGCTGATAATTACAGATATATACAAATATATAATAGTATAATACATAATAATACCTTTTGTTATGTGTCCTCATAAAAGCAGTGTTGTTCACTTAACCATAGTAGTTTAGGAAATCACTGGTGTGTGTCTTATTTGTTTAAAGTATTCTGCTTTAGAAAAATGATGTGTCAAATAGAGTGAGTGTTTTGATTTTACTCGGTTGGTAGAACTGTAGAACTTTGAGGTTGCAGGGGAAACAAATAACGCATTGTTCTGGGGAGCCCCGCTGGGCTTCGTTTTTCTTGGTTCCTTGGTTGAAGAACCAGGTTGAAGAACCTTGTTTCCTTGGTTGAAGAACCAGGGCAAGGTGAGCATCAAACTTAGTGTGGCCTGACATTTACCTGTTTGTGAAATGAAATGCTTCTTTACAGCAACTAAATACAGGTAACTTTATTTCATCATTGATTCCATTTCTTGACAGCATCTCTTATTGGCAGTGGCACTTTCACACCTTATTCTAAGCGTTTTTCCTGTTTCTCCACTTAGACGAGAAAGGGATTTATTTATTTCCCTACCTTCTATTGTTTTCTGTTCTTTTCTCTCTGAATCTCCTCTACCATATGGTGCTTTGCTTCAAGAAAGTGGAAACATGACTCCTTAGGTTAACTACAGCTCATATATTGTGTCATCTGGGTACTACAGCATAACAATGTTAGAATTCAGTCCTTTAGGATATCCGAGGTATGTGTGTGGCACTTCCATTTTTAGGGTGTTTGGGAGCGAAATCCAGGATTCAGGTGTGAGCTTGGGTGAGTGTTACAGGGAGCTTTTCTCAGGATTGTTAGTCACTGCAGGACACTTCATGCCTGAGGCATTACCGGCTCCCACCAAGGCTGCTGCAGCTTAGTGGAGGAGTATCCAGTTATGATACAGTCTGAAGCAATGTTTGTAGCTGCTCAACTCCTTTGAGGTGGTTCAGAATCCTGTTTTAGGGTTTGTCTGACCTGCAGGAACCATAGCAGTTTGTCAGCACAACAATCTGAAAGCACTCAAAGCATCAGGCAGATGAGGGTAAACTCAAATGCAGATCCTTGTTTACAAATCCACAAATGAAAAATACAAAATTCTTAAAACTGGGGAATGGAAAGAAAAACAAAACAGTTGTGCAGGACTTGTGTGCAGCCCTGTAGCAGATGACTTCCAGTCTTCCCAGGAAGACTCTGGTTATTGTGCAACCCTGTTGCCTCAGGTTGTGTTCAGAGAAGGGACTCTGATTTAAGGTTCCATATTTCCTTTTATACTTGAAATCCGTTTAGGGGGTAAAGGATAGAGGACTCTTTTTATCATCTAAGTCAGTGATGGATTATTCAGCCTTCTTTCAGCAGACTGTAGGTTGTTTTTTCCTGCTTTGGAAGTGCTAATGTCTCTTGGGCATCACCAGGTGCAATGCTGCCCCCCCAGGCTTTAGAGTGTTCTTCAGCTAAGCACTAAAGCGATGGCTGGCATGTTGCAAAGGAGATTTCATGCTATGATGGGTGAATTTCAAGTCCTGTAGTGGTGTTTTTCTTTCTCTTCTACCTATGGGAATAATTTGCTCATAATTAGAGCGGGTCCAGAGGAGTGCCAGGAAGATGATGAGAGGGCTGGAGCACCTCGCCTGTGAGGACAGGCTGGGAGAGTTGGGGTTCTTCAGCCTGGAGAAGAGAAGGCTCTGGGGAGACCTTCCAGCGGTCTTCCGGTATTTAAAGGGGGCCTACAGGAAAGCCGGGGAGGGATTCTTTATCAGGGAGAGGAGTGATAGGATGAGGCGTAATGGTTTTAAACTGAAGGAGGGTAGATTTAGGTTGGCTATTAGGAAGAAATTCTTTACTGTGAGGGTGGTGAGGCACGGTAACAGGTTGCCCAGAGAAGTTGTGGATGCCCCATCCCTGGAAGTGTTCAAGGCCAGGCTGGATGGGGCTTTGAGCAGCCTGGTCTAGTGGGAGGTGTCCCTGCCTATGGCAGGGGGGTTGGAACGAGATGGTCTTTGAGGTCCATTCCAACCCAACGCATGTGTGCACGCATGGCATGGCCTCCTGCAAGCCCGGGAAGGCAGCACCCACACCAGATAAACCTGGTCTTCAGCAGAGCTGGGCACACAGTTCCACAGATTTCTGTGCGGTATGAAAACAACCACCAGCAGGAGGAGATCCTTTGAAGTGTTTAGTGGTCTGTCTTCCAGATGAGTTCAAGAAGAGTTCTAAAAATGTGGGTCTGAATTTTAAGCCTCTTGCTTATGCCAGTGCATACTTCCATACCCAGTGGTGCCACTGCCTGGCGTGAGACTGCTGACGTGAAAAAGTTCTTATTGAGACAGAGAACCAGAAGACCTTTGAATTTCCCCAGTGAGAAACCTGAGGTGAATAGTTGGTGTGTCCTAGGATTAGTATTAGACTGACATTCAGCAGAATCAAATGGTATTTAAATTGCTTTAATATTATTCCATCCAATCTACTTGGCTTACGTGATCCTCGTTACGGTAGTACTTGTGCTTATTTAAAAGTACTTCTGTGTAAATTGGGTGAAAACATTTGAGTTGGGTATTTAATATAATTGCTTAGCTACTAACCTTTGAAACAGGACAGTTTTGGGCTTTGCTTCAGCATTCCAGGAGATGTAGCTCTCAATGGTGCGCATGAGAAACACCAAAACTGGATTTTTAAAAGAGCATTTCTGCAGTGTTTAGCTTGAACAAAAAGAGAAATAACTGTTCCTTTATGTTCTTGGGGCAAGAATGCTTCCAATGCACGCATAAACATGTAAATATTCCAGAACTAGGGACAATTTTTGAAAGGAGAAAACCAGCAATATCCTGTGGTTTGAGGAGCTATAGAGCATGTTTGAAAATTTAAGTAACTCTTATGGCGAATAGTACCAAGATGTAATTCACTCTGTAGAATTTCTGTTGGTTAAAGGTGTTAGTGAAACTTAGGGCACACCATGGCACCAGTAGAAGAATGCAGTGGTTTTTTGGTTGTTTGATGCGTCCTAGGAGCTGCCTCCATTCCCAGTTACAATATTCCACGATCCTATGGAGGTTAATGCAAGATGGAAATGGCTAAGGAAGTCATTCATTTTTTCAGTGTTATGTTGATATTTTAATTGCTATAGTGACAAAATCAGGTTAACTTTTGAACCAGACTTTGTCAAATTGCCAACAAACATACTGTTCTTAGATCAGTCAGGTGTGGAGTGTCGTGGTCTCGGGGAAGTCACTAAGGGCTGAAGACTGGCTTAGTTGTTAGAGAAGGCACTTCGATTTTTCATGTAACCATTCTTTACGTAATCTGATGAGTTGTTGGGAGTTCCCTGCTCTGAAGCTCCTGACTGTTTTGTGCTTTCTTTTTTAATGTTTCACTTGCAACTTTATTGTTGATTTAGTATTACTAATGTATGGTTTTGTGTTGCAATATGTAAGATGACGGAATGAAAGACCTAGTCTATCTGTGTGTTTTATCCTTCTTTCAAAAGACCTTTTTTTGGTGTGACACTTCTCGGGTGACCCTCTTCCAAAATTACTGAATCCTCAGAGCTGGTTTCCGTCTCCACCTTCTTCCTCCCCTGAAATAAGTTCTGTGTTGAGTCATTGTCTTGGGTGATAATAAAAGTCCCAGGTCAGCCACACCTGTAACGTTTATTCAAGGACAGTACAGGGATTAAGATGGTGACATGAAGTTCAGATTGTCCTGTCAATGATATTTTGGATAATCTTAGGTAAATTGTTTAGGTTTGGCTCTTCAAAATGTATTTGTCAATAGTAGTTTCCTACCTCCCATAGATTTTTGTATAGAAATGTACTAACATTCAGCAGTGGGTCAGATATTACAGCAATTGGGACTAAATATCTTGAATATAGACATGCACACATACGTATATAGATGTATACATTTAAGACTGTTCTCTAAAGCTCAGGATAGAGCACATTATTCAGAATGATAAAACTTCGTGTTCAAATTCTGTCTGTCATTTACTGTGTAAGTAGTTTCTTTACAGTCTATGGAATTGTTCACGCAAATACTGTTACTTGTATTTCCAGATTAATAACAATGGCAGAGTTCATTTTGGCAAGAAACTGGACTGGTAAAACTATTTAGAACTCTAGTTTTAGAAAGAAGTAGATGTTGTTTTTCTGTTGGCAATAGTTGTCTTTATTTCGAAGCAGAAGTTCAGTGTGCAGAAAGGCAGAGTTCAATCATTAAAATATTACTCAGAACAGGAATAACTCCATGAAGTTCCATGGCCTAGATTTTGCAGAATTTTTATCTAGATAGCTTTAGTGGTTTTGTGGCCTTATCTTTCCTACTAAATTAACTCCTTGGGCTCCTTTTCCCCTCTGGGAAGTCCTTATTCCAATATTCTTTTGTCCTATTTTAATTTTGAGATTCAATTAAATTGCATAAATTCAAGTGTTTATTCTTTTAGGAAACTCAGTGCATGGTCTTTCAACTTTCACTTACTGCGACTGCTGTAGCAAACTAATAATGACTTACAAGATTATTAGTGTTAAACATCCAGTGGTTGCACAGATTGATAAGCTGCAAATGTAGGATTGCTGCTAAGAAAAGTGGAGCTCAGTGTTCTTATTAAAAATATAATTCCTTGAAACTGCCCACAGTGTGGGACAAACCTGAAAGCAGTTGCTCAGGACTGTAGTTGTGCAGTAAGTAGAGGCAAGTGATTAATTTATCTTAAAACGTTAGCCGTTAGCTGGGTGGATTCCCTTTCACTGCAGTGTTTCAAAGTTAATTTTCAGTTCCAAGTGTGCTTATCACAAGCATTTTCCTTTATCTATAACTTTCTGATGTGTTCAGGGCTGTGATTCCTCAGCTGAATTCTTGTACCAAGGACAAGAACATGACTAATAAAGCTGTGGATGAGCCGGGCTCTGTGCCCGAATGAACTGGTTTATTCCTGACTGGCGTTTGACATGGTGTTCATCATCTGTAGCCATACATAGCAGCAGACCTGATTCAACTGAAATGTCCCTTCCCCTTCCAGAGATGGAGGCCCTCGCACAGGCGCTGCTGTATGGGCCTGCGTGGCCTGCTGACTGCATGGGCTTCGAAATACGTTGGTGACTGCTGTAAGCACCACTTGTATCGCTTCTGCGATTTCAGTTATAACCGTTTAGATGTCTGAGTTAGACTATTATTTGTGCTGCCAGGATCAGTTCATCTTGGCAGTCGAATTCCTCGTATATTTAAAGTGTTGTATTAGCAGTACATCTGGAAGCTTTTCTAGGTGTTATCTAATTCTTGTATTTTTTCATTTCAGAGTTAACAATGATCTGTGGTGTCTATGAAAATGATTCATTATGCAGTCAGACATTCACCCCAGCAGCTATTTGGAGTGTTGCTTCCTTTAACTTTTAAGATGCACTAAGGAATGGCATCCTGCATTTGCTCAGCAAGCATACTGTTGCTAAACATTTGTAATGTAACTTCAGAACTAAGTTTCTGGATGTAAAAGGAATCATTAATTATCATGTACTGTGAAGTCACCAACATTTTAATCTTAGAATAAGTCACATTGTGGTGCCTGCGTTTCAGACATCTGAATGATATTCTTAACCACTTAAAACCACTTGTCTCTCAGAAATAAAAATCTTCTGGAGTTAAAAACTAGCAGCATGAGTTAAAACTGTAGTTTACAAAAAAAATAAGTTTATCTCTTGGTTCAAACCAAGGATGAAGTTTCAAATTTGAAGGCAAAATGTGAGGGAAATTGATGAGTACTGTGGAAGTGAGTTAGAATAGCTTTTCTGCTTGCATTATTCGAATATAAATTCCAGATTTCAAGAAGAACAGGAAATGATAAATAAACCAGACATAAGTACACATGGTTTTTGGGAAGTGTGTGCACAAGGATTTTAGAAAAGATTGTCATTTGTAAAGAGAAAATAGAATGTTTTCAGCAATCAGAAAGTATTGGATCTAATAAATGATAAGCATCTACCAGAATATCATCCTTTACAGAATGAGAAAAGACTGACTTGGGTTTGTTTCAGATAAAGGTTATAAGGAAAATCTGACCCTAAGGCCAGAGCAGCATTGCTGCACGTGGTATGTACTCAGGATTTCACCAGTTCTAGCAGACAGGTTTGTTCATGCTGCTTGTTGCCTTACTTGTAAGGCTTAGTTACAGGCGCAGGTACCACATGTTATTCGCTGCAGTCTGCAGTTGTCTTAGTTTGTGTATGTAAAACCAAAGTTGGTTTAATTCCTGATTGCTTGACAGCCTAACAGCCTAATGCTGTTTTGTTACCACTTTCATGAGTCATCACCGATGGCAAAAGCAGCAAGCACTCTGAACTTCCTTTTTCTTTGTTTTTTAATTTTTTTTTTTTTTTTTTTTTTTAGTGAGGGGGAGACACCAGGAGGGGGAAAGAACAGCCGTAGGGTCAAGGCTGCTGCTTTTGGCCGTGCTGCCAGATCAAGCTATTCTTTGAACTGCTATCTCAGTTTGTGGGTCCGCAGTCGTCCTTAGCCTGCCATCAGTCACGTCTCTCCCTCATTCCTGTCCCGTCTGCCTTCTCTCGCGCTAGTGGGGCAATCCAGATGGCAGAGCGGATCCAGCTGAGATGCACAGGGCCAGCAATTGCCTCCATCGCTCTTTGGTCTTCTCAGCCAAACCGAGGGAAAGGTTGGCTTGAAAGCTGAGCTGCCAACAGGGCTGGCAAAGTCATCTTTGTTCTTTTTTTGGTTCTGCACCAAAGTCAGCTTATCAGACCAGCAGATCTAACCACCAATGTTAAAGCTTTTTGGCTTTCTTATACCTCCCTTTTCCTTTTCCCTATCTGCATATCCTAGATCTCTCAAAGTGCAGTTTCTACTTCATAACTTTATCAGGAGTTGACTTTCCATGTTAAAACACCCTGTCAATAACACTTGAAAGATTTCAGCTTTCTGTGCTGTTCTTAGTTGTCCCAATGCCACATTCAGACCACCAAAGGCCAGTAGAGACAAATGATCCCTAACGTGCACTTAGACATCTACTGGGGACCTCCACCAGAAGTTACCTACCCTTGGAAATCTTCTCCTAGTTTTTATGGATGATCTTCAGTTTTAATCTTGCGTACCTTTACAACTTTGAGAATTTCATCCTACTGAAGGAATACTGGTTTCCTTATTTATAAAGAGAAGCAAACTACTATTTATAAAAGCAGGCTCATGTGCTGGATTTTGCTGTGCTGATTTTAGCAAACTCCTTGCTGTGTTTTGTCAAGTCCCCAGATTTGTTGTCTTCACAGTATTGTGGTGAATTGCCTTAACGTATGAAAGGACTCCTTCTCATCTGTTAACTCTTGATCACTTGCGTGTAGGAAAATATGTACATTTTTAATAGCTTTGCATAGAGGATTAGATTTACTGATTGGTTAGATTCCCTAACTGCTGATTTTAAATTAAATGTCTCATGCTCCTATTTGTTATGGCTTAAAATTCAAAAGAGTTCGCCCGCAGATCGTCTTAAATCTGTGCTCAGCAACTTTGTGCTTTAAGCAGACTTCTCCAGTCAACTTCTCTGGGCCATGGAGGTAGACATGCTGCCTGAACTGGCTTTCATCAAACAACAATGGAACGGTTTTGCTAGAAACAGCCTGGATCTGTTGAGACTGATGCCGAGCAAATGCTAACAAGCCCTGCTTGATCCAAGCTGAATGGGATTAAGTAGTATTTGTAGTATACTAAGCATTGTCTTCTGGAGTATCCTACTCCCTGTTTCCTCAAATGGTGCTGGAAAGGCACTCTCTCCATTAAGTATGCTGGTAAGGAAACAAATGATATGAGTATTACTGTAACATCTGGAACTATTCTTAAAGAAACAAAGTAAACGTTCCTTTTCTACTCCTGTGCATAAAAATTGTCTAGCTGGAGAGAGAAAAAGGTGTCGGAGGGCATAATCACCAAGTACTGTGAGATGCAAAAGGTGTACTGACTGGAAATGTGAGAAGGAAATCCTTCACTCTGACTTCTACGGAACTAAACCCAGCTTAGGTTCCAGATTAGGAATTTGGAGACATCTATAGACAAAAATTATGACTTCCTTGTCTTTTCCAGGAGAAAATGGTCCAAATGTCAATGTTTTCCTGTACTTCTCATAGCACATAGTTTCAAGAAAGCAGATCAACAAAAGCTTGTGGAAGGAAAAAGTAGAAAGTGTCTTATTCCCCAGTGTTCAAGTGACCTGTAGTTTAGCTCAAGACTTGAGTAGATAGGATACACAAATCTAAAGAAACATAGATATAACAGTTTTATATGTGTATGCTCACACACATGCTTTTTAAGGGCAGAGGGGCAGGATGATGATAACAAATCAGAGAAACGTTCATAGTTTCTCGCTGCTCATCAAGCTACATCTGCTGCTGCTTGTGTTTCCTGATCAGCTGGGGCCATCTTAAGTTGTCTGTACCATCTTAGCAGCATTTTCTGTAGCAACAGCAGCCGCGGGGTAAGCCGTGTTTGGTATCTGTCCGAACTGTTCATCAGCCGGATGAGCTGTTGTTGTTTCTGTCTTTACCAGGAGTTAAACACAGCTGCTTTTATCATGCTGAACTGCTTGTAACTTGTTTTGTGGTGCCCGTGCACGGGTAAATCTCCATGTGCTACGTAGGAGAAAGTTGTGCAAACCATTCTGGGCACGATGGACCACTCCTCCTTTTTTCCTGAAGGGCAGAGGCTATCCTCTGTGTGACTGTGTATTATGTCATCCAGCTCCAGAAAATGGACCTTTTGTGGCATTTATGCTGTAGCGAATGTTTGGCCAAAAAGGTTTGATGGGATGGGCTTCAATGTAGCTGTGTAACAGTGCAAGATCATTGAGAAATGTCCAAAGTTGACTGGTATCCACTGGCCCCAGAAATTTAGAGACAGTTGTCCTTGACACTGAGGTCAAGTCTTCCTGCACACAGCTCTTTCTCAGCTCGTGCTTTAGATCACTTTTGCTGGATATAAAGCATACTTAAAGCCTTGAGGTTTTCATTGCCTTCCGTGAGAATACAACTAACAGCTTGTCTGTCCTGGAGTTGTTAGTTCAGTTGCATTACTGAAAATTGTTGGTAAGTGCGACTGCCGTGTCACACACGACTGCTGTGTCACACCCCCGCTGCGGGCAGTGCAGCCAGGTGCCCGCCCCGAGCTTTGCATGGACTTTGCATGGATTTCCCTCCCCAGCGGGAAACCATGAGCCATGCAAGGGGCAAGCGTTTTAAAAGCAACGAACTCCAACTCCAGTTCTTTTCTAATGAGATTCTAAGTTTTGTTTTAGGAAGCCATGTGGAGTCTCAAGAGTCACTTAGAAGACTTTGGGAATTTCATTTGCAATCTTGTATGTGCTACACCTGGTCTCGTTAAAATCTAAAGGAAATTGGCATACATGTTGTAGCGTGCAAACCAAGCAGAGTTTGCTCTCTGGTACTCTGTAGAAAAGCCCTATGTTGGAAAGTTTTGCCAACATTATACACTTGTGTCTTCTGATCTGTCAGTTTTATACAATGTTGAAACGTATAAAACTCTTGGACAGATTTTCAGCTTGTGTAAGTGAATGCAGAACCACCGGGTGAGAGCGGAACTAGGCCGATGCATGTGAGTGCAGAAAACCGACAACTCCTTACATAATGAGTCTGATGATTTTAAAAGTCGCTACCGATCTTGCTCTTGTTCTAAAAATGGCTACATTGCTAATTCAATAATATGTGTCTGCTTGTGTTCAGTTTGGTGGTTTTGCACAGGGGAAAATCACATTTATGGAGGTGTGGTCACCCTGCCATAAAGAATTGCACATTTAGTTTCAGACCATATATGTGTGCGTATGTCTACATATATGTATGTAGTGGCATATATACATGTGCCACTTTCAGCAACATGGTCTCAACCATGGACTCCTTGAATGTCAAAATACCATGACAAATTTAGGACAAACTTAGTTCCATTTCTGCTGAAATTTAGTTGCTAGTCACTTCAATCTGCACTGGAATAGTTGTAAAAGTATCTTATGCCTCCCTTTTACATGACTGCAGTGCATAGAAGGCAGTGCGGTATGAAATACCGAAGTTGTATTTAATCTGCACCATTGGTGTTTCTTGAATTAGGTATGTGCTTTCCTAGTTATACCTGAGACTTGCTTTAATACTTTATCAGCAACGTTAAGTATGTCCTTTTCCAATGTGTTGATTATATTGAATTGTATCTGCTGCATTTTGTCATGTTGCAGAATATAAGAACCACAAGGGCACTTCT
Source organism: Rissa tridactyla (assembly GCF_028500815.1). Lineage (NCBI taxonomy): Eukaryota > Metazoa > Chordata > Aves > Charadriiformes > Laridae > Rissa > Rissa tridactyla. Next base: position 18,940,752 of record NC_071472.1, on the reverse strand, counting down.
TGAAATTTCGGAAGTGAGTAACAAAAAGATGAAAGGAACTTTCAGCCCAGCACAGATCATGCTGACCTCACTTCTATGGCAAATACTGTAAAGGACTATGGAAATACTTGCAGTGGAGTAACTAGGAAGGGCAATGATGCTCGGAGTATGTTTTCCTGTTGTCCAGCTCCTGGAGGAGTCATTCATTCCCACGGAAAGTGATGTAACGTGCTGCCATTCTCACTGAAGTCAGTTTAACTGTAACTTGGCATAGGCACATCACAAACTACTGAGCAACAGAATTGCACCTTCTTGGTATCGGTGTTACAGTAACCTTTGGGTTGTACTTGTGCAGCAAATCTACAGTGGCTTGTTTTTTGCCGATACCTCTGGAGTAGGTAGGCACAGAAACACAGAGACACAGACATGCATTAGACAATTAGAAGAGGAAAAACATTTGCAAACCGAGTAGGAAGATAAAATATCTAAACTGATGTCTACTTCAGTAAAGCGTAAATTGTGCAGGCAAAAGAGCCTGTTTATGGGTCATCCAGATTCAGTCTTGGTGATGAAGTCTTACAAAACTGGCTTCTTCTACAGTGTGTGTTTTTTGTGTGGTTTTTTTTTTTTTTTTTTCCTGACATGCCACCTTTCCTTCAGCTGGAGGTGCTGGCTGCAGTGAAGTGGGCATAGTCTGTCAAGAGAAAGATTAAGATTTAGGAATGTCAAAGAAAGGGCTGGAGCCAGCTGCCAGCACTATCCCATCCACGCTGTCAAAGAACGCAGCAGGAGAAGCAGGAATAGGCTGGGGTATGTGGCACTGGGATACCTATTAAATACTGGTGTGACAGAAAGCTGGCCTTGCCAAAAAGAACGTATATTCTCTTCTTTAACATAGAATAGAGGGATGAACAGTGACAATGCTGCCACTGTGCTGGGTGTAGTAGTATACTGCCCATATGGAACCAGCTATCGTAGAGAAAGGGATTTTGATAGGAATTGACTCCCTCATACATGGTCGGGCACAAGTTCTTCAATTTATTTTTTAACTTCAATAAACAGAAAATGACATAGCGGATCCCATGTCAGCCAAAAGAGCCATCTGTGGTCTAACCCTGTGACAAACAGTATAGCAGTAGTTCCAATGCCACCAACAGTGTGGAGTTTGCCAAAAAAGCAGATGCTTCTTTTGACATGCATCTTCAATGCGGTGCTGTTTCTGTCCTATAATTGCCGTCTATGAAGGGAGGGTAGATAGGATAGCCAGATGAGCAGAATGATTAAATTGTAGTTTTGGGGGAAAAACCAAGAGTTTGGAAAATAATAACAAAAATTAAAAAGAAACGCTATTGGAAAAAAAAGATGAAATAAAAAATGGCAGAATCCTCCTATGTCCTTCATGAAGCCTGTGACACTTTTAAAGTAAGAGACAATACTTGGAAGAGCTTATCAGAAATCTTAAACCTAATACAATATGGGAGAACAGTAAATAACACTTCAGAAACTTTTCTGCAGAGTTTTTAACTTTTCAAAAGAAAACACTTCCTTCTCTATTACTTTAAAGAACCGAAGATTGGCCAAACATACTTTTTTTTTTTTACTGGACTGACAGTCTTTCTAGTACAGATATTGAAGCAGTTCTCTGAATAAGCCAAGGTGAGTATCTACATGTCTGTACTACGTTATTTTTTAACATGGTACTTAGACTCATAACAGCAGCTTTATGAGATATATAGACTTAGCTGGTCTAACCACCAAAATGCAATGCTGGATGGCATCCATAATTGTTAAAAAAAGAGGATGGCCTCATGGATCTTGTATATTTACTACTTTATGACATTAAAAACTTAATTACCTAAACCCATAAGAATATGCATTTTAACATATCATAGAAGTACTTGAAAACAGTAAGTTTTCAGTCACGTTGAATATGGTCTGTGGCCCCATTTGTTGACACTGGAGGTAAAAGTTCATAACAGGTAATGGCAAAAAAGGTGAACAAAATAGCAGTTGAACTGAAAATCTGCATTCTTCTGATAGAAGAGCCTGTCGTCTGAAGAGAAGTAACTGCCTTGTGTGACACAGGAAAGTCTCACTGCCAGAGCTTAGTTTTGCAGGACTCACTTAGAGAAAGGGTTACCTGCTGTCTCTTACTTTCCTACAAGGGAGCCAAAAAATACCCAGGATAAATCCAGGTCTCTCGTTTTCCGTACGTTTAAGTCACACCTGGTGGTGCTGCTTTTGGTATGTTACTTCTTCCTATTACACTGTAAGTGCAGTAAGAGGATAATACGTATTACTGATTTTCAGATCTCAGTACACTTGTTTCCAGATTCGGTGAATAAGAAGAAATTGCTATTTTTCCTTTACATTATGGGAAATGTATGGTTGTTTTTAATTTTTCTTTCAAAAAAAGAGAAAAAGGTAGGAACTTCATATTGTCATAATCAGAGCGATGTTTTCTGCTTTGAGGTATTAGTGCACCTTCTGATCTTCAGCCTTGTTTAGGGTAACTTCACTTAAGCAGTGGTTAAAACCGAAGAGGTTCAGAAGCGCCATGAATTTGAGGGCTGGGGGGAAGCGATAGGATCAACGATGCTTTTCAGTGTGCCTTTTGCTCTGCTCCCTCCCCCCCATTTCAGTGCACGCTGAGATGTTAATGAGTTTATGAGCTTGTGCTCCACTCCAGTCCACACCTCGCTTTCTGCCGCAGAGTGCCTTAGAAAGGGAAGTGCTGATCTAGCAATATTTCCTTATTTTGCTGATGAAAATATCACCGTGGGACGGTGTCAGAAGTCTCTGTCAAGATCTCCGACATACTGATATTTACTGATTCTGCCTTATCCACTAAGCTGGTTGCACTGGCAGTGAAGAAAATTTGATTGTTTTGATGTGATCTGTTTTTGACCGATCTGTTCTGTCTGCTTTTTCGGTCATTTTGTTATCTTCTAGATTCTTGTAAGCTGATTGTTCAATAATTTGTTCCAGAATATTTCCGGGAATTGAAGTTCGGCTGACTGAAATTCCCTGGGTCTTCCTCTTCCCTTTTAAAAATAATAATTAAAAAAAAATAAAATAAAAATTGCAAGGCATTGATGGCTGACAGAAAAGTGAAACTATTTATGGTATTTCTATATGTGCCAGCTGCAGTTTGGCTGGACCTTTTTTTCCATGTCCTGGGAATTCGATAACTTTCATGAAGTACAACAATTACATAAATACTTACTCTTTTCTTTGATTTTTTTTTTTTAATCTGTTTTGGGCTGACACCTGGAGAGTTTTAAAATGGTGGTAGTGAGTAGGAGTAGGAGTTTCCCATTTAATGAATGCTTAAGCACAGTTGTATATGTAGAGAGAAGGGACCACAGTGACCTTCTAGTTTACGGATCTCTGAACCTCTTAACACTGTGCGCACCAAAAGAGTGATCTGTCAGCATTTGCAAATGCTACGTTTCTGCGCTTTTCCCCTTAAACCTCGTAGCTGCTGCTTTTGCTCTAAGAAACCCTCCATGTGCTTATTGCTGGCATTTCATAGACTCCGCTGAAAATGTGTCCCATGCCGCTATGTAGGACCTTCCTGCTGGCATATGACCCGCTGTGGCCCCTCTTCCATCACACGACCTGAGACAAAAAAGGCTTATTGAGTCATGTTTGAGTTAGTGTCTGGAAGTACTGTCTTCTGAGCTGGCACTGAGCGCTTGTGAGCTGTATGTGATTTGCCAGCTCTGATGTGACCATCCCTGGTCTAGCCATATCTACTGCATGACATGGGAGTTTCTAAGTTAATTGACATTTCAGTTGAAGCATTTCTCTTACCAACGATACCTTGGATGTTTGCTCTTGTGGAGAACACTGTAAGATTTTATACCCTGCTGTTAACATGTACCAACAGATGTGTAATGCAAGGGAGGGATTATTTTTCTTATTTGTATTCAGTGTCATGTGCTGGACTTGCTACCTTTCAGAGACGTGCAAAACCCATTAGTAAGTGAGTTAAGCCTCTCTGAAAAGCAATGTGTTTTCTTCTAATTGCAACTTGAATCCTCAGGCTGGAACAAAAACTTTAACACAGCCTAGGGATTCAGTACCATTTTCTCTCTGGATCCTGAGCAAAAGCCTTGGCTGGTTTCACTGAAGGAAAAAGGTCTGCATATTTACTAGAGTCAAGAAGGAAGTTGGCAGTGAATTCTTTTGTGTCTATTGCTCAATGAAGGGCTAACCACACAAACATTTTTTTTTTTTTTTTGTCCAGTAGATCTCAGTACCAAGCTCTCTTTCTTCAGTTACTTCAACATCTTGACTTTCTTTTTATATTGTTTTAACATAGACTAGCTGTTGGATTGCTGCAGCCTGTTCAAATTTCGGAAACTAGAACTGAAATATTTTGCTTTAGGTGAGTCTATAATTTTGTCGTGGCTAGGACATGGTGTCAATGTATTGTTTCAGAGGATTGTTCAGGGAATCCAGGTATAAAACTGAGAGGGAAGAGGATGCTGTGATTCATGGTGAGCAAGCAGAAGAGAGGAGGGTTGATAGCTTCTGCAAGGGAACAGGGACGTAGCCCAGTTCAGCGCTTCCATTTCTCTTCTTTGTGATACCTTTTGTGCTGTGCTGTGGCTAGCTTCATGTATCCAGCACCTTTCATTTGTCTCTGGACTGGGGGAGTCAGTCAGTGGACCACTTAAAAAATCCCTGACAGGGGATGGAGTCAGTGGAGTAGGTGAACTCCAGGGAGCTTTGAAGGTTTTTCATTTTCACGGAGACTTTAGATGAGCTACTTGAACCAGGAGGAGCTTCCTGCATCCATTGTTTGCTCTGTTGGTACAGCCTCTCCTGTCGTCTCTGAGATGGATTTTTTTTTTTAACAATAATAATGAAAAAAACCCTGTTCTTGAAGAAAAAAACCTGTTCAGTAGCATCAGCGTGGGTTTTGTCATACACTGGCTAGGATGATGCTCCCACTTTTCCAAGAGTCTTCATGCAAAGGGAATACGTAGATTTGGAGCTTTGTTTTATAACTAGCAGAAGATTGCTGTTGCATTAAGCTTTAATATGTATAATTTAAATACTATTGGTTCCATCTTCTGTAAAAAATATGGGAATGTGACATTTTGTAACAAGCTGGAATGGTTTACTTCTGTGCTTACTGTTAGTAATCGTTGCTTTCTGGTGAGAACAAATTTAGTCCAGTTATGTTCCTGTGAAGGGTGGTTTTGTCCTTTCACCATCCTGAGGAAAGGGAAGCAAAATAGCTGTCAGCAGGGAGAGAGCTTGGGTTATAAGCAGAATAGTCTAGGGGTGAAATGATTAGGAGCATTTGAGCTGTGACTGAGGGTTTGTTTATGCTGGACTTTGTCTTGTTTTGCTGCTGATGGAACCGTTCTCCATGAAGATCTTTTCAAAAGGAAGCTGGGAAAAGCACCTCCTCACGCATGCATTTCTGTATGTCAAGGAAGGGCTTCTTAAATGGCTCAGAAAAAAGGTGTGTTGGCTGCTTTCTGGATTCTGATGGAAAATTTTCTCATTCTTACTGTCAAGATGGTTCAAATTTGTTAAAACACAATGGACTTGAGAATAAAGACAATATTAATTTTTTAAAAAAGTAGAAGTAGAAATAACTTTCCTTTTTTTACTGTCATAGATGTGTGATGATATCCATCTATGTTTTTTTGTTTCCTTTTAGTATGGAGAAGACTGTCATCTGTATTTAGAAAAATGGTTTTCATAGGATAACATACAGGCAAGAAAAAGGGCATAACCCTCTATTTTCCTCTTGCAAAGCTCCTCCTAAAACTTGTGTTAAGGAATAATATTAAAGCTGAGGGGTTCTTTTTCCGCCCCCCGCCCCCCCCCCCGCCCTTCAATGTGACTTTTTTTTTTGTTGGTGGTTTTGGTTTGGGTTTTGGTGTTTGGTTTTTTTTGTTGGTTTGTTGTGTGTTTTTTTTTTTTGTACTTGATTTTCAACCTGTTTATTGTAGTCCGTCATTATCGTAATGCCAGCTGTAGTGTTTTGGGCATAGTTCTTCCATGCCAAGATATGGAAGGTTTAGGGAGCTTTTTGGGAGAAACCCAGGGCTGGCTCTCCAGGTGCTCCTAGGCTGTCTGTGATATGTTGTAACAGGGAGAGTCTCTGCTTGATGCCAGCCTCCACCCACGGGGTCCTGCCTCTTCCCAGCACCTATTTGTTTCTGCTCCATGTGGCTGGAGCACCAACACCCATCTTCCCTGGTTAAAGGAAGATGGAATAGGTTTGGATCCTGGGTGTGCAGAGAGCTCTGTGTGATCATGAGGCACAATATCCATGGTCTCAGCCTTGTGCAGTAAACCAGCCCTTGCTGGAATAGTCCTGGTGACTCTCACAGTGTCACTGTGAGACCACGTTCGTTATCTGTGCAAAGCGAAGGTAAGGTCAGTGGTTTAAAGGAGGAAAAGGGGGCAGGATTAAGGTGTTTTTCTCTCTGGAAGAGATTTTCAACAGGAGTCTGGAGGACCCAGCTTCTGAGATGCTCTCTGCATTTCATACTGGTGTCATCCTGAAAATGCTTAGAAAGCAGCCGACTTGCTGAATCTTCCTGTGACAAGTGCTGACAGACTGAAGAGCAACAGTCAGAGAACCTACCCTAAGGCAGGAGACGTGAATACAGCAGCAGCAGATCTTTCTCTTTCTACTGGTTGACTCATGTCCACTGAGAATTGGACTTGGAGAGGCCTCCAGAAATCCAGTTTTGCTTGCTGTAACATTTCAGATGTGATGATGGAAACCATGAAACCGAATAGTGAGGACACTCAAAATGGCATCTCCACTACAGCCATCAGGTTGCAGGCTTAGACTAAGTGATCAAGGTTTAATGTTTCCTTAAGTAAAGGAAGGTGATAAAGCAACTGTCGTCATCAGTGAGCAGCCATTTCTGTTAAACATTTGGAGTTCTTTCTGTTCGGGACGTGATTTTATTCCAAACAACCTCCTGTTTCCTAAGTTGTTCACTAAGTGTGGCAGTGTCGTGCTTCACTAGATGTGTCATCTTCCATTTTCCTGAGTCCTTGCTTTCCTTGTGCGTGTAAAGCTCTGTGTTAAGTAGATTAATAAATAAATAAAAAATCAACCCCCAATTTAATCCAGAAATTTTCCAGATTAATGTAACTTAATGCTTTTTATCTCTGTTGCACACATCCACAAAAATGTGTGGCGATTTTAATATCGGTGCCAGTTACTGAAGGTGCTGTTTAGTGAAATCAGGGAGATCAGGCAAAGTCAGGCAGGGTAAGCAGGTACTTGGAGCTTCGTCACCTGAACAAAGCCAGGCAAACACCAGTGACAAGATTTTGAAATTATGCCATGATCCAAGCAGCAGTTCAGGCTAAATCAGATAGTTAATGGATGCTGTAATTTATGGTTTGAATTTAGAGTAGATGTGTGAGAACTAACTCTGTTGTTAAGTCACGGTATTTTCCCACCAGGAATTTTAGCTGAGAAGGAACTCATAATTAAATGCTAGCGTGTTATATAACTTCATAGACATAGACATGCTTTTATAACACAAAGTTAGAGACTTAAATGGATCACTATTGAATAGTTGCACTCTGTTTTGGACAGCAGATATCCACGTTATCTTCTGCTTGTTGGAGTTTCCTTGGACTTTTGTAGTCTGAAGGCAGCAAGGATTGGTATCTCTCAGCTCCTAGGTCAACGGAATTTCTTAGGGTTGTTCCGTTTTGTTTTGGTTGGGTGTTTTTTTTTTTTTTGTGTGGTTTTTTCCTGTTGACAGCGAAGAGATCCTTCTCCTCCTTGGCAGGCAAAATCGTGCTCTGACTCATTTCCAGTCCGTAAGCATAGGGTGGTTTGTAAGAAAGACAGGAATGGTTCACATAAAGATGAGTACGTTCTGCAGTTGTTTTTCAATACTTGTGATTATTCCCGGTTGGGCTTCATATTGAGAAGAAAACACAGGCAGGCAGTTTTTCCTTGGATTAAGGCACTCCGCTGGGACTGTTCTGTCACCGAGCTCTTCCTTTTCCTAACAAGTACCTGTGGTTTTCCCACTGCTGCGGTTGGGTTGTGGAGGGCTGGAGGGGAAGGTCGCTCTGAGATCAGGCCAGTTGGGAGTTCCTCACAGCTGGCTCCAGGGTGGGATGGGGTGATCATACAGTGTATAGGATGATTATTCTGTCACTGGCCTTTGTTGCTTAGATGTTTGTTGAAGATGACAGGGAGGAAACTGCTGTGGGGAAAGAATGATCGCTAATTACCTTTGGGAGTGAAGACTAAGGAGGAAATGGCAAACCAGTGTGAAAATGTTATTTCTTGTGAACAGGAATATTGTCACAAGAAATAATAGTCTGTTACTTAGATTTATTGCTCCTCTACATGTGTTCGGTGTTTTAATTTAAGGTGCAGTGATTGAAAAGAAAAACTAATGAATGGGTTTTTATGTATGTTATATTATTGCAAACCGTTGTGAAGTCCATATGATAAAATCTTAGGAACAGCTTTTGATGCGAATTTGCAGCAGAGACTACAGTTTGTAAAACAAAACTTTCCAAAATCGATTTCAGCTTTTATAAAAAGCTTTCAGTTAATATTTGTGAAAGCTGCTTCTAAACAAACAATCCCACACTCTGGCCAGGTCTCCGCTGCAGAATGTCTTGCCCGCGAGTGCTCTATCAGCCAGGGGTGTGGAAAAAAAGTCATACATCCTTGCTGACATGGATACATTGGCAAAACCCCAGGTGTGATGCAGCTGTGCCGGCAGAAGGGAACTTTTATCGGCTTAGCTGATGTCGTTTGGGGAGGTGATGCAACTACGCCAGCAGAACAGCTCTTCCCTTGGCCTGCGCTGTCAGCGTGGGAGGCTCTGCCCCGCCGCCTGCCCCAGCACAGACGGGGGAAGGAAAGCCCTTTAGAACAAAAGAGGGCCCTCTCTCATTTAGTTTTTACAAGTAGCTGTTGATGAGGAACAGAGCGGAAAGAGTGATTCAGATTTGAGAATTAAGTTCTAATGTAAAAATTGTGTCTTAGGTCGTATGGCTGTAAGATGTCACTGGGTTGCGGGGTTTGAGAGCTGCAGCGTGCCCAGCATCTGCCTTTTGTAAAGCCTTTAAGGCTGGTAAAGGTATGTGGAAGCAGTGAAAAACCTTCTGTCTGTAAACTTAGGAAGACAACTTGTAATCACATTTACATTCCTATCATACTTGTATGTGACCACTAGCACTAGAGCATCTTCATGTTTAAATAAAAGTTTAAATTTCTCAGAGTGAAGTGTTTATGTTTTACTGGAAGACAGAGTCAGGACTCCTGCTCTCTCCACACACACACACACGCGTTTTCCTCTCCTGCCTTTGGCCAGCTGGTGACAAGATTTTACAAAACTCCAGTTCTTCATCATGTATAAAAACAAAGATTTTAAGGGGAAAAACGTTGTAAGAAGTAAAAGCAAAACTAACCAAAGATACTGAAAAGCAATAGAGGTTTTTAGTTTCCAATAGCAGTTACCAGTTAAGATGGAGACTGGTACGTGTATGTTGACTTTTATGGCAGTTGTACATGCGTGCATGAGGGAAATGCGTGTTTTGAAACCTTGAACGGAGCAGTTGCGCGTTTGATCCCTGTGTGCGTTTTCAGAACTCCGCTGAAGGCTTTTTGAAGAAAAGTGAAGCACCATGCCAGACTAAGTTTGTTCGGTTTGTTATGAAAATGTTTTGAAACTAGTTGCTCTGTCATTCTGCATTGCTTGTAACCCTAAAAATAATTGCCTGGCTTTACTGGAAGCAGAACAGTCTGACAGCCCAACTTGCGCTGCTATAGTTAAAATCCGTCAATGTTTCCATTACAAACTTGGAGGGAGGGTTTAATCTTTTTCCCATTTGAAATCATGCCTGGAAGAAATTCTAGATCAGCACTTCAACTCCAAGTATAAATCTTCTGGAAGACATTTGATGTTTCTGAAAATCTTTGTTTAAAAACAAACAAAAAACGCTCCAACCTTATGGCAATGAAATATTGATATTCAGCTTGAAATGTTAAATGATCAGGAATATATTTCATTCTTTTTGGAAATTTTCAGTTCAATTAAATTGGGCAAGACCAATGTTTCTACATACCAATGCTGATTTTATAGCGAGTGTTGCAGTCTGCTGTTTCAGGCTATTATTGCCGCGTAATAAACTTTGCAATAGGCCGAATTGGAAGATTTCAAAACCTTCCTAGGGAAACACAAAAAAGAAACATATAATTATCATGAAGTATCTGATAAAATACAAAGGCATGTCTTATTCTCCCACTCACAATTTCATTCCAATTTCCCGAGGTTATCTCCAAAATAGTTTCACTTTTCTTGTGTATTAAGGCTGTAGTTTCATGGGTGCTTTAAACCGAGGTAAACCATAATCCCCTCCTCTCTGCCTACACGCTCCTGTTCCCTGCCTTGTGACAGCCAAAGCTTTTGCGTAGCACAAACCCACATGTGGTGAACCAGATCAGGGAAGATAATTTTTTTGGTTCGGGCTGTGGCTACGCAACTATTTGTTGTCCAAAGAAGAGGGTGGCACCGGGGCGGGAACGAGTGAGTCTACACTGACATCTCACTTTATATTCCACTGTATTTTTTTTTTTTTTTCCCCCTACTGTGGCTTTCCTCTGCAGTTCACAGGGCGGCTCTTCGCTATGAGCTTCTCGAGCTTTTTGCAGAAAGGGGCCTGCATGTGGCCAATTCTTTTTGTCAGTGAAAACCTTGTAGTCACAAGACTTTTACTGGCAACTTTAGTTCTCTAGTACATTTGTTAAAGTATTCCTCTCTTACAACATCACAGACCTATTCATAATGTACAGTGTCCTGCCATATGCTGCTGTTAATACAAACGATTCAGACTGCTCTACTGCACATTTTCTCTAGGACGTTTTACGTTCCGTTGGGGCCTGATTTCAAGAGCAATAGGATTAGGTACCTTGAGGACTAGGTAGAAGTGCTCATCTCCTTATGAAACTTGGCTTTTTTGCCATTATGCAGAATCTTTTCCTTGACTCTTGAAATAATCCACGAATACTGAGATCAGTGGTAGTATGAAAGTTCTGCCAAGGCACACAATTAATTTAAAGTCTGGTCCTTAAGCTGTCTTTGCTCTCTCTGTGTCTTTAAAAAAAAAACCCAATAGCAGGATTTTGTGAAGTACTAAAAGCCAGAAGAGATACAAAAGAGTCTTCTAATTATTTTGATATTTCTGGATAGATTAAGGAAGTAGGATAGTCTTCATGTCTGCCACAATAACTCATTTATGATGTGAAATAGTCATAGTGATGTAAACTTAGCGTATACCTGCTGGAACCTAGAGGAACAATATCTCTTATTTCATTTTCACATCAGATGCTACAATGAAGAGGGATAAAATCCTATGAGTAATATTTAGCAGGGGTTATATATACTTTGAGCCTGTGTCATGCATTGCGCGTGCTTCGGATGGTGGTTGGGTATATTGGAATGTGCCCGTGAATCCTGTCCCAAATGTGGTGTGAAAGCAGGTGTATTTAAAATACATGAGTAATTAAGTACAGATTCAACACAGTGCTCCAAATGGTTAAACAGGCTACTGTAGACTGATCTAATGTGCGTGCTGTGATTGCTGTCTATAGTTTCCTCTAACGTGCTTTTTCCTTTGCAGCAGTCCATTGTACCAGCCCACCCAATGGCTCCTCCTAGTCCCAGCACCACCAGCAGTAATAACAACAGTAGTAGCAGCAGCAACTCAGGATGGGATCAATTAAGTAAAACAAACCTTTACATCAGAGCACTGCCTCCGAACACCACTGATCAGGACCTGGTAAAATTATGCCAACCGTGAGTACTGTGCTTAAATATAAATCATAATGTCATACCGTAAAAGCTTACAGTAGGTGTACAGAATGAGTGTTTGGATTGTGAGGGAAGAAAAACAGATTCATAAATAAAAACCCTCGTGCTGCAGTACGATGGCAAGTTTCAACTTCCCTGGCAATCAGAAGGAGGAAATGTGCTTGGCACTTTGGAGAGGCAAAGAAAGTTGAAATGCAGTGGTGAACAGAAGCAATTCATTGCTTTAATAAAAACCATGGTCACCCATACTGCTGCCTGATGCTGTTGAAATCACAGATAAATGCCAATTAACGCCTGAATGTGAAACTTGCTGTTAAGAACCTGCAACAGTGGGTCTTCTCTGTTCACTAGTAAGATAGTCTGTTGATATAAACTCTTCAAGTAATTTTCTTCATCACTGTAAATTACATTGTGCATTTGAATGCTTATCCTAGTTTCAGGCTAATTTATGTTGGCTGTACATTACTGCACAATTATATTTATGATTAGAAATAGTCGATCTGTGTAAGAATCCTCTCTAGTGGCTGGAGTTCTGGGTATGCCTGGCTTAGCAGAAGGTTTTCAGGCAATGTTGTTAATGTGAGATTTCTTTTGCTTGTGTGAGTTTTTGGTTTTGTTTTTTAATTTTTACAGCACCACATGCCTTTTAGTTACTTTCAAATGTGGGTCAGATGTCAAGAGACTGTGCAATTGTGTCATTTATACACTGCTTTTAAAATCACCTTTCGTAAATGTTTGACTGAATTTTAAAAATTCCTTTTTTCTTCCAAAATTCATAGTGCCCTTTCTGGATTATTTTGAAATCAAAAGTACCTAGCTAAATTTTTAATACTACCTGAATCTCAAATGAATGGAGAATCATTAAGATTTGTATATAACACTACTCTCTGATATTCTTAAAGTAATTTTATGTTCAATTTAGCAGATAAGTAACTAGGAGTACACAAAATACATGCCCAAGATCACAACACAACAAAATGGCTAGGAAAACCTGTAAGTCTCGGATCCCAGCTTATATGAGGCGTCTTTGTTTTTGAATATTGCAAAAAATCTAGTACCTAATTTGTAGAGTAGAATTTTTATTTTGCTTCTTTTTTAACCAAAACATGGATTTTCAGGATAGTAGTCACATATCAGTCATCTTAGTATTATAATAAAAATAACTTACTCTCAGGTCTTTAAAGAAAACTTTTTTCCATTTGGTCATTTTTCCAACAGCAAATGAAATCCATGTGTTTTACAGAAAAGAGAAGATATTATCAATCTGTGAAAAGATTCATTGATAAATTAAACATTTTTACAGCTTCCCATGCAACAGTGACCTCTTGTCAATTGAATTTTAGTTGCAAATGCGTGGCTTGCAGAAGTGGTTTTTGCCTTCCCATTTTTGTCTTTTGAACTGATGAAGAAATCTTGGCCTGCACACTCATGTTACGTCAGGACAGAGTTGTGAGGTTGTTTTGCATTGGAGCCACCCAGTAACTACTATTTGTGCAGTGGTTACTATAGCTCCTTAATCTCTTTCTGAAGACGTTTTGGTTTGCGCAGTCTTAGATGTCATTGATGCATGAACATCTTAGAAAAAATATCTTTTCCTCTTGGAAAGTCGAAGATTCCGATTTTGCTGTTGCTTCTGCCTTTTAATATATAATTGTAGTTGGAACAGCATGAATTTTGCAAATAAAGAAAAGGCAAGAACTGCAGCCATGAAGTTATTAAATCAGTTCTGACGTGAATTTGCAGACTTGGAAGGCCATGGCATTTCTTCCTGTGAGATATTTCTCTCCGAAATGTCTTACTTAAGAGGAAAGGAGGCCCTGTCTCAAAATTCTCCATTTCTGCTGAGGAACCAAGTGAGACGTCCAGAAATTTTAGGCTTGGAACATCTTTCAAAAATCTGGGTAATCTATTAAGAGCCTTAGGCTTCTCTGCCAGCATCGCCCCTTAGCAACTAATGTGATGCTGCAGTGAGGTAGAAATGACGACACTCTCTCCTTGTTCACAGAAGCTCAGTAATCCACTTTTATAGACTATGGAAAGTGTCATATGCAAAATGTTTCTTCCTACAGATCTGCCTAAACTTCTAGGACATAGAGGGCAGGATATTCTTGAAAGCTTACCTGCTATGTTCATTGTTTAAGCTGAAACAATACAAAATAAATGGAGAATAAAATCTTGGACACATAGAAGTCAATGAAGAAATTGCTGTTTACTCCAGATCTCTGAAGTATTTTCATTAGCTCTTTCCAAATGTCTATGATTTTACTTGGAAGCTTTACAGTAATTTTAGCTCCTTTTCCCCATGTAGAGTGGATCTTTCTGTCCTAAGAGTGTGTCCACTGGAGTCCTTGATGCTAAGGATGGATAGAAAGCCTGCTCTGCATGTTGCAGAAATGGTCTTGCTAGATGGCAATAAGCAGTTTTCAGTGGATGTACAGAAAAAGGGTTTTGTTTTATATATTTTGTCTGTTGTTAGACAAGACAGAAAAACACCTGTGCATTGAGGAAATAATGGTTGAAAAACGTCATTGTCACTACAAATGCCAGAAACATCCCATCTGCACAGATTTTCCCTTTGATCGTCATGGACTGTACTGAAGAGTTATTTTCAGTGATGGTTATTGTAGAGAAATATTGCTTTCAATATAATCCTTCAGAATACAAGGTAGAAGAATCTCCAGAGTTCTTGTGTGTGTGTGTCTGGTTATACAGTGACTTTTATTTACTTTAGTCAATATGTTTGCTTTAGTTCTTGCTCACAACAGCTAGTGGTGCTAATTTTGGCCATGTTTTTATTTTGATTAATTATTTTTGGTGAATCACTGGAGAAGCCTCTTATCAAATCATAGAAGCGTCGGGCTTGCTTTCCTGTTGTAGCACAGCTGTGTGGTATTTACGAACACAGTTAGCAAATGTTCACCGGTTTTGTGGAAAAGTACTTTCCTGGCAAGAGTGCAATTTGCCAATATATGTCTCTACAAATCTGCTCTTCACCTTCATCTGCTTGGTTCTTTCTAGTGCTCTATTAGGTGAAGCTTTCTGCTCTTTTCCAAGATGAAAAGAGCATATTACAATTTTGTTGTGGAGGCTTACCTGGCAGTACAGCTATTTTGAGACAGTATTACTGGCTTTTGTGTGGGAAATGAAGCTGCCACGCTTCTGAATAGTTCATTCAAACTCGAGCCTGCTACTCCAGTTCTGCATTGGGAAAACAAATTTCTTCATATCAGTTGTGCCAGAGGCAGAACTGTGGGGAAGAATAAGGTAGGTATTATGTTTATTGCAAGGATGTCATAACAGCCAACCCAGAACCAGTCCCGAGTGTCGAGGGGACACCACGTGAGTCAGTGCTGGCCATAAGAGCTTTGCATCAGGTATGTAAGGGTAGGTAATGGCCCACAGATGCTATCTTTTACGTGGGAGGCTAGACAGGACAAATCACCTAAATAGAAGGACAAAAGCAGAGGAAAAGAAAAATTAGAGTAAGGAGCCGGTGAGCATTGTCTGGGGAAGCCGCCGGACCACAGCTCTGTCTGCGAGACTCAGACCGATTCCTGCAGCCGTCCTCTCTGCCTGACTCAGCTCTGCAGTTTCTTTTCCCAAACCATGTAGGGCCATTACATGAGCTCTGCTGTACTGAGCAAACCCTGGCTTTGCAGGGTTGCTGGAGTGGTGCTTGCCTCAGCCGTGCCTAATTGTACTCCCTTCCCTGAGAGTGGCTATCAATACTTGCTTGATGTGCCTCCTTCGGCTGTTGTGTTGGGTTTTTGCTTATGAATACATTATTTAGGCTTTAATTGTACTTTTTTATTCAGTGACTGTTAGACAGTCACTTCTTGCAGCTTATTTAATATCTGGATCTGAAGATGCAAGATAAAATCAATTCCAGTTATTCACTGAAATTGTTGAGACTGCTTATGTGATTAGGGACTTAGGCGACTGTGTCTTAGGAGATTCAGCGAGGAGTTTGTAACTTGCTTTGACACGTTCTCTAGGTGCTTTCCAGACTTTCACTAAGCGCTGTGCTTCACTGGGGATGACCTTTATGCCCAAGCCACATGGTTCCAAAGCCCTGTGCTTTCCACTGTCTCGCTTATGATTTACTTACTAGCCTGCAGCATGGCATCTGTGTAATGCAGAATTTCTTCAGAGACCTCCTTTTGTGCCGTTCCATCATTAAATGAGGATGATGCAGCAAGACCCTTCAGCCTCCCGACAATCCCCAGTCCCAGGGTGAGATTTCAAGCTTTGAGGCTTAACCTGGGTCTCCCCCATTCAGTTCAGCATAAATCATCACACCAGCCCACCCTTTGGTGTGCTCCCTTCCAGGCTGTCGCTTGTATTGAGCTGTTTGTGGTCTGTGTGTTGTTTTTTTTTTTTCTAAAATATGGTTTTGGTCTGGACAGTTTCACTTAAGGCTCCCCCCTTAACTTATTGCTGTAAGGTTGCAATGCAGGTTTTTAATGGGATTACAATTAGGAAAGCAGATGGTTTAAGGTAACAAAGTTAGTGATATAATTACCCCAACAGACCATTGTTGTGCACCAGCATAGTCAGAACACACAACCAGAACCTTGTAGCGGCTGCCTTTGCTTATGTGTGCTGGGAAGCTGCGTTTCTTCTTGAGACAGTATTTTAAAGGTTCCTTCCTGAATATTCAGCATCATGAACACAAGCATAGCTAAAGCTAATGTCAGGCTAACGGTGGTTTTAAAACATTTGAGCTGGGCGTGCTCTACAGCTTTGTTTCCACAACATGGGAACTCTCCTTAGTTGCATGCTCTTAAAGTTTCCCTGTTTTGGGGCAAGAGCACCTAAAAGTTGTTTCAGTTCCCTACTCTTAATAAAACACACATTTTTGTTAAGTCATGTGACATCCACCAGCATATTAATGTTTCCGTGTTCTTTGCTTGCTGTGTAATTGTGACATCTCCCCATGCTGCCATTTCCCATCTCCTTCAAATCCATTCAGGACTGAGAAGTGGCAAACCAGAGCTCAAACATTTACTGTAGCAGGGAACTGTCGTCACTGCGGTCAGTTAAGAGCAAGACATCTGCTAATTGTACTCAGCATAGCTCATTAGAAAAAGGACATGGCTGGACTGAAGAAAATAGTCCGGTTGTCTTTTGAGTTTACCTCTTTTGGCAGAATGGTCTGGGCAAGTGACTGCTGCTCAGTTCAGTCTAAGGAATTGTCCGTAGCATGTGAATTCAACCCCTTTAGACAGCTGATGCGGGTCAGGGAAAGCGGAATGGAAAACTTCTCCAACTTTTTTTTGAAGTATTTTCTCTTCATTCCTTTCTCCCTTATTCTCCATTTTTCTTTCATGGCTTGTCAGCTGCAGTGAAATATTGCATTCATAATTATGTGGAATATGATTTCGTGTCATATAATTAAGTGTGATGCATCAGTGTCTCTGAAACTGTTCCCTTTGAGATCAGTATTAATACTGCTTATACTGGAGCAGGAGTGCATCTATTGTTCTTACTTTTTTTAAGGTGGAAAGAAGTCCTCTACAAATTAGTTCTTTTAGACGCTTATGTGTGCATTTTTTTAAATAGTATTATTGTGTACATCTCTGAATAAATAACACCAGGTTTACAGCATGTCGTTTGGTTGCAGGAGGAGGTAGATACTTTAGCAACTGAGCAGTATGTGATTTGTACTGTTTAGCTTAATGCTGAATGGTACCAGCATCATCTTTTCCTTGTTCCTTCTTCAAGGACTGTGGCGTGGTTTGGATTTTGTGTAATCTGGAGTAGAATTCCCTTAACTGGACACTTTAATCCGGTTTTGCGCTTCAGAGCAAACATAACACCAAGAATGGTGAAGGTATGTTCTCTAGATGTAAAAACTGATTGTGCCAGCGCTGTGTTGCCTGTGCAGGCACACGTTGGTGTGAAACACAGTGCAAGTGCAGCACAGAAACACTCGCAGTAACCTCAGGACTGGGATTTAGATAATCTCACTTGTGTTCTGCCCAGCCGATGCACCCAGTTTCTCAGCTAGGCAGACTGCCAGAGGAGGACTTGCATGCCAGTATGGTATGTAAACCAGCTCTGCTAGCTTCTGTGCTGCTGCAATATGCTGGGTAGGTACAGATGTCTTAGCTGAGTACTGCGTCCAGCTCTGGGGCCCCCAACATAAGAAGGACATGGACCTGTTGGAGTGGGTCCAGAGGAGGTCCACGGAGATGATGAGAGGGCTGGAGCACCTCGCCTGTGAGGACAGGCTGAGAGGGTTGGGATTGTTCAGCCTGGAGAAGAGAAGGCTCCAGGGAGACCTTATAGCCCCTTCCAGTACCTAAAGGGGGCCTACAGGAAAGCTGGGGAGGGACTCTATGAGGGAGTGTAGTGATAGGATGAGGGGTACCAGTTTTAACCTGAAAGAGGGGAGATTTAGATGAGATATTAGGAAGAAATTCTTTACTGTGAGGGTGGTGAGGCACCGGAAGAGGTTGCCCAGAGAAGTTGTGGCTGCCCCGTCCCTGGAAGTGTTCGAGGCCAGGCTGGATGGGGCTTTGAGCAGCCTGGTCTAGTGGGAGGTGTCCCTGTGGGCGGGGGGGAGACAACAGGGGGGTTGGAAGTAGATGATCTTTAAGGGCCCTTCCAACCTGAACCCTTCTATGGTTCTATGATGATCTTTTAAGAGGTTGCTATCAAAAGCAAGTATCCCGTTTCTACAGCTGAGAAGACATAGTATTCAGTCTCTTATATGTCCCTTTTGCCAGATGCACTGGAGAGATGTAGGCCTGACATGAGGACTGAAATGCTCCTTTTTGTTCAGGCCCGGCTTCCGCAGTCAGTGGCGAGGCATTTGTGTGGTGTGCCGGGGGAATTGCGATTGGCCTGGATATGTGACATTTGGTTTAAATTGTCATTTCCTTTGTATTTTAGCAACTGCCTTCAGCAGTCATATTGTGAAGTGTCTAGCCTGGCATGACGTGAGGGAAGACTCTCTATCTTCCCTTCAATATTTGCACTTTAATTAGACAGAAATAAAATTCAGACAGCTTTATATTAATGATCAAATGAAATCCACGCTGAAATCCTCTCTGAGGAGTTCCAGGGTATTTTTTTTGTACCATAATGCCTTCTTGTAGAATGTCATTAGGGAGCTGTATGTATTTTTGGGGAAATAGTAATTGAGAAAAAAGTGAAAAAAGTTGTCTTTTACAGTCCTATCCTCTGGATGCAGACAGTCTCTTGAGATGCCTTGACTTTAAAACAAATATAGTTCTAATTTTCTCCTTCCATTTTGTGATTAAGCAAAGACTGAAGTTTTTTGAACTCAGTATTTCATTTAGCCTAACAGTAATCAGCCGTTCCCCACAGCACACCCTCTTAAAAAACAAGCAATTCGAATACAAACGCACCGAGGAGCTCAGTGTCTGCACTGCGGTCGCAGATGTGGGGACCCAGCGATTGCACAAGCTCGATCTCCCCCAGGAGACGAGAGTTTTTGTTGCAGTGTGGGGCCGGAGGAGAGGTGATCCCATGGAATTTCCTTTAGGAAGTGGGGGCGAGGGAGGAGAGGAGAGTGGAAGGAATGTTTCAGCTGCAGCTGCTAGTAAAAGAAGCACTAGGAAAACAGATTGGTAAAAGTTAACCGCCATCGAAGATCTCTCGTTGGAAAACGAAAAGCAGATTTCGTAATGTGGGGCCTGTAAAATCTGTGTGTTTGCAAGTCTGCAGGTATTTGTTGTAGGGGGATGGAACCCTTGTTCCCTATCCCCGAGCCATAGGAAAAAAATGTCCTGTGGCAGCTGGTGGAATGCCTTTGATCAGGGTCCCCTCCCGAGCTTCCCCATGGCAGGGGCCCGTCTCAGATGGGACGTGGTAGCACCGCAGTTATTCATCGAAATAACTGGTAATTCAAGAACATTTTGAAGGGGATTGGTTAATTTCGGTGAACTACTGAATATGTTAATGAGTACTAATCAGGCTCTATAGTGGGTTCCATGATGCAGATGCCAAAACCTGTCCCTTCTGTTAGAGACCACTGAGGCAGACTCCTCAGTCAGAAACCATTTCAGAATTGAATCAGCTTAGAGCCTAAGTTGATTTCTGCCCCAGCGTGCTTATTTTAAACTTGCCCTTTTTCTCAGGATACCATTCAGCATAGAAAGCAGGATCAGTATTTGCAAACAGATTCTTTTATCTAATGTCTAATATCTCATGTGGTTTCACGTAACTCATAGAAATCTCATGAAGTCTTGACTTTGTTTGCTAAAGGTTAGTTCTGCTTACCTCTGATTTCTGTAATGTTAACTCCTTGAAATGAAAAAATGAGCCGTCTGATGTTGACACATTATAAGACCAGTTATTTTTTTTGTAACCTTTCAGTTTTTTTTTTCCCCTCACATTGCAAAGCTGCATTTAGGGTTGAGAAAGTAACACTCCCATATCGTATGCAACCCAGAAAATAAATATCCATAGCAAATATAAATTCAGATCCTACTACCTCAAATGAAACTTGTAATTGAGAAAAAAAGGGAGAAAAATCAGTGCTTATTCTTCTCCACAACTTCTACCCTAAAATTCTACCTGTTTTTGACATTTAAAAAATGTGAGCTGCCTCAGTTCAGTTTGAGCAGTGCCTTACTGAAGACTCAGACCAGCCCTGTAGAAAATTAAATTTCTAAAGGGCTGCTGGGAGAAGAAATAACGTTTGATCATTTAAATACCTAATCTTTGCAGACAGATGTGCAGTACTTGGGGGAAAAAAAGTCAAAGTTTAATTTGAGTGTTGATAATATGATATGTGGACATAGAGCAAAAAACACCGATGAAGAACACAAAAAAAGAAGACATTGATTTGGGATCTGTTCTGACACTGTTACTAGTACAAATATTCCTCTTGAAATAGCCTGTGTGAGTTGAGTTAATCATTAAAAGAATCAGTTTTGGTGGAAGAAATGTGTTCTGAAATCTACTCCTGTCCTGCCTCTTCCATTTCAGTTTCTTCTGTTACTTGCTTTAATCTCTTTATTTTCCTGAAAGAGGAAAAAATTGTAATCTGTTCCTTTACTGCCACAAGAGAAATCCCCCAAGATAAACATTGTGTTTTATTTAACTAATTTTTTGAGTATTAAAAATGACATTTAATTAATTGATCATTTTGGTCCTTTTAATTGAAGTATATTATGCCAAAATGTTGTGGGTTGGTTTTTTTTTTTCCCTATTCTGTGCAGTTTTGTAGTTGTACATACTAGCTTTTTAAAGATAGAGTATGGATCAGAATTTTTGCCTAGAAGAACTTGGTTGACTTAATGCGTTACACATTATCAGTATTTCAAATCCTAGTGCTGCTTTTTGGCTTAGACATAGTCACTAAGTCACTTAGACAGCTTTCACAAGTCTGTCAAAATATCAGCAATTATTCTGGTGCATTAATAAGGAGTTTTTCTTTAATGTCTGAGTGAATGCAGTCGTGAAATAAGTGTTACGTTAATAGGAGATCTAAAAGCAGGAGGAAAAAAAGAAGCTTCATAACAGGGTAATACAAATACTGGAGGAATCTCAAATCTTTTATTTGCAAACCCTAAATGTCAGAAATAAAATGATCTAAACACTGGAAAAAGAGTCAAGATACTTTCTGGTTTCAAGAACTCTGCTGGTAGAGTAACTGAAGAGCTTTTGGAGCGTGGGGACCAGCAGAGTTTTACAGTTCCATACATAGTTTTATTTAGTATGTATGTAGAATCACCAAGGAACTGGTGTGTTAACAAAACCCTGGTGTAGAACAGAAATGCTTACCCATGCCCAAAGATGATGGCAAGGTTGACTCCTGCTTGTTTGCAGTGTGCTTGCAAAGGCCTGATCCCGGAAAGCCAGGAGCCTCTGCAGGAGCCCACAGCTCCTAGTGCCAGTGTGAGGGTTTAAAACCATTTAGCACTCCATGGCATGGACTTAGAATTTGTTTGATAGCGAAGGCTGAGCTTTTCAGCTACATAATTGCACAGTGCCAGATAAACTCCACGGTCTCTAGTTCTTTCTCTTGGTGTTGGTTGTTCTTTTTTTTTTTTTTTGTCTTTTTTCTTCTTTTCAACGTGTAGTGGTGCCTTACCCCAAGGCAGAAATCTCCCCCATGTTAAGTCTGAATGCCTTGGCTGCGTTCTGGAGAAACTGTTTGGCAGAGAGAAGAGAGACTTTTTCCCTTCAAAGCCTGAGGGTGTCAGCGTGGTGGGGCATCCAGCAGAGCTGATGTAGCAGTGTGCATTTCCTTCCACACATCACCGTTTGTAGTACTGTGATCTGAAAAGGAGTGTTTGTAAATCATCTGCTGCTCCTTTTTTTTTTTTTTTTTTTTTTTTTTTTCCCCTCCAGATATCCTGTATTCAACCCCCTGCATTTCCCACGCTTGAAGGTACTTGTTTTTATTGTGTGGCAGGCCGTGTCTTAACTTTATTGTTAAGGCTTTTTTATTTGTTGCCAAAAGTCAATTTGCTATATTTTGGAGATCTTCATTGCTGAGAGAGAACGTGTTGCTCAGTGTTCCTTTTTGTCAGTGGTAGCTTCCAGGGCTCCCGTGTTGCCGGACAGAGGTACAGTGCTAGGAGCGAAAGGCCATTAGCCAGGACTGCTGTTGAAAACCATCCATCATCATACCAAGGCCTCAGCATGAATGTACTCTTTACTATGTAAATTAGGATCAGTTCTTTTTGAACATCTTCCAAATATTCAGAGCTATGACATTATAAAAATATACAATAATGTGTCCCAGTCTTCCATTCTTCCCAAGTGAATTGCATGTTACTTTGTTCCATGAAAAATTCTGAAGTTTTTTCCACCCATTTTATTAATTGCTTATTCAGTTAAATATTTATTAATTCTCTTTGAAGTCTAGGACACTCACTTTGAATTACGCAGTTTCCCAGATGTCATTAAATATTTTGAAAAGAGGGGCACTCCCAGGAAGAGGGGACAGCCCTGACTGTCACTGGTCAACTGTTTCCCATCTAACACTTGAACTGAGATTGAGATGGGAGTCTAAGGAGCACAGGCCCACTGTTTTGGATAACTGGATTGGGTAGAATTGGTAAGGTGCAAAAAGTAGGTGTGTTTCAGTACGTCACAGAAAGGCCCAAGTTGTTGAAATGTTCTTGGGTAGATAGCCAGGATAAGAAAACGTTTTGAGTCTGATTCCTTTTTGAAGAACAGGAAAGACAATTTTTTTTCCTTTTAAGTTTCCATTTAACCAATAAATTGCACTTTTTGAAGAAATGACCTGAAGCAGACCCTGCGTTGGTCTAAATCAGTATGGGACATGGGACTTCTGCTTCATTTGTGGTGACTCGTTTGGTCTTTTCCATCAAAGATGTTGCCCTTTTAATTGTTACTTAAAATTCATTGATCAGGTGACACTGTCTATATTCTCAAGATAGAGCCCTCCACCTGAACTCACTTGGGTCTGCTCACTTAATCAGAGGAGACTGGGGGTTTGGGCTTCTCCATGCTTGTAGCTGAAAGGTGAACAGCAGCAAGACTTTACGTTCAAAGGTAGCTGGTTACTGACCAAGCATCCTAGTGATGTTTATATGGTGGATGTAGGTTTTGGGAACATTGTTAGTTTCTTTATCTCCTGGGATTAAAAAAATTAGATCATTTAATTAGAAACAGAACGGAATACATCTAAATATATAGCTGTAAAGCCAGATACTCAATTCTTTATAATTGGCTTGCCATGTACTTCACAATATACTAATAGAAACACTCGCAAAAAAGGGACCTACTGGTGTTTATATCATCACAACAAAAGTAGTTAAATTTTTGCCATGAAAAAGGGAAATTAGTTTTTGTTTCTCTGGATGAAAATTTAGAGGTTCCTGTGATAGAAGACATTTTAGTGCTGTTAGGGCATTTTAACTTTGCTCTTCTTTTCGTGGTAGTTAGTCTGCCTTTTTTTTTTTTCTTTCCTTAAGTGAAGGGGAGGGAAGGAAGCTTGAAGTGCAGAGGAAAGAGTAAATTTTTGTAATTTTATATTGTAGCCAGGAAGGAGTATTTCTGAGGACAATGTTTTCTTCTGCTCATTACTGTTCTTTCCAAACTTCTGCTTTGTTCAGTGGGACAGAATTTCCAGAAATTTTAATTGTTCCTCAGGGATTTAACTGGATTTGTATTTGGACCTCGGTTGCTGGTGTTCTGCCTTCTTCGGGATCTTATAGTTGTCTTCTGCTCATGCTTGTGCCAAAGATATTTGACAACTCTTGAGTTCAGCTTCTGCAGTGATGGAGGAAATGTGAGACTGTTTCTCTCAAGTTGCTTTTCTCTAGTGGTAGAAGTCAGCATTTGGCTGTGACAGTTCTTTATTTTTTTGGCAGGCAGTTCTCTGACATTCTTGTTGCTGAGATCATCCCCACTAGGGCTTTCAGAAGAACATCTGACTGGGGCTCAAATTCTTCACCTTCTGCTGTTGTGACCATAGAGTATGTTACAGGAAAGGTCTCAGTCCTTTACCATTAATAATTAATTTGCTTCTAGATACCTTTTGTTGACTCCAAGATCTGTGAATTTGTGGTTTCTTTCTTTCACCGTGATTTGGTTTCATGTTGAGGGTGTGGGTTCTTTTAATCCCAAGGATAATTTAAGAGAAGAAAAGTATCATTAAATTACTGCAGTCTGAGTCAGAGTTGGTCTGTGAGTTTAGTTCCCTGGCCTTCCCACACAGCATTTCCGATATGCTGTGAGCTGAGGGTGTGCAGGAAAGACTGTAGAGTGACCTAGATACTGTTTAACTCTTTACTAATGAGTGGCTTTCTGACACTGGATATGGCCATTACGTCTTTGGATTCTCAGTCCTTTTCTGTGCCATAGCTGTATCCATTACATTTTCCTGTTTCTGAGTGGTTTTCATAGAAAATATTTTAAGTTTTCTATTTGGATTGGTTTAGACATCTTGTTTAGATAAATTGATAGGAAAAATTAGTAAATGAACTATTTTAGAATCTGAAGCACGGGTGCTGAGATTCGTCCTCCAGTATAAGTTACAGCTTCTTTCAGATAGTACTTTATCACTCCTAAGAGAAAAGTTTGTTCTGCTGCCCTCTTGCAGGCAAAGAAATAGTCATCTTGGGCCCTCGATAATAAAAAAGGTCTGTAAAGTCCACAAACACTGTGACCACGTCATAGAAACTCCCTTGTTGGCGTATGTTGTTGAATCTGTTCGAGAAAGGTTGTGATACACCACTAACCTCGCTGGCTTTGGGCTTGCCTGTCAGCTTTGCTGTCGTGCAGTGGCTGGTTGATTTTTCTTGGCTCTGTATGAGAATGTGTTTTTTGAATAGTCCCTTCTGTGGCTGCTGGTGCTCTGGGTTCGTGAAACCGCCAAAGGGCTGCTCCTTTTAAGAAGCTTTGAATCCATGTCTGTTTAATGTAGGTGCTATCCAAGCTTGCAGTTGATACAGCCAACTGGAGGACCCCAATTTTCTTTGAGCCCAGTTGACCCAGTCTTAAGTCACCCCTTTGCATAGATGCTTATGGGTTGGGTTTTCCCTGCTAGGCTGGGATTAACCTCCCTTGTCGATGTTCTTCACTGTGAACCCCAGCAATCCATGTGCTTCCTTGGCCACACCAGCCAAAGTGCAGCCTGGGACACTGGATTTATCCTTACATGGTGGCATCTGACATAGTCATTATACGAAAGTCCCTGGAAATAAGGGTCTAGGGGATCACATTAGTTTCAGCCAGCTCGGGTACATTCTGTGTGACAATCTGTTAGTGGGCAGTGTGCTGTGGCTGCAGGTCTGTCTGCAGCTCGGGGCTAAGAGCAGGCTGAATGTGCGGTGGTTCCAGAAGACTTCAGTTGTCCTTGGCTAGCTGCTCTAGTGATGGGATGAGAACAGGTTAATGGTGTTTTTAAAGAAAATGGTATATTTAAGCTACCAAAAGCAAATTTCCAGATAAGTGTCTATTACATTCTCTTTGCAAAACTGCAGAAATCAAACTCTGGCTCCTGCTTGCTTCAATCAATATTCAAAAGACTGTCTATCTTAAGCAGTGTGAAACGGAGGAAGTGTCACTGAATATGACCCTGACGCATCAGCCACAAAGGTTGCACTTTAGATTTTGTGCTACAGCTTGTGATTGCTCATCTATCTAAAATTTGGCAACAGATGGGTAGTATTTTTTCTTAATGCATAACACTCCTCTGTCCCTATCTCAGCACTTAATACTGCTGTGGACATCTTTTCAACAGAGCCGGGCAGTTAGAATCAATAATGTGGGAGCTGATGTTTCTGCTCAATAACATACAGCCACTTAAATGCCCTTCTGAAGTATTTTGACCCCTGGAGAGAACTACTTTAGCACAACCATTTTCCCTATTGAAATGGAGATATTTGCTATTCAGCGCAGCTGGGACTTGAGACAAGAGAAGCAGATTCAAATAAGGATCAAGTCTACATGCCGTGCTATTAAGGGGGCAAGGCCTTTGGAAGGTTTAGCAGTGATTTTGAATAATTTGTCCATTTAGTGCTGTTCTAGTATGAATGACATGATGTTACCAGAAGTTAAAGGAGATCAGACTCTAATATTAATTGTACAGTTTCTTCATAATTCGGTGTTAATTCCAGTATAGAATAGCTGTTCAAAGCAGGATTTTACTATGAGTATTTCATAAAA
Source organism: Rissa tridactyla (assembly GCF_028500815.1). NCBI lineage: Eukaryota > Metazoa > Chordata > Aves > Charadriiformes > Laridae > Rissa > Rissa tridactyla. The sequence continues at coordinate 18,914,308 of NC_071472.1, read as the reverse complement.
GAAACACTGTTAAAATGCAGTTCAGAGGGACTGGAAGTTACTTGAATGTATTGGGTTTTTTGCTCTTCTGCCCTCCAGACAGAAGAGGGGCAGTCAGCGCTTTCCAAGATTGGGTGTTAAATTAATGCAAGATGCAGGTAAGAACAAATAGATATCTTTGTGTAGAAGGTATTTTAACCAGCAGGCCAGGTCTTGGATTCATCCTGTTAGCTTTGTGTTGTCTTAATATTACAAAAACAGAAGGAAAACATACAAAATATGCTGACATATTTTTAAAAAGTTATTGATGACAGGCATTATTCCAATGACCAAACACCTTTCATACCAGATAAATGTGAGAACAAGCACTATATATGTGTGTGTATATATATATGTATGTGCTTGTGTATATGTAGCTTAGACAATATGCGAGACAGTTTTTGGTTTTGTTTTTTTTTTTTTGTAGTTCAGAGTTGACAGATGGGTCAGGGTTTAGGAAATGGGATGTGGCTGAAAGTGCCCTTGTACTTTGGCAATCTCAAATCCCATGGTTTTCAAGACTGTGCCAACATGTTCTTTGGAGTGTCATTTATTTAAACTGAGGGTATAAGACTTGGTTAGCAACCTTCACTAGAAGTGAAATTAATAGGCAAGAATAAATTAAAGAGTAATCTTCTGTAAGTATACAGGCTTGTAGCATGAATAGGTCTCTATCCACCTAGGAGGTAGACTAATACTAGCTAGGATTGTAGGCAGAATAGCACCTTTTGATTTATACTGTCTGACTAAAACAGGGGAAAAAAGTATTGGGAAATGTTGATAAATAATTTTATTTTCCCCTTGCCTTGTCCTTAATTCCCTCCCACAAGAAAAGGAAATATGCTTAGGGAAAGCCAAAATACAGGACAATGCATCATACGATGACAATGACTGAATTTGGCTTCCTTGGATGGAGGAGGAGGAATTGAAAAATAAAAGGTTTTCAGGTAGAGAGACTAATTTATGCTCCCAAGCTGATCTGTACTGTTTAGCACAGGGAAGAGAAAGGAGTTATAAATTATGAATAACAAGAACTGCTCTTTTATGTCTTCGTAGTTTTATTCTTTCAAGCTGTTAGTGTAGGCTCTGCAAAATTGGTGAGGCTGAAATTTGCCAAGATTTATGGTTGGGTGTAGAAATACTGCCTTACTTTCAGATTAAAACAGCTAGCAGTGGTAAATCAATACATGCACGTCTGCAGACTTGCCATGAGCTTGGCTTATAAATACATAGTAGCATTCATCTGGTTTAATTTCTCATTTTCCCAAATCATTGTCTTGATTAGTGATCGTTTCTCAGAATGAAAAAAGAAGATAAAAGAAATTGCTGGACTGTAGAAATATTCCAGACTTGTAATTTGAACTTATTCGGAACTTTATTATTTTGCTTGCAAATGAAATATGATTTTCAAAAAAACACTGTATCTTTTCATGGCTATGTGAAACTGTGGTCTCATATTTTTTTATATTCTTTCTGGGAGCCACAGGAACTATGATAATTTATTTTCAAAGAATATTGCTTCAGTTTTTGCTTTCAGTTGTGTGTAAAATGCAGATCTTTTTCAGTGCTTTACTCTTAACCCAGGTATTATTTGTGTCCACTCTGTAGTGTTAGGGTAAGAGCACAAGAAGGTGAGACCATTTGCTTTCTTAAAATAACATGGTGTTGTTCTTCCACCTTGTAGCTGTAGGAAACTGGAACCCCTTCCCATATACCTGAATAACCTTGTCAGTAGATGTACTGGCAAATTCCTGCAGGAAATGTAGGTTATCCTATGTTTTTTTGAGTAAGAACAATTCTAGTACTAAAAATTGGCTAAGCCAAGAATTCCAAATATCGTTACAGTTATTTATCTCTTTTTGTAAAATAAAGATTCTCCATAATTTGATCTCCTAAACTGGATGCTGAATGAGACAAGGTAGAAAAGTGCCGCCTGCTTTGTAAGGCAGGAATTCAGAGGCAGACGTCTTGATTTTTTTCTAACGTTGTAGCATTTACTGATAGTTCCTTGTGCAAATGTCTTCATATATGTTAGTTGGTTTGTGATAATTTATGATAATTCTGAGATTTTTTGTTTGTGACTATCTGAGTAACTGCACAAATCATTTATTATCAATGATCCTCAGTTCAGCATCTTATGGTAAAATTTTCTATAATGCTTTCAGTGTAAGAGTACTTAATATAAATTACAATACAGTATATTAGAAGTAGAATAGTAGCAAATCGCTTTCTAAACCATTCAGTCTAATTTATGCACATCACTTCATATTCCACCCAACTCTGAAATATTTTTCTTAAAGAACAATGCCACATAATTTATAAGAAAAATGCAGAGAGATCTTTCCCTAATATTGGTCATCAAGCTCAGTAGAATGTTGGCAGGAAACAACACTTCTAATGTCAACCAGCTTTTGTGTCCCTGCGAACAGATATTTGACAATGTAACGTAACTCTGGGTAGTTCATACCTTTTAAAATACTTTGCATATGAGTTTTCAAATGGGTAAATAGAAAAATTGCCTAAAAGCGTAGGCAAAAATAGGTTATGAAGTATTTACATAGCTCTGCTGAACTGTTGATTTCATAAACTGTAAAGATGATGATAAACATAAACAGTTTCCTTTTCTGAAAGAATAGACACTATAGTTAATGCACTACTGTGATTTTTATTTTCTTTTTCTTCAGTTTAGGAGAAAAAAAGCTGTGGCTACTTAGACAATACTTGCACTTCAAAGTGTGTCAAAGAGGGAAATCCGTTTGTGTTTCTGATAGGTTATTTATCCTGCTTAACCTATAAACTGTGAAGTAACAAGGCTACTGAACTGATAGATAGCCTAGCAGATGGTTCAGAGATTATACTAAATCACCTCCGCTTGTCAGAAGCCAGGCTGGGTTACTGCAGGAACAGTGGCTGCAAGAAACACGGAAGGGGATCATTATTCTATTTTCTAACAAACTGAGGTTTGTTGCTTGAAATTCCATTTTTCTTCACAGCAGGTGACATCTCGTGTCTTTACAGTTAAAACAGATATGTAATCAACAAATTTAGGACCAGCATGTTAGTATCCTGGCTTTCATAAGAAGCATTTGGATGATGAGAATCTTTAGGTGTCTATGAAATATGAAAGATGGTCTCCTGCGCAGTGCAAAAGTGCTCTGCCGCTTTCGCTCCTGTTGCTCTCTCCTTTTTCAGTGTCTAGAGCTGTTGCTTTGGTCTCTCCCTCCCATCAAGTCAAGCATTATTACCTTGCTAGCCTAGGAAAGATTAAATGGAAATTAAATACCATGTGATTAGTAAGAAAAATCATGTTGCAGCTGAGCAAGGATAGGCCAAGATTTAGGGCTTTGTAAAAAAAAAAAAAAAAAAAAAAATCAAAAAATCTCACCCTGAAGAGTGGGTGATTATTAATAATAGTTCTGCCAAATATCTGTATTCACATTCTCAGTGGAGCGACTGAGACAACAGATGCCAATAAACTTCTCAGAGCCTAGAGATGAAGTTATGGGTTCATCCGTCTGAATTTGCCTTTTTTTTTTTTTCTAAATTAACAAAAAAGCCCCAAACCAAACTTTACGTGAAGATTTTATACTTAGGTTTTTAAGTCTCTCATTATTTCATTCTATTGCTGTTGTGTTTTCCTCAAAGTAGCATCAGTTGAATTCTTCTCGATGCCTGCTAGGGAAGAATACAAGAGCCGCCCTCTCTAACTCCAAAAGCTCTTTGGGGGCAAGCCTTCATAGATTTTTATTTTTATTTTCTTTCTCCGTGATCGTGTCATCATAGTACTGAAGAATAACTGTTTTTTTCACATATTGCAACATTCTTAACCTTATAAACTAAAACAAAATAAACATGCCATTACTTTATTTGTTGATTTTTATATTGACAGAGAAAACACCTCTGCAGGGAATTGTTGGAAATCTGTTGGTTTAGTACACACTAGAAAGCTCCGTTAGGGATGCTCTTTTAGTGTCAGCTGTAATATGTCTTAAACATTTAAAATACTCAGAGATGCTAAAAAAGGCAATTTTCCTCAGTTGTGCTAAATGAAAGGGCATTGTACAGTGGGTCGAGCTTTTAAGGTAATCAATTTGTTGTGCAAAAAGGAGCACACTAATTGAAAATCCTTTGCAAAATGTCATAAAAATAACTGTAGGATGTTAACAGGACTTTTTCCCCTTGACTTTCAGTCACCTTCTAAGGAATGGGTAGAGTTTCTTCACATCTCTACAAAGCAAGAGGAAGCAAACATTTCCTGATTCTAAAAACATTTCTTCTCTATCCCTACAGCTCATCCTCGGCTAAACCAGGAAATAGCTACTCTTAAGAAAAACAAAATGGGTGTCTGAAAAATAATAATCTCCAAAATCTTCTTCCTGTGTGTCACTTTGCTATTTGTTAAAGTTTTCAATTCCTGTTTCTTTTTAGCTATGAAGTAGTTACATTTGTGTAGAGCTGGTACACTGTAAACCAAATATGTATTCATAAAATACCACTTTTTATCTGCTAAAATTAATACTGCCCAAGAAACGGAGAAGGCATTTGTTCACACTTCACCAAATTGTGTACGTCCATTATGCTGAGCATCTGCTCTTCTAATGATGGGTAACTGTAAGAGCTGATAGTATATCTGGTTTTGCTACTTTTGATTACTTCTTGGTGAAATCTGAAATTGTATCCTACTGAGCCCGAAGAAAAGATGATTTATTCCAAAGTAATACTGGTTTGTACTAGTATTGGTAACTGCATCAGTAATGATGATGATACATGCTTTTACGCACTGATTCTTAATGAAAACACGAATATGCAAAAATTAAATGAAGAATGAAAGGTAGAGAGGTTGTGAAGAAAGCTTTCTTGGTATTGTGAAGAATTTACAGCAGGGTGTAAGCGAAAGATCTGTGGGATTGGGGTTTTTTGGGGGAGTGTTTTGTGTTGGTTTTCTCTTTTTTTTTTTTCTTTAGTACACAGATCCTAACTCATCAAGAATAGTCTTTACAGTAATGGACAACATGTAGTTTTAATCATGTTGTAAAGACTGTCAAAATAGTAGTTGGCTTCTGTAATAATAAATTCTAATTTATTTGGAGGTATTTTTTGTCTCACAAGTAAAATAATAATAAACAACAGTGAGGACTTACTTGGATATTTGGGTATTTTGAAAATACCATCTTTCTCTCTGAAGTACCAGAGAGTCAGAGGGACATTTACTAAGAAAAAAAGGAGCTAGCTTCGTGTCAAAGCCACATAGGCATTGAAAAGAGTGTCATCAAAGCAGTGTTCTAACTTTTAATTTAGGTTCATATTTTGCAGATACTGAAAAACATAATCCAGTGCCTGAAATATGTCACATCTGGCTGAGCTGATTAACCCAGTGCTTGAATATCTGAGGCTAGTATAGGAGATTTTGCTGAATGAAGCAAATTAGCCAATTCTTTAACAATTTCAAAACACAACTTCTGCTAAACTAGATTGTGCATACCCATTTACTGTGCAAATAAAAATAAGAAAAGTATAACTGCAACTTTTAATGTAATGTTTAATTATGCACTAAAAATGATTGGTCCCGCTTTTGGTGGTAGGGTACTCGTTTTGTTCTGGTAGCAAATCTTTAGGTTCATGATGGCCATAAAGCAACTGAGTGATTCCAAAGAGTTTCTCAAAGAACAGCGTGTCTTCCAACAACAGAAAACAAAATACGGACAAAATGTTCTCAGCAATGTCTACACTAGGGCATAGATGTGGTGAAGAAGAATTTAAAAATGGAAACCATATGGTTTGATTCTGTTCTCCAAACTCAGTATTCTGCTGGATTAAATAAATTTCTTCGTCAAGTTTTTGTTAAGGTAACATTTACCCCTAATTGAATAGCAGGATTAGAGTAGGCTGTCACAAGGACTAGCGGTATGGTATTGACAATTATTTTCTGAAATTTCCCTTATTGGGAAATCAAAACTTTGATACATGCAGACACAACCTCCCCCTGTGTTTATCTAAGCTTAAATGGGAGCAAGAGCTTCAGGTTCAGTACACCGCTTTCCCAAGATGCAGCAGAGAGAGGGAGATACGGGAGCCAGATAAAAACCTTTTGTATTGCTCAGAGGTGTTTTTTTGGATCCAGCAGAAAAGATTGCTGGGGCTGATTATGTTCCTTGGCTGTGCTGTTGGCTTCAAAATGCCCCAAACACTGGAAGAGCAGCGAGGTATGGGAGCCAGCTGTACCAAGTCAGCTCTTGCTGACTACTCCCTTGACTTTTTTCTTCTGGTACAGGGATTTTTCTGTGCTCCTTTTGCACTAGGTGGTATAGAGGAGCTGAGAACTGCAACATAGGTGGGTTTTTCCCATGGACTGCTTAGGTGCCTTCTCTTCAGGTCTCTCTTCAGAATGGGTTGGGCTTCCACATACTCAATGAGTGAGATGGACTGTGGTGGGGACTTGGCTATTAAGAGCATTAGTTTCATGTAAATGTTTGAGTCGTACTGTTCAAAACACAATACTCTGTGTTTGGGGGGGGTGAGGATTCTCTCTTAAAAGGCGCACATCACTGATTTGCAGAAGTCAGTTTTTATTACGTGCATTTATTTAGGGTCGTACTAAAGGCTAATATTCCCTTTGAAGCAGGAATTTACTGTATTTAGGACACATGCAAGGTGCCCACTGACCATGTTGTACTGAATAAGACAATGTTTGACTAAGAAAGTTGTTTTTTCTTCTTGTTTGTTTGTTTTTTAAAAGCTGATTTACAGACTAAGAATCCCTACCTGCATGTTCTTTTTAGTATTACAGTTAGCATACAGGAGTTGCTTCGGTAGTATTTGCTTTATCCATTTTGTTCTAGTTATTTAGCCTAGCCTAAAGTAAGGTTTATTTTGATGTGGATCCATTCAGCAACTGCAATGTGTTTTAGGATTAACTGATCAGCTCTCCCACATGACCCTCCTTGCCGGATCTGCCTGTTTGTTGTGCTCTCTTGTCTCTGGGTCACCTCATGAGAATATTGGCTCCCTACCAAAATTTTTATGTTCAGCCAGGTTCTCTTTCCTTTCACAATTTTACCTGATAGTAAGTTCATGTACTCAGAGCCACTTATATGTTATGAAATCCATGCCTGGTTTTACCACATGATTCTGGCTCTTGGAAATAAAGAGCATTCCATGAAGGGCAGTGATAAGATGCTAAGATGTGAAAATTAATCTAGAATAAACACAGAAGATATGCCGCATTGTTTCTGCATGGCAGAGGAGTTCTGACAGCACTGCAGTAATGCAAGGGATAACAGCAGGATCTCTAGGAATGCTCTTTTTACAGCTGGACTAGACTTAGGCAAAGAGAGAGCACTGCTCACCTTCAGCACAAAGTTCTGGACGGTTCAGGACGCAGCACCTAAGCAGCTCTAAAAGGCAAGGGCTTCCCATGGTAGCAGAGATCCGTCCGGTGCGTTAGTGTCCGAGTCAACATCAGGTGGTAGAGAAACCCTTCAAAGCACCAGCTGGAAGACAGTTTGAAAGTCCTGCAAAGGGGAAAGCACTGTGAGCTTGGTGGTATGAGGTATATTACATTAAGCTACTGCAGGCAAAGATTTGAACAATTCATTCCAGACAACCCCTATCAAGCCTCTCACTGCCTGTTCTAATTGTACCTCCCCTAATGTACACACAGATAAGTTCTTTCAACACTCAAAATAGCACTTGTGGCAGAAACTTCAAGCTACTTCGTTCCCCATTCTTTGTCATGCTCATGATTGCATCTTATCGCCCTCACGTTTGCAAGTATGTTCGTTATACTAGCAGATGTACAAAGGGAGAAAAATAAACACTGGTTCGGTTTGATTCACGTACTTAAGTTTTCTGAGGATCCTTTTCCTTCATCATCATGGAAGTCACCAAGAGTAGGCTTCAGAGATGTTTTAAATGTCGAAAGTATTCCTAGCTATTTGTAATAAATCTGTCAGTGTGATTATTTGCACTGGGTTTGACCATGTTGCTGAAAAATGTGATTTTTAAAAAGTACTTGTTAATACTTTTCTTCAAGCTTTCCACTTCAAAAGTATCTAATACTAAGGTATGGTGCTGTGTTTTGACATCCATGTTGCCTGGCAGTAGATCTTAGGGCAGCTGAGTAGGTGGGGTTACACAAAGAGCGTGTAATGGGCAGCAGTAAGCATTATCCTATTAAGGAGCAGTTCTGTTTGTCTTCCTAACTTGGCTTTTGAACAAGTTCGTTCTTTATCTTGTATCCAAATACACATTTGTATTGGTGTTCTGTACTATAACGATAGTTTGTACACTGGTACATAGACTGTTACTGAACATACCCCTTTTAATCCCATAACCAATGTACTCTGGCAATTATTTACCTGCCTCTTACTCAAGCCTTCTCTTCCTTAATATATTATAGAATCACAGAATGTGTTGGGTTGGAAGGGACCTTTAAAGGCCATCTAGTCCAACCCCCCTGCAGTAAGCAGGGATCTCTTCAACTAGATCAGGTTGCTCAGAGCCTCATCAAGCCTGGCCTTGAATGTCTCCAGGGATGGGGCCTCCACCACCTCTCTGGGTAACCTGTTCCAGTGTCTCACCACCCTCGTTGTAAAGAACTTCATCCTAATGTCTAATTTAAACGTACCCTGCTCTAGTTTAAAACCATTGCCCCTCATCCTATCACTACATGCCCTTGCAAACAGCCCCTCCCCAGCTTTCCTGTAGGCCTCCTTCAGGTACTGGAAGGGGCCATAAGGTCTCCCTGGAGCCTTCCCTCCTCCAGGCTGAACAACCCCAACCCTCTCAGCCTGTCTTCACAGGCGAGGTGCTCCAGCCCTATGATCATCTTCATGGCCCTCCTCTGGGCCTGCTCCAACAGGTCCATGTCCTTCTTGTGCTGAGGGTTCCAGAGCTGGACACAGTACTCCAGGTGGGGTCTCACGAGAGTAGAGTAGAGGGGGAGAATCACCTCTCTCGATCTGCTGGCCAGAGACGTGATTCTCCCCCTCTACTCTGTTAATATTAGTTAACATTGGTACAAGTTCTGTATAGAAAAGAGATGCAAAGCTGAAAGCATCTTTCCATCTCTAAAGATAAGTCATACTAAAGAGAAAATGTGTTAACAACACTCAACACCCCCCCCCCCCCCGCCCAAATTCCCAAAAAAACACCTCTGTTGCTGCTGAACATTTATTTGATGTTATTTTGGGGAGAAAAATAACCTACTTAATAAGAAATACCTAGTTGCTTGTCACCAGCCAGATTAGCAATTATTTCTCAAGATTAGCACTTAATTTAAAAGAAAGCATATTTTAAAAAACTGCTTCAGAAGAGAAGGAATAAGCAATCACCAGTCACTGTAGAAGTGATTCTGCCAGCCATGAGAGATGTGCCCTGCCTTAGGTAGACTTACTATGTCTCACCAAGCATGCAGTAAGGCTTTGGAGCAGAAGATTAGCCTCAGCAGGGTGCCTAAGATAACTAGATACGCGTGAGCTTTGAGAGGAATGATGATCCTCAGGCAAGACCTACCACCATAGGCATTTTTGGAATGTAAGTTTTCTCTTGCTTGCTATATTTCTTTTTGTAAGCAGGCAATACGTATTAGTTTGCACCATGACTCTGATGTGTTTTATAGCTCATTGATTTCTGGTGGGTCCTGGATTGGAGTTGCACCTAACAAATGAGCAATTGAATGCAGGAGCCTGTGTTAACAGCAGTATTAGGACTGCAGAATTCGGGAGGAAGGAAGTAGATTGTCATGGTGGTGAACATTTGAAGGAAGCACTTAAGAGGAACTGCAAGGACTAATTTCCCCTGATATCAGACCATGTGGTGGGAGCAAGTAGGGGATGTACCCCTCTGCCCGGGCTGAGGTGGGGTAAAACGGCATTTCTGTGCTTCTTGGCATGGCAGGCACTTGGGAGGAGTATTCACAGGGAAAATCATAGAAGCAATCCTGGCGATAGCTGCTATTGTTATACGGGTTCTCCAAATCGTTCCTAGACTCACACTGCTGAAACTTCTTGGCAGTCTTCCATGGCAGCCGGTTCCTTGCAGGAACCGTGCTATCTAGGACAGTGGGTTAAATCACTAGTGGTCTTGCACATTGGAAGATGTACAACTACATGAAGTGGTTGTAAAGAACAGACATGCAAACACATGTTTATGGGCTGGTGTGCGTCAGCATCTGTGGGCCAGGGCAGTCAATAGCCAGCCCCTGCCTCCCCTCCCTGACCAAACTGGCTGAGGGTTGCAGGTACTTTGTTTACATAGATACCCAGTGCTGTAGTTTTATACCACCACCACTTTCTACACTTTCAAGAACTGAAACAGTAGCAGTAACAAGATCATCTTTCAGAGATTTTTTTTTCCCACAAAAGGTTATGTAGCTCTTCACTTTAAGAAGCTTAGTGAAGGTGATAGGGTATGGAGAGTGCTGGCCATCAAGTACAAGGCTGGGTCCAGGCAACTTGGGGCGTAAGAGTTCAGTGGATCTTGAAGAGCGCAGTCCCTGAACAGTTTGCCTCTCTTATTTATAGCACGTGTGTTTACTCTGCACTCTGAAAAATTCTGGAGAAAGTTTCAGAAGTTTTGACATAGAAGGTATAGAGCTTTCCAAATGGAATGATGTATTTGGAAAACAAGTGTCACTAATACTACTCCAACTATCAGGCACAATTTCTATTGCTTTATTACAGCTTCTAGCATAGTATATTTAGATATGCGCTGATTTTCATTGACACACATTTTTTAGGCTATAGGTGGATAGTTCTATTTTATATCAATATAGATGCTCACAGCTTCACATACAGTAAGGAAGCCAACACCTAGTGGCTACTGTCCCAGGTTTACCCCCTTGCAACTATTTGAAGCCATGCAAAAACTCACGGAATGAACAGAAGGCACTTGAAACTGTTCACAAAGAGTGATAACTGCACTGAAACATGTATTTAAATGTTCTTTAAGGGGAAAGTACTTTGTAAATAGGCTTCATCCTTGAATAACTGTCTCTTTGCAAGTGATTTGAGTACTCTTAACCAACTAAGCTTAACTTTGTTAGGCTTCTTACATATTTTGACAAACTTTCAAGACTAATACAGCCACTGCAGAAATTGTGTTAGTTGTCATTTGAAATAGTATCTTTTTGAAATGATACTCACTCTGTGGAAGTTACATTTAGCAGGTGAACCAGCAAAACCTTTTTCTTCCCTGAATTCCGCTTTCTTAACGCTGATAACATTTCTCATAACTTTCAGTTCATTTTGTGTTCTTGTACAATGATAAAGAACCTCTTGGCACACAGTGCTTAGGTATACCTCGTAACGTATTAAGTTACGTTATATGCTCATTTGAAAACAAACTCGTGTTGCGTCGTTTCTGTCTTGTATCAGCAGTGTGTCAAATGTAGTTCACAAGCAAAGGGAGGAGGCTGTGGTAAGGAACTTGGGAAACCTGGGCGCTCTTTCCCATTCCACTGCTGCTGCAGGCCAGGCCAGTGGCTTTACTGAAATTTAAACTGGTATTTGTCTTCCAAGGAACATTGCAAGTTTTCGCCAGCAGCAACAAATTCTACTCTAAATTTGATCAAAAAACCTAATACTGATAAATTTTGCAAAGCGCTTCAGAAACAGCAGTCGTTCCCATAGCCGGGATTGCTGTCTGCCTGTTTCCCAGGCTTAATTGCTTTTACACCTCTGGGTGCTCACCTTCGGACTGCGTAGCAGATTGCCACCTGGAATACCCAGTTACCGAGAAGCTGAGGAACAGGCAATGAATGTATTTTTCTTCTAAAAAAAAAAAAAAAAAAAAAGAAAATTGAAGTTTTCCTGAGGGATGTTTTGGTTTTAGTTGAAATTGTTTGCATTTTAATTTTCCATTTTAAAAATACAGAAAATTTGTTACCGCCTTTGCTGATCAGCTTTCATAAATCTGACTTGCACTTGTCACAGAGTTTTTAATCTTTTGCAGTGGGAGGGGGAAGAGATAGCTAAGGTGGGTTTTTTGTGTTTTTTTGTTTGTTTGGTTGGTTTGTTTTCTCCCTCTTGTGCCGTGTTAGTTAGCAAGCCTAGCACTGACAAGGCAGTTTGTCTGCTTTATCTGGTATCTATACTGAGAGAGTCCAAGCTTAGTCTAAAATGTGGTTTCTTGTACGTAGCAGGATTTCAACTGTGTTGTATTCTTTTCTGTAGAGCACATTTTCACTGGCTTGTTTTGTGATCTGCTTTGCCACTAAGAACACAGGGGCAATAGAACAAGATCATGCTTGAAATTGTTGATCTTTATAATCACTTCTATCTACAGATGAGGTTTCGCTATATAATTATATAGCCTATATATTATTCCATTTTGTTAAAAGTAAAGGGTAATAGGATATAAAATAATGCGAATTTGGTATCTGTTGTAATAGGCTATTTTTTTCTCATTTTCCTTACATATGTATGATACATTTTAGGTATGGGAAAATTGTGTCCACGAAGGCTATTTTGGATAAGACAACAAACAAATGCAAAGGTATGTATGTCTGCCTTTATATTACATTCATCTGAAAGACCTAATTGATTCTGTAAAATACCCTGCTGTTTAATTTTAAGTGCTCTCTACTCCCCTCCCTTTCTTCTTCCTAAACTAGTCTTACTCTTGCCCAGGGTCAGTGTATTCAGTACATTTGTTTCCAGCGGAGCTGGCAGACAGCCAGCGTCAGTGGTGCAGCCAAGCCTGAGTGAAGCTGCCACGCACAGTGCTGGCTGGCAGTTCGCCTCTATTTTAAAAACAAAAATGGAGCTAAAAGCAGCTTTTCCCCTTTTTTGCCTAGAGAAACTAGGGAAGCTTACAGAAGACCATTCAGCTGTACTGAGCATCTGAAAAAATTATATATCGTGGAAATCAGCTCCATTGATTAGAGTAGTTTAAAGCAACACTTAATTACACGTTCCAATCCTCTAATTGTGTTTTGTTATATGCAATTGAATGTATTGGGAGCAAAGAGAGGGTTCGTTTTCACCAAAGTAATTGCAGCTGGAAAAAAAATCTTCAAAGTCCTTTAGATAAGCTGGATACATCAGTTCACTGATTTTCGTCACTCCCTGCAATTACAGTGAGGTTGTATCCCAGCAATGTGCACGGTGGGAGAAGGTGTGGTAGCAGACGCCGAAATATCAGATTTCAGGCTTTCTTTTTTAAATGAAGAGGATAATTTCTAAGCAAAGTGAAGAATTGTCAGGGGGTTTAGCAACGTTAATAACAGTAAAGCTCATGAATGAGCATAAAGCTGATAGGCAGAGGCAGGAGAGGAGAGTTCATCATTAATTGAGACTCAGTTTTTCTGCAGGAGTTGGAAGCAGTGCAGGGGCATAGCTTCTTAGCTCCCCATCTTAAGCCATTAAGGAGGTGCTGACAGTTCAGAAACAGAAATTCCTAGAAATTTTTTTCCCAACTTGTATGCAGATGTCATCTGCATATATGGTGACTAGGAAAGAGGAGATGCCCTTTTCAATTATTTTAATTCATTAATACCTGTGACAGCGCTTAACTGATTTATTCTGTCCGTTCCCCTGGTTCCTGAAGATTTCAGTAGCTCTGTTCAGTGATATAGAAATTCTCACGTTAATGTTTTAAGAGATTTAAGCTGACTTTTCCAATATAGATTTTAAATCTTGCTGGTGAAAAATGGTAACTAACAGTCTGTTGTAACAATATACAGCAAGTTAAGGCTGCAGGGAAGCTCAGTGCCTATCACTGAAATTGCAGTAGGAACATAAGCAGACAAAATGCAGAAATCTAACTGGAATTTAACCAAAAGATTGACAGCATCTCTGGCTCTTGCCAAAAAAAACCCACCACACCATGGGATTTAAACTAACTGGAGCAACAAGCTTATGTATCATCTAGAAGGTGGCAAGGCCAGCTTTGATGGCACGCATGGTATGGGTATGTAACTTTGTCTATATTGCACCCTGCGGTGTGGTGGTGTTGCTGACCTGGGCTGTCATGGGTATGGGAAGCTAGTTTTGCCTTGGCAGCACAAAACTTGATATGAGCTAATTCACTCTGTTTCATGTCAAGATTTAACAGTCCACAGCACCACATGTTACACAGAACAATATGCTGCTTTCTTCAGCTTCTTGGCAGGTTAAATAAGCTTGCACTGATGTACAAGGCTGCTCGAGTTGTTTTTCCCGACTTAAGGACTTTGAAGCTAGTTCAGTTATATCTTTGCACAACCTTTTTGCTCTCAGTATAGACATACTGTAAGAGAATCCTATAACCTTCTGAAGAAGTAATTCCATTTTCCGTTCCTCTAGAGCTTTTTTAATTGTTGGGTTTTTTGTTTGTTTTCCTTCAACCCGACTTAGATATTGGAGAGGGATTTCTTTAGTATTTGGGGCTGTTCATTGGTGGGAAGGAAGGGGGTTGAAAAATGCAGAATGAGGTTTGTGATAACATCTACAGGAAGTAGCTTCCAAACTCAGACTGCCTTTTGGTGAGACTTGAGCATCCAACTCACAGGTTGCATTAAAAATCCAACCTATAAGGTCAGTGTCTGTAAAGACCAAGGGATATTGCTTTTCAGATGTCCTGGAATCCATTACCTGTACATTGTTGTTCAGAATAAGAACAGAAGTTACTCCCTATATATGGAAATTGTTGCAATTGGCTCTGGGTTTACTTTAACATTTAAAGATTGCATTGTATGTCATAGAGAATGCTTTCAGGACAATTTTTTACATTCTGATTTCAGTAACAACAGTGGGGAAAACTCCCTTGATTTCAGTGAAGCTGAGTTTTCACTCACTTGCTAAATTTAACTGTCTTTTATGTATATACAATGAAGTAACTAATTCACCAAAAAGTGGGTTAAGTTGCAGTAGATATGCGTCTTGTAAACTAAACTCCTCTCCCAGTTTTGAGTAAGTGACATATAACTTAGAGGCTTATTGACCTCTTACTCAAACTGGACTAAGAATTTAGTTTAGAAAAATGAACAGATTATGCTTTATTTGGTGATCTCTATGAAATAAACTGATGATGTCACATTTGCTCTTAGAAGATAAGTACCAGACAGCACAAAGCAAACCACCATACTGCTTGTTAGCGATTTGGACAAAATCCTGATAACGAGCGGGCATGGAAATTGGTTTGTTCCAGTAGGGTAGGTCCCCACCAGTTCAAGGTTGAAGGACTTTAGCAGATTATCTTTTTGGGACAAAGTGAAAAACTTTGGAGCTCAAATTGTCCCACTTCACAAACAGGAAAATTGTATTAAATAAGCATGCTAGTAGCAGATGAACCGTTTGATTACAAGATGGTTTCTGTCTTGTTAATGAACTATGTTTTATATTTCAGGTTACGGTTTTGTTGACTTTGACAGCCCAGCAGCTGCTCAGAAGGCAGTTTCTGCTTTAAAGGCCAGTGGAGTCCAAGCACAGATGGCAAAGGTGAGTTAAAACAACTGGCTAATTCTTGCACCGGGTTGTGAAGATGAAGAAGCTTATATATTAGCAGAGCATCGGCAATGTGAATTTTCAAGTTGCAGGCCCTTTGCAGAGAGCACAGTCCTCAAGCCACAAGATCTATTAAGGTAACAGAATGAGGGCTTTTGACTGCCATATCTCAAATCATCTCAACTAATGAAATAAAGAAACATAGTATGGTAAAGTCTCTGAGCTCATCTGGTTGGATTTATCAATTTATTCATGATACTGTTTTTCCATTGGCTTCATCAGAAGAAAGATTAGCAATAAATTGTAAGAACTACAGTAGGCTTAATGTTTTAAATACGTATTAATTCCTGGAACAAGTCAATAGCTGAAATAGTTTACAGCACAAAGATATGAAAGGTTTTATACGTTGCCTGCTTGTTGTTACTGAGGTTAGCAGCCTTGCAATTTGGGGATGAATTTTTAAACACAACATGTCAAAATTTAACCTTGTGACTTTGTCTTCAGCCTTTCTAGTATATTTTCTGTTAACTTAAGTAAAATTTAAATCTTGGCATTGATGATAGATGTCTTGAAATTCTTAGCCAACTCTTTGATAACCTATTTCTGCATCAGGGCAAACCAAAGCATTAGTAAAAATAAAGAAATAAGATCTTTCTTCTTTTTCTGTCGTTTGTACTGATCCTCGCCTCTGAATCAGGTTATTAGCCAAAAGTGATCTTCAGAGCCATACTCTTTCAACATAGGATAAGTTTCTCAAATCTGTAAAATGAGGTGGATGATACATTAGTAATGATTTTGTCATGTGTTCTTGTTAGGTGAGGTGGCCTGGTTCCAATAGAGTGCCATAAACGCCACTACAAATTTATTAAATAAAGAAAATATTACCAACGTAATCTGTTCATATAATTTGTGGTACCCCTTAAAGCAATTTTTTTTTTACTTTGAAAATTATATTCCAATTAAAAGAAAAATCCAGTAATTAAATAGTAATCTCAGAGACTTTTTTTAATAAAGTAGTCTGCCACAGATCTGGCAAATCTTTTGTAGTTATCCATTAGGTACAGATTTTTTTCAGATGAGATATTTTCCACAGTTTTTCAGCTGAGGAGAACAGTTAAGCTAACAACATAAAATGTCTTTGGATGGATTCCAGGGCAACAAAATGGAAACCATATGTTTCATACTTAATGCATGTTTCATTATAGCCATGACACAAACATACATACTTACTGGAAAACACTTGTTTTTTTTTTTTTCTTTGTATCTTTTTATAAGGTTTTATATATGCTTAATAAAGACCTTTTAATTAATCTTTAGGTTTTAGGTAGTTTAAAGTATACATTAGATTTTTCAAAGCTTCTGTCTGCCATCTTACAGATAAGATATCTAGGTAGGAGGGGAGAAAAAAGAATACAAAGTCATGTAAATTCATTTTGCTGGTGAATTTTGATGTCTGATTTAATTGTCTTCTTGAGTAGATGAAGAAGCTCTAATAATTCACTATAGTAATCTAATTAATAATTTCTTAATTTTTCCCATGGTATATTTTTCTGACTCATTTCCTCTGACAGTTAGCTGCAATATCGCTAATATTTCTTTCTGTTAGCATTCATGAAAAAAATGTGCACCATAATACCTGACAGTTTTGATTGATTTTTCCGACACCATGTCAAGCCTGGTGGCTTGTGGGAAATCTGTGACTATAAAGTTTGCATTCCAGTGAAACTTGTTGTTCTGCTTCTTAACATGGAAAGAGTGTTTAAATTGTTAAAAAAACCAACCCAATGAACAGTACCACAACAGTCACAAGTGACTAAGAGTTTGAGTGCTTTGATTTTTGTCTATTTTTGAGCCATTTTTTTTCTTTTCTGCGCTGTGCTGCTCTCCTTTTGTCTGAAAAACCCGATCTCTGCTTGGATGCTGGGAATTGCCAGTCACTTACAGTTGTTTTGGCAAGATTAGCAAATCAGACTCTTCGCATGCAAGACACCATAAAAGTTTACTTGCATTGTGTATTTAATATTTTATCCTTTTGCATGTTACCACCTGTGCCGTGAAGTGGTCTTGCAGTGAAGATGTTTAGGCTTTAGCCTGAATGTCACAGGGAAAGATTTGGAGGACAGTTTCTCGGCTGTCTGGCTCTGACGGATTTCCTCACCAACGACTACAACTGCTTCAGTTCCAAAGAGAAATAAATGCCTCTTGGCAGGATTTGTCCGTGGGAAGGCGTTGTTAATGCGCTGTGCCCAGGGTGTCAGCCAGCAGCACGGCTCCTCAGTATTCTCGCCCTCCTCCCAGATAGGGTGGTAGTCCCTGAAGGGGAAGGAAAATGTTATTGTGTCAGTGAGTTAGAAATTACACACGTCAGCAAAAATCACGTACAAATCCTAGTTTAGCAGAAGTGGTTGAGATTATACGTATTAAAACCTTTGTTGTTTGTTTTGTAGAGATAACTTCAAATATTTGACTTTGTGAGCTTTTCCTATCCACGGGGTAAGATCACGCTGTACTCAGCGGTCTGCTTCCAAGTTGACCTGACTCCAGAAAAATATCACCTTGTCTGTTGTGTTTCAGATATTGTTGAGCAGATCGGGAGGGCCTGGGGCCTGAGACATGGCTTCAGGCCATATCCTGCCAGATCTGTTCCAGGGGGTTCACCGTTTGTGGAGAAGTGGCCATGTCTTTATATCATGATGATAGTGTTAGCGAAGGAACACGGTGTCAGACCATGGCTCAAGAAATGTTCTGTCTTCAGTTATTCTGCTCTTCCTGAGAAATGAATTGGGAACGCTTGACTAAGAGCAGCTTGGGAATTGTTTTGCTTTGTGCTGATTAACAGGATCTTCCAGCCACTGCTGAAAAGGAGATGCCTCCAACCATTCCTTTTAGTCGGATAATGCTGCTAAGAGCTCACATAAGATGAAATTGCATTGCCAGGGGATGGGAGTAGTTTTTGGATGGAAACTTGAAATGGAGATTATGGGCTCTTGCCCCTCTCCTCTCGTCACACTGAGTATTGCCAGCATTCGCTCTTGTCAGTTGTCTTCTCGGTGTGTACAAGTGGCTGTGGAAAGGAATCAGGAGATGGTGTGAGCTGTAGTGGTAGCCCTGGTACAAAACCAGTAGCTTATCTCTTACTCTAGAGATAAGGTACACAAAGAGCAGATACATGTCTCGCAAGAGTACTGTTATTTCTAAGCTAGTTCGTAACTGGCTGAGTGTCTAATTTTTATTTTAATTCATTTTAATTTCTTGAAATGTCTTTAATGTGTTTTGTTTATTGTCCTTGCTCCTAGAGGCGTACTTCAATAATAAGCCAATAATAACAAGTTCAAAAGCTCTGATTTTGCAGAGCTGTGCGTTCTTAGGTAAGATTAGTAGTAGTATTGAAAAGCTCTGCCTATTTTCTTTGCTGGAAATGTTGTTACGGTTGCTGTCAGAGTGAATTTTCTGAGAACTGTCTCTCTTCTCTTCACCCCACAGGTGAAGAGGTGAAATCAGTGAGATAACTGTAGGTTTCTATGTTGTTCAGAGCAGATAGCAAATGACTTTGTGTAGGAAGATAGATGCACAGAGAAAATCTACTGTATATTGGCATTTGGAACAGAGATATAAAACACTGAGAATCTCTAAGGGATGTTTAGAGATGGTGAGGTCTAAATGCTATGGAGATATGAGTCACCTAAATCCTCATAGGTTTTTGACCTTGAACTTAACATGAGGCATTTGGGTCAGTGTTAGACAAAATTCTGTCTCATCAAATGGTATTCAACCAAGTTCAGCTGTAGTTACTGAAGTAACTCTGTTTCAGATGATTGGAAAAGTGGCACTTCTAAGTGGAAAGTTGAATTTAATTCTTATTCTTCTGGATGTACACTAATGTGTAAATATAAAAAGTAAAAAAGAACTACTGAATAAGAATGGTTAATAAAAACCGCGGTTCTTCTCATCTTTCTATCTAGCAAACTTAAGCCAGGAGGAGACCGATTGTGTTTGTAGCCCAGATAAAGTCAGCTAGAGAATATATTGTACTGACAGCGATGTAGAGATACACAAGCCAGCTAGAATACCAGCCTGGCTGTGGCAGCTCAGAATTCGTCAAGTGCTGAACAACTTCTTCCTGGCATGGCAATGACATTTATATAGCCATATTGTCTAGCTCGTGGTAGGTTAACAGATTCCTGAGATAGTATAGTGAAAGGCTTATATCTACTAAAGCTGTTCCCACTGTTACCACTTCTTGCAAAGAGCTTGTAATGTTCTTTGAGCATTGCAGGAAGGATTAACATATGTTCTAGCATTGTCACAATTGTATTTCAGCCCTGTCCTTAAAATTAGTGTAGTGTCCTCCCTTTAAAATGATTTAACCATCTAAGTCCAAAACAATTGCTATAGACATAATGAGCCTGATTCTCCAGACTTTGTTTTTTAAGACCTTGCCTTCCTTCATGTCTTCTCTATTCTCTCTCTCTGTTAATGAGGTTTTTAGTTCTTCCATATGTGCAACTTTGCTATAAGATTGTCAAGATCATTTATAACGTAAGTGATACTCATTCTTTTCCAGTTTGTCCTTTCCTCATTTTTTTTTTTTCTTTTGTATGGAAGCACAAACTTACCTATAGGAAACATATGCCACTTATAATAGAGCCCATGACAGTAGTCCATGGACATGGAAGATTTCTGTGGTCAAAGAAACTTGTTAATTTGAGCCAAGGAATGCTGTTCCATGTACTAATGTGCGTTTTGTGGGGAAGACTCATTATTTATCCATTCAAAGATTTCCCCATTGTTGCACGTTTTTAGGATTTAGAGCTTCAGATTCATAATGTTATAATTTCCTCCTCCTTAAAATCTTCAGTTCCACTGACACAATTAAGTATGCTTCTGCTTATATTGTATTAGCTCTCACATTAACAAATCACTAAGTATTTTCAGGTATCTTAGGCTTGTGCAAAAAATTAGGGCCATTTTGGAATTGCTTCTTATTCAAATTGTGTCAGAAGGATGCCTGTGATAACAATGCAAAGCATGTTGTACCATCGTATACCGGCTCTTCCAGCATTCTTAAGGTACAATTTCCATTTTCTGTAGCGGTCTATTGGCCCTCAAAGCAACACACCAAACTCTCTGAAACTCATTATGTGGGGGTGGTTTTGAGTTTGTGGCAAATATTAGCCTGTCTGAATTGACGTTGATCCTACAGAACCCAGAGATGACATGAATTCATAATCCTTGTATTCTTTACTAATGGTTACAAAGGCAGAAGTGTGAAGCACTTCACGTGTGCTGGTAGCTTTATCTTTCTTTCCAATTAATTTCAATGCAGGAGGGTTTTTTTATATTCTAAACTTACTTTAGGTGACTTTTTCCAAGCATATTTGGAAAAGATGAACTGTCGCACTATATAAAGTGTGAACTGCATACAAGGTATGGGGTTTTGGGGAGGGAAAGGCTGCTCAGCTACTTGTCCTCATCTCTGTAACAGAAATCAAGGCTTTTCCACAGCTATTAAACATAATGTATTAAAGGCAGTCTTCCTTTATGTTGCTGATGAAGAACATGGTTTTAAGTTTGCAAAAACGAGAAACAGCTAACTTTTATGACTTTTAATAATGTATTGCTTTTTGTACTTGTCTTCACTGTGGCAACCTTCTGGAGAATTAAATCAGTTTTCATTCCTACAGAGTAAAGTAAGAAAATAAGTTTAGGTTACCATGGTAGCTAGTGCACTTAATCTAACTAGAGAAGGTAGGCATATTGCTATTTTTTTTTTATGCTGCATCTGGGCTTCTGAATGCCAAAGAACAGATGACAGGCAAACAGGAGCTAACTCAAGCAGATTTCTACAGCAGATGTTAGCAACTGTCTTGTAAGAAACGTTTGGGGTTTTTTTTTACCTAGTTTGTAGTACTTTCTGTAGGCAATAATACTAAGCCCTACTCTGTAATAGGCTATTTTAAGTAAATATTATCGATTTTCCTCATTTTATTTGTAAAAAAGTTTTATTTGTATACATTATAAAATAAATTGAAGGTTAGCCAAATTTTGCTTACCTGGGGGCTAAATGACCATCATTTCAGGAATTGCATTTGCATTAAATAAGACGGTTAACAACCACTTCCCTTGAGTACACAGCTTCAACCCACAAAAGTCTTATCTCAGTTGCAAAGCAGCGCTGCAGCTTGTTCAGCCAAGGGCTTAGTGCTCTGTTGTGAGCCATGGTGGGCTTATTCATCTTTCCATTGAAAACAGTGGCATCCACGAGCAACAGGCAGAACTCCCAGGGAGCACCTTGGTGCCCTTCTAGCAAAGGGAAAGCAAGAATGCCGAGAATGAAAAGGGATAGTCTGATTGCAAACTTGAACACAGTGCTTATTGTAGTTAAAAATTCCTTTTCGTACGGTTCTTGTTCCTCTTTGTAGTACAGATGTCCTTGTGAAAATGAATTAAAATGTTTAGCTTCTTAATCATATATAATGTTTATGCAATTCTGGAGAACAAGTGAAGATTATGGTAGTGATTTTTCCACTGGATTGTCTTGTTAACAGTCTGTGGTCAGACAGTATTAAAACTGTGGCTAAAACAGACATATTTCAGTGAGACACAGGCCAATTGTAAATTTTAAAGTAGTTTCTATACGAAGGCAGACAAGCATTTAATCCCTTCCCTATCAGCCAGAGGATCTTCCATGCTGTGAGCAGTGCCTAGTCACATGTTTCTGAATGGCTATCTGTTCGCTCTGACCTTACACAGAGCAAGAGAAAACAGATGTCTTATCATTTTGCCAAATTTCTTGCTTGCAATTTAGGAACGGTTCCACACGCACAGGGAGGTTTTTGTTAATTTCTTTCAGATGATGGTGGAGCATTTCATATTATGGTAGGGACTCCTGATCACCACTTCTGTACAGAAATGAGAATTAGCAGTTGATTATTCCTGTCCCTTTTATGAGAAATACTGTATCTTGTAGTCAGCTTATTAAGTTAGTGCTGTAAGTGCTTCTTAGGAATAAGAAATGGAAATGCATTAATACGCAAGGGCACTGTTCTGCATCTTTGTATTACCATGTTCTGCTAGAGAAGTTACGGGCATGCAGCTAAAGCTGTTTGATGAGTAAAGACTGATAGAAACTTGTTGACGTGAACTGCTAAAAACAAGACTTCTAGTTTTCCCTTCCTACATTAGCCCTCAAATTCCCTGACATCGCCCATAGTTTGCAAATATTGAGCACTTTCAGTGTCTTTCAGGACCTGCTAAGGCACTGTTAACTGAGGACACCCTGCATGAGATATGAAGACTCTCGAATTAAGCAGTTTTCCTAAATCGTGTAGAATTTAAAAAAAAAAAAAGTTCCAATGGTTCAGTTGTTTATAGCTTGCTACCCTAAGTAGGAACCTTTCCGCTGACTCTAGTAATTCTTTTTAATCATTCCCATAAAATAGCACAAATAATTTAAAGAGACTTAAGATTTCTAAGGTGAAAGCGGTTTATATGATTTAATGGATTTTAAGCACAGGAAAACCCCCTACCTTTGAAAGTGCTTAGAATGATTAAAGTGTATAGGCAAGGTTTGAGCTGAGTTGTTATGTTTGCAGGTATTTTTGACAGTTTCACTTTTTTGCTGAATTCCAGAATAAAAGTTAGAAACTTAGATATCAAAGGAATTCTTTTTGTCGTCTGAAACAGAACTATAATGCTATACAAATACTATACAAAATTATAATAACCATGTGAATTAAGCTATGGTGAGGCACGTTTTGGGTAATGAAGGAAATCACAGAACTTAATGTATTAAACTGCTGTTTGCCAGAGAGACAGAGGGACGAGTTAAAGAGTTTGTTTCGCCTAACTTCCTGGATTTTTAACTGTTTAACCATTTTCCATGCCAAAACCTTGTATAAAAGCAAACATCTGTTTGTACGATGCCTTTTGTGTAAGACAGGATAAAGATGGATGGGGAGACCTAGTTGTGGTTGCCATTTGGAAGTCAGCTTGGAAATCCAGCGTGTTCTATGGGGAAGGAAATGACTTGCTGCTTCTGATCTCCCAAAACGCACCCAATAGCTGCTGTTGTTTTTTTTTTTTTTTTTTTCTTGCAAAGTGAAGAAGTAGATTAAACTAATCTGTCCTGACCTAGTTGGACTTGGTGATCGTTATGGGTCCCTTCCAACTTGAGATTTCTTATGATCCTATGATTTGTCCTGGTAGCTCAACTGCTGCCGCTCCCCAGGGCGGCTGTGGGTTTGCACCTGCCCTGCAGATACAGTCTTGGTGCGCTGTGGAATGTGTTTGTTGGCATTGCAGCCGTTTTGCTCTGGGAGAACTGCAGATGAATGAAATTTCAACTTGTATTCCGGGATTTCAGTGTGACATCCTCATGCATTGGCCGTGTTTTTGCTCTTCCTCTCCCACGTTTGCCAACTTTACCAGTTCTAGCTATGGACATATGTAGAAGTATCTTCAAACGCCCCTTTTTCCACTGTGGTTAGTATGTCCTGCCAAAGGATCAAAAGCAGAAATAACTGAATCCCTGGGAGTATTCAGGCTCTAATAGGCTGACATAGAGAAAGGGTGGAAAGCAGAAGTCGGTCCTTTCCAGTCACCCATCCAGCACGCATCTGACCAATACCCAGTCTAGTTGCTAATAGAAAATACGGATTGTTTCATGGACTGCAAGTCAAATTTTTCCATTCCAAATTACTTTCTGTTCAGTGAAAGCAATTTCCTTAGCACAATTTCCTCAGATGCACTTTTTTTTTTTCTCCGTTCCTAAGGGATTTGCAATGTGGGTTAGTGGTGAAGTCGCTAATACTCTCTCAAAGTTGAGCATTCCCTTTTCTAACAATGCTGTTACGTGATTTTATGGCATGAAGTTTTCTCTGCTAGGTGGATAGGTACAAGAATTGAGCTTCCCAGCAAGTATGGGGAAAGATCTTCATGTGTTACGGTGAATTGCGGTTGGTTTTTGTGTCCCTTTTGGCAAGGAAGGCTCATGATCTCTCACCCTGAATACGCGGCCTGTATAATGCCAAAGTGTGGTAACCCCCTAGGCTGGAAAAGGAGCCCGAGAGAAGGGGAATGTGATCTCCTCAGTTACCTGAATGAACCAGATTGCTCTGACATTCTGCAGTTGACTGAATTTCTTTCTCTATGAGGTGTTTCTGAATGTAAGCATTCCTTTTTTGCATGTAAACTACATTTTAATTAGTGTGAACAAAATGGGGCCTTTTTTTATCTTTCCAAATGTTGTCATTTTTAATGAGAAAATTTTTATATAATTCAGATTTTATGTTATTGTAGAATAAAAACATTAACAAATGAGATGAAAATATGCAAAGGGTTGGTTTCCAGCTTTTGTACTATTTTAGGTTTTTTAGTGAAGTTTTAGGAAGTTTGTGCGCATTATATTTTATATCTTATAATAAAAAGTGAAGAAAATCCCATTTTTATCTTTCAAATACTATTCTGAGTTACAGGAAATAAGCTACAAATGCAATTGGGTGATCCTGGTGGCTAAAAGCTCCTATAAAGCTTTTGCTAATAGTGTTCATTAAAGAAGGAAGTAAGCCTACATATATCAAGGTACAAAACCAAATTGATTAATACAATCTAAGTAAAAAACTAATTCTAAAAACATGAAAGGTGGCTTCATTTCACATTCCTACCTGAGAAAATTTGAACTGCATGTCAAAGATGTAACTAGCGTAACATAGGTTTTCCCATCATAGTTGAAAACTGCCCAGGAGTCGATATTAGTGTCAGCTCTGGCCTCTCAGTGAATCCATTTTCTTGTCTTCTCTTTCTGCTGATTTTTCCTAATACGAAAGAGAAATCGGATGTTCTAAGATAATTTAAATCACAAACTTCTATGTGCGATTCAGTGTTTTGGGTGGATGCATATTCCCACTAGGGTAGCGCGAGGCAAAACATACATGGTAGTCCAATGCCATGTGCAATGGACTGTAAAAGGGACTGGCTAGAATAACACCTGGGCACTTGGAAAAGTTTGCGTTTTGTAAGGTACGTGGGATTTCAGTGTGGCTAGGAATTGCAATCATACCAGTGGCATAGCGGGCAGATCAGGAGGATGTAATGGGAACACATTTCCCTTTTATAGGTCCTTTGGTGCTGAAGTTTCGTAAAATCCTTTACAGAAAACTTGAAAGCCCTTTCTAAATGAAAGTGAGATTTGGGGTGAAACGCAAATAGTGAAGGTCAATAAGCACAGAATTTGCTTCTCCATTTTTAAGTTTCATTAGTTTTTGGAACATGAGAATTTGTTTCTGTGCCTAAAAGGCACGACCGCCCCCGGCCCCCGCTCCTTTTCTTTCTTTGTGCTAGGGAAAACCAACCCCAACTGAGAGGTGGTAACCAGGATAGCAAATTGTTAAATTATGCAATATGCTACGAAGGGTACCGAGATGTTATTAATATAAGGGCAGCCTAAGGACAACATGATGTCTAATCTGTATAAGAAGGTATCACCACCCATACAAGTACAATCACTTTAATAAATGCTTTAATTCCAGTAGGGAAGAGTTGTGGGTTTGTTTTTTTGTTTTCTGCTTTGATTCAGGCTTCTCTGTAAGTCCGTTAGCCCTCTGGTACAGAACGAAAATATGCTAAGGGCTGTGCCAACAAAACTGTAGTTGTTTCGGATCATATAATTCTTAATGCCAAAAAAGTTCTGCTGGAATATAATGCGTCCTGCACAGACTAAGATCTATACAGGATCCACAATGACAACATCAAGGTTTTGCACAACTGTAAGGGCCAAGTCATCTAGATTTGTGTAGATTAAGAATGTATGTCATCACAGAGCATGGCCAGCAATTAGCAGCATGACAGGGATGCAAGAGATGCTCGGGAACCACAGCTGGAGAATCTGTAAACACTGGAAATGATCCATTTCAACAAAAATATTTCTTTGAGCTGGAATTTCGTGGTACATACATAGATCACACAAAGTAGGTAGCCTAAGGTCAGGAGAAGGGCAAAGCCGTGACTACCTTTGTCTCTTCCTAACCCCTCATCTCCTGGCTGCCCTCCTCTGTCGTTTTGTCTGTTTCTAGAGAAAGTTTTTGGAAGACTTTTGTATTGTCTGAATGCATAATGTCAAAGTTTGATGAAAACTCAAAAACATTCATGTGTGGGAGAAGACCGCTGTCCCACTCACTTCTGTGTGTATCAGCCCATATTTGTGGTAATATTTTGGCAAAGTGCATACTCTTAAATGCATTCTCTCCTTTTATCCCCTGTATTACTTTCAAATTGTCATTCCAATCTTTTATCTTTTTAATTTACATCTGACTTTTTCTAGCCCTTTCCACCAGTCTTGTATTTCCTTGTTTGCTAATTTCTTTCCTTTTCTCGTTTTTGCCTTTTTTTTTTTTCTTTCGGGGAAAATCTGAAACATGGAGTTGTAATACGGACTATAAACCAGTCAATTATTCACCTTTATCTCCACTTAAAAATGTCATTGTCAGCAGTAATAGGAGGAGGGTAGCTTTTCTCAGGAATGCTGTATACAGGGATAGAAGATGGAGGTCACTCATACCAGGGAAGAGCAGCCTGTAGAAAGGGGCCTGAGAAGTGAAAATCCGTACCAGTAGTTATGTGCAATCGTTGTTGTATTTTATATTCAAAATGTCTTTTCCTTGCAAATATAATAACAGATGGTTTTAATTCTTTTTCAGCAACAAGAACAAGATCCAACTAACTTATACATTTCCAATTTGCCGCTTTCAATGGATGAGCAGGAGCTCGAGAACATGCTGAAACCGTTTGGGCAGGTTATCTCTACGAGGATACTGCGGGACTCCAGTGGGACAAGCCGTGGAGTTGGCTTTGCAAGGTACTTCAGTGGTGTTAGCCACGTTGGCAGCTTTTTTCCTTTTTGTAATTAAAAAGCCAGAAATAGGAGGAAAAGGCAGAAATTATTGAAAATGACCAAGCTTTTAAAGAAAAGGGAGATTTAGATGGAGATACCAGCAGGGTTTTGTTAGTTCTTCCTTTGGTAAAGCAAATATGGCTGCGTCTCATCTTGCTTAGATGGCTAAATCTGAATCTATTGCTCCTATTGGACAATTATCTAGAAAAAGAGTTCACTCTCCATCACTTCTTCCTCTTCTCTGTACTTCTCCTTTATCCCTCAACCAGTAAGCAGGAGTTATGCAGTGCTTCACAGAAACTTCTGTGACATTTCTGGCTTTCAAGGCTTTAATTTGAGACAGGAGACTATAAGGAAGAACTTCTCCTCCCCCATTTTTTTTTTCTTTCTTTTGCTTCATTAGTTGCTCTGAGAAACTCAGCTCATCATTGCCCTTTGAATGTCAGCCCTTTGAATTTTCTGGCTCATTAACATGTTGTCATCTGGGAAAGAAAATATTTTTATTCACTTACAGTAAATCTCACCTTAAAATATTTGACAGGTCAGTCAAATATCTCTCCCAAATCAACAAGAACAAATATTTTCCATAAGTTAATAGATACCTCCCAAATATTCTGTCCATGTGAGTTTACTTTTTCTCTAGTTAATTGTTAGTTGTTCTGGAGTCTCTTCATCAAAGCCTTTTCTGTCCCTTTCTAATATTTTTCTGTGTCTCATTTAAAATGAGTATGGCAGTCAAAATTTGGAGGCTTTGGAGGCAAAATTGGAGATTTCTGTCATCAAAAGTAGAGGCATGCTTTGAGCAAAGAATTGGGATTCTCAAAATATGTTGTAAAAAATCTGTCAACAGTCAAATTTCAGTAATTCAGATGTTCAGCCAGTATTACAATAGCTCTGTATTTGAACAAATAGCAGAACCTAAAATTAGTGCAGAGAAAAGAACTGAACAAATTATATCTCCTGATGAAGCCAAAATTTTTAGGGATTGGTTTCCCTGTGAGCTGGCTGTGGGTAGTTCACAGGACTGTGATTATTTTATTTTATTTTTTAAATCCCCTCCCCAATTTATTTGCTTGGCAGACTGTCCAGTTTCAAGAAGATAAAACAAAGGAATGAAATTAGAAACAATTAGAAACAAATGATATTCATTTATTTAAGAGTACAAAACCAGCAAGCTTGATTTCTACCAAAATTTCTTGCTGTCCCCTTTAAATAAATCAATAAGTATTTTTAATATTTTTGCAGTAAATTTAATTGGGCATTTTATTTCATTCATACACTTGTATTTTTTTTTCATATAAGCATATGCATAAATATTTGAGAGTAAACTCCATGCAGGTATACACAGGATGTGTGTAGTGTTTTTGGATGATGTAGGAAGCAATATACATCCAAAAGTAATATTTACTAATTTTGAACAATACTGATACATGCGTAAATGCAACTTTCACTTTTTGATGCTATGAAGGGCAGAATCCTGTAACACCCAAGCTAAAATTCCCTAGGCATTATAAATTTATTCAGTCTTTTCTCCCTAAACTTGCCTACCAACTCTACCTTGAATCAGTGGTATTTTAGGAGTGCTTTTATTCTAATATAGCCGGAAGAGTTTTAGAATTGTATGTGAAAGTCCTGAAGACTTGTGTGTATCCAAAATCTTTCTTGTGTTGAAGACACTAAAAGAGATTAGTTTTAAAGTATTTTCTCAACAGGTTCTGTATTATACATTATATGTTTTCTATATACATAAATGTGAAGTTATTTTTATATGCATGTTTTTTTGTTCACATACATACATTATACATAATTTATAGAATAAGCTGTTGTTGTCATATCTAATCAGAATTTCTCCCCTTCTGCAAGGTAGGTATTGGAACATTTTTGAATAAATATTAGTTAAAATTGTCCGAGAAACATGTAGACATTAAATAAAGATTTTAGTTTCTTGCCTTTGGGGGCATTTTATTAGGTTAACAAGGACTAATATATTTTTTCAAGTCCAGACTTGAGTCTGAAACTGAATTATATTGTTTGTTTCATGTGAGAAAAAAAAAAAAAAGATTTCTTTGATGCAGATCCAACAATCCAGAACTTCTGAAAATTCTCTAGAAGGTATTTTTGAAACCATGAAGAAAACTTCTTGTTAAGTCTGGCGTTTTGATGATTTTGCTTGTTGTCTATGACTGTTTCATCAGCCTGTGCAGAAAGGCTAGCAGAATTAAAAAGGTGCCAAGACTTAGTAATTTTTAGTACTGCTTCTTTGCTGCTGAGGCCATTGGCCTGATTTGTGGCTCTGAATTACAGAACTTAGTGAACAAACAAAAAAGAAAATCTCTCTTCAACGTTATCCAAATACCGTCTTGCAGACAACCGCTAAATATATTCTTCTTTTAAAATAGTTTTTGTTGTACTTGCACGTCTCGCTCATCCGTTGCAACTTAGTTCAAGCTGGCAGTCAGGACCGACACATCTGCATTGCAACGTAAGGATGTAGCTGCAACCTCCGGAGCCACTCCCAGGCTAGCACTAGCTCACCAGTAGTCCACCCAGTCTGTTAAGTCTAGTTTTGACAACGTAAGTGCACAAACCTGTTCAGGATGCTGGATAAATTCTCAGTAGCCGTCACAGCTATTCTGTTATTAGTTCCTGTTTGGAAAGTAACCTGGAGACAATTAAATGAGAGACAGGTACATCATTTAGTTGGGGTGATAGGCATAAGCTAGAAACTGCAAAGGCAGTTTGGGTCACGCGGTCAGGCATGTTTATATATGAGTTTATTACTCTTAAACTGTACAGACACTTCATAATCCTCTATCAAAAGTGGCATTGACATTTGTTACGTCGGTCGTGGACGCTAAGGATTCAGTTACGAATGATTGCGGATCAGTCCTTCTGCTCCCTTCAAGACAGCAGGGGCACTTTGTACTATAGCTGTCCAAGTTACGTTCTGTAAGTAAGGGTATTGTATTTGCAGTTTGGCACTGCTTTGGCCTCAGATGTTAACTGAGTTTAGTTTTACCTTTCTGAAGTGTGTGTTCTTGGAAAACATCCTCTCTATCGCTCACACTCGGGAAAGCAACCCGCAAAAGTGAAGCGAGAAGAAGCAAGAAATATGCTTTAAAAAACCACAAACATGGGAATCTGGATGAGTGTTTAATTTATGTAAATTATTCTTTATTTTCTTAGAATGGAGTCAACAGAAAAATGTGAAGCAGTGATTGCTCATTTTAATGGAAAATTCATAAAGACACCAGCAGGAGTTTCTGGTATGTTGCATATATTTCTAACAACATGTATGAATGGGTTACTGCTTACGTAGTGGAAGCCGATTGCTGTATCTGGCTTCTCATTCAGAGGCAGGCTTATTAAAATTAAACTGTGTCTTGTTGGATGACTGTAATACTTGCTCACTTGGAACACAGTATATCACTTTTCTACTGTCAGCCTTTTCTAGGAATCTAGTAGTGTTCTTTCCTAGCAGATAGACAAGCAGCTAAGATGCCTTAAGCCAGCTCTGCGCAAATTTACGTCCCACATAATCCCAGTTGAAGTCAGGAGACAAGTATGTTGTATGTGTGTCAGAACAGAATTTGGCTGATTGTCCGTGGACAATTTTTTTTGAGAGAGGCAAAAAATGGATTACTTTTGCCATCTGTTGATGATTTTTTTTTTTAAGTAATTTTCAAAAAAAGATTTCATTAGAAAAAAATAGATTCTGCAGCAGTGCCTTAATGCCAGGCACTTTCTTTCACCAGGGAGCTGTGAATCTCAAGTCAAAGTAGGCTTTGACGTTCTTCAGGAAGGTGGAAGGAGGTCGGTGAAGAATGCTACTTCAGGAAATACTGTGCAAGGCAAAATGCAGAGAAGCTGCATAGTGCAACTTCGTTGTCACGCCTAGTTCCTCAGCAGTTTGCCTGCTTTGTCAGCACTGTTCTGAGGGAGAAGATGTATATTCCATAAACATTTAAAAATGAGGAAAGGAAATTCAGAGCAGCAGAGCTAAATAGAAAGAAAAGAGGACAATAAAGGAGGAAAGAATACATGCCTGACATTCTAGGCAGCTTTCGCTAACCATTTTATTGAGAATCCCAAGTCGTAATTTTTATAAATTACGTTGTTGATGTGGTTGCTGAAGCCACCTTTTTCCCCGCTGTTGAAATGTTCTCCGCAGCCAGACCCTGACACTGAGGAGGAGGAAAGCAGCCCTCAGCAGGCAGACAAGAATGTGGCTTGTTTAGTAAAGCTACATACATCCCTCATCCCTGAAAGATTACACCAGTTTGAGGCAGTCTGTGCTGCGGTAGGGATGGAAAGCTGCTTCAGAGCACAGGAAACCACTCCCTTCACCAAAGCTAATCTAATGCAGGGGTTTGACTTCCCTGGCTTGGCTTTTGCAGACTCTTTGCATTGGGATTGATTGCCGAGATTATTTAGTTAAAGCTTTGTTATACGTAGAGGCTGTAACATTTATTTTTTCTATTTCATATATTTAGCAATCTGTGTTTTATGAGATGGAAAATCCCTTTAGGGGTGAGGAGATCATGGAATGATTTTCTCTGAGTGCTGGCTGTGCTCTGATCCACCCTCCGTGATTAGTTTTATAGAGCTGCTATGGCTTGGACATAATTAAGAGTAAAAAGGATGGAGAAACCAAGAGTTCAAATTAACATATAGGGTTTTCTATTCGATTATAGCCAGTAAAATAACTATAACAGAACCCCCTATTAGTGCTTTTTAGTTTGCTTGTTTTTATTTTCACTTGTGGTATTCTCTTCTCAGTGAATGAGCCGTCAAGCATGTTGTTGCTGATCATGCTCTGCCTCTGGTGGGCTGTTGCTGAAACCAGACTTGCACCTTTATATGATCAGGTTCAACCAGGTAGAAATAAAAAGCTGCTGAACAGAAGTGTAAGAACAATTTCTGCAGTGTGGAGGAAAAAATTTACCAGAAAAGTGTGATTAATTAGGGTCAGGAAATTTGCATGGAACTCGTGAATGTCAGAAAGTGGGAGCTCAAGAGAGGTCTCAAGATGTAATCCACCGCCCGGGCTGTAACTTCTAATGCTTACTTGGCAAAGTAGTCGTCTAGGCTCTCTGTCTAAAATGGGTAATGAAGCACACACCTCCAGAGACTGATGTATCTTTGCTGTCAGCTGTCCTTGCGGTTACAAAGAGTGTCTAGATGAGTCGCTCGGAAATAGATAACTCTGAATGTCTGAAAGTCAGTTAAGTGAGATGAGTCACACCCTCCATGATGCTGGAAAATGCGACAGATCAGTAGGTGCATAAGGGAGTTGTGAGAACCGTGTTTATTAAAGACCCTCAATCTTGTTGTATAAGGTACAGCGCCAACTCTACTTTTCCATGCTGGTGCTGTGAAGTTGTATTGCTCCTTGGAAAGGTTTTTATGGAGTTCAAATTCTTCCTAGAGTTCCTCACCACGTAGCAAGCACGTGTCTGATAATGCAGTCTTATTAGAGGATGCAGCTTATGCCTCAGAATACGCTGCAGCCTGCCAAAACGTGGGGCAGAGTCATGGGGCAACTGTGGTCTTGGACGATGTGCAGAGAAGAGTGGATGTAGTGGGAAAGCTCTTGGACAAACAAAGATTAGGAAAATGTTTTGAAATAGACTAGCATCCTTCAGGGTTATAGAGGAGCAAATTCAAATACATGCAAAATAAAATCGTAGAACTGGAACTATGTTTAAATTAAAACATTGTGTCCTAGAAACTTGGCTAAAATCAGCGAAGGGAGCTGGCTATAAAAACACTGTTATCAGGATGAGGAGGGTAGGAGAGATGGGCCTGTAATGAAATAGGTGTGGGAGGAAGAACATCTGTTCAACAAAAACATGCTTTCATAATGCAGCTTTGTTATTTTAACTAAGTTTGGGTTTACATGGAAGAATGGGTTAAACACAGTTATAGGAAGCATAGGTGAAACCTCCTCTGGAGCATGAGAAGACAGAACAGAAAACCCTCTGTGAGCCTGAGAGGGCCGAGGGTAGCACAGGGCAGTCGCAAAAGCCTTGAATTGAGTGAGTGACTGGGCATTGATGATGCGGAGCAAGCTGAACCCCAATGTAACAAGCTATTCAGGCTTTATTTCCCTGCTCCATATTAGCTTAGTGAAACATATTCAATATTTAGTGTGTCCTTGTTTGTCTTCAGTCAGGAAGAAGGAAGGTTAGCTCAGAGAGCAATTTCAACTGCACTGCAAGTTGGTATAATCCTGAAACTCCTAGGAGGGGTGTATTAGTTTCACCATTTGCTCTGAATGGGGTTTGTACTTTTCTGGTGTAAGTTATTGTAATAGTTTGTTCTGTTTTATGGACTATGACTTTCTGTCCGTTTCTCTCAGGACTTTTGATTTTTGTATTTCTTCTTTTCTCAACTGTGTGTTTATTGCATGATTGCTATAATCTTGACATAACTTTTGCAGCTGGTTCTACTTTTTTCTTTAAAGAATTATTGCTTTCAGTGAATAATGTGATATTTAAAGCTTTTCTATTCTCCTGTGAAACATGAATCTCATGACACGAGTTGGAGGAAGCAGAGACTGGACTAGTAGAAAGAGCCAGGACTCAGAAGATGAGCAGTGAGGACAGAGCAGGATACTCAGCCTCCCTCCCCTTGAGATGATACTTAATGTTCATTGTCTTTTTTTTTTTTTTTCTTGTGTGGGACCCACAACAATTGCAGAAATGATCTGCTGGGCAAAATCATGAAAGGCATCTCCTCCCTGTCACAGCAGTGTGTAGCCGCATGAGGATACGTGACAATAATTATATAAGTAATTACATAAAACAGTTGTGATTGTAGCCTATGTAAAGTATGTCTAAGCCTGACTGTATTTGCGTCTCTTACATTTAAAATGAAAAGTATAGAAGTTAAAAAGTTACACAAGTTTTATGCCTGTTGTATAGGCTTTATGGATTCGTTAATACTTCTTTCACTGAAAAATAACTTTGGTGATTTTTGTTTTAATGGGTGTAAGGTAGAGAGCATTTTTGCTGAACAGCCCATACTGTTTTTGCTTCAGGATGGTGGGTAATGGTGATGACTCAAAAATCATAAGTTATCCGTGACCCACTCTCCTCTTCCCACTTACAGTAAAGATAATGGTTTCTCAGGTTCTGTTTTAGGGAGAAAATTGAGGACAAGTGGGAGAGCCCTGCTCCTGCCTGTGCTCTTGACTGTAGACTAGGAAGAGGTCCACCGGGCGTGGTAGACGCTACTGTTTGAAATGGTTCTGATCTTGGACATCTTTCGAGTGCACGAGAGGAGTGAAAATGGAGCCTTGAAATAGTTATCTTGTGGCAGTCATTTTTTGAGCTTTTCCTATTTGCTTACCTTTACAAAGTATCCAGCACTGCAGACCTCTAGATGGTAAATTAAAGCCACTTGACCACAAACTTGCATTTCTTAGTTACCTTTCACAGATCCTTTAGAAATAATCCATGAACCGCAGTCTGAAAACTACTGCTGAAGGGTATCAAGAGGTCACAGTACTGATGTTACTCCTGATTGTCACACTGAAGGGAGAGGAACCAAGACTTTATCCATTAGATCAAAGATTAGAAGCTTTTACTGCTCTAATTCTCATAGTTTGTAATTGCTGCCTAGTTTTAACTAGTAATATTGGAATAGAAAAGAAAAAATACCACTTAAAACCACTCAAAATACACTCCTGTGTATTATTAAACCATGTATAAATTATTAAAGAAATGTAACTCTGAGCACTGCATTTAAGTGAAGATTAGAATGGTGAGGAGTATATATTTCATTTCATTTTATTAAACATATAAAGCTACTGATATTTGAGATCTTGGGTTGCACAACTTTTTTAATTCTCACAGCTTTTGGCAGAAGTTTCTAGTTGTACATTAAAGTGATGTTTTAATGCTAGAATTCATTAGTCCCATCTGCTTCGTCACTAGAAAATAAGCAATGAAAGTCACTAAAAGATGCAGTTTAACTGAAAACCAATTAAAATAATAGTATTTTAAAACTGTTTTGTTGTACTTTTTAGTATCCGAAAGCAGCATTTTTTGAAAAGCTGATAAAATTAGCCATGTAAAGTCAAGGATGTAAACACAAAGTCCAACATAAGAACATCAATTTTGTTCTTGCATTTATAGTATCACCTGGTACGCGTTTGGGTAGACACTGAACAAATGGAGAGTGAATGCTAATGTACACGTGTGCACATTATGTGTATGACAGGGAAGTATTTACTCTCTGGGCTAATATTGCATTCACGTCTGTCTTCTGTAAAAACATTAGCCCTAGAGGAGGGTGATTCAGGGCAGGAGGAGATGGTCAGCACTTTCCACAGCTAGGTTTTAAAGCACTGACCTGCTTTAAAGCAGAGGAAAGATCATGGTTACAGAACGCCTCCATAGCAGCAGCTCAGCAGACACCTACAAACCACTGAAAGTGCCTGTTGGCTTTCACTTAGTGTCGGTAGAGTGGGCATTTTAAATACGGTGTCTTAGCTGCAGAAGCATAAATCCACTCTAAGTCATAGCCTTTTACATCAGCTATCTCTCAGATGTGAATGCAACTCCGAATATTTAGACTATGCCTCTCTGTCTTGCACGTACAGACGAGTCACTGAATGATTAATGATCCCCTTCATCACTGGGCCTGAATGCTTCCCAACAATTAAACAATAAAAATGACTCTCCCTTCCTTCCTGGACCACAAAAAAAGATTGCTTGACTGGTCTGTAGGGCTTGTTGGAGTTTTTTATTTATATATATATATATCTATCTCTATTATATACATGTTTGTATGTGTGAGTATCTTACTTGTGAAAAATATGAGGAAAGGTAAACTGAAGAAATAAATTTCAGATTTAATTTTGAAGAGAATAGGGGCTATGTTCACTCTTCGGTGGAAAGGGGATCAATAGATCACACTTGGCTCCCGTGAAGGTTTATCTCCTTCTCGTGACCCTCCCTCTGATGACCGTCAGTCTTTGTGTTCTTTAAGCAATCAACACAGTAGTACCCAAGTCACATGTATGGAAAAGCAGCCAAAACTTGAAGTTAGGCTTTAAATTGCGGCAGTACCCACTCTAAGCATTCATATCTTGAACTGGAATCAAGAAAGGCAAACGTTATAGAGCCTTCTCGCAGCAGCTGGTGGTATTAAATACCAGCCTGCTTCATTTTTTTTAACATGAGTTGGAGCTTTCACCGCATTTGGCTTCATTTATGGACACAGAGAGGAGCAAGAGAAGCTAGATGGTCAGAAAAACAAGGCTTCCCATGACCAGATCTGTATTCAGTAAGATGGAGCACCAACTTTGGGCAAATCACAAATTAATGCCTTTTATTTTTTTTTCATTGCTGCCGGTTTTGGATATTACATATGCAAAATGCAATATGTGTGGATAACTCTTGTTCCATTTTTTCATCCTCTTTAAAATTGTCAGGAGAGTGTTTCCAATGCACTACAGAAGATACTTCATCATTTAAAATTTAGCTGTTTTCAGTTATCTACTGAAAAAAAATTATCATTCTTAAAGTAGATTTTAATGAACATTTTATTCAAACAGCTGAACAGTTTACTCTGACTTTTTAAAAAAAATTATCCTGAGACAGTGATGGTAAATGTAAGCACAAATAGCGTTTCAGAAAAGTTTTGTACAATTCACTATAGGGTTTTTTAATGAAAGCATAACGCAGCTTTAAATAAAGTATTTACTACCTGTGAGTGCTATAATACAGAATCACAGGGTATTTTCTGATGTCTTTATAAGCTGTTCTCATGCTAGTTTCTTTTGACTTGATCCAAAAATTTATAGTGTGTATTTTGGAAGACACACACGCTTCCCACAATACTAGATGGTTTGAAATAATTTATAAGTAGCCAGAGACACTCAAGTTGGGGAAGAGATTTTTTTTTTTTTTTTTTTTTTCATTTAAGGCAGTTAACTTCAGTATTTGGATGTCAGCTCTCCCTTTCTGATGGATTTTTTTTTTTTTTTTCCCCTCACTGTGTAAAATCAGAGTCAAAATAATTTTAGACCAGAATCTGACAGTTTTACCCATATTGAGTAACATCTTCTGAGATTAACTCCTCTTACTTCAACAGAACTGTGTGGGGATTAAAATGCTGTGTGATATGACCAAGATTTTTGGGATCTAGCTTTTACAAAGTAACATCAAATTATCCATCCAGCATATTGATACAGCACCTTTTAGATAATACATTTTAAATGAATTCAGTTGTCACGCTTAGTATTAAAGTCTGACTCTCTGATACTGAAGTTGTTTGACTGCTGAATAACGGTGCGCGGGTAGGAGAGGTACCCGTCTCTGACGGATGTGTGGTCGATGTTGGAGATGAGACAGGGAACCACATACCAGTTCTGTCTCACAGCCCATCCATCTTTTATAGAGCAGGCCGTCAAAAGATGTATCATGCAGGAAGTGGATATTTTCCCAGTAGAACCAGAGCGAGTGTTTTAGGTATGCCGTCCAAAGCCAGGGATGACTTGGCCATTACTGCTAGTTTTGTGCCAAAATTTTAAAAGTTACTCTTTGCCAGGTTATAAGTCTCTGAAGTTTTCAATACCAGACGTCTTTTATAAATGCAGAGAGGTTGAAGAGCACATCAGCACTGGCCATGGTTATACATAGAATAGATTTCGTTGCATGATACAGATACGCTAAAATTTTTATTTGGGTTAGTTTTTTGTGGGTGGCCCTCCCACCCTATGTGTTTACTCTGCATTTGGAAACTTGCATGTTTTCTGATCCAGCCATGTCTCAGGAAGGTGTTTCCAAACGAAGAATGGCTGGAGGAGTGTCATGGTAAAGCTTAGACAGCTCATGTGTCAGGAATTATTGGCAGAGAAGTGTTTGCATCCAAGTTATAACAGCACTTCCACCCTGTGATTAGGGAGGGTGGGGTGTGATGTAGCAGAGCTGTGCTTCAGCCAGAGGTACTCAGGAACTATTGCAGTTTAAGCTAGTAACAGGGAAATAATACCACACAAACTTTTCTTTTTCATTGCTTCAATTTTGACATTAAAAATTGAAGTTATGGTCAGGATTATGTTATGCAAAAAATAAAAAAACGTAGCGATACCATTTCATGGCAGTAGGCAAAAAACAAGCTAAAAGAAAAATCTTGAAGAATTTCTGGTTGCATTGTGTGCTCTTTATAGAGCAGAGATAAAAAGGGAATGGGCAGTTGTGGCATTTTTTCAGTGCAAGCTGGCAGGAGATAAAGGTGCCCACTCCACCCTGCCGGTTAGCGTCAGCGGAGATACTGTGCCAGCTCTTCTGGCAGCTCTGGATGAGCAGAGCAGTTGAAGTTTTAGGACATTACTGAAACCCCCAAGGGGTGGGGGGAATACATTAGAGGCCTTTGGCCAGATTTATTCTCCACCCTCCTTAGATGTACCTCCTGAGAGGCAAAACTCAGAATTCAGATGACAGTTCTCATTCATCCCCAGATCAACAGACACGTCCTCAGGATATAAAGACCGTGTTTCTTTCCAACAGGTTTTAGAGCGGTAGTTTAAAATCAAAGCTATAAGGCATTCCAAATGCTCTGTTTGTGTGTGGCAGCTATCTTTGTGCTATGCAGAACAGTCGTTGATGCTGTAGTATGAGTCCAAGTTATTTAACTGTCATATTGGGAAATATAACTAAAAACCATACCTCATTTGGAGCGCTGAACAGCCGTGTATGAACGCTACTTCAACTAATATTCCTTCTTTCTTAGTTCCTGCAGAACCCTTATTGTGCAAGTTTGCCGATGGAGGACAGAAAAAGAGACAGAATCAGAATAAATATATACAGAATGGAAGAGCATGGCACAGAGAAGGCGAGGTGAGACTTGTAAGTCCTCCCTTCAAGCTTTAGTGTGGGTGTACAATAATGAATACTTACGAAAATGATAGGCATTGAGACTTCTTGGCTTGGCTCTTTGGCATATTAAAAATGTGCAAGCAACTCTTACCTGACAGTTTGCAACTCTATAAAAAGTACTTAAACTGTATCTTTCTTAAGAGGAAAAAAGGCAAAATGTGAAACACCAAATCCAGCCTCATTAAAGTGAACAATAAAATCTCCTTCAACTTGGTCAGGAATGTCTGAGATATTTCTCATGTTAACCTGAAACATAACTTTATTTACATGTAGTAAATAATCCTTTGATTTATGCAGCATTGAAACGCACATCTCTTTCATAAGATTAAAATAGTAAACCAATGCTGTGCAGCATTAATTTTTTTTTAGTCACAGCTTTTTTAATCTTTAATGTTCAAGATAATAGTTTCATAGGCTTACTGTGGTTAGCAAGCCTAGACGCCTCGTTTATAGGAGACAAGAGAATTCAAATGTGTCTTCTGAAAAACAGCACTCCCCATTCATTCTTGTAGTTAATTTATTGTAGGCAACACCCTAACAGAATCGTCTGCATGCCCTGCCTCTCAAACACACGCGTGTTCTCTTAGCCAGGTACTTCATAGACTGCATTTTGTTCCTCATGCTGGGAACTTGGAAACTTGTATTCATAGCCTGTATCGCTGACTCTCTTCACTATATAGTTCTGTCAATTAACCTTTCCCTAACTTATAGCAATGAACTATTTCAATACAAAATTTCAGTTTAAAATAATACAAATAAAGAAAGAGTAAGAGGAATAATTTACAATAAGAATGAATTTTGTCAACTCTTTCTTTCCACTTTTTTTTTTTTTTGTAAGGCTGGAATGACACTCACGTATGATCCGACCACAGCTGCTTTACAAAATGGGTATGTTAAATAACACCACACTAGGAAAAAAAATGTTTGCATTGTGAAAGATGCACAGAACTGGCATTTAATAAATGTTTCTGCATTTTCTAGATTTTATCCGTCACCCTACAGTATTACAGCAAACAGAATGATCACTCAGACATCTATTACGCCATATATTGCTTCTCCTGTTTCCACATACCAGGTTTGTATTTAGAACTTAGTAGCCAAAATGGTTCATTGGAGCTTATATTTATTTATAAATTGCTACATCTGGTTTTCTGAATTCTCCAATAATCCTTCATTTTAATGAAGTGGCCTCTCCATGCTGTACAGCATGAAAATGAAGGCCTTAAAAGCTAAAAGGGTGTTTGAGGAAGCACAGCAATTTAATGAGATATGTGGTGTCTTACAAAACAAAGTCTCTAACTTATGCTGATGGCTAAGGTATTTGTAGCCACTTCTTCGTTTCATGTATGATTTTTCATTTTCTCTTGGTCAAGTTCTTTGATGTCAATGATGCATCTTTAAAATAATTATTCTTTATTTTAAACCTTCTTGATTTAGTTAAATTCTATTTCAAAGGTATTTCTCCATGCTTTTTTGAACTTTTCTCCAGGTTGCTTCAGTGCAAGAAACAAAACAACACAAACCCCCCAATAATAATGTGTTATGTAGCTGCACTAAGAAGGGTATGGAAACTTGTTTGACATTAGAGAAGGAAATTTGAAAAAGAATTCTGAGTTCAAATTACAGTGGCATTCAAATTCATTGTTTTCATATTAGGAGCAAAGCATTTAATAGCTTAGAACAGTGTTTCTAAACCAAAAGTTACTTTATTTTGAACAATGAATTAAAACATTAAGCATGCACATTTTTTGTTCTTAGAGCCCAGTCCAAAGCTTCCTGAAAAGGAGTTCTGATAGGTGTCATGTTAAGTCGCCCCTAAGGGATATTGACAATTCAATGTGCTGAGAAATTATATGGAACAGTTTTTGTACTTGGATGTAAATCTCTTCAGAATGCTCAATTTTGGGGCATTGTACATTTCAGTTTATAAGCAACTTGCATTTAATGCAACTAGTATGACAGTCTCAGATAAATGCTCAGTAGTTACTACTTGACACATGCCAATTATCCCAGTGTAGGCTAAATGATCAGCTGTTTTGGCTTTGTACTGTTTAACACATAGACGAAGTAAACATCAGTGATTCAGGTCAGAAATAACCAAAACTAATTACATTTGGAAAATTCTTACCTCTATATGTCAGGGGCAGGAGAAGCAGCTGTTTATGTTTTAGTGAGAGAGACGTGGTGAGTTTTCTAGCCTACTATGGGTGAAAATGAATATAGAAGGCTCTGTAGAAGGAATATAGAAGGCTAACAGAGGCACTGTGGGCCATTTGGTCATTATTCCCTTACATAAATTTCCACATACCCTCCCATTCCAGGTGAGAAGAATGAGAAAGAATTGTCTAATGTTAGTTTGGAGGTCTAATGCCGCCTTGCGCGAGC
Source organism: Rissa tridactyla (assembly GCF_028500815.1). NCBI lineage: Eukaryota > Metazoa > Chordata > Aves > Charadriiformes > Laridae > Rissa > Rissa tridactyla. The sequence continues at coordinate 18,872,699 of NC_071472.1, read as the reverse complement.
AAAGCGTTATGTAGGAGCTAAAACAGTGTACTGCTGGGTAAAGGGCAGCCGGATTAATTTTATGTTAATTTCTGAGGTCACTTATGCAACACAATGTTTGCTCGCAGCCGACAGTGCTGGTACTGCTTTTCTCAGTATATTGAATCACTCTCCTTTGTGCAGTAATATCTCAAAAACTACAGCAAGTTGTTACCCAGAAAAATATTCTAGTCAAATTAGCTGCTATTTGTTATTAAAATATAAATGATTTATCAATATAAGACTGCAAGATATTCAGAATCCAAGTAAAAGTTGGAAGTTGGCATGGAAACATACTTCGTAGGAATATAGTATCGCTTTTCTGGGCTTATTGAGATAGGCAGACTGTAATGGTGTATGTTTCCAAAAATGTTGTTACCAGTATTTCAATATACATGGCACGGAGCTTAAATTATTGTGGATGGAGTTATTAACATCATTATGCTTAAAGTGCTACCGTAATAGGAACTGAAAATTAAATTCAGCTGTTCTGTATTGGGGAGGAAGGAGGTTCTTGGCCAGAAGAGTTTCACAGTTTGAGCATTAGTCACATCTTCATTACTGATCACTTCTCACTGAAACCTGCAGCGTTCTGTCATCTACACAATGGGGTGTATCACGAGAGTATGATTTATTTATTTTTTCTTTGAGGCATGGTATAACCTGTTTCTAGATTTATTCGTATTAAAGGTAAACACGTTTATGGAGTTTTGGCTAGTGTTTGTTTCTGCAACTCGCGTATACCCAAATGACAGTACTAAGCCAGTTACTATCGTAGTACGAGTGGATTAGCCAAAGCTTTAGTCAGGCTGTACCAGTATTTTTGCCATTAAGCTTTTGCCTGAGGAAAGGGAGGGTTCAAGTGTTTTCCATTTTTTAACTCCTGTTCGCTCTTTTTCTGATTGAAAAAGAAAAAAAAAGTTTTTATTTGAAAGCCAATACCAAAAGGAGGGAAGAAATATTTCCATCTTGCAGAAAATACCTCACCTGGGTTTTTTTCAAGACTGTCTGTCTACCTGTCCTGTTCACAGGACTCTGGGAATGATGGTAGAGGTTTTTAAGGGGCTTTAAATGTCTGGCAGCAGCGGTGAGTCAGTACTCTGTGTGTGGTGCCGGTCAGAATCCTGCCTTATCCTACACACCTACAGGAGGCGGGGAGGAAATACTGCCATTCTTACCTTCGGTATTTCTTGCAGCACACTTCTTCAAAGAGCTGTCGCAACCAGCTCTTTTTAACTAGGATAAACATATAACCTATCAGTTTACCTTTTAGTCTTTTTAATTTACCTTGTCATGCAAAGTTAGGCATCCTGCCTCAATTTAAGTGTTTGGGTAGCTGGTGTTTTTGGAGAGAAAACATGCTAGTTGTCAGAGCAGGAATGCTCCTCAGAACCTTCTCCTCTTCCTCTGCTTTGGGAATGACGTACTGTAATGTCTTGGAGAAGAACAATTCCCCTAAATCTTCTCCTTGTTCCTGGAACAAGATTCTAGCAGAATTACTGGTTTCTTTTTCCATTGTGACAATACAATAATTTATTTTATTCCAATCTCACTAGAAGGCAAATGATGCCATACCTTCTGAGATCCCAATTACTTTTCCCCAAAGGAATTTCAAACACAGAAGATGCCTCCACACAGCAGGAATCTCTATTTAGAACCCTTTTGTTATACTTGATAAAATTTCTGAGACCTACACTAAAAACATAGTATACTGTTCTGAAAGGTGTATGTGGTATATTGTCTCCAAATCTTGTTTCTGATGTACAGATACAATAAATACACTTTTTGTAGAAATCAGTGTTGCTCTGCAGAGTGACTAATTGCATTAAAAACTGAATAAGTAAGGGAGGGGGCTTTTTAACATGATTTGTTAAATTAGAGAATCACAGAACGGCTCAGGTTGGAAGGGACCCTAAAGATCATCCAGTTCCAACCCCCCTGCCATGGGCAGGGACACCTCCCACTAGACCAGGCTGCTCAAAGCCCCATCCAGCCTGGCCTTGAACACTTCCAGGGATGGGGCAGCCACAACTTCTCTGGGCAACCTGTTCAGTGTCTCACCACCTTCACAGCAAAGAATTTCTTCCTGATGTCCAATCTAAATCTCCCCTCTTTCAGTTTGAAGCTGTTACCCCATGTCCTATCTTCCTGGTAGGGCCCCGTTAGGTACTGGAAGGCCGTTTACTATATCTCTGTTGGAGTATTCAGGAAAAGAATGACTGAAACAAAAAATAAAATACTGATATTTTCTTTTCTAGGTTCAGAGTCCTTCTTGGATGCAGCCTCAGCCATATATAATGCAGCACCCAGTAAGTTTTTCTCCTTCTCTGTTGCGTTGTTACTGATTGGATAAACACTTTACGTACTTAAAACAACAATAAATAGGTCAATTCCCACCCAGTTACTTCCAGAGTTTTGACAATTACATCATGATTAAATCATGGATCAAAATGAAAAGAGAAACTAAGATAGTAACCTGAATTGGGGCTTCATTTTATTAGGAAAAAAAGTTTCCTTCAGGGTATTGAGGTGATAAGGACAATTGGAGTTACCCAGTCAGCATCCTGAGGAAACTTTTTTTATTTTTTTAAATTTAAATGAAAAGCACTTTGCAAATACCAATGTTTTACATACTGTTCACCTAACAGGGGCTGGAATTGAAGATCCGAGGTTTTAGAATGGGTCTAGAATAGGTCAGACTGGATAATTTGTGAGAGACAGATGGAGGTAGTGATATAAGTGACATTATGGGCGCTCACTTGAGAAAACCTGCATAGCTTGTTCTGGCTTCACCGCTCATGAGTAATGATGGTCTCCCCACACTTTGGCTGTGGCATCTGTACCAGACACATTCTAATCTATGCTCTCCCATGATATTTTGCTTCTTATTTTGCTTCTTATCTATGTCATTTGCCAATTAAGTACCATTATATCTGAGATTTATTAGGTTTCTTGAGATGAGCATGACAAATAATAACAGGCGCTTTAATATATGCACTCCTGTAGTTAACAAACAAGTCTGTTTCCAGATATAGTACGGATATTGTCTTGACTTTAATTAACCTCTTCATGCAGATTATAGAATGTAAATCTTCTTGGCAGAACATTTTCTTCTTGCGCATGCAGAGAAGGTGATACTGAACCAGAACACCCTCTCACATGCTCAATTGTTGGTGTATTTGTGATTTTTGATGTTGAACACACACACACACACACACACACACACACACACACAACTAGTTTTAACTTTTCTCTCTACCTACACAGATTTTCATAAAAAAACATCTTGCACATTATGCTGTGAAAGACACAAGTTAATGCGTTACAATGCTGTGAGGTGTATTAGTTTCACAGGTATACAAGAAGAGATTTCACAGTTGAAAATAAAGATCTGGATTCCTGACTTAAGTTCAGTTTTGGCCTGTGTGAAGACTGGTGCCGTCTTGCTCATTTGCTTTGCAGAGGAGCCTGCAGTCTACAGACAGGAAATTCTTTTAGTGTTTGATGTGCCTGTGACTCATTTCATCTACGCTGATCACATGGTTGTTTTTCCAACTCTACCCTGTAGGGTTTTTTCTTTTCTTTTTTCTTTTTAAGGATTAGCTATTGATTCAAAATACTGGCTTTCAGTACAGTGCAATTATTTCTGTTAGTTTTGAGCCTCAGTCAATTTTAATCAACAATTCTGCAAGCATAAGTCATACAAAGTAATTGGAAATGTGTTTTTGTAGAACATGATTTGTAAAATGAAATTTGTTGATAGCCCTCCATTTCAGATAACTCTGAAAACCTTATGAGTGTGCCCTCCATATTTAGCAATCTCAGGTGTTTAAAAATCGTACATATACTTTTTATGAAGTTAACGAAGTAGTACAGGAGTGATAGAAAGGTTGTCACAGTAGCTAGTATTTAGACAAAGAATCGATCTTTTACACAGCATTGCTGACCTGCTCTTCTCAGGTTGTGTGTGCTAATGAGGCCAGCCATTAATTGGGGCAGCTTTGTATTGTGTGAGAACACTGCGTGTGACAGGTAGAATTCCCCTAACACAAGTGTTCCTCCAAAGCCTCCATTCCTAAAGATGAGACAACTGTTTCTTTGTAACGCCTGAAATTCCAAAGGAAGCTTAAGCTAAGTGAATCTATACCAGGTAACGTGTGCAAATTTGTGCTTTAAAGTTAGCATCTGGTTAAACTCATATTTTACGAAGTGTTTTCAGCAGGTGTCTCAAGTGCATTGTACGTCAGTTGTGTGTTAATAGAAAGTCAAGGCAGTTCTTACCCCATTACCAAACTGTGCAGAACACATCTGCTTGAGTACAATTTTTGGAATCCTCCAGACCTGTGTCCTGAGTCGGTGCCTGGGATTAGGGAGAGTCCTTGTGGTACATCCCCTCGAAAGGACAGCCTGTACTTAGACTCTCAAATCAAAAATGTGATTAAAATCTGAGTGTTGCCACAACCCCTTTCTTTCTTTCTGTTTTAATAGGGTGCTGTACTGACTCCCTCCATGGACCACACCATGTCACTACAGCCTGCATCGATGATAAGCCCTCTGACACAGCAGATGAGTCATCTTTCATTAGGCAGTACTGGAACAGTATGTAGCAATTTCATACCAAACAGAACTTACACAAGTAGAAAATACGCCGTATGCATGTGCAACTAACGTGTAGGAAAAAAGTAATCCTTTAAGTAGTCTTTCATCCAATAGAATATTAAGAACTGTCTTCATTTTTTAATCCTATTCAGCAGGTTTTTTTTCAGTCTATTAGCTGATGAAGGAATTGGAAATAAGTAAATAATATAGATCAAAGCAAATGCAAGGAATCCAGGAAGTAACTCCAGAGTTGTATTGAAAAAGAAAAAAATAGTTGGGTTTGCTCTTCAGGAGATCAGAGTTGCAGAAAGTAATACAAAGTGTGGAACAGAAACTAAAGCAGAAGAAGAGTTGCAGGCTAGCTTCTAAACTGAAAGACTCTTCTGAGCAGATAGAATTAAAAAAAAAAGAAAAGATTATGATTGGGATTAATAGAAATGTCCTTTACCTAGTCTTTGAAGTCTAAATTTGAGTTTTCTCAAAACAGGTATCTCACTTTTCTGAAAATCCTATTGATTTTATACAGAAAAGTCTTTCTCTCATATACATTGCTTTAGGGAAACAGTCAATAGCTATTAAATGATATCATGGTAGGTATTTTGAATACTCTTAAAATTACAGTGGGCTTTAGCTCAACTTAATGGACTCTCTGTCTTTCTAGTACATGCCAGCCACAACAGCTATGCAAGGAGCCTACATACCCCAATATACACATGTCCAGACAGCAGCCGTTCCTGTTGAGGTCAGTATATTTTATAAAAGACCAGAGATAAGAGACGTGAATATGATATTAGATTTTTTTTTTTTGCTAGGAAAACTGCTGTTTGAAGCCTAACATTGTAACTGTGTGTGTACTGTGAATACAATACATATTAAAAAGATAAAGTGTCATTATTCTCAACTAACGTAACTGGTATTATAACAAAGAATGACCTGTACTTGTAGCAGTACAGTACTTGGAGCAGCCATCTGTATGAGTGGAGCTCAGATGAACTTCTGTGTTTTGTAAAACATGACTTCCAATAGGAGCAAGCCAGGGAGTGTATTGTAGTTTTGATCTTTCATTTAGTTTTCCTGTGAGTAAACTTTTCTGCCAACAAACCATGATTGTAACTTTTTGCGAAGAATCTCAATTTTACCCTGACATCTCAGGGTACCATGCATATTCGCCTAATAGACCCCTCTGCAAGTCCAGTTGAAGAATGTAACTAAATGGTAGACAATAGTTTGTCTACTATTTTTGACTTACCTTACACCCTTTTATAGGTCAGTACGTTTTTAACAGAGGAGCTAGGTAAAGTATGCTGCAGCTCTTTTATTCAGAATGAGGGCTAGACAGTTTCTTCCAGAGTCTGTAAGAAAATACATGTCATTTCAAAGTCTGTTTGTCCAGAAACTCTAGAACTTCTTTGATTCAGTTTATGCATCTGCCCATGTGGGTGGGAGAAAGACTTTTGGTAATTAGCTGGTTGCGCTGTCTGCCAGAGCACTATCAGCTGAATGAATTCCCTGGTTTCTGGGGATCTGTGTGTGAAGTCACAACTACAGTTCTTTGTGTTGCCTCGTGCCAATCACACCACACCACTCAAAGCCATAGTGTTTGTACATGTGGTAAGCAGGTCTCATCCTTGCTGCTCCTCAAAAGGAGAGGGGCAGGATGCTCTTTGGCATTTGCAGGTAGAAAATATACTAGCAGTTATTTGCTCCGTTTCGATATTTATTTCTATAATTTCAAAGGGTTTTTTTAATTATCATCAAAACAGCTGAAGAAATACAAGGTTTGCATGATCATTTTATTTCTCTATTTGCTGAAATGTAAATCAATGCAAAGTTAACACCTCAGATTTGGAATACCTCACTTGAGCAATGTTAGTGAGACTTCAGATATGAAGACTGTTAATTGCAGATAATGCTGCCTGATTTTGTGTCTCATGTCCTGTCTTCTGCTTTATTTGCAGGAAGCCAGTGGTCAACAACAGGTTACAGTAGAGACGTCCAGTGACCATTCTCCATATACGTATCAGCAAAATAAGTAACTGTGAGGTAGGGGCTCATCCTGTCACATGAAAGATGTGAATTCAAAGATATTTTGTTACATAACTTACAGTACTCTGTATTGAAATATTTTTTTTAGATCATATAAATAATACTCATAATATCTGGGGACAGGCAGTGAAGTTAACTTGAACTTGGCTAGAGTTAGAAGCCAGGAAAGGAAGGACAGGTTCCAGAAGTGAGTTAGTGAATTATGAGTAATAGCATTTTAATCATTTCTCTATAGCATAACTGGATTATGTTGTATTTTAATTTGTTCATCTTGGCAGCATGCTGTATACAAGAATAACAATGAATTAGTGCAAAAATACTAGAATCACGATGCTAAAGGGAACTGTATTTATACATATATTATACACCAGTTCTGGTACCTGTGAGATTTGGAAGCAGTTTTGCGACTGACTTACAGACCACAGGCAGGAGGGTGGTCTGGTAGAGATCGTTGCTGACCCTTTCTCCTCAAGATTTCCCTGCTCATCCTTTATTCTAGGAAAAAGCGGTTTGGTCCAGAATTTTGTCAGTTAATTTTTAATCTATGTCCTAGCTTGTCTCTAATTCCGGAGTTGTTTTACTTTCCTGCTCCAGGTTTCCTCTGGTTTTGTTTGCGTGGCCATTCTTTACGAACCAATCATTAGCTTTACCCAAACTCCGCCCATGCAAAATTTTTGCTTTCTGTAGATTGCCATCCTGAAAACGTTGTATGCACTAACCATCCTCTTCTCCATCCTTCATGTTTTACAATTCTGGAATTTAGTTGATCCTTGACTCATCTTTTTCTGAGTGCTTTGTAAACCAGGCAACTTGACTACATAATTTTTTTTAAATCAAATTTTGTAAGACCTCATACTGGAAATTTCTGTTCAGCAGCCATAACTTGCTAGAGGCTGTCTTAGAAGGGTTTTTCTACAGCTCTCACGGCATTTATTAGAGTCTCAAAAATCATAATCAGTTATGTGTGAGGAACTTCTAATTGTGTTATATTCTCCCTAAAATGCGTAGACCTATCAGTAGCACATTCTACCGTTACCTTTGATTTTGCAGGTCAGCTGTGTTATTTGACAACACTGCTCTCATCCCCATTATTGGCAGAACAACTTCTTATATGTTCAAGAATGTAAAGATAGAAATAAACCAATGGGGAAACTTCGCACATTCAACAGATGGCACAGTCTGCATAGCGCAACATGTGACCTGTGTTTATTATTGTAGTCTGGCCGAATGCCGGCATCGAGAGCGAGCCCACATCCTTGATTTGCATCCAGGGCAGGCAGAAAGCAAAGCCACAGTCTCTTCTCTTTACCCATCTCCTAGTGTTAAAATCATGGCTCCTGCATGTTTGCTATGCCGAGGCTATTGGCTGGTGTTAACCACTTCTCAAGGAGTTACTTGTTTTGCCTTAAGTCTTCCCTGTGGGCATGTAAAACCTCCTTACCAAGAGACATGTGTGGTAGACAGCGAAGCGTAACCCTGCGCGCCATCTCCCCGTCCTGCCTCTCTCTCCCAGCCTGCCAGTATCTTTCCCACGGGCTGGGGCCAGGCAGGAGGAGCAGCCTTTAGTCTCCTGAAAGGATGAGATGTGTTGCTGTTTGAGACACGTTTTATAACGATGACTCTGTGCAGAATACCAAGCTCTGTGAGCAACTCTCTACGTTTGCTGTAAGCAAATCCTCCACCTATTTTATTCTTCAGAGAAGTACCATTACCTGCATTTATATGCAGTGGGAGCCAGGGAAATCTGTCAGCAATGGCTGTGGCAGGGGGCACGTGGGGAAGGTTAATATTACTCAGCTGATTTCAGCCTCCGAGTATGGCATTTGGTATTTCTGTCCCTGGAACATGCTGGTACTTGTCGTTTTTCAGACAGGTGAAGGGGAGGGGAGTAGTTGACAGTTATTTCTTGCCCTGAATACCCCACATACAGGGAAGACTGCGGTCTCCTAATTGTTGTGGCTTCATTACTATTGTCAGATTGCAACTTCTTTCTAAATGCACATCCAGCACTTTTGGGAATGTCCTATTAAAAGTCAGTATACGTATTGCCATAAATAAGGGGTGAATGACAACTAGCACATTTGCACAAGTGGATGCAGTCAATCAGAAATACACATCATCTTTCCTTTAATGGCTACATTTAATAACTTTATAGCTCCTTTTAAAAATGTTGCTACTATGTGAAAATAGTCAAAGACCCTTGAAAAAACCCTGTTATCATCATATACGTACCCATAAATGTACAAACTTTAAAATACCAGACTTTGCCCTGCCTAGAGAAATTAAAACATTGTCTAAACTTTTTCTCGTTAGCTGGGTAGTTTTTTAAGCCCATATGGCAATATAAGCCAATATAGTAAATTGAGCACTCTTCCTTCAAATTTGGTGAGCCCTGAATTGCTGTTAAGGATTAACCATTGTGGAGGCTCAGTAGCTCTCTCTGTGTTGGCTGTTGGAACTTGTACGTAGTCTCCCTGAGGCTGCACCAAAAGAAAGTTGTGTTCCTTTTCCAGAGATCAAAAGCCTTGGAGATGCCGCAGGAGTAGGCTCATACACGCAACCATTTTTGGTCAATTAAAAGGAAACAACAATAATAATAACAAATAAAAAACCCAACAACAGCAAAGAAGGAAATAGCTTGGAATGCAGTCTCGCCGTTCCCCAGTGGGAGCTCTGCATGCTGAGCAGGTATTAGAGATAGAGGGGGAAAATACAACACAGGCTGTATCCTGGCAGTGAGCCTTATCCTGGGAAGGGCCAAGCACCCTAAGTGCTGCCCGTGTTCCTTCTCAAGTTTGCACTCAGGTTCACTTAGCCGCCTCACAGCTGTCTGAAATAGGAAATGATTGAGTGTTGTGGCCAGTTATGTGAGAAAAAATCTCTGCAATTGTAACTCTGCTCTAGCTCTGACCTTTCTGTGTTACAGATGTCCAGTGTTGACCGGGCCTGGAGAAGGGTGCAAAGGCTGAAACAATCATGGATTTTACTGATCAATTGTGCTTTAGGAATTATTGACAGTTTTGCACAGGTTCTTGAAAATGTTATTTATAATGAAATCAACTAAAACTATTTTTGCTATAAGTTCTATAAGGTGCATAAGAAAAACCTTAAATTCATCTAGTAGCTGTTCCCATGAACAGGTTTATTTTAGTAAAAAAAAAAATTTTTATCAAGTGTTACGACGCAAAAAAAAATATTCAAATTTCTGGGTATGCACAGATGACCACGAAGACTTATTCACGTGCATGACAGAATTTGTGTTTTGGTTTATTTTTATTTTGTTTGTTTCTTTTTTTTTCTTTTTCCTTTTTTTTTTTTATTGTATGAAATGGGTTTTCTGAAGTTTAAAATAGTAAAACATCTAAGATGATGTTCTGTGCTTGCAGTGTGTGAGTGTTGCTTTAGTGCAGTGTTGCAGTTATAGTGTCTGGTCTTTTAGCTTTCTGTTTTTCTTTTAATGTAGTGTGAAGTGTCTTATCCTTTTCTATAAATTCCAATTTGCCTTAAATCTTTCAATGCTGTAGCTGTTTCAGTAAGTAGTCCAAACTAATGGTGTAGAATGCTTTGACCAAATGAGCTGGTCTATTATGCCTTGTAAAACAGCAGCATAGGGCTTTTAAAGGTAGTCAATAAAAATTGCTGAAAATTTGGCTTTTTTAATGTGTAGTAAGTGTTTTTAATGATTTTTCACATAATATGTAAGGTAGTGAAATGCAAGAGGGGAAAAAAATGTTTTGTGTGAAACACATTTTCTGACTGGGGAAATTTTAATAGGATAAATTGTTTGTAAGGCCATATGCCAATAGTTCCCTCTGGTAGTTTGAATGATTTAGGAACTCTGCTGTATGATGCAATGTAAAATCTTTTTTTGCCTTTTTTTCAGAAACTAACTTGATGTTCTAGTTTTAGCATAGGTAGAGTAGGGAGTTTTGGGGTGGGGATATCACCGAATGTTTTTGTCCTTCCTTTATACTAATGATAGTGCTTTAGGATGAGGATTGTGCTGAGACTTAGCAAACAGAAAAGTTGCTATTTTAGCAAAATGGCAAAAGCTAAAGGACTCGTTTTCAAACATACGCTGAGATTTAAGTAGAAGCATAATTGATTGGGTACTAGCTCTCTATAGTAGGTAAATAAAAATAAAAAGACTTGGCACTTTTAAAAGGTAACTTTACCAAAGAACAAAGAGCCAGTAACCAATAATTCTGATTTGTCTCAGCATTACGTCTTCTGTACTCTTTATTTTTGCCGGACCAGTTTGCGGTTAGGAGAATGTGCCTTTTTTGTACATTTGCATTTAGGTTTTATAATTTTAATTGATGTATGGACACAAAAGCATGAAGGAAGACTTGGATCCAAGCAGTGCCACACTTTACATCATCACTACAAGTGTTAAGTGTAAAGAAAACCGATTTTGAAACTATGAAATTCCTGATTCATAAATACACAGTTATTTGTACTTCACATATTAGATAATTCACTGCTACTAAAGCTCTTTATTACAATTGCATATGTTTTAAATCGAATGATAAATTAAGTTGTCTTCCAAAACTGTGTACTTCTCTGGTCAGCTGTATATGATCAGTTATCTACCTCAAAGTTTATTTCCTTTTGTATTGGGACAGGTTGCTGGCCCTCCCTGTTTCCGCAGACCAAATCATCCTAGCTCAGGAGCTAGGGCTAAGCAGTTGTTTCTTTCAAGTATTTTTTAGTTTTTAAATTTTGTGTGAGTATTGGAGTATAGATGTCGGTGACATTTCATAGTTTCAAAAGTAAATTGCTGCTCTGAGAAGTGTAGATTCTAGTGAAATACATAGTCATAAGAGATGTGTTTTTGTTTTTTCTTTTTTTTAAAAAGTTGTGGTATTATTGGTTCTATGCTCCCTGGAATATTACTGCTTTGTAAAAGTCCAGACTTCCTGCAGCACCTTGCCTGTATCTGGTAACTTTCCGAACCTGGATCTCTCACTACTTGATGTTTTTGCGTTAATTGAAACTGCAGTATGATAGCTGTGTTAGAGGGAGGGAAGAGCTGCTGCCGAAATGTCTGAACTAAGTGCCATACTCATTGTCTGGGTAAGATTTGGGAAATTTAACCTCTGTACATAAAGAAATAATCAGTTACTTAAACATCACATAGTAGACAGCCATTAAATTATAAAAAAATTAATTTATGAAGAAAGACCTTTTGTACAGATTGAAAAAAAAAGATTTTCATAGAGATATCTATATGATCAAGAGAGTTAATTTTTTATTTTTGTTTTACTAGTGCCACAAACTTGCCAGTGGTAACTTATTTGTCCGGTTCAAGATAACTCTGTAGTTTTGTTTCCTAGGACTTGTTAAATGCCAAAAGACATTTTTGAACTGTAAATTTGATTAGATTGTTAGCTTTTTTCTGTTTTATTTCTTTGAAAACTTTTGAATAAAAAAGATCCCAAAAAAATGAAAATGCGTTGTCTTCTTCCTTCAGCCCTTCCTTTACTGGGGGAAAACCCACACAGGTTATGATAAAACCTGTGCAAGTATTTTGAAGTGCTCGGAGTTGCTTTTTGCTTTAGAGTCTGGGTTTTTCCCTCCTCTAGCTTTCGTTAAAATCAAATTTTAAGTCGTTCAAACCACATTACAAAGTCACGTGTTCTTTCAGACAAAACAGGGAGAGACAGATGAGAAATATATGAAGCTATACCTGATTTGAATGCAAGAACTCCGTTGTTCTGCATGTCAGCCCGCACGGAGAGCTGTGTGTAACCATGCTGGTACGCTGTAGTTGTAAGTGCAAGCCAGTCTTCTAGAAGTAAGGGTGTGAAGACAGAGGGTCACTTTGGTTGTTCGGAGCATTGAATTTGCTGCCTAAAAGTCCTTTCGTCTTTCCCGCTGCAGTGGCATTGGCTGGCATGCCTGGCTCTGGAGAGCAGAGGTGATACTTCGCTGGAATTAAAACTTATCCCGAGCGTTTGCCTTCCACCTGCAATCTTTGAGCATTTTATTTCTTTAAAGATCATCTCGGATTTTATTATCCTTTTGGCAAGATCACCACTGCTGATGGTGTGTATCAGACAGGGGACTGCTCTGCCCAGAGTAAGGCTTGGAAAAGAAATAGAGTGAAATATCAACTAGTGTGTCTCCTTGGCCAAATGCTTTCCCAATCACACAGTCCTCCACGTAGCTTTGTGTCGATGCCTGTGGCAGGAGAGGGGCTCTGACTTGGTCTTGGGTGCCCGAGGGTGCGCGCAGTGGCAGGGAGCAGTGGCTCACTGGGTGATCCTGTGGGCGCCTGCTTTGGATGGGCAAAGGGAAGGCTCGCTCGGCGCAGGCTGTGCTGCCCTGGAGAGCCCTCTGCCCCGTGGGAGACCGTCCTTTACATTACACACCTGGTTTTGACATACGGCCAGGACTGGGCCAGGCCAGGCAGGTGCTGGCTGGGTGCCCTGGGGTCACCCTGCAGGCAATGCACAGCCCGAGCCTTCGGTCACACGGTGCTCACGCAAGATACTGAGAATAAACGTGTTTCCAGTGGAGGTAGCGAGATGTACTCACCTAGAGGTTGGGAAACGGGATTTACGTTAGTTTATGCAATACAGACATCCTCGGCAAGGATGGCTCGTTGTCAGTGAAGAGAAAAAAAAAACTCACACTGTGTGCTACTAAACACATTTAGATTCCTGTACCTGAAAAAAATACCTTTTAACCATTTTGTGGTAATTTAAATACTGTCCCAGTATGTTGGCTGTCTAAAATGCAGTGGGTGAGAAGATGAATACAGAAAACTTTTAAAGGGTTTTGTTACAGTATTCCTGTTCACCACCACACAGAATTAATCTCAGATTATTAAGCAGTCTTTCTGAATTATGTATGAATGCTACCTCACAAAAGCTATGTGCAATAGACTCAGAATAATGCAGGTTGGAAAGGCTTTTTGCTATCTATTTTCTTTTCTAATTAGCCCTATGATAAACTTAGGTCTGTTACTGTAACTCCAAATATATTTGATAAGAATGAATGCTTTCAGATTAGTACCTTTTCCCTGATATAATAAAGTTGTGTGTATCATTTCTATCAGGCAATCTGCAATAATGCAATATCTTTATGTAATATACTTTTATTATATATAATAAAACGCATATTTATTGCCAACTGGCTTGTTCTAACGTTGACTCCATCCTCTTTGCATTCAACCTGTTTTGAACCCTACTTGCAAACACGCTGCTAGTAAATTTTTCTTTACCTGTTAACAAATACTGATAAGCGTCATATTCATGTAGGATGATTTTTGTACTGATACAAACGTTTTGTGCAAGATCGTGTACAGACGCTATTATTTGTGGCTGTTAGTGATTAGAAAGTAGCCTTTGTTTAGGCGCTGAACAAAATCTGTTATCTTTCTCTATTTTATAAATGAACTACACTGGGCAGGTGCAAGACAAGTGCAAGCAACGCATTAGCAGGAGTGTAACAAAGTACTGTTGATCTGCTGAGCCCTGCTAATGACTGGTTGCTAGATTGGGCTAGAATATTTGTGGAGTAAGTCAGAGTGGTCTAAAGCACTTTCCTGGTACTCTTTGTCAGTTTTTCTCAGGAGAAAAAATTAATGAGAGGTGCTGTTTTGCTCTCCCCTTCTAGCTTTAATTTATGCCATGGTACCTCCACCATACCAGACAAATTTGATGATTGACTAAAACTGTGCCACCTCACTTTCTGCAGAAACATCATATGAGAAATGCATTTTATGTGCCAGAATATTTATATGAGTTTGTACTCCTACTCCTCCTGTGCACACTTCACTGTTCCTTTTGCTTTGATCAGCTGCTCCAAAATTATTTGCAAACTTTCACATGCGTTGGAATAAGATACTCGATCCTATCCTGTCCAGCAGTGTCTTAGTGAAAGCCAATGTGTTAGTTGGTGGCATTTAAGACATGTATGCTGTTACCTTCCAAACGCTTGCAACACTGACGTACTCTTTCAACTGCGAAAGATCATCTGTACCATTCCCTAGCCAACAAATTCTGGCATTGATTAACCCAAACAAATCTGAGGCTTTTGGCTTTCAGACTTGGTCCGTTAATTCTATCCAGAATAGGGGTTAGGATATACAAAACCTATTCTGTTTGGCAACTTCTCCTCCAGCTACTAAGAAAAGCCAAGCAGATGTCAGAACAGCAAAGATTTACAGTGCAGTGACCAGAGGGAGCGTGTAAAAGCTTGTGTGTGGAATGAGTCAGTCTTTCCTATTCAGGACAGCTCGAACTGCATCTACCATCTGAGAAACCTGTGCAGCTCATTTCTCTAGTAAAGGAGAAACCATATCACAGGAAAATACTCCTGGATTTTTTTTTTTTCCATGTCCAAGAAGGAAGGCCAGCTTGTCACCAAGCAAGCTTCAACTGCTTAAGTTACCTTGCCTTGTTCAACAGTACGCCCTCACTCGGTGCTTACCTCAGCGGGGTTCTGAATTCTGCTGGGTTGCATCGGGCTCCCTTCCGCTGAATGACGTGATGTCTTTCGACAGCTTCACTGGGATAGAAAGGGATATGTGGAGAACTTAAAGAGCGAAGGTATGTGGCACCCTAAAGACTTCCCACGTGCACACTACAGGCGTTCAGATCGACCTGCTCAGGCAGATTTCTGAGCAGCTTTATCGTTTTAGAGCCTGGCATGCCAGTGTTACCGAGGGAAAAACCACGTGGAAAATATTCCCGCATGTACACTCTGCTGGTCCTAAAGAAGTCTTCAGCAATGGGAATTTTCCCTGGTATTTTCACCACCTCAAATTAACACACAGGGCTCATGTTTTCAAGTATTATCTGTGAAGCGCTTAAGGGTAATGGAATAAAACAATGGTTTAAGAGAAGGCTAAGAGAAAACTTACTAGTAAATAGGATGTTTTGGTAAATAATTTTGGCTTTTTTGCAAGCACGAACAGAAAATTACTTTTCCTTTTGTGCTTTAGTCTTTCCCCAATGGGAAATACTTTTTTTCCACCAATGAGAAATACTGTGCTAACCTTTTTTGCGTTCCAGTGAATGTAAAAAAAAAAAAAAAAAAGAAAATGTATAAATGTATTTACAGGTATTTGTTACAACCTCGCTTTTGGGTCAGTTTGTTTGGGTATCTTTAGCCAGTCTCAAAGATAATCTGTAAGGAAAATATACATAACTAGGAGCATAAAGCAGTTATTTATTGACTAGTCCACAGAGAAAAAAAGTAAGATTTCACAAGCCATTAGGCTAGGGACGAGGATGCTCACCCAGCGAGGCAGCCGCGGTGGCTTTGCTGGCCAGGCAGGTGTCGGGCGGGAGGGGAAGGGGCCGTCCCTGCAGCTCCCCGGAGCAGACCCTCAGCGTTGCCGCGTTTCCATCCTCTGCCAAGCTCCGTCAGTGCCCCTGGCACCGATGGCTTGCCCCAGCAAACCGACCTGATGCCTCCTGACTATTTTATACCTTTCCGTGTAGCTGCTTTCCCTCCTGAATCCTTGAGCTACTGGCAATCCTGTCCCAACAGCTCTACCTCTGTCTGTAATTTTACCTTTCTTATCTCTCCACAGACTTTCTGATGGTTTTTTTTCAGCATTCTGAGGCCAGGTTGCGCAGCTGGGCCGGGTCAGAGCTGGGCCCTGGTGCACGGGCGGCTACAGCCCTGGGAGAGGGGAGGGAGGTGTATGGCTGGGGCTGCAGCGAGGGGTGACAAACTCCAGGTCTTCCTCCCAAGACACTTCCTTCCAGGTGTCAAGAAAACATCGTTCAAGGGCAGTTGGAGGAGTGGATATTCAGAGAGCTCCAAGTGTTGCTGTCTTTGCTAGAACAGAATGAAAGTTTGGTTTCAAAGAGCTTTAAGAGAGGTCAGTGTAGCTAGGTGGAATAAAATACTCCAGAAGTTACCAGCTGCGTCTGTCGTAAGTTCCTGACCTCCTTCAGCCTGGCTCTGCTCGCTTTCTGTAGTTCCAAGGGGTTCCAGCCGGCAGTAGTCAGAGGGTTCGTACGGGAGTGGGAGGGAGGCAGCTCATCAGCGAGTCGTGGGCTTCACACAGGAAAAAGCCTGTTGCCACTTGTGCAGTCCCGGTGCCATGAGCTCTTGAACCACAGAAGCTACTGAACAGAGACAGCATAGGGGTGTACGCTTGCGTACCAGGGTGGGAACCCTTGGGTTTTAAGTTGTTTCTTAGTGAACTATATTTGTATTTGAGTGGTCTAGCTCCATCTTCACTGTGGTGTCTCTAGAAACAGCAGGGCTTTACCCTCCGTTCTAGGATAAGTTTTGTACTGATGTGCTGAAAATCCAGATCTCAGTTATTAAAAATAAACAAAAAAAAGAATTAAGCAGTTCCAGGAATTCCTCTCCTGAAAATATTTTGCAGATGAAACTAGCCAGTCATCTCTCGGAAAACAATTCAGGCCAAACCATACCGTTGCGTGTATTACGGTAAGCGTATGCACAGCTCATCTATTCCAGATGCTGATCATCCGATCGGCCCTGCAGTGCGCGGTGCTGCCCCGTTTCAAGGCTGCAATTAATTTCCTAAGCAACGCTGTGCTCATTGGCAAACCCAACCGTTGGGTTCCGTCCTTTTTTAACGCGAGTCGCACAGGTGGGCGAGCGGAGCGGAGCCCTGGGCGCAGGGGGGGACTCTCTGCTGGCCCGGGCTCAGGCTCTCCCTCCTGCAGCCGCCTTTGGCTGCCAGCACAGCTGGGGGGACAGGCTGGGGAGACCCCCGCACCCCAACTGTCCCACTGCTGCTCTTCTTACCCCAGAGCTTAAATAACATCTTATCTTGCAGCCACCAGAGGGCATCTTCCTTAAAAGCTGAAATAATCGAAAAAGGTGAACTCCCATCCATAGTATGTTAATTATGGTGCATTTATAGCTACCTATTATTAAAAGCAAAACCTCATCCTGCCTTTGCGCAGTACAGTGCAAGTGCTCACATTTCTAATAATGTGGGTTTAATCATCATTAAGATGGCAACAGTGTTGTCTTCATCAGAGGAAAAAAAAAAGCCGTGATTTCCTTTTGGTTAATGAAATGTGTAAGGGTGCCTTCGCTGCGCAGCAGACAAGGGGAAAGAAAAAAAAAAAAAAGAAACTAATCAAAACCACATCACCAAAAACACAAATGCTCCAGGCAGGGTCAGGGAGAAACGACAAGAAGCTTGTATGTGACAGACGAACACAAGAGGAGCCAAACAGCAAGGGAATTCTGGAGAAGTCGAGCAGACTGCAAAGATTCAACCCAGACCAGACCGAGAAACCTTTTTCCCGTTAACTCAAAGCCAGTCTGCGTATGCTCTTGGGAGCACCCTTTTTATTATTATTATATCTTTGTAAGAGCAAAGACAATTAAAAATATACTCGTTCAAAACAACGCGAAAGAAATACCTTTTCAGGATGTAAACAAAGCTCTGAAAATAAATTGGTATCTTGGGGGCTAAGTGGAAAATCTCTACTGCAGAACAAAACTATGCAAAGTATTTGGGGTGATACAGAAAAGGCTGCTCATTTTTGCAAAGTTCATTCAAGAAGACCTTTCAGTGGTCATTAAAGATGGCTTCTAATGTATCTATCCAGATTACTAATACGGATGGGGAAGGCGGGAGGAGGGGACAACAGAAATAGTTATTTTTGCTGCCTTGTCTCTCTCTGTGGTGCCGCTTGAATCTCATGAATAAATTAACCATAACCCACAGAGGATGTTAGTGCTTCGAGTCTCAGAACCTTTTTGTAGCTCCCCTTTTTGTCAAGGGGATTTTTGGTTTTGGCTTGCACACGCGTTTCAGACGGTTGTGTTCACCTCTGGTTGCGCTGGACGCTCAGCCTTGTCGCGCACCGTGCGTGCCCCAGGCAGGGGCAGCCACTCTGACCTACACCATCCTGCTCTTAGATGTGGACTACAAGAAGCATTTGTTAATCTCTGATGGGGATTTTGTCACTCTTCAAAGTAATTAGATGAATCACTTCTGGACCAGGCCAAATTGCTGTATAATAAAAGATTGCTGCACAATAAAAGACCCAAAGAGCAACCAGAACAAATAGGGCAGTTCATAGACAGTCATGAATAAAATACTGTAAGTCTGGAAATATAAAGTATTTCTCTGTTTTGCATACGCCCTAGCCTTAGGCTAAACAGTACACAGGCACAGACTTGAATTTCTGGAAAAGGATCTGATCCGGGCTTGTGTTTGCAATTTTTTGAGGATCGCTTTTTGTATTGAATGAGGACCGCGGAGAAAAACACTCAAATCCAAAGTAATTTTTTTTTTTTTTTTCAAATTTCAGACCTGAAAGCTTTCCTTCTCTGTGATTTTTTTTTTTTCCTTTGCAGTCTCGAGTACTTGTGATTATCTTCTTTTGGCATCCACCTCGGTGTCAGCGTGACTATGTTTGTCACAGGTTTTATACGCTGCTGCAAGCAGGACTCAAATTAGGATTGGTGTGACCAAAGGACAATAGCTCTGCCAACAAGACAGACTTTTTTTGATCTAACTAGCAGATGCTCTGCTAGCGTCTCTCGCTTTTTTGCCTCTCTCTCGCCGAAAGGACCGAAACCAGGCTGTCAGTGCGATCCTGCTCAGGGGAACTACAACTGTTTGCACAAGATCTGAGGCTAGCCGAATACCTCCTTTAATAACTGCTTCCAACAGCTACTTGTGAAGGCTCCGGTGGTAAATTCCGTTCAATATATCACAGCTTTAAAAAGCAGAGATTTTTCCAGAAATGGCTACTCTTTTTATAGAGGCTATTTTGCACCCTAGTGGATTATTTTAGATAGTAACAAATTGTTCCTGCATATCCCTGGTCATCAATCACTTACAAGAATAATATTGCAGGGGGAGGAGGCTAGAAAGAGACCCTGCTGCGATTCAAACCTTGAATTCGTTTTTATTTCCCCTCCCCTGTTACTCGACAGTAGTTTTGGAAGACGAAGAAACTACCAGACATATTAAAGACCTGGCATAAAATATTGGACCAGCTTTTCAGGTGTCACTGAGGGGTGGCAGGTCTAGAGGTGTCTCTTCAGTCCAGACTTAAGAAGATCTTAACTAGCTTTAGTTTTTCAAGCAAGTCTGAAGGCTACGGGCTGCCAGTCATCCTGACAAGGTGATGACTAATGGGGACAATTAGCTCCCTCCCCTAACATGCTGTCTGTCGTGGCGATTTGAAAGGGAATAGGAACACTTTTCCCTAAGGAAACAGGTTGGCAAATGGGTTTGGGTCTGTTAAAGCTTTAGCATAGTTTCAATTTAACAAAATGTCAAAAAGTTGTTCCAATGAAGGGCAGGTTCAAGTCCGTATTGTCTGCTCTGTAAATTCCTCTTTAATTCATGTTCACATATTGAAAAATTCAGTCTATAGCCAACCTGTGATTCCACAGGAGTAAGCTGCGGAATTTCCATCCTTTCCAAAGGAAGAAAGATACCGTTATGTGTTGTCCACTTCATAAAGTAACAGCTTTTAACATTTTAAGTAGTTACTAGTCAAGCTGTGTAGGATGAGTTAAAAAGTAGCAGGCATCAGTAATGTAACTTGTTTCTATCTCTTTCAGAATGGTATTTCCAGTTTATAGACAAATTTGAGATGCATCTGACTGGTTATTATTCATTATCACCATTATCCAGCTGCTAATCGTGAAAGCTAATGCTTCGAGAAGCGTCCTGCATCTCTGACCTATTGATTTTAGCACCCGTAAAATCACAGAACTTTATTTTCAGACCCGCTGAGTGCCCAGAGCACAAAGGTCAGTTTGCGACGCATGTTCAGTGCTGAATTTTAAAAACCAAAGTGCCTTCAGTTGGGCAAGTTAAAATTTTTCCTTGGTTCACGCTTAGTGAGCGAGCTTTAGTAGAGCTGACTGCGTGGATCGCAGCAGAACTTGCCGAAAAGAAAGGAGAAAGGCAAAGCAGTTACCACCACTGAACTAGACTGACTCTTTAGAGGGACCAAGGAGCGATCAGACTATAACCTAAGAGCCGCTGGGAAACGCTACATGACTAACCTGTATTGTCATTGTGTGACTGGCAGGAGGAAGGAGGATGGAGCACAATTGTCAATTTATTGGAAGAACAATGTAGTCATTCAACAAGGCATTATTCTCCACTAACTTAAATGACAGTAGAGCAGCCCACTCTTGACTTAAGAAAACATGAGTCATTCAAATTCCATATTTAATAATGAAATTGTTCCACTGACTTATTTGTTGACATAAATTACGTATAGCTAATATGTTCCTGTTGCAGACCCTGAGGACTCTTTGTTTATGCTAAACGTGAATGTATTCTAGCACATGAATTACTATCCTCCTGCTTGCTTCTTGGGCGCCTCCAGAATAAGTAATACGTTGGCATAACTTTGCCATTTGTCAGCCAGCAGTCTGGTAGCACATTTGCTCGTCAATCTAATTTTAACCTTTTCTCATACGAGCACTTGGTATTTCATGTAAATCAACCAGACAGTCTGTCATTCAATAGGATACTATCTTCATAGTCTTCTAAACTATGTGCTCTATCGTATGTGCTCATTTTTAAGTAGCAGAGGAAAAGTAAAGCTAATATGTTACTTCTGGTTTCTTAATACCAGAATGCCAGGAATGTCTTTATTACCACAATAGAGACAAGTGACATGTCTCGCAGGGGTTTGGGACAACGGGCCTGGTAATGCATTCAGCACTTCCTGAATTGAAAGGTCTGTCCTGAATGGTGAGTAGTGCAACGGGTGCCTAAAGGCTTCATAGCACGTATTCCAGGTCTGTTCCTATTATCACTCTAATTGGCAGCTAAGAATACAAAAAATACACGCAAGCGATGAATTAAAAAATTATTTATAAATAATTACTCTGCGGTTACAACACGTTTCTTGATAAAATACTGATGCTGATTGCAAAAGAGAGCATAAATCATTCTGAACTATGGATAAGTTTGTGAATGCTCATTTCTTTTGATAATTTGTGTAAATAACATGGAAGGTTTACTGGCATGTCCTTTACTTCGTAAGGTTTTTCGGAAATTGGTTTGGCTATGAAAATAGTATGCTTGAAGTTTAGCTGTTTTGTCAGCATTGCTGTAACTATGCATCACTTTAATATATTTTATTTTTTAAAGATGAATGAAGGTCATAGTCCATTTATGCGGCCTAAAACCCATTCTGGCTTTTTCAGATATTTTACTCCATTAAGAATGTTTAAAAAAAGCAATTGTAAAGTTGCACTGAAAAGATCTGTGATGTCTGCTAAGAATTCAGTCCCTCACAACACCTGTAATCCTTCACTGCATGAACGAAGTGAATAGTTCACTCTTTTAATAGTTATGAAAAGTATAGTTTGACCGATCTAAATTTTCCTTATTAGTACTTTGAGACTATTAACGCTGCATTACATTTCACTCCATTCAGGCTTATGACTGATAAAATAAAGCTACATATATTTAATACTAGATCCTGTTCTGTATAGTGATTTTTGACGCTGTACTTGGTCTGGGGCAGAGCCCGCAGGGTGCCTGCCGTTCTCCCCGGCACAGAGCTTGCTAGTCCCCTTGCCAAAGAGCAGGAGCGAAGCTCGGTCACTCCTGTAGCATCGAGAAGCCCCTCCTCAGCCCATACTCTCTTGTGCTGCTGTTTACTTACAGACTCCATCACACTTGGAGTCTGTCGCCATTGCCATGCCCCCTTTGTAGCAACTTCTGTGCGTGGGACGCACGCCAAAAATTTACCTCTGTCGCCGCGGAATTAATTCACCTGTGTTGAGTTTCTGGGTATGAGTTGTATCTAATGATAGTTGTGCAATTTCAACGACAAAGTTCTGTTTCTGATTGAGGTAGTAGTGTAATAGAAGCATTAACACACAAACGGCTTCCACCACCACCTCCAGCGCCTTTTATATCTACAAATCAAGTATAGGCAATATCTGCCCATCATGATCTAAAGCAATACAAGAATTTAGTACTAGTTTGACCCAAGGTCTTAGCCACAGATTAAGTAAATATCTTCAAGAACACAGACCTGAGATTTCTAGTCGTAAGTTTTATCTTGAATAAATATACATCAGCAGAATTTGTCCCATAAAATATTCAGGTACTTCTATTACTTAATTTTGCATAGCAGAGTTATACATAGGA
This sequence comes from Rissa tridactyla, assembly GCF_028500815.1. Taxonomy (NCBI): domain Eukaryota; kingdom Metazoa; phylum Chordata; class Aves; order Charadriiformes; family Laridae; genus Rissa; species Rissa tridactyla. The sequence continues at coordinate 18,849,934 of NC_071472.1, read as the reverse complement.
GTTTGTTGGGCTTCTGTATCTAGACGTTTTATGCCAGGTTGTGCTCTCAGGGCTGTATCTAGGCAAACTGAATACGGCCAGTGAGGTGGACTGTCATAAACGGTGACAATGTTTAATCTCATTGAACTTGTCAAAAATAATTTTACAAGTAATTTATTCATTGCAATATTAGATCTGGTTTACTCCCGTTGTTCTTGCAGCTGCGAGCTTTACCTAGTTCAGGGGAACGTATATTGCCAATAAAAGTTTGCTCTAACGAAAAGCAGTGAATTTCAGGGGGTGGGAGGAGGCTGCATTATATCAGAGGAAAAGTATTTTCTGGCCTTACCTATTGTTTGTGCATTAGTGCACATGTAGTTGTGTTTAACAAACATCCTCTTTCCCTTCAAATTTTCCATGACTCTTGATCCTTATGGATTGCTGAAAAAACATAATCTATCAGCACAATCAGAAGTTACAGAATTATATATGAGATGAATCTAGCCTCAGATCTTTATTTAAGAAGGAAATTAATATTTTAATTCTATGCCTGTAAAAAGAAAAAAAAAAAGAAAAAAGGTGGTAAGACAACTTGGGTAATCTTTTTCCCTGGGGTACATATCAAAGGACAAACTGTCCTAGTTATCAGCAATATTTTTGTCCAGGAAACAAAGGCAAAATCCAACCATCTCTGTTGGAAGCACTCAGTCTTTCTCTTTTCATGGGAATTTTGTGTATCATTCCAAAAAAACCTTAAATGCATTTTCAGGTACTGCTAGTGAGACAGCTTTAAAAATTATTTTCCCCAGAGCCGTTAATCACACTAATTCTGTTAATGTCCGTTGCTTTCTTAATCTCGACTCAGTCCCACCTATTAGGTGGCGAGTCTGGATATCAAAGTCTAAATTCGGCTCACTTGATTGTCTGTGTAACGTTTCCTCCAAAAAGGGACAGCAGATGCCACCCGAGGGACAAGTAAAGCCCGCAGTTATCATTTGCAGCAACATCTGTATTAAATTGGTGCACAAAAGGTAACTGCCACAACAATGTACTGTCGACCTGAGTTGCACGTGTTCGGGCCCCGTATGAAAACTAATGAGAAATGTGGATATTCTGTCCTCCCCAGCATGTGTCCATGACCATCATGACATGACCGTGACCATCCTAGCTGGTCAGAGTTTGCATACCTGTCCTCCTTGAGCCTCCAGGTTAAAAAATAAAGTCAATGAATAATGCATGAAAAATGTAGCTAGAAACACTCTACTGAAAGGAGGATTTGGCAAGCTGCACTTAGGAAGAGACTACACTTATTTAAGTAAATAAAAATCCTGAAAACAAGCAAAGAAACCTCTCAGGTCTTATAAATTACCTGGTATCTACAGGTTTTTGGTCCAATACCTTTTGACAAATTAACAGTACTTTTATGCTAAAATTACCATAATGATATATTGTGTTTTTCCACTGTACTGACCATGGCCCAGAAGTGCAGTAGAGAAGTTTATTGCCGATTATTATTAGAAAGTAATTCTGTAGACATTTAAATTCCATTCTCAAGGGCACCTGATAGAATTCGCTAATGTGTCACAGTCCTAGCACCACATTGATGGTGAAAGCTGAGGAAAATGGTCTTTATGGTTTGTATTATATAAATACCTATAAATGCATATCAGCAGTGGTTGCATGGAGCTGGGCTGCTGGGTTTGTGGGAAGTCAGGGGACGTCTCTGCTCCTTCCGACAGGCTGGGTCTCACCCACCACCTGTGGGGCGGCTCAGTATCCCCTGGCCTTGCGTTCCCTGACTGCCGCCATCAGATCGTGCTTTCAGCACATTGTGGGCACGCTGCTTGGTGATCCCGTGCTCCGGACACGGCTCGCCAGAGCGATTTATGACTCACTGTATCTGACTAACTGCCCCTGACAGCCAGAAACGGGGGAGAGCAGGGAGGTGCCTCCCACCTCATGCGGCTCCTGGCTGGAGGAACATGGTGGGCTTTCCCGCTGTGTCCTTCCATGTTCTTCTATGTCCACATCCATGTTCCCCAGGCACTTCTGGCCTCCCAATCAACTGCCAATTTACAACTTTAGGCCCTAATTAGCTTCCATGGATATATCAATGAAAAGCCATGATGTGGGTTTACAGAGGGCAACGAGTGTTACTGTTCCTTCGGAGCAAAATTTGTCTTCTGCTAGTTTTTCCATCCAATTCTAAGGGACTTTTTGACAGTACAACCTACTACTACCCTGACCTTACTGCCTCCCCTATCAATTCCACTTTGGGTCCGTGCCCAGCTCTTCTGCTTGTTGTTTGTTTCCTTTCTCCCTCCCCCCTGAAGCACCGCCTTGGATGCTCTCAGAGGAAATTGCCTTCCACCACTGTCCTTTCACACCCCAGCACAGGCTGGAAGGAATGCAGAGCCATCTCAGGCCCAAGGCAACTTTCTGTCAAAAAGCAGACACAGGTGTGGGTGACACTGACATTTAAAGAAGTAACCTGCAGAGGTCACCACAGTGTACCTCCCTGAGGTCTGCTCACCAGGCATGGTCCTGTCTGAGCATGGCATTACAGCACAGCTGGTCCCATCTGAGGAGAGGGACACACCGAGTGGGGCAGAGCTTTGCAGGCGTTCCCTGCAGCACCCCACGTCACCCACCCTCTGAGGGGACCCTGCAGCTGCCGCGGGAGCAGTGCCACCAGCTTGCTGGTGGGAGCCACCTGCAGGCACAAGGTGAGTGAAGTTTGCTGAGGGTTCCCATTTCTTTGAAGGCATGGCGGGGGAGAGGACGATGCAGGGTGTTTATGCTGCAGCCCCACGTCCCACGCGCTTGCAGCACAGGGAGAATCGGCGTGGAGCCCCGTTGCCTCCCCACCTGTTTGCACCAGCCCGAAGGGCTGTGCCCCAGGGAGGGACAGGTGGACATGATGAGAGGAGGAGTGGATCTTCCTGCTTGGGTCTTGCAGGGATGGAGTGGCTGCTTTGTTTATTACTGTAGGCAGAGGGAAAGTGGCAGTACTGGTGGTGAGGGGTCCCCAGCTGGGACTGAGGCCCATGGGGTCTGCATTGGGCTCCTCTGTCCCTGTAGCAGGGCAGTCTGGCCATGGGGAAGTGGTCAGTGGGCTGCTGACCCTGCCGTGCCACCACAGGGTGCCCTGGGCACCATAAGTCCTAGCCCTGCTCCAAGTAATGTCCTTTCCCTGCCTCTTCTCCATTTTTTCCAATCCTTCGCTAATTGCTTCCCTAACCCTACATTAGACCCTCATCTCATCCCTGCCTGCTTTCTGTGTGCTTTCCCTTTCCTTACAGTGCTTCCCCCAGCTCTTCGTCTCTTGCCCAGGGAAATGATGTATACACTGGGATGCTTTTGTTCTTTATGCTCAACTTCCCACTTACTACCTTCAAAGAGACTGTTACAGCTGTTTGCTGATCTGATTTGCAACCCAGCTGGGACTGATGCTTCCTTGCTCATACCTGAAGGTAATTCTGCCTCCCTGCTATTTCTGGTTTGGGCTGGGGCTTGTCTGGGATTCATCTGTTGTTTATCCCAGACTAATTGTATTCTGCTACTCAGCTCAAAGGACCTAATCTTATGTCTAGTAAGATGAACCTGCAATGTAGTTCATGGGGAAGAAACACCTTCAGAAAATGTGTGTGACCTGGGCAAAAAGCAAGTGTGTGGGAGGTGGAAGCGCTGCATTGCAGAAAGAGAGCGGTTTAGGATTATAAGACATATAAAACTTCTAAAAAATATGAGTAGCTCCAGCATTACTCTTTTAAATAGTGGATTACTTACTCCAGCGACATGCATCCCTGTGCTAAGAGGGCTGTTATTTCTTCCCTCTGGAGTGAGAAAAGAAAGCGCTTGCTTAAATCACTAGTGACGTACAACACATGAATTTCAGTTCTTGATTTTATGAACAGCCTCTATCATCATGTCTCGTGTGGACTGCTCATTGTACTGTGGGTTTAGACACACTGTCACCATTCCTATAAATAGCCTGCTTGCTTATGAAGGACTAATAGTGTTTCCTCTGGGAAGAATAGGACTTTTGACTAATGGCATTTTAGTCCAGTTTTCTTTAAACTTCCCAGAGGAGATAGGCTTTGGGAAGTAGAAAACCTGCTAAAGAAAGACAATAATCAAAGTATTGATGTTGGAAACGCAGACACCTGGTGAGCCTGGAGAATTCGCAGAGAAAACTGAAGTTAGAAGGAGCAGGGCGGTGGTGTGCTTTTAAAAAAAGGAGGCTGGCAAGGAGCAAGGCAGCTGCCATGCGGAGAAAGAGAAGCCGCCCGTGATCCAGCAAAAAGCTGAGCTGCGGCGCAAGGACGGCTGCGATGCCAAGGAGTCTGCTCTGCACCCAAAAAATGCTCAAGTGTACTGGAGAACGGCAGGTAAGGCAACGTGTTTTTCTGTATGTTTGTGGAGCAAAGTAGGAAGTAATTGTGTGTAGAAAATCTTGTATTTATTTCAGCTATCGGCTGTTTAGCTGTTGGTATGATCTTTTAAGTGTGGAGAGCACCTGCAGGCACCACAGGCTGGTTTGGTAGGGATGGATGTTTTTAAGCTTGTGGAGGTAGCACAGATCCCTGCTTCTAAGGCTATAGGTTGTCTGGGCTGCCTGACAGCATTTCTGTGAGTAAATGTGCTGGAAACACCACAGAGAGCACGCGTCCTGCTGGCCACGGTGCGCGGGACGTCTTATTGTATGCACTGCGAGAGGTCAAACACGGCACAGCACTGAATGACAGCTAACGAGGTTTGGGTAGGTGTCTTCTCCTGACTGCTAAAAGTAACAAATGCCAAGATATTTGGGGTTTTTCCTTACAATTAGTAACCGATCTGGATCAAGCCCCACCTTCCACAGCCTGGGAAGTTCCCAGGAGCGCCTTGAATTGACAGCAGCGCCCTTTGTGCCAGCAGCGGTTCTGTACACAAGAAGATCGCTGTACCCAAAGGAAACGAATAGAGCGTTAAATTTAGGGATGTGCCTAACTGACTTCTTCTGAACGGCGCGGAAAGCACTGCACTTGCCAGTTATCTCTTCTGTGCATTTCCTCAGTTGTGGCTGGGGCCATCTGATGAGTGTTTCCCTTTCGCTCCCAGCGCGGCGCAGTCTGTCTGCTGTCAGCAGTTAATGAAGTCACTCGCAAGACGCCATCCCCTGGGGAAGAGCGCTGCTATGAATAGACCTGTTACTTGCGTCTCTGGTTGCAATGCTCTCAGCTCTTCTTGTGCTGTGCCACCATCTCTGGTGATTGTGCCATTTTTGAACAATGGTCTTTCACTGTAGAGCTACTGCTATTCAGGATGCCAAAAAAAAGGGGCCTCTTCTTTCCAGCAGAGCTGCAGAGCTCTGCAAGTGCTTCTGTGCTGTCCTCAGTGACAGACGCAGGTTCTGAGGTACCACAGGCTCACCAAAAATTTGCAGTAAGTGAATGAGTAATCTTATTGCAGCAAGTACTGTTAAAAATAGTCCGCAGTGAACGTCATCCTCAGATACTTCATCAACGCATATCCTACAATAAGAAGAAAAAAAAATAAAGCTCTTTTTCTGAGAAGAAAATATTTCCATACTACTGAATTAGAAAGGGAAACTGTTAATCTGATGGGGAGTATTAGAGAACATCACCTATTTGCCCAGCTGCGCTTGCAAGTCTAGATATGATTAAGCTTGTGTTTATAATGAGTTGTGTGTTAGTCTAGACAGAGGTGAGCTTAAAGGAAACAAAATTGGCAACAATAAAGAATGATGAATCATGATAACATATTGTCCAAAGTATGTAAGATCATGTAAATACTTATTACAATTTGTAGGGCATACGGTCCTCATTAGTGCCCGTGAACTCAAGAACTACTCAATGCAGTAAGTCACTTCAGCGACTGAGTTGTGTGGTTGAGATCCGACCCAAATTAATTTCACAGTTGAACACCTTTGTAACAAACCTTAACTAACAATATCAATAAATGGTCAAAAAGAGAAGAACTGAGTAAAGTAGCATTCAATTTGAATATTACCTGTTCTCTCTTTGGGACATGTGGTGGATAAAAGGTCATGGAGGCTTTTTTGCATACATGGTTTTCTTTTTTACCAGACTTGGTGATCTTAACAGGCTCCCCCCAAATCAAGTTGTCAAAATTTTAGTTGTCTGAAAGCTAAGGTGAGGTCTTCAGCAAAATACAAATGTAGATTTTTCTGCGTCGTGATCTAAACGTCTGAACCATTTCTGCATGAGCAGAGTTAAAGTTGCTGTCTCGTATGAACCTCCGTTCAGGTGCCTCATCCTCCTGCTTATATAAAACCAAAACAAAACATCCTTGTTACTCATACTTTTTGTATTAATTCTGGATAGCTGAGTAAGTCTGAGTGATTCATGACCTATGTTAAAATTTAACATCAGCCTTTAACGTATTCGGCCTGACACAGAGTGTGTCTTCTAATATTGATAAATCTCATCGACCTAGCAATCTGTGTCAGCTTGCTGAAGCATGGCATGAAAAGAAAATGATACAGTAGTCCTGATCTACTTCTCTGTCACAGCTCTAATTAAAACATTCACACTATCTGTTGAGAGTGAAGGGGCTTGGGGAAATTCATAAGATGCCTGTCCTGTCATTAGCAACCTTTCCTTTTGAAAGTTTAGGAAGACAGGAATATGCTTCTTAAATCAAACTTCTGTGACCTGGTCAGCATCTCAATGGTATCGAAAACTCTCATCTGACTTGTTTTCTGCTATCCTATATGTAAGAAAATACAAATTAATGCATCAGATTTCCCCTGCACACTCGCTCAGCACTTTCTTCCAGGAACAACCGAAGCAGCTGGGCCGAGTTGAGCAGAGCGGCAGAGCTGGAGCAGCCCCGCTCTTGCAGCGGTTCTCGCCCTTTTCTCGGGGGTACAGAGGTGAAAACCTGGGGCCAGGTTTCTCCTTTAGGGTTTGGTTCCCATGGCTGGCACCCAGGGAGCCTGAAGGCTGGGAGAAGGCAATACTTGGCCATCCGCAGGCCTGTCAGCGGGGAGGTAGAGCCTGACCAAAGGGAGGTGTCATTTAGCACTAGCTGCTCCTGAGATGAGGCCCTGCCAGACTACCCCTAGGGACCGCACTCGTGTGATAAAGTCTCCCGGCTGTGTCTGCAGAGGTGTCTTATGAAGGTCACATAGAGATAGTTTTTTTTCCTCCCTCAGCAGAACAGTCTAGAGGGTAGTACTGCAAATGCTGCCGTCTCTCTCCAGGGCAGAAAACCTAGTTGTAATGATGATCCTTATCACCAGAAGATGCTTCTGGCCTGCTTTGTTCCCGCGCTAGCAGCAGTTCCTCTCATCCACTGGCAATGGGTATTAAAACCACAGCCAGTACCTCAAATGGTTGTTTAAAATCAACTTCAGCAAGCTTTGCTCCCTCTCTGACCTTTTCCTGGCTTCCACACCTCCTGTGCTTGGCTGTCCTCCACCCAGGCTTTCAGGCGCGGATTTGGAAATCCCCTGTTCCCGACACTGGACTGTTATTTTTCTGGCAATATTTACCTGCTGTCCTTGTAGAATCAGATCAAGGGCTCTGGGATGCCTGTGCTGTTATTCAGAGTATTAATAGACACTACAAACAGAAAGAGATTGTCAGATTTATCCCACGAGAGCTGCACTAAGGAATTTCTTCAGCCAGGAAGGCTGCCCAGGTTGGAGGTTGTGATGCTCTGTCTGACCCTGAGCCTGGACCGGTTCTGGTTGCAAGAGAGGAGCAATTTGTTCCAAGAAACAATCTTCCTCAAGCATCGCTATAACAACAGAAGCAGCACAGTACCAGGATCATAAAGAAAACAATATACTATGAAGACTGTGAACTTAGAAGAACGTAAGCAAAAGGCCAAGTCTTGAAAGATTCATTAATATGTAAGTTCAGAAGCACAAGCTAAATCAAACTTATCATTGCTCAACACACAAGCATAGCAAATAAACCTAAGAGAGGGGTTTTTGAAGCAGCAGGGGAAGAAAAGAAAAATACTCCTATAAAAGTGGTAAGGGTGAATCAGATGGTAACACCTGAGAGCACAGATATCAGTTCAGGATGAAGGAAAAAAAGGCTGTATTAGTCCGGGTGAGCAAACTGATGATGAAAGAGACCTAGTAAAGATGAGCATCTTTATCAGTAATGTAACTGTGCAGGCATTGTGGGTAGCTTTGTGTGTCATCACAGTGTGAATAAATAACTGTGTTGGTTTTCTTTGCTTTTGTATATGTTTAAAACCATAAATATTGATCAACTTCCACAAAATGAGGCAGAAAATGCTGACATAATGAGAACATGATAAATACGTACTTTCCACAAGACATTATCAGCAAATTCAGTCTACTGAATTCAGTCACAGTAGGTGAGACACCTACTGTGTGTTAGCCCAAGCCCCGCGCTTGCTGATCCCTGGAGGTTTGCTTAAAGCCACTTTCACGGCTTGGGGGTGTCCCCGGGACAGCCGTAGCACCAGTGTTTGACCTGCTTGAATTCTCCCTTGATTTCTCCCGTGGCTTGCAGACATTGCAGAGCACAGCTGTCATTCTCTGATGTAAAAGGGCATTCAGATGCCTCTTCCAAATTAACATTAACACGTTAACGTCTTCACCCTTATATATATTTTTCACACAGTTTTTAAATTTTGTAGTGACCTTATGGTAGTTAGACGCTCGAACGTCTCTCCTGATTAGGAAGGGCAGGGTCTTGCCCTAATTGAGAGAGTCTCGTCCACCAGATCAGTATCTTACTGTAAATCAGAAGCAAGAATAATGTTGGAAAGAATCACATCATAACTGACTGAAATATAATAAAGAGCTGACGGCTATGACTCAATGTCTGCATTTCTTCCGTAACGCAACGCTGTATTGTAGACAGGCTTTGAATGGTTTTTTAACATAGTTTCAGGTAATGATTAACTCCCAATGACTAAAATATCTTCAGGAGAACTGGTGAGACATCTCACGTAGTTACTCAAGTTCAAAAGTATATTCAGGCTTTCACTTTATCTCTTTCATTCCAAACTACATTTATTTTGACTGAAGCTATTTTAAAACTGCCCCATAAATGTAAAGTCAGCAGTACTAGTGCAGCGTAGTTTCAAGTTAAAATGATTGTATTCCAGGCAGATGCACACACAGTATGTGTGTGTAGTTTTATTATTTATTCCATTTATAAAACAGAAGCCATTTTAACATCTGTGGCAATGCAGTCATCTCTGGGATGAAATATAGCTTTGTACCAGCTCACGTTGTAGGATAAAAGACTGAAGGAGGGAGCACAAACCAGGGGAAATCTGTGTGAGTAGGTTTGTCCTGAAGGAAAAGCTCCCGCTGCAATGTTTCATTCCTGAAGAGGGTGTGTTAAAGCATGCAAGACAATAAAGAGCAGCAGATGTCTTAAGAATTGATGTTATGAGGAGTGCTGTGAGGCGTTTAACTTTTGAGAAGAAAGAGGATTTTTTCACGCAAACTAGATGAATTCCATTGGAGCAAACGTGGTATTAATTTTCTGGAAACGAGATTGCTAGAGTTGATGTCAGTATAGTGTAATATGTTTGCATCATGTAGCATACTACAAAACAATACATTATAACAATATATATTTATGTATCGGTACAATCAGTAAAAGGATTGTAAGCTAGGATGGAGAGAAGGTTGGAGGTCACTTGTAAGTAACCTCCACACCTAGTTCTGAAAAGCAGAAAGTGGTGAATATATAGGGGAGAAAGAAAGATCAGATGGGAGCAAAATGGACAGGAAAAAATCCGTACTGACACGGGTGGGAATTGACATGGATGGCCTGGATGTCAGGAATAAAAGGGATGTAAACAATGTAATTAAAAAAAAAATGCACATTATCATAGAACACGAGCTGAGATGTTTGTGTACAAAAATCATGTGCAAACAGACGTAGACTAGAACTGCAGCACCCAGAATGACCCCAAACCCCCCAAGAATACCGCATATGGTGGATGGGTAATCTCTGACTCAAATGCACTTAAACCAATGTGTATACTGTTAAGAAAACTAGAAACAAAAACAGAGGTAGAGAGGCATCACTCAGTAATACAGAGGCAGAGAGAGGTGGCACGGGCAGAGTGGAATTTGTCAAAATAAAGGTCTTCTGAAGGATCGTTAAAGAACTGTTACACATATATCTAACACAGATGACTACAAGCATGAAAGAGAAACTTCCAAGCATTTTCTCATTGCAAGAGATTTTAACTGCTCAGAAATAGAGTATAAAGCAAATGTTGCTGATAACGGTAGAGCCAGTTATTCCAGGGTGTAATAGCTGGCAGATTTCATCACTAAGCAGTCACTGGACTACCATGATGCTATTCTAGGTGGTCTTTGTTAGGTAGTGATGACATAGAGCAGCTGGTTGTAGAAAATAACCTAGCTAAAGTTATCCTAACTTGATTAAATTGAAAATAAGTGAAAGAATAGACAAGAATAGGCCTGTTGGTTTCTCAAAATTTGTCTTTCTGAAGTGTTGTACTTAAAGAAACTAGTTAGCGATGTCAAGTGGATGAAGGTTCCAAATCAGAGTATTAGAATTTCTTTAATTTAAATCATATCTTTAAAATCTGCACTTTGCACTGTAAGTAGAGAGTGGAGGGTTTTAGCACCTTATTGAATGAATAAATCTTTCAAAAAGAAGTTTTTTGGAATGAACAAAGAGAGTGAAAGTCATAGGGGAATGAAATCCCACCACACGAGATGATCATCGAAAACAGCGTCTTGGGAACCAAGAAGCAGAGAGTGCAGTCAGATTTGTCAAGTTTATAGACTTACCATCGGTAAACAAAATTAGAAAGACCAAAAGTTTATTTTACCACACAAATAAAAGAGGGTCTGGCAAGGGTTAGACCTTAAAGATTGTGTAGATACTGTCCAAACCAAATAAATTATTTTTCTTCTTTTCTGTGACGGGGATGGTATAGATCATGGAGAAAAATAGAATCAGGATGGGAAGGATCTGTAGAAATAAAAGCTAACATTTACAAACTTGAAAAGTAAATCCAGAGTATAGTAGGCCCATAGTGGAATGATGTCTGTTATCCATCCTAAAATGCTGAAAGAACGAGCAAATTAAATTTCAAGTACAGGAGCAAGCGTCTCTTAAAAGAGCTGTCAAAACAAAGGAGAGAGAAGAGCAGAAGAAAAAGTGACCTCACTTCTACAGCTTCGTTAATCTGACCTTAGTAATATGGAAGTCTTTTACACATTTTTGCCTGAAAGAATAAATAAGGGTGTGGAGACAAAATAGAGAAAATAGAATGAAAGCAATAAATGTTTAATACAATGGATTTGGGCTGAGAAAATTTATGTATGATCCCATCTGCTCTGGAAAGGGAATTATTGGGCTACCTAAAGTTTGGGTAGAGTTTTTCAAGCATCATGGTTTCAGCTACTCTCTGAAGGTATTAATACTTTCATTGCTGCTAGAAGCGGCATGGTCAGATGAGAAAAATATCCATACAGTTCTATATGCATTCTGGGGGCACTTGAGAGCTGGAGGTGTGGGGTAGAATTTAACAGCCCAAGTGCGACATCATACATAAACTGTGGTGGGAACAATTTCTCTTATAAATCGTGGCTTATCAGTTGGGCAAGAGAAAGACCATAATATCTTGGTCAGTCGTAGGAGGATGCTGAGAGAGCTGGGATGGGGCCATGGGAAAGGCACAAATGGTCCGCCTTGAATATGATGCAGGAGACTTAAGGAAGGATACATAAGCAGAGACATGGTCGTGGGAGGCACTGTTCAAAGCTCTTCTGGAGTACTGTGAACAGGCTGTCACCCATAATTAGGAAGGAGCATTGAAAGAAGCGCAGAGAAGTAGCACTGGACAAAACAAAGAACGAGGGATGTACAATTGCTGTCTATAAATACTACATGAAGGGGAGGGGAAAGAAGGGCAGGGCAAATACTAGGAAAGGAAAGAAGTTATTTAAGTTACCAGACAATGTTGTCATTAAAACAAATGGATATAAATTGAAAGTTAGTTCATCCAGGCTGGAGCTGAGGCGGTTTTCAGCCATGCGAAGAGTGAAGTCTCGAACAGTCTTCTAGTAAGAGTGACAGGAACAAACCGCTGTAGGTGAGGCTATCACAGTAAAATGGAACTTATTTGCTTGCAAATTGGATAACACAGAACTCACCTAGTTCTTGCATATACTGTACAGGTGAGTAGAGCCACTTTCTGTTTGCCTCTCTGCCACGGAGTTAAACAGTCTGAGTAGTCTTATGATGGATTTTTCATAAGTTTATTAACACGGTTGTGTAATGTGAAAGGACACGTCTTCAGTACCTATGAGATCCTTTGCAGTGCTGTGCTTTGTACTACCGTGGCAATAGTATTTTTTGAAATTTCTGTTAATTTATCGGTTCAGATAGTAAGCATGACTCTATGGCCTCCTGTGACATATTAACATGCTACAAAATGTTAAGAATTAATTTTTTAAAATATTGGTTTAAAATTATGGTGATTCTGTGGGCTAAATGTCCAACCAAAGCACAGCAATCCGGTTGCAAACGTATAAAATAAGAAAAACAAGGTATCGGTGCATCAAATATTATTGATAGTATTTACCTGATCAATCATTTTGAACTCCTGGAAAACATAGTTAGGGTAAATCTGCCCTGCCATATGCTTTTGGTGTTACTCAGCCAAAATACTTGGAATGGATTTAGTTGATCTTATTTTTATTTAGAGATAGTTCTATTTACATGTTCTTAGTCTTGCATGGTTTTAGTTAGATATATAGTACGAACAGTTCTTAACAGTTCTTTAAGAAGAATTGTAGAAGTACTAAGTGTTCTATAGAAGGTTGTTTTTCCGATGTTTCTGTTTACGTGAGAGTGGATGCTGTTGGTTTGAATTTCCTTCCTATTTCCATATGAAAAACACATATAACAATAAGGCAAGATTTTAAAAATACAGTAACAATTTATACTGACAATGATATTGGAAACAATTTCTGACATTTCAGAATCATGTAACTGAGCTTATAACAAAGACACTAGAAGTGATGTTCTGTTTACTGTGGCAGATGAGACGGGAATTTGAAAAAAGCATGCTAACAAAAATTATAACTCCAATATAACAGAAACGACCAATTGTTTAACAAAGATATGAACATCTCCAAAGGTTCTTACATATGTAGCAAGGTAAAATATTGCCAAAAGGTAATAGCGCTGTTAGTATCTGAACACCTTTTTTCCTCGCAAGTTTGAAAGTAATCATTTCTCTTCTCCAGAGTAGCCATAAGATGGCAGCACTCTGCACAAAAGGCTCCTGAAGCCCTAAATCCTGTTCTTTCCCCAGAAAGAGCCTGCACCCACTGGCGGGAGCGAGTGGTCTGTAAATAGAAACCGTGCTGGCCAAGTTCAGAATAACTCCTGTAAAGCTTCAAAAACGTAGCTGGGCTCAGGCACTGCCTGAGCCCATTTTCCTCTGTTTTTAGCAACTGTTGAGCAAAACGTGCTTATCTGTTTTGGTTATTCTAGATTAACCTTATTGAAACCCTGTGTTGCAGCAAAGCACTGACCTGTAGGTTTAAGTGCAGAAAGATCAACTATAAGATAAATTTATTTTCTCTGTGTAAGACCAGAGTGGAATAACCCTTTACAAGCATTATAGATTAGATATCAGGAAGAAATTTTTCACTATGCGGGTAGTGAGACCCTGGAAGATGTTGCCCGGGGAAGTTGTGGCTGCCCCATCCCTGGAAGTGTCCAAGGCCAGGCTGGATGGGGCTTTGAGCAGCCTGGTCTAGTGGGAGGTGTCCCTGCCCATGGCAGGGGGTTGGAACGAGATGATCTTTAAGGTCCCTTCCAACCCGAACCGTTCTGTGATTCTATGATTTAATCCCAGCTCAGTAGTTCAGAATTCACATCTGGATAAATCAAGCCTGAATACATGGTATTTAGACAGCCCTACTGGCTTTTTCAAAAGCAAGTCCTCGCTCTGGGTTGTCTCCCAGCCCAGCCTGCCGCAGGACTGTGCTAAACCGTCATGTTTCTCTTGGGGCCGCTGCAACCCGCCTGTCTCAGGACTCCCTTTGGCCCTTCTGTAATGGGGACAGCAGGTCCAGTTTGCACTTCACGTTAATTGGAAGGGACTAAGTTACAGAAAGCTCTCCAGCTGAAGTGTGGGAGGTCTGAGGTGTTGTGGAGTCTGTGCTCCGTGCGGTTCCCACCACCAGCGTGTTCAGCCTTGCACCAGCCCTGAGCAGAGGTGCCTGCTCTGGTGCCCCAGCGCCAGGCTTTTACAGCAGAGGGAGAACAAAGTGTACCATGTAGCTGCAAAAAGCAAAAAAAACCTGAGGCCAGATTTGATAGGCTGTGTGGAAATCCCTGGCACGTTTTGAGTGCCGTGGGATGGCTGGCTGGCTGGCAGTCCCGCTCCAACGCCACATGATTTTTCCCACTGCTTCCACCTGAGCCCTTCTGCAGTTCAGAGGTTATTTCTCTTTGAGTGTGAGAGTGTATTCAAATCTGAAAAGCAAACAAATCTTTCAAGGTGTTCACCCATGTGAAGAAAACCGAGGACAAAGGTTTGCTCACGCCCTCGGCTGGAACCAGACAGGTCAGAGCTGCGGGCAAGGTAAATATGAGTTGAAAACACCCTGGATTGCCTGCCCGTTCATGGCACAGGTGGTGAGCAATTCCTCCTGCTTCCTCCTTTTCCTCTCTGTTTATTCAGAGGTGGGTTGTTGACTTCACTCTCTGCCCTCGTCTAACAGCAGCGCGCTGCTCCGTAAACGAGAGGAGACCAGAGCATGAATCATGGCCTGAGTGATGAATCCCCAACACCCTGCTTTGCTCGGAGCAGGAGGGGAAAAGTTCCTTTCCTCTGTGTGGCTCTTCGGCTCCCGCAACCCACTGGAAGGAGCTACAGACGCCCCTCATCTTCTAAAACTGCTCTCCATCGTGCGTAGCAAAAACACCTGGAGAGGAGAGTAAGAGAGGGCTTTGCCTTTCCACAAACCTGCCCGCTTGTCGAGTGGGCTCTGCTGGTTACCCCAAACAGCAACGTTTAGGTCCTAGGCCCCTAATGGGGCGTGATATTAGTACACCCCAAAACACGGGAGCTGGAGTGGAGCAGCTCAGTCACTGCACACTCAGATCTTCGCTCACTGCAGGTTCCATATCGTTTATACAGGACCCAAATGCCTGTAGCGGTTTCTTTGGATCGATGCCATTTACTATTGGAGCAATACCCATCTCTCACCATGCCGATAAACAAAGAAAGAGATAGCGAATAGTATCAAGTGGCATTTAAAATGTATAAATCCAGATGCATTTATTTGCTTTACACAGTGATTTGATAGATGACACTTTTGTTTATATCTATAAAAAATTTCAAGTAAAAAAAAAAAAGTAAAAATTACCAATTAGTTGCATTCACCATCATTGTGGTTTTCCCCATTAAATATAACTGTTCATTAGGGATTGTTGCTTCCTCTTTAAATGTTTTTGCCAGCACTCCTTAAAGTATTGCCAGCATCTAGGCTGCAGCAGAGGTAGAGACAGGACAGTCCTTCCAGTATTGTTGTAGTATTTGTGTGTGGTTTCTGTCTGTGCTGGACTGTCCTGTTTGCAGGACATTCACATCGCTATGTGGCTACTCAAATCATCTCTAGTTCCTTAGAGATGAATCTAAGTTTCACACTTACTTAGAAACTTTTTTTCAGGCTTTGTTGCTTAGCTAATTGCCAGGCACCCTCTGAAACATCCGTCATTGCCATTATGTGGAACTGGGTCTGCCAGGCTGCTGAGGGATATATTGTCAGGTAGACTTTTTCCAAAGAAAATGCCTTCCATTTCTGCTGGCCCAAGAGTCTAGAACACTTGACCGTGCAGCTACAGAATGTATGTCTTCTTTGGGAGGAAAGTATTTTAACCACTCATTCTGTAGACTTTTGCATGTTCTTCAGTTACTATCTTTCTGATTGAAAGGTAATAACTTGACCCAAACTTTTAAAATATACTTTGATTCCCCATTAGAGATCATCAGGAACTTTTCAGACAGATTTGATTTGGAAGCCAACCAGGCAGAGAATAAAGTCACCAGATATTTCGAATGCAAAGCAACCTGCCACTGACGTAAGGAGCGTAGCCCTTTGCCTCTTACAGATGCAGTGAGGAGGTGAGTGTCCCTGTATGTCCTGGAGAGAAGGGAGACCCCACCTCGCTGCTTCCAGTCCCACAAAACTCTCTGATGAAGGGCAAGAAGAGAGAAATGTTTTCTGAAGTGCAGTAGACACTTCTCCCTCCCTACCCTTGCAAATATTGTGAGAATGGTCTCAGCCTGTGGGACATCCAGACTTTAAATTGCTCTGTGTTTTTCCAGGCTTTCAGGGTGAGAGTGTGTATGAGAAGAGCATTGGGGATTAAGAGCTGGGTTGTGCGTGAGGCTGAGAGATCGTTTACAGGAATTTCTCCTCCATATGGATAGCTCTTCAGCTTCAAATTAAAAGAGATTTTCCTTGCTCTGATGAGCTTACTGATCTCTTATGTTGACTGATAAGCTTTCACCGGAGCTAGCATGCCTCCTCTTCCAGGTTTTGTCCAGCACAAAAGGAACTAATTGTTGTTTTCTCTTGGGCTGGTCTCCCTGTATGTGTAATTATGCTACATCAGTTCATACCCTATTTGCAGGAGAGGCTGGTGTTTTTTCAAAAATGAAGTAATATTTAGATTTGAATGAGCCAATGGTGAGGCATGGTCCTGTAGGCAAACACTTCCCATTCTGGAACCTTTACAGACCCATCACCAGGCTGACTTGTGGAATCAGCTCAGTGTGCTACAAAAGAGACACCATTGTTCTAGATAAAAAAAAAAACCCTGCTAATATTAATGAAACGCAACTTGAGACTAATGTTTTTTTAGTTTATTTCTTATTTCCTGTTCCCAACATTAAAAATTGATTGGATGAAAAGAATATCTTGCTGTGATCTCTTCACGTATTATAAGTGCCAGGTGTGGGGGGAAATACACTAGAGATTTTATCCTATACAAATTTTATTATATTTTAAAGAACCACAGGCTTGCATTAGTCATCATTGCCCATACTGAAAGATAAACAGCTATTTTCTGTTCTAATGTGTCATTATAAAACCGTAACACTGATTTAACTGAGACCAGAATTTGCTCCAAATGAATATGTCGTGGCTGATGAAAACAATAATAATTGTGTTCGTTCTGTAGTATAAACTACCTTTTTGTTATATCTCATTGAATTGATGCCTCTAATTTGCGTGAACGAAACAAGACTCTGTCTTAGAAACCTTATAAAGAGGGGAAACCTTGCTGTCAAACCAGGCAATGCCAGGACCTCAGAGGCTTGTACACATCCTTCCCACATCATGGTGGCTACTCTGGATTGCAATTCTGCTCTTCTAGCATGCGTGATAGTTCAAGCCAATAAAGCGTTAAATTAGTAGAAGAATTTCCTGGTCAACTTACCTTCAGATATTACACAAGATATTTGGTGACATTTCAAAACAAAAATCATCTGTCAGCTTCCTGCTTACATTTTCTTGCCTTGCCCAAGATCTACTCTTGGTACTTGCTGTCTCCTTCCTGGACCTCTCTGTGCCCTTATCCCTGAGTTTTTATTCCCACCTTCGCCCAGTCTTGTGAGCTTCTCATTGTGTGAGTTTTTAAAAATCAAAACTGACCTTGATTTTTCTCCCGTTTTTTTCCCCCAGTTGTTTGTTCTGCTACTTTCTTTTCCTTCTCTGCTCTCTCCAGTCAACGTGAGGAGGTCTGTTCTTAATAATTTGCAGAAACTTAGTTATTTTATCCAGGCAAGACCTATTCAGTGTTTGGCAGCTTTCCCATTCAGAGGCAGGCACTTAGCCTCCAGTCATGCTCTCCTTGCCAAGACCTATATAAAATATTACCACACAAGCAAGCGGGGAACTGATAATATCAAACAGAATTGGTAAATTTTATGTAGGCCGTATTATTTGTTCTCTCTACACGAAAAAGTTTGATATCTTGAATCTAAGAATATGTACTTGCTAATTGCCAGCTGTTCATCTGGCTGGTCCTTAATCCGTGACACTGCTGGTGTCCGGTGCCTTTTGGTGGCTGCAGGACTGCCACCAAGTCCTCTGAGCCCATGCTTTGAAGTGTTATTATATTACCAGGGGCTAGTAAGAGCTACAAAGTGACATTGAAAAGGAGAACACTGGGTTTTGGAGCTCTGCAAGGCTGTAGACATAGCAACAATACTAAAGGATGCGTACACAGATGTAAATTAAAACCAGGGAAATAAGATGTGTTGGATGGCACTACAGGAGGATTTTTTTCTGAGTAGGAGCTAACATTTTCAGTTGACTCCACTTCTTTTTGACCTTATGTAGTTACAGACGTTGGCCTCATAGAGCTGCATCTTCACCAGCTGAGGGAACGTGATCCAATCGATGCTTTTTTCATGCCACAGGAAATTGCTGTAGCTGAACAAGTGCCTTACAAAGGACACTCCAAGGTAGAGAAAGCAGTTGGAGGAGGCTTAGGAATGTTGTTGTGAATAGAAATGTTAAGATATGGTTCCACAACAGCCTAAGCTGGGCTAAATTCAGCCCAGTGTATGCCCATCCTTCCTGCTAACTCTGCTTGTCTTTCCTGCTCCCTCCCTTGACCCGGCACTCGCTCAGGACTGGGCAGCCACACGCTGGGACCCCCCCACAGCTGAAAAGTAGCTCCCCACCTTCCCCGTGGAAGGTGGTTGGATTATAATTGGCTCAGTTGGAATCAGCCCAGTATTTGTTTGGACGTGAGTACTGGTAGGAGCAAAGGGGTGGGAGCACAAGGAGAGGGCAAAGGTTGGCTTGACGTAACCCAGCTTGAGCTGCTGTGAAACTACCCAGAGACTGCGCAAATACTAGTAAAATCGGATGTGCCTGGGAATATTTCCAGCCACTAGAATGAGATTGTCTATACTATTAAACTGTTAAAATGCTCCTTGTCATGGATTTGACCTCTTCCAATTAACACTCTCTGCAAACAATTTCTGGGCACGATTTGGTTGCTAGAAGGGTCCCAATAGGCAGTTTGCAAGCATAAACTCAGGTATTTCTGTGCCAGTTGGCCTCAATACCCAGGAATGTTTCCAGGCGTGTTGAGTTTAACTAGTATAGACCCATCCCTGCCATCACATCCTGCCCCAAGATTGCAGCTACCACCAGTTTGAAAAGGGAGGTCTGATCCTGCCGGTTCTCTTGGTGAGAGCGACCTAGTCCCTATGAGCTAGCTTTGGTAGGATTTTTGACTGTAGGAAAAAAGAGGATGTGTGTTTTCAGGCTAGCAACACAACTGATGAAACTATAATTTTATGCTGCACTGTGTAGAGTCAGTTGCAAACCCTAATGATAAGAGGGGGCTTGTCCTGAACAAAGGATTTTCAAAACAGACAATAGCAGAGCACAAAGGATGGGAAGAGATGAAATCTACGAATAAGAAATTTTATTTCCTTTAATAAGGTTGTAAGAAATACATATTTTGCCTTCATTCCAGGTGCGGGGAGAAAAAAAAGAGATAGCAATAACTTGTTATATTGTTGTATCTGTGCTGTGGAATATTTGGCCGCTTATTACACAGAGTTAAAGCTGACACGATTTTTTTTTCAAGTCAGTTGCAGAACTGAGAATGCAATTATTCCTCCTTCTGCATATTAAAAAATCCACAACAGCATCATTTCTTTTTTAGTTTGCAATATTAACAAAATAAACATACTCTGTATCTTGAATTACTGAAGCCAGATCCTCAAATCTTGCAAGTGATTGCTTTTTGTTTTTGTTTCACAGTTGCCTTTAGACGTTTCCCTCCACATCAGGAAATCTGAAAAAATGGGATTTTTACATCTCTCCAGGTATGCTCACGTGGCAATCCTGTGACCTGTCAGCCTAATGCACTTCCTCAGGGAATGATTAAAGGCGTTATTCTAGAGCAGCCTTTTAAAAGTTGCTGTAGACACAAAAACCCGCTCTCTTGTCTGGGCTGCTCTAGGACCCAGAGCGACTGACAGAAATCCTCACCTGAATGAATTTTCCCCTTATACCTTATAAGGAGTCCAGGAAAACAAGGAAGTGATAACCATGTTCACGTTACTTTATGCACAGCTTGTCCTCTTTACCTGCCCAGGTAGCCCTTGTTTTCACTTTTATTCATGGTCTGTCCCGGTAGGGTTGAAGTCTCCTCGCAATCCGGTGTAGGTGACATCTGAAAACATACCCTCTGGGAATGTATGATTTTTACGACATTCTACCCTTACTCGGAAGATAATTAACACGCGGATATTTTTTTGTCACGCAGCCAGCACTGAAAACGAATGGGGATTGAATTGCTTTGCCTCTGTTTCCTATTTCTGCAGAGAAATAACTGTGTGCAAGGTAAGGCTCAGGGGTAGGGAGACCCATTTCAAAATCATCTTTGCATTGTTTCTCGCTTGAAGTTGATACGAAATAGCTTTCTGTCTTCAGTATTTCATCATTTCTTTCAGTTTAATGACTTTCTTTTTTTTTGACAGCCTGCTGTAGGGCTACCCTGCAAATTCATCTAAGATTTATGTGGCCATTACATAGCACAACATGTATGAAAGAGATGGGCGTTTGAGCAATTTTGGTTATACTAATCACTGTTTGATCCGCTGAGAAACTTTAATGCTATACCTGTGACTGAGTGTTTCACTGGCATTTGCACAATATATTAAAATCGTATCTACAGACCCGAGTGAAGCAATTTTAAGCGTATAGAGTGAACATAAATCTGTTCTTTCAATATCCCTGGCTACATTGGGAATTTCTTACCCGCACCATACCAGAAACACATGTAAGACTTTATCAGGTGCACTGGAGAAAACAAGTAACAAGTTCTCAGTGAATGCCATCCATAAAGAATGCAAAAGTAAGTATGTTAATTGCCAGCAATTGTGGCATTTTAATTTCTATTAGAAAGTTAACCTTCTACCAATAGAAATACCATTATGAAGGAATTTTATCAGTAATCCTAAATATGGATAAATGTGCACATTTTTCGCCTCCCACATTCTCTAAATGACAAGACTCTTCATACATAGAATGATTAAAACACATTATTAATAGTCTTTTATCTTCTTGGATTTAAATTTAGGGACCTGTACTCAGGAAAGCGCAGTGACTTGTGAAGATTGTTTGCTTTCCGGACCACACTGCGCTTGGTGTTTTCAAGAGGTAGAGTAAATGATACAAAAAAAATTTTCAAAGTTAGACTTAAGTGTTTATAGTAGCTCTGAGTGATGAAGTATTGACTTAATTGGGTCAGCCTGTGGTTTTGTAATGCACGCAACGCTTAGTGAAGCCTTCCTGGGGATCAAAAGTGGCATTTGATCTAGACTTTATGGTCTATTATTCATTGTTGGTTTGGGTTGGGTTTTTTTATAAACAACCTTCCTCATCTAAGGCAGAAATAACTGTGCTATTAGAGGGTCTCAGGTCATCAGCCTCAGGGCTGACTCACCCACGGCGCTGATGCTGAAGCACCAGACATCGTCAGGGACCAGACTGCATCTTAACGTACTATATGCCAAGCCAGACAGTGTAAGCAGAAGGTGCTGCCGTCAGTTTGCACATACAAATGATTAATCTGTGGTTGATTTTAACTATAATGATAGCATCAGTTTTATAATTAGTATGATCTAGGTGTAAGTGTTATGGCTGAAACATTTGGCTTAAAAAAAATAAATCTGGATTTGTTTCCTATATCTCTGCTGCAGAATTTCTGTGTAACCCCAGGCACGTCACTTAACATCTCTGCTTTTAAAACTTTCACCTGTAAATGATGCTGAGTAATATCTCCCTATTTCACAGTAAATATTCTAGCTCTCAGTTCATTAATGCTAGCAAGATATTCAGCTATCACAATTAAAAACTTGCCAGAAATAATAGAGAAATAAAATAAGTCTCTTTTGTAATAGTTTCTGATTTACACCTTTGCTGTTAAAAGTATTTCTTGCTTTTTTGAATAGCAAAATTGTACCTAGGATGGAACTAACATACTGCTTGATGTAGTAGCTGACAAAGACCAAACAGCACTTTTTTAAAAAATAACAAAGCAGTTTGCAAAAATTGTAACCATGGGAAAGAACCTCACCCACGTTAGTGTGTTTGCAGTAGTTTTTATGGTTGTACTTAACAACCAAAACAGGATTTTCTTGAAATGAAATGTGGTCACGTAATTTTGACTACTGCCATGTATTTTCAGAAAACAAAAATGAAACACAATTTATTGATTTTTTTTTTTTTAAGAAAAAACACCTGTGGAACTATTGAAAACTTCATAGCAGTAAATGATTTTTTTCTTTGTTCATAAGCTCATTGACTTGTTTGCCAGAGAACAACACATCAGGAGTGCAAAAGAAGCAGGAGCTTTAGCGACAGGGTAAACACAAATGCCTCCAAAGGAACCACTGTTTTCTGTAGGACAAAAACACACCTTGCAGTTGTATTTGAAATATGAGTTTGCCTCCACACACGTTTTGAAAAGCCAGCAACTCAAAGTGTGTAACTAAGGGAGGTGATATGGATCTCCCTGTGAAAGTTTTATAATGGTACATGATTTTTACGTGCACTGTATTCAAGAAGCAGTCGCTGAGAGTTTTGCCTGAGCAAGGACATCAGATTCGGTCTGACGAATAACAAACCACTGTTCCCATCAGGGGTCTCTGCATTGCTTCCACCAAAAGATATAAGATCCCTGGTAATTTTCAGGCATGAAGGGTGATATTTTGGTGGAAAGAAGGGTCCCAGTTATGGTTTTAATGGGTTTAAAGTAACTTTGTTTTGCTTTGGATGGAAACTTTTTCCGTGACTGAATTTGGAGAATATTTGTGGCTTAATGGCCGAGCCCCAGGTTGTTTACCCAAACCCAGGAGAAAAGAGCAGCCCCATGGTATGGGCCCATGACCATCAGCCAGGAATTGAATGTTTCGGTGCTGATTCTGCTGGGAATTACCCAAGTTTTTGTCAAAAGTTTTGCAGGCCAGAGCAGTTTCCAGTTCAGGAGGCAGCTGACTGATTTTGAGGGTCTAAACTCTAGTCATAGCTCGAGGAAATAGCAATAAGGCACGGAAGCCTCTTTGTAAAACTAACCATTAACTTCACCCCTATGCGGGGGTAGTACCTGCCCTGCAGCAGTGTTGTGGCAAGGAATACGTATCAAGTGCTTTGAAATGAGTAAAAAAGACAGACTGCGGGCTGTCCAACTGCTATTGATAGGCCTGTGATTTTCTCCGGATGGGAGAAGGTCAAGTAGGATGCTGGGCCAAACGTAACCAGATAGAGGTGGGCATGGCGGGAGCCCCGCCAGCGCTGGGGAGCGAGGGAGGGAGGCTCTGGTGCTTCTTGGGCACCAGGCAGAGTAACAAGGACTTGCTCCCTGCTTCAGTGAACATGTTAAATGAGCGTTGAGGAGAAAGAGTAGGTGAGAAAAAAACCACTGGGTACTCCACCGTCAGTTTGTCACAAAATTTGTAGGAGTTTATTATCTGTGAGCCCCCTTCTCTTTTAAATGGTGTTCCATCAGCAGTTCAAAATTGTTTAGGAAAGACTGGTGAATTCGTGGTGTAATCCTGTAATAGAAAAACCAGGGGCTTGTAGGGGCTTTGTGTTATCATTCCTGGTACTGTGAGAAGCCAAATGCAGTGAGTGGCACAATTCCCGTTCCCCAACAATAGAGCGGTTTCTCCCAGGATACCAAATCGGTGTAAGTTACATTAATTATACACCTGTGTGACATGATCCATGAAGGGCAAATTTAGATTTCCGTGCCACCTAGGTCTCTTTCTACACTAGTTTGCACTAACTTGCACCTTTGCTTCTGTTCCCTGCATTGGATTGACCTTTCGTCAGGCAGGTGCTGGTGGCTGGTCAGTAAATACATTTAACTCAACCATCCCTTCTCCTGTTTGCTTTAGAATTACACGGACTCGGCTGGAATTCATGGGAGGTGTGATACCCCCGAAAACCTTTTGTCAAAAGGATGCCAGTTGAATTCGATTGAATTTCCCATTTCAGAAGTAGAAATTCACAGAAACAAGCCCCTAACTCTAACGACCCAGAAGAACAATTCCGATGTCACACAGATTTCTCCTCAAAAATTAACTCTCAGGCTACGACCAGGTAAGTCACTCAGATCATAGATGGGGGATATTTTTTTTCAGTCAATGTGATATATTGAAGCTTCTCAGACTGAATGGTCTATAAAAAAATCTTGATAGGATAAAGATAAAAAAACCCGCGTGTTGAGTCCAAAAACGTCTGTTTACTCATCAGCTAGGTTGGACTGACTTCAAAATACTTTCAGAAGTGCTCGGTACATCAAAAAAGTACGGATATATTTTTTTAGTAGTTCTATTCTCTTGCCATTGAGGTGGCAATGAGAGAGTGGACCCCCCCGACGCCTCTCCAGCCCTGCTCCTGTGCCTCGCCCCCGCAGGCCTGGCAAACAGCGTATCTCAGAGGCAGCATAAAATCTGGCTTTGAGGATTTACAAGGTACCAGTGACATTTATGGAAACACTCCAGACCTACTTTGGGGTCCTTGAGATGTGAATTTTTCCTGGGGAGAAATTGGAATAAAGAAACATAAGAGACACCCAATTAGGTCATATCATAGTGGTGGAACTGAGATTAAAACCTGTGTGTACACCCGGGTTTGCTTCAAATTTCTAATGCAGGTGGTATGTTATCTTTAGTTTTAATTAGCTTCTTGCCTAAATTTTCTAAAGCTGCATAGCGCCAAAGTCATGTTCTCGTATTTTTACATTACAGCAACCAGTCGTAAATCTATGGTTATGGCTTTACTGAAGAACAGTTTAGAAAAATGACAGGAACTACTTTTAATTTTTCAAACCTCCTGTTTGAGATTTTAGTTAACAGAGAATTTTTTTTTTTTTAATTCTACTGATGATTTGAAATATTACGTAATTTTCACCATATATAATTTTATGAACATCTTGGTGTTGCTCATAACTTCTATTTAGAAGTGCTGATATGTATCCTGTTTTCCCACAACCTTCATAGGACATGAAGAAACAATACAGATCAAGGTTCGCCAAACTGAAGATTATCCAATCGATCTCTATTACTTGATGGATCTTTCAGCCTCCATGGATGATGATCTGAATACAATCAAAGAACTGGGTTCAACTCTTTCCAAAGAAATGTCAAAACTGACAAGCAACTTCAGACTGGGGTTTGGATCTTTTGTTGAAAAACCGGTTTCACCATTTATCAAAACCACAGCTGAAGAAATAAACAATCCTTGCAGGTAGGCTGGGAAAATACCTACCTCAGTTTGCATGCCAACATTAAGTCATAATATTAATCTTTAGGAAAAAATTCAGTTCAGCAGCCTTGCTGGAAACTCTGCCCCCTTCCAGCAGTAGCTGAGTCAGTTTGGGAAACTTCTTTTTTTCTTTTAAGTTTCTTTTAGTTTCACACTCTGATCATTATTCTGTTCAGGTTTAATGTTTTGAGAGAGGAATCTGGGAGTGATTCTGCATTTTAGCCTTTGCTGCTCGTTACAAATGTGCTTAATGGGTTAACAAACAGCTGTGCAGAATAATAATGTATTTTTCTTTGATTTGCTAGAATATACATACGTATAAGAATTTTATGACACTGCTATACCAAGCAGGTGCAAACTCAAGCCCAACACAAAACAGCAGTTTCTTTTACCCATCATTGTTGTTTCCCTGGGTTTTTCCCTCTTAAAACCTAGCAGTATCCCCCAAACCCAGGCTGCCCTAGCCCTTTCTTAACCTACGTGGAGGAGAAGCTCTGCGGCCTGAAGCAGGACTGCAGCAGCTTGGTGGTGCTCTCTGAATGTCATTAAGAGACTCCAGGTCCTAATGTGCTTCTGAGTATGAAAACAAGGCGCAGCAGGGAGCTCGGCAAGGACTGTGCGTTGTTAACTGGCTGAATTACTCTGCTCTAGGAGGCATTTCCCAGGCTTCACACAGACCTGGTTGCGTTGTCCACCTCACTGGATGCTCTATGGTTCTCTTACGTTTTTCACTACATCTGTCTCAGACGCAGAGATACATGACAAAAACCACTAATCCAGACAGGCCTGCAAAGTAGCCATTTTAGTGATGTTTCACTCTGTGTTATAGAACCATAGAATCACAGAATGGTTTGGGTTGGAAGGGACCTTAAAGATCAACTCGTTCCAACCCCGCTGCCATGGGCAGGAACACCTCCCACCAGTCCAGGCTGCTCAAAGCCCCATCCAGCCTGGCCTTGAACACTTCCAGGGATGGGGCAGCCACGACTTCTCTGGGCAACCTCTTCCAGTGCCTCACCACCCTCACAGTAAAACATTTCTTCCTAATATCTAATCTAAATCTCCCCTCTTTCAGTTTAAAACTGTTACCCCTCATCCTATCGCTCCACTCCCTGATAAAGAGTCCCTCCCCAGCTTTCCTGTAGACCCCCTTTAGGTACTGGAAGGGGCTGTAATGTCTCCCCGGAGCCTTCTCTTCTCCATAAGCTGTCTCACTTATCTTGTAGAAGCGTGCCATACGAGTGCTTACCCACCTTTGGATACAAACATGTTTTGCCACTAACGAATGATGCTGAAAAATTCAATGAAATTGTGAAAGGACAGCGAATCTCTGCTAATATAGACACTCCAGAGGGAGGATTCGATGCAATTATGCAGGCAGCTGTTTGCAAGGTAATTGAAACTTCTAGGTATAACATTATTTTTTCCGTATATTATCACTTCTGGTATTACATGGCTATATTTCAGAGAAGCAGATCATTATTTTTCAAGATTTTTTTAACGCAGTCCAAGAGCCCCATTAGATTTGTGTGAAAATACTTTTGGCTGTATCAAGTTAAACATGCATATTGCAATATTTTACTGTTTCTTTTTAACTGCCAGGGATTAAAAAAAAACAAACCCAAAACTATATAATTACTGGGTCTGTTTTTTTGATTGTTTTTTCTTTAACTATTTTTGATTAACTGTATTTAGAGTAGCGAGCAGATTGACACGAACATGGCCAGCCCATGATTAAACACAGGAGTAAGGAGACAAAATGTTAGCCAAAGACAATGGAACGAACATCATCTCTTAAAAGAGATGTTTGGACTCTCCCTTTAAAATGATTCCCTTCATTTATTTTGAGATGCTGTTCTCCAAATCTTCTGCTGCTTTTCTATGTTATGAGTGCAATACAGCCTTCTAAACAAATGTATTTTAAATGACAGGAAAAAATCGGATGGAGGAATGATTCTCTACATTTGCTGGTGTTTGTGAGTGATGCCGATTCTCATTTTGGGATGGACAGTAAACTGGCAGGGATTGTTATTCCTAATGATGGGAACTGTCATTTGGACCACAATAATGAATATTCCATGTCAACAGTTCTGGTAATTTACTATTAATTTTGTACAACTCTGGCATTCCGGAAATTTGAAGACTGACACGAGCAACTTAGAAAATTAATGAAAGTATACCTTCATCACTGAAACGTGTAAGAGTTGGGGAATCTGGATATTTACTGTCATCTATTTTATTTGTAATCGCACATTTTAGTAAAAAGCGAACAGTGTTTGTACGGAATGATGACAGATTATAGATAGGAAAAAAGAGCGCACAAATCTTATTCCTGCTAACCTGGAAAACACACGGAACAGGACCGACTGGTATTTCCTTTTGCAGGGAAGGCAAATTTTGCATTAATCATGTTCCCTGCAAGGGTGTGAATTCAGGAGGAGTTCAGGAATTTGTAGGACGCTGTTCACGTAGGAGAACTTTATCAGCTTAAGATACAGTGTTCAGAAATACTGAATGTATACACCACAGTGTTAAGTGTAGAACAAATACCCAGTTGCTCTGGCACAGTATTATTCTATGGATTTTATATATCTATCTATATATACGTATCTATCTCACAGAGGCTACTGAGCCAAGTGTCCCAAGGGGACAAAAACAAGGGGAGTGAATTATCTATACTGTCTTTTATTTTGTATACATGTAGTGCCTAATTATAGTTTATACTATACAGTATTAATTATGATCATTTGAATGTGTGTTTCATGGGAGATAATTAGCAAGAGGACGCACAGGAAAAAATGGATTGATGTGGCTCTCTTCTGTTTGTTTGCAGGAGTATCCCACAATTGGACAATTAATTGACAAACTTGTGCAAAACAATGTTTTATTAATTTTTGCTGTAACGAATGAGCAAGTTCACACATACGAGGTGAGCAAACTGAAGTGTTCAGTTCTCCAGTATTTGTTTTAAGGTTGACCCTTTTTCACAGCTGATACAGTCAATCTAATATTAAGGACTGAATTTGTAAGATATTTGTGTAATAAAAATAGATAAGAAATTATATATCAGAGAAAGGCTCTTTTACTTAGGAAGTTCTTCATGTGTTGATTTTGTAGTTCCTAGGTAACTTTTAAATTGGATTTCAAGTTGAATTGCACTAATTTTTTAAGTCAAGGATTGTCAAGATAAGCATTGCTGAACTGTTCAGTGTAATGATTATGATTAGCCCTTTTGTCTTTTATAAGCTTAGAGAGGGACAGTTGAGCCTGTTCCTACGTTTATAAAACAAGAATATATTTTGAAAAATACATTCATCTTCATGCTCAAGTCCGAGATAATCGTGCGTTTTTTCAGCTGACCTGAGAGTTTTATTAATTTGTCTTTGCTTCTGGTCTCTTTCCAATGAGACAAATAGGAAAGCAGTGGCAAGATTAAAAATTAAAAAAATGATAGACAAAATCTATCTTCCCTCATGTATCGTTCCGCATGTCCACTGAGGGAAAACACCTTATTGCAGGAATTTTTGACATTAGGATTTGCAGAATCCCGTTCTGTCAAGTAATTTCCTGCTCTAGGAAATCACGTCCTGGGAAATGGCGGCCAGGAGAGAGGGGAGAGCAGAGGAGCAGTGGTTATGGATATGCAAAATCCATACTTTTAATAAACTGAGTATCATTCATGCCTGCAGCTCCATCAGTCATCTGTGCAGGCAGGAGTTTTCAGACTCCACTGATACCAGCCCTCCTGAAGCCTCGTGCTGCTTTTGGCCCATTGGTGTTCCAGCTGTGAGCTGAGGCGAAGCCCCCAACGGCTGCTTAACTGCTTTTTGCAGTGAATGTGAGCAAAAGCCCGCTAAGATAAAATAAGAAGGATATTGGCACTTCTTATTTCCTTTTCTCTACAGTCCTGCTGCTGGGAAGATAATTTAAATCAGCAATAGTAGAAGTCAATCACTTAGAAATGCAGTCATAGCCTAGATTAGTTGAACTTTGTACATTAAAAAACTTCTACTAAATCTCATTATTGCTCAACAATGTCTTAATAGGGGCCCAATTAATGACAAGTGAAATTTTTTCCCTGATTTTAACAGGAGATGCATGAATAAGGGCTGTTCTAGGAGGTAGTTTGGAAGCATCTCTTTGATTTACAGAGCCTTGTCCAAAGAAACTTTTGTCTTACTGATGGCATTATATTTTCCCTTGGAAATTGTTGGCGGTCACCCTCAGAGTTGTCCAACAGTGCTCTTATCAGGGGGTTTCTATTTCAGTATCCCTGTGTCCCTGTTATACCAGCACCAAAGTTATCAAGTGGCACCCTTTGTTCACTGGGAACACTAAACGAAGATTTATAGGTAATAAAAAATGCCAGCCATTGTTAACCCAACTGGGGAATGGTTTGTTCTTGTTACTTTGTGTGTTAGGGGAAAAAAAAGAGTACAATTACGTTCTATCTTGTAGGGTATAGAGTAATCCCATTCAATATATTCTATCTGCTGCTTTCATCTTTTCAATACTGCTTTCTGTTGCTTATTTGGACAGTTATAGTTGTTATGGTGGATGTGGAAAATCAGTCAGAGCAAGTGCAAAAATCATACATAAGTCTCGCTGGAGATTTTCCACACTACAGTGTACTTTCCACGATATGTGTAGGACCTGCCAATAGGACAGTAGTGGCATGTTTTCACCCGTGTGATTCAAATTTGTAATATAAATGTAAATAATCAGGTATCTATGCTTAAAAATGTAAAAAGACCAAAGCAAGACAAAATTATTCTTGTGTTAAGGCCGCTGCTCGGGTGGCCTGGAAGAGCTGGGAGAGGGCCCTGAACTGGCACTTGGGCACTGCCATTAAACCACTCTTGTCTTGGTGTTTTACTTCTTTTTAAAAGCCTCAGTGATGGAGATTCTGCAGTCTCCCTCAGAAAAGCCTCCCAAACTTAGTCATCCTTTGAGGTGGAAAACCTCTCCCCAGTCTCATCTCAAATCTACTTGACCTCAGCCTCTAATCCTATCAGAGCCCAGAACTGACCACTGCCATTTATCATTCACTTCTTAGGGAGAAGCGTACACTGAAATGACTGGGAGGACTTAGAAAGTACCTATTTAAATAGACTTCATAGATTCCATTATCTAGTCTATTTAGACAGACTAGATCTAGCTAAGTGTTCAGACTGTCAAACATATATTTTATATTTCTAGCCCTGTATAATCCCCAACAATTCAGCCCAAAATAATCCAGTCATTTAATATTCTTGATCCTCTTCAACTGAATTTTCAGTTTATCCACTTGCATGTGTGTGTATTATTACTGAACCCACCAATATTACAGATTGCACAAGCTTGTAATGTGGCTGGGTTTCATTTTGATCCTTCCGTGCAACCAAAGAGCTACCGAGAGCAATCTAAAAGAGGGGGGAGATTTAGGTCTGATGCTCTCCCTGACCACAAGAACTTTAAAAGCAGTCACATGGAGACATTTATAAGGCCACTCAAAATTCAATGCAAAAGAGGAGAGGAAATTCCTTACACTGAGCCCTGATAATTTGAGACTATTTGAAAAAGGATTATTATCTCCACCCCCTGCCCCCCAGTCTTTTAAAATATATTCATATATGTCTAACTTTTTGCATCATTAGTCCCAGCTGAGTCTTACCAAAGCAGCGGGGAATGTTTTTATTCTAGAAAAGCTATTCACTCAAAAAGCATCTGTGAATATTGCAAAAATAATGTTATTTTGACAAATTGTGTAAATCCTACTTTGGTATAAAAGAAAACACCAGTCTTCAATGTTTCATGAAGCAGTTGTTATTATTACTGTTAATATTATCTGTTTTCAAGCAGAATTCTTTAAAAATTTATTCCAATTTAGATGAGGGAATAGACTCCCTCTATAATCCTGACTAAGCACCACTTCTTTTGAAACAGAAATCGCTCTTTTTTGGAGAAATTATTTCTCTTTATATCACAGGAGAATGCGGCTTGAAATTTGTTTTTTTTTTTCAGATTGTATTTCACTGCTGAAAATTGAATTTACAATACTCTAATCTCCACACTTGTACAGAATTTCAAATTATTTTTATGAATTTGGCCTGACATTCTATTTATGATGAAAATTCTTCTGCCACTTACACTGCTAAAAGTCAGACATGACGCCACTGAACTCAAATGCATAATTCTCAAATTTCACATGCTAGTATGAATCAGAGTAACTCCATAAAAAGGAAGTTCATCTTTTGACAAATATTTGCTAAAAGAATAAATTCCATGACATCATTCGGGTAGTTTTATGGCAGTAGGACTCTGAAGGCATTGGTCTGCCTCACCTTGTTAATAGTTAAACAGAAATATGTGCTAAAAGGCAGGGTTTAACGAATGGACTGGAGATACACACTTAGACCGCAAAGTCATCCTGTATCACCATGCAGAAAAGTTTTGTTCAAAGAGGAAAGATAAAACGAAGTCTTCAGAACAGTACATCCCTGCTGTTTGTTTTGCATACCACAGATTAAAGGGTGCTATACTTCAAATTCCAGGTTTATCGTCTTTTCTTATAGTTATCTCCTGAAAAGTCCAAGGGTACAAAATGCAGAGTTTCAATATTCTAAGAATCCTTGAGAGAGCCCTAATCACAGGAGAAGTCAGGAATGCGCAGTCACCAGCTGTAACACAAAATGCAGTTAATCCCACTGATTTACAATAGCACTTTAGAAATCTAATGAATGATAAGTATTCCATACATAATATACAAAGTAATCACAGGGCTTTTGGAGACATAAAGTATAAGAGGGATATAAGGGTATCAAATTATCCATATTTATTAATAGCACTCTGGATTATTTTTTTTTAATTAAAATAACAGCATTGATACGATACATTGCAAAGGAAAATGAATGTTACAATTGTCATGGTTTTGGCCAAATCGGCCAATGGCCAGCGACAGATGCTCCCCTCCAGCCTCTCGTGCACGGAGAGGCACAGGAGAGATAAAGAGATTTACGAGTTTAGAAGAAACTAAACTACTTTAATGAAATATTAATAATAAGGTAAAAAGGAAAATAATGAAAAAGATACAGTATATGCAAAATGGTATTAAGCTCCCAGGATGATGTCACCGGCAGGCACTGGGGAAGTCCCAGACTGGACTCAGCAACGGGTGGGAACGGGATTCCACAGATGGAGTCAGGAACATACAGATTGGGATCAAAGGGCCAACTCTCTTCCCTCAATGGCTGACGTCTGAGGAGGACGCTGTCTGTTCATCTGCCCAAGGGTCTGGAGTCAGGAATGCTCTGATCAGGCTTTTTTATGTTTTTTATATTTTTAATGATGAACACTTATAATTTTTCAAAGGCATGGGCACAAGCAAAAGAAGTTCATGTACCTAGCCATCAGGAAAGATAAATTTGAATTGAGCATATTCAAAGTCTAGCTGCTAGATGTCACGTTAGTGTCACGATGCAATTTAGTGCAAAAAGAAAAGAAAACTTATCGCTGAAATCAATTGTTAAATTGGCACTATGTTATTAACGTAAAGTCAACATACAATCAGTCATATCCGCAGAACACTGGGATACATGTGGGGTGTCACATCAATCATAAACCAGCAGCATTTTTTTAAGGGCATTTGTTAGAAGTTCTTGTGGCCCTTAGTTTAAACTTCTTAACTTCTGTGCCCTCACTAACCGGCAATTCAAGGTGCTCAGTTGCTTGCAAAGATAAAAAAGTGACTGCTGTTATTGAATGTATGGCCCAAGACCCTCAAATAGTACAACAGTAGAGCAGCTGAATCTGGTTTGGGTTATTTTTATTAGAAGAAAACACAAACGTTGACAGAATGTATCTTTATTCTAAATTTGAAAAATTATAGCTGAAAAATACTACAGTATCAAACTTGCAAGCACACGGAAGTGATTTAGCGATATATGTCCCGTTCATTTGCAGTGAAACTAGCGCTTCTCCATGGGACTTTTTTAACAGGACGTGTGTCATTGAATCTGCAATCATCTGAACATCTGAAAATGTCACTATTATTTGTTTTAGTTGGCTCCAATATATTTCGTTCTTTTTCAGGTGGTGGCTCTTTGTCACCTACCATGTCACCTAGTCTTTTTTTATGTTTTAATTTTTTTTAATTTTTTTTTTTTCCCCCAGAACTATGCAAAGCTTATTCCTGGAGCTACGGTTGGACGACTACAGAAGGATTCTGGAAATATTCTCCAGTTGATCATTGCTGCTTATCAGGTAAGGTGTTTTCTTCCTGCATGTTTATATTTTATTGCAGTTTGGTAAAAACAAGTGTCTTTGATTCTTCTACTGCACTGATTACAAGAACATCACTTTTTATGCTTAGGTGCTGACCTTAAGAGGAAAAGCATTGTTCACTGTGAGGATGAAGTGAGCACAGAAACAAAATTCCTATAACCTTCTGTCATTCCTTAGTTCTGCTGGAATGCTAAATTCACAGCAGTGCCTCATCTGTCTTCCCTTCTTCATAGTCCCGTATTTCATACCTACTCTTAAGTCTTCTTTAATACAGGTATTCAGGTCTTCCCGTTCAACACCTCGACAGGGACCCAACCCTCTTCCCATCCGTAGCTGTCACCGGAGCAGATGTACAGTTGCTCTGCAGGAATATCTGGGCAAAAAAAAGCCCCCAAAAAATCTTGTGCTCAGTGCTCTTCTCTGCTTTAGCAACTTGATGCTGCCCCTGTGAGGCTGTTCTGAGTTTTTTAAAATGCAGAACGCAGGAGATGAAATGGGTTTGTGTAGATAATACCAAGACTTGAATGGGTTTGCTGAGATAATACCAAGAAATACTGTGAAGATGGCACTAAGATAAACACAGCACTGTTTTTCAGAGCTTTATTTGTAAAATGCATCCTGGCTGCCTGGTTCTCTTCTGTCAGGGGAATGTTTTTAGACAGTTTTACATGTCTTCACACAGATATATCAATTTACATATATGCTGATATACCATAGATTTCTCTCTTCCGTCTCAGCCCCTTTTTGTTAAAAACCTGCTCTACCAGTTGGCTACAATGCCAAATAACTCTTTGCAAAGAGCTTCTCTTTCTTTCCCTATTTTTTTTTCTGCTCTTCCGTCTATCACCTGAATGAGATGATCATCATTATGCCAGAAATTATTTTCATTTTGATGACAGGAAGGCAAACCTAATTCTTTTAACTCTGATAACTCTTATAAAAGCAATACAATTGGTGAGTTACAGTTTTTTAAATGAAATACAAGGTACCAGAAGATTGTCTATCCTATGGAAAACTAAATAAGCAAAGAACTTCAAGGTTAATCTTGGGAGTCTACACATCTTAATAAATACGAGGCAAAATTTTTACATGAGCAAAGATATTGCTAACTATTCGGTGGCACCAGGATTTCTCTTCTGGAGTCTGACCTGTTGCTAGTCGCATCTGGTTCCTATCAGGACTTCTTGAGGCTGGCACTCTAAAGTATAGACAGACTTTCCTACATTTAACAGCTGAAATACCATTTTGTTGTCTGGTGAGTAACGAAAAAACAAAAAATAATTGTCCCAGTGCCGTGTCCTGCTGCCTTTGCTGCAACATTGTGTTAAGTGTGGAACGGTTCTTCCTCTAATTGCAGTGTCACGGCATCTTCTGCCTTGCTGGAACACTGGAAAGGTGGAGAGTGCATCCTCGCTTCTTCCCCCTAGGGTTACCTGTTGTCTACATTTATTTTTTTTTCCACTCTCCTTTTTGGTCTTGCTGATATTTTCAGTCTCCATTGCCTCCTGCCTCAAAAAGGAATTTGTGTCAAGATACATTTTTCTTTTTCATATTTTAAACTACTCCCTGTGCTTTGAAGTTTCACTGAGTGCACCTTAGTTCTGGTGTTGCAGGGTTCGGGGAATAACAGCTCCACCTTCACCTTATCTTCATGTCTTTATGATTTCATAATATTTTATCACTCAGACACCTTCCACCCCTCAACCTTCTCTCCAAGTTGGACAATTCCAGCCTTTTAAGTCTCTGCTCAGCTGTTCCATCCCCTTGGTGACTTTAGCTGACCTTCTCTTTACTCTCCCTGACTGCAATGAGTCCTTCCTGAGCTGTGGAGACCAGAAGAACTTGCAGTACGCAAGACAGGGCACGCTAAGGTTTATACAGAGGCAAAACGATGCCCTCTGTCTTATTCTCAGCATCCTTGCTCATGACACCCAGGACATTGTTGGCTTTTTACCTGCTGCGTGCTGAGCAGATCACCTCCCAGAGCTGTCAGTGGTGATCCTGGTGCAGCTCCTGAGTTGTTTCGGCTGGTCCCGGGTTCAGCCGTGCTGTGGGCAGGGTTTGGAGGGGGCTCTGAGCTGGGTCCTCGCTCCCATCCCACAGCAGCAGGAAGGCGGCTGCAGGAACGGTGCTCCTGCCTTGGGGCCATACCTCGTCGTGTCCTCGTTCAGGCACATCATGTCTGGACCACGCACCAGAGTTACTCATCGGTTCTTAAAATCCCACATGTATTTCAAGATGTACAAAGTATACAAGCAGCAACACGTAGCACACTCAACGTTTCCCGGGGCCCGCTTTATTGCTTCATGATTGAAAATCTTCCAAGTAGGAAACACTGAAAACCACCTTATAAGTGAAGTCATCTGAATTTTTTTGCACTGGGAAGGGGGAAATGAGGGTTAAAAATCACACGCAAAACAGAAGATCTAACTCTGCTTTTGCCACAACCCTTTCATGTTACTCTGAGCAGTGTAATTCAATGCCCGGTATCTCTGTTTCTTTACCCACAAGAAAGGAATAAATAACTATTTGCCACCCAAGTGTAGAGTTAGGCTAAATCTTTTAATGCTTTTAAAGTGCTTTTGAGTCTTTGCTTGCTGTACAAACACAAGGTTTGCTAATACCATTCACCATGTGTTGCTGTCTAAAAGCTTCAGAGAGGAAGTAAGCAAGTTAAGAAAGTCTGAGCTGTCAAAATATTTGTTCCAAGGAGTTCTCGTGTTCTTTCCAAGTATGATTCATTTTCTTCTGTAAGCATATTTCTGCCTGCTTTGTTTAACATTGAATTCTGCCTAACTTTGTATTGCAGAGCTGTAGGCTAAATTGCATGGTGACAGATATCAGGCCGCTTGATTAAAGTTATTCCAGGATTTTAAAATTCCAGAAGAATTCCACTCTTTTTTTCCAGTGCTTGGTTACCTTTTCACTTCCAGGAAATAAGACCAAAGAAATAATATATTAAAACGGGACAGGTAACACCAGGGCACAAGTTTGTAACACTGCTTTGTCTGTTGTTTCACTCAGGAAAATTTTTGAACAATAAATGTTTCTCTGTGAATGGCTTAAAGCTCACTAAACTGTCTGCTATTTGTCCCCAAAGTATGGGCAGGCAGCTTAGTAGATTTAAAATACCATTAGAAGTCCTCACAGATATTAAGATCTAAGAAGCTGGAGTTTGTCACAGTTTATACGTTCATTTTCAGTGGTGTAAGGTGCATATTTTGCCGTCTCACAACAGCAAGGCAGGTTCATAATGACCCAGGACAGGCACCAGGATTCAAAGTATTATGACTTGGTCTTCAGCAGCATTTAAGTTTCTCTCACGGTTGCACTCCCTTTGAGCCTTGTAGGTTCGCAGCTGGTGGAAGAGGGACTATTTGGTGATATTTCCTGTCACGTTAGCGCATACCAACATTCACAGTTTTGTCTAGAGTTTTGCTATATTTTGTCCTTTTGCGAGAGACCAACTACTGGAAACAAATTATTTTCTAAGAATCTCTCAATTGTTTCAATAACAACATAAGCACCTAAACTCTAAAACAAATATGAAGGGAAAACTGGACACATCCAGAGCTACCAAGGTTACCAACCTGGTGCCCAGTGCAGTTTCACTGCTCTGGCTGTCTGCTGGGAAGACTTCTGGGTGTTGCCTGAATGCATCTTGCACGACATGTTGCCGTTCTTTCTGGAAGTGCTTTGGTTTACTGACAAGGTTTTACAAATGAAAAGACGTTAAAAATACCCCACCAAACACAATGCTAAGACAAATTTCCAGGGAATCCAGGACACGTACAAAGGACGAGGAGTTGCTGGCTATGCAGGTTTATACCTATTCTACTTTTAGTTGGTTTTACCCGACCAGACCTTTACTCTAGTGAGTCATCCTGGTGACTTTACTGGAATGACTCACTGAAGTAAGGTCAGCAAGTGCTCATGCTCTGGTTGAAGTGCAGGGGGTATTTTGTAAAGCAATTAAGCTCGTAAGAGCATGAAGGCAAGTCGGTGAGACTTGTGCTCAGCAATTGCTAAGGTACTTTTGAAAATTTCCATTTACTGGATCCACAATCCGATGAAGTCATAGGGAATTTCCTTATGGTCTGCCGTAGGCTTTGGATTAAGGATAAGTTGTGTACGCGCAGTTGCTATAAAATATTTTAGAGAGTTAAATATAAAACCCTGGGTATGAGAGAGTTCAGGAAGTAAGTTTTTCGCTTAAGAAAGGAAAGTTTGATTGAACAAATTGATTTAAGAAATGAGTATGTTGCTGTATGCAACTTGAAAGAGAACCGACAGCTCATGAAGCAGGAATTTCCACCGGGAGAAGAAAAGAATGGAGCGAGGCCCCCGGCTGCAGGAGCTCACTGTGGGACTCGGCTCTGGCCCTGGCTCTGGCCCTGGCAATATCAAGCTCAGTCACGAAGGCCCCGCACTGGGGCAGAAGTGGGCTCGACGCCTGCCCTGCCGTGAGAGAAATTGTGAGGTTTGATTCTACCAGCAGAGATAAACGGGGAGCAATATTGCCCCAGGCTGGTTAATCAGGAAGAGCCCAGTGTGAGCAATACAGTCAGGGACACAAATCTGTTCCTTGGTAAGACCAGAGCTAAAGGAAAACCTGTATCAGTCAGCAGAGCACTTAGCGATGAAAGATGATTTAATAAAAGACTGAATTTATTCTCCCGCAAGGGCAGGAAATAAGCCCTGTGATAGCAGATATTAAACTGATACCACCATTGCTTTCCACTGAAAGCCGGTTCTGTCGGCACTTTCTTTGTTTTGCCTGTTCTCCATTTTTCTTTCAATACAGAAGTCTGTAAATAAAGTGCTAAACCCATGAATTTACTCCCATTTAGGTTGGAATAAGTTACAATCCATGTCACACAAACGTGGAGCATTAGCAGTACTTGGTAGTGTTATCATTCCATTCATCTCACGCCTTTTTTCTTTTAGGAG
Source organism: Rissa tridactyla (assembly GCF_028500815.1). Taxonomy (NCBI): domain Eukaryota; kingdom Metazoa; phylum Chordata; class Aves; order Charadriiformes; family Laridae; genus Rissa; species Rissa tridactyla. Next base: position 18,811,398 of record NC_071472.1, on the reverse strand, counting down.
CTGAGGTCTGAGGTGGAGCTGGAGGTTTTGGGAGACACGGAAGGTCTCAATCTCTCTTTCACAGCCATCTGTAACAATGGGACCCTTTTTCCACGTCAGAGGAAATGCTCTCATGTGAAAGTGGGAGACACGGTAAGTAAAGAACAAATTCTCAAAAGACATGAAGTCCAGTGAATTTAGGACACCAAGGTAGAGAGTTTGCTCTTTATTAAATAATCTTCCTCCAAAAAAGTTACAAAAAAAGTAGGATTAGATATTAGGAAGAAATTCTTTACTGTGAGGGTGGTGAGACACTGGAAGAGGTTGCCCAGAGAAGTTGTGGCTGCCCCATCCCTGGAAGTGTTCAAGGCCAGGCTGGATGGGGCTTTGAGCAACCTGCTCTAGTGGGAGGTGTCCCTGCCCATGGCAGGGGGGTTGGAACTAGATCATAGAAACACAGAATGGTTCGGGTTGGAAGGGACCTTAAAGATCATCTAGTTCCAACCCCCTTAAAGATGGTCTTTAAGGTCCCTTCCTCTAACCATTCTATGATCTTCTTCTGTCCTCTGCATGTGCTTCCAGAGCACCCTGCAGAGCTACGTGTGCTGCAGCTCTGAACAGACACCGTTTTCTCCTCCAGGCCTCTTTCAATGTGACTGTGAGCCTCTCCTCTTGCGAAAAAACCAGAAGGCATATTGTGATAAAACCAGTGGGGCTCAGTGACACACTGGAAATGGAAATTCATCCCCAATGCAGCTGTAGCTGCCAGGCGGAGGCTGAGAAGAACAGCCCAAAATGCAACAAGGGGAAAGGATCGCTGGAGTGCGGGGTGTGCGTCTGCAGCCCAGGGTATGTGGGGCCGCACTGCGAATGCCACGAGAGCTCCCTGGGCACCAGCTCCTGCAAGGGCTCGGCAGAGCAGAGCTCCTGCAGCGGGAGAGGCGACTGCTACTGCGGGCAGTGCGTCTGCCACCCATCCCTCTACGGAAAGGTGTACGGGCCACGCTGCGAGTGCGATGACTTCTCCTGTGTGAGGCACAGAGGGCTCCAGTGTGGAGGTACCATCCATCCCTTGATGCTATTTCTAGTGTCTGCATTTTAGAGCTTTATTGTCTCATTCTTAGCTATCAGCTTGTGAATCTACATTTTCATCATCTTGAATCATCATTTTCATCATCACTCGCAATCAGTTCTGTATAAAGTGTAATTTACTATTTCTGAATGATCTTTAGACTTAAAACAGGAAACAACTTTTAACCCTGTTTTCAAATTTAAAAATGAGGCACCTTGAACCACTCCGTAGCTAGTCTCAGTTGGCATGGCTTTACTGGAGCGTATCAGCTGCCATCACCCTGGGGCAGACTTAATGGCTGTAGGTGATTTTAGCTCCAAGGAAGTTTAGGTAAGTATACTGGCGCCAGTGTACAGTTTCACTCTGACATGACTATCAAAGCATAAAAATCTTAATTAATTAATCTCAACTAATCACTTTTAGGATAATTCTGTTATTTTTGTAATTTTAACCCAGTAACCTCAATGATTCTTGGTTTATCTTAGTGAGATACAACCAGAATTTGAGAACTTGTATTTAGAATTTTTCACCTGGGCTACACCGTTGTAAATCAGAAGCAATCCTATTGAAAAAATGGGAATAGCATTAAACTGGCCGGAACCAGCAATGAGAATGTGCTGAATAGACAGGCTGAAATTATGCTGCTATAAATGAAAGAGGACTTACCCATTAGGTTGTGCCCCGTTGGGAGATAAGATCTGTGTGGAGGGCTCCGGTGAAGAGAATGGAGCTGCTCCGGCTTACAGCCAGCCTAAGCGAAAATTTGATCCTCCCTTAAATCTGAAAATGCTGGGGGAGGAAGAAGGATGTTTAAGAGTGGGAAGAGTTGGAGAGGGGAAAATATCTGCTGTTAAGGAGAATGATTTTAAAGGCCATCATTCAGGTTCTTATTCAGAGACCAGTTTAAAGTATAATAAATGTTTTTGCAGGCAACGGTGACTGTGACTGTGGGGAATGCCTGTGCCACAGTGGATGGACTGGTGAATACTGTAATTGCACGACTGACACCAGCGCTTGCACTGCTGAGGATGGGACGCTGTGCAGTGGGAGAGGCGAATGCGTCTGCGGGTCGTGCGCTTGCACCCACCCGGGGGCTTCAGGCCAAACGTGTGAAAAATGCCCTCTCTGCGGTGACCCTTGCAGTTCCAGGCGGTAATGTGCTGGTTTTACATCTTTGACGTTTGTGTCATCCAGGTATCTATTTCCTGTACTGCCTCAGCAGGGTGCTTACTGCCGCTACCGTAAATGGGATTTACAGACCAGAACCCAAGAGCTTCTTCGCCCTTTGAGAGAGGTAGTTGTACCTCATACATCAACCAGTTATCAGCATTACTCGCGTACAATAGAACTTTATGGAAAACAATTTAATCACCTACAAGCAGCAGAAGTAAAACATCACACTTCCACTGCTGCCCCTGTCTGTACAACTAATCAGAATGGTGGCTGCCTACGATAACGTCAGACAAATACAGATGAATCTCCTTGCAGTCCACAGTACAGAATAAAAACATCCCAGCATAGCTACTACAGCAAAAATGAGGACTCACAGAAAAGTTTGGCATTTGTATTACCATTCTCATGCGTATGAATTCATAAGGTCACACTGTCTGCTCAAGCTTTACACATGTGCAAATTCATAGTCCAAATTCAGTTAAGCTTGGCTGAATTAAAGGGGCCCAACTGTGATAAACTGTCTCATAGTCTGGGGATGAAATCAGTGCGTAGCTGTATGTCACGTATAAGTTGATGATAAATTGATTGTAAATGGTGAAGTGTCTTCTCTTCACTGAGCATACAAAATTTATGTAGCTTTCCTGCCGTGATGCGTGGTGTATGCTACAGGGCATGGTAGGAAAAGCAACCAAAACCATGTGTGACACAAAGCTGACCGCTCTAAGTACACGCATGCTTATGCTTGTGTTATGTGAGCTCTTGCAGGGCTACAGTCAGCCCAAAATGAGCAGGCTTCCGCAGAAATTTAAGCTAGAAGTTGAATTAGGCTTCACAGAATACACATTATTAATGACCCTGGTTTTGCTTGCTGAGCTCCAAGTCAGTAAGTTGCATTAAAGTTTCATGACTATATTCATGTCTGCTTATTTAGAGTTGAGGCCCATTCCTCTCCCACACCAGCTCTCCACCACTATATTTTCATGCCTGTCGTTGCAGTCTACACTGTATCTGAGATGAGAAGCTATTCTATGGCATGCGATTTAATCATCATTTATGTTAGTGCTAAATTGGACCTACAAAACCAAGCCAAACAGTTTGTTCAAAGCTTCAAGCAAAGAGAACTTCGGCATGCAACTGCTCTAAACATGAAAGACAATGTTGCTGCTTTGCTCTGCTCCATTTGTCAGAGAACAAGAAATATAAAGTTACATGATGGGCATTACATTAGTCTATTTAAACATGTATGCTGTGTGCAGTGTTAGATCTTTTCTCTCTGTTCCAGTGTCTTCCTTTGCTGAAATGCAGGTCAGGGAAAGCCAAAAGAGAGAGAACATTGGGAATCCCAGCTAGGGTAACCGAGAGAGCTGAAAGACCAGGTCAGAGGGGATGGAGATTAATGGCTAGGCAGCTCAGAAGAAGAGTGGCAGTATAAGAAACATGGCAAATATGACAAAACCACCAACAACACTGAATTTGTCTCCATGAGATAGAGGCTATCCCATTACCTACTCGCTTTTACTATTCACCATCTCCAGAGCGAGTGATAAGGTCATCTCCATCCCATGAAGATAATCTTGGCAGCCTCATCATATTCTAATGGATATATGTAATTCAATGCGACAGGAGACGGCCAGTACTTTTGGGGATGTTTTCTTGCAGTTCTGTTCTTTTCTTTAAGCAGTCGGTCCTTCAGGCTCCTTCACAGAGTCTCAGCCCCTGAATCTGGCTGAAGTTATTTGTGAAGAATCAGCAAGATACATTTCGCATCAAAAATTTTCATATATGAATTGTGTTCATTGCTTCCTTTTTCCAGGAATAAACTCTGGATATATTAAAATCCTCATTGAATTTCTGGGAAGATTTTCAGAGACTTCTAAAGGAATTGGTTTAGACTCTGTGTTTTTAAATATTTCAGTCATTCCACCATTAAATAAAGTAAATAATTTTCCGATAAATTGCATTAGTATATTATTATAATTAGGATCCAAGTAAGTAATTCCTGAGACAAGTAATCACATTCAAGAGACATCTGTTGAGACACCTGAATAGTGTTTTAATACATTATTCAATAGACTTTCAACAAAGGAAGACTTATAGTAGGTGCCCCAGCTTGATCTCTCTGAAGCCAGTTTCAGATATTGTTCATCTGATAGGCATTCCTTTGGCTGGTGTTTCGTGTGAGCTTAGTTACGAATATTTATTTTTGAAAACTAATGTTATGTGTGAGTAACCCCATGTCTTTGATAGACCTACATGAATAATGTTGCCTGGGGTTCTGTCTGGTAGCTAGTAAGCTGGGAGAGAAACGAGGACAAGAGAGAGCTTATCCACAATACCTTTATTCAGGTGTTTGGGGTTTTTTTATGGTTGGGTTGGGGTTTTTTTTGGTGGCCGTACCTATCATATTTCTGAGAACTACTGTATCCATAGCACAAGACCTTTTGTTTAGCTTCTTTTTAAAATGCAGATGCATACGTACTGGCTTTTATGTTGTTGCTTTGTGACAGGCAGAGATTGATGAGCCGCTGAATTATTTTCCACAGGAGCTGTGTGGAATGTCACTTGGCTTCCGATGACAAGTCACCAGGAGAATGCAATGAAAAATGCAAATTGGTTGATGCAACTGTCAGCACTGCAGAAGGTTTGTACACTTGATCTTCCTTTTCTCTGTGTGCGTGATTAGAGATAGTTTCCACTTGCAGTAGTTTTGTATTTGAAAGTAGCCTTGTTTTTCTGCTGTGGAATTATCTTAGGGATCATAAGGCAATTGCTGCCTGTCTACGGTTCTTCTGTGGTAAGTGGGAAATGCAGATCAGGGCTGGTATTACCCCTCCAGCTTAATTAACTCATTGGATCACACCTACTTTCTAATCAGTTTATGTAAGAAAGGACAGAATTTAATAAATACCTGTCCCTGCAAATGAGTGGCTGATGAAAGCCCCTGAGGTTAAGTCAGCCTGCACCATGAGCTCCAGGGTGGCTTCTTTTACCGTGGAAAAGCAAAACCTGACTCCAGCCCTTATGCAGACTCCTGATTAGAGTCGGCAACTAGACACAGACCTTTAACCTGCGGCAAAGACATTCAGCTTCTTGTCAGGTTTTATTGAGACACTCCCAGTATCCTAAAGGCTAAGCACCTCTCTCAGTTACTCATTGTAATTCAAAACTGCTCTCCATCAATGGGAATTTCTGGAATAGGAATTATCCTCAGAAAAAAAATACAACATTAAATGAAATACTACATCAAAGTCCTTTTCTTTCCTGTAGAGGAAGGTGCTTGCCTGTGCTGTAGGCAGTCTGTTTATTCTAATGGCAACCCTAGCACCAGTCCTATGGCAAAGCGCGACTGTTAGGCGAGGCAGGACATAGGTGCATTATATCCACACCACAGATGTAAACATAAGCATTAAATCAGACAAGAGTAAAAGTCAGGACGACAACGCAGACTGCTGTATGGACACCTAAGGATTGTGCCTGCAAACTGATGGGAGCCCATCCAGAGCTGCAAGCTTTCACAAATTTCACTGTTACACATCTTTCCAACAAAGCCTACACCTTTTGGCTTTGATAACGTTATTCCATAATATAGAGCTTAAAAGTTGCAAATATTGCCCTTGTAAGGAAAACTAATTCTAATTTTGTATTTTTATTAAAATTTTTATTATGCTTTCACTTTCCAGACATTAGTGTATGTTTACAAATATAAAAATATATCTTTTCAAGCTTCAAAAACATATGAGCACTTTTATTGTATCTCTGTAGTTAGCGAAATTTTCAGGTTGCTATTGCCATACGGCAGATATCTGTAGCTAGGAATGTATAAGACAGTCTCCTTTCAAATATTATGAATACTGAACAGGAACAGTGCCTTCTGTGGCTCCATTCACACACACAGAGGTCACAGGAATAGGAGAATGACAACATCATCTCCTGTTCCTGCTTATTTCCTTTTTTTCGTGTCCTGTGCTTCCCTGGTTAGGACTGTCAGCTACTTCTTTAGAGTTGAAGTTTATTTGCAGCAGTTACAGCCACCGCTGTAGTGAAGGCTGGATAACTGTTCCCATCCAAACTCCTCCAAAAAAATTTTAAAAATTAACAAAAAAAGAAGATGTTGTAAACTGTGTTTAATCTAAAATGCTTGTGTAATAGCACAAAAGTTTGGTTTTGGCATGGAGGTAGCCTCATTAAGAAGTCCTGAGGGGAAAAAAAAAGTAAATCTTGAAAATATTAATAAAAAAAGTAATCTTAAAATCACAACTGTATTACCTCAACAGAAAAAATTTTTGAAAGTGGTATAACTAGACCACCACATAATATTTAAGACAGCTTATTACGCAACTTCATATGGTAGCATACTGCTTCTTTCTGGTTTGTATTTCAGTTTCTTTAATGCTTCAAGGCTTTTTGAAAGCTAGAAATAGCTCTAGGTTAAATAAGACATTAGCATTCAAAGATTTGCTTTCCCTTTTGCATGCGTATGTTGCAACTCAATGACTGGAACTGTGGAGCAATAAAAAAAAGTGCAGGCTTTACCTTTTCCTGTTTCCCGGAATCCCTGTTTTAGCCTCTGAGCCTCCTCTGCTTCGGCTCCAGGGGTGCCGGGGCTTTCTCCTCCCGCCGCAGGGTCAGCGGGACACGCGGCATCCCCGCCTGGGGATCCGGCAGGGATGACACGGCAGCGCTGGAGGTGCTGATGGCTTCACACTTACTGGGCTCATCTCCATGGCAGGCAACGCTTTTGAATATTTGTTTTCACCCATTTTTAATATTTGACTATTAAATCGAGCTGATTCCCCCTTTGCCAGATGGGACTATGAGGAGCCCTTGTTGCTCTACTGGCTACCCAGGGGGAACTACCGTTCCTAAAAAGCATCTCCGGCCACCACCCTGGCCACAGGGCACCACAAGCCCAACAGGGACAGTTACACTTTTCTCGGAGGAACAGAGTTTTTTCCTACCCCGTAGTGTTGACACCACAAAAATTCCCAGCACAGCAGCAAAGTGGATGCTGGAGCCTGAATAAGCCTCTGTATCAGCACTGCTCTGTTGTTCTGACCCAAAGTGAGATGAAACTGTTAAGAAAATGCATTGTGTTGAGCAAAAGACAAACAAGAAAGGGCATAACAACCTTTAAATTTACAGACTTTTTTTAAAAAAAAAATCTTTTATCTAAGTATCTGTTAGGAAACAGTCTTTTACACTTCAAGGATCCAGTTTGCCACCGTTATGCAATTCTTCTTCCAGTGTGACTCCAGTGATATCAAATACCATTGAAATTAATGGAATTAGGCTGGAGGCAGAAGCGGAAAAAGTATGATGATTCCCTGCAGAACAGAGAAAATTACTCAGGTGTAAATTACAGGAGTTTATCTACCTAGGCAAATTTTTGTGCTGATGAACTGAAAATAATCTATGCAATAGTTTCTCTTAGTGATCACTCATCCTAAAAATAGCATCAGAGAAATAAAAATACTAAGCATAAGCTGCGTTCGGAATAGCTTGAACTGCCATCTTTGCTGTCATTTCTACATCCTTGCACACCATCAGATTTGTGTTCCACTTGGTCTCAAATTATGACATTAAAAATTACAATTTAAAAATAACTAATATATTTGCAGTTACTGCATTCTGGGTGATATTTGGCATATGCCTGCAAATTTTTCTCTGCCTGCAGGACAGCTAACAACTACCATTTTCTTTCTTTTTTTTTTTTTTTTTAAATAGCAAGCCAATATTCTTCGGGTCTGCTTGCTTAAACGCGTTGGGAAATAACAAATATTGCAAAACTTGTGACAGTGTTACTGGAATTGCGACCTGGCACTGAGTGCCATTAATTGAGTACACTCAGTCTGCAGTTTGTAGTCTTTTTAACAAAAACAAATCTCGTTAAATCAGCAAGTCTTGTCTGCCTGTCACCTTGATAGGTAACGTATTGCACTGCCACCAAGGACAGGCAACAGGTTAAATGCAAAATTGTCACAAATCAAGAGTGTGTTTCCATTAAAATCCAACCAGATGTGATTCTCACTTTAAAACAAGCAGAGAAAAGGACTGCTGAGCAGTCAACTATTTATACTTTTACATTCTCTATGGTCTTTAATAGTCATTTCCATAAGATCAAACCTATGATAATAAGCAATATGCAAAAAAAAAAAAAAAAAGAAAAAGAAAAAAGAGCGAGCACTTACTTTTTTATGTGCCATGGATTTCTTGAAAATCCGTATTCCTGTGAGATTCCTACTTTATGTTTCATTAGTCTTCTTTAAAGTTTAAGGACTTAAGATTTTTAGCGCAGTTGCTTATGAAATTTCAGTAAGACTTTTGACTGGTAAGAAATAATGGAGAGGTTAAAGCGATGATGGTTTTCAGAGAAATGCTTGAGAAGCTTACTGGTTTTTCTTACCTCTAAAAATAAAAACCTAAGAAGTTTTACTAAAAATGTATTGAAAGCATACCTAGGTTTCCAATGCTCTTTAAAACATGGGTTATATGGAAACTTAACAAGCATTCAGCCACAGAGATATAATTGCACACAGTTATAGGGTTGGATATTTTTGCTCTGTAAAAATATTATATAATGGTCAGGCTCCGAATTACGGTGTTTCTGGCTCTGGACCCGTAGTCTCAATTTTCAGTTGTCTTATTTGTTTTATATCATCCCTCACAGCCAACTTCCTCCTGTCTCCCCATTCCCTTTGAATGAGCTTTTCTCAGCAGAAAAGATTTCCCAGTTAGGAATCATCTGGAAAAAAAAAAATGGATTAAGTTTTTGCGTAGCTCTACATTAAATGGAGAGACAAATAAACTGTGGCAGACTGTCACCTCAGGTCACTTTTTCTCTGCTTCCCCTGGAATCACATTAAAAAGATCCCAGAATCACAGTTTTCTGTTATTAATTTATATTTATTGCTGCGGCAGTACTGGACGCACTAATCTATGACAGGGATATTGTGGAAAAAATAAATGGCAGCCCTTTTAACAATATCCATTGCTGTTCGATGTATGTATATCTACTTCTGAAACATAATCTAGACACAGTTGGAGTAGCTGTAAACCAAAGAGAACATACTGTTTACTTTGCCCTATAATTGGGGACTATTAAATTTCCTAGACAGCTGGCAGTGAAGTGTCTTGCAAGCACTTCCAATTGATTGAAATTCACAGTACACCAGATTAATAGGGTGCGCTAGGTGGTCAGTGCAGACTGACAACACCTGGATCAGTTCTTGGGAAATATGAGTAAAAAATCTGACACAAAACAAAACTGGGGTGGAAGAAAAGCTGTTAAATTTAGTAGAAATTCTAAGGTATTTCTGCTTTCGTTTTTCACTCCTTACCATCCACAGGCAAGGCTGTGACGAACATGATGCCAGCAGTCACTCTTGTTATTACACATTAAATTTCATTTGATCTGACGAATGACTTTTTTTCCCCCTCCTTCTGCAGATTATTCGGAGGATAAATCCATTCCCTGCTCTTTGCAGTGGGAAAATGAATGTATAACCACATTTCTACTGGCTATGGATGAACAGGGGAGGACAGTCATTCATAGCATAGAACAGAAAGGTAAGCAGTAAATATTGCTTTTCCTACATGAAATCTAATTTAAAAATACTGGCAGGCTGAGCTATCTAGAAGCTGAGCTCTTTTAAGCAACACTGCACCTCCTTGTGTTCGTAGCTCTCCTCTGCCCAGCCCAAAGAGCACCTCCTCGAGTATTTATTTTATGTGGTAGTAAGATAAATACTCAGCCCTTCATGAAAGATGAGCAGAATGATCCCTGGGCTGCAAGAGTAAGTTAGTTTTTCTAACACCCTGTGCAGTTCTAAGATGATAATACCGAATGTCCTTTGCATTACACGAGAAAATTGTAATTCACTTTGAAATTTTCACTTTGTATTTCACAGAGGGACAAATATCCAAAAGACTGTCCGGTTGGGTAGGCCTGATGAAATTCTAAAATATATTTATAATTACACTTAATGTTGTAACATTATTAAGTTTTTAATATTTTGCATAACTGATTTTTCATTAAAACTCTTAATCACGTAAGACAGGAGAGAACACGGACACCACTTTCCAGCTGCCGGTTTAGTTTCCAAGCAATAAAAACCTTTTTTTTTCCTTTTTTTTTTTACTTTGGACACACCCTGTTTCTTGGTGCTAACTGTAAGGTATATTTTAGGGAAAGCCATGTAGATTTGCAGCCTTGTTCTGTTGGCACAAATGGCGTTTATTTTGTTAACCCTTTGTGTGGCATTTCTCTGTGAGAACAAAAGTGATTTCATTGCACAGGAAAAGCAGCTTCTACCATAAGAACAGTGGTCTGGTTTTATATAGGTTACTATTACAGCAAAGATGGTTGTAACAAAAGGTAGTTTACAAACTACACCCCTAAGGCTCAAGAATTTAAGGGTAAACCGCTGAAAAAAATTCTCTTCATTAAATACATTTACTATGCATTTTAAGTAGATCCAAAAAAAAAGTGACAGGAATATTGTAAGCAAGGCACAGTTTGTTAACTTATGTGTAGTGGCCCTCCCACAACTCTGCAATAACCAGCTCCGCTGTCATCTCCTGTTCTGCTCCTGAGCCTTGAAACTATTGTGCCGTGGTGGTTGTGATGCATGCGAACGTGACCGGAGATGAGACGTCCAATAATGCTCTAGAAATTGGTTTCATTTATGGAACCAAAGTCAAGACAGCATCAGTAGCCAGAGCATTAACTCATAGCTCAAGCCAAATCCCGTCAATTAGTTAAATGATGACATCAAGCAAAAAAGTAATGTGAAATACAATTCATGTAAGCCAAATGAGACCAAAATGGATTTTCAATGTCCTTAAACCTGATTCAGCAGAAAACTTGGTAAAACAATAGCGTTCAGTGACTTTCATGATCAATACTTCTTCATATTACAAGAATCAAACTTTATGTTTTGGCGAAACAAAAACTTCAGTTTTATTTTTGACTCTGAAATGTTGTGTGATAAAATTTATTGCAGAACTTGAAATGCAAAATTCCTTCAAATGGTTCAGTTCAATCTTTTCAGCAAGTGTAATGGAATTTTTTTCTCATTGTTTTCACGGGCGAAATGCAGTTTCCTCCTTTTTCTCAGTATCGTTGGTCTCTTCACTCTGGTACAGATCTCAGTAGAGTCTTTTCCTCTGCAACACACTGAATATCAGTCAGTTGAAGTACAGCTTCAGCTGTAACATTGTAAAACTTATAATCTTGTCAACTCAGCCCTGCTTTTTAGATGTATAATGACACAAATTTGAAAATAATTTTCTAACTTTTCAGAATCTGGGCCTGTATCCAGCAGCTGCTAATCAACACAGTAGAAGAGCAGTGGAAGAAGTTAGCAACTGATTTTTTAAACATTTTAATGCACTATTTTTCAGCCAGTTTCACAAACCCTTTAGCAGGTGTGGTTTCAGTTGGGATAGAGATAAGTTTTTTATTAGCAGCTGGTATAGCGCTGTGTTTTGGATTTGGGATGAGAAATACATTTGATAGTGCACTGGTGGTTTTAGTTTTAGCTAAGCTCTCGAGGCCTTTTCTGGTCCTCACCCCACCCCACCAGCGAGCAGGCTGGGAGGGCACAAGAAGTTGGGAGGGACACAGCTGGGAGAGCTGACCCCGACTGACCAAAGGGATATTCCATACCATGTGACATCATGGTCAGTATATAAAGCTGGGGGAAGGAGAAGGAAGGGGGGTATGTTTGAAGGTATGGTGTTTGTCTTTCCGAGTAACTGTTAGGTGTGATGGAGCCCTGCTTTCCTGGGGATGGCTGAACACCTGCCTGCCAATGGGAAGCAGGGAATGAATTCCTTGTTTTGCTTTGCTTGTGTACGCGGCTTTTGCTTTACCTGTGAAACTGTCTTTATCTCAACCCAGGAGTTTTTTCTCACTTTTACTCTTCCAGTTCTCTCCCTCATCCCAACTTGGGAGTGAGCGAGTGGATGCGTGGTTCTAGTTGCTGGCTGGGGTTAAACCACAACAGCAGGTAGCAGGAGGAAAATAATATAGACTTGAAGGAAAAGGCATGCACAGCTCCCACCGTATGAGAAACCCGGCATGCTTCTTGGCTGTTTTTAATTGCCTAAAATTTACTGATTGGATATCCATAGTCATAATTCTTTTTGTTTCCACAGATTGCCCACAGCTTCCAAATATCCCAATGATAATGGTGGGTGTCACCCTTGCCATCCTTCTCATTGGCATTGTTTTACTTTGTATATGGAAATTACTGGTGTCAGTTCAAGACCGAAAAGAGGTGGCCAAGTTTGAAGCAGAAAAATCAAAAGTGAAATGGCAAACGGTATGTGAAATGCGTTCATTTTATATGAGGCTCTTTAATTTGGTTGCATGATGCACAATTGCTTTTAAAATTCTATTTGTGTCTTGGTTTCATTCTTTTAAATTCGTAGATTTTACTGGTAGATTTTCACTACTTCTAGTATTCTACAAAATAAAATTAATTTTTTTTAGTGATGAAAAATAGCTAGGGTTCAATCTCCTGGTTTAATTTTCTCCACTTACACAGAGGAACAATGACTGTAAGCTGTCTAAAATGTAGGTAAAAGGACAGAGAAACTGAGAAATTCAGGCCTTATCTTCTATCTATAGCTTGCGTATGTCTGTCTAATGAAATCTTATACCGTTTGTTCCTTTTTTTCTTTCCTTTCTGCCCTTGACTTTTTTGCTCTTCTGCAAAAGTTTTAAGGATTCTGAGGGTCTTTGAAAAAAAAACATGTTGAGTAAGCGTTTCTGGGGGCTGTCAGGAGGACAGGCTGCTGTTCACCCGCTCCATTCTCGTACAAAGCCCTGTGATTGCAACACTTCTGCAAGGATGGACACTGCCAGCCTTTCAGCTTTTGAGACGGGAAAAATCAGTTACTTACAGTCAAGGCCACTTGAGAATGTTTTCTTAATCCTTTGAGAGAGTTACATATGGTAAAAGGGAAGGATAAACTTGATAGAAGCATTTAAATTTTCTTTTCTGTTGCAAGAGGAAATGACGGGAAGGGAATGACGAGAGGCCAGGATAAAAAGCACAGGTGGGACCTGCCCTTCTCCCAGGACATGGTAGTCTGTGGGGCTCAAGCAAGAGGACCGTGACAAGTCACACCTCACCACTGAGATGCTATCTGTTTTTTTAGAATGGCCCAACCACAACATCTGATACACAAATTATATTGGAAATATTTGATAACGTGTTTTTGATGATGCACATTACTCTAATCTGGGAGGCAGACACGAAGGGAAGCGTGTTCCTGACCCTAGACTGGTTGGTGCTGCCCCATGTAGACCTCTCTTAATTTCAGTCGTTTGGAATATAAGTGAGCTGCTGAAGGCTATTCTAAAATGACCAAGGTAGGAAATTACTTCTGTACAAAGAGACCAGAAGTCCCCACTGGGGAAAAGAAATAGCTGGAGGAGAGTGTGATATTGAACATTAAAATTATGACTGGGGAAACTGAAGATGGGACATTTGTTCACTGACTTTTCCTATACAAGGACGGTGAGATAGCAGGCTCCAAAGGAGCCAAAAAACATCACTGCACAACGCTTGGTTAAGGCATAGGATTTATTTCCAAAGGTATTCTAGATGATAAATGTTTGCATGGATTCAAAATGTCTATAGACAAACCCATAGGAGGAGGACATCCTCTCTGAGCCGGGAGGTTTGTGAGATGTGTGTCAGCTTTTCCATGGGCAGCCTGCATCGCCCGCTGTTGGGAATGAATTGCTGGGCCAGGCAGAGGTCTGGAGTGAGATTCTCACAAAGTAGAGCACAAACCATCTTCTCCTGCACATTGGGAAGCCGAGTGGTGCCAGCTGGTGCATGTACGACCTGCATCATAACACTGGGTCAGGAATGATGGATCAAAATGATCCCTTCGCTGAAGAGGTGCGCTCAAGGCAGCAGTCTGTGGCTACATCTGCTTGCAGCTGAAGCAATGGCAAGATGAGTTAAATATTTAAATATTGCATGACTCCATTTCTTCTGTTCTTGTTTTTTTTAGGAGACAAATCCACTGTACAGAGGCTCAACAACCACTTTTAAAAATGTAACTTACAAGAACCAAGAAAAGCAAAAAGGGCCCATGGCTGCAGATTTCTATTAGCACTCCGACACTACAAACTTAGTTTTACCGGCAGGAAGTCTAAAAGCACTTGTTTCTTCTCAGCTGGTTATGTGGTATGTGTTTGCACGTTGCAGTGGTATAATCATCTGTTAGAGAAAATATATCTTGTGTTGGG